>NC_138728.1:26613286-28085786 GCF_965113295.1 Leuciscus leuciscus | reverse complement strand
CTGTCGAGTGAGAGAGCGGTTACCGAAGGCAAACTTCTCCAAATATCCAAGGGCAAAAGTGAGCCATACAACAAAGAATTGGAGGGACACGACCTCCAAGCGGAACGTTACCTACAAAAACGCCAGTACATATAGGCCTATGCCAAATCCATTGACCTCATGCCTGAGAGCCTGATAGGTCACAAGTTACTGGTGCGAACACAATCCGAACTCGATCAATATCGGAAGTTATTACAGATGCTCGAGGGTGTTTTAAAATGAGTTTTGAGCAGGACCTCTCTGGAACACAGGCCTCCACCACCCGGAAAAAAAAACATGACCATTCCGTCCAGGCGCCACAGCAAACTTGAGCTGATGTAAACTTTCACATAAGACCCGCTGTCTTCTTTGAACACAAGGCAACTGACCAAGCTGTATACGCTAAAAGGGGCCAAGGAAGGTCGTGTCACGCGTCCTAAATGACACGGATGCGCTAGTGGACACACGTGTGCTAAATTCTGGGGCCGTGTTGGTGGTTACATGGCAGCACGTCAACGAAAAACAGCCTTCGTCCCTGGGTGGGCTCGAACCACCAACCTTTCGGTTAACAGCCGAACGCGCTGACCGATTGCGCCACAGAGACCTGCGGTGAGCCGGTCCGTGGGTGAGAGAAGAAGAAAAAAAGCAGACTTGGACTTTTCCGGCAAATCACGGACTCGCTAGGTTGCACGCTGGAAACCGAGACCCCGTTGGGAAGAGAGAGGACTAATAGATACGCCCAACGTGGGGCTCGAACACTGCAAAAAATGCTGTTCTTACTTAGTATTTTTGTGTTGTTTCCAGTCCAAAAATCTAAAAATTCTTAAATCAAGAAGCATTTACTAGAGAAGTAAAACTACATAAGAAATTATTTTTTGTTTTCAGATAAACAGTAAGTAACTTAAGTAATTTTTGCTTAAAACAAGCTAAATTATCTGCCAGTGCAGTAAGAAAAAAAAACTTAATTCAAAAAAACTTAATAAAAACATAATCTTAAAACAAGATTATTTTTCTTACTGCACTGGCAGATAATTTAGCTTGTTTTAAGCAAAAATAACTTAATATACTTTCTGTTTATCTGAAAACAAACTATAATTTCTTATGTAGTTTTACTTCTCTAGTAAATGCTTCTTGATTTAAGAATTTTTAGATTTTTGGACTGGAAACAACACAAAAATACTAAGTAAGAAAAGCATTTTTTGCAGTGAACCCACGACCCTGAGATTAAGAGTCTCATGCTCTACCGACTGAGCTAGCCGGGCTGCCGCGGTGACCTTCTGCGGGCTGGTCGCGGTTTTTATCCGTGCCTGAATTGCGCCCGTCAAACGGAACCTCACATTTCGCAGAGGCTTGGCATAGCGTCTTGCGGGTAAAGTCAGGGTTAAGCCTAGAGGTAGGCTTAGAGTGTACTTTGTTTGTTTTAGCCATATCTCTTGTTGGGGGATACAATTTGACCCAGTAGAGCAGGCCAATAATGTGCACAATCACAACCAGGAGCGAAAGCTCCGTTTCGGTCTGTCGAGTGAGAGAGCGGTTACCGAAGGCAAACTTCTCCAAATATCCAAGGCCAAAAGTGAGCCATACAACAAAGAATTGGAGGGACACCACCTCCAAGCGGAACGTTACCTACAAAAACGCCAGTACATATAGGCCTATGCCAAATCCATTGACCTCATGCCTGAGAGCCTGATAGGTCACAAGTTACTGGTGCGAACACAATCCGAACTCGATCAATATCGGAAGTTATTACAGATGCTCGAGGGTGTTTTAAAATGAGTTTTGAGCAGGACCTCTCTGGAACACAGGCCTCCACCACCCGGAAAAAAAAACATGAACATTCCGTCCAGGCGCCACAGCAAACTTGAGCTGATGTAAACTTTCAAATAAGACCCGCTGTCTTCTTTGAACACAAGGCAACTGACCAAGCTGTATACGCTAAAAGGGGCCAAGGAAGGTCGTGTCACGCGTCCTAAATGACACGGATGCGCTAGTGGACACACGTGTGCTAAATTCTGGGGCCGTGTTGGTGGTTACATGGCAGCACGTCAACGAAAAACAGCCTTCGTCCCTGGGTGGGCTCGAACCACCAACCTTTCGGTTAACAGCCGAACGCGCTGACCGATTGCGCCACAGAGACCTGCGGTGAGCCAGTCCGTGGGTGAGAGAAGAAGAAAAAAAGCAGACTTGGACTTTTCCGGCAAATCACGGACTCGCTAGGTTGCACGCTGGAAACCGAGACCCCGTTGGGAAGAGAGAGGACTAATAGATACGCCCAACGTGGGGCTCGAACCCACGACCCTGAGATTAAGAGTCTCATGCTCTACCGACTGAGCTAGCCGGGCTGCCGTGGTGACCTTCTGCGGGCTGGTCGCGGTTTTTATCCGTGCCTGAATTGCGCCCGTCAAACGGAACCTCACATTTCGCAGAGGCTTGGCATAGCGTCTTGCGGGTAAAGTCAGGGTTAAGCCTAGAGGTAGGCTTAGAGTGTACTTTGTTTGTTTTAGCCATATCTCTTGTTGGGGGATACAATTTGACCCAGTAGAGCAGGCCAATAATGTGCACAATCACAACCAGGAGCGAAAGCTCCGTTTCGGTCTGTCGAGTGAGAGAGCGGTTACCGAAGGCAAACTTCTCCAAATATCCAAGGGCAAAAGTGAGCCATACAACAAAGAATTGGAGGGACACGACCTCCAAGCGGAACGTTACCTACAAAAACGCCAGTACATATAGGCCTATGCCAAATCCATTGACCTCATGCCTGAGAGCCTGATAGGTCACAAGTTACTGGTGCGAACACAATCCGAACTCGATCAATATCGGAAGTTATTACAGATGCTCGAGGGTGTTTTAAAATGAGTTTTGAGCAGGACCTCTCTGGAACACAGGCCTCCACCACCCGGAAAAAAAACCATGAACATTCCGTCCAGGCGCCACAGCAAACTTGAGCTGATGTAAACTTTCACATAAGACCCGCTGTCTTCTTTGAACACAAGGCAACTGACCAAGCTGTATACGCTAAAAGGGGCCAAGGAAGGTCGTGTCACGCGTCCTAAATGACACGGATGCGCTAGTGGACACACGTGTGCTAAATTCTGGGGCTGTGTTGGTGGTTACATGGCAGCACGTCAACGAAAAACATCCTTCGTCCCTGGGTGGGCTCGAACCACCAACCTTTCGGTTAACAGCCGAACGCGCTGACCGATTGCGCCAAAGCTGGGGAACATTAGTCTGTTAGAGGGGGGGAAGAAAGGGAAGAGGGGGGAAGAAAGGGAAGAGGGGGGAAGAAAGGGAAGAGGGGGGAAGAAAGGGAAGAGGGGGGAAGAAAGGGAAGAGGGGGGAAGAAAGGGAAGAGGGGGGAAGAAAGGGAAGAAGGGGGAAGAAAGGGAAGAAGGGGGAAGAGGGAAAAAAGAGGAAAAAAGAGAGAAAAAAAGGGAAAAGGAGAGGAAAAGAGAAGAAAGAGATTTTTTTATGACTTTGTACCCCCAATAGCAATATTTGTGAAAGTCTACATTTGTCATAAATTATCGCAAAAACTGTTTTTTTGTATCTTCCTATACATTTATATGGGAGTAAAGCGAATCACAAGGTTGGCGGTTCGAATCCCACTGCTGCCAGAAATTAAGATGTCTGTGAATTATGTTTCATCATTAAAAATCACATAACTGGTTTACACATTACAGAAATGAGTCTGTTCTGTCATTTTACAGTATAATTTAATATTGTACTAATGATATATAAATTATTCTAGATATATTATTTATAGTAAATTATTCCATAGTTTTAATTATATTTCTGCTTCAGTTATTTTCTAATAACTATTGTAAAAACTAATCAATTATTTTAATACTGAATGCATCCATTACAACGTTTTTTTCACAAGTGACTATAACTTGTAGTTGAATGATACTATAGTAAAGGAAAACACAAAAAACAAGGAAAGAAGCATTTATGATCAAAAGACCAAACTTTCATTTTATTGTACAAAAGAAATTAAGAACTATATACAATGAAAAATATATACAAAGAGAACTATATACAAGGAGAAGTATAAAAATAAATGAATTATTTTCTTTTTTTTACATCCTCCAACCACTGCTCCTTTGGCACTGTCTCTACTGAGGGGCAGTATACAATGCCCTCTGCTGTTCTGAACTGCCCACATTTCTTGCACGTGTTGTGCTGCACTTTGCGGGTCAGTTTTCGAACTGGAGCTGGACCTGGAGCAGGAGGGGCAGGAGGGGCAGAGGAGAGGCTGACCCTGAGAGCCTGTGGAGCAGCAACCAGGACGGGTCCCTGTGAAGCGACTGGCGTCAACATCAGGAGTTGAGTGCCTGGGGGAGGAGCAGGAAAGAGTTGCCGCTGGGTTGGTGGTGTCTCAGCTGCTGGTGCCAAAACCACTGGGGCTGAAGGGGTCTTCCTCTTCCTCTTCACCTGTGCCTGGCCCACGGTGCTACTGGGCAGGTGGTACTGGTGAGCCGGGCCTGGCTGGGGGGGCGCAGATGGGGGGCGCACATTGGCAGGGAGCAGAGGGTCAGCAGCCACAGACAAGCGGCTAGGCAGTTCCAGCCACTGCATCACTACCGCATTGTCCTGTCTTTTCACCCTGCTGTTGTGCCACTGAACCAGGGTGGTGTGGCTCACGTCCACCAGCTGGATGGTGGTCTGCTGCATTACTATTGCATTGCCCAGAATGCACCGCCTGATTTTTCTGTAGTCCTCCAGGATGAGGTCCCATCTGGACACTGTGCCAGTCCCCTTCTTCTTGGGACTCCGGTGGATGGCACAGAGCCTGACAAAAATATTTTCCATCAGGCGAGAACAGTCTGGCCACTGGGCAAGTGGGGCAGTGGTGGTAAGTGCGTGCCTCTTCACACTCTCCACCCCTGGAGTGAACTCCTGCCTCTTCTTGGGGGACCTGAACCTCCCAGTATCCAGCCTGCTCTTGTGTCTGGGAGAAAACACAACTCTCCGCTTGTCGTAGTCCAGCAGGTTCTGCCAAAGAGCAACAATATTGCTCACCTAAGCAGAGAAGAGCATATCATACAGAGAAAATGAGAAAAACAAACAAAACAAGTGTAAAAATGAATGACAAGGCAAAGAGGGAAAGTAGAAAAAGTTGAATGATCCTGACCTGCTGGTTGGTGAGTGCCAGAGAGGGATGGTTCCTGAGCTCCACAAGACACTCCGCCAGGCTGTCGACTCTATCCAGGCCGGGCACACCTAAGTCATCCACAGCCTGAAAAAAATAAAGATATGTGCAACAATATGAGGACAGTGAAGTGGGACAAAACACAGATACATATACACTGGTCTATATAAATGCCAGGATTGATTATTGCATTCTAAAATGTCAGCAGACGGTGACAATAATTTAGACATTTGTAATAAAAAAAATTTAAGGTGTCTTTACCATCAGCAGATCTGATATTCCTTAGAATAGGAACGTAACTTTTAATAAGTAAGGGAAATTCCATACTTTAAATATATAAACATTTAAATGTTTACTATGTTTGCATTATTAGACGGTACAGGGAGACTGGTAATGTTTTCACATTAAAATCAGATGCTTTCCTATTAATTCAATTGATTGTGAGGGAATTCTAGGGAATACCAATATGGCGGCACAGTGGCTTCAATTTTTATCACGTCATGAGCAATCCAGTCATTATATAGATCAGTGCACATTTAACAAAGTATTTACATACCTCAGATGCATCAGGAGATGCTGAGGCACCTTGCTGCGGCATGGAGGAGGCAGCAGACTGGGTGGAGGAGGCAGCAGATTGGGTGGAGGAGGCAGCAGACTGGGTGGATGAGGGAGCAAGCCAGGTGGAGGAGGCAGCAGACTGGGTGGAGGAGGCAGCAGATTGGGTGGAGGAGGCAGCATACTGGGTGGAGGAGGCAGCAGATTGGGTGGAGGAGGCAGCAGACTGGGTGGATGAGGCAGCAGGCTGTGTGGAGGAGACAGCAGACTGGGTGGAGGAGGCAGCAGGCTGGATGAATGAGACAGCAGGCCGGGTGAATGAGGCAGCAGGCCGGGTGGAGGAGGAGGCAGTAAGGGTTGAGGCAACAGGCTGGCAGGAGGGAACAGCCAGGGCAGCAGCCATGGTGGATTAGGCAGCAGGCTGAGAGAAGGTAGCAGGCGTGGTGGAGGAGAGAGACTCAGATGAGGGCATAAAGCAGGAGGAGACAGAGAAGCTTGGGTCATCCGTGAGACTTGACACAGTAATGTCATGTGTCTCGTCTTCCCCGAAGCCCTCGTCTTCTTCGTCCACACCTTCGTCCACATCCTCCAGCATGTTCTCTGTCTCCTCTGAGTCGGGGTTCACCACCAGGGGCTGTCCAGTCTGACTCAGGAGATAGTCAACACCAAGCAGCTCTCCTATGAAAAAGAAAAAGAAAAGCACACACATACATGACTAATTATATTCAAAGCATTCTGTCAAGATAGAATGCAACTGTAATCAGACTCAGTGTATGGTTGGCTTTGTTACTGGGAATAATATAATTATAGACTCAATCTCTAGTTGGAACATTGAAAACCACAAATTAAAAGTATAATGTAACCAGATAAGGGTAAGACATACCAGTGTATTTGGCAGGTGCCCTGAAAGTTGGCACAAAAGCCCGGCCAAACACCTTCAGGCTGTTGGTGTTGACGCAGTGAGCCATATCCCCGGAGTAGGTGAGAAGGGACGCTGGCTTGCTGGTCACTGCCGCAGTCCCCCGATCCTGATTCCACCTGTTCAGGCCTTCCAGGAGGTAGAGCTGGAAATTCAGTGCATTTGCACTGGTTCCTTGAAGAAGAACAACACATTTATACCACTGTAAAAGGACTTGCCTTTCAATTTGAATAATGCATAGCAGTTATTTAAGACATCATATGTGAGACACCAACCTGGAATGAACCTGTTCAGGTGGCAATGAAAAGATTCCAGGGATGTGGACCCTCTGGCACAGCGATACCGGGTCAGGATGACCCCCGCTTTTTTGGTGGTGCCCACCTCAGTATAGAGTGACACTCCTGGCAAGTCCTGGATGCACTTGACATGGCGTTTCTGCACACGCCAAATGTGCTCCATGCGCACTTGATCCAGGAGTGGCACACCCATAAGGTCCCTCCCATTTGCCCCGCCCAGCTCCTGCAGCAGCCTGTCAATAAGGCGTATGATGTCCTCCTCACCGCGCGTCCTCCTGCGACAGTAAAGGCTGAGGTCCCTTTTACTGATGCTCCTGTCCACCAGGAGGTCAGTAATACCTGGCATACCCTCCTGCATCAGCTGCTGTTTTTTGGCCAGCCGCAACAGGTTGAGGTCCCCCGCATCCCACTCAAAAATACAGGCGGACAGGCATCCCATGAAGGTTGGGTAGAGGGGATGGGCATCGGTGGTGCAGCCCACGGCCAGCCTTCGCATGAAGTGCCAGATGTCCAGCCGTATGTGGAGGTCTGGCCATTGCCCAAACCTGGACTGCAGCTTGCTGGTTGCCCCCTCACTAATGCAGCAGCCACAGTCCACATACAGCAGCACTGGGGGTGGAACGGCTGCCTGGCGGTACCGCTCCATTACACCAGCCACCATCCTGTCCAGTCCTGGCCCCTCCTGCACCGACAGGACACTGGTCAGTATCTGGCCGACCTCATTGCCAATGGAGCTCACCCAGAGTGCTGTCCCCCGTCCATGGCCAGCCAGCTTCTTTGTGATCTGGAATTTACAAATGTAACGACACATTCAGAGATCTGAACTTATTGTTTTAAGAGAGAAAAATCTCGTTTGAGAATTGAGCCAACGCGATTGAGAAAACATTTTTTTTCTCAGATTATTTATTACCTTTTTGGTGGAATCCATCTTTAAGATGGTGCCAAAGGTGGACGTGATGCTGGCCTTGATGTGGTCTATACGGCAGAGGATGTCCCTGCCGTATACGGACAGCAGCCAACGACTGGTGGGGATGTCGATGGGCTCTGGAGGCTCCTGGCAGACCACCGGAAAGAGGCTGGGTCGATCCACAAAGTCAGCACACTCCCCAAGATAGTGTGCCAACCGATTCAGCCATTCCTCCCCATGGTTCTCTTTTAACTGCCTCACCAATCTAGCTGGACTGTTGCCCAGCGTCCGGTCCCGAAGCAGCCTAATGACACGGATGTCACAGGCATACCTGAAAACACATTGTTGCTGTGATTAGTTACATGTTAATTGAAGGGTCAATTCAGTAGTTTAAGTCTTCACAATCAACATCTTTTCTACACTGATTTACTCACTTGCGGGTCAGGATCAGCCGGAACATTTTCTGGTGAGGCAGGTCAAGCTGGTCCCGGACAGTCTGACTCGTTGACAGATAGTTCAGAGAACACACAGTGCACCTGAGTGTCTCTGTCACCATCAGGTAATACCTGTCAATGTCCAGGACCTTCCGAGCCCTCTTGTGAACACCATAGCCCGTCAGGTTCTTGCCACAATCTGGGCAGGACACCCTCACCTTCCACAGGTGGTAGGGCATCCACACCATCAACCGATGGGTGAAGAACCGGTCAGGAGTTGGTGTCTGGTGGTAAATGAGGGCTGGGACAGGGGGCTCATACCACAGCTTCAAATCTGGCCGCAGCTTGCCAGTGTGAAATAAGGTGTTGGCAATCCACCTCTGGTCCTGCACAGGGATGGTCTTGCTCATTTCACCTGGCAACCAGAATGAAGCTGAGGCCCCAGCAGGGGCTGGCATGACTTCTCCAGGCTCCTCCTGTTTGAAAGACAATTTGTTTATTGAATAGTGTTTTTTAATTGCTTTGGTGCAATTCCCACAAGCAATTGGTACATTTTCAAAACTCTTAGTACTAATAATACAACAGATAATCAAAAGTGCACTTTTTTTTCGAACCATTTCAGCGTATTTCCATTTGTGTAAATTAAGACATTGTTTAAATTACTACATTATTAGCTTACTATAGCTGAATAACTGTGTGATCTGTATATGTACATCTCTGATAACAGGTCACTCTAAATTGTAATCTAGACACATTCAATTTCTGTAAAGCTGCTTTGAAGCCATATGCATTATAAATACATAATAAATTATAAGTAAAACTTATAATAAATAAATAATAATTTAAAGAAATATACAAATAAATGTGAATTGATTTGAATTACTATAAAACTCTTCTCATTTAGTTTAACTAGATTGAAAGCATGAGATCAGGTTTGTTACACGTGTTTGTACTGTGTTACAAATGTGATCAGTTTTTGGTAGGAGTTTTGGTAAGAGTTTTGAAAGTGTACGCCTTACTTGTGAAGCAGTACCAAAGTGAATTTAAAAAAAAGGAAATTGGTGCTGTTATACTCACAGAGGATGGAGCAGGACTGGGGGTCCTTATACAGGATGGTGAAGGGGTGGTGGTCCTCACAGAGGCCATAGATGGGGCCCCCTCAAAGGATGGAGAAGGGGTGGTGGTCCTCACAGAGGATGAAGGAGGAGGAGACGGGCTGGGAAGAGAAGGGCTGGGGGTCCTTGAAAAGGATGGAGCAGGACTTCGGCTCTTCGCAGAGAATGGAGAAGGGGTGGTGGTCCTCACAGAGGCCATAGATGGGGCCCCCTCAAAGGATGGAGAAGGGGTGGTGGTCCTCACAGAGGATGGAGGAGGAGACGGGCTGGGAGGAGAAGGGCTGGGGGTCCTTGAAGAGGGTGGAGCAGGACTTGGGCTCCTCACAGAGAATGGAGAAGGGGTGGTGGTCCTCACAGAGGCCATAGATGGGGCCCTCTCAAAGGATGGAGAAGGGGTGGTGGTCCTCACAGAGGATGGAGGAGGAGAGGGGCTGGGAGGAGAAGGGTTGGGGGTCCTTGAAGAGGGTGGAGGAGAGGGGCTGGGGGTCCTCCGACCCACTAAATTGGGCTTTATTGAAGACGTCTGGGTCCCACCAAACCGTGACTTAGAAAACTAAAAAGAGAAACAAAGTTAATTGTATGACAACCGCACTGTACATTTTCAACACAAACATTTTTATTTAAATCTACTGTTTACACATGTGTGATGGGTAGGTTTAGGGGGAAGGGTTGGTTTGGTGATAGAAAATATCTTTAACCTGACATAAAGGCAATGGAAGTCTATGCAATGTCCTCACTAATATAGTAAAAAATGTGTGTGTGTGTGTGTGTGTGTGTGTGCGTGTAAAAATGTGAATGGCCTGACTGATCAGTCTGCAGGAGTATGCTATAATTATTTTGATGTTGGTGGGCCGTAGATCATATCAAACAAATACAAAATTAATCTAAGTAAACATTAATTACAGATTATATATTCACCATTGACAAACTTGGAGGGGGCCTCATGAATGTCCGTGGGGTAGGAGCCGTGTCTGAAGCCTCATTCTGTGGCGCAGCTGTACCAGGAGCCGTGTCTGAAGCCTCAGACTGGGGAGGTGCAGCAGGAGACTGAGTGGCAGCGGCAGGCTGCTTAAACAACACCAGAAGGGCATAAGATGTAGTGAAACAGCCTAACAGTATTTTAACATATGTGATGCAACATTAAATGTCACTTTCAAATACATCACCTTAGTGGTGTGGAATCCACAGTTGCAGGCCATGGACCCTCCAAAGAGGGTGGTCTGTCCGTGGACCTGCATGGGGCATTTCTCAATCTGAAAAGACAAGAACCATTATTTACTGATATTTTCTGCACCATTCATTGTCAGGTGACCTGCATACTACACACTATGTAATGAGATACAGGTAACTTTGCTTTACCTTCTGATAGAGGTCATACCACTTCCGCTGCCTTGGGGCTGGTCTATTTCCTCCTCCAGCAGGCCAAACCCCAGAGCTGGCGAAAGCCCTTAACCTCGCCATCCACTCGCCATCTCCCATGGCCTTGTGGCTCTTTGGCTTTGTGCTCATCTAAACATAATAGGGAAATAATATTAAACAAATACATTTTTGCAAGTACTGGACAACTACACTGATTTTTTCCCATGGCACCCCTTACGAAAAATGGTTTTACTGCAGATAAAACATGGTTCATATTAAACCATGGTAACACAAATTAACCATGATTTTCTACACTAACCATAGTCTAACCATGGTATTCGTAGTAAAAACTGTGGTTATATAAATGGTAATCTGCAAAAAACATGGTTACTACACTTTTACTACAGTAAAACCATGGTTACTTTTCTTAAGGGATGACTACTATTATAACATTGTTCTTTTCATTCAAACCAAACTTCAAGCTGACTAAATGGTGTTTAATGTAAGATTATAGGCAACTGGTGATGGTGTGACCACAGTTTATAAACAGAAACAGTTATACTATAGTAAAACCATAGTTAATATAAATGTGATGACTTTATCCACAACTATATGAGGTTTTATTTATTCAAACTGACTAAATGGTGTTTAATATGTAAGATTATAGGCAACTGGTGATGGTGTGACCACAGTTTATAAACAGAAACAGTTATACTATAGTAAAACCATAGTTAATATAAATGTGATGACTTTATCCACAACTATATGAGGTTTTTTCATTCAAACCGAACTTCAAGCTGACTAAATGGTGTTTAATATGTAAGATTAGATGCAACTCCCGATCACGTGATCACAGTTTATAACGACAATCACTTTTACTATAGTAAAACCACGTAAACATCGCGACAGACAGATCTAGCATACAGAACAAAGACTCCTAATTACATCTCACAAAAATAAAGTATTTTCACGTGAATTTAATGATGATTTCATTCATAATTCTCCTCAGAACGTTAGGTTAGTAACTTAGTGATTGCTAAAAGGAAACACTCGACAAAACGGCTTTGTGTGAGGGATGAAAATGTAACTAATGTATGGCCAATTAAGAATATAGTAAACAAGTAGAAAAACAAACATTTATTTCTTACTTTGCTCGTTTATAACTCGATTATAGAGGTTTCTGAAGAGCGCCGTGTCCTGCGGTGAGCCAGTCCGTGGGTGAGAGAAGAAGAAAAAAAGCAGACTTGGACTTTTCCGGCAAATCACGGACTCGCTAGGTTGCACGCTGGAAACCGAGACCCCGTTGGGAAGAGAGAGGACTAATAGATACGCCCAACGTGGGGCTCGAACCCACGACCCTGAGATTAAGAGTCTCATGCTCTACCGACTGAGCTAGCCGGGCAGCCGCGGTGACCTTCTGCGGGCTGGTTGCGGTTTTTATCCGTGCCTGAATTGCGCCCGTCAAACGGAACCTCACATTTCGCAGAGGCTTGGCATAGCGTCTTGCGGGTAAAGTCAGGGTTAAGCCTAGAGGTAGGCTTAGCGTGTACTTTGTTTGTTTTAGCCATATCTCTTGTTGGGGGATACAATTTGACCCAGTAGAGCAGGCCAATAATATGCACAATCACAACCAGGAGCGAAAGTTCCGTTTCGGTCTGTCGTGTGAGAGAGCGGTTACCGAAGGCAAACTTCTCCAAATATCCAAGGGCAAAAGTGAGCCATACAACAAAGAATTGGAGGGACACGACCTCCAAGCGGAACGTTACCTACAAAAACGCCAGTACATATAGGCCTATGCCAAATCCCCCCAAAAAATTCACAGATGCGAGAAAAAAGATGTCAAACTGTCTTTTATTTTCGAATTTAATTCCTCAATCAGCGCTGGACTGAGCCCTGGCTGTAGACAGATCATTTGTTTCACGCTGTCAATGCAGTGGTGTGCGTTGCGCTGATCTTATTCACACTATCGAGTGTAGGTGCAGCATTCTAACATTTTGAGTCATAATGAGCTGTTTGTGAAGAAATTGTCCGCTTCCAAATTATGTCATTTTAATCAAGAAACTGAAACATTAAAAACCATTTAGCTCTTTATGGTGTGCGAGTGATAGAGCGCGGCAGCAACGAACCAACTGATCAGCTTGCAGCGTAACAACATTGAATGCTTGGCCGAACAGCTGATCATACCTGTACAGGGCGCCTTATTATTTTTCATCTCCATAAATATATCTAGTAGTAAAGCTAATGCAAGGGCTAGAAATCTATTAATCTTTTGCTGATACTTCCTTGTCATCATGGAGAGCGCAGTTCATGGTTGCATAGCAACGACAGACGCCACGGAGAGCAAGCACTTGTGGGAAAGGAGACAGCGGCGCGCCCGCTCTTTCACTTTTTTTTACACTTGGTTTTCACTTGGTTTAACACATCTAGAGCGAAAATAAAAGTGCCACAGTGTTTGCAAAGCCAGTAATGTGCTTTTAGGAACTGCACTCCTAACTCTTACTGTCATCACAGTAGTAAGTTTCACAGAAGGAAATGTATGTTTTTTTAATGAAAACTAACATCTCTACCTTGTCAGGTTTGAGCCTGTTTCTGTTCTCATCAAGGACGTTTGCAACGGTACTAAAAAGTCTGTCCACAGAGCTGCAGGGGGCACTGAGATACTGGGTTGCAACAGCAGCCATAGAATACCTCCAGACTGCAGACATACTCGCGCTTTCCGCTTCAAGCTGCTTCCGTGTTATACTTTGCCGACATTTAACCAATAGCGTCTCTGCAACAAAGTGACGTCATGCCGCACGCGTTGCTGTTTCTGTGTGGAGTCAAAAGGGTCTAACTGTGTGCCACCACATAACTATAGATGTGTTAAAAAATAATGAGAATATATATACATATATATCCGAGTCCTGATCGGGAGGTAACGTCCGATTCCGATAGAGTTTGAAACCACGTGATCGGCCCGATTTCCGATCACGTGATCGGATCTGGACATCCCTACAACACGTAGAAGGAAAATGATGAGATGGGAAATTACATCCATGTTTACACATTTCTCAAGTGGTTATATATAGAATACATAAGACTGCAGGGTCTATTTCTCTTCCTTTACAAGAATTCAAGTGAGAGTTGTGGTTCCCTTGGAATTCCTGTTGGGGTCGTAAACTTTTATGACCTAGCAAGAGGTAGGGTTACAGAATGTGATCCTGTTAGGGGAATCATTCTTTAGAAATACACTCTGGACAAAACTAATCAGACGTGCATGCATACCGGAAGGTCAGATACAATTCTGAGTTACATACAGAGGACGTTTGTGTGTGAATGTGCGTGTGTGGGTGTCTGTGTGTGTGAGATTGGAATGTCACGTAGAAAGTTCATCATCTCTTCGGTGCATCTCTTTGAGGCTCACCACAGGCACGTTAGTTTTAGGTCCTGGAGTATCTTAGTATGACTTAAGTGCCGTTCTTTGTTCTTTTCTCAAAGAAAAGTTTATCTCCAAGTCCTCCAGAGTCGCAGCCAAAGCCGATTCGAAAGACCGCTGTTCGTCATCAGCCATTCTTTGTTTTCAAGTAGCAGGGAATTCACACGGAACCGTCACAACTCTGTCGTCATTATGTTAAGCCCGCCCACCGACTCTATACACGATGTGATTGGCTTGACCAGAGTTTGGTTTTTCCAGCTCGAAAGTCAACGGAGAGTTGCTAGACTACCCTGGAAGCAAAATACATTTTGCTGCTGCTAGGGTGCGTCTAGATTTCTAGGCTACTAAGTATGTTCTCTGACCCCAAATAAACAGATAATGGAGTGATCACAATCTACAATATGCAGTTAGATATTCTCCTGCTTTGTATGTGTGTAAATAGTTGTGCTTAAATCTTTGGGTGTATTTTTACACGCCAACATATTTTGTCTCACCGCAGTGTCCCATAGTACCACACTCTTGTAAACCCTATGGACTAACTTTAAAAACATAATCTTTACACTGGAATCACATGTGTCCAAAACATCCATGAAAGATTCAAAAGACCAAATCATTAAAAAAAGAGGGTTGAAAAACACTGTTTATAATAAATACACAAAAGTTCGCAAATTATGGTTTTATTACTCCACTAGATTTAGTCATCTTGTTCAGATAGCAGATGTCACCGTTTCACATTTTGTATGTTGGACTGTATGTGTTTTAGGTGAAGACTTTTCTTTGAGGCTGTCAACATGCAGTGTTTATAGGAATAAATGACAATTAAGAATTTGAGTGATAGTCTTTCTGTTTGAGACTGTTTGACTAAATTGATACTTCGTATTAGTGCAACTTTCCCTCTATCTATCTCACAAAGTATTAACACGAAAGGTAAGTGCATGCTGTTTTACACTTAAACTATTACAACAGAATCACATCTGACTATTGCCCTGAGAGAGGCATATTCATTAAAGCTTGAGGCTGTTAAACAAAGCTCCACACTAACTCTGCACCCTGCAGATAAAATTGCACCAAAGTAAATTCTAGAGGTTAACTTGCTAAAAAGTAATTACAGCATGAGCCATTTAAAACAAATACAGAAAAGCCACTTGTGATCAGTTTTGACTTTAAAATGTTTGTAATTGACATTTATTGTAATTTATATGCTAGTCGATTACGCCGTTTACATCTTATTTGTTTTTGTTTTTGTACAGTTTGCAAAAACTATAGGCTCCGAGCGTGGTCAAACACGTTCATATAGGAATTTATGAAAAATATGAGCAAATATAGCATAAAGATAATTAAATGAGAGTCCTTCTACATGAGAGTGTTTAAGACTAAACAAATCATATTTATTTTAGAACATCTTTCTGCTATGTCTACGAAAACAGCTACATGAAAGATGAGTATTGCTGTTTTTCAGTCACCTAGAAAACTATTACACTTCAAACTCGTCTAACTATTACACTTAAAGATGTGCATTTTACAGCACAGTCATAGATACACTGTTATTTTGTGTATGTCACTAAACAACAGTTAAGCAAATGAATTACAGTTGATAAGTGGTATTTTTATGTGAAAGGGGGGATGATTCTTTTTTTATTCTGTCCACACCAATACTTTGACACCAGAGTTTTAGGCATCGGTCTTTTAGGCATCGGCCTTTTAGGCCCGATCCAGAAAACAGACGTTGTGTTTTATGTCTTAATAATTGTTCTTCTTTTTATGAAAACATGTGCTATGCAGTTTTTGGCCTCATCAGCAGAATGCCCAAATGTTTTAACATTGTAAATTCCAATTGTTAGATAAATCATCTAACTATTATATCTAACAATCAACAGTTATATGTTGATATACAGAGTTGGATTCTTGTTTATATTGAACCGCATGTTTAACATTGCTAGTGTTCTCGGCCTCATCAAAGTTCACAAGTCACAAAGTTTTCACTGGAGCACACCGACTCTGAAACAAGACCAAATATTAGCATGTAACATTTTGGACACCTTTGTTTTTATGCATCTTTGATTTTGTTTGCATTTCTTCTGAAACACCCTGTTTGGAAATTGTTTACCAATTTTTAACATCACCATGATTGTAGTGGCAAAAACAATGTTTTTCTGGCAGAAAGCTGGTAGAAATTTCTGTTGCCTGCACCACCTAATCTACAGCAAAAGAAAACATTTACAAGAGTTGCGAATGTGCGTTTTGTATGTTGAAATGTATGTTATTAAATTAAAAATGCCATGGAACAAAGACAAGGACACATCTTTCTATAAGTGGCCCTCCAAATCTGTGCATACAACAAAACACAGTGCATCAGTGTCCAATGATTTATCAGAAAATTACTTTTGTCACTTTGTTTGAAGAAAAAACTTAAATCAGCTGGTGCTTAATAACTATTGCAGTTATTAAACAGCCCTGAATTCGGTAATGACGTGTTTTATGCAATATTTATATCACACTTTAATTTTAACTCAATACATTTGAATGCGCTAAAGGTCTATGAACTTAATATTTGGTAAAATTAACTTAAAGCATGCACAAAATTAAATACATCCTAACTACTTTCTAAATGTTTAGTTAGTCCTGAAGTTATGACTTCTGAAGGCCTCTCATGTGTAGATTCACTCGGTTGAAAAATGGTATAACATCTGAAATTAAAGGTACAGTAGTTTTTTTATTGTATTTTATTAGCTAAAATCATTGTCTTTATTCATAAATATGTCCTCATTGGTGTAAAATTACCTCTGCCAATGATCTGACGTATCCTCGTAAGCGAAGAATTTCTTATCTTTATTTACATGGGACAGGTAAGTCCAAGGAGGCTTCCATGTCGTTCCGCCATCTTGAAAAACTATAATACCAGAGAGGTACAAAAAGCACTGGCCTACCTCAACACGTTTCATCAACGCGTTTTCGTTCAGAGCCGGCTGACTGAAACCAGCTGAAGGCAAGGCAAGGCAAGTTTATTTATATAGCACATTTCATACACAATGGCAATTCAAAGTGCTTTACATAGAAGAAATTAAAATAATAAAAAGAAATAAGAATAATTAAAGCAGTTTAGAAAAATAAAATAAAATACAGTACAGTACAAACAGTCGGACGAACAGCGGCACAGTGCTCATTCAGTAAATGCATAGCTAAACAGAAGTGTTTTGAGTCTGGATTTGAATGTGACTACTGTAGGAGCACATCTGATCTCTTCTGGAAGCTGGTTCCAGTTGCGGCTGGCATAATAGCTAAAAGCCGACTCGCCATGCTTAGAGTGAACCCTTTGTATTTTTAGCTGATATGATCCTAATGATCTGAGTGATCTGTTGGGTTTATATTCAGTGAGCATATCTATAATGTATTGAGGTCCTGGGCCATTGAGTGATTTATATACCAGTAATAATACTTTAAAATCAATCCTAAATCTGAAGCGGACACGGAGATCAGTGAGAGGTGCTTGTCACTGCCCCGGCACATCTGAAAGGCTGCACTGCAAGGTACAATATAATGCAGGATCATAGTTATGCAGAGCCACAGGAGAAGGAATGCTCGTCGCCAAAAAGCAAAAATTTAATTTAAAAGGAAACGTGACCGGCAAATTCAAAACGAGGGTAAATATCGGGATAGCTTTTCCCAGGTGGAAAGAGCTAATGAATGAGAAAGACTTTGAAAGTGACGCTGAAGTTGCCTGCTTTCTTCTCGACAGGTAAGTCAAAGTTACGGTCTATTTTTTTTCATTGCTTGGTTGTGTAAATCATTATATAGGCAGCATAACAGCCCAGGTGAAAAAAAAGTTCACTAAAATACATTTTATTTAAGTGCACTTAGTACACTTCCATAATGTACTTCCATAATGTACTTAAAGTGCTCTATTTTCGAGCACTTATTTTGTACTTAATATACTAAAAGCTTATCTTTAGTACTTCTTAAGATAAACTTAAGATCATCTAAGGCCCTGTCCCAATACCTCCCCTTACCCTAGATTTCTGCCCTAACCCTTGTTTTTGCGCGTTCTCGTGTAGGGGTAGGGTGTCCCAATACTCTAAAGAGCAAGGGGGAGTGCTTTTCTCCCCTTAAAATCAACCCTCAAAACATAGTGCGGTCTGATGCAGGCTTAAAACGAAGTGGAAGATGAAATTACCCAGGATACCTTGCGGCCTCAGCAAGCCGGTAATTTTTTTTACACAAGATGGCGGACACCGCTGGAAAGGAACAATTGAATTGTAAGTATATTTTCGCAAATAAGCATGTTTAAAATTCTAACTATGTTGGAATATGTTAGTTTGATGCACATCCAATGAACTGTTAAGTTTTGAACACTAATATTAGAAAATATTTCGCGAAGCTATCTATCTGACGATGTTCATGATATCTGCCGAGTGCTTCGAGAGAGTCTGCCCATCAAATATACATCTGATTTGGGTAGTTCATCTAATTTTATTTTCGATTTTGGCTTCCAAGGATTATAAAAAGAAGATGTGAGGTAAAACTATTAAAAAATAGCCGCGTTCGTCTAGTGCTTCATCTTTTTCTTCACAGCGCGCGGTCACTTCTCCCTAACGTTAAACCCAAACAGCACTAAACACAATCAGTGATTGTTGTAAAATGCAGTGTCTGCTGATTCTAAATTGCGGGAGGTGTTTGATTGTAAAAAGAGCTATTATAAGCACAATTATCCGCGCAAGAGATGTACGTTGAGGGCGGCGGCGCGTTCGGAAACGGACTGCAACTAGACAAGCAAACTATACTTTGGGTTTCATGTGCGCGTCTAAACGATCAAATACAGACAAAAATATGGCTAAATGACAGGTTTGGAGATTCACTTTAACACAGTTTATGTCTTAAATGGGAGTTAGTTGTGGAATAGTTGGGAGAAAATGTGTATTATTAGATCTGCATTCGGTCTTTTAATGTGCAGCGTCTAATAAACCTGCTAATGATTACCTTTAATGTGAATAAAACAACTAAAGGCAAAGAGAAAATTACTCCTAGCTCTTGAATGAATAACTTTAGCTTTAAAAAGCATTAATCTATAATAAACTATGCTGTGTTATTTTACATTTGATTACTTTATTAGATTTCTAGCATATTATTATGGATGCTTATATCCTGATCATAACTGGGATAGTTATGTGCATGTATTCACACTCATCAGATTGTATTGACCAAAAATCTGTTTAGTTCTCTCCTGTTAACTTGCAATTTACTTAGCGGCAACTGGTCTCTTATTTCAGGGACTGTCGAGCAGACCTTTGGCCTCATCAGGTTCTGGACTGAAAATGAGGAGAAGTTTACCAAAAAAAAATTTGCCTCCAAACTGTTATGGGAGTGAGTGACCAGATTGTACAATTCAATAACTGATAACAATATCAATGTCTGATAATGTTCTAGCCCCCAGGCAGCTACAATGCATTTTGACAGCTATTCTCATATTTGTATGTTTTTTAGGAAAGCAGTGAAAGACCTGGGCCTGGAAGGAAGGATTACAGGAGAGAAGGCAAGCAAGAAGTGGGAGAATCTAAAGAAGCGTTACAAGGTAATTCTTTGGATCGAGATCTGTTGCATGTCTTCATCACCTACATCTTACATCCTTTACACTAGGGCTGAACGATTTTGGAAAATAATCTAATTTCAATTGTTTTTACCAATATTGTGATTGCGATTTAATATGCGGTTATTTTTAAAGCTCTTTATCTTTTCTATTATTCAACAAAGACAAGCAATAAATCTTGTAAAATATGGATGAGAATCTTTAGGCACCTCATGAGCCGATCAACTTTTTTTCTTATTAATAAAATCTTATTAATAAAACTTAAAATATTTATTTAATTACATATGTAGTTTTAAGTTGGCTACTTTAAAAAATAATTACACATTAAAAAAATAAATTAATACAATAACATGTTAAGAATTTTAAATAGGCTATATAAACGAATAGCTTCAAAACATAAAAGCTATCAATACCGAAGAGGGGAAAAAAACATTACAAGCAATAAACAAAGACTGCTTTCAGTATTTAAGAGTAGGCTGTCTAAACGTTTTTGCATTCAAGAACTGTAAGTGATTATTCTTTCTCAGTTTAGACACGAAAAGCTGCATTCACACCAATGCACAGATCTCTTTTGAAATATAAAATGTGGTTTGTCCTGTCTGTTTAATAACTTAAGATATAACTGACTGTTTACATTTTCGTGCCATAAAAGCATTTTGAGACTGTTTCTGTTTCTCTTTTTCTTTTCTTTTTTATTGTAGGACCTGAAAACACCAAAGACAGGCTCAGGAACAGAAAGTGGAGAAAAAACGGTATCCAACTGGCGATACTTCGAGGCGATGCATGTGGTTTTGGGGGGAAGGCCAGCTATAGATCCTCCTGTGATTGTGGCCTCTTTCAAGCCGGCAGAGGACCCCACATTATTGCTAATGGTAAGTTGATACTAGTAGGAACTAGGGCTGGGTATTGACACAAATTTCACAATTCGATTCGATTTCGATTCACAAGCTTGCAATTCGATTCGATTTTGTTTACGATTCGATTCGATTCAATATTGATTATTTTGGATATCAGGTACAATACATTGCACATTTTCTCAAGGAAAACAAATTTCTTTCTATTATTGTAAACTATGGGAGTCAGTTGTAGCCTATAGGCTTCATTAGCCTACTATAATATTGAAGGTAAAAATTAACTGATTTGTATACAAACACTTAAAATACACTTATTTATTATTTGTTTTTGAATTTCATAAGAAACTAGACGTAATTTGAAATCTGAAACTTTGTTTCATATCAATAATAACAAAGCACAAAGATTATTGCGATTTATTGGATGGGATGCACGCAACAATGTTCCATTCATTCATCAACTGAAAACAGGATGACTAATCGATTCTTGGGATTTAAGAATCGATATCGTTTCATAAAAATGAGAATCGATTAAAATCGAGAAATCTATATTTTTTACCCAGCCCTAGTAGGAACTATCACATTTTCAAAAATAGCCTATGGTGCAATACTTGCAATACTTGTACCCCCCATCCCCCCCAGGCCATTGTCGCACCTGAACACGAACCCCTTGAGGAAGACATCTCTGAGCCTGTATCTACTCTTCATCCCACCACCCCAGTTCGTCCCACTACACCAACCACCACTTGTCCCACAACTCCAGCTACTACTCGTCCACCCACCACTCCAGCTACTCCGAGCTCCTCTAAGAGGAAGAGAGGAAATGATCTCATTCTGGATTTTCTTCAAGCAGAATCTGTTAAGGAGCAGGAAAGGCACAAAGAAACGGAGGCCCAAACTGAGAGGTTTTTAACCCTCTTCGAAAAACTTGTGGACAAAATGCCCCAACAATAGTTATGTTGTGTTTGTGGACAAAATGCCCCAACAATAGTTATGTTGTGTTTGTGGACAAAATGCCCCAAAAATTGTTATGCTGTGTAAAGATGTCATTAAAATGTTCAATATTTTTTTGCATGTCTAGATCATTATAAAAGAAACCATTACCAACATGTTTTCAAAATATAATTAAGTTTAATAGAACTAAAGTTAAAATGAACCATAAGTACACACTAGAACAACCCAAAAAAACATGGGCATGTAAAAAAAACACACACAGAGAGTTGAACTATTTACAATTTTCATCAGAATTGTCTAATGAGGGGCTTGTGCGCTGATCAAGGTAGCAAGTCTGTCCCTTGTGGCATTCCCCGGTGTCTCATGTGCCTCAGGAGCTTCTTGTAGGGGAGGTTCTGGGTCCAGGATGTCCACTGCCACATCATTGTCAGGTTCCAGTTCATCACCATTGTCAATACAAACATTGTGCAGGAAAGCACAGGATGCTATGACCTGGGGTGCAAACGTAGGACTGACCTCCAGGGCCCTGAAAAGTGTGGACCTCCAACGAGTCTTCATGATGCCAAAGGCCCTCTCTACAATGGAACGTGCCCTTGATTGGTGGTAATTGAATTTCCTTTGCACTGGGCCATTCACAGGTTCCCTGTATGGAGTGATGAGGCAGATTGGTGTCTCCAAACAAGGATATCCGCCATCTCCCAGGATAAAGTATCCATTGGGTGGATAATTTCTGGCCAGATAAAAATAACTGTTTTTCAAAATGCGTGTGTCGTGTACGGAACCAGGATAGCCTACAAAAATATCCAGGAACTTTCCAGCAGAGTCACAGATGGCTTGCATGTTTATGGAGTAAAACCCTTTGTAATTTAAATAGTCCAGGCGATGAACTGATGGGGGCTTAATTCTTATGTGACAGCCATCAATAGCACCTACAGCTTTGTTGAGGACGGGCGTTCCAGAACACTGGGCAAATCCATCAGCCACAGTGTCCAGGTCTGCAGGCTTCGGAAAGACGATGGCTCTATGTAGATTGTCCCAAATGAACTGTGCCACCTTGTGAACAATTCTGTGAACAGTGGATTTGGGCACACTGAAAACTCGCGACACCACACGATAGGAAAGTCCATGGGCAAGCCAATAGACATAAATCAGGACTTCCAATTCATTGCCCCATCCATGGTCCTGCTCTTTCTGCATCAGGCGCTGCAGGGCATGCATGGCCTGCCTATTTAACCTGAAGTCATGTTTTATCTCTAACTCCACATTAAACCACAGGCGTAGGATGGGCACAAGGGTATTCAAACTGCAGTATGTCACTGGACGGTCACTCTGGAAAACAATGAACAACAAGTAGCCTAATAAAAACATGTTTTGCATTACACATTCCACAGTCAGTGTAGATTGGTGACATTTACAACAATAACATTTTTAGCATTTAGTCTTTTATTTGTAATAAACACTTTAAGTGGGCTATTTAAAAAGTGTTATTTATGTTAAATTACGTTTTTTTTAAACATATGCGCAGAGTGTTAACTTATGTAATATTGTGTTCATAGAAAAAAATCGTCGGCAGCCACTCAAAAGTGTATGAATAAGATACATTTTTAATTTTATCAGCACCCCCAACCTAAAACCACCTCCCGCACCCCTGGATTTAACTAACGTTATACGACCTGAATGTGTAGGTCGTGTTATTTTATCGACACAAACAACAGGTAAGTTAATTCTATTTGGGCTAGCGTTAAATCATCAACAGCTGAAGTAAACATTTTTTATTTATTTTTTTTGAGGTAAATATATAACGTTAATCGTCAAAATATTTAAACAAATCGGACATACCTGAAATAAATCCTCAAGGCAAAGAAGACGGCGAATGCGTCTTCTATATTCCACATGTCTTCTCTGTTGATTCATCAGACGTAGATAAACGAACACAGCCAACACAACAGCTGGAACCGGCATTTTTCTGAATGAAAATAGTAGTAGTAGACGACGCTGCGCGTGACGTAGTGAGGTTTCCTGCGCGTGACGTAGTGAGGTTTCCCTCGTTTGCCGCGCTAATTTGCATATAGTGGTGTCCCATTTCATAGGGAAAGATCTTCAACTCCACTTCCCTCGTTGAGGGGACTTACTTTCGAGGGCACTCAAAACTTAAGTGGAAGTTGTAAGGGGGGAGAAATGGGACAGGGCCTTAGTGTACTCAACTGTACGGTGGCCGAGAGAGCTCAACGCGCTGCAACTGAAGAAAACACATGCAAATAGAAAAACACCTGCAAATTAAGAAAACATCTTCATCAGTTTCACAACACATGTGTGCTCCAAATACTCACAACACAAACAAATACAGAAACACGCTGCAAAAGTTCACAACACAACCAAATACAGAAACACGCTGCAAAAGTTCACAACACAACCAAATACAGAAACGCGCTGCAAAAGTTCACAACATAACCAAATACAGAAACGCGCTGCAAATAGGACAGAACACAACGGAAATGTTTCCGGGGAAGCCAATAAGTGACGGACCCGACTGGGACGTGCTTACGGAGCTGTCTACTTTAATTTAATTTAATTTATTATTTTATTTTTGTTGCAAAACGTACAGAGATTACACGTTTATGACATACAACTTTGTATACAATATACAAAATGCATTTGTAATATGTTCAATGTCATAAGAATACTAATCAGAAAAGAACAAGCTGAAGACTAAAATAAATTAAAGAAAAAAAGATAGAGAAAAAGAACATGAGGGAAAGATATTAATATATACATCAGTTACATTGTACACATTCATGTTATGTTAAAATAAGTTTCATAAGAAATGTTAGAATGAAGGGTCCAAATCATAGACAGTAGGCTATATAAGAGGTCCAAATATGAGACGGCGCTGCGTTGTCATGGGAACATCACAGGTGAAAATAATGAGGAAATTACATTGGCTTTCGTTGCTCCCTTCATCAAGTCCGTTCCAAACGGCTACATAATGGCACACAAGTGCCCCGCTCCCTCCAAAGTGCCCATGTCAAGGGCTCTGCCGTCTGCCCTTTTAAGGGAGTAACGTTAGGGCATAGGTAATGCTCACG
Organism: Leuciscus leuciscus; assembly: GCF_965113295.1. Lineage (NCBI taxonomy): Eukaryota > Metazoa > Chordata > Actinopteri > Cypriniformes > Leuciscidae > Leuciscus > Leuciscus leuciscus. Next base: position 28,061,147 of record NC_138728.1, on the reverse strand, counting down.
AGCAATAAAAAACGTCCCAGCCGGGTCCGTCACTTATTGGGTTCCCCGGAAACATTTCCGTTGTGTTCTGTCCTATTTGCAGCGCCTTTCTGTATTGTATTTGGTTGTGTTGTGAACTTTTGCAGCGCATTTCTGTATTTGATTGTGTTGTGAACTTTTGCAGCGCGTTTCTGTATTTGGTTGTGTTGTGAACTTTTGCAGCGCATTTCTGTATTTGATTGTGTTGTGAACTTTTGCAGCGCATTTCTGTATTTGATTGTGTTGTGAACTTTTGCAGCGCGTTTCTGTATTTGATTGTGTTGTGAACTTTTGCAGCGCGTTTCTGTATTTGGTTGTGTTGTGAACTTTTGCAGCGCATTTCTGTATTTGATTGTGTTGTGAACTTTTGCAGCGCGTTTCTGTATTTGGTTGTGTTGTGAACTTTTGCAGCGAGTTTCTGTATTTGGTTGTGTTGTGAGTATTTGGAGCACACATGTGTTGTGAAACTGATGAAGATGTTTTCTTAATTTGCAGGTGTTTTTCTATTTGCATGTGTTTTCTTCAGTTGCAGCGCGTTGAGCTCTCTCGGCCACCGTACAACTGTGCTATTTTGAGACACACTGAAGATGAACTAAAGTGTATTTTTTAATTTTTTTTATTTTGTTACCACTTTTAGTAAAACTGAAACCATCTTTAATGCATTTTAAATACACTTATAAATTATTTAAAATATAAGAATATATAATATATACAAATCATATTTATAATACAAAAAAAAACATAATTAAATATGTTAATGGTGCATTTTAAAAGTAGTCAAGTACACTATTACTGTGTTATCAGTAGCATTTTCTGCCTCATTTATGCTAAAATTATGAAAATAATATATTTTAATGTATTACAAATACAGTGGAAAAATTATCATTCAATAAAACACAGTAAAAAATATTTGTATAAAACACACACACACACACTTTGAAAGCTAGTAAACTTTAATGTACTTCACCCAGTGTACATCAGTACAGCAGCATATGTAAACTGTAAAAAAAAAAAATACATTAACATAAATATAAATAAACCTAACTACAGTCAATAAAGTGCAGTCATTAATAGCTGCAAACAGTTACAGTACTGTTACAACTCAAACCATCTTCATCCTTCAAGTGAATTGGAGTGATTGGTCTTTGAGTTTGCCTCATTGTTGCATTTCCTTCGAATCATTGCTCGCACCTCAGACGTGTTGGAAATTGTTTGATCACAGTGTCTGTGAAAGGGGAAAAAGATTAGTTTATTTTTATATTAAATTAAAGCAAAATTAACCTCTGTTAAAAAAGTAACTGTTCCCTTGCACTGCTTCGATGATGCTATTGGGGAACGATGTTCTCTAGGCGCCTCTTCAGGGGCGTAGCACAAGATCCCGGGCCCTATGTATAGGCAGTCCTGATGGGCCCCCATGTTCCAAATAAAATATATTCCAGACTTTTCAAGGGCCCTCTCTCCCCTTGGGGCCCTGGTAATCAGTACTGGTTTTACCCCCAGTCCGACGCCCCTGCGCCTCTTTAATACTTCTGAGTCGCACTTGTAGTGTCGGGGTTAGGGGTGGTAGTGGCGCAATGGATAAGACACATGCCTTTGGTGTGAGAGACCCGGGTTCGAATCCACTGTGAGACACCAATGTGTCCTTGAGCAAGACACTTAACCCCTAGTTGCTCCAGAGGCGTGCGACCTCTGACATATATAGCAATTGTAAGTCGCTTCGGATATAAGCGTCAGCTAAATGAATAAATGTAAATGTAAATGTAGTGTCATAGGCTGTCGCCAGTCAAATTCTATTGCCGTGATTGTACAGCTTTTCAAACACCGGTTCACATGGAGGGTGTTCCCCATAGCTTCATCGATGCAGTGTCTCATTCCCTGTTCTCAGGGAACAGAGGTCGTAACCTAGACGTTTTTTTATTACAACACAGTATGATGTTTTGACATTTCCCTATGTTGTACCAACCCGATCTCACGGGAAAACGTACAAATTCTACGAGGTGGCTAATTCGTACGAATTCATACGACCTCAATCGTACGAATTCGTAAGATTTTTGCAAAATCGTACATATTTTACGAATTGCCCAATTCGTATGAATTCATACGAATGACCTATCCCTGACCCCGCCCCTAAACCTACCCATCACGTGGGTTTAGACAAATCGTACAAATTCGTACGAGTGAGGTCGTACGAATTCGTACGATTTAGCCATCTTTTTATCATTCGTACGAATTCGTACGAATTGGTCGTGAGATAGTGTTGGTTGTACATACAAGGTGAAAAAGATGTACTGTTAAATGTATTATAAATGCATTAAAGTACATTTGTTTTGTACTAAAAACATACTTAAGTACATATTTAATACATTTAATAGTAAGTCTTTTTCACCTGGTAAAAATGGAATTATTTAACATGGCATGTGTAGCGACTGAGACAAATCAGACACAATTATTTGGCATATGCACGAACAAATCTTTAAAAAACTTCCATCTGAGAGCTGTGGTCCCAACCCAGCCTGCACTCCAGCCATGAGAACAGCAACAATACAAGTTCATCCTATCTTCTTCATCCAACGGAGAAGAAACGATTGCAACTTGCACCATGACTTTTGACCCTCACAGACACACCAACGGACTAATTGTTCAACCACTTCAAGAATTGTCCACGATTGACCATGCAAGTACAGTCTATCAATTTAATGAGGTGCTCTGAAAATGATCAGCTGATGGTTCTTTTCAATGTTAAATAGATCTTTTCCATATTTCTATTTCCTGCTTCCGGTTCCACATCACTCACCCCTTTACCTATGCATGTATGGATGAATGTATGTATGTTTGTTTGTTTGTTTGTTTGTTTGTTTAGTTTAGTTATGTTTGTGATTTAGTTAATAAAACTTGTGCAGAATTATGCATTTGGTTTCTGATCCTCTGTTTGCATACAAAGTCCCTTTTACGATTTTGATCCTGTTACATGCTCTAATTGCTGTACACGATAAGAAATAATAATTTTTCAGTGACCCTGAAAGATACACTTTTCGTAGAATAAATGCACAATCGAAGAGTTCGTTGGAACTGATTAATTGATTGTAATATTAATTTGGCTTACCTCAAAGTTAATCTAATTAACTGACCCAAATATTAATAATTAATCATAATTGGTAATTATGGATTATTATTAATATTTCCCCTTTGAGCTAATATTGTTACACATGTAATGCTTAGTTCATATATTTTAACAGTAGACATTCAATATAAAATGTTAATGCAATTCAGAAAAGGAGTTAATAAAATATCTCTTGAACAACTGTGAAGTCTACATGGTATGTCACTGTATCACAGCAAAAAAGGGCAATTTAACTGTTTAACTGAAAAAGTATACCCAGCCAACAAGAATAATAATTATAATGTACAACAAATGCTAATCTTTATTTTTAGCATTAATGTTTTAGTCTGCCCCCTTTGACTTTGAGAGCAAAAAAAAAAAAAAAAAAAAAGTGATGAAACACATACACTCTTCACCTCTGTTAAAAAAGATTAAAGGAAATTAGAAGTAGTGCAAAATATTGTAAGCCAGGACAAGTGACTTGCAGCTGTCCCAAAAAACAATTAAATAAATAGATTTTTACATGAATGAACACAAATTAGACTAGGAAACTAGAAAAAAAATTTGGGAAAAAAAATGTTGCAAAAAACTAAACAGTGAGTGTTCTGGCTTAGTCTATTTAGCGTCTTTGCTCCCCCTGCTGGTTTTGTTGTATTTTGCACTTTGAATTGGGTTTATTCAGTTTCCGGGGTTAGGCTCAAAAGAATAACACATTCGGAGTGCGATACAAAAACAAAGCTACAGTCAGTGTGCAAGGTGGGGATTTAAACAGGCAAGATGGGAAGAGTTTTGTATGTTGTGTGAAGAAAATTTCAAAAACATAAAGTTAGAAGGGAATATTGATGAGAGATATAAAAGAGTAGTACATGAAATCATTCTAGCAGCGAATCTATCTATACCATTAATAAGAGGTAATGGAAAAAGAAAGAAAAATGTTCCATGGTGGTCTGAAGAATGCACAATAGCGATTAAAGAAAGGAATAAGGCATTCCGGGTTTTAAAAAGGATAATAACTCAAGATACAATAATTGATTATCAGATAAAAAGGGCAGCTGCAAGAAGAGTAATTAAAAGTGCAAAGAGGAAAGCGTGGCAGGAGTTTTGCAACACAATTGGGAGAGAGACTGGAATGCATGTAGTGTGGAGAATGATAAGGAAAATGAATGGTATTAATATACACAAACAAGTCCCTGTAATTGAGGAAGATGGAAAGGTGGCCAGAACAGATAAAGAAAAAGCAGAAATATTGGCCAAAACATTTGCTAAAGTCCACAGTATAAACAATTTGAGTGATGAGTTTTTAAAGAGAAGGCAAGAGTTAAATAAAATGTATGAGAATGTGTGTATGAAAAAACAAGATGACTATAGTAATATGAATGATGATTTTAATATTTTTGAGCTTAAAATCGCGATTAGCACATCAAAGGATACAACACCAGGGAGAGATAGTATAAGTTATAGTATGTTAAAGAATTTACCGGATGTAGCTCTTAAAGTAATAATGGATGTATATAATCAGATATGGAGTGAAGGAACATTACCAAAAGAGTGGAAAAATGCAATAGTGATACCAGTAACAAAACCAGGTAAAGATGCAACAAAATCAAGTAGCTATAGGCCAATTGCTCTTACATCTACATTATGTAAAGTGATGGAAAAAATGATAGTTAGAAGATTAAATTATTTTCTTGAGAAAAATGAGATTTTAACATCAGCTCAAAGTGGATTCAGGAGGAAAAGATCTACAATGGATGCCTTGATATTATTTGAAAATGAGGTTAAAAAAGCTTTATTAATGAAAGAATATCTTGTTACTGTTTTCTTTGATATTGAAAAGGCATACGACACTTTATGGAGGGAGGGACTATTAATTAAGTTAGACACAATCGGAGTGGGGGGGAGAATGTATAACTGGATATTGGATTTCTTGTTTAAACGGACATTTCAGGTAAGAATAGGGGAAGAAATGTCAACATTGCAAGATATTCTGAATGGGACTCCACAAGGGAGTGTAATCAGTCCCATATTGTTTAATATAATGATTAACGATATTTTTGAAAGAGTGAAACCAAGTATAGGGAAAGCACTATATGCAGATGATGGTGCAGTTTGGAAAAGAGGTAGGAACTTAAGGTATGTAGTAAAAGGAATACAAGAATCAATAAACGAAGTTGAAAGGTGGTCAGTGGAGTGGGGACTAAAGTTTTCAGTATTAAAGACCCAATATTTGATTTTTACAAGGAAAAGGAAAGTGGAACAAGTGAAGTTGAAATTATATGATCAGATATTAGAGAGAGTGACAGAATTTAAATACCTTGGGTTAATATTTGATGACAAATTAACATGGAATAAACATATTAGGAAAGTTGAGAACAAATGTAAAGGAATCATAAATTGCATGCGAGCTATAGCCAAATATGAATGGGGAGCAAGGAAAAGTGCACTATTAAATGTGTATCAAGCCTTAATACGGTCTAGTTTAGATTATGGGTGTGCGGTGTATGGTGATGCAGCAAAGTCAGAGCTACAGAGGTTGGACAGTGTACAAGCTAGGGCACTTAGAATTTGCTGTGGAGCAATAAGATCAACACCTTTAGATGCCATCAGGGTTGAAATGGGGGAGATGCCACTAGACTTAAGAAGGAAAAAGCTTACAATGATGTACTGGGTTAATTTACAGGGTTGTACAAAGAGTCATCGTACACGAGAAATTTTAAATGATTGTTGGGAATATAAAAAGGATAACGGAAATAGTTTTGGGTGGAAGCATAAACAATGGGTTAAGGAATGCGGTATGGAAAATATAGATATTTGTCCTAATATGCCATTAAAAGGGGTAGCGGTTTGGAATATTCCCGAACCTAATGTTGAGATGAGACTGCTGGAGGATCGAGAGAAGGCAGAAGGAAAATATTCTAATAGATATGAAATTAATGTTTTTATTAGAGAACGTTTTTTCTCTTGTATACAGATCTATACAGATGGTTCTAAAGATCCAGGAGAACAAAAAGTAGGAGTAGGAGTGTATATTCCAAAATTTGAGACAAAAATAAGTTTAAGATTGAGTGACAAATTATCCGTATATTCAGCAGAACTAACTGCTATAATAATAGGATGACCTGCTACTAGAAATTTATACATTATTATATAGGCTGAATACTGAGGGTATAATTGTATACTTTTGTTGGGTGCCGGCACATATTGGGATTGTAGGAAACGAAATAGCGGATAAATTAGCAAAAGAAGCGTTAAAAAAAGACTTGATAGAAGTAAAGATACTTTTAGGAAGAAATGAAGTTAGATCAATAATTAATAGAGAAATAATAGGAAAGTGGCAACAAAGATGGGAAAGTAGCAGTACAGGTAGGTGGTACTATAGTATTGTAAAATCTGTAGCGGGAAAAGAATTGTATTATGGAAGGCATAGAAAGGAAGAGGTAATGATTTCTAGACTAAGGATGGGTCATACAGGGTTAAATTCAACTCTGGCATTAATGGGAAAGCATGGGAATGGTATGTTTGATGAATGTGGTGTTGTTGAAACAGTAGAACATGTGTTTTTAAAATGTAGTAAATATGAAGAACAGCGTAGAGACCTTTTTATTAATATAAAGAACAGACCAGTGGGCATTATGGATATATTGGGAAAGGTTTTGAGTAATAGTCAGAGGATTAAGGAAGTAATAACTTTTTTAGAGGTTACAGGACTAGATCACCGGATTTAGACTATAAGAGGAGAAAGTATAGATCTGATCATCTTGGAGGTGAAGAGCTTAATGTGTAAGCTGGAGGAGCTGAACACGCAGCGCCAGCTGAAAGTGGGCTCTGATCCTAAGGGATGTTTTTTTTTTTTTTTTTTTTTTTTTTTTTTTTCGCAAATCAGATCCATCAACCATATGTACTAAGTAAACAGTAGGTGGCGGTAATACTCCTAAGGAGTCAACGGCCATGGAACAAAAAGAAGAAGAAGAAGAAGAAGAAAAGAATAACACAGCACATGGTTACGCATGTTGAATTCTCCATCGATCCATAGCAACAACAGCTCTTAAACGAGGCACTGCTTGTAAGTGGAGTTTGATTATTCTTGATTATGACCTTTTGTATGTATATAAAAGTAATTGTTTTGTTAGTTCTGCATTACTTTGTGTAAGTATTTTCTGTTGGTTTCTCCTGTGGTACATGACTTGACATTTATCATGTGATGTGACAGTCTATTTATGTATTCTTTTGTTTTCATATTGTTTTACAGTTTTACACATTTATTCAGTAAATTTGAACGACGACTCCAGTGTCAAGACTGTTTATTGAGTGGATGTGTTTAGCTTGCTGGGAACGAAGCCAGTACAGTGAGCTATTTATTTATGAAAACAGCAACTAAAACTTACCAGTAACTTCTGATAGCAGTATCTTTATCTCTTCGAGTCTGATTCGACTTCGACTTGAAAAGCTTGGCTCTGATTGGTCAAATTGAATGTAGCTGAACTGAAAAAGAAGTGCTGTTACACCGAGTCAAAAATTACGACTGGCAAAGTAAACGTAAATGTAATACAAATCTTACCTAGAAACATAATGAGGTTCCAAATGTCACACGTCATGCAAACTTGAAGATGGGGAAAAAATAAAAACAACACTAACAGTTAATGTTACGTTTTCTATTAACGTTAGATAAAAAAATAAAAAAATAATCTAAATGCTGTCATGATCACTCAACCTTAAGTAGTTGCAAAACATTTAAGAATTCCGTTAATCTTCGAAAGAAAAACTGAAATATCGTAAGTTAATGAAACCTGAGAGATTTAACTTATATCCCTCTGATGAACGATTCACCAAAACTGTTCACGTTTGAAAAAGTTTGAAAAGGAACCAATCAGGATTAGTCACGTGTGTTATTCGTATTTTTCAAATTTAAACAAGTACAACATATTTTTGGACAACATTTAAACGTCTTTGGAAAATGTATCTATGATGCATTTAAAATAATATGATGTTGATATCCTTGTGGGAATTTCAGTAGTAAAAACATATCATGTAATGGACAACAGCCTAGCCCTTTACAAGTATAGCCTACAAACAAGTAAAAGTGAACAACATTAATTTTAAGTGCTTATTACAATGCTTAATAATAGTTGACAAATGTTTATAATACATTAGAAGTTGGTACATTATAGAAAAATCTAAAATATTAAAATCATAAAATCATACATTTTACAAATATATTGCACTAGGCCTAAGTGTTTAAAGTACTTTAAACACACTAAAAGCTTAATCATTTTGCTATGTTCTTACACAAGTTACACAAATGTACTTTAAGTAAGAGCAACATAAGTATGTTTTCTTTAAATACACTAAAACTTCACACAAATGGTATGATTGTGTTTAGCATATTTCTTAAAAATGTAACTAAGCATATATTTATTACCAATGTACTTATTGTGCACTTTTTAGAAATATATTAAAAGTATGCTTGTGTTTGGCATATTTCTTAAAAGTATAATTAAGCATATATTTATTACCAATGTACCTTTAGTGCATTTGTTAGAAATATATTAAAAGTATGCTTGTGTTTAGCATATTTCTTAAAAGTATAATTAAGCATTTATTTATTACCAATGTACTTGTAGTACATTTGTTAGAAATATATTACAATTATGCTTGTGTTTAGCATATTTCTTAAAAGTATAATTAAGCATATATTTATTACCAATGTACTTCTAGTGCATTTGTTAGATATGTATTAAAATTATGCTTGTGTTTAGCATATTTATTTAAAGTATAATTAAGCATATATTTATTACCAATGTACTTCAAGTATAGTTTTTAGAAATATATTAAAATGCAATTCAATGTATTTTTAATGCACTTCAAATAAGCATGTTGGTAATACAAATGTATTATAAACATACTACTTGTATTTCAAGTATATTTTTAATACATTTAATACTACGTCTTTTTCACCTGGGAGTAGAACATGTATAGTTAAACTCGATGAAGTGCTGTCATGGTTCTTGAATTCACTGTTTTCTTCTTGTCTCGTGTAGTTGTTGTTATGTGGGTGTGTGCGAGTGGGCGTTCTGCTCATTTCGGATTGATCAGCGATCCAGCTGATCTCAATCTCATCATCAGCTGCAGCCTATTCCCTCACCTTCATATACTCATTGCACTCTTCTCTCTTTGTCAGATCGTTGTTTGATGTCCTACGTGTGTGTTTGGTCCTGTTCCAGTCAGCGTTTCAGTTTTGTGCTCCAGTTCCTGTTCCGTGTTCATCTGGCTTATGTTCGTTGTCTGGATACCTCACCATTCACCTACTTCATCACGTCACTTCATCGACCGGATTGCTGACTATCTTGTCCCTGCGTCACCAGTCTTCCAGAGACTCTTGAGCTATCATTTTCTAATAAAAGAGTTTACTTGCATTCTTGCTTCCGCCTCATCGATCATGACAGAACGATCTGACCAAGCAATGGAAGCAGCGAGTAATCCGTTGGAAGAGTTCATTAACTCCAGCATTCTGCGCATGGACAATCAGGAGAAGAATCTGAACGACACGGCACGAGCTGTTCAAGCGCTGGTGACGCAGGTGTCCGAGCTCACCCAGCAAATACAACATCTGCGAGCTCCCACTGCGCCACCCACACCGGCCGTTCCCCCCACACCACCGGAGAGCGTTTCCCAGTCAGAGCCCCGCCTACCAGTTCCAGATTCATACGCCGGTGAGCCAAGCTTTTGTAGCTCATTTTTGACTCGATGCTTAATGCATTTCTCTCTCCAGCCCAGGACCTTTTGCAACGAACGAGCCAAGGTTGCGTTTGTGCTTACCCTTCTGACTGGGAAAGCAGCACTATGGGGGAAGGCGGTGTGGGAGAACCAAGACCCATGCTGCGCCTCGTTCCAGACACTCTCCGCCGAGATGAAGAGAGTTTTTGACCGAGCCGTCGCCGGGAGAGAGGCGGCCCGGATGCTCGCGGAACTCAAACAAGGAGAGAGGTCAGTGTCTGATTACTCGATTGAATTCAGGACTTTGGCGGCAGAGTGTCAATGGAACGAGGAGGCGCAGTGGGACATGTTCCTCCATGGGCTGGCTGACCGCGTCCAGAGAGAGATCTTTGCCCTGGACCTTCCTACTTCTCTTAATGGACTTGTAGAATTGGCTCTTCGAGTGGATGCGCAACTGACCAGGGTCGAACGACCGATGCTACCCAGCCGGGTTGTGGGAGGAGCCGACAGTCAGTGGTCCAGCGGCGGGGACGCGGTCAGCCCCGTTTACGATCATGAGCCTATGCAGGTCGGGCGAGCTCGGCTTTCCCGGGAGGAGAAGGAGAGGCGGAGGTCCCAAGGGCTCTGCCTGTACTGCGGAGCGGTGGGACACTACGCTTACAACTGTCCAGTAAAAGGCCAAGCCCGACAGTAAGTATGAGGCTACTGTCGGGTGGGATCTCCACTGAGAAGACCTCATCAACATCTACGCTCCTCCCAGTAAGACTAAGATGGTCAGCCCACAATTACGACTGTCAAGCACTGGTGGATTCCGGGGCGGAGGGTAATTTCATGGACCATTCATTTGCCTTGAATCCCCTACCTGGATGACATATTGATATTTTCATCTTCTATCCAGGAACACGTGCAGCACGTCCGGCGAGTGCTTCAGAGGTTGCTAGAGAATGGGCTTTTTGTCAAGGCGGAGAAATGCGCTTTTTACGCACAGTCCGTTTCTTTCCTAGGATACATTGTGTCGTCTGAGGGAATACGTATGGATCCTGAGAAGGTTAAGGCTGTGGTGGAATGGCCAAGTCCAGATTCCTGTAAGGCCCTACAGAGGTTTCTGGGGTTAGCCAATTTCTACCGGCGGTTTATTCGCAACTTCAGCCTACTAGCCTCGCCCCTGACTGCCTTGACCTCCCCCAGAACTACGTTCAGGTGGTCAGACGCAGCTGAGGCTGCGTTTGCCAAACTGAAAGGCCGCTTTGTTTCAGCCCCCATCCTCATTGTCCCTGATACATCACGTCAGTTCGTGGTGGAGGTCGACGCGTCAGAGGTGGGGGTAGGTGCAGTGATATCCCAGCGTTCTCCCACAGACGACAGGATGCGTCCGTGCGCGTTTTTGTCTCATCGTTTGTCCCCTGCCGAACGCAATTATGACATTGGTAACAGAGAGTTGTTGGCAGTCAAGTTAGCGTTGGAAGAATGGCGTCACTGGTTAGAAGGGTTGGGGGTACCTTTTATCGTCTGGACCGACCACAAGAATCTGGAATACATTAAAACTGCCAAAAGATTGAACTCCAGGCATGCTCGGTGGGCACTTTTTTTCGGACGTTTTGATTTTACTCTCTCGTACCGCCCGGGTTCCAAGAATATCAAACCCGATTCTTTATCGCGCATTTTTGACCGTTCCGAATGCCCGTCTACTCCCGAGTGCATTTTGGCCGAGACCCTATTTGTCTCCACACTCGTGTGGGAGGTCGAATTGAAGGTCAAGACGGCCTTAGAAGGAGTAACGCCTCCCCCCGGTTGCCCACCGAACCGTTGATTTGTACCGGAGGGAGGTCGACGCGTCAGAGGTGGGGGTAGGTGCAGTGATATCCCAGCGTTCTCCCACAGACAACAGGATGCATCCGTGCGCGTTTTTGTCTCATCGTTTGTCCCCTGACGAACGCAATTATGACATTGGTAACAGAGAGTTGTTGGCAGTCAAGTTAGCGTTGGAAGAATGGCATCACTGGTTAGAAGGGTTTGGGGGTACTTTTTATCGTCTGGACCGACCACAAGAATCTGGAATACATTAAAACTGCCAAAAGATTGAACTCCAGGCAGGCTCGGTGGCACTTTTTTTCTGACGTTTTGATTTTACTCTCTCGTACCGCCCGGGTTCCAAGAACATCAAACCTGATTCTTTATCGCGCATTTTTGACCGTTCCGAACGCCCGTCTACTCCCGAGTGCATTTTGCTCGAGACCCTATTTGTCTCCACACTCGTATGGGAGGTCGAATTGAAGGTCAAGACGGCCTTAGAAGGAGTAACGCCTCCGCCCGGTTGCCCACCGAACCGTTTATTTGTACCGGAGGGATTACGGTCTGACGTCATTCATTGTTCCAACGTGGCTTGTCATCCAGGAGTTAGTCGTACTAAGTTTTTGGTCAAGCAATGACTTTGGTGGCCACTTATGGTTCGCGATGTTCACAGTTTTGTTTTGGCTTGCTCAGCTTGTACCATTGGTAAGACCTCCAATCGACCCCCAGATGGGTTACTTCAACCGCTGCCTGTCCCTTCGAGACCCTGGTCCCATATTGCGCTAGATTTGATCACCGCCCTTCCGCCCTTCCGCCCTCTCAAGGTAACACGGTAGTTTTGACCGTGGTGGACCGGTTCTCGAAGGCGACCCATTTCTTTCCCTTGCCCAAATTACCCTCAGCCAAGGAGACAGCGTTGACCGTCGTTGATCACGTCTTTCGCTTACATGGCCTCCCGACAGACGTAGTTTCTGACAGAGGACCCCAATTTGTGTCCAAATTTTGGCAAGAGTTTTGTAAACTATTGGGAGCGACTGTCAGTCTGTCCTCAAGGTTCCATCCCCAGAGCAATGGTCAAACTGAGAAAGCCAACCAAGATCTGGAGAGAACGTTGCGATGTTTGGTCTCCAAGAATCCTTCCTCATGGAGCCAACAACTGTCAATGGTGGAGTACGCCCACAATACGTTACCAGTATCATCTACGGGCCTATCTCTGTTTGAGTGTAGTGTAGGTTACCAGCCACCAATTTTTCCTAGTCTGGAGTCCGAAGTCGCGGTTCCCTACGCTCACGCCTTCATCCAGAGGTGTCATCGCACCTGGACTAGAGCCCGTGAGACTCTACTCCAGGTAGGAGCACGCACCAAGGCCAAAGCCGATCGCCACCGGTCTAGGCCTCCCATATACGTCGTTGGTCAAAAAGTGTGGCTTTCTACCAGGAACATTCCTCTCCGCTCCGTCTCTAATAAACTTGCTCCCAAATTTATCGGCGCGTTCACTGTCACCAAGATCATTAGCCCGGTGGCAGTCCGCCTCAAACTCCCTCCAGTGTACAGGAGAATTCATCCCTTTTTCCATGTATCCAAAATAAAACCCGTGTTTCGTTCTTGTATTCCGCCAGTCCCGGTCCCCCCCCCCCCCCCCGCCGCGACTCGTAGAAGGGGAACCTACATATTCGGTTAATCGTATTCTGGACTCAAGGCGGAGGGGACGCGGATTCCAGTACTTGGTGGACTGGGAAGGTTACGGTCCGGAGGAGAGAAGTTGGGTACCTGCTAGAGACATCCTGGATCACTCCCTTATTGATGATTACAATCGACAGGTAAGGGAGTCTGGGAACACCAGGAGGCGACTGTCACGGTTCATGAATTCACTGTTTTCTTCTTGTCTCGTGTAGTTGTTGTTATGTGTGTGCGAGTGGGCGTTCCGCTCATTTCGGATTGATCAGCGATCCAGCTGATCTCAATCTCATCATCAGCTGCAGCCTATTCCCTCACCTTCATATACTCATTGCACTCTTCTCTCTTTGTCAGATCGTTGTTTGATGTCCTACGTGTGTGTTTGGTCCTGTTCCAGTCAGCGTTTCAGTTTCGTGCTCCAGTTCCTGTTCCGTGTTCATCTGGCTTATGTTCGTTGTCTGGATACCTCACCATTCACCTACTTCATCACGTCACTTCATCGACCGGATTGCTGCGTCACCAGTCTTCCAGAGACTCTTGAGCTATCATTTTCTAATAAAAGAGTTTACTTGCATTCTTGCTTCCGCCTCATCAATCATGACAAGTGCTATTGGAAGACATGTTGTCATAGCTTCTTGGCACATAACGGCTACCGTAGTTGCAACACACATTTGAAAAAGCGAGGCGCTAGAGAGCACTATTCATTTAAATGCAAAATACAATTTCACCGCTAGATGGGAGAAATTCCTACAAAGCGTACCTTTAAGGACTAACTTGTAGGGTCTTTAACAAAAAAAGCCTCCAAAATCGAGGAGGTCAAAGGTCATGCTTCCTGCTATAGTATCATCCATAGATATCAAATATAAACGCTAGATGTCTTATGGCGCAGTCACTTCCGGCATCACCGTTCGGCCATCTTGTCACAGGCAGGCTTAATGTAAGGTGAGTGATCAGCACGTACACAAATCCTCTTATCTCGCTGAAATCTTGACGGATTTACAAACGGTTTGGTTTCTTACAAACGTTATTAACGTGGCTATAATTCCGAATGCTTCAACATGTATGTTATAATTATTCATATGTATGCAGTGTATGTATGCAGTGTCATAACTACATCTCTGACGTTTATAACAAACCAAACCGTTTGAAAATCGGTAGAAAATTTAGCAAGTTATTTAAAAGTACATGCACCATTAAACGAGTGAGCGAGCTGTCTGTGGCAAGATGGCCGCCACGTGCGGACGTCGACCTCCATTGGCCAGCAGCGCGCACGAGACATCTAGCGTTTATATATGATATCTATGGTATCATCAGCTCTCCCCAAAGTCTATTCATGCGGCCACCAGACAGACAGCCTGTCGCATCAACAAATGCTAACATTTTAAACTTCTACATATATTTTGAGTAGATAACCAATAGTATATTCTCAGAAAAGGGTTTCACCCTGTGTGTTTCCACACTGATTAAGGATAGTTCGGGAGATACAAGAAAAGTAAAAATTATCTTATACATCTTATACGTGTAATAGATCATAGCTACCGTAGAAAAAGTAAGATCATGCTTTGAATTAAGACGAGTAAAATTAAATATTCGCTCAAGACAAACTGCCGTGTCATGGACCACAGAGGCACATCGCGTCTCTGAAAATGTGTGGTGATTTTCCAAATGATACAACTTAGTATAAATAAAAGCAATGTGGAGTCCTCGGATTTCTTAAAAACAAAACAACAACAACATTCTTACAAACTTTGACAACATGTTTCATGTTGTATGGACAAAAATATTGTATTTGGCAAAAATACAATATTTTTGTATAAATAAGATCTAAGGCATCTAAGCATAGTTTTTGCTTTTTTTTTTTTTTTTTTTAAGTTTTTGAACAGACGCTGTTTAGTAAAAATAATACCTTAGGTTAAATTTAGAAGAAGATAAATAGAAGATACGATTTTAATAAAACTTTAAAGATTTGATTTAACAGTCTTTTAATTTTAAAATATCTAATTAAAACTTTTAAGGTTATGCTTTTAAATGAATTTAGTATAAAACTCTGGATGTAGTATGCTCTGGAGCGCAGACTAGCTTTACTGTGACATTGTGTCCCAGAGGCTCATCTGGTCTGTAACTCCTCTCGTCTCTGTGAGGATCTGATGCTTCATTTCACACTGTGGTTTATCACTGTGAGGGTCTGGGATTGTTTTGTTTATGACAACTTAAACTATTTGCTTTTTGGATTGTTTTTTAACATTACATAAAGAACTACTTCACATCTCTGCAAATGTAAGGTGTTTTTATAAATATATTAATTTAGCTAAAACTATGTTTACATTTTTTAAATACATTTTAGTAAACATATGTTATTATTCATTGGTTGTATATTTTATGTATAATAATTTACAAAAAAAAATTTCAGAAGCGCGTGTGTGAGCGCGCGCAGAACGGCTTAGAAATTATATTAAATTATTTATTTATTTATAAATTTTTTTTTAAATGTACAAATGTAGTTTTCTGTGATGGTCGTGTTTAGGTGTACGGGATAGAATATGCAGTTACAGTACAAAAATCATTATGATTTTAAGCCCCCACCATAAAAATGTAAACCCCGCATGGACAAAAAAAAAATGCGATTGATGCGAAATGAGATTTAAGACGACTAAGTACAGTTTTTCAGCAATCGAAAGTTTTTGAACAGACATTGTTTAATAACAATTATACCTTAGGTCACCGTTAAACAAAATCATTACAGTAATCTTCTAAAAGATAAATAGAAGATGCGTAAAAGTTTTCATTTAAACAATCTTTCATTTTAAAAGATCATATTTAAACTTTTACGATTATGCTTTGAAATAAATTTAGTACGAACAAAACTTTGGCTCTGGAAAGGCGTTAGCAGACTAACATTACATATGCTGTGACATGATGCACAGAGGCTCATCTGGTCTGTCACAGTTTCTAAATGTTTTCATTGTTGCGCTCTCTCTCTCTCTCTGAAGATAGGCCTATGTGGTCATTTTCTCACAGATACAACTAAAGGAATTATTGAACATTTCACATGTGTGAGATGAATTGTGACACTTCAAATTTCGAATTATTTTACATACCCATGATAAATAAAAAATATACTTTAAGTTCAAGTCAAGTTTTTCCACAGACCATCGTTGTAGAATATTTGTGTTTATTAAGACTTTTAATAATTCATTGAATTGAATTTAAAACGTCTTTTTTTTTTATATCATTTAAACTTTTAAGATTATACTTTGAAATAAATTTAGCACTACCAAAACATTCACAATGTCTCATCAGACCGATAGACGAAGCACTATTTGATTGAAGCACAAAATGCGACAACGAAGACCCCGTACTGTTGCCCACCTTAAGACTTGTTTGCAGCAAGAATGGGACAAAATTACACCTGAAACACTTCATCACTTGGTGTCTTCAGTCCCTAAACGTCTTTTAAGTGTTGTGAAAAGGAATGGCAACATTACAAAGTGGCAAATGCTTTACTGTTCCAACTTTTTTTGAAATGTGTTGCAAGAACCAAAATAGGAATTTTGTTTTTATGGAAAAAAACCCCCAATAAAAATCATGAGGAACACATTAAATTATGTGCTGTTGTATTGTCTGCAATGAAATACAAGTCAAAGTACATTTAGAAATCGCTACTTTTTTTTTAATTTGTGTTTTCCATACTGTCCCAACTTTTTCTGATTTGGGGTTGTAATAGTATTTTTATGGTATAAAGAGAATCAGATTACGCTGAAGACCTTCAAGAAACTTTAGGATGACACCTGCCTCCTCAGGTGGTATAAGCAAGTCACCACTGCACTGAACACAACCAGGTCAGCAAAACCTAATCTCGAACACATAAGGCACAGTATACTGCTAACTACCAGCATGTCATGTGTACAGTCAGTCGGAGTGATAAAATAATTATAAATACTCACACATATCCACTCAGATACTCAAAAACTACAATGCCTCTTGTGCCAACATTTTTTTCTTTTTAATTCTTATTTTTTCGTCCCCACCCATTTCTTTCTCTTCTTTCCACCATTTTTACCATCCGTCTCTGTTGCATTCACCCAAACCTGAACCTGACCGAAAGTAAACTCCTTTGATCGACGTCTTTGAGCCAATCGGATGTCAAGAAAAACGAGGATCAGTCCAAGTTGGGAAGGGCCGCTCATATCCCCCCTCAAGATTGAAAGTATTGGTTTGGCCCAGTCTGAAACACACACACAGACACAGCGTTCCGCTGCAGCTGAGTATCATAATAAAAATAATAAAAAAACTCTTGACCACCGGCCGGTTCGGCCTGAAATGGACCGGCCGTTCGGTATTGTTCCCGGTATTCCCGATTGCCAAGCCGCCCCTGTCTGTAGGTGCAAGTCATCGCTTCAGTAAAGTAGACACTGTTTGCTTGAACTGAGAGATTTTGGGAGACTCTCCTGGGATTTCTTTGAGGTGTTTTGACAGAAGAGTTGCTGTCACTGGGTATGGAGATGAATACTCCAGATTCTCCACACAAGGCAGTGATGGCACATTTAAGTGAGTGAAGCACTGTTAAGAGTTCCTCCATAACTCCCCAGCTATCATCAGTCAGTTTGAGGGTTCGTGCATCTGATAGTTTAGTGAAAGCTCTGTCTGATAAGACAGCCGATATTGCCCATCTTTGCTCTGGTAAGCACTCGGACATATCATGAATAGAATTCCACCTAGTTCGGCAGTACTGCACTAATTTGTGCTCAGGCAAGTTCTGCAGTTGCTGCTTTTGATTCAGTGCTTGTGTCAATAGAATCTGTCTGCATCCTGCAAGACTTCAAGTTACGCCCCTTACAATTACGTCATTTCAAGTTACGCCCACTTCAAGTTACGCCCCTTCAAGTTACGTCATTTCAAGTTACGTCCACTTCAAGTTGCTCACTGTTTTTTTCGACTTAAAGCTGCGCTGCACAGACCGGTCGGTGTATGATATCAAAGTACCGCGAGAGCGATAAGAGCAAACAGACACTTCTGAATGCTTTTGAATCGCTCTTGCACGAGTTTAACATAAACAGAACAAACTGTTTCCCACACATAGTGCGGTGCGCCACAGAATCAACACCGGCCGCAACATATTGCGTTTCGTTATAAAAAATAAATAAAAAGTACGCTCGCTATTTAAAACACGTAGCGTATTCATTCAGCTGCATTTCCTTTCCTTGCTCTTGTAAGACTGAAAATACTGGTTGAGGCCTGATTTATGGGACAAAAGGGCCCGGCTGGCTAATTAACATTGGAACTCTCAGAAGCACATGAACTAACAACAAAGAACCCACACAAGAGCATGGTTTAATGCGAATGTTTATCATTGACTGTTATGCTTTTGGTGTCATTTGAAATGTCTCAAAGTGAGTGGTACAGATATCTCATATCCAGATAGATAAAATAAAAGGAAATAAGGTTTATAGAAGTTCATAGGGAACTGGTTTAGAGATAATGCCAGATAAGGCAACCCCCCTTCTGTGGGATAGAAGCCATTTGAGGGTGGTCTCACCCCATCCCCCTTGTCACCTGGACAGAGGATAAAGGAAGGTGTCCTGGCTCTCTCTGTCTCTTCTTCTTGGCTGGACGTGGAATTGGATAGGTGGTTTCTCTCTCTCTCTCTCTCCCTCTCTCTCTCTCTCTCTCTCTCTCTCTCTCTCTCTCTCTCTATCTCAGGTACAAGCTGGGTAAGATTCTTTGGTGTAACCAATGTATAACCATGTTCTAGATATTTGAATTGATTGTGGAATTGATCTCTGATATCTGAAATATTAAATTGCTACAATGTGATTATTCCAACTGGGTTTGACATTGTTTATTTAATGGTTAAAAGGAATAGTCAAACATTCGCTCACTTTTAGTGAGGCACAGATATTATTAAAACCTTTCATTTATGGAGTCAGATGAATTAACGAGTGAGTACATGATTAATGTATTGCAAATTTAACCAACCAATACTTTGCATGAGTGAGGACAGAACACGTGACAACCTTCCCCGTGTATTGGCGAACCGGCAGATTGGGCCAATATAGCGGGCCTTACACTCTCCCTCCGTCTCTCTGTCACTCACGCGTCTCTCTCACAAGCAATTTTTTGTCTTGCCTTATTTGATCGGTAAATGATGTAGAATGTAGATGACTGCTGTGCTTGCGATAGGAACGAGCAGAGAGAGAGAGAGCCGCGCGCGCGCGTCTTCAAACTGTCTGGCTCTCTCTCGCTCCCTCCCGCATATTAATCAAAATCAATTGAGAATTGACACGATGGTAAAGACCGAAGTTTCACGTGGAGCATTCGGATATTTTTTTCCTGAACTACCGCTGGGTGTGAATTGTGCTAAAAAAAATTAAAATAAAACTTTATGATTATATTATTATTATTATTGAAGAATAATGATCTTTGGTCTTATGTATGTCATTGGTAATTCATTGTGTGTCACTGGTGTTACTGTCTTTTTTTTTCTGTCACATTAAATAAAATATTACATGTGACATCGACATGATCATTTTACATCCATTTAATTCTGCATACACTCAAAAGTTAAGATTTAAACTAAGGATTGCATCATTAGGCTACTTGATTTTAACTGGTTTTCAAATATTTTCATCATTATAGCAAATACATGGTTGCACAAATGAACTAACATCATTCAACATACTTTTAACAAACATGATTAAAATAAATAAAACAATTTCTTTATTTGCTGAATTATTATTATTTTTCTGTACCTCTGACTACATGTGCTGAATTTTTTTTTTTGAAATAATATTTAATTAAAACCTTTAATATATTGCCAAGCTGTCATTTATGTGTATTCATAAAGTCAAAGGGTAATCTAATAATGTGGTTTAAATGTTAAACTTACGACATTACTAAATGTCTCTATACGAGCTGGCATCTTGCCGACAACATCTCATTTTGAGTTTGACATATCGTGTGGTTCTATGTGATTTGGACAACTTCAAGTTACGCCCACTTCAATTTACGCCCACTTCCTGTTACTCCCCTCTCTTGCAGTCCGCAGACAGACCCATCTCGCTTGTGTTGCAGTTGAGCTGTGATGGAAATGAGAAACAAGACGACTGGCAGATGCAACAACATGGTTTATGTGTAGAAGCTTGAAACCGTCATTTGTAGCGAGTTTGAAGCATGTGCGCAAAACACGGCTGAGAGTCCCACTCTAAAAATTTCGTGTTGGCAAGTACCATGTTGCTCGCATTGTCATGCATGCATGCAGTGATTTCTCCGCTTTATGTAAACAAAGTGCATATTGATGCAAATTTTGTTATTTGCTGGTTTTCGACTTAAAACTTGGTGAATTTGATTTCATTGTGTAGTATTAGTACTTTTTAAACAGGATTCTGTGATAACCGTGATCATTTTGGTCACTATAACCATGAAATGAAATGTTCATGCCATTTCATCTCTAGTTATGATCAACTAAAATCAACTATAATTGTGTTTTAACAGTATAATATGCAAAGTACAATTTTCTATAAAAAGAAATAATCTCTGATTCTGTTCTTTTCTCCGACATTTAAGGGTGACACATATTTAGGCCTACTAAAACAGTTTTGATAGTTGTTAATATGAGAGTTATGAGACATTATTTAAGAGATTTAAGTATTGTATTACATGAGTAGCTCTCGGCCACTTTCATTTTTAAAAAGTAGCTCTCAAATGAAAAAAGGTTGGAGACCCCTGACCTAATGAATGAAGATCCAGTTAGACAACTGTAGGAAAGATCAGGATCAGAAATTTATTTATAAGTGCTTTGTTCAGCTACTACTTTCAGTGCTGTGAAGACGTCAAACTTCCAATATGGTCAACAATGGGATTAATGCCAACCTGGCAATCCAAAGAAGATCTACATGTATAGGCTAACAGTATACAAACAGAATAGCATGAAAACAGTCATGCTTATGGAGTTGAATCCCCCCAAACTGTTCTCCATGTTCCAGTTGTAGGAGATCCATGAATGTCCAATTTACTGCGGGTCCATCTGTTCTGCCACCCCAATGCACCTTGCATATGTTGACAGACAGATAACTCCTCTGCCAATCACCACACTGAAGCAGATACCCAGTTCACTTCGTTTAATGGCTGACTGGAAGTAGGGTAAAACTGAAAGGAAAATATGATACAATAAACGTATGAATTTAAGTATACAGTATAAGGAATTTAACACAAATTGCTAGTATACAATGGCACATATGAAATAACAGTGTATAGGACTTCATACATGGATGTGAAATAAACTGACATCTCAAACTGTATACTGGCTCACTTCCAATTATATCAAAATGAGTGATTAACAATAAGTAAACATAGCAGCATAGATAATAGCATAGATGTGTGTGCCTGATAATTAACGCATGGTAAATGCACAGTACACATATGTATAAGGATCAGAATGAAATTTTACTCTAAACATAAAATACAATCAAACATAGTTGAATCATTTCTTAACATAAATGTACATACCAACGATAACTCCCGAAAGACAAGAAATGTAGCAGATTGCTCAGGATGAAAGCAGACTAAAGGATAGCTATCTTCCATGCAGCAGACTGAAGCTGGTCTAACATTGATGATGTCATCAAGTCACTGCTCTTAAAGGAGCCAGCACATATCCAACTTAACATCACATAAAGACAACACACCATCCATTGACACAGAAAGCATGTTCCTTAAATTAAGTTCCTTGGTGCCCTCCTGAAATTATAAAAAAATAAAATCAAAACAAAGTCCACCTCAAGAATGATAACGTTTTCATTCATGTTCACTCAGATTAGATGGTTTGTCTAAAGTAGTGATTCTCAAACTGTGGTCTGGGGACCACTGGTGGTATGCCAGATTACCAAAGAGGTCTGTGAGCAAAAGTCATCAACAAAAATTAGAAGACTGACATGGACTGTGACACTGTTGATCATTTCAATTCAATTCTCATGACTTGTTTTCTAATCATGCACATTATTAGCAGGTGAAGTTAGCCATGGTTTCAGAAGACTAAAATGGCCTTTATTTTTACATGCATAGGGATGATCATTAAGCCAAATATGTCAAGATTTATTTATTTATTTTAATTGGCTAAGTGGTCCTTGGTTTGAAAAAAAGTTTGAGAAACACATCTTAAGCCATAATAGTGAATGCTTGCAAATTGGGCCTATGTGATATGGTTAAGTGTCAAAATTGTTAACCTAAAATTGAGAAGCACAAAACAGATATTTGGAGTCTAATTATGAACTGGCCTACATTATTTAATTCAATTCAATTTTACTTTTAGCATAAAAATATGCAAGAAGCATAATGCATATTGAATGCTTTATACATAAAGTTATTTATAGCACTGCCTTCCATTCAGAATGCAGTAGGCCTATGCCTAGATGTCACCCACCCACAACATTTAAAAAAAACCAAAACATTCTGAGTTTAGTTTTTAACAGCAGATGGCACTGCGTGCTTTAGATGCCTTACACACACCACTTGAACCTACTATAAAATAATAATAATTCATAAAGTTTGAAAAGGTTGAAGCGAAGTACAAGGGTGTTTGCAGTGGGCTGTTTATGGAAGTAGAATAATGTCAAATGTTTTTGAAATAAAAAGCCTGTTGAATTGCACTACTTGAAAAAAAATAGGCATTGCATTAACCATGCTTGCATTTTAATGCATTGTATTTTTAGTGCTTACATTTTTATGGGCTGAAATTCAACATGGTTGAATATTTAAGCTGTGAATATTTCAATTAAAAACATTTCAAACACCTTTTCATTATTAAAAATTCAATAATCCATATTCACCTTTCATATTTCACTTCCAAAATATTCAAACTGTTTAAAAATACAACCAATAATATTCAACAGGCAATTTTCGGTCCATTTTATTTCGCTTTGCAAATTCGCTTCCACAAATTCAGTGGTTCAAATTCGACAGTAAATTCAACATTGACGTCCAGGAACTGCAGGAAAAGCAGTAGATTGCCGAGCATACTCTCCATCTGCTGTTAGTCGACCTCACCATCAGATGGTGCAAAAGCGCTTGTTGTTGACGAAGACATTCATTCATAAAATGAAAATGATTATCTGTGTCAGTATATGCGGAAAAGATGATAAACACACAAAAGCTGTGTTTATGTTTCATTCAATAACTTCATTGTTACTTTCCCTGTGTATTCTACATGTCATCAGCTTTCTCTACCATGAACAGGATTATAATCGGTTTCCCTCAATACCTCATACTCAAGGATTTCCCTTCCGTTGATACAGTGATATGAAAGACCAATCTTGCACCTTATTAGGGAAGTAGGCTGTAGGCTACAGCCTACAGGCAAGAAGATGGACTCAGAATATGAATTTAACGCGCAAAGTTTCATGCTGAGCGTTTCGTGATATACTGGCATAAAATCAACACATACATATATATATATATATATATATATATATATATATATATATATATATATATATATATATAGTATGCATACGTGTATTGCATTAGCTTAAACTGTCACAGCACTTGCATATTGTCCTCCTATTGTTAGTTTAACTGTAAACCGCTTTGGATAAAAGCTTCTGCTAAATGACTAAATGTAAAAATTGGCTTGACATTGGACATTCGCACATTTAGGGACCGTCTCTAAAGTTGCATACAACATTGGCATACACGTTTCTAACTTCAATAGCAAACTTAAATTTATTTGAATAAATATCAAAAATCCAAAGGGTGCGCATTATGCCTGACACTAAATGAACACTTTACAGTAGGTTTTATGACTGTAAGTCGTTCTATTCAAATGCTATCGGAGTTAGAAACGTGTATACCAAAGTCGTATACACTTTAGAGACGGTCCCTAAATGTTCGAATGTCCAACATCAAGCCATCTGTATGCCAATCTATCACTGTGAAACGCTCAGCATTAAGCTTTGCGCGTTATTCTGAGTCCATCTGCTTGCCTGCGAGTTTGGTCTTTTACATCACTGTAGTCCATTAAGCTACGTTAAGTTGTATATGTCCAGCAGGGGAATCCTTAAGTATTGAGGGAAACCCTAATAGCCTGCATGCAGCACATCCACAATATAAAGTTAAGGCAACTAAACAACCAAGAGAAATATATGTCAACCTCAAAAATGTAACATTGGATCTGTATATCCGCATCGGGGAATAACATTATAGGCCTAATCTCGTTCACGGTAGAGAAAGATGCATGTAGGCTACACAGGAAAAGTAACCGTGAAGACACTGAATTTAACATAAAACAGCCGTCATAATAATCACAAATACACTTACATTGCTGTAAATGAGTTTTATGAATGAATGACTTGTTCTAACTGTTGCTGGTCTTCAACACGCGCTTTTGCACCATCTGCTGGTGAGGTAGACTAACAGCAGATGGAGAGTATGCTCGGCAATCTACTGCTTTTCCTGCAGTTCTTGGACGTCAATGTTGAATTTACTGTCGAATTTGAACCACTGAATTTGTGGAAGCGAATTTGCAAAGCGAAATAAAATGGACCGAAAATTGCCTGTTGAATATTATTGGTTGTATTTTTAAACAGTTTGAATATTTTGGAAGTGAAATATGAAAGGTGAATATGGATTATTGAATTTTTAATAATGAAAAGGTGTTTGAAATGTTTTTAATTGAAATATTCACAGCTTAAATATTCAACCATGTTGAATTTCAGCCCATAAAAATGTAAGCACTAAAAATACAATGCATTAAAATGCAAGCATGGTTAATGCAATGCCTATTTTTTTTCAAGTAGTGCAATTCAACAGGCTTTTTATTTCAAAAACATTTGACATTATTCTACTTCCATAGCTGTTTACATTAATCTCGCGTCATAAAAGCATTATATCAAGTACATTCTCAGACTCAGCCGAACACACGAGCGCTCTTCTTTGTGAGCATTTGAGTGTGCGGTTAAAAACTAGCCTAGAGCGCCATCTGCAAAAACTAAGCTCAGAATCAATTCGCAATGCATTCGAAAAAAATTGGAATCAATCCAAGAATCGTGATGCATTGATATGAAGAGTTCAGATGCAAAAGCCTCTAAATGCCATCTGAAATTTTCTTATAGAATGATCATTTTTATCAAGCTTGTATATTTAAATTCAATAATTTCACTTAAATGGCAATGAAGATTACCTTTTAATTGTCATTTAATTGAAATCACTGAACTTAAATATACAAGCTTGATAAAAATTATCATTTTATAAGAAATTTCAGATGGCATTTAGAGGCTTTTGCATCTGAACTCTTCATATATTGTCCCAAATATTCATTAGGAAATAACATGAAAACACACAAAGCATTTTAACATATTCAAAGCATTTTAAATGTTACTTTGAGAGTCTTACCTTAAAATGCTCCAGCAAGTCTTCTGCCGTTGAGTGGCCCAAAAACTGAGAACCAAGATAGCGAGACCTGACAATCGGGGTGCTGGTCTCGTCGGTTGACCAATGTCTGACGTGCAAGTCCAACTGTTTCGTTTTCGTTGTTGTGTTCATGGACTCATCGAACATTATGATGAAAGCGTCCTTGTTTGCCCGTGTAATTAGTTCCTTCTTTAGGTATGGGGCAACACCAAATCGTTCTAAGTATGCAGTTTTGTCCCTTCCACATATGAACGTACTCGCACATGCTGAGTCAGGGAACATTGCTTGAAAAACTAGGCGGATGTCCTCATTTGAGGTGTACGAGTGGTGGCGGCTTACGGTTTGAAATACCCACGGTATTTCGGCCTTAAGTGTAGCTACATTCGCAAAGCTGCCGAAGGCATTGCTTTATGAAGTGGACGGCCTTGTGGAAGGCTGAGAGGTCGAAGTGCTCGGTTCAACAGGAGATGAGAACATACTTATGGGCAAACTACTTGCCTGCGACGACACATACTTCTTGTGCTTCTCTGCTTTCATGTGTGAATCGAGCGCTATGTGGCCCATTGTCCCCAGCTGTATCGTCTTTTTACATAAAGCACACCTCGCTTCATGACTACTGGCTGTTTGCTTCAGCCACCCCCGATAATTTTCGTCCTCCAACCAATTGTCATTAAACAAACATTTGCCCATGCTTGCGATTTCGCAAAATGTCATGGTGTCGAACCATCAACGTAACGCATTCATCAATCACTTACTCGTATGTCACCTATGGAATGATGCGGGTTGCACCCACATAGATCGAAGTGCTGCCCCCAAATGGTGCGCTGGTCAAATTGCACAAAAAAATTATAATAAAAAAGGATGACGAGTCGGACATGAAATTTAAGGTCCCACATGAAATTCGATAAGGAGGAAGACCTCCTTATCGAAAATTCCAGAATTCAAGACATTATGAATCGAAAATTTTATTTAAGACGTTTCAAGACTTTTTAAGGACCCGCGGGGACCCTGCCAACTGCCAAAAGGCTCGCCGTCTCTACCTTCTATCCACGCCCAGCGCCATTTATTTTTGAGTCCTTTATCTATGGGTAGGACATCATCCCCAGGCTTCATGAACTTGCGCTCCATGCTTTCTCCGACAACGCTAACATGACGTATGGATCTCAATCACACTGTGTTGCCAGGACCCACCCTGCTCTGCTTCTGATAGGCTTGTAATGTTAGTTACAGCTGCGTTCCTCTCATTTGATTGGTAGGTGAAATCAATTGACTCAAAAAAATATTAAACCGCATGCAAGTTCCCAAATTATTATTATTCTTTTCCTCACGACCGCACGCCGGAGATTCGGCACGGTGCCGGAATACTTTAAAGCCCTGTACAACCATAAAATTCCTTTCTTTTTCACATGACTGCATATGCCGTCAGGTCAAGGCAGCTGGTGTAGTTGTCTTTCAAAATCTCACGTGGCCCTCCTGTTTGGGATCGCACTTGGATGTAAACTGTGTAATTAAAAAAAAACTTTAAAAAAAAAAAAAAAAAAACTTGGTGTGTGGTTTGGTGTGCATAGTATCTGATTGGAATGCCCTTAAATAAATTGTTTTCCAAGGACACTTTTTGGAAAGACACCTAAATTTACCTTAAAAAAGCTTGCAGAATTTTTTTTGGGGGGTGTGCCTTTATCAAATATAAACACACACTCATATAAATATGAACATAATCATTTAGGTTATCCCTCTTTCTGATTGTATTAAATAATAATAAAAAACAGCCACTTCTTTGTCTATTTAAAGCTACAATATGTAAGATTTTTGTAATAAAAAATCCCTTGCACAGTATGATATATTTCCTGCAGTTGTGTACTTACAATATCCCAAAAGTTCCCAAAGATTTTGAATTTAAGAGAAATTCCAATTTTAATAATGGCTCGTCCCTGTCGCCCTGTCCCACTTGTCGCCTGTCAATGACGTAATATCCGCGTTATCCCTGGTTTCCGCTCGTACTGCCATAGTAACCATGGCGACAGACGTGGACAACTGCGTACGTCTAGCGCAGTGTTTCCCAACCGGGGTGCCTTCTGGCGAGAGCAGGGGTGCCTTGTAAAACCTCCATCAAACATTTAAAAATTGCAAAAATGTAAAAAAAAAAAAAAAAAAAGTTGTAAGTCTCTAATAACAACTAATAATGCGCACAAATCTATAATAAAAATGCAAATCATAAGTTTTCGGCGTTGAATTGCGGGGCTTGCGCGTGACTTTATTCCCGTGCCTCATTCCCAGTGCATCCACATAAAGCTGCCTATTTTTCATTGTTGCGCATACGGTCAAATACATACAAAAACACAACGTCCGTCTTGCCGCGTATTCACATAAACACATCGGTTATGTCCGTGCTGCTGTCAACGGTAACGCGTGCGATTAATGTTTTTCAGTTTAACGCGTTAAAAATATTTAACGCAATTAAAGCAGCACCCGTTTTTTTCTGTCATCCTTTGGCTAGCGTTACATTATATAATCACGTTATTCTTCATGCAAATGCTTTTAAACCATGCAAGCGAGAAAATACAAAAGAGAATGCGCTGTCTGTGATGCTGACACACGACGCACAGAACGATGCGTGCCAGAATCGACTTCTCTTTCGCTTTGAGTATCCTCATGAGAGTAGTCTTAAATTAGTTAAATAAAGTCTTAAATGAACGTTAAGAGATGTGAGAAAATGGGACGCGTGTGGGATCCACATGTGCAGCAGTGACATCAGAATCAAATAACACTTGCCATTAAACAGTTATTTGAAATATACTGTCTTTATGTTGTTTCTACATTAATTTGGAGATTAACTGTGAAATTATTACATAAAATATATTAAAAACAAGCTATCTTATGCAATTATAACGAAATTATCCCAATATAAACACACAAATACACTGAGTGAGCAAACATTTAGGTGAGATTTACAATGGTAATTGAGCAATGTTTATATATGAATAAAAGCCTTAATTAAATATGTCATCATGTAAAGTGATCTCTTCAGAAGAAATGAATGATTTCCTAGACTTTAAATGTATGGACAAAAAAATTGATAATATTAAAAATATCTATATGACAGTAGGCCTATACGGCAGTTCTTCCCTGTGGTATTGAAAATGTATACATTTCAAGGTATAGTATCATAGTAGTATCGTGACAACACTAGTGTAGGGTGCCACACATTTTTTTTCAATTTTCAAAGGGTGCCTTGACTGAAAAAAGGTTGGGAAACACTGGTCTAGCGGCACGCTCACGCTTTTGTTGTTTCGTTCAAACATTATGGAGCATGGCAAGCAGACTTTGGGCACAACGAGAACTAAAACGAGGATCAATATCAACGTGGCGTTTTCGAGATGCCGAGAGCTCCACGTCCGTGACAAACTTCGACTTGACAGGAACACACAAATGTAGAGGTGAGCAAATGTTCATAAAACTAATCAATGTTTATAGCTCAACATGATGAAATGTTAGAATATGATTAGTATGTTATTCTAATGTTGATCTAGCTTACTGCTAGTCTCATACAGACAAACTAACACATAGAATAACATAACTTTCAACACACTTAAATGCAGTTAGTGTGATAGTGTAGACCAAGTGAAACGACCTGTGTGAGTAGGAATTCAGCACTTGCAGGTAGTTCGGTAGAATAAAATGTCCTTATTCCTTTATATACACGGGTCTCGTGTGTGGTGCTGATATCTGTCTCTTGTTCGCAATCGCACCCTGCATCAAACAGATTCTATATGTTTGCACTTAATTATATTTATAGAATCTTAGAAATGTGATGGTAATTAGATTAATGTAGTGTCGATACATACCCTTATGAATGTATGTATGTGTATCTCCTTGTATATGACCTGACAAAAGTTAATATGTGACTAAGTGTATGACAGAGACAGAGGGTTTCCATTCAAGGGTATAATATGATAGACAAATCTAAACAATGTATTAGTTATGGCTGAGAGATATCTTCATTTAGCCTCCGCCTTGGGGGTGGAATAACTATAAAGAATGAAGGATGCGCCCACTCGTTGTCACACTCTGCAGGCACTTTGTAATGACTGTATGACTGCTGACCTTTCCTTGCAAGGGAATAAATAATTGTTAAAGACAATTGATCCATGTTTGTCTCTTATTCAGTTTTAGACAATTATTTGCCACCACACATTAAAAACATCAATGTATTCACTCATCCATAAACATCATTAGATCCTTCGGCATGACGACAACGTCGTCAACCTGTGCCTTTGTTATTGTAAGAGGTTAGCTACCCCTAACGGCGAAAAAAAATACACATTGTAGCTTTAAGCTTTTCATAATCTGTTCCCATAAAACTAAAGGTAATTTTAACATATGGCTTCAAAATAACAAACATATTATGTTTGTGCATTCTGTCATTAAAGATGACTCAAATAATGCAGTGCAATGTTCATTATTTCAGGTTGTCCTTTTATTTCTAATTTTACTTACAATGTTGTATTTCACAGCAAGATGGAAGCTAGCTTATCAAAAATGTTGACTCTGAGATATTAAGTCGAATCAAAATTGTAAGTGACCCTTCTATACAATCGTAAATAATTTCACACAAATGCATATTTTCTGGTGCCATTTTAAACTTCTGAGCCATTTGAAACCCTTTCCACACAAAGAACAAAAATAGGGTCTCAAAAAAGCATGCCTTTTCATGTGTATCTGTAAGTGAGATGGCAAAAGAAATGTTTTATTACACAGATCACAATTAAATTGCCTTCCAGAGTGAATGTGCATTTGATTTTCAAAATTGCTCCTTTTTGGTAACCTCTTGTCAGACTCACAATTCTGCAATTTCTTTTCAGAATGACTTTGCAAATGACGTTTCAAGTCTTTCTGATATGTGAAACACTTTCCACACTGAGGACATGTGTAAGGCTTCTCTCCAGTGTGAATTCTTATGTGAGTCTGAAGGTTTCCTTTAACTGTGAAACTCTTTCCACACTGAGGGCAGGTGAAAGGCTTCTCTCCAGTGTGAACTCTTACGTGAACCTCAAGGCTAGCTTTGCTTTTGCAAGTCTTTCCACAGTGATGGCACATGAAAGGATGCTCTCCGATATGAGTTATTACATGATTCTTAAGGTGATTCAGGTCTGTGAAACTCATTCCACACTGACGACATATCTCTTGATTACTGTTCTCTCTTGAGTGAATCCTCATGTGGTAATTAAGGCTTATTTTACATCTGAAACTCTTTGCACAATGACCACATATGAATGGCCTCTCTCCAGTGTGAATTCTCATGTGAGTCTTAAGACCTTCTTTTCGTGAGAAGCTCTTTCCGCACAGTTTGCAGGCGAAAGGGTTTTCTCCAGGGTGAGTTCTCATGTGGGCATTAAGGGTTCCTTTATGTGTAAAACTCTTTCCGCACCAGTGGCAGGCAAAAGGCTTCTCTCCAGTGTGAATTCTCGTGTGGACTTTAAGACTTCCTTTTTGAGTGAAACCTTTTCCACAATGTTGGCAGCTGTATGGCTTCTCTCCAGTGTGAAGTCTCATGTGGACTTTAAGGTCTCCATGCTGATTGAAACTCTTTCCACACTGTTGGCATGTGAAATTACTTTTAGTTGCCATCTTCTGAGCTATTTTTTGTGACCAAATATTTTCAGTCTGTGAGCAACTAAAATATTTGTCTCCAGTTATCAAACCATGATGTTTCTCATTCGGATATTTCTCCATGATATTCAGTTTTTGACTCTCCTCTTTCAGTGACATCAGGTCTAAAATGAAGGGGAAAAAATAAAAAATACAAGTTAACTAGGGATGCACCGATCCGATACTCAGTATCAGCTCTGATACTGCCATTTTTGCCGGATCGGGTATCGGTCAGACGAGGCCGATCCAAATCCGATATTGTGCGTATACTATTCTGTGTTAGTGTTAAGCCCCACAAAAGGCACACAAACATTATAAAGCACCATAAGTTTTCGTGCACAACATTATAAGTGTTCTGAAGCCATTATATAGTATTATGTGAGATAGAAATGAATATTTAAGTCGTTAAATTCAAGATCACGTAAATGTTTCCCTCAGCTGCGGCTGTCAATCATTCTTCATTCAGCATTCAAACAGCGCGTCGCGTTCGGTTACAACAGTAAACACGATGAAACTCTCTCCAAGATGATTCAATGTTACTATTATTATACTTGATCTGTAGATAAAGGTCTATGGTTTCGCATAAAACAACTTTATCTTGCTGGACTTTATTGCTGTACCTTAATCATGTTACTTTCTATCGGGTGTCTGTTAGATCACATAAGTTAAATGTTAGATGCGCATAAGCGCTTTGTGCCGCACTGTATTGGAGCCTTTCATATCATAATACAGTGACGCAATGAAAGATTATTAATAGCCGTTCTTGTTCTGTCCTATCTATCATATGTTGCTACCTCATTAAACAGCTGTGCTATACAGTACAGGCCAAAAGTTTGGACACATTACTATTTTTAATGTTTTTGAAAGAAGTTTCTTCTGCTTATCAAACCTGCATTTATTTGATCAAAAATACAGAAAAAAAATGTAATATTGTGATATATTATTACAATTGAAAATAATTGGTTTTCAATTCATTATACTTTAAATTATCAGTTATTTTTGTGATGCAAAGCTGAATTTTCAGGATCAGTACTATTATGGCGCTTTTCCACTACACAGTACCAGCTCGCCTCGGCTCGCCTCGCCTCGACTCGACTCAGCTCGGCTCGCTTTTCGCTCCGTTTTCCATTGCAGATAGTACCTCCACAATAGTACCAGGTCGTCATAGCGACGCCGCAGGAAACTGCCGTGACTTAATCTTTTACGCGAGACGCGCGAGACACACCCGCTACCCACACACACAGGACAATGGAGGAAATCGAGTGTATGCTGTTTTTGGATGTTTTTGTTTTTGCTGTTTTTTATTCAGGATACTCCGTCTGGCGCGTGCAATGATGACGCAGTGAATAGTGACGATTCTCTCTGACCAATCAGCAGTCTGCTGTGTTTTCACGTCACATTTTAGTATCGCCTCAGCTCGCTTGGAACCTCGCCGGAGGTGGTACGAAAAAAAGTACCTGGAAGCCGGTACAGGTACAACTTTTACACAGTGGAAAACCAAACAGAGCCGAGTCGAGTCGAGTCGAGTCGAGCCGAGGCGAGCTGGTACTGTGTAGTGGAAAAGCGCCATTAGTCTATCACATGATCCTTTAGAAATCATTCTAATATGATGATTCATTATCAAAGTTTGAAACAGTTCTGCTGCTTAATATTTTTTCATAACCTGTGATACTTTTTTAGGATACTTTGATGAATAAAAAAAGCAAAGAAAAAAAAGGCAAATGTTTTAAAAATAGAAATCTTTTGTAACAACAATATGCACTACTGGTCAGTAATTTGGGGTCAGTAATTTTTTTTTCTTTTTTTTGTTGAAATAAATCAATACTTTTATTCAGCAAGGATGTGTTTAATTGATAAAAAGTGATAGTAAAGAAGCAAAAAAAAAATATTTTGAATAAATGCAGTTCTTTTTAACCTTTTATTCATCAAATATATTAGGCAGCAGAA
This sequence comes from Leuciscus leuciscus, assembly GCF_965113295.1. Taxonomy (NCBI): domain Eukaryota; kingdom Metazoa; phylum Chordata; class Actinopteri; order Cypriniformes; family Leuciscidae; genus Leuciscus; species Leuciscus leuciscus. The sequence continues at coordinate 28,027,849 of NC_138728.1, read as the reverse complement.
CTGTTTCCAACACTCATAATAAATCAGAATATTAGAATGATTTCTAAAGGATCATGTGATAGACTGGATGTCACATGTGACACTGAAGACTGGAGTAATGATCCTGAAAATTCAGCTTTGCATCACAGAAATAAATGATAATTTAAAGTATAATAAATTGAAAACCAATTATTTTAAATTGTAATAATATATCACAATATTACTTTTTTTCCTGTATTTTTGACCAAATAAATGCAGGCTTGATCAGCAGAAGAAACTTCTTTCAAAAACATTAAAAATAGTAATGTGTCCAAACTTTTGGCCTGTACTGTACATTTAAAAAATGTCTCAATTTTATAGCAGGCTATATATAAAATAATTTATATTTTTGCTATCTTGTTTTTCATGAATGTATTTTACAACAATACAAAGAAGCAATGTGTAACATTTTACCAGATTTAGTTTTACACTTATTGTCTCTTATTTGTTAATAAACGTTCACAAAATGTTCAGATTTTATACAATGAATAGTGCACTCGTGATTTTTCTAGACTAAATTTTACTGCTGAATTATCCACTAATCTAGTTTATAATAGCATTTATGTCAGATTATGATCATATATTTTTTTATGTTGTTGTTTTTCTTTATAATGAAGTTGTCTGTATTAAGTAGATTGTGTTTAACACACAAAATAGTGATTATCAGTTCAACAGAGTTATAGAAATTCTACTTTATAAAAAAAAAACTGCGCTGGTATCGGATCGGTATCGGTCGATACTCAGAATTTTTGGTATCGGATTGGATCGATTCTGAAAAAAATGGTATCGGTGCATCCCTAAAGTTAACCCGTTTAATGGCACAAAGCAAAAGATTTCCTGTAAACTCCAAACCTCTTCCCAATATTGTTTAATTATTTTTTTAGGACAAGTCCCAAGAACTTTAAACATGTCTTGGCAGAAATTAAAACATTTATATATAAAAAAAGACACAGTTTGACCTAGCAGAACTGGCTAATTATAGACTGATCTCAAATCTAACATTTAGGTCTAAAATATTTTAAATGTATACGTTGGCATTTGTGGACAAGTATTAGCACTGATTATGTCCCATCGAACCGACAACTACCACTTTCTTTGTGTAAATGAAGAGATGCCTTTTATCAAACAAAAACCGAGTGCCACAGGGCTCAGTATGAGGTCCTCTGCTTTTCTCCTTGTATACATTATCATTAGTATTCGCTGTTATGTCTATGATACTCAGTTTTATTTATTCAATTTCAACATGAAACTGCAGAAAAGATGGGATGGCTACAAATGTTAATTTATTAAATTCTGACAATGCATAGGTAATAATTTTGGGATCAAAAACTTCCACACATAAGAGTCTAGATCTCAGTGGATGTACTGTTATATCGTTTACTACAGTTAAGAACCATAGTGTTGTGTTGAGAGCAACCTGTTCTTGGAAAATTTAATTTCCAATGTCTCCACAAAGATTGCACATTTTAATTAAATAAATAAATATGCAGAGTGACACAGAGGCTGCGTTTACACTTAGCATTAAGTTAACATGCAATCACCGTGATCCGATCAAGCAGATCGGATCATAAGCCAATCAGGAAACAGTGCGTTTACACCTGTCTACATCAAGTTGCTTCTGTATCTGGATAACAGATCGGATCTCGCAGATCGGATCTTGCATTCCCACACAAAAAAAAAAAAAAGGAAAAAAAAAAGGATGGCTCTGGTGCAAAGTCGACCTGAAGTTGGTGGGTTTTCTTTTAAAAACAGTTTTCAGTCGGGGGACTTTTTACAAATCTCGCAAACTGAGGATGATGAAGAGGCTGCAAGTACTAATAATGTGGATAGATGCCATAATGGTAACGGTACAGAGAAACGTATGGGTCTGAGAACGTTGCCAGCTGTGGTGGGAAACGAGTTCTTTACAGAAAATGAATGGTTCTGACACTTTCGAGTGCAAAGGCAAACATTTCAGTATATTTGCGATGTACTTCGCACTCGACTGTATCGCAAAACCACACAGCTACATGCAGCAATTCCTGTGGAGAAAAGAGTTGCTGTGGCCAAGTATTGGTTTGCTAAGGGTGACTGCTTCCTCCATCTTTCCGACAGTTCCAGAGCGAGGAGGGGGAATAATGACAGTGGGCAGGGTTTTGTGTGACGTCTACCTGTAAATGCAGACACGATGGCCGGATTGGTTTTACATTACACTGAGACTCGATCACAATAAGTCCTTGACTACCTCCGAATCTGGACATGCTGATTCGGATAATATTCTGATCAGAAGCGCGTTTACACTTGTCTTTTCAATGTGTATGTGGACAACATACGGATACAGGTCGCATGTTAATGCCAAGTGTAAACGCAGCCTTAGTGAAGAGCGGTTCTGTGAAGTGGTAAATGCTGCTCCATCGCTGAAACACAGCCAGTTTGAGTCGCTTTTAATTTGCATTTGAAAAAGCAACATGCGTCAAACAGCAGGAGTGATTCAGCGTTGCCTCGTCTTTCTCGCTCTCTCTCAAAATGTGCTTAGCATCACCACATTGCATCTGCACAAAGCAAGCATCAAGCGCGCTTGCAGGCGGCCATACCAGACTCTAACGTTTCAGGAGTCGGGACAGTTGACGAAATTTTCACTTGCACAATCAGGCCAGTGTTGCATCATTACTAAAGTTTAGCATTTGCTCGTCTTTTTAAGTCTTACCAATTTAAACATTAAAACGATTTTAAACTACTCAGCACTCGCACTCTCTCTGAGAGATGTTTCTCTGCGCACATACTATACATACAGTAAAGCCTCACAAAAAGCTTGCAAGTAACAAAACAGTACTTTTTCACGGATTATAAAGCTTTGATGGACAAAAACACAATTTCGGTCTTGGCGGTTAAAAGACTTCGGTTATGTCTTAAAACATAAGCAGTTGATAAAGAAAACGTAACATGGATCCATGCACTAGCTCTTAATGTGAAAGCAGCAGTATATTAATGTTGATAAATCAACTAAATATAGATTTAATGGTAAGGAATCAGGATTAATAGCCTATGTGTTTAATTTATACAGGATTAAAAGACTATCCAGTGTTATTTTAAACTTGCTAACTTTATTTAGTTTCTGTAGTATTTCTGAATGCCAGTGTTAGACCTAACAAAAAACAAACAAAAAACTCTCTTTTTCATTTCTATCTTTATTCAGTTGTAAATACTTGCGCTACTTTTTAAATTTAATTCAAAGATTGAAACCAAGCCTCCTTGTGTTTGTGTAAACTCTTGAGCAACAAAATTACCCCATTGTAAATACAATGAGTGAGCAAACATTTATATGAGATAAATGTAATATGTATATACACACACATTTCATTTGTAAAAAAAAAAAAAATAAAACAATTATCACAATTGTATTAATTGGGTCTGCTGGAAATGAAAACTTTTGCTTTATATCACTGATTTAAAATCACATAAATGGGATCTATCTACACTAATTCAAAAATATCACTTGCTACTAAAGAGGCCAACATTTTAAACAGGGTCAAATGACTGAGTTCAGATTTTGAGAATGAGACAAACCTGTTTTCTCCTCAGTATCTTCTAGTTTCACTCTGAATACTTCAATCTTGATGTCTTCACTCTCCCCTTTAATAGACGCCATCTTTATTGTACGTCAGGTGGATCTCAGTTGCTTCACCAGGAGTTTTCTGGTGTTTTGACACCCTATCATGTTTAGGATGAGAATAATTAACAGAAAGAATATACAAAATAAATCTCTGGGTGTGTCTCAAGCAGCTCCCTAATTCAGTAGTCAAGAGCACTGGTAAATGTCTGGGCTGCGTTTCCCAAACACTAAATATTTGATCATGATTTACGTTTGGTCTTTAATAATTTGAAGATGATATACTGCAATTATAATTTAATTTTTTTCTCTCGTTTCATTTACAGCTTTGACCAGCACGCGTCGCCAGCGTGCGGTGATTCGCGCTTTAATCCAAAATCATAAACATTACAGTAATTTAGGCCACACGAGCAGTAACAGTTAATATTATAATTGTTACTTATTAAAAATAAGGGATAAGTCGACAACATTAAACTTACAGCATATTAATCATGTTTGGAAGTCAACTGAATTGGTTCAGTTGACTCGGAGTTTAGAAAAGCTCAGTTTCTCCATCACTAGCCTACTTGCCAGTAGCCGAATTCGTGTTTACAAATTCACTCGAGAGAAATGAAACGCATCCTTTCTGTTGTAATGCAGATTCAGTTTACTCCCGAAAAAATGCATTCAATAAGTTAAAGAATTACAATATCACTCAATAACAATGAAAACAGATTTATTTTAAAAGCTATACAATTTCACTAACGGTTTGCACTTTGCATTGACTAAAACACTTTAAAGGCTTAAAAAAACAAACCTTTTAACAGCCAAGTCAAAGACGCAGCAGGAGTGTGGCGCGGCCTTATGACGTGACATCGTTAGACCAAAATAAAAGTACTTATCAGTGATCACATGCTAAAATCACACACAAAAAAAAAGCATGGCATGGAATTTCAATGAGCATTAAGATAATAAAAATACGTCAGAGCTATTCAGTTTAATTCTACAACTTTAAGCACATGTTGCCCAATTAATAACTGTCACATCTAATATGTGAGCTTTTGTCTAAAAGCAAAACAGTCAAGTTTGGGTGCACAGATACATTTTATCTTTCTTTTTTTCTTTTTTTATGCATTCATTTTTTAAATAGCCATAGCAAAACCATTTTACTCTTTTACTATTATACAATATACACTATTTATCATTACAAATTAAACCTTTATACTACTTTAAAAACACAAAAATAGTTTTATTGTGTGTGTATTCATTTGAGCTGAACCATTTGTAAAACATTTGGGCCCGTATTTACCAAGCTTCTCAAAGTGCCATTTTAGTCTTAAGTGCTGACAATTTATGAAATTTACTCCAAGTATAAAAACAAGTTATTTAAAGCTAAGAATCACTCTTTCTCTCCAGCTCGAGAGGTCTCTCAAGTGGTTAGGAGTTGCCAGTAGAGGCTTGTGACGCACTGAGGAGACAGAGACGTGCGCAAATATTTCAGGAGATGAAGAATGTTTTTGAAATATTTGACAACAAGCAGTTAAATCATCTTTGTCAGCATCAATGTTGGGCTGAACTTTCCTTTTATAACATGTTTTTGTTGTTTAACTAATTCAGCAATCAGTAGCGCTTATCTTCCTCCCGCCAGTTCGGATTTATTTTGGAATCCATGGGGGCTGAATATATCATAAAATCTAGGCCATATATAGCCAGGTCAGTTAACAGCACACCGATTTAAATTTTTTTAATTAAAACATGGTGGAAAATATGATTATCTTTAAACTCTATCTTTATCTATAAACTCCTCTTAGGAATTTCACTATTGTGACGTGTGATGTGAATTTATCTGATAATATTCTTAAATAAGGAAATCTTTTCAGTGATTGCTCCATGCCTATGTCGTCATCCAAAACCCTGTTTGTGGCACAGTACCACAGTGTACTTGGACCGATTCTGGCGCGTCATTCATTCCCGTGTTTCACCAGACACCAGAGTCCGGCAACCGCAACTGGGCCGAGTTTTTTCTTCAGGCTTTGTTGGCCCACATCTTTTTGGCTACCTGGGTAACTTTAAAGCACAGCTTTGAGCCAATAATTGTTTTACTCTTAAATCAGTGTTTTTATGGGCCCTAACCTCTTTGCAAGGTTTTTTGTTTCATTCAGGGAATTCTCACCAATCTTTTTCTAAAGGCCAGCATGTGTCGCTCAAGCTAGTGTTGGTCCAGAGAAACATATATCTAAACATCAGTCCTTTCACATTGCTTATAGGGGCTAAAGATAAACATATTTTCATTTTTGAGCCCTAAACATGCTTCTTCTTTTTTTATGGCAGAAGAAGAACAGAGACAGCTATATGGGGGTTTAAGTGGGGCAGGATCATCTTTTAATATTTCATCATGAAATGTCGACACACACTATCCCAGATAGCATAAATACGTTGTGTTTTCATCTGAAAGACGTATTTGTTTAGGGTGTTTGCTCAGCTGGAATACATTGCATAGACGTCCTTGTCAAGACGTTCAAATGACATCCACTGACTGAGAGATCTTGAGACATCGTGAGACATCTTGATTTATGAAGCATAGATGTTGTTTTTAATCAGACATTTTAGATGTTCCGTCACATTTTTTTAATAAAAACTACAGCTACACTAATTATACATGTTTCTACACATATATGATAAGTATAATAACTAAACCCAAGTAATTCCCACTCAGAATGAAAGAACACAACAGTTATAGAATGATTTGAATAATTTTATTATCAGTGAATGAAAAGAACCTTTAATCTATTATATAGTATTATTATAATTTAAAATTCTGAAACAAACAAAATGGATAAAAATGAACACAAGTGGCTTAAAGAGGGCATTCTTCCTGGGGCCAAGCGGAGATAATCTTAAATGTGCTTTTCTGCCTCTGCTTCTGTTGGCAACGGAAGTACGGGATTCTTCATCGCTGCCTGTACGTTAAAAAAAGGTAAAACAAAATAAGTAAAAATTTTTCAAATAACATTTGTTTTTACTTACAGTTAATTAAATCCGCAAAATAGTTTTAATTTAGCTGGGTTCCTATGTTTTTGGGCTAGGATATAAAACATACATCCTGGACTACCCTAGCCATAATATTGTGTGTGAGTATCAATTAAATTATCTTCAAATAGTCCTGACGAGCATATTTTCCGTGCTTATATAGGAGCACATGGAGCCAATCTGACCATTCAAAAATTACGCATTTACTGCGCAAAATAACATAAAATAAGACATTTATTTATTCTTCGTCTCAGGTCTATCTGATTTTAATCAGTTTCAAGGCAAGGCAAGGCAAGGCAAGTTTATTTATATAGCACATTTCATACACAATGGCAATTCAAAGTGCTTTACATAGAAGAAATTAAAATAATAAAAAGAAACAAGAATAATTAAAACAGTTTAGAAAAATAAAATGAAATACAATACAGTACAGTACAGTCGGACGAACAGCGGCACAGTGCTCATTCAGTAAATGCATAGCTAAACAGAAGTGTTTTGAGTCTGGATTTGAATGTGACCACTGTAGGAGCACATCTGATCTCTTCTGGAAGCTGGTTCCAGCTGCGGCTGGCATAATAGCTAAAAGCAGACTCACCATGCTTAGAGTGAACCCTTGGTATTTCTAGCTGATATGATCCTAATGATCTGAGTGATCTGTTGGGTTTATATTCAGTGAGCATATCTGCAATGTATTGAGGTCCTAGGCCATTGAATGATTTATATACCAGTAATAATACTTTGAAATCAATCCTAAATCTAACTGGGAGCCAGTGTAAAGACCTGAGGACTGGTGTGATATGTTCATATTTTCTGGTTCTGCTCAGAATCCTGGCGGCAGCGTTCTGTATGAGCTGCAACTGTCTTATGGTCTTTTTGGGAAGGCCAGTGAGGAGTCCATTACAATAATCCACCCTGCTGGTGATGAAAGCATGCACAAGTTTCTCTAAGTCTTGTCTGGAAACAAAGCATCTAATTCTTGCAATATTTTTCAGATGATAGTATGCTGATTTAGTTATTTCTTTGACATGACTACTGAAACTAAGGTCTGACTCTAGTGTCACACCAAGATTCCTGACTTGATTTTTAGTTGTTTGACCCCTAGAGAGAAGGTATGCGTTCACCTTGAGAACTTCATCTTTGTTTCCAAACGCAATAACTTCAGTTTTGTCTTTGTTTAATTGAAGAAAGTTTTGACACATCCAACTGTTGACCTCATCAATGCATTGGCACAGGGAGTCAATGGGGCTGTAATCATTAGGCGATAGGGCTAAGTACAGCTGTGTGTCGTCTGCATAGCTGTGGTAAGCAATTTGGTTGTTTCTCATTATTTGGCTCATTGGGAGTTTCAGATTAATTTAGTGTGATTGCCAAAATTAGTCAAGAGATAGCCTGGGTCAAATATTAATTATTTTATTGTAAAATAGAAATGAGAGATCACAACCGCCAATTAGTCTGAGATGTTCACAATGTCCTGTAATAATAAAAGAGGAAAGACATCATCTTCACTGTCCACCACCAGCATTGCGGCATTGAAATGGCTGTTACCTGCGAGGACTAAACTACGGTGGCCGAGAGAGCTCAACGCGCTGCAACTGAAGAAAACACATGCAAATAGAAAAAAACACCTGCAAATTAAGAAAACATCTTCATCAGTTTTACAACACATGTGTGCTCCAAATACTCACAACACAAACAAATACAGAAACGCGCTGCAAATAGGACAGAACACAACGGAAATGTTTCCGGGGAACCCAATAAGTGACGGACGGACGGCTGGGACGTGCTTATTGCTCATGAGCTTTACCTATGCCCTACTCTCTTAAAATGGCAGACGGCAGAGCCCTTGAATTGGGCACTTTGGAGGGAGCGGGGCACTTGTGTGCCATTATGTTGATGAAGGGAGCAACGAAAGACAACGTAATATTTTCCTCATTATTTTCACCTGGGATGTTCCCATGACAACGCAGCGCGTGTCCATCAGCTGAATAGCTGTTCTTACCAGAAATATAGTATTATTGCTGTTAACATAACTGTTGCAAATAAATATACATTTTATACAACAAAGTTTTTAAAATATGCGTTATATCTGTGTGTGAGTGTCTCAACTTTAAAACTTGCTGTCTCATATTTGGACCCTAGCTGCATTCTAACATTTCTTATGAAACTTATTTTAACATAACATGACAAAATGTGTACAATGTAACTGATGTATAGATTAATGTCTTTCCCTCATGTTCTTTTTCTCTCTCTTTTTTTATTTATTTATTTTAGTCTTCAGCTCATTGTTCTTTTTAGTATTCTTATGACATTGAACATATTGTAAACATTTTGTATATTGTATACAAAGTTGTATGTCATAAACGTGTCATCTCTGTATGTTTTGCAAAAAAATTTAATAATAATAAAAGTAGACAGCTGTAAGCCGTAAGCACGTCCCAGCCGGGTCCGTCACTTTTTGGGTTCCCCGGAAACATTTCCGTTGTGTTCTGTTCTATTTGCAGCGCGTTTCTGTATTTGGTTGTGTTGTGAACTTTTGCAGCGCGTTTCTGTATTTGGTTGTGTTGTGAACTTTTGCAGCGCGTTTCTGTATTTGGTTGTGTTGTGAACTTTTGCAGCGCGTTTCTGTATTTGGTTGTGTTGTGAACTTTTGCAGCGCGTTTCTGTATTTGGTTGTGTTGTGAGTATTTGGAGCACACATGTGTTGTGAAACTGATGAAGATGTTTTCTTAATTTGCAGGTGTTTTTCTATTTGCATGTGTGTTCTTCAGTTGCAGCGCGTTGAGCTCTCTCGGCCACCGTACTAAACCACTGAAGTCAGGTGATTGATCTTCTTGTCCAGTTCATTTAGTGTCTCCAGAATTGTCCTCTCAACAGCTGCAATACAGTAGATTTATCTGGGAGAGTTAAAATATAACTTTACAAATTTAGAACTTCAATTTAACGTACGTGATCCAACCTCCTAGCAAGAGGTAGGCTCATGCTGTTAAGTGTACTGCACGTGTTAATTGAATTATTTACATTGCAATACCCATAAATGGTAAGATGCACGTAAATTGTTGCGTCCAACATTGTTGAAATTTACAACTGTATTTCGGTTTCTTTGCGGGGACACCGCCTTCACCTGCCAAATGTCTATCGGCTCGCTTTCGGGTTAAACTTTCCTCGACTGCGCAACTGGGTTATAGGTTGCCAGGTTGAGGTGACAAACGGGTTGAAATTGTATATGGTGTGTGGATTGTGTGAATATAATGCATTTAATACAAGATCTGGCAACTGGTCAACATTAGACAAACATATTGGTCCGATTATTCATAAAGGAGTTTGGGCCATGCAAATTCCGGGAGTTTCCCAGGAGAAATAACAAACCGGGAGGGGTCCGGGAGATAGGGCTAAAAAACGGGAGAAACCTGGGAAAAACGGGAGTGTTGACAGGTATGGTTCCATGGCCCTTTGGTGGTGATTAACAAATGCTGTTGAAATAATTGGTATGTAGAAGTGTGATGTCTGCCTCCATCAAAACAAGATTTCTTTGTACAACACAAAGCCTTACTAAAGCTTGAGAGTGCTTTTGCTCCTGATTAGCAATCAAATGTTTGATTTGCTTCATGTTTATGATCATGGGGCTCATAATCAGTGGCGGATTTAGCAAATCGGGGGCCCAAGGCGAAGGTAGGTATGGGCCCCTCCCAATCCAATCTTTAAAAGAGAACGAAAAAAATATGTACCGACTGAATGGTGGATAGGCAGGTAAAGCTAATCTACGGGGAAGAAAAGGTTAGAGAGAAGAAAAAAACGTCCCCTTTAAACCCTGCATACACTTCTTTACTCCTAAACAGAAACATGTTACAATGTTGGTACAATTTCTGGTAAGCAAGTGTTTTTTTTTTGTTTTTTTTTTGCTTGACAAATTTCACCATTTCGATTAAATTCTGACTCATTTGGATAAATATTAGGTAACGTTTCACAAGATAGGCGTTACTTTTTCTCAAGAAAAAAAAGCCCTATCAGCTGGTATAATTTAAGGTTAAAATAAGTAATATAGTAGGCCTACACATACTTAGCCAAATACTCTCTATAGCTCTTTTTTTTTCTAGCCAATTAAATGGCTTTCCTGAGTTAAATGTTATGTGACGATTGTTCTCCAGCTGTTTTACCTCTTTCCGCGGTTGAAAAACACTTATTGATCGATATTATGAATGAGGAATATACATTTCGGTATGTTATAGGCTACTGTATCTTTCAACATTGTTAATTCGTGTTTATTTACTATTAGCTAGAGATGATCAGTTCACGTGCCGCTATAGGAATCTGTCACGTCACATTAAAACGGCAAAACGGTATTTATTGTTTGAATTTCGTAATAGAATTGACAGAATCTGAGAGCTGAGATTTTTTTAAATATCATGATTCATAAGTAAACTGCTCAGTTTTGTCTTTCGATCTCCGTGTCCTCTTTACCTCACGATTTTTCTGTGCGTTGGACGTTGATGTTCCTGATCTGTAAGTTATCCCCAACAGTAGCCGTAAAAAAGTTTGTCATCTTTGGCAGCGTTCCCAAATACTTATCAGCGTCTTTTCACTTTTTTCTTTTATTTGAGCCGCTTGGGTAACTTCGAAACTTAAAATTTTCGCGTTTAGACTCGTCTTGCTCTGTTTGTGTATTTCCCAGTCCTCCTGTTACTGTGTTGTTTAACTTTCGCGCCACGCACCTTTACGGACCTTTTGCTTTCCTCCAGCTTCCTCCTTTTTTCAGCACCGCTTGGGTAGCTAGCTTCGCTTAATTTTTACTGTCTACTACTCTGTACACTCTGTCTGTCAATCACTTCTTTTTCTCCGTCAGTTTTTTGGCACAGCCTTGTCACTTTCGCAGATGCGCAGTAAGTGAGATAATGGAATAGTCCAATGTAGTGAGGCGGGGGGCCCCCTCCTGTCTGCGACACTAATGATTTGATTTGATAAAAAATATATATATAAAAAACTAAGTTAATAGGGCATTTTGGGGGCCCCTAGGTAGCTCGGGGCCCAAGGCAATTGCCGACCTTTGCCTAATGGTAAAGTCCGCCCCTGCTCATAATCTAAGAGCAAAATCAGGGTATTAGATTATTTTACAAAGCAGGATTAGATAAGTAATAACACTGCCCTGTTTGTCAACTGAAAGAAAAAATTTACCCAACAAAAATAATTACAATATAATTTCCTTCCCCTAACGTTGCTCCAAACCATTATGTTTTGCAACCGTGGCAGTCAAGCTCCAAAAAAGGTCCATAATACTTATGATCTCTTTATTTTACTTGTTCTGTGGTCTATATAACAAGTCAAGTCTTCTGACAGCATACAATACATTTATAAAAACCTCTTCTTGTGGCATGATTCTTTCTTTGCATGTTGCAGGACAGCACAGCACAATTGATGACACATTAAAAAACTAAACGTACCTGGTTTCGAATTGTGAATGAGATGTGAAAGCTAGGGCTGAATTCAAGATTATTAGTAAATAACTTAAATTTCTCTTTGTTACTCACATAATCTTATTGTATGGCTTCAGAAGACTATGAATATTGCTGGGTTTTTTATATATATATATATATATATATTACATTTTTATTACATATCATTGTATATATTCTCAAAGTAAAATATGCATTGACAACTTACTTTTGCATTTCCGATTCTGAGATGTCTGGAGTGTAGCGTGCCTTTTTCCATTTTTTGGAAATTTTGTCAAAAGATTCTGTAAGATACAAAGTACGTTAATTTAATTCATGCAAGCATTAAGTCATGGGATGTCATGGGATGTCATGTATTAGTGATTTTACCATCTGTTTCAATAATGTTTATTTACAGTGTAGTTTTAACCTGCTTACCTGTAGAATTCTGGCCTGATGTTTGGTCCACCTTTATCTGGCTGTGGTTCCTCCATCATCCTGACACTCTTCAGCAACCGGACCTAGTCTTTGAATGGAGGCCACCGGGAGTGGCCATCTGAGTACCAGGCCTTTGCTATCGGTCCAGTTGTCCCTTCTCCCACAAAAATCCACTATCAGGTACATGTGTTTTTTTTTTTTTTTACTGCAACGACCTAGAGCCCCATAATGTTTAAAGGCACTTATTTAATTTCAGTTATTCATATGCATGATTCAAATACACAAAATCTATGTAACAAAACAAAAAGCACATACATTTGTAAAAAAAAAAAAAAAATTTTATTGTGTGTAAAAGAGGAACTGAAACAAAATAACGGTCATAAGGAACTAAGAAAGCTTTCCCCTCAATGTTCTCAAACTTGCAGAAATTGGTTGTTTGTGAGAGGTCATGGAAGGGGATAGTCCAAAAGAAGTTAATGATTGTTGAAGGTACTGTTGGCCACATCAATTTCATCCCTCACTGAAATTATATTTTGCAGCTTTGCAAATTTACCGCCAATGTAAACAAAACTGTTAGCCTGGTCCAGTTTCAGAGTATAAGAGCATGTTTTTATTTATTTGTACTGTGAAGCTCCATGAAAAATGGGTGGACGGCCATCTTTATGTAATTTTCTGAGCAGCTTTTGGGTTGTTACAATTTGACTTAGTGGATATCTAGGTTTCCACAGGAGTCTCTTCAGCTTGTGCAGGTGACTCTCGAACTTGAAAGTGCTGAAGTTGTCGAGGACGTCATGGTGTTTTGCATCTTCTGCAAGATGAACAAGAGAGTGGACGTTGTAGGACAGGAATCTCGGGGCCATATATTCCAAAGTGTGTGACAACAAGTCGTAGAATATCATTGGGATAGTCAATGTGATCTCCAATATAGGCTGTTATTGCTCAAGATGAAAATTCCCACAAAAAAACAACAGGAAGTTTTTGTACACCACACCTCTGTGCTGAGTAGATCTTTTAGCATAACAGGGCCTGTGTATTCAACATTTAATTTAATATTCAACAATAATATTGATCTGCCTGCATTGACACCATTATATGAGAACTGAACTAAGCTGAACGATGACATCACGGTTTTCTCCAGTGCGGCTATATATATAAATTAACTAAATGAATAACTTTTTTTTTTTACAACAAAAATGAAACATCACTGAATTTACTTAAGCTGGACTGTGATGCTATCTTCTTATGGAAACAAACTTATAGTTACATTATTTTCGTGTTATCTCTGTAAAGCTGCTTTGAAAATCTGTATTGTAAAAAGCGCTATATAAATAAATGTGACTTGACTTGACTGTGTACAATAAAAACTATCTCAACTCGTACAAGTGGCGGTTTAGACTTTACTCTGAAGTAGGAGCTAAATTAGTTCCTCCAAAAGGAGTTCCTAGAACTAAAATCGTTCCTAGTTCCTGCGGTGCGAACAAGCTAAAATCTGGGTACGTCCGCCAATAGTTCTAGGAACTATGAAAAGGTTCCTCTGTTGCGAAAGTCCCTATATAATAGAAGCTCCTTGAACTGAACAACACATGTTAGATGAGAGAGACATCCAGAATGTGTAGTGTTTTGGATCCCCAAGATCGCAATTCAGAACCACTGGTTTATGCATTAAAGTCAACGAGTGCACATACCTTGTTTTTGACAGAGAGTGTTAACCAATGGCTACTGTCGTCGAGTGAGTGCGTTTGACTCAAGCGGCAAACCCCGCGGTATCTCTTGAAGCCAACACGGAAGTGACTTAAACTGCAATTCCTTGACTGCCCGCTAGAGACAGGTTTTTAAAAGGGAGTCAAATCTGTATCTGCCCCATGTTAAAATGCCCAACTTAAAAGCAGACATTTTTTTTTACAGCCTGGTACAAAAAGCTAATTTCGCCCTTCATGACAACTGTGAGGGGGGTGAACACATCCGTTTAAATTATATTAAGCTTTAAAGTTCTGCATAATTTGGGACATGGCCACTTGAGTGACAGGTGGATTGCCGCTGCTAATCTAGTCATTAGCCGTTTGTCTGATGTATGTTAGCCGTCACGTTAATACCTCAACTAATTCCATAGACTGTAAAAAAATAAATAATTTCAGCCACTAAACTTGTCATCTCTGCCGTGTTTGTGCTTTTTTCGGGAAAATATATATATATTTTTTTTTTTCGTAAGGGCTCCTTTAAAGGCAAGAAGGTGAAGACGGTCATCTTGGCATAGGATCAACCCTCTACGCACACCTTGGCAATAGAATCGCCATTGGCTAGTACATTTTTTTTTGGTTACTTGCCAGACTGATTTACTAATATATAATTCCACCTAAAAGCTAAAAAAATTTCAGATGAACTGAAATTTGACAGGATTTTGACAGGAAAAAACAAACAAGAACATTGTTTACATGTAGCGCGTCGATTTTGCGTGGTATGTAAGGTACTGTAACTCTCAAGTGCTCAGTCAGTGTTCAGCAAGTGAAAATATATCTATGCTAAACTTATACTTGGCATCTAACACACACACTGGCGAGTAAAAACTAAGAATTTATTAGCCAATGGCTAATGAGAGACATTATTTAGTTGCCCAGAGTGAAATTTACTTGCATTGTAGAGAGTTGAGGATGGAAGTCCAGTTAAGTCCTGGACCATCTCATCATTGTCCTTGAACACCTCCTGCTGGAAAGATAACCTTTACCCTGTCCTAAAGCTGATAGACCTCAGCCCTCAGTCTGGTACACTCTTTTGTCAGTTTCTTCAGAGTTGTTCGGCAGGCTTCAGTGAAGCATGCTACACTGCTCTCAGTATACAGTAGATAGTGTCTTTACAGTAGCTGTGTTCCCTACTCTGCCCGCTCTCCTCAGGAAAGCTGTCACTGTAGTCAATCTCCATGTCAGTACAGTTATCACAGGGTGACATTGACACATCACGGGTACAATATCTCTTCCTTTTGACAGCTTGTGTTTGCTCAAATTTCTTGTAGCAATTGATTTTTCTTTGCCATTACTCAGGTGACAGGTAGGCAAACAGACTTGGCACGTAATCTGGGTTCAGAGGATTATCAATTTCCTTGCTTGCAGTGGTAGAATGAGACACAAATTACCTACTCGGAATTAGTTACTTTACAGTTTTTTTGGATTGCTTACACACTAAAATTAAAAGTAGTACACTATTAGCAAAACCTTACACTCAAGAAGCAAAACATCAGCCCATATTTGCACAACTATAAGCACATGGTCAACCTCACACTTGTTGCAAAACTCTACACACAGTGATTTGCAAAACACTAAACACACTTAACATACATTACACACAAAAATCTATCATGAAGTCACTTCCTTGCAATACCAAAGCACTGACTGTCAAATTACCGCACCGTCCAACCAATTGGTTCAACACAGTCATCAGGTGTGCAAACACTTGTTTGCTTAATTGTAGACACACCAATCAGGTGTATAAGCACTATAAAAAGCAGCAGGTGAGTTCATCTGTCTTCAAGCACAATGGAAAGAGTCAGAGAAAGAGTAAGACGAGGAGGAGAACGAGGAGGACAATGAGGAGAACGAGGAGGAGGAGGAGGAGGAGGAGGAGGAGGAGGAGGAGGAGGAGGAGGAGGAGGAGGAGGAGGAGGACGACGACGACGAGGACGAGGAGGAGGAGGACGACGACGAGGACGAGGACGAGGACGAGGAATCAACAGAGGAGGAATCAACAGAGGAACAGGAAGAGATGGAGGTCATGCTGGAGGTAGAGGAAGAGGAAGACAAGAAGGTGCTCAAAGAGGACCAAATCTGACAAATGAGATCCGCGCAACACTGGTTGACCACATTGTCAACCACGGCCTGACGCTGAGGGAGGCTGGACTGCGAGTACAGCCAAATCTAAGCTGATACACAGTGGCAAGTGTGATAAGAACATTTCGACTGGAGAATAGGTATTGTAAAAATATCATCATATCAAAAACATCTGCACGGTTTCAGTAACTGCTTACAGTACTGTATTCTATGCACTATCAGCACTTCTGTTACCTTTTCCTGTGAAATTACTGTACTATTGTATACTGTTTTTTTTTTTTTCTACATAGGATTGAGGGTCAGGAACGACAAGGGGGAAGGCCTCCTATGTTCACAGAACAGCAAGAGAGGGAGATAGTAAACATGGTTTTGGCCAACAATGCTATAACACTCAATCAGCTCCAAGCTAACATTGTCAATAACCACGCCAGTTTCAACGATATCCATCAGGTCTCAACATCAACACTGGCACGCATCCTAAAAAAAAAACCATATTCAAATGAAGCAAATTTATCGAGTGCCTTTCGAGCGCAATTCTGAAAGGGTGAAACGACTGCGGCATGATTATGCAGAGGTATGTATTCACTTTAGCAGTGTGATCTTGCATACTGTCTCATAATCTTTTACTGTACTGTAATATGTATACTAGATCTACACTGAACTACACAATTTTGCCTGACACTGTTCTTCAGAGAGTTTTACGAATGGATGGAGAAGAGATCCAGCATGAGTTCATTTACGTAGATGAGGCTGGGTTCCACCTGACGAGAACACGAAGGAGGGGAAGAAACATCATTGGCCACAGGGCTATAGTCAATGTCCCAGGGCAACGTGGGGGTAATATAACACTCTGTGCAGCCATTACACAGAATGGGGTCCTCCACCGCCAGGGACGGATTATGGTGATGATGTGCCCTGGGCACGGATGTCTCAAAGGCCCCCTTCACCAATTTTTTGGACAACAGTGTTGCACCTGTATGCACAGGCGCTGCAATAGGGCAGGCAAGCCAGGCATTTTAAGGGGGCCCCCGAGGGCTGATCATTTAAACAATCAGAAATGTTAATATAAAGACGCAGCAACATCTCTGTGCATCCCCCTTAGTGGGCCCCCTCTCTCATTACGCTCGTTATGCTTTTACCTTTTTTCAAACTGGTGCAGCGCTTACTCGCGGTAGGTAGAAAATGCATGATTTGATTACATGAAAAGGACTTATCCGTCTGGCATGGCAGCTCGCTCTAACTTTAACCTAGATAAATATATATCCAAAGTGTTTGTGCGGAGTGTGCAGCGCGCACTGGCAGGCGTCGGCGCGAACACTTGCATTTTCCTATCAACAGTGGAAACAACTTGAAATACTCAATCTTTTCTGGTCATATACAGAAAAGAATAATGCATCAGTCGCAAGTAGCTACTTTTATTTTTGTAAACTCACAATAACAAGAAAACGTTGTGCTTTTGTAAAATAAAATAAAACAAACAGGGCGCGCTTTCATGGTCTCCGTGGCGTGAACTGGAGCGCGTCTAAAAATGAACTGAAACACAGTGTATAGCATCACAGACATGATGAACATTTCTATATAAAGCTTGAAATGTCCACTTTTAAACGAAAAAAATTTACAGTTTTTTACGATTGCTATGACAGATTTTTCAATACATTTAACAATTTTCCAAAACTCTTAACACAGTTAGCACTACATCTGTCTGTGTAAGCTATACTATTAACACATTTCTTGTTGCTTTACAGTTTTTTACAATCGCTATGACAGTTTTTTCAATACTTTTAACAATTTTCCAAAACTCTTAACACAGTTAGCTCTACATCCGTCTGTGTATGCTATACTATTAACACATTTCTTGTTGCTTTAACACAAAATGCATACAATTAACACAAATTTAAAATGCTTGAACTTCTTTTACACACAAGCTCAAACAAGACCAAAACAATGGATTTCTACTGCCAAATTTACCAGTGCTTTAACACTGTATGTCAGAACAGACAACACCATGTTCTAAACCTAACCTTACAGGCTAAAGTCAAGGTAAACCGCTGTTTATATTGTGAACTGAAACACAAATATATCCCCTGTATTGTATTCTATTCTTACTGAGAAACAGCTGATTGAATTATGCAAATAATTAGAAGATCTTTTTATTTATTTATTTATTTTTATTCTTCTGGTGCTTTTTCTGTTCGTATATTTTGTATTTTCACATTATTCCATTGCTAGTGAGAAACAGCTGATTGAAGTTATGCAAATATGGGACAATGTGGCATTCCACCATTCCCGTCTAGTCACAGCCTGGTTTGACGCCCATCAGAGGATGATGTCCATTTTCCTTGCCCCTTACTTCCCTTTGAGGAGTATTCTCAGCCTGGAGATGAAAGGTTTTTGACCATAGTCCACAGGACCAAATGTCCCTCCTGTATGCAAAAGATGCTGCATACAAGACATCACAGCTGAACACTACCAGGGGTGGATAAGGCATGTTACTGTAAAAGATTCTTCCCAAGATGCCTTGCCAGGGAAGATATCAGGTGTGATGTGGATGAGAACATGTGGACAAATGCAGAAGACCGGGCAGATTAGAAGATGGCCTTTTCTGTATGTATTTTTTGTATTTTCACATACAGTAATACTGTAAATGGCAGCTATATTGCATATTTTTGTTATCTTTGTTATCTGTCCTTTTGCAAATAAAGCCGTTACTGCAGTAATTCTGTCTCTGTCATCTTTTTTTCATAAACCATACATTCCATAAAGCTACTCTAAGAAAGGTCATTTATTTTGTTGTATTGAATTTCTGCTGCAAAAAAACAACAACAAAATGCATTTACATTACAAACAAAACAAAAATGTAGAGAGACTTCAAAAGAAACTGCAGTGCAAAACACAATCTATGATCAATACAATATCTATAGATATAATAGATAGTATAATATATCTATAGAATAATATGTCTGTTGTATAAGGGCAGACCTGACACATATAAAATAATGCAGTTTCTGTAATTCCATCTGATGTTAGTGTTTTTTATGACATTGTGCTATGATTGACTAAATGTTCCTGGTGTAAGAGAACATGTGTTAATGTTTTGGTAGACATGGTGTATAGTGTTAGTGTATTATTGTATTTTGAAAATTAGTTTTGTAGTTTAGTTTATAATGTGTGATTTTGAGCATGAAATTAACCGTTTTGCCAATTGTGTGTTTTAGGTGTGTTGGTGTGTTAAGAGTTTAGGAAACTTGTTAAATGTATTGAAAAATCTGTCATAGCGATTGTAAAAAACTGTAACACAAAATGCATACAATTAACACAAATTTAAAATGCTTGAACTTCTTTTACACACAAGCTCAAACAAGACCAAAACAATGGATTTTTACTGCCAAATTTACCAATGCTTTAACACTGTATGTCAGAACAGATAACACCATGTTCTAAACCTAACCTTACAGGCTAAAGTCAAGGTAAACAGCTGTTTATATTGTGAATTGAAACACAAATATATCCCCTGTATTTTATTCTATTCTTACTGAGAAACAGCTGATTGAATTATGGAAATAGAAGATGACTCTTTTTAAAAAAAAAAATATTTTTTAATTCTTCTGGTGCTTTTTCTGTTCGTATATTTTGTATTTTCACATTATTCCATTGCTAGTGAGAAACAGCTGATTGAAGTTATGCAAATATGGGACAATGTGGCATTCCACCATTCCCGTCACAGCCAGGTTTGACGCCCATCAGAGGATGATGTCCATTTTCCTTGCCCCTTACTTCCCTTTCCTCAACCCCATTGAGGAGTTTTCTCAGCCTGGAGATGAAAGGTTTTTGACCATAGTCCACAGGACCAAATGTCCCTCCTGTATGCAAAAGATGCTGCATACCAAGACATCACAGCTGAACACTGCCAGGATAAGGCATGCCAAAAGATTCTTCCCAAGATGCCTTGCCAGGGAAGATATCAGGTGTGATGTGGATGAGAACGTGGACAAATGCAGAAGACCGGGCAGATTAGAAGATGGCTTTTTCTGTTTGTATATTTTGTATTTTCACATACAGTAATACTGTAAATGGCAGCTATATGCATATTTTTGTTATCTTGCAGAAATGTCCTGTTGCAAATAAAGCTGTTACTGCAGCAATTCTGTCTCTGTCTTCTTTTTTTCATAAACCATACATTCTATAAAGCTACTCTAAGAAGGGTCATTTATTTTGTTGTATTGAATTTCTGCTGCTGCTGCAAAAAAAACAACAACAACAAAATGCATGCATTTACATTACAAACAAAACAAAAATGTAGAGAGACTTAAAAAAAAAAAAAAAAAAACTGCAGTGCAAAACACAATCTATGATCGGTACAATACAGTATACTGTCTGTTGTATAAGGGCAGAACTGACACATATAAAATAATGCAGTTTCTGTAATTTCAGCTGATGATAGTGTTTTTTTTGTCATTGTGTTATGATTGACTAAATGTTCCTGTTGGAAGAGAACATGTGTTAGTGCTTTGAATAATTATTTGATTTTGAAACATGTTTGCAGTGTTTTGTTAGACATAGTGTATTGTGTTAGTGTATTATTGTATTTTGAAAATTAGTTTTGGAGTTTAGTTTACAATGTGTGATTTTGAGCATGAAATTAACCGTTTTGCCAATTGTGTGTTTTAGGTGTGTTGGTGCGTTAAGAGTTTAGGAAACTTGTTAAATGTATTGAAAAAACTGTCATAGCAATTGTAAAAAACTGTAATCGAAAGCAAATACCGGCTGATTAGGCTGATATGATATGAAAGGTGCATTTCTCTCTAAAGGCGCATCCACTTTACAGCGGAGATATAGATATGTTTGCAGCCGACACTGATTTAGAAATATATATATATATTTTATTAAACAATAAACAATAAAAATGTCTAGGTTTTTTTTTTTTTTTTTTTGACATATCATTAGCCTGCTTTTGCGGCAAGATTTATGCATGCGCTTGAGCGCGGAATAGGCTATATGCCTCCATGCACTCAGTATTTAAGCAGAAATTTATATTAACGTGAGATTAGTCGTCTAATTGCTTACAGTAAATGAATGACTACTAGTCGACTAGAACAAATATTTATTTATTTTTTTAAAAGCTGGAGATTGTTGGTAGCTTTTGTAGTAATTGAGCTTCTCTTGCTTCTTTGTCCTTTTAGTGCTTTCTTTTTATTGATCCACTTGGTTGTGGTTTTAAACTCATTTTTGTTTTGGTTTTTGAGTAACCGTCTTCTACGCGTGACTTTTATATTACGTAATGCTTTTCACTCGCCTCTAGATGTCCCTCTCAACAGCGCAGCAATACATTAAAATTATTTATTTGATTTATTTACTAGTTAATACTTTGCAACTGCAAACAAAATAATCACATTATTCCTCAATATTTAACACAATTTTACTGAAAATAAAATTAAAATTAAAATAATTATTTGAAAAGAATAGACAAAGTAAATTTGACAGGGCCCCCTGCTGGTCCAG
The DNA here is from genome assembly GCF_965113295.1 of Leuciscus leuciscus. Classification (NCBI taxonomy): domain Eukaryota; kingdom Metazoa; phylum Chordata; class Actinopteri; order Cypriniformes; family Leuciscidae; genus Leuciscus; species Leuciscus leuciscus. Next base: position 28,006,052 of record NC_138728.1, on the reverse strand, counting down.
TGCCCTGGGCAAGTGCCCAGTAGGCCCGTGCGTTAATCCGTGCCTGTCCACCGCCATGCCCATATGGGCCCTTACAACACAGCACTCATACTTACATTCTTGGACCAATTGCACAACATAACAGCAGCAAATCAAATCGATCATATGCAATACATTGTTGTCTGGGACAATGTGTCTTTCCACCGCTCTGCTCTGGTTCAGAACTGGTTTCAGCAACATCCACATTTCACCGTCCTATATCTTCCACCATACTCTCCATTCCTCAACCCTATAGAAGAGTTTTTCTCGGCATGACGGTGGAAGGTATATGATCTCCGTCTCCAGGCTGAGGTACCCTTCATCCAAGCCATGGAGGAGGCCTGTGACCAGATGGAGGTAGCAGCAATGCAAGGATGGATTCGTCATTCAAGACGTTTCTTTCCAAGGTGTCTTGCTAATGACAACATTGCCTGCGATGTTGATGAAATTCTCTGGCGAGATCCAGCTAGGCGAAGAGACAATGTCTAGTTTTATTTTTTATTTTTACAGTAAACTTACAGTACAATACGTAAAGTGACATTTTGTTACAGTATTATGAATCTCCATGTCAACATTTTGGGCGTATTGAGAAATAAATGAGTTTCTTCAGTCTGCAACATTGGTCTTGTGTAGTGTTTGGTGAATTTACATTATATTTGTACTTTGTTGATGGTAGCCTACTCTAATCATAGGGATGTAGAAGTGCTAAAAGTGTTTTAGGTTTATCACAGCAGAGTGTAACTCGTGCAAACAGAGTATAGTAATGTGAAACGAGTGTGTTTCATATGGTAACAAAGTGTGGTTTTTAAACAGAAGTGTATAGTTTTTACAAGAGTGTTTAATTATGCAAAGGATCTGTAGTGTTTTGCTAATTGGGTGTGTGGTTGTGCTAATTGTGTGTAGTGTTTTGAAAACACGGGCCCTGTTTTGAAAATTGTGCTTAAGCAATCCAAAAAAACTGTAACAGTGTATATTATTTATTGTATACATAAACGTTAGCCAGCGACACAGATTACCTATTTTGTCTGGAAACGTTAGCCAGCGACATATTAACTTAATTTAATTAGTCTGCAAAGACTGATTGGTAAGGAACTGGTGCTAATCTTAGAACAGCTAATGTTTGCAAATGCTTAACTTGTGCTCAAGTGCTCACTCTACAGTCTGGAGTGCTCTGTAGGAGTCCAGTGATCACTCTTGATTGCAGCAATCCATTTCTGACAATGCTCAGGGTTTTGGGGATATTGTAAAACAATAATGCATTTCTTTGTGATTTGCTGTTATCACAGCTTACAGCACAGCAGATAGACGGCATGCTCCAATTCGGTCCTACAAATGGCGGCCGCACCACTGTGTGACGTCACATGAAATCTAAGAATAGGACACCCTTAAGGGAAAAGTTCTGTCATCATTTACTCCCCTTCATGTTGTTGCTGCTGTTTTAGTAGAACCTGACATTTATATTTATCCCATACAATATATATGTTTATGTATTTATAATACATATTTTGACATATATATCTCTTATGTGAAATATCCTAATATGCCCATATAGAGTAAAAGCATATATGCACAGCTATATATGAAACAAGATAGGGTATTGACAATCTTCTGGGGCCATGATCACATCTATCACTTTTCATAGTGTAGATCATTCTGGTGAATGATCGTGTTTGCGTACTGTATGGACACTACAAGACACCGTACCTGAGGAAGTGCACATGCGCATTAGTTTTGCCCATCCTGTGTGTGTACATCTTCCACCAAGTTGTTAGTATAGATTGCTGCCTGTGGCTGTGTAAGTTCATTATACTCAACAGAGGCTTATGTAATAAACACATATGGCTTTGATTCAAATCATGGACTCCTCACTCATTTCCACACATAGTAAAATGTAGCAATTTCAATACTTATTTAAAGGTACATACTGTGAGATCTGACCATTAGTGGTAATAGTTGAATCAGTGTCCAGGTTTCTGAAGCTTTACCAGAGAGTTGACCTCTGCTTCGCAACATTCTATCAGTCAAGATTTGTGGCTTAGATGTTTTGTCATTTACATAATATGAAAAACTCAAAGTTCAGTTGGGTGAAGTGTTTATCCTGGATTAGCTGATGAAGAATACACCTCATCCATCTCATCAGATGAGAAACAGCACTCTCTCTGCACACCATAAACAGACCCATAACCATTGAAAAACCTAATAAGTTTACTGAGCTCAACTGATTGAGTAAGCACGTTCCCTCATTTTAATTGAGTAACGGAGTCTCCCAAAACTTTGTGCTCACATTGACTGTGCTTAAATTAAAGTTCACCAAACTTGGTGTTTATTTAATGTACTTAAAACAATTAAGTTTACTTAACTTAACTTACTTAACTTTTAAGTGCACTTATATATTTAAGTTAACGCAACATGGAAATTTAACCGAAATTAGAAATTATTTGTATTTATATGTGCACTTATTTTAAACATTCTTTTTATCCTAAATTACTGGATAATGGAGTAAATCACGCTGTATGAAATCGAAGGTTTTTGCAAGGCATTTCGGGTAATTTTGGTCTAATGAGTATATGAGACTGAAGAGAAGACACATTGCTTGTGGGAGATCCTGCATGTTGATCCTTCAAGTATTATCCCAATAGTGAAATGCAAGGAGTTGGGGGGCTGAAGATTGGTGTCCTCAAATAAGATCCCCACTGGCACATCCAGGATAGTTTCAATGATCAGACACCTAGTGAAGAAACAGGTATTAACATTATTTTGATCATGCATCAAAGGTTAACTGTCCTTTTTTTTTTTTTTTCTTTTTTTTTTTTTACGCTCACTACATTTATCAAAAACACAAATCACTAACCCTAAGCCCTAACCCTACACATCACTGATTGAAGGTGCAGTCTAAACGATCTCTTTACGCCTAAGCGCGAGAGTCAGGTCCATCTGTCGTGCCAGAAGAGATGAACTGGGTGTTCTCATCTTCATTTTATCTTGAATTTCTTTACGAACCGCTTCAAGGCTGTCATCATTATGTCATTCTGGATAGTTTGGCATAAAGTTGATTTCACATTTCTTTGGCTCCTTTGTGTTTTTAATGTTTAATTATGGAAGTCCTTTGGGGTTGTTTATGCCTCGCTTTCTTACATTTACAGTTACATCAGGGTATACTAAGTTTCTCCTCTTGGATCTAAAATTTCACATATGACCGAATATGCTCAATGTACCATGCTGTCATTCGTTTACAGACAAACAGAATCTCAGCGTTCACTGCTATAATCTGTGATATCTGCTTAAATTCTGGGAGACCAGATCATTAACCAGCAGAGATAACCATATCTGCACGGTATTCAATTCCATCAGCTGTCACAGAGGAAGAGATCAGCACTGTCTTTAGCGGTGGTGCCACGTGATGAAACACCTGCTGAATAACATCCTCCTCAGCTGGGAGCAGCAGATCCTCGGTGACTAGCTGCAGCACCGGTTTCAAAGAGGATGCAGTCACTGCTCGCTCAGAAGACAGGGCTGCATTCACCGATTCCATGACCTCCATGTCCTGCCACGTCGGAATTAGGTGTTGAGTGCGCCGGTCATCCAAAACCCTCCGAATGGCAGGGCCTTGCTCAAGAATGCGCGCAATAATTTTTTGCTTCGTTCCCCACCTGGTGGGGCAATCCTGTGAACAAATTAAAACACATTTAGGATAGACTTTGCTTTAACATTATTTCAATTTACATATTTTTATATTACTTATATATAATATAATATAATATAATATATGATTTATATTTAATATGATTTATATTTTTATATTTTATATGACATATTTTTACATGTTTATATTAATTTACATATCTCGTGTGCGCTTTTGTCTCAGTGGTTATTGAAGGCTATTTAACGAAGGCTATTTAATTTAAAAAAGTGTCGTCGCTGCTCACACTACCGTGATTGTATATTACTTATATAATATATAATATAAATATTATTTATATTTATATTTTTATATTTTATAACATATTTACATATTTATATTAATTTACATAGTCTATCTCATGTGCGCTTTTGTCTCAGTGATTCAAGGCTATTTAACGAAGGCTATTTAATTTAACAAAGTGTCGCTGCTCACAATACCGTGATTTTTTTTAACTTATATATAAATATTATTTATATTTATATTATTTATATTATATATTTTTACATATTTATATTAATTTATATATCTCGTGTGCGCTTTGGTCTCAGTGTGGTTCAAGGCTAACGAATGCTATTTAATTTAACAAAGTGTCGCACACTACCGTGATTGTAAGCCTGCGAGACGGATATCTTTTTCTATAGCCTTTTAATGAAATTGGAATTTCAGAATCACATACTTAAATGTTTAATTGCCTACAATAGATTGTTTATTGATTATATTGAATTAAATCTCACAGGCCCAGCTTATTTGTAGTCAATCTTTCCAAAAACAGAGTTGGAAGAGAGTTAAAACTTACCAGTACTAAGGAGTGCTGAGGCAGGTCCAGCTCAGTTTGTTCTTTCTGAAGCCGTTGTTTCTTTTGCCAGCTATGGGAGAAAGCGGTCTCCAGCGTTCGACACAAACCCATGGCCCGGGCAGTGCGTTCTTTTTCTGCTTTCATGGAGTTGGTGACGGCTAAATGGAGGTTGTGGCCGAAGCATGGTAGCCATCCCCATCCAAGTTTCCTCATCGCAGCCACAATGTTTGCTCCGTTATCACTAGTGACACAAGCCAACATCTTCTCATCCAGAGACCATTCTTCAAGAGCGGATCGCAGAGCCTTGGACAGGTTATCACTTGTGTGACTTTCTGGCATGAAGGAGGTCTCCAAACACCTTGACTTCAGCTCCCAGTTGGTGGTCAGGTAATGAATTGTCACGCTCATATAGGGCATCATATTAACGCTTGACCACATATCTGTTGTGAGAGAAAAATGGTCAGCGTCCTTTAACTTGCGAGTCAAACTGTCCTTCATTTTCACATACTTCTCTGGTACTGCCTTTTTTGAAAAGTATTTTCTGTCAGGGGGGACATATTGTTTGTCGAAGGCCTGTAGCATCACCTTAAAGGCTGGCTTCTCGACTAAGTTAAATGGCAACTTTTCCTCCACCAGAAGGCGGGTCACACTATCCGTCAGGGTTCGCCACTGATGGCTGTCGCGTTGGTACTTAGTCCCTTTAGCAAACGAGTCTGCGATCCCCAGCTGTCGTCCCTGGCCTGAGGTTGTGGGCCGATCTTCAGACGAAGCACTTGTGGTGCTGCCAAGGGCAGCAAATGTTGCCGGATGAAGGATTCGAAGATGCGTCCTCAGGTTGGAAGTATTTGAGCGTGATACCGGTATCTTTTTGTGGCAAATTCTACAAATGGGCTCACTCAAATTGGCTGGAAGTCCTTTTTCGTCTGGTTCAAAGCCAAAATGTGCCCATATTGGCGACGTGACATTTGGCTTTGCCACCAAGTTAGCCCTCTCTGCCATGCTTCGATGGAATAGTAGCTTATCTACCTACGCGCAATTGTCGGCTGCGCAACCACGTGAGGGAATTGTCGTCCTGCAGGTCCTGCTTTGGGGCTTTCTCATGAGTCATGCGCCTGTATTTTATGCTTTAGTAAAATGAAATTCAAATTATAGGCTACAAGACATTACACAGGTACTCTCGCATATAGGCCTAATAGTCAATACAAATGGAATGTTATTATGTGTCATGGAACATTGCACTCCCCAACTTGCGAAAGGTTGGATTTGCTCCATCTTTTGATGAAGTTTTGTTTAGAAAACCTTGAATCCATGTAAGACACATGTCATTAGACACAATCCATGTCATTAGAATCAATGAATCCATGTCATTAGATACAACGTGCACACATGTGCAGGCCAATATTTGTTTTTTTTCCGGTGATGACGGTGACGAGTTCAGACCCGCGGTAGGCGTCACGTGACCGCGGTAATGCGGTAACCGTCCCAGCCCTACTGGGAGTAGTGCTCAATGAAATGATGCTTTGATTTCAATCTAAAACCAGGAAAACGTACTCGGTTACTAACGTAACCTCGGTTCTCTCTAGAGAGGAAACGAGTACTGCGTAAGTCTTACACTAGGGGAAAATCTCTTTTCCGCGAGATACTGAAGCCAAAAAATTATCTTTAATTTTGAAATAATGTAAAACGCGTTGCGGCAGCATGCAGACATAGGCGAGACAGCTTGCGCGCCTATTGGCTGCCCTGCGGCAACTGCAGCAGCCTATCGATAAGGCCCTATCGTGACGTCAGTACCAATGGGGGCGCTTCGCGCCCAATACGTCACGTCCCGCCGAAACGGGCGTGGCCTGGGGCTATAAATATAGCATCGAAAGGCTAGCTTACCGGTTTTTCATCGCCGGAGCGAACCGGAGCGTGCGCAGGCACGGCAAGATACGCAGTACTCGTTTCCTCTCTGGGCCGGACGCATTCGGGGCAGACAGTACCGATTTTAGACTGAAAGCAGCTTAGCTTGCAGAGCGGGAACCTCTAGGTTATAAAACCTTATAAATGTAGACGGGGAGGCCCAGCCTGCCGCCATACAGATATCTTGCAAGGCAATCCCACTAGACCAAGCCCACGACGAGGCCACGCCTCTCGTGGAGTGCGCTCTGACACCTAATGGGCACTGCAAGCCCTTAGAGGTGTAAGCCAGCGCTATAGCATCGACTATCCATCTGGATAGACTCTGTTTCGACACGGCGAGTCCCTTAGAACGTCCGTAGAGTGAAACAAAGAGCTGCTCCGTCTGTCTGAAAACAGACGTGCGGGACACATAAGCCCTTAACGCCCTGACCGGGCAAAGGAAGCTGGCGTCCTTCTCCTCGTTAGAGACCGGCAGGGCAGACAGGGAAATCACCTGGGCCCTGAACGGTGTGTTGAGGGATTTAGGGACGTACCCGTGCCTCGGTTTGAGTATGACTTTCGAGTCATTTGGCCCAAACTCCATACACGTCGCGCTCACTGAGAGCGCTTGTAAGTCCCCTATGCGCTTCACTGAAGCGAGAGCCAGAAGAAACACCGTTTTGAAAGACAAGTGTTTGATATCTATTGATTGGATTGGCTCAAATGGGGCACCCTTCATGGCCTCCAAGACCGTAGAAAGGTCCCATATGGGGACTGAGGGAGGTCTGGGAGGATTTAACCTCTTAGCTCCTCTAAGGAACCGAATGACCAGATCGTTCCTTCCCAGTGACTGACCAAGCGTTGGTTTAGAAAACGCTGCTATAGCCGCCACATAGACTTTGAGCGTGGATGGGGCTCTGCCTTCATCCAGTAGCTCTTGTAGGAAGGAGAGAACCTCCGTCACTCCACAGTCCAGGGGTGAAAAGCCGCGTGCTGTGCACCAGCTGGAGAACACTGACCATTTTGAGGAATAGAGCCGTCTCGTAGAGGGAGCTCTAGCCTGCATGATCGTGTTTAACACTCCCTCTGGGAGATCAGAGGGTACCCGTTGATGGCCCACGCATGTAGGGACCAAAGCTCCGGGCGAGGATGCCAGATCGAGCCCCTGGCTTGAGAGAGGAGGTCCCTCCTCACTGGTATTGGCCACGGGGCAGCGCTCGTCAGCTGCATAAGAACTGGGAACCAAGCCTGGTTCTTCCAGAACGGAGCCACCAGTAGCACTGAGCATCTGCTTTCCCTGATCCGCTCTAATACCTGAGGTAGGAGCGCGACGGGGGGAAAAGCATAGAGCGGGCAGCGGGGCCAGACGTGGGCCAGCGCATCCCTGCTCTTGGAGAAAAATTCCGGGCAGTGAGCGTTTTCTTGAGACGCAAACAGCTCTATCTTTGCTCTGCCGAATGTCTGCCACAGCAGTTGGACTGTCTGCGGATGCAGTGACCATTCTCCTGCTGGAACATTGTTCCTGGACAGTCTGTCTGGTCCCACATTCAGGTGGCCAGGCACATGCGCTGCTCTGAGCGAGCGCAAATTGTGCTGAGCCCATACCAGGAGGCGTTTCGCTAACCTGTACAGGTTTCGGGATGTGATGCCTCCCTGGCGATTTATGTAGGCTACCACTGACATGTTGTCCGAGCGGACCAAGACGTGGTGTCCTGCTATTTGGGGACGAAAGCGCCTCAGCGCGTTGTCGACTGCCATCATTTCCAGGCAGTTTATGTGCAGAAGCTTTTCCCGTTCTGACCACTGGCCGAAAAACGGTCTGCCCTCGAGCAGTGCTCCCCATCCCGAGGTGGAGGCGTCCGTGGACACCACCTTCACACTCGAGGAAGTCCCCAGGCTTACACCTGACTGGTACCAGTCGGTCGCTCTCCAGGGTATCAGTGCTGAGACGCATTTTTGATCGACCTTGAGGCGAAAGAGACCTGAAGTCCACGCTCGACGCGGTACTCGCGCTTGTAGCCAGAACTGCAGTGGGCGCATGCGAAGCAGACCCAGCTGGAGAACTGTAGATGCTGCTGCCATGAGACCGAGCATCCTTTGAAACTTCTTTAGCGGGACTATAGTGCCGCGGCGGAAGGTTTCTGTCATGCGCTGAATAGTCAATCTGCGCTGTAGCGATATTTGAGCTGTCATTGACAGCGAGTCCAGTTCTGTGCCCAGAAAAGATATTCTCTGACTGGGAGACAGTGAACTTTTCGCCCAATTGACTTTGAGACCCAGATTCTCGAGATGTTCGAGTAAAATGGTTCTGTGTTCTATGAGCTCTGTATGTGACTGAGCTAGAACCAGCCAATCGTCCAAGTAGTTCAAAACTCGCATTCCCCGAAGTTTCAGGGGAGCGAGGGCTGCGTCCATGCACATCGTGAATGTACGGGGTGCTAGGGACAGGCCAAACGGTAGGACTGTGTATTGATAAGCCTGGCCCTCGAAGGCGAATCTCAAAAATCGCCTGTGACGTGACGCTATTTGTATGTGGAAATACGCGTCTTTCAGATCTATTGACACAAACCAGTCCCCGTGGCGAATTTGCGCGAGGATTTTCTTGGTTGTGAGCATTCTGAACCGGCGTTTTGAAAGCGCTTCGTTCAGTTGTCTTAGATCTAGAATGGGTCTGAGACCCCCGTCTTTTTTCGGAACCAGAAAATATCTGCTGTATAGCCCCCCTTCGCTCTGAGCTTGAGATAAAGGCTCTATTGCCCCTTTGCTCAACAGTTTCGCAATTTCGGTACGAAGTACGTTTGCTACTTCCTTTTCTACCGTGGTTTCGATTCGCGCCGCACAACGGCGGGGACGTCGAGCGAACTGTAGCGAATAGCCTCTTTCTATAATGTTCAGCACCCATTCTGATACACCGGGAAGCTTTGCCCACGCATTTGCATGCATAGCTAAGGGTTGAATGAGATCGGAGCTCTGGCCGTGACATAGTGGCGGCCGGGGAGCTTCGGTATGCTGTATTATAGACACCGCATTTGCAGCGCTCGAGGCGGGGAGTGTGTTGATCACAGCGGGCGGTTCGCCCGCGCTCGGCTCTCTCATGGCAGGTAGCTGAGAGACGGCGAGCGTGGGGGAAACCGAGGGATTCGTCATGTCTGTGAGTGAATGTGGGCGCAGGACAGGGCACATTTGCACTGAAAACACCATCGACCTGAGCCGGCTGTATGTGTGTTGGTTTCGTTTTTACAGAAACCGAGAGACATGCAGTGTGTAGTGTTTGTGGGCACTGGGATGTGGGCACGCTCACTACATTCTGTGCGCAATCGACATGAGTCGATTTTATGTGCGCGAGCCCTGTGGGGCGGGCTGTGTCTGTGTGTAGGAATGGGCACTGGGCAGTGGGCATTTTTACTACACTCATAACACCGTCGGCCGTGGCCCGAAATACCAGAAAATACACTCTTTACAGGATTTATCTGGGTCGCCGTGAAAACGGCGTTTGTGTACAGGCAAGCGGGTAATGTAACTGACTTGTTTACTGCAGAGTACACTGGAACAGTCGCATGTAATGGAACTGGACGAGCGAGAAGTTTTGGTGGAAGCCCGGCCGCAGCGGGGCTTAAACACCGTCGTTTTCCTAAGCTGGCTAGGAAGACTTTGAGGCCTCGGGCTTTATCTCAATCTTCGGCCGAGTCCCACGCGGTGGGGGGCGGCGGCCGGCAGAGCGAGAGCGTGGTCTCTGGTCCCGGGCCTGTCGACGCTGTGAGGCGGCGGCGGGGGGCGGCGGCTGCGAGCTGCGAGCAGACGGCTGTTTAGAGCGGCCTGATGCGGAGCTAGAGCGCTTTGGCAAAAAGTGCTTCATGGCCTGCGACGTCTTTTGTACCTCGGCGAATCTGTCCGCGAAATCCTTGACGGACGATCCGAAGAGGCCAGTAGCAGAAACGGGGGCGTCGAGGAACACAGAGCGCTCCGAGTCCGGCATTTCTGAAAGCGTCAGCCAGAGGTGTCTCTCAGCAACGGTGAGAGAGGCCATGTTCCGCCCTATGGCCTGTGCAGCGGATTTTGTAGCGCGGAGAGCGAGGTCCGTAGCGCTCCTTAAATCCGCCACGTTGACTGCTTCCGTGCCTTCCTCGTCCAGCTTTCGGAGAAGGTTAGCTTGGAAGATCTGGAGAGTGGCCATAGTGTGTAGCGCTGATGCAGCCTGCCCAGCGGCGGTGTAAGCGCGACTGTGCAGGGTAGATGTAGCGCGGCAGGCTTTTGATGGTAGCGCCGTCTTAGTCCGCCGTCCAGCAGAGGGCGGGCAAAGATGGGCTGCTACTGCCTCCTCCACCAGAGGAAGAGCGAGGTATCCTCTGTCTTTGGCACCGTCCACCACGGAGAATGCCGCTGAAGCAGAGGAGCGCAGCCTGGCTGAGAAAGGGGCGCTCCAAGACTTTGCCAGTTCTTCATGAAGCTCAGGAAGAAACGGGGCGGGTCTTGAGGGCGTAGAAACGCGGTCCCCTTGCAGGAAACAACCGTCCAGACGGTTGCGTGTAGGCTCGGCGGGCGCGGACCACTCGAGGCCGAGGCTCTCTGTGGCCTGTGTGAGCAGACGCATCAGCTCAGCTTCAATACTGGCCCGTTTTCCTGACGACTCGCGGGCAGAAGAAGGGGCGAGGTCCACAGAGCTCGCCCAATCCTCGCTGTCTGATGCCAGGATAGAGCAGTTGTCCTCCTCGAAAACTGCCGCTTCTTCTTTGTCATCTCCGGCGGAAGCGGCGGCCAACGGCGGCCACTGTCCGGGAGTGAGAGACTCGAGTGAAGCAGACGGCGAAGCTGGCAGGCGAACCGGCGAGCTTCTCTCGGGAGGAGGCTCAGGGATCCGCTGAGCACGGCGCTTCTTACGGCGCGGCGTCACAGCGGGAAGTGCAGGCTCGTGGAAGGTTGCCATGCGAGTCCTCAGAGTCGCCATAGGCATAAGCTCGCAGTGAGGGCATCCGCCGTCGGCGAGCGCTAGAGCTGCATGTCCTTCACCCAGGCAGGAAACGCAGATGACATGGCGGTCCCCGTCGCTGAGTGGGGCTCGGCACGAGCCACAGGATGGACGAGACATCTTAAAAAAGACGCTCTGCTCTTTTTGTGAAGGAGTGTGAGTCGCGGCGGCGAACACACACTAGCAATGAAAAGGATATGACGCCGGATAGCGTAGCAGGAACGGCGGTTGAAGGCGGCGCGGCCAGCGACTCCAGGTACCGTACTCGTCCCGCTGAAAGGCTTTTTCCACGGCGCGGCTTCTTCTCTCTGGATCCAGCGATGCGTGAGCTCCGCTGAAGAGATGAAAAATCGGTAAGCTAGCCTTTCGATGCTATATTTATAGCCCCAGGCCACGCCCGTTTCGGCGGGACGTGACGTATTGGGCGCGAAGCGCCCCCATTGGTACTGACGTCACGATAGGGCCTTATCGATAGGCTGCTGCAGTTGCCGCAGGGCAGCCAATAGGCGCGCAAGCTGTCTCGCCTATGTCTGCATGCTGCCGCAACGCGTTTTACATTATTTCAAAATTAAGGATAATTTTTTGGCTTCAGTATCTCGCGGAAAAGAGATTTTCCCCTAGCGTAAGACTTACGCAGTACGAGAGTACCTCTCGTAAGAGAACTGATTTTGCAACTCAAGAAATCAATGGTTTCTCCTGTATGTTTTGATGCCACAGCCAATTCAGCTATATCCTTAAGCAGCATCAAAATTCCTATTCCTTCTGGGACATCATCCTCTATTAAAAGAGGAAGTAGTCTAAGCAAGGTCCAGTTTCCGTGGCCATTGCCACCAATACTTTCTTTGTTGACAAAAGTCTTTGAAATTGGCTGAGGTCTTTTGGTTTTATCAGAGAAAGTGTAAGCAAAGGTCTTAACTGAATAGTTCACTGATTCAAGAGAGAAGTATTTATTTTCAATCATGTCTGACAGGCAGAGACAGAGTTCAGCTGGCACAATGCCCTCTAGAAGGTTGTGTAGAACTGGCTGGAATATGAAGAAGGCTTTAGATCTTCAAAAAAAGGCCAGCCAAATTGTGTTCCAACTGATGTGCTAAATCAGAATGAGTTACATCAGCATCATCCACGGTTTCAATCTCATCAAAAGAAATCTGTTCTTGTGCTTCACTCTCATTCTCACCACTTTGACCAGAAACTATTCTTGGGTTTAGCATCATCCAGTCATGCTCACTATAGCCCCTTTCACACAGAGATTCCGGAAAATACACGGATAAAGTGACCCGGGATTTGACCCGGGTTCGTTTGATTTTGGTCATTCACACTGCCAGTGATTTTCCGGAATCAGAGAGTGCGTTCACACACAACCCGTAAAAATGCCGTAAAGACACGTGACATCGATGTGACTTGTAATCTCAGCAGCGTCTTAAGTTTGCTTATGAGCTGCGATCTCTCTCTCGAGAAACCACGCCTGTGCATTTGTTTCTCTGATTCGATCATAAACTTGCACATTACGTACCGTTTCACAGCTGGAGAACGAGCCCGGCTTCAGCGTCATCACTACGACACGGCATTATTACGGCTTTTGTTCACACAGCGCGCGTTCCGGGACTGAACACGGCAATGTTACTAGGTCCCGACCCGGCATCGATCCCGGCATAAATCCCGGGTCGAGTTTGCGTTCACACAGAAGGCGCTCTGGCAATTTGCCGGCAATTTGCCGGGTTCAAAGCGCTGTGTGAAAGGGGCTTATATGTCTTCTATGTGAATTATAAGTAGCATAAAAACTGCTCTGAAACTTACAATCTTTTTAAGGACACTGTATCTTTTGATTTATGCTTAAATGTCTACTACGCAAGTGCTTCAGAAAGTCTGCTTCAGTGCAGGGCTCAGAAAATTCCTAATGCTGACAACTAAATGTAAGGGCCCTATTTTAACAATCTAAGCACTTAAGGCGTGTCCGAATCCACTTTTGCTAGTTTAATGATAGGAAAAATGGTCGGTGCACCCAGCGAATTGTCTGAAAGGATTGTCCCTATTCTCTTAATGATTAATGGGTGTGTTTTGGGCGTAACGTGCAATAAAACAATCAGGGTGTAATTTCCCATTCCCTTTAAAAGCCAGTTGCGCTCGCGCCATGGTGGATTCGCAATTTACATGGTGGAATTTGCACGCGGAAAGACTGAACTCCAGAAAACAAACGGATCTGCTCGTGCGAGAGGTTAAAGCGCGCAAGCAGAACATCTACGGGACAAGCCGGATTCCACCATATCTTTATGTACACAATATTAATCTTTTACATTGTAATCCTTTTATTTTTAATATTTGGCATGTTTGTGTGCTGCTGGGCATCCCTGTGTGTGTAATAAGCAGAGTGTAAGCGAGTTGTGGACCCACCTATAGGCGCACATTACTAACACGCTCTTTAAATAACAAAAAAAATATAGCGCCATTGACTTTAGACCAGGTTTTAGTTGGTCAATGGCGCAGTCAAAATAGCAACACGCCAACACTGCGCCTGAACACACCTTGTTTTCAGACCAGCACGTGTGAAAAAAATGGGCACTAATGCATTTGCTATTTAAACAACGTGGCGCAGGACGTGAAAATGATAACTGCGTCGGGCTGAAACTAGCAAAAAAACATTTGTGTCGCGCCTATCGCCGCATTGCACCAGGTGTATGATAGGGCCTTAAATGGTGCTATTTCCCAATCATGATAACGTTTTTTCGCATGAATTTTTGACAGATTAACCTTTAAACTACTGATGGAGATGAATGTACAAAGACAGTCATTGTGTAGGCATGAAAAAGAAACAGTTTTTGTGTGACCACCATGTTTCAAATGATAATATTTAAGAAATGTTCCTCTTTATGCAGAGTTAAAAATGCAATACTTACATTTCCACAGGTTCTTGTCTCATATCACCTGTAACAGAAAAACAGTTGAAAATATTATTTAAAGCTAGTCAATGCAAAATTCTAAAAGAAAATTACAATCTATATCTATATAATCTTTAATCTATTAAAACAATGTTATTCAAAATACACCTAAACCAACAAATAAAGATTTCTGGCACTAAAAAGTGACATACTTGCAATCTTTGATTGATTTGTAGGTAATTATTGTCGACAAGTTCGAAGATGGACTGTGATTTCAGTCTATGAAACATCACTATTGGTCTCACCTACAGTTGCAATTTTCTTAAAACATGCGATTAATACTTTTAATATTGCATGTTTCAAGTCAAAATATGAAGAAAAAACAGAACGCCCCCTCCCAACTGTTACGACCTCATGTAGAAGCAGTAGTGAGGGATGGATGAAGGAGGCTTAGGAGGTGGCCGAGGGGATAAAACACAGGGGGAGACAGGAGATGAAGGGATGTCGTTGGCAGGCGGTAGAAGAATGGTGAGAGATGGACGATGAGATGGTCAACGTCCGAAGGCACAGGCACAGACCCAGACCCCAGCGACAACAGCCCACGGTGGAGACGAGGGAGGGAGGAGCCAAGGTTGAGGATGACAACAACTGGGGGAGCCGATGGATCCCTGGGCGCAGACGGAGAGCCGATGGAGACGAGCAACATCACTGGCACAGGAGGCCTGGGCGATGCTGTGGCGACGATCGTCTAAGTTAGAGACAGACTGCCGGACTGTGATGGACTGTGATGGACTGAGGACTGTGATGAAAGAGTGAGGCATTACCCGAAGGGAAGGAGGAGCACGCTGCTGCCGTAGGGGTGGAGGAACGAAGTGTAGAGGAAGATCCGCAAGTCAGTGGTGGAGGTGGTGTGATGACTGACCAATGGGGAGCCGGTAGGACAAGGGAACCTTGGAGAGTAGAAAGACCGAAGGTGGAGCCGAGGGTGGGAGGAGCCAAGGCAGAGCCGTCAGGCTGAGACGATCTGAGGCCGGAGGTGGAGCCACTGGCGCTGATGGTGGTTGAAAGAACTGTGACTCGATGTGACTGCTTGGCATTACTGGAGATGGTGAAGGGCTGCAAATCTCCAGCAGAGGCAGGGCTGGAGGACTGGCTGAGAAGGGCGGTGAAAGAGGCAGATGGAGACTTGACAGGGTTGTTCGACTTGAAGCGGCGCTGCACAGACCGATCGGTTTATGACATCAAAGTACCGCAAGAGCGATTCAAAAGCATACGGAGCCGTCTGCTCTCTAATCGCTTTCGCGGTACTTTGATGTCTTTCACCGATCAGTCTGTGCAGCGCCGGTTCAAGTCGAACAAGCCTAATATCTTGTCCATGCAGGTCTCTGTGTGGTTTAGAAACAGCGATGAAGGTTCACAGTTTATAGTGCTATCTAGGAACAGCGATGGAAAATCCGAAATGGGGTGAGAGAGGATACCTCCTCGCTGAAGTCAATCAGCCAGTCCTCAGCACCCTGCCCTTTTTCCAAATTAATCAAAAGTGCCCCTCTCAAAGAAATATCAATGATAATATTGTGGTCAATAAAACAAAATGCATTTGATTATAATTAACATTACAATGTGTACAAAAGTAAAGTAGCCTAAATAAATGTTTATTATTCAAATTAATTTTTATATATCTGTCAGTCTGAGGTGTCGTTGCCAACGCGTTGCTGTGTCTTGCTTCAGACTTGACTGACGGGTCAGCTCCGTTTTCGAGGGTCTAAAACTCCGTAGCAAAAGTTATGCGTTTTAAAACTAAAATGCACTAGTGTAAACGTAGGTATTCCACAGTCTGCAATGCTCGAGAACCGATGCTCTTGAGACAAATATTGTTCTTTCATTGAGTAGCCTACCTATGGCTCGACAGCAGGAAGAAATAAACCAAACAATGTTTTAACCTTTTTTTTATTTCTATTTTTTTATAATCAAAGGTAGCCTAGTGTGTCGATTCAAATAAAAATCCACATATCACATATTTTAAAATATTACATAATTCATTGATACCTGTTTGTCATGTGCACCAACCAATCATAATCTGGGCACAACAAGTTCAAATTTCATTGGATAATGTGAAGTGGAGCAGTAATTTTCTGGTCATTCATAAATCGTTTGAAAATGGACAAACCAATTTATATTTATTAAGCGATCTGAATCTGCGTCGTTGAAACAATGGATGTTAATTTACTACAAAGCACTGCACAAAACCAGCACCAAAAGTCACATTAATGGGAAGTAGTATCCAAGTCACTTGTATAGCCTATGTATATTGATCCACCGTTAACTATTTGATCAAAGTATTATAGTTGGAAAAATGAAGCCCAGGCTCCACCTACTGGCCTATTATGTTAAGTGTAGGCTGACAAAAACACGCAAAATGGTGACGTTAAAGGACTTTATTATATAAACATTTTTGATAATTATGCAGCAATAGTATGTAATAGTACGGTACTACTTGTCAAACATTTGGACACATTATTATATATTTTTTCAATAAGTCTCTTATCAAGCCTGCATTTATTTGATAAAAAATACAGAAAAAAATTATTACAATTTAAAATAATGGTTTTCTATTTTAATATACTTCAAAATATAACTTATTTCTGTGATGCAAAGCTGAATTTTCAACAGCCATAACATTCTTTAGTGTCACATGATCCTTTAGAAATCATTCTAATATGCTTATTTATTATCAATGTTTGAAACAGTTTTTTTCTGGATTGAATAAAAAGTTAATAAGTACAGCATTTAATTAAAATAGAAATTCTTTTACATACACATATTCAGTACATATATATGTATGCCCCTTTTTTACATTTGAGCCCCTGCCCCTGAGGAACTCTCTGCACGACCCTGCCTCACATGAAGAAACAAGCGTGGATGTCATTGACTTAAAACAATATTTTGAAGTAAATTATTTTATGTTTTATGTATTAAATGTTTGTAAGGCTAACTTATTTTGCTTTCATTCAAATCTTATGAAGTATGAAATAACAGCTTAGTAAAACATAAATAAATTATATAATCAGATTAATAAACTCATGGTACCGTATTTTCCGGACTATAAGTTGCACTTTTTTTCATAGTTTGGCTGGTCCTGCGACTTATAGTCAGGTGCGACTTATATATCAAAATTAGTTCAGACTGAGATGAAAACATTACCGTCTACAGCCGCGAGAGGGCGCTCTATGGCGGAGTTGTTCAGAAGCGACACCAAGGATGAAGAAAATTCAATGGATTCAGTGATGTGGAATGAGATCGCGGGTGCTTGGTGAACTTGTTTACTGGTAACTTGCTTGTTGGACTCACTGGCTTATGTTAATTTAGCCTATTCAGCCTCCCAGGTATATGTTCTTTATGCTATTGTGTAGCTGAATAACTGTTAATGTGTTGTGTTAACACACCGGACACCTACTCAGCCTGTTGTTCTGTGTGCTACTGTGTAGTTGAATAACTTGCCTTTCCAGATTAAATGTCTGTTCTTGGTCTTGGATTTTGTGAAATACATTTCTAAATAAATGCGACTTATAGTCCAGTGCGACTTATATATGTTTTTTTCCTCTTCATGACGCATTTTTTGACTGATGCGACTTATACTCCGGAGCGACTTATAGTCCGGAAAATACGGTAATTATAGCTAAAAACCTACAACCCAAACCTTACCCTAAATGTACCCTTAAAATTGACTGTAGAGTTTCATACTTAAAATACTTTAAAAACTGAGGAAAACAAACACAATGACATACGGCGTCTAGTGATATGATGTAAACTATCTGTAATACCAATTTGTAGCCACTAGATGCCTGTATATCTTTATTTAAATATATGCTGGACTGTTGGCTGAGCTTGTTCTCTTCTGTCTTCCAGTTTGTATTTTTCTACAGCTCTCGCCAGCATGAAGGTACGATCCTATGGTTTTATAGGTCTGGTCAGGTCTGCTGACATGTTATGACATCCACTTAAAACATTACAATGCTCATGGTCAGGGCCAGCCCAAGCCCTTGTTTATTTGGGGGCCCCTCGGTGACTTGACTGGTACTGTGTGTGTATGTATGTGTCTGTGTATATTTATTTAATAACTGATTTTATTATTACTATGTATGTGGAAACTCATGACTCAATTAATTAAGTCAAAATGATTTAACTTTTGAAATTGAATTATGTACTACCATCGAACATCCATTAACAAAAAAGAATTGACCTATACAAACTTAAACTTAAAAACACTTAAAGATGAACTGAACTGGAATTTTGAGTAAAGGTGATATAACAGATGTATTTTATTTATTCTCATTGGTACAATTAATAAAGTGGCAGAATTTGTTAAAAGGGATAAAATGGTACGTTGAAAATGTTGTTGTTGTTACACGGGCGCCGCCGTGTTGGATTTCAACATTCCACTACGTCACTGGCATGGTAAGCTACTCTGTTGCTAACCAACACAAGCAGAGCAGCCATAGAATGTAAATAGTCTGAGGCTAGCTGACATGGCTGAGGAAACAGAAACCAAAAGGTCTAGAGGGGGTTCATACTGTATTGCCACTGGCTGTAGTAATGAATTGTATAGTGCTAAGGCAGCTGGGGTTACGATACATTTTCACAGGCTACCTTTGACAAGGAAACCAGCCCTCAAGTCATGGCTAGCTGCCTTAAAACTGGCTAACCCTCCGGCAGCCCCTGGATTTCGAGTCTGTAGTGAGCATTTTTTAGCGACAGACTATCTAGAGAGTTGTACTTTCAATACAACAGGTTCACTGGTGAGGGTCTGGAGTCTGAGCGGTTTTCTGGGCCCTTGAGATGTTCTGACATGCCCTGACATTTGTGCTTTTTTCAGTTGCATATAAACATATTAATGGCAAAGGTGTAAATTCACTCTATAAAGCACAAACAGGGCTACCATAATATGTGAGCCACGTGTATGTACATGTTTTCATTTTTGAGAGAATAATGTTTATGCGTGGATATTGAAAAAACTAAAAACTAAAATTTCTGAAATAAGGCCACAAAACACATAGTAAATATGTGTCAATAAGACTTTTGACTAATGGATGTCGTCGCCTATAGTTTTTTCTTCAAAATTATGTGAAAATAGTCTTGCTTTATCGTTCAAATAAAACCATACATTGATTTAAATTGATGTAAAACAGGTTTTGCTTGGAAAGCCAATATGCGAGGGGGCGTGAACGAGGAGTGGTTTACACCTGAATTACCACCCACTCTGCATAATGATGAGCCATTCACTCAGGTGTGACACAGTGACTGAGCCACAATGCAAGGACAAAAGATATATTTAGAAGAAGACTTATATTGACCATTTAAGATTTTGCTTACATCTATCTTGTAAATATGTTTTGCTATTTTATTAAAAAGGTTACAATTACAACAATAATTACAATTTCAACAATATTTCAAGTGTACTCTTTCTTTGTACAAAAAAAAAGATTATAGGCCTACATTTTATCTATGTATTCATTAGTTTGAATATAGTCAACATTGGAACAGCTAACATCTTAATTGATGACTTTATTTTTGACAAAAATAGATATAGAAATTGCTAAACAAAAGCTTATTTGACGTGGCAGTATATTCTACAGTAAAAACTGTACCCAAATCTAGTCAACAAGATGTTGTCTTTCATATTTCGCCTGACTGTAACGTTGTTTTCATGAAATATTAGGGCATATTGTTAATTTGCAGTTTAATACGTTGCTTATACAAATAGCCTACATTTTATTTCAACATATTTCAGTCGAATTTTCCTTTCCTCAGTATAGCAATACAGTTTGCTAAAACATCATCATTCATTCACACACGCAATTTAAATTTAACTTCTGGCAAAGATGAAGTTGACGATAGGCTATTGACTCGCGATCTTCGCAGTAGGCTAGTGAACGCACCGGAGAAATGCACATTTATTAGGCTACATAGTTTTTTGTTTTGGATGGTTTTGTTTAGAACCAGCTTTCTGTAAATATATTTCAAATTTTTTAGACATGTGAGGCGAGTAGGCTACGGTCTGGAAAATGATGATCTCCAGTTCAAGCACCTTATGTTGTGATTGCTATAGCCTATATTTACTTTAAATCCAGGAAATTTGTTAATGAAAAAATTATTAAAATTAAGATACAATTGATACAAAACGAAATTCGTTTTAAAGAAAGGATTTGTAGTTTCTGTTTTGAGGCCTCTGTGAAAGTTTGAAAGTCTTTTAGTGGGCCTTCAGAGCGCTCGCGTCCATAATGGAGAACTGTCACGTAATATTGTTTTTTCCTCATAATTACGAACACGAAAAATAAAAGACAAAAGACTTTTAAGTAAAACTTACTCCGAAATTGTGTCCTCGGCGGAATTCGCTCTTCAAAATTCTGCCGTTTGTAGTCTGAGTTACAATCTTCCTCTGAGGAAACAACTTCCTCGCTGTCCAGAATCATCTGAAGGGCGTCTTTACTGGAGAAGCGTGCCATACTCAAAACGCGATGAACTATCAGTAAGTCTGATGAAGAAACTGTGTTTTTATGGCATTGATCGGGGGGGCGTATGCGATGCATACTAGATCACCTAAACTATTTACCATTTGAATAGCGCCGGGGCGGCCTCAACTCATTATAGAGATAATGAGGCAAAAAGAAAAACGGTACCTCTCCTTGCTTTCAAACGGATTACATGAGTTGAAAACATTTGTTTTTTATATAAATTACTTCATTTAAAAGAAGAGATTTCAAGCTTCATAAAGACATATCTCACGTGTCTGTGTGAGAAGTATTCGGTGAGTTATTGTTCATTTTCGGACGAGTTTCAGAATGGACTACACTGACAGAGAGAAGGCAGAACTCGCTTCGTGTTTATTTTTCTTTATTTGGCGAAAAGCTCAACACTTTGTTTTTATTATGAGTATACACAAAAATAATACACATTTAACAGAATCGATTGATGTACGAAACTCCTATGAAAAATCAAAGTCAACAGAGTATTTATGAGTTTATTTTACACTGATAAAAAAAAAGCGAGCTGGTATCGCCGGCGATACCGTAGACCTCAGGGGGTTAAGGTAAAAAAAGTTACTTAGTTCACCTTTAAGTTAGCTGCACGCAAAATGTTAAAATCAAAATACTGCACGGCCGGTTACTGCACAGATACCTCTTACTATGGACCTAGCAGCTATTTCTGCGAGTTGAACTCCCTGCATCAACAATGTTTCCTGACACGATGAACATCAGCTAGCTTTCAGGGTGAGTAGAGCGGGACATTGGATTCTGTTTACAGTCCTGCTGCGGTTTAGTTAGCAACTAGTAAACACATTATTATCGATCTGTGATATCGTCGGAGTCATGATTTATTTATACAGTTTATATGGTCGGAGTGGTGGCTAGCTTGTGGAGTTTGACAAAAGTGCTTCCAACGTGTTTAACTGCTAGCCCTAGGTTGGATCGTTTGGTATCTAGCTTGGTTTTGTGACTCAATTTCATTGAATGCCGAGTGTGTCAGTCTCGGTTTTGTTGAACGCTATAAAGCCTAACGTTACACGTCATATGTGCGCGTAAGTGAATATGTACATGTTTTGTGTATGTGACAACGCTACATCCAGCCCTTTGCTTAGTAGACTTGCTAGTATGATAACAGTTAACATACTTCTCTGTCCTCTGCCTGACGCGAGCGTTTCAGCGCCCTGTCTCTGCGGTAGATAGCATCGGTGGTGTTAGTACTTGCCGTTGGTCTATCGGTCTGCCCTGTACTATAGCCTGAAAAGTTGAACATTGACGGAATGGCCTCAGGTTTCAGTCTGTTGGTCTTAAACCACCAGCTTTGTCCAACAGTGGTTTTGGGGTGACTGTAAAAACACACTGTGTGGATGGCCATAATTACATTTGGCATTCACAAAATCAAATCAGGGGAGTCATGGAGTGCAACATCACTGTTCCGGCTGCTGTGTTTGTGACAGGGAATGAGTGCAGTCCTTTCCTAGAGGTATGCGAAACAATTGGTTTGGAGGCCATGTCAGAGAGGCAGTGGTATAAGATCCAGAAAGCCTACGTCATACCGGAGGTCAACTATGCCTGGGCTATCCACAATGAGGGGGTCATGAGTGCTGTGAGTGAGAAGCCGATCACTGTCTCAGGGGATGCACGGTATGACAGCCCTGGCTATAATGCAACCTTCGGCACCTACTCTCTGTTTGACACAGAATCAAAGATGATCGTGGCTCAGGAAACTGTGCGGGTGACTGACGTGAAAAATAGCTACTGGCTCGAGGTAGAGGGTATGGAGAGATGCCTGGCCAAGCTTGCAGACCACGGAGTCTCCGTCTCTGTGTTGGCCACTGACTGCCACCCATCTGTGCAGAAGGTACTAAGAGAGAAACATCAGGAAATCAAACATGAGTATGATCTGTGGCACATTGTCAAGAATGTAAAAAAGAAAATTTTAAGATGCAAGAATCCTGATCTGAGTGAGTGGATCCGGATGATAACTAATCACTTGTGGTATTCTGTTTCCTCTTGTGGGGGAGATAGAGTAAGACTCAGGGAAAGGTGGATATCTCTGCTACACCACATAACAAATGTTCATGAGTGGGTGACCGGGGAA
Source organism: Leuciscus leuciscus (assembly GCF_965113295.1). NCBI lineage: Eukaryota > Metazoa > Chordata > Actinopteri > Cypriniformes > Leuciscidae > Leuciscus > Leuciscus leuciscus. Next base: position 27,983,211 of record NC_138728.1, on the reverse strand, counting down.
ACAATAACAAAATGTGACCACCCTCTCTACACCCCAGATGAGGAGAGCAGGCGCCCGTGGCTCCGTCCTGACTCTGCAGCCTTTAATAGCCTGCAAAAGGTTGTCCTGAACAGGCAGCTCCTCCAAAATCTTAACAGGGTGACAGAGGGCATCCACACAGGTGAACTAGAGAGTGTTCATGCTCTTTATAATAAATATGCAACAAAGAGAAAGGCCTTCAGCTATGAAAGCTTTGAAGCGCGTCTTCGCCTGGCTGCACTGGACAACAACATCAACATAGAGAGAGAGAGAGGGCAACAACCAAGACAGGTGGACACAGATTTAGGCAACAATTTTCAAAGGCTGCCAGTCAGTACGTGGTGGCACAAATAAAAGAGCAGAAAGCCTACAGTTTCCGAAAGGATATCGTCAATGGAGCCATCTTAAGACGGAAGGAGTCCAGCACCATACAGGCTACCTTACAGGAACAGAAACAGGAAGCTCACCCCACCTTAGGTCAACACAGAGGGCTTACCAAACCGGACAAAGAGCATTCTGTGGCACAACACCTTAGTCGGTTCACTAAGTAGGAAAAATTAAATCGTCAAATTGAAATCACATTTAACATATACTGTATAATCCCTACAATATACATTTTATATATATATTTGTATATTTTTATATATTATATTTATATCTATATCTATATCTATATATGAAGAGTTCAGATGCAAAAGCCTCTAAGTGCCATCTGAAATTTTCTTCTAGAATGATCATTTTTTTATCAAGCTCGTATATTTAAGTTCCGTAATTTCACTTAAATGACAATTAATAGGTCATTTTCATTGTCATTTAAGTGAAATTACTGAATTTAAATATACAAGTCTGATAAAAATGATCATTCTAGAAGAAAATTTCAGATGGCACTCAGAGGCATTTGCATCTGAACTCTTCATATATATATATATATATGAGATATAGATTTAAAAAAAAATATATATTTATTTATACACACACATACATACATACATATATACATATACATATACATATATATATATATATATATATATATATATATACATATATATACATATATATATATATATATTAGTGGTGGGCCGTTATCGGCGTTAACGTGCTGCGTTAACGCGAGACTCTTATCGCACGATAAAAAAAATATCGCCGTTAATCTATTCTCCAAGTTGGGTTGGGAGATGGCTCTATACTACACAAGCTATGATGACGCAATCTACCTGCCGCCGCGAGGTAAACCCGGCTGCAACGCATATTCGTCGTCATCTTAAGTAAACACGGCTGAAAGTGAAAGCTGGTGAAAAAGATCGGTGCAACATCCATTATTTGGACTTGGTTCGGGTTTAAGCCGTCAGACGAGCAGCAGCAAACTATATACAGAGTGTGTGGGCCGGGGTAACAGTTCGGTAAATTAACACACGACTAATCCGTTCTACCACCTCAAATTCAAAACGAAACATGATATCACTGAATACCAGCGCGCGCGTATTATTCCCATTCCAATATATCTTAGTGGTGTAGCACATAATCTCGATTTTAAGAATCGTTGTTGTGTTTCTTTTTAACTGAAAAGACATCAGTTAGACAATATTCTAATTTTAAATTTGGGGTTTCATAAGCTCCAAGCCATAATAAACATTAGACCTACTTAAGTCTCTGCAGCTAGTGTACTTAAATTTTATTTATCTGCTAAATTATGTTGTATACTTACAGTTTTGCACAATATATGTTCTCAAAACTACATACACCCTTTAAAAAAAAAAACATTTAGCAGTTGTTTAGCAGGGTCTGTAATCTGTTCTGAAATGGTTTTATTATAAAATACTGTATATCGTTATCGCAAGAGGCTGCAATGTATATCACAATATAGATTTTAGGCCATATCGCCCATCTCTAATTGATAGCCTATAGTAGTTGATAATAACATAGGCCTACCTAATGTTGCCTACGGACGGTAACAGTACAGTAGTAACCTTTTACAGTCTATGAGTAGAACAGCTTTCTCAAGCAGTTTGTGATGCATTTTGGAAACAGGAGATGAGCCCCTGGTCTAATGCGCCACCTGGCTTGAGAAACCCGTTCTCAAAGACTTACTTTTATAGTCATTATTTGGGTAGCACACATATTCTGAATGCCTTCGGCAGAATTCAAATGAGCCATTTTAATCTAGATTAATCTAGATTAATTTCAAAATTAATCTAGATTAATCTAGATTAAAAAAATTAATCTATGCCCACCTCTAATATATATATATATCAACACAGAGGGCTTACCAAAACGAACAAAGAGCATTCTGGGGCACAACACCTTAGCCGGTTCACTAAGTAGGAAAAATTAAATCGTCAAATTGAAATCACATTTAACATATACTGTATAATCCCTACAACATACATTTTATATATATATATATATATATATATATATAAATATATATATATATTTTATATGTAGCCTATATAAATAGTTTATAAATATTTAATATATATATATATATATATATATATATATACACACACACACATAATATATATATATGTATAATTTATTATCTATACTAACTCTTATTCCTACATATAATATTTATGTTCATCTATAATAGTCCTACTGCATAACCATATTCCTTTAGGCAATATCAGTTCAAATGTTGTTGTTTTTTTATATATATATGCTTAGTAAAGTTACTTTTCAGTTATTTGATATTATCCAATAAAATGATGACTTTACATGTATGCGTCTGACTTCAAATGTTTTATTATTAAAATTTACTACAAGTCCAACGCATACTCGAATCCTTGATATTCGGCTGAGGGGAAAAGATCCCTGATGTAGTTCACTGCACAGGATGGGATCGGGATCCTATTTCTTCTTCCCAAATGCCCCCTCGCCCAAAGAGTGAACTGCCGGTACGCTGTTAACCTAAACAGTCTGAGAAAAGGATATAACAAGTTAGCCTAGCCTAGCCTAGCCCAGTCGCCAATTCATAAAATACACTGTTACATACCTGCTACTTATGGGGCGCTCCAGCGTCTCAGCTCGGACATCCCTTAGAGATAGCATAGCCACCTCCAACACGTCTCTCTCACCGCACAGCATCCGAAATGAACGGTGCATGGTGATGCATTTTTCGCCGATCAATAAATGTTCCAGGTTGACCTCTCTGCAACAGATCGATTCCGGTGCAGTGTCCATGCTCCGGCAGCGCCCGCACCCACACCAGTCACTTCCCCCCAAACGATCCTGTACTGTAGGCGGAGCCTGAAACTGATCGTCCTCCATGTGGTGGTAGTCACGTACTACTGGCCTGTCCCTCACAGGCTCAAATGCGTAACCCATTCGGCCATTAAAATTACTCATTTTCGTGTGTATAGGAAATGCAGCTGCAGCTGCCTATATAGCGTCGCAGGTTCTACCATGCCAGTGATGTCATCAGAATTGCCAGCGTTCTTATACTAACAAACGCAATTTTTGTGTTGCTTAAAAAAAAGCTATATTGATATTTTTAATAATTTTTTTTAGTGTAGTTTACTTTTAATTGTCATAAACAACACGTTATCAATGTTTTTTTTTTTAGTTCAGTTCATCTTATACTGACAAGTTACTATCTGTCTTCAAACCAAAAATACTACACAAAATAATAGACTTGAGTGCCAACTTCAACTTGCCAAACCTCCAGGACCTGTACTCTTCCAGAGTGAGGAAGGGAGCAAGTAAAATCATCACAGACTCCACTCACCCTGGACACCACCTGTTTGAACTGTTACCGTTAAGTCGACGACTCAGATCACTGGCCACAAGAACATCAAGGCACAGGAACAGTTTCTCCCCACAGGCCATTTCCCTTTTGAACAGTTAAATACCCCCCAAGGCATATGCCTGTAAGTGCAATACTCCCACTGTTTAGTGCAATACCTCTAAACTCAGGTGATATTTATATTTATTCATACTATTCAAAATACTGTAATATGTTCATAATCTGTAAATGTTTATTCTGAATAAACCTAACTGTGACCATATACTTTTTATACTATATTCATATTTTATTCTTAGAATTTTTATTATATGTTTTTTGTTGTATTTGTATATGTGCACTGGAAGCTTCAGTACCAAGAAAAATTCATTGTGTGTGCAAACACACTTGGCAATAAAGCTCTTTCTGATTCTGATTACACTTTACTATATATTCACATAGAAAATAGCTGCTTTACACTTGAATAATATTTCACAATTTAACTGTTTTTACTGTATTTTTTATCAAATAAATGCAGCCTTGGTGAGCAGAAGAGACTTCTTTTAAAAACAATAAATGTTGATTTCTTTCAAACATTAAACAGAGCTTTTATTTTGGCGGAAATACGCAGGAAGACATTAGTGCTTCTTTTTGTTGACAACAACAGATTTATAAATTATTCTCATTATGAATTTGGGAAGATGTTTGATGGATGTTGCGTTCCCAAATGATAATTGTAAGCGACTCAAACATATTATTATAAGATTCTATCTGCATTCTGACTGGTTTTGAGATATTGAGCTTTAAAGTTTTTGCATTCCATTCGACTGTGTAGAAAGAACCTTTTTATTTTCTAAATAAAAAGTTCCAAAATGTACACAACTTCACATAATGTAAAGAAGTTGTCAAAGAATACGAATATGTGAATAACTCAATTTTGACAAAAATGTCAGATAGAACCAAATAATTCCAAGGGGACGATATAGCACTTACAGAAAAACATTTACTGAGAAACTGAAAGCTATGCTGTACTCCGTCCAAAACATGCAGCATGTCAGATAAGATATTCGCACTAAACCATATCACATTCTCAAATCCATCCATTCATAAAAAGGTTACCGGGCAACTGACGAGTCGCACATTTCAGCGCTGTTTTTTCTCGCACTTTGCACTTTGAACCCTGGCTAACAAGCTAATAGTGTCCAGCCGATGGCGACGTGAGCTTGTGCAGCGCTGTCAGAATCAATCCGTGCATATATTAGAAAACATAACATTTTGCAGCTTATTTATTAATTGTTTAAGGCTATTTCGCGATTTCAATCCTCATAAAATAACATACAGCAACAAGTCATTTCATGTGCTCTTGGGGCCCCCCTGGTGGCCAAGGGGGCCTGCATGAAGTTGGCCCCCCACCCAACGCAAAACGTTGTCAAAATAGGCTCAATCGTTTGTACTCCGTTTGTGCTGTAAAACGTTTTTCAAACTTCCATAAAATAGCACACTACTTCTCCTAACAGGAGTAGGAAAACAAGGGTGTGTGGCATTCAAAAAGTTCAACAAAAATTATTTAACTTGTGAAATTAAATTCAAATAGTGCAATCAGTCTTTTGTGTATAATACAGCATGTGGGCATATTTTGTTTTTATCTGACGCTCCTGTCACTCCACTTCTCAGGTCGTCATAAATCTCCCAGACACATGTGCAGTAGGCCACATAATGTCCAAGAGCATCCTGGGTTAAGCCTCCTCTAAAAGCAATGACTGCCCTTAAAGTAAATCTCTCTCCTTGGAGCATCAGATTGGAGGGAAAATTCAGACAAAGGAAATTCTGTGGAGTAGCTTCCCAGGTCAGTGTCAATCCACAGAAGTTCTCCCAAACTGTAACTGTGAGAAGCCTTCTCTGCTGAGAGCATTTTTCCTGTGGTATCTGTCTTGATTGCAGAGGGACACTGTGACGGACTTTGGATTGGCCTGAGCCAGGGGGACTCCAGAAGGTTAAGGCCTTCTTCCACTGTGGTCTGAAGATGAGCCATGCCAGAAGCCTGCAGTACAGCAACAGAAGTACAAACAAATGGAATTTCCCTTGTGACTTGTTTGCTGAGACCACAATACTGTGAGGAGCACTGTTTTGTTAATGAAACACAAGCGTGTTTTATCATTGACTTTTCAATGATAGTGGAGATGTGGCATTGTGCATCGATTTGGAGAGCACCAGACTTCAGTCGGACAGCTTTGAATATTTCACTCAGCAGCTCTGCCCTCTGTATGTAGGCCTGTGCATTCAGACCCTTTTGTGGTGATGGATTTCACTAGCTGGAGGAGGTTGTTGGAATCCTCATTGCAAACAATATTTTCAAATGTGACACTATCGCAGAAAGCACAACATAAGCATTGACAAAAAGCATCAAATGCACATGTGTTCAGCACAGAGATTCTTGATTTCCTGAGTTTAACAGGCTGTTGACTGTTTCCATTTTTCAACAGGTCCACTTTGAGTCTTTTCCCCCTCACAGATGGATCTGCATGGAGCCATTCAGGACAAGGAGAGAGGTATGAACTCCTCTTCCTCTTTTTGGGTGGAACCGCTAAGCCTCTCCAGTTTTCAACAGCTTCTTCATCTGTTGGATGGATGTTTGTGACAGTGTCAGACTTCCCAGAGCAGGAAGCATCAATTTCTGGCCTTCCATCTACACTGCATTGTGTTGTGTAGTGGATTGACTCCTGGGTCGATCACTGTCGCAACAGCTTCATCCTCTTCACCTTTTTCCACACTTTTTCGTTTTGCAGAGCCACAATAGTAATACATCTTAGTAGCTCTCTTGCATCGTCCAAGGATTGTGACATGAGAAGCTGAGCTATTGACCTCACAAAGAAATCTTTAATGAGATGTGTTTTTTTTTTTTTCAAGCAGTCCCACCGGCAGATCATCTTGATGCAGTGTGCGACATCAACCCGTACAAAACAAGGTGGGACTTTTGCTGACTGTTTACCGAGTAAGACTCCACAACACTTACTGATGTAGGTCTTAAGATCAGGATGAGGAGTAAAAGGCTTGACCAAAGCTCAGAGCAAAGCCAGAGAAAAGTCACTCACAACCTCTTTTGGAGTAGTTGCACCTGCGCGTATCCATTCTGTCAGCCAATGTGTTATGGCATTAACATCATGTCTCTCTGACAGCATTTGCACCACTGGGACACTTGAGCTCTCACCCCCTGCCACAACACCCTGATATAGGAATATATGGCCAGACTTGACATTTGGTCTCTGTAGTTTCCCCACCACTGAGCCAGTTGCATCAAAACTCACAGTGGGGTTAGTAGATGTCTTTGATAATGTCTTGCACATATACATTTGTGTTTGACTCTAATAGTGACAGAAAAACTTGTCTAGTCCAATATCTTTAATGATACCACTGTGAGGTGCACTGTAATTTAACATCTGCAGGGACAAAATAGGATCCTTGTCGCCTAATTCTAAATAATTTCTCTCTTGCTTTGCTTTGCGCATAGTGGCCAAATTAGGCGGATGACTTGGCTCAGGATCTCCATACATGGGGTTCCATTCTACCCTCACACAGTTCTTTGGATATCTGCACACGCAAGTTACCAGACATTGCACGCTTGGAACAGCCAGTGTGCAGGGAGTCATCAAGTGTTTTTAAGTAAACACTTGAACATCATTGTGCTGTTTATTTTAGGCTTTTTGTCACATTTTATGCAAATGTGGCCACGACACTCCTTTCAGTTGCCTCTGATTACAATGTATTTGTCTGTGGCTGATGGATAGACCTTGGCTCTTTTAAAGGCAAATGTGCAGGGGCATTTCACTTCTAGCCAAATGTGATGATTTATCACATGCGTCCAGATGCCAGGCTTCAAAATTGTGTATTCCCTTTTTTTTGTTTTAGAGAATTTTAATTTTTGTATGTAACCATTTCAGGCATAAATTCAATCCATTTCTGAAATGGAACTTCAAAATCAAAAGTCCAGCAATCTTTTGGACTGGAGGAAAGGGACCCTGGCTCAAAATCAGTGTCATCACTACTGCCACTTGTTTCATGATCACTTTCATGAGTAAACCCTAAAGCAGTCCAGATGTTGTGCCTGTTTCATTTAACAAAAGTGTATAGTGTCTTTGCAGTGATCTTGTTGTCTAGCTGTTTACTAAGCTCTGTCCAGATGCTCTGATTAGGAGTAGCTATGTTGCCATTTTGGACTATGGCCTCTTTTGATGAACACAGGACTGTGAAAATGGAATCCCTGTCGACTGCTGGTTTCTTGGGCATCTGGCATAAGCAAAACACAATTACCCTCTTCAATAATCCTGACTCCACAAAAATGTCATGTAAAGCATACATTTGTGTTCATTTATTACTGTATTGGTCTGAATATAAGGATAATATAATATAGTAAGGATAATGTAGAAAGATAATATATCTTATATTAGGACCAATATGGTAATGTTGACCCCTAGATTGTCAGTGTTTATTGAACAGAAAACTCATTGCTAATCCTAATATCACTAATTCAGATATGAAATGTTAACTACAGTTGCACATGTGACCCATGTTCTTTTTTTTTAATACTAAAAGGCAACTTGTGCAACTGTAATCAGCATTTCATAGCTAAAATTAGTAATATAAGTGTTATTAATGAGTTTTCTGTTCAATAACCGTAGCTCTCTTGAATGTTGTACAATTATTCTTGAAGCTACTAATATTGTAACTGACAGTTTTAAAACAATGTGTACTTACATTGGCCAGAAATTGCAATTACATTAAACTACATTAATCATGTTCTTAACATTTCAGTAGTGTCATCGTCAATGGGGCAATGGCCTTCTAATGATTCCTGACTTTCAGTAATTACCTTTACATTAACATTCAGACAAACAGAAATATTCATATAGTTAAGGTGGTGTGAAAAACAACAATAAAGGCGATATTTACAGTAGAAGGTCATACAAATCACTTTGTCTTTTTAACTTTAAGTCTTTATGTAAAATCAAATGATTAACAAGGGCATCACACATACAACGTAGTAGTATTTTAATGTAAGTATACATTAACTGTCTGTTTGAATAGGTATTAATAAATATGGCTTTGAACGGTTATAACTTAAATACGTCACACATAATAACTCAAGTCACGGTTACATATTTTCCCTCACTAATTCGTCGTCTGTTGTTGCAGAGTCAGTGGATTTCTTAAATTTGTAAACATACCAAAAATGTCAACCCAAATTTTATAATGAATGTCTTTTGACTGATTAGTATGCACAGTTCATACATTACTTTTATTACTCCCCACTGAAACAGTGTTACCTTCATTGTTGTTTAAAGGCTGCTGTTAAATGTAATTAAAAAATACTTGATATGAATAAAAAAAATGGATGATTGCATTTTGGTTTTTACATAACCTTAGTGAGCTTACACTTGGCCGGAGGTAGAGGGCTGACCTCCCCAGCACTCCACTGTTTCGTATTGCTTTAGGTGTCCCCTCGGTCAGTGGAATTACTACACGGTGTCTGTTAACTCTGCACATGTCGATTGACTTGCTCTTCAGTCGGGGGTATTCCTCCTCTATAAATGTTTTAAATTGGCCCTCAGTCAAGCTTTGAGGGACCAGAACACTTCTTACTGGATCAGCTGCAAATCAAATAATACCACATTAATTAATTATTAAGAAAAGGGCTCTGTAATTTATACTAATACAGTTTCTTCTATTTAATTACTATTTTTTTTAAATTACTACACTGAAAAGTTAACCATAGTGTAAAATCACAGTTCATTGTTACAGTCAAACTTGGCAAAGGCAAATTTTCCTGCGTCAAGTTCCACATTTGAGAACAAACTAACACTGTCTGCTAAAACTCCAGATGTTCAAAGGTGTTAAGTTCACGGCCCATTAACTGTCTACTGAGCACTAACATACTTTAGATCTCAGTTAGATAAACAGGTTTTATCGTAGTTTTTGTCCAATTCCATTGACTTGTATTGGATGAAAAACTACGATAAAACCTGTTGGAAAGCCTCTTTTGCAGCGATTTTTGTGTGAGCATATCAGTGAACACCCCTGACCACTCAGTGAGTTTCACGTCTTTGTAAACGAAAGTTTAATGCGTTTTAGGAAGGATTGTTCCAGTGCACATATGCAGCCATTCTGGAGGTGGGGGGGGGGGGGAGCAAAAGAAACCTAAAATTCTCGGGACAGCAGCATGTGTCCAAAATTTAATCTTAACCGTTCTATTTCATCAGAAACGATCTGTAAACAGGGCTTTAAGTGTAAAATACCGAACTTGTCCTTTAATAAAAATGTATGCATTTTTTCAAACAGCATTTTGACAATATCTAGTGATTAGGGACTGACCTTTCATGTTGTGTTAGATGTTGGACCAGGAGGTGAATGGGGACCACACCTCCTGCACTGCCCTTTTCCAAAACCCTCATCCTACAAACAGTAATGCACTTGTTAATGTTTGGTCCACAGCTACACACGTCTGTTATGTTGCGTTCACACCGGACGCGAATAGCGCGTCAAATTCGCGCCTGCCGCGTCTAGTTTGACGCTTGACCACTTTGTGTTAATTCGCGTGTCAAGAGCGAAATTGACGCGCGTAAAAACAAAAGTTTGAAGCAAAATTTACGCGCGTCAGAGGCGAAAGTTTCGAAACCCGTTGGCGGCCATCTTTTTTAGATGTTTATCGAGCATTAGCATTAGCATTAATCGAGAGAGTCACCGCTCGTATATGCTCTGGAGAGCAGAAACAGCTGCGTAGGGGACATCGTCGCTGTACTCGGTTCCACCAGACCCTCCAGAGGGTTTCAGGAGTTTCACAATTTGCTCCAGGAGCTAGGTTTGGTGGACCTAACGGTGAGGACGCTGACGAGGACAGCGTAGGCCGTAAGGCCTCGGCCTCGAGTGGTCGCTGCCTGACGAGCCCACGCTCTACAGCCCGGCGCGAGGTTCACCCTCGCCCGCACCCACCTAATCTGTCATTTATTTTTGTTTTGATAATAAATGGAGCCAGCCTCCAAAAGTGAAACCAGTCCTGTGATTTTTGTTTTTATACACTAAATTGTGTTTGTTGTCTTTACATTAGAATATTAATGTTTCATATAATCTAGAATAGATATGGAATAAATAGTATTCAGTACAAAATGAGTATCTCTCATATATTGAAATCGAGTTTTTATGTGAAAGATTTGCTTTGTTGTGCATTTAGGCCAAACATAAAATAACATTATAAACTGTCACTTCACCACGTGACAGCAGCAAGCAGGCTCCTGATTGGTTAACGCGGCGCGAATTGACGCAGAAGTTCAGATTTTTCAACTCGGGCGGCAGACGCGAATTTGCGTCAAACGCGTGAATGCACAAATAGCACTAATAAAATCATTCGCGCTTAACGCGCCCGACGCTCAATTCGCGCTATTCGCGCGAACGAGGCGTATTCGCGTCTACCGTGCCGCGCTGTACGCCTCATTCGCGCCGCAGGAATCTTTTACGCGCGTAACGCGTCTTTGCATTGACTTAACATTGAAATCACTTGCGCCTGACGCGCTATTCGCGTCCGGTGTGAACGCACCACTAGAAGTGCACAGTAATGGTGCGTTCACACCGGACGCGAATACGCCTCGTTCGCGCGAATAGCGCGAATTGAGCGTCGGGCGCGTTAAGCGCGAATGATTTTATTAGTGCTATTTGTGCATTCACGCGTTTGACGCAAATTCGCGTCTGCCGCCCGAGTTGAAAAACCTGAACTTCTGCGTCAATTCGCGCCGCGTTAACCAATCAGGAGCCTGCTTGCTGCTGTCACGTGGTGAAGTGACAGTTTATAATGTTATTTTATGTTTGGCCTAAATGCGCTGCGCTGTCCTCGTCAGCGTCCTCACCGTTAGGTCCACCAAACCTAGCTCCTGGAGCAAATTGTGAAACTCCTGAAACCCTCTGGAGGGTCTGGTGGACCCGAGTACAGCGACGATGTCCCCTACGCAGCTGTTTCTGCTCTCCAGAGCATATACGAGCAGTGACTCTCTCGATTAATGCTAATCCTCGATAAACATCTAAAAAAGATGGCCGCCAACGGGTTTTGAAACTTTCGCCTCTGACTTTGTGTTAATTCGCGTGTCAAGAGCGAAATTGACGCGCGTAAAAACAAAAGTTTGAAGCAAAATTTACGCGCGTCAATTTCGCTCTTGACACGCGAATTAACACAAAGTGGTCAAGCGTCAAACTAGACGCGGCAGGCGCGAATTTGACGCGCTATTCGCGTCCGGTGTGAACTCGGCATTAGCCATCAAGATGAGGTCACTTTGAAGAGGCACAACATAGGCGACAGCACTGTTTAGTCCACTGTCTTCTTTTAAATATGACACTGTGTAGCCTCCTGCTGGGACTGGCAAGTCAATTAGTTTTCTGCTTCTGCAGCACCACATTATCTTAAACTCACCGACACTACAGAGGGCTGTAAAAGCTTCTTCAATTTGAACTTTTACATCTGCTGCAGAACCATTCACTGGAAATTTTATAACTTTCCTGCCAAGTCCATTTATTTGTAGGATCAGGGTCTTCTCTGCTGTTGGAACTGCATCTGTAGATCTTAGCGCACAACCGAAGAAAACGTGCTCCCATGGCCCACACACTGGCTTGTTAACCCTCTGAGGTCTGAGCTGTTTTCTGGGCCCTGGAGGTGTTCTGACATGCTCTGACATTTGTGTTTTTTTCTGTTACTAGTGACATTTTCATGGCTAAAGTCTAATTACACTGTATTCAGCACAAACTCTGCTACAATAATATATCAGCAGCATGTATGTAAAAGTTTGTAGTTTTGAGATAATGACATTTATGCGTGGTTTGTGAAAATACAAAAAAAAATTCTCACTGAAATAAGGCCATGAAAAGTGCTCACTGGACCATTCAGAAGCTTAGAATGGCGCCTATAACCAATGCCATCATTATGTTTTGCAACAATTAGGTTGCGAAGGTCTTGAGACAGCTCTTTGCTTTTACCCTTCATGAGATGTGTCTTGTGTGACACCTTGGCAATGAGACCTTTTTGTAGGCCATCATTTGGGACTGAACCAGCTGTTATTAATTTCCACTGACAGGGGGCTGGATTGCTTTTTAATTACTGTAAGTTTTCAGCAGTTGTCTTGGCTTTCCATGCCTTTTTGCGCCTCCCTTTCTTCATGTGTTCAATACTTTTTCCCTGTGTCATTTCACATTATTACACATAACTTAATTTCTGAACTTATTTTTGTTTGTTTCTTTGTATGTATGGCTTACTTGGGTTGTTACCAACATCTGGTGAAAATTTCATGTCAATAGCACCTTTGGAAATATATTTACTGAGAAAAATGATGACGTGTTCAATACTTATTTCCCCCGCTGTATATATGGTTTTGTGTCACTTTTGAAACATAGACCACCAAACTGTGGGGCTTCCAGTGCACAGCTTTTTCCTTTATTTTTTTTCTATGGTAAAACTTAAAAGGATTTCTGTTTTCGGTTTTTAATAATTTTCCTTTGAATACTGTGGGCCCTATTTTAACAATCTGAAACGCAAGTATCAAGCGCGAAACGCAAGTAACTTTGTGGGCGGGTCTTGGGCGTTGTTGCTATTACACCGGCGGGATAAATTACTCTTGCGGCCAACGCAAATCTAAAATGGGTTGGTCTGAAGTAGCTTCATTATTCATAGGTGTGGTTTGGGCGTAACATGAAATAAACCAATCAGAGTGTCATCTCACATTCCCTTTAAGAGCAGGCGCGCTTGTTCCATGGCAGATTGCTATTATAACGGCGGATTTGCCAGGCGCACGCCAGGAGCGGTTCACAGCCGAGGAGACCGACGTTCTCGTCAGGGCCGTAAAACACAGAGAAGTGACATTGAATGGGGATGGGAGAAACCCATCCAAATTAGCCTCGGTTAAACAGGCGTATAAAAATTTGGGTAAATCTGTAAGCTAGATTTATGCCTATTTTTTCACATCTTCATGGACACAACAATGATTTCCCTCGTGTGTTAATATTTTTCCTTGTTATAATGTATGGTTTTCTAAAAATGAAAACTGCTGCGTCTGTGTGTAGATGAGATTAAAAAAAAAAAGTGTATGCACGTTGTGCACACGCTACATTGATTATGGCCAAGCATGCGTCCTTAAAATAGCATATGAATAACATGCGCCACTGACTTTAGACTAGGTTTTTCCTGGTCAGTGGCGGATTTGTTTTCTAAACCTGCAAAATAGCACCAGGGAACGTTTGCGCCGGAACACGCCTCCTCTTTGTGCTGAACCGCCCCCGGGAGCGCAAGTTAATTTCCTAATTTACCGACGTGCATCTGTGGAGGGAAAAGTCCGCTGTGCCCGGGTGCAAAATAGGAATGATACATGCGTTGGTGTACAAAGTCAATTGCGCTGGGTGCAAGATAGGGCCCTGTATGTTAAACTGTGCCATCAGAAACACCACATGGTGGATGTGTTACTTATGTTATTGACTTCACTGTAATGCTAAGCAATTCCAAAGAAATTAAGTGGAAGTGAAGCAATCGGTGTCAAGTTCATGCTGCTAACAGTTCAAGATTATGTCCAGATTATGAGGGGAAACATTTTTTTTTTGAGATTAATGGAATTTTCAGTCATGTTAATTAGCCTATTATAGCCTTAAGTCACTAATGAATACTGTATTATATGCTTGTAAGACATGAAAATTGTTATCTCTTTCCTTTCTATCTATCTTTTCAGTTTTTTCTGTTGTTGGCAGTGAGTACACTACTCCTTTTGAGTCATCTGAGGAGGTTCCCACAGTTACCCAATCAAACTGCTCTCAACACTCATTTGGTAAGATGACACCTGAACTTACTGTAATAGGCCTATTTCACAAAAATGGCCGTCGAGTAGAGTCCTGCACGGGTTCGGGTACCCGCAAATTTTGCTCAAACGGGTGAAAAATATCCAACTGTGTCGGATACGGGTGCGGGTCGGGTCGGACACGGGGGAAACACGGGTCTAAACATGGGTTTAAAACAATCACATGCAAACGTAAAAATATATGCATATTTTTAGGAACACAAAAATATTCCTGTATTTCAAGTTGATAAAATAATTTAAAATCCACATAAGTTTATTTGTGCCCACACGCCACGCCCTCCCAGGATCTATAACGTTACCTAGGTTACTTTCACTTTTAAAAATTCCTCATAAGCGCGCACGCGATCTGCTTGCAGTCGTCGAGATGGATGCTGAAGATTTGAAGAAAAGAATAGCTAGTGGAGATTGTAAAGTTGTCGACAATACGTCATCAAAAATCAAGTCCAGTGTGTGAGAAATTTGGAGTTATCTGAAGAAAACAGTTGTGAAAGGATTTGCTGCATGCATTTTCGTTTTGGATAGCCGCAAATGTGGAACTTCATCGCTGAGGAAGCACGGAGATAACTGTGGTAACAAACCAAGCAGTTCTATCGAACAGTATCGAACAGTTAGTGTTGTAGCCGCGTCTGTTAGTTTTGTGGTAACGTTAGCCATGTTCTTCATGTAGCCTACCGGCCTTTTGACAGATTCGGCTGAAGTTGTCCTTGTGTTAATTGTCGTTATAACTTCTGTATGACCTGGCATTGCTGGCAATAAACATTTTTGTAATTGTGTCTATAATGTGCTTGGCTAAACTGATTTTATTTCGGGTGCGGGTCGGGTGTCGGTTCTATTTTAAGCGGGTCGGGTGCGGATTTTAATTAGTGCTGTTGATGGATAACGGGTCGGATGCGGTTTGAAGTACTGCGGGTACGGGCGGGTGCGGATTTACAAAATCGGACCCGTGCAGGACTCTGCCGTCGAGACCGGAAGTAGGGTAAACTCTTTTCCGGTGAAAGCGCTAGCAGTAGCAGTCGGAGAACAATGGCGGAGACTAAAAGCAGTCAGACCTGTTGCGCACCTTTATGTTTCAACTCGAAAAAGAAACAACCCTATTTATCGTTCCACAGCTTTCCTTCCGACGAAATGTTGAAAAGGCGTTGGATTTGGGCTGTACGAAGAGAGGAGGGGCCGACATTTACAGTCAGGAAAGGCAGCACTTTTTTGTGTGCTAAGCACTTCACGGAGGATAAAGTCCGTGTTAGACAGTCCGGTCGTAATTATCTTACACCGCAGGCCGTGCCTTCCTGATTTTCATGGAACAACTGGGGAGAAGTTAAATTGCGCCAGACACGGACATCAAAAAGAGGTGTCTGTTGTGTACAGGAGGAAGCAGAAATGGAGAGTGCTGATGCCGCGCTGCTGGTGCAGGAGAACGATTACGACAGCCGCCCTCCCCGGGGGAGTGTAACATGTTGTTATCCAATACAATATGTTAGATTAGATTTATAAAATTATTGTAGCATATAGTAGCAGTTATGCTAACAGTGGAGCATGTTAGTAAGATTAATGTGTTGTATTTAATTATTTTCAGGGTCTGCTGCGGAGTGCAACCCAATACCACGATATAGCTCACTGATTCTTGAGAGTCGGGACAAAACACGTTTTAAAAAACTTTTTTTTAAAATACACACTATATCAATTAGAGTTATATGTTTCTGCAGAGAAAGGTCTTAGCTATTTAACCATGTAAAGGAACAGGTTCTAAATAAAAACACATTTTTAACAAATAAACATGTTTCCCTTCAGAACTGGATCCGCCAGACACACTAAAAAGTATACAATTTTAATTCTTCAAATCCAACAAGAATCTAAAGTTCTGAAGTATATTGTAATAGTGTTTAGTTACTCTGATATGTAAACAAATTACAATATATAAAGTTAAGTTGTGATGTCACACTATTCTGAAAACTCAGATTTCTAAATATTAGTGTCATGATTCTGCCATCTAGTCTTTAATTTTCCCTGGTCTTGAGGCAGGATCATGACAGACCCATGTTTTATGTGTAAGCACATGGCCATTTGTTTGGGCTGTGTGCTTGCGTTGTCTCGTCATGTAACCCCGCCCACTTGTTACCCTCGTTTAGTCATCATTGCTTTACCCTTGTCACCTGTTTCCCTCATTAGTTTCTCCCTATTTAATCCCCTTGTGTTTGCTGTCCTGTGCCAGTTCATTGTCATTCATTATGTGAAACCAACTGTGAGTAACCTGTTGAAAGTCTTGTGAAGAGTTTGTTCCTGTCTTAGCTGTTAGTTTATTGTTCAGTTTTCTGTCTGAGTGTTAGTCTAGTCTTGTTAGTCTAATATAGTCGAGTCTGTCTTGTTTTGCCCCCTCGTGGGTTTTGTTTTCCCTGTTTTTCTGTAATAAACGTAGTTCACTTGAATACTGTCTGCATTTGGGTTCATCTCCTTGCACCATCATAACAGAATGAACCGGCCAAAACAGAACCCAGCAGACTGTATGTCCTCCCAGCTCCAGCAACAATCGGAGTTCCGTGAACAATGCTGGTTGTCAGCTCCCACCGACAGTAAGAGGGTCAACCTTCCATTCCCGTCCCAGGGTGAGTGGATCCTGAGAAATTATGCCCAACTCTGGGATCGTTTCTCCCGGGAGGAGCCGCAGGCTTCTTCCTCGAGGTCTCCACCTTCTTCCAAGCTGCCAGTGATTCCGGAGGGTCGCGTTCTCGCCGTCGCTACACTTGGGGACCAACCCAGTCCCGCCGCGACTCCTGAGACGCCTTCCACGTCCATCAATCTTCATGGTAAGCGTGGAAGGCACCCGTCGTGGGAGTCAGCATTGGAGTCTTCCTGCCCGGAGTCCTCCTCGCCTGCGCTGAGCTCACCAGTTCCTGTAACGGTTCCTGCTTCACCTCCCTCTCCGGTCACCAGTCTGGCTACCGTCTCCGCTCCCCAGGAAGAAGAAGAGGAGGTGGGGAGCTTCTGGTTCTCCGTCTCTACCTCCTCCTGAGTCCGTGATGGCTCTCCAACCCACCGCTGAAGTCAAAAGCGCTGTTCCTGGCCCCGCTGCTGTAAGCGCGGTTCCGGTCTTGGCAACAGGAGACATAGTTCTACAGCCTGCTGCAGAATGCGCTGTATCCCAGTCGGCGGTGGGGAGATCCATTCCAGAGACTTGTACCGTGAATGTCGTCTCTGAGTCTTCAGTCATGTCTGCTGAAGAGAAAGCAGCGGCCGATTCCGCTGTGATAGTCCATATCAGCTCGTCAGGAGATGCCAGTCATCATCGCTGCCAGAACCCTGTCCGAATATTTATCCCGTCTTGCCAGAATTCTTGATGTCCCTGTCTTGTCCCCTAACCCTGTGTCCAAGTCTGCTGCAGAGAGCGCTGATCCCAGGCCAGCTGCAGAGAGCACTGTACCCTAGTCTGCTGTACCCAGGTCTGTTGCAGAGAAGGCTGTCTCCATGACTACTGCAGAGAACTTTGTTTCCGAGTCAGCAATGGAGATTGCTGGTTCTGAGTCTGCATCGGAGAGTGAAGGTTCCAAGTCTGTTTTTGTAAACACGGATCCTGTCCCAGCTTCACAGTCAGCCGCAATGCCTTTCCGCTCCCTTGCCACCTGCTACACCCCTTGTCTTCGACCCGCTGCCGGCTGCACCGGTCTCCACTGTCACCCAACCTCTGTCTGTTTCCCCGGTCACCCCTGTCATGGCTCAACCTCGGACTGTTTCTCCCAAACCCACTTCCCACTCTACACCACCCAGATCCCTCGTCCTAAGCCCTCGCCCCATAAACCCAAGCCCACCAGTCCTCCTATTCACCCTGGACAATCCCCCATGAACTCTGTGTTTCCTCCACCTCCGCTTCCTTGTTTATTATTTTTACTTTTCACCCCAATCCTGTCATTGTGTATTTGTGTCTGCCTTTATTGTTATTTGTCATGTTTTGTTGGTTTGTGTCCTTGTCTCAGTCCGTCATGTCACGTGTTTAGTGTCACCTTGGGGAGCGTCTGGTAGCCGCTCCTTAAGGTGGGGGTTCTGTCATGATTCTGCCATCTAGTCTTTAATTTTCCCTGGTCTTGAGGCAGGATCATGACAGACCCATGTTTTATGTGTAAGCACATGGCCATTTGTTTGGGCTGTGTGCTTGCGTGGTCTCGTCATGTAACCCCGCCCACTTGTTACCCTCATTTAGTCATCATTGCTTTACCCTTGTCACCCGTTTCCCTCATTAGTTTCTCCCTATTTAATCCCCTTGTTTGCTGTCCTGTGCCGATTCATTGTCATTCTTTATGTGAAACCAACTGTGTAACCTGTTGAAAGTCTTGTGAAGAGTTTGTTCCTGTCTTAGCTGTTAGTTTGTTCAGTTTTCTGTCTGAGTGTTAGTCTAGTCTTGTTAGTCTAATATAGTCGAGTCTGTCTTGTTTTGCCCCCTCGTGGGTTTTGTTTTCCCTGTTTTTCTGTAATAAACGTAGTTCACTTGAATACTGTCTGCATTTGGGTTCATCTCCTTGCACCATCATAACAATTAGCATCTCCAAACTTTGATTTTAATTTCAATATTGTAAAAACAAATTCCTTAAATAAATAAAACATAAAACATAAGAGGATGTAGATCAGATGGTCCTTTATTACAAAAACAACAAACTGAAGGAAGAATATTAGTTTTTCCCCAAAAAATAACAAACATTCATACATCCAACGCTGTTGACGAAGATCTGACGGTGTTGACAAATGCTTGAATGTTTTACCGCCGATTAGTGAAATGTTCACCTGTTTGTCATGATATGTTCTGACAATAAAGAGTAGTTTAAACCACAATTAATGCTCTGTTTTCTACAAATTTCACTTAGGAGCAAAAATCTGCCTTTAAACTTGAAAGAAATAAAGATTTGACATTTATCGATATCGACTGATATAAAAAAAAAATTACCGTGATCATTTTTTTTGCCCATATCGCCCAGCCCTACACTGGCTTCTCATTTCTCTATCTCTGTCTCTACATATAAATATATATTAAAGTGCTGGCAAAGTTACACGTTACACAATAAGCAGACCACTGCCTGCCCATTCTCTACAAGTCAGATGTGTATGGTTAAATAATGTAATGCATGCTATGTATGTGCATTTATGTGTAAATAAAACCCTGAAATAACAGTTTAACCCTTCACTATATTCACAAATAATATTATATTCGCACATTAAGTGGTTATTGGTGGATTTGTCAACTCCGTCAGCTTACAGGTCAACTCCGTCAGACATAGAGGCATGTATTGTACACTGCAGCTAGGTAGTTTTTCCTCTGTTGATAGCTGTCCCTATAACCTCACTAAAATGCTTAAATTCAATCCACTATGGTTTAAAAAAAGTATCTTAACAGAAAGATGGTATTGACATGGTGCAGCTGTGACCATAGGAATATTGACATTGTCTAAAATATAAAAAAAATGTAAAACGCACCAGAGCATGTGTGGTAGTGCTGAATTCACCACAGGCAGGGAGATGAAAAGGGGTCCTCAGGGATATAGCTGACCATGCTATTTCCTGATTTAAAGAGCTTTATGAAAAAATCTGACGGAGTTGACAGAAACTGAGGACACAACTTTAATAGGCAGATTTTTATGGAAAATATTGTTTGATGGTCACTTCATGCATTGTTTTTTTTATATTTATACCCCTTATTTTTTATTTGATATACATTTTCACAATTGTAGAGCTTTTTTTAAAGTTTTTTGGGATGGTTAATATTGTGACCTCTTGCTGAGGACAAGTGCAATAACATGGACCTTCTAACCACAGACCATACATTTAAACAAATGTTCCCCAAAAAGATAAAAAGGGTTATTCTAAAAATCAGATTCCTTTGTAAGTACTTTGTAAGTACGTCAATATAAATTAGTTATATTGCTATAAATTAGACTTTTCTATGTGGGACATGTTTTGTCCCGACTCTCAAGAATCAGTGAGCTATTACTGGTAATTTTATGCTGCCTTTACGTGCTATCGGAAACGTCCTACTTCCCTCTTCTGAAATCGTGACTACGAACTCATCGAGTTCAAATTTTAACTCATCGTGTGTTTGATTAAGGAGTCATGCAAAATGTGCAGAATTGGGGAACACCCCACCAGGAACACTTGTGCACATTGACAGGGAACATACATGAGCAAAGATAATTCTAGTTATTAATAAATGTGCAACAATGGAGACAATATGAACAATTGATTAAACAGAACTAAAAAATAAATGGTATTTGAGGTTGTTGGGGTGAATGAAGAATTTACAGTGATGTTCTAACTGTTCTATAACTGCATAAACATGTAATAGCAATTTACCAAATTAATACGTTTTTTTTTTTTCTCTAATGATAAAGTGTCATGTTTAACACCAAAAAAATTAAGTTCTCTTTAATTAGGTGCTCTTGATGAGGCACTGGAAAAAATAAAGGAGCTGGAAGAACTGGTGTCAAGGCTACCATCTCCCGATCTTTGCTGGATAGATGGTGAGTGTCTGATGAAGACTTCAGGTATTTCACAAGGTTCTCATCCAAAAACATATTGCAACAAGATGCAGCCCTCTGCATCCAAGATTGTGTACTGGTCCAAAGCCAAGAGGATTGGAATTTCAACTGCAGAGAAAGAGGTCGTGAAGCCAACCCCCCAGCATAAGATGCAACTCATTGATGAGTTTTTCATGTATTGCTTGCGGGTTGCTGTCGGCCTTAGAGAGAGAATTTTTTTTTTAAAGCCACTGGATATCACACATACAATCAGACATCATTTAAATTTAATTATTGATTTTGTGGGTATAGATATAGTAAGTGTGAGCTTAGTCATCAAGTGTAATGCAATTTTAATGAATGGAAGTTGTTTTCCATTCATTAATTGTTCAATTGTTTTCCCTCTAACTATAGCTGCTGTTACTATTGATACTGAGACAAGTAATACATTAGAATTGATCTGGTTATTAGAAAATATACCATTCATCATTAGCTAAATCCAGTATGTATTTACCTCAAGCTGATGTAGTTCCTCACACTTTCTTAATGACCTATAACATCCGGCCCTAATTACCACTGTCCCTGCAGTAATATTTGAGACTGAAGTGTCCAAATACACACATGGTTAAAACTGATTTTGTTTTATTACACCACTTTGAAATTCATGCAATTTTGTAAATTGGCTATCGTAAATATAATACATACCTTGGTAATCAAAAATAAATTGCTCAAAAACAATTTGTAACCTTTGTCCAATTTTGATCTTTTCACATCTCCCTGAAAACTGTCAACAAAACGGACAACATCTTTTGGCTTGTACTTTTGGCAAATACATGAATGACTGAGAGAAAACACGCTGTTTAAAGTCCATTTTAAGAATGAATCGGGCTGTGGCGCTAACGGAAGTATCGCTACCCTACTTCCGGCCACAGTCACCATTTTGTGAAATAGGCCTATTAAGCAAGTTAGCAATAAGCGTGAAAGGAATGATTATTTTCTTATTTCTGTATTTTAGACAGTGAGATGCAGAAACTGCAGGACATTCTGACCTCCGCAGATGTTCAAGGCACCAGCGAGTATCCTTCAACATCCACATGGTGCTTGCGCCAATCTGTAGCCCAAGATGGAAAGCAAGGTCCTATCACATCAACTGCTTGCTGTCCTGCAATGTGGCTCCAGAAAAGAACTGCAGCCACTGCACATCTCCTGCCGTCATTCACTGCAGAGACTGCATGCCACAAGAGGGGCTGTGTATGGATTGTGACATACACAAAAAAAAAAAAAAAACACACACACGCACAACACTCACCCTCCATAACAGGGAGTCCTGCATTGAGAGAATTTACAAGCCCATTGTAACAGACAGAAGAGTGAGACAACAGGATAAAAGGTAAGTAGATATTTATTTGCAAACAGATAGACAGGAGATGGGTGCAGCTTGCAGAGGAATGGTTGTTCTGTAAGGGATGTAAAGATGGTATTTCTAGGATACTTGCTGTACTGAAGACAGGAGGACATAGGAGGAACAGACTGGTCATGGATGACAGATGATAGTGGGCTGAAGACATAAGAGTTCATGTATTCAGATGAGTCAAAGTCTATAAGCGCAAGGAAAGTCAGGTGTATCCAGACAATGAGTGAAGGGATGTGTGGGTTTTTATGTGGTGGTGGTGATGAGCAGGTGCAGGTGTGGTGAGTCAGTACTCTGGTGATAACGAGCGGATGGGCGGAGTTGGGTGATCGGGCGCTGATGGTGTGGCAGGTGTTACTGATGACTCCGTGACACCCATTGAGCCAACAGTGTGCTGTGTAAAAAAAGATGGCAAATATACACTGGTCAATCAAGGTAGTGTTTTGAACCTTTTTGGTAAAGTGATTATTTTTTACTTTTTTTTTACTTTTATTATCTTAATTGGACATTTTTAATGCTTTCTCACTATTTATTTCACTTCTCTTTTCAGTATGTTTATTGCCTACAGTGAGACCTGTCCAGTTATGCACTTGCGACCCTTAAAACGTCACAGAATCAGCTGGCAGAGCAATCATTTTGGTTTGCATAAAATGGTATGAACTATGGTTTTATATTTTAATTTATTCTTGTCTCTTTGTGTGTTACAATGTTCTGCTTTTTGATTTTAGGTCGGATTGATTTTCACTTGCCAAACTTGCTGTGCAGATTATGTCTGGCACATTGGACACCTGACATGAGCGACCTAATAAGAAGTGGGTATTGGCCAGCATCTGTGAATGCTGACACGCTGTTTTCCGTAGATGTCTTCAGCTCAACTGAAGAAATGAAAACTGTTGCACCAGGTTTATCGAGACAAGGTTTTTTGCAGATGTTGGAGTCTCTTTGGAAGGGTAAGATCAGTGTGGATCAAAGTTACCTCAAGTAGAGATGGGAGAATATTAATGTAGCTATTTAATTTTACTCTTTACTAATCGAATGTACAGGCTGGGAAAATTCATGGAGACGTATTTATGGTATACACATTCTGCCAGTACCAGTGTGAAAAATGGCTAGTGTAGAGCTCTTCACCTGCCCGGCATGTACACCCAGCATGCTTGCTCTTGGCAGATGGCAACAGAAAAGTGTACCGATTTCGGCAGTCAAAAGGGTTAGTTGTTTTGAACTTGTAGTTGTTTTACTTGATGTAAAATGAACAGAACATACAATGTCCGACACTGAACATATTTGTTTTCTTATTCTATCAAGGTCAGAGGAACCCTATTTTGATGGCACTTTCATTGCCAAAGACACTGATGTAAACCATTTTGTTAATGAGATCAGGAGTAAAATGAAAAGTGTTAGTAAAATATTTACTTTTTTTCACCTTTGATTTAAATCCAAAATTTGCAATGTATGATTGTTGTTTAATAAATAGATAATGTATCCCTAGTTGGTGTAAGCTTATAATACACTTCGTTTGTTACAAGCACTTTTGGTGCACTCTTTCAAGCAATCTTGTGTTGAGGTTTGAAATTAGATATGGTATGTGTGGTAGCATCCAAAGTGGCTAGTTTAGTCATTCATTATGTAATAGCAGATCTCTGTAAGAGATAGTGACTATGCATGCAGTTTGTCACCCTGCCTTTCAACTAGTTTGTGTAGCTAGAGTAGAGAAAGTGGAAGATGCATTTTCTGAAGCTCCTCTTAAGTAGTAGTTTGAAAGTAAACCTTTATTGTCACCGATTACAAAGATGCCAGTTGGTGTGATGTAACCTGACTCCTGATGGATGAAGAAACTAGTTAGAAAAAATGAAACAACTTTCAGTTTTAACCAGAATTATTGTGTCATGCAGACTGCCGGCAAAGGGATCTGTGGAGCCAATCAGGGGTCTGCTATGGGATCAATTTCCCACCTAAAGTATTGCAGCCACGGATCAAAAAATAATAAGCGTGAATCAAAAATGTAAAAACACATGTAAAAATATATTGCACAAACTGAAAAAAAATATGCAAAATGATCAGAATAGCAAACAACGTGGTCACGGATCAAAATATAATAAGCGTGAATCAAGAAATAACAAGCATGAATACATTTTTTAAACGCATTAAAAGTTATTTTGCACAAAACTTAAACTTATGGTCATGCTTTCTTAAAAAGTATGTTTTCCTTGGTTTTATTACTCTGTAATTTGTGCTCTCTTGCATTTTCTGCTCATATTTTACTCTTTTGTACGCTTGTGCTGTTTTTCTCTTTGCTCTTCTTTCTATGTTCTGCGCTTGCTTTCCCAAATGTTGCAGTTCCAGTTTCATGTAAATTAGGGCGGGCTTAAGTGTCACCATTGGTCCACTAGTTCTAGATTGACAGCTACTCCTCTAGCCAATCAATCGAAGAGGGGAGTTGACGTCACACCAATGTGACTCGTGGCTACTGATGCTTACTTGTACAGGGGAAGACGACAGTTTAATTTAACTTTACAAAGACTTTCAAGCAGTAAAGCTATAGTGTTTCATCAAAGAATTGCCGATTTGAACAAGAAGTTTGAACAAATAACTTGCTCGTAAAAACAGTAACTTGCCACCACCTACTGGCTGTTTTACTTTCATATTTAATCAATAACAAGGATTGGCAATGTCGGTCCTGGGTGCAGAGTTTAGCTCCTCCAACCCTAATCAAACACACCTGAACCAGCTAATCATCGTCTTTAGGATAATTAATTCTACAGACAGGTGAGGTTTTTATCGGAGTTGACGCTAAACTCTGCAGGACCGCGGCACTCCAGGAACAACGTTACCTATCCCTGATGGAGATGTTGCTGTATTCAAATTTGAAGCTATATTTAAAACATTAATCCTAAAGTACTATGAAATTACTTAGCTATGTAAATAAACACAATAAGTATGTAATAAATCACTGTATATTAAATCCAACTGGTTTCTGTATATCTTCTCTGTAACACACTCATTTTCAATAATCTTTTGTCAAATTTGGTTAGGTTAATAAAAAAAGGTAGGCCCTAAATGTAGCGGTGACAGGTCAAAGTCCTAAAGTCTTCAGACAATGGCTGTTTTTAACTTAGTTTTTTCAAAGAATTGTAGCGTTTCATAACTGCAGGATGTTTCACTTACAGCAGCCTTAGCAAATTGACATCATGAGCCAAGTAATATTGTTTAACACCAATTACCAGTGTGCACATTAACATTCTCATGTA
Source organism: Leuciscus leuciscus (assembly GCF_965113295.1). Lineage (NCBI taxonomy): Eukaryota > Metazoa > Chordata > Actinopteri > Cypriniformes > Leuciscidae > Leuciscus > Leuciscus leuciscus. Next base: position 27,957,448 of record NC_138728.1, on the reverse strand, counting down.
TCTCAAAAAAGATGAATTTAATTATTTATTTCCAGAGTTCAGATAGCTTATACTGCTTGAAAGTCTTTGTAAAGTTAAATTAAACTGTCGTCTTCCCCTGTACAAATAAGCATCAGTAGCCACGAGTCGCATTGGTGTGACGTCAACTCCCCTCTTCGATTGATTGGCTAGAGGAGTAGCTGTCAATCTAGAATTAGTGGACCAATGGTGACGCTTAAGCCCACCCTAATTTACATGAAACTGGAACTGCAACATTTGGGAAAGCAAGCGCAGAACAGTAACACAAGCGTACAAATGAGTAAAATATGAGCAGAAAATGCAAGAGAGCACAAAGTACAGAGTAATAAAACCAAGGAAAACATACTTTTTAAGAAAGCATGACCATAAGTTTAAGTTTTGTGCAAAATAACTTTTAATGCGTTTAAAGTTTTTATTCATGCTTGTTATTTCTTGATTTACGCTTATTATATTTTGATCCGTGACCACGTTGTTGTCTATTCTGATCATTTTGCATAATTTTTTTCAGTTTGTGCAATATATTTTTTACATGTGTTTTTAAATTTTTTATTTACGCTTATTATTTTTTCATCCGTGGCTGCAATACTTTAGGCGGGATTTTGATCCCATAGTCTGCTGCATGTGAAACAGCCAGAAGAAGAGCAAGCAAACTGGATGAAGAGGGCCTTTCCAGTGATGTGTTTGGTTTAATCATATGACAAAATTAAAATTTTCACACTGCCCACTCAACCTTTGTGTCATGCATGTATTTCAAAGAGACATGAAGTGGTCTAATGTATAAATGTTAATTAAAATGTATTAGACACAGTAGCCAGATTCATTAATAAAATGTTTATTTTGACTTATTTGAATCACAGATGTCACTGTGGGCCTCTTGGAATGTTTCTTTTTCACAAACCCTAACCTAATAAAAAGGCATTTCAGAGTGATCTCAAATTAATGGTGTTCATGAATATGAATTAAAATACAGAGGTGAGATACATTAAAAATCATTATAGATATCCAGTGTCCATCCTCTCATACCATACTTTTATAGTGTTTTTATGCTGTGGCCATATGGCTAAGTGGCTATATAGATAATCGTCATCTAATTTACCTTACATATGTCATTATATTACACTTCCCATATCTCCAAGAGCAATACAGTAATTAGATTTACTAATTACTTTTGTGTTACTTTGAAATCTTACACCAGCCTATAACACAAGCAGAGCAAGATACCAAATCATGAGGTCTGATTCAGGGTCAGTTTCACAAAAAAAAACATATTAAAACCTGGTCCTAGACCAAAAGACACCTCAGCTCACATGATATCTCTCAAAAGTCCTGTGCTCAAGTAACTGAAGTAAAGATAATTTGATTGTAATAGTAACTGTAATGTGATTGCTAAGATTATAAATGTAGTCATGTACATTACCTTGTTAATGAAAGACATCTGTTTGCAGTAATCTTAGTAAAAGTAATCTCTACACTGTTGGTAATAACAGTGCCATCTGAAAAGGAAGGGGAATCCAGGGACAGCTACGTCCAGGACAAAGTAAAGTCACAAACTGTATGTCATAATGACATGACACATATGTACAATGCTTTATGAGGTCACTGACACACTTTTAAAACCATTTTTATTGAACAAAACTTCACAATGTGATTGGTTGGACTTGCAACAGTTCACATTATTTTAAATGATGGTACGATTACTCAACATATTATGTCATGTAATTTTACATATATTTAAACCATTTATTTGTTATTTCCCAAATGTATCAATCTTTATGTAAAAAAAGCTTTGTATAAAGTTGTATAACAGTTTGCCATTTAGAATCATGGTGCTGTATGCAAAGGCATTGTTTGACAGATGAAATGTGTAGGCAAAATATGTGATCAATTAATTAGTGTGGATGACTGGTATGTTTCAATAGTCCAACACTGACAGGACATCATGTATTATTCATTTCATAGGAGAGACATATGGTTTCTATATAGAGAAAAGTTAAAGGAGTCATAACCTAGTATTACCTTGGATACCTACTGCTGTATTATAGTCTTTCAGGCCCTTCTAAAAAAGAAAAGTGGAAAAAAAATAAACACAGAGCTCCTCAGACCCTTATTTCTGAAGGCATTATTGTCTCGCGAGATCTGATGCGATATTTTGGCTGTCGTGGACGGTCATTTTAATAATGCAAATGAGGGGCGCGTTGATTGGTGGCAGGAAGGAGGGGGGTTGACACCGCAGGCAGAGCCATATAGAGAGAGAGTTGCGACAACTCCATTGACAACAATGGAACGCTTTTTTACAGCAATGGCGGCTCGTGGAGCCCCTCAATAGTTCCCGGAAGTAGCAGCAGCGCGGTAGAGCAGACCGTTTGTGATGGACTTTTATAAAAGGTAAGACGTTAAAAGAATACGATTGTATATTATCAGTACATCTGAATCAAATTAACTTGTATTAAAGCATGCTAGTTGATTATTGCTCTCTAAATTAGTAGTTTTAGGGGACGTTATCAGATAAAAGATAGGTCATTGGATAAAGTTAGTAGCGCATAACAAACCACGAACAGCCTATTAATGGTTAAACCCGTTCTATTAATGCAGTTTTATCCTTTGTTGTGTAATAAGAGGGAAAGGCTTCTAAACAGGGGTTAAATATAACATTGGGGAGTGTGATATGTGGAAGTGATAAAATGAGAATATCCGTTTCATTCCTCATTAAATGTGCAATAACAAAACAAAAACTTTATTTTAGATTGCATTTTTGAGTAACAAAAACGTATGGGTGGAGTTTTTTAGACATTCTGTTTCTGTTGACTATTAGGCTGTCTATATTATGTTTCAGCTCAGCTGATTTTTGGATTGATGGGAAAGGGAAATGGAAGTTTATTTGTGAGATTAAAAACAATGCTTAAAAGCAGCAAGCCATTTTAAAAAAACAAATCACACTAGATTTAATGGGGAATAATACTAAATACCACAACATGTAATATATACTACTACTGTATATAATTTGTCCCGTTTTTGTCTCCTTTATCTCTCTCAACACAAGAAGCTCAAAGGAATTCAGTGGATCATGAAGACTCCCTGCACTGATGCTTCAGTTTCAGCATATCTTCTCCTCTCTGTGTCAGACACCACAAGAACAACATAGAGGAAATGACAGACAACATGCTTGACGTGCAGTTTATTAGACATTTATAAATCCCATTGTGCTAAATCAATGCAAAAGTATATATATAATATAAACCAAATAAATAGGTTTTATAGATTAAAGTGATGTAGGTCATGAATTTATCAAATTATGTTAAAAGTAAATGCACATGGACACTAATGAAATAATGTGTGTGTGTGTGTGTATAATCATGTTTTGTTTGAAAATGTAATATTATACATTAATATATTATGTATTAATTTATACAGTAATAAGTGCATGGGGTGCATAAGCATTGTAAACATTAAGAATAAGATTAATGAAATTTCACTTAATTAAATTCTACATTTTACTTGTTTGCAATGTATTTTTTTAAGACAATCACGTTACCTGCAAGTCTCTGTCCTTGTGAAACCATAGTGAACATTACGTGATACCTTTAAATATTCTAGTTTAAGAACAAAAAATAGTCAAGTCAAGTCATCTTCATTTATATAGCGCTTTTAACAATGTAGATTGTTTCAAAGCAGCTTTACAGAGCTACACGTATAATTTATGGTAACAGAGATTGTTTTGGCTTTATAGCGGTTCTTTAATAAAGTTATTTTCCAGCTAAAGTTATTGTTCATTGATTCGCTTCCGTCGGAACGATCATTTGTTATTAAATTAGGGGCCGCTAAGACGACACCATTCTCTCTACACAGACTTTAAACGCGAAACTAAATGAAATACTTCAAAACAACTGCAACACGGTCTTTAACCAAGGTAACAGTTAACGTATGTAGCCAGAAATATGTTAACAAACGGCAGGCAACGCTGGTTGACCACTATAAACATTAAATACTAGCAGATTTGTATCTTTTAAAAATAAAATTACTGTAACTACAAACACATACTACATTCACATATCAGTGTATTATATACATATTGTAAATCAATTAATTTATTGACTACAAACTACCAAAAATCAAAGTTCTGCTCTCTAACTCCATCGATTTGAATTGGCGCTGAAGCACTTCCTGGAACTATCTGAGGTCTACGCGAATCACGTGACAACTAAGTATTTTGAACTTCCGTTGTCGCAACTCTCTCTCTATATGGCTCTGACCGCAGGTAACGCTTTAGCATATCATTCCAAAATGACATCATGGCGCAAGTTATGAATGAACCCGACCTGGCCGCGACCGGCTTCCCGGCCAGTGTATAAGCGTTAGGCAATCAATATACAATAGCCGAATTCATGATGATCTCAGTCATTTGTTGTTTGCAAAGTAACGTTAGCAGCCATTCCCCATGTTTACCTCGAAGCTAATACTCCTGCTAGCATACAATAGCCGCATTAGCAGTTAGCTGCTGTTTGTTACACACAGTAGAGCAATAAAAACACAGTCTTACCGTTTCAATTTCAGGCAAGTCTCTGATGGTTGGAATTGCACCTTTTTCCAAACAGAGCTTCGAGGCCAACTTCGCCTGATATTGCCCCAAATTTGTGAATGATTCCTGTGTGAAATGTTTTGCGCAGACTCCTAACGATAAGCCAGTTGAAAGGGTTGTTGGGACAGCGTCATTAAAAATGAATTTCATCCACTGGTCCCTGATAGTTTGGTCCGTTTTTGGTAGAGAAAATACATTTACATGTTGTTTGTGGCAGTCAACCACAGAGCAACTCAGGTGTGTACTCGTTTCTCCATCTTTCTCGACTGAACTGAATATGAGGGGGAGAGGGGCGGGCTTCCCGCGGCATAGGTCTGCGGTGTCCATATATGGTATATCCTGCCCCGTCATGACGTCAAGACGGGGCTGAAATCAGAATCTCGTATTTGAGTGCGCGTGCACGCGCGCTGGTTTATTTACCCTGAGGTAAACAAACGCTTCACTTTTAAATATCGGCTTCCCGGCCAGTGTATAATCGTTAGGCAATCATAACATACATTGATTCTCGTGGAAAAGTGAAAATTGCAGGTTATGACTCCTTTAAGGATCAAAAGCTACAAATGTTTATTATTATTATTAGTATTATTATTTTTTATAAAACTATTCTCTGAATAAATTTCCCAGATACATTTCATGTTGTCTTGTCATCTCATATAATGAAGTGTACATTCAATAAATAGTGTGTCTGAAAATAAAGAACAAATTCATTCCTCAATGTTTCATTGAAGAAAGTACAGTAAACAACAATGACAAATCATAACTAAAGTCGCTCAAAAGTGACAATAATTGGAGTGCAAAACACGAAAGTATTAAAGGGCACCTATTATGCCCCTTTTTAGAAGATGTAATATTGGTCTTGGGTGTCCCCAGAATGCATTTGTGAAGTTTCAGCACAAAATACCCCACAGTTAATTTATTATAACCATTTGAAAATGTCATTTTTGGGGCCTGTTTTAAAAAGAGCTGTTTTGGAGTGTACCACCTTAAATGTAAATGAGCTGCATATCCCCGCCCTGCTGCTGGACCCAGATGATGAAGAGACACGAATGAGAATGGACTAAACGTCTCGGAATGGTTATTTGATACATTTATGTACTTACAAAGTTTTAATCGCGTCCCCTTTGCCATTATGGATGTGCAACACACACACACACACACACACACACACACACACACACACACACACACACACACACACACACACACACACACACACACACACACACACACACATCACAAGGGAGATAGACGTTTATATAGCCTACTGTCTATGGAGATAGAGCAGACCTTAATTTATTTACATTTGTAAATGCTGCAAAAAAATGCCTTCGTGACATAAAACTGTCTGACGTTGTTTGTTGAGACATCTATGCGACGACAATAAATAGCTTTAGACGCATTTGTTGTTGAACTGACTGACATCGATTGAAATGACTATTTGCTCAAAAATCATAAAATACACTTACTTCTGGAGGTGACGTTGAATCGTGAACTGTAGGCAATGATCCACACTTGAGGATTAACTTTGACCCTCGTTCACTAAACAGTCAGTCAGAAAATGAATCTCGTATTTAGGAAGTTTAAGTGGCACCTTTTCTTCATAAATAAAATCCATCCGCTGCGTTTTCAGTGGCTCTGATGTCAGTGAAGACTAGTATGTCCATTCTTACATCCCACAACAGAACACCTACACTTCTTAGGAGACATTACCGGCTGTCGTTGAAACAATGGAGGATGGTGTGTACAGATCACCGAGGGCGGGGTCTATGCCAAAACCAGATGTCAATCAAATCACGTCGGTGGGGCTTAGCGCATTTCTACGTCACAGTGCGGGAAATCTAGAACAGGGCGTTCTGAGACAGTGCTTATCATTTATTGACATAGTAAAAAAACTACTGGGTGGATTTTTATCATTCTAGGGTGGTTTTGCTCACACACTGCCAACACACATTTATGTTCAAACACCATGTAAAAGTGAATTTTGCATAATAGGTGCCCTTTAATATCCAATATAAAGTGGAAAATGAAATACACCTGAAAGTGGCAATGAAAGGGTCCAGTCACAAGAAGCGTTTATGTTCACAACAGTAAGAAGAAAGAAAGATGGGAAACTATTACACAAAAAAACATAACAGTGCTCCAGCACCTTCTTGGGCACCTAATGGGAGCACTAACAAGTGTCCATATCCGCCACCCACTCCAATGGCCACTTCTTTCCACTGTAACACAAAAAGAAAATATGCAATTAGATGTTTTGGTTCTGCAGATGAACTGTAGACACAAAGACACATTAAAGCCCTATTCGCACGGGACTAATGTTATCACAGGACCTCGGTGTTCGGCGAAATATGGCAGGTCATTTGCGGGGGAATTTTTACTTTACAAATTACAGACATGGCCAATTCACACGGGATTAAGATCACAGACAACCTCCGCAATTATTACAAATGACTAGAGGTCACCAGGTAATACTTATCCCGTGCGAATAGGGCTTAAGACTCCTGTAGCTGTTTTCCAGTAGCTGTGTTTTATAGGGCTGTCACTTTTGAGAAAAATCTAATTCGAACGGGTATCAAATAACAAGCAATGTATTCAAATATATTCGAAAATTCGAATACTTAATGTTTGAAACAGCAGGTTATCAACTTAATCTAAATGAAGTGCCACTATGCACTATGCATAGCCAATCACAAAATTAGGCTAACGTTACATGGAAAAAAAGTTGCCGACCGGTTGTGCAGGAAAGTATGCAGTCATACGATGTTGGACGCCTGGCCATGCTGTGTCTCTGACTCCGCTGCCTCATTTGGATGGTAACTTGACAGGTGAGCGCGAAGATTGGATCTCGAGGATGTGTAAGTAAACCGTTTTTTGCAAATTCGGCAAACTACCTTATCTTTAACGGTTACTTTACCATCTACGGCGTAGAAACCAAAATATTTCCAGACACTACTGAGTCGTAATTGTCCGCTCAGGCTAGCCGTTCTGTGCCTTATCTTCCATTTTCAAAACAGGGTGGCTAATGGCTATTACTATTCGCTTGATTTGGTCATGGGCCTACGCTACAATACGTTTAGAGCGCCCGCTACTGGATGAGATGGCAAACAATAAAATAAAAAACAAACGGTCTAATCATAGACTGTAAAAAATTCGCTAAACATGGCACTTTAAAAACCGAATCGTTTATTTATAGTTCGATTACGGATATTTCACGTCACGTTCGAATGCATATTCGAATATCGAATAAAAAGTGACAGCCCTAGTGTTTTAGTGGGGTTTCATTACATCACAGTAGGCTAATGTTAGTCAACTACAATGCAAGGAAAGCCTTAATTGTTATTTTAAGTCAAGAAAATCCTATAATCTGTTATGTTTCTGACATGAATCACTGTTTGGTGTGCACAATACTCCAAAGTGTTTTACATTTTTGATAGGTTTATCTTCCTTTCCATTAGGCCAACTGCTCAGTTTTTGAGACAATTCTATTTTAAAGCATTAATTGATTTTGTCTTAGTAACTCAAAAATGAGGAATGTGAAGTCCACATTTTACTGTGAGACAACATATGTGACAAATGAAGATCACAAGCTGACACTAAATATATTGATCCAGTTATTAAGTAAGGCAGTAATGTTGTAACAGACAATTTCTGTATCTCTGTATTGTAGATTTATGAGAATGATATCCTAAAATGAAAAATGTCACCGATTATATTACTTTTGAGAAACTCAATTAAAAATGAGCTCCAATGTAACTACAAGGGGCATATAAGCCATCCGCAAGGTAACTATTCTAAGTATTGAGTCTTAAATTGAGTTAGCCTTAAGGCAACAGGTCATGTCTCCTTTGCTTCTCTCTTGAAGCTCCAAATATATATATATATATATATATAGACTTTCACATAATGCAGGTCATGTAGTTTGGGCATAACATCTTAATCATTATTGGCTATAACTGTATTTTCAGTGTGCATGGATCAGGTTTAGGGATCAGGGGGTGGAGATGGGTAGGTTTAGGTATATGTAAGGTGGGAGGAGTTGGATCTGGATCCAACTCCTCCCCCTGGATTTCGTGTTCTGCAGTGAGGACATCTCATGCCAAGACGCATATCTGGGCTGCGTTCAAGTTCACTTTTAGACACGCACTTGCAAACTTCCCTAAGCACCCCTCGGGGGAATCCCTGCCGCCATTTTGAAGTGCGTTCCACTTCGTGAAGTGGACAAGGGAATATGTACACTTATGTACACTTTTGTTCATATGTACACTTCAGGCACCTCTATGTCCCACAATGCAGTACGATTGTGACGTCCCCACAGATCTCATCTAATCATCCTCCACAACAAACAACTCTATGATATATTAATTATTATTTTTTTTTTTTTTTTTTTTAAAGAACCCAAACACACCTATAAACATTTGGATGCTGCATTAAACAAATTCTTAAAGGGAAAAATAAATAAATCAACTCCATAGCTGATTCCAAGTGATCAAGGGCTTAGGACGTTCCAATTTAGCCCATTGCAGTTTCCGCCAGTAGTGGGCACTCGTGCAACGTAAGCAATGACGTACATCCGAGTGAACGAGACGGAGGGAGGTTAGCGAGTGAAGGGCATGACAATTTTGGACTGGAACGCAGCACTGGTAGCCAAAGTCCACTTCTTTTATACTCAAATGCAAGACAGTTAATAAGCTAAACGCATGCGTACGATCTCCCAATAGGTGGAGTTTATCCACCCTGCTACAATCGGGGAAAAAGACTCTGTGCACTATGTGTACACACCATGAGTTTAAGTCATCTTTCATTTTGTGAGCAGTTAGTGTAGTTCTTTCATTTACTGCACCCAGACATATGTAAGTTTCAAATGCAGCTGGCTCAATTAACATTTATATTAGTAATAATAGTATCTTAGTTGCATTTTAAGTAATATTATAAATCCTGTAAACCTATATAGAAGGTAATATTTTGATTTCTCCGGCTCTCTGCACTGGCGTTTGGCAAAACCGGAAGTTTCTATGCCCATACTCGCAAGACCGGAAATCCAAAATGGTGTCGATATGCAACTAGCCCATTAGAATTAATCTTGCAGCTCTCTGATGAGGTGTGTGTATGTTCAGTCTTGATGTATGTTTGTTTTCATGACCACATTTGTTTTTTAATCTCCAGAATCGTTCCACCCAGAATCATTTCCGTCCAGGTCCTTGCGGTCTTCGTTTGCGTGTGTTGTATTCCTGAGGTAATTTCTGTGTTTTATCTAAAACATTGTAAAAAAATTTAACCTGGCAAATTAATTGAAGATATATTAGTTGTATTTGTTTATTTCATTATGAGGTACCCTACCAGTCAAAAGTTCGGGAGCAGATTTTTTTCCCCAACATAATAAGAATCACTGAAGACTGGAATAATGAGTTGAAAATGTAGCTTTCAATCACAGGAATAAATTACATTTCACCATGGAGAACAGTTATTTTGTTTTGTAATAATATTTCACATTATTACTGTTTTTACTGTACTTTGGATCAAATAAATGCAGCCTTAATTCCTAATTATTAAGTCTAGTTAAATAACATTTAGTCTAGTAAATTACATGTCATTTTGTTTAGTATTTTGTATAGGCTATTTCAGTGTAATGTTTAGGTTTAAGTCACTGAAATTAATTGTGATCACAAAAAAAAAAAAAAGATTTGTGATCTTGTGATCTCTATTCTAAAGAAAAAGAAAAAAGAAAATGAAACACTTTATTCTCAATTTATCCAGAATCTTGCAGCTCTCTGAGGTGGTGTGTGTATGTTCAGTCTTGATGTATGTTTTCATGACCACATTTTTTTTTAACCTCCAGAATGGCCCTCAAGAGGATACAAACCTTATAACAGAGGAGAGCCTGTCCGGATGCGCTGCCTGGAATTGCGCACCAGCTGCAGAACTCGCAACTTTCAAAAAAGTGGAGCCTGAGAAAACTCGAGTCACCACACTGGGTGTCCTTTGGGATGGAAAAAAGTTTACATCTCTCCCCAAAACTCTGAAAATTCATTGTTTTTGGAAAACATTACATACTTCGTACGGAATTACACATTGAATAAAAAATATGGCAAAGATTTCCTAATATTAGATCACAAGTCCAGTATCTTTAAAACTGGCCCCCTCGTGAAGTGAAGAGGAGAGACCAGCAGCCATGGAGGTCCTTTCTTCCTTCATCAATAGAAAAAACTGGTGAAGAGCACAACTTGTTTATGTGTGGAGGATGTGTCTCCCTTAAGCCGCGTGTCCAAAAGCGGTTTTAGACGGCTGAAAACGCCCAGCTGTTCCAAGAACTGAAGTTGGACGGTAGCCGTTTCAAGGAGTATTTTCGGATGAGCAGGACACAGTTTGAAGTGTTGTTCTAGAAAATTTAACCTTCTATTACAAGGAGAGACACAAACTACCGGGAGGCCATTACCTCGGAAGAATGTCGCTGCATTTGTCTGTGGTATGTGCATAGGTGAAAGAAGTATTCAGAATTATGTTAAGTGATATTTTGTGTTATTAAGCTGAATATGCTAAGTCTTTTGTAACTAAATACAGTTGTAGTAGTAGAAGTAAAAAAAAAAAAATGCTCAAATAAAGTACAAGTGCTCCAGAATTGTACTCTAGTACATGTACTTAGTTACAGTCATCACTGCATATGTGGTACGACATCGCTTATTTTACTAATTTACTTCTTTTTTTTATCTTTTTTTTTATGATTCAGTGATACAAGATATTTTACACATCTAAATACATTTATCATTTCATATAATTAACGGCCCTTTGCAACTTATTTCTGTATTTATTTCAGGTATCTGCCAACAAGACACTCATTCAGATCAATAGCTTTTAGCTACAGGGTGGTTTACTGCACAGTGGCAAGGGTGGTACAAGAAGTGTGTGAGGTAATATGGTCTGTCATGGTCCAGGAATACATGCTGAAGACTTCCATAGGCTATGGAACTTCCCCAACTGTCTGGGAGCAATCGATGGGAAGCATGTTACAATACAGGCCCCATCTTCAACAGGGTCCATGTATTTTAATTACAAAGGGAGGTTCTCCATCGTTCTCCTAGTAGTAGTTCATGCCCAGTACCTTTTCCAGATGGTGGCATTCGGGAAAAGCAGTGATGGTGGGACCCTCTGTGCCTCCAACTTTGGCAAAGCCCTCCACCAGGGGACCCTCGACCTGCCAGAGGATGCACCATCACCAGGAACAGAAAATCTCCTGCCTGTGCCACATGTGTTTGAGGATTTTCCTCTGAAGAGACACCTTCTCTGACCCGACCCAGGAAAACACCTCGACAAAGAGAAACGTGTTTTCAATTACCGTCTTTCCTGTGCGGAGAGGATGGTGGAGTGCACATTTGGGATCTCAGCCTGTGGACCACCACCATCAGGACCACTGCCATCAGTAACATCTGGACTACCACCAATTGAATCAAAAGAGGCCACCCATAACCTTAGAAAAAGAGCATATTTCTTTTCACTAACGCATATTTCTTTTCTTTTCTTTTTGTCTAAATCAAAAGAGGAAAATAAATGACTGGGAGATGAATGCTTTTAATAATTATTTTACTCATCAATTTTCATGTATAGATTCATAAATTAATCAAACTGTCATATAAAAAAATTAAGTTATTGATTGTTACATATGTATTAATTTGCTGTGTCTATTTCAAAGTGAATTTGTGTGTGTGTGTCTGTATGTTTATATATGCATGATAATGTTTTACTGATTGTTAAATTCTGCTTCATGTAAAATCTGTTGAAATTTGATTTTAACCTCAGATCGACTGCGTCTCAATGCCCCAACTAAACTTAAAAGAAAATGCTCTTCATCATCTGGCTTGTTATTAATGGCATTCAGGACACAGGATTGATGGTCAGTCATATCTGACTGCTCCGCTGGAGCAAGAGTTTGGCGAGAAGTTTCAGGTATGCAGAGTGGTGGCACATTAGGGGAGTCAGGAGATCATGCTGTGTGCTCTCATTTGATGTCTGTTGGGGACAAATCAGAAATGTAATATATATTAAAAAAAGAATATATATACAGATAAAGTATACTACTACTAATAATCATAATTCCTTCCTTTGACATTAATAATAATAATTCCTTCCCATTGACAGAAAAAATAACAGTTGCCTTTCATTTAACATGTCAGTCCTACAATTCTTTATATATATTAGCAGCACTTATTACACAATTAAAACAGATGTAGCAGCACTTTAACATTGAGGTTCACGTAGTATGCTCCACTACCTCCACTGGTGTTACCATAAGCCATGTTTCCACCGCAATTACAATTTTGCGGTGGAAACGCAGCTATAGACTCAAGGAGAGCCACTACACTGACATCCTCATCACACCGCATATTCTGTCTGAAATTGCTAGAGGTGTCCCTGTCTGTGATGTATGTCTCCAGGAAGTTGAGGATGGAAATATACTTCCACCTCCGACTGCCTCCTGCTACCCCTGAACCTGACTTCTCTCTCTTGTAAGTGTCCCTCAGGTATTTCCACTTTTTACGACATTTTTCTACTGATCTAACACAACTTGATCTAACTTTTATTGGGCTTTTGGCAACCTTCAACATAATACTTGGCCAATCACAATTTTTGTCTGATATGCTCCTGTCACCTTCAATGGACTTGGCAACAGCTGTTAATCTTGTTGAAGCATTGCTTGACACACTGCAGCAGGACAGGGATGAGAACTTTTTTGAGGACATGTGGAAAGAGGTGGAGGAAATGGCTGTAAAGTGCCACGTCAGTTTTGAAAAAGCAGAAAAGAGACAGTAGATTGTGTGGATCCGTAATTACTTCCTCAACTTGGAGCACGTAGAGAACTTAGACAAGGAAGCCTTTTTAAAGCTCATATATTCTGTCCAGTGATTGACTCATTCATGAATGAGCTGCAAAGGAGATTCTCTAAGAGAAATTGAAAAATGATGCACGGAATCCAAGCACTCCACTCTAAAAGCAGCACTTTCTTGCATGATATATTATCAAATATTGAAGATTTGAAGCATGAGCTGTATCAGACAAAAAGTGTTTTGGAAATGAAAGGAAAAAAACTAATGACTTCTCTCATTGAATTTGTGGTATTTCTGGAACCCTTTAAGATGTGTTTCATGAGCTTTTCAGGCTGTGTAAGATAGCCATTGTAACACCTGTAAGTAGTGCTGTGTGTGAACATAGCTTTTCAGCACTTAAGCTGATCAAAAACCATATCAGAACAACAATGGGGGATGAGAGACTGAGCCATCTAGGAGTTGTGAGCATTGAATCAAGATGGGCAAAATCCTTAAATATGGGTGAGTCTGTAAAAGATTTTAGCAGCTAGCAACCATAAAAATCGCAGAATGGTACACTGTAAAAAATGTTACTGCTATTTACTTAAAAAAATTATGGTAACAATATTACACATAATATTTTTGAGTAGTTAAAGCTTGATTTCATTCATGAAATCTACCTGAATAAATCATGTAAAATGCCCTAATTTATTTAGTCTATGACATAATGAATTACAACTTTTTAGTGAAATGTGCTTTTTTATTTGAAGTATTTTTTATTCTCAAGTGAATGGATATGACCTGTTTATATTTAACTTTGAGATATATTGTTTTATAAAAAGACTGTATGCTGCTAGGACAGTACAGATTCAAACTTGCTACTGCACTATCACTAGCTAAGTTATTGCTACATATATGTAACAATATGCTTCAGAATATTTAAAAAATGCAGTTATTCACAACCTAACCATAAGCCCTACTCTTCTGCACAATGGTAACGATCAAAACTTTAACATAATAGCAACTCTTTCAAATGTCAAACATACCTGAACATTAAACATGAACAGATGTTTCCCTTTACTCAAAAACACATGAAATAACACTTTATTTCAAGATTTACTCTCCATTTCCAGCCATGTGCAAAGCATGCTGGGAACAAACAATGGCGTCTCTAAATAAAACAGCATAAATGAGCTAATTCTCTTAAAATAAATAGGTAGCCTTTTCCTTAATTTTATGAGGTTTGTCAGTTCCTCAATTCAAGCCTTAAAATTGTGTATGTTTCCTTAAAAAAAAATAGGAAAATGCATCTCTTGGTTTTATTAGTGAAATGTTCTCAATATTTTCTAATAAACACGGAACCACAATTTTCTTAATGAAATATACATAATATTTTTAATGATCACCTCAATTTTTTTAATGAAAATTACAAGACTCATGATTCATTTTTTACAGTGTACTTTCTTTAAATAAACCAGATACAAATACCTATTATAAGCCACAAGCAGGATGTAAAATGATAACTACGTCCGAGTCTGAAACTAGCAAAAAACACTTGCTGGCGCTGCATTGCGCCGAGTGTATGATAGGGCCCGAAAATATATATTTTTAATAATTATTATTATATAATTTATATTACAGTTATATTTATTAATTAATTGTATATTTATTTTATGAATACAATTCTGGATTTATATAAATAAGGCTGTTCTATTATTTTTTTTAAACCTGGTCTTTTTGTTTTACCCATGTATTGGGCAACATGTAAGATTGTGAAGATTTATGTAAAGTTTATATAACTTAATGTTGAGTTTTATTATTTTTGTGAGCTGTACTCTATTCATACATTGGATTCTTTTATTTATTACAGTTTTTTACTTCTAAAAAAGTGAAACGTTAATACAAATTGTATTTGATTGTTATGATTTACAGCAGTGAATAAATGCCATTAAAATATAATAAGGTATCACTGTTTATTGCTGATTTTAAAGCTTACTGAACTTTAAATGATTTGGATAGAGTTCTACATAAATACACAACATAAGAATGGCCTCTTTGTATTAATTGTGGCCCCTCTTGTGCCCCCCAGTTGAAAAAATCCTGGAATCGCCCCTGCCACCAGCCCTGCACATTTTGTAACATTATACAATACCATTCAAAAGTTTGGGGTCAGTAAGATTTTTTATTTTAAAGAAATGAAAGATATTAATAATTTTATTCAGCAAGGATGCATTCAATTGATCTAAAGCGACAGTAAAGACATTTAATTGTAATTTTACAAAAGCTTTCTGTTTGAAATAAATGCCCTTCTTTTGAACTTCTTATTCTTATTTAACTTCTTATCCTGGCAAAAATTGTACACAAATGTTTTCAACATTTCAACAATAAATGGTTTTATTTTTTTTATATATTTTTTTATAGCAAATTAGCATATTAGAATGATTTCTGAAGGATCATGTGACACTGAAGACTGGAGTAATAATGCTGTTAACTGCTGTTAAATTAACTTTTTATGTCCACATTTTTATATTAGAAAATATACACTCACACTTATTCGTTTCATTTTACACATGTATGAACTCTGCTTTCTGAACTCATACACTCTTTTTAACACGTAAACCCCATTTATCACTATTTGCATTTTAATATAGGTAGGACTAATGTATAAATGGTTTCTGCACCCAAACATTACAGGTTTGACTTTTAGACAAAATCTCACAATCTTTCATTATTGGTTCTTAATATTATATGTGTACAGAGCAGTGTGTTGACAGGACTTTTATTTTGGTCATGTAGTGCGACGTCATAAGGATGCGTCGCGCTCCTGCATCTGTTGACAGAAAAAAGGTTTGTGTTTTAAGCATTTAAGGCGTTTAAATCAATGCAGACTGTTTTATATCAATGTAAAATAATTAAGTTTTATTTAATGTAATGTTGTTCTGCTTTATCTAACATTAAGGGATGTTATATTTTTGTGAGTATCTTAAGTAGAAAAGGTGCGTCTCATTTCGTTCTCTGTATCGTGAATCATAATCACAAATCCCGGCTCTGGCGAGTAGTAATGTGAGAAAAGGAGATTGTTTAATATTCAGGTAATTGACTGTTTCGAATCGCTGACGACACAGCTGTGAAAAACATAGACATAAACACATAGGCTGTTTTCAAAATCCCACACTAACTTACTGCCCAGTACTATTTACTATTTATTTTGTAGGAATAGTGTGTGAAATAGTATACAACATTTTTTTTAAGGTAGATTGCTACAGTGTTGTCACATGACCGACAATGAACATTAATTCAGCACAGCTGTCCAGGCTGTTACCTTACAAATAAATGTGCCAACCAGTCTTTTTTTTTTTTTACTTGGAAACCTGAGTGAAAATGTCGTACCTTTCAACTACCCTCACTGGTTCTTGATCTAACCAATAAAAAAAAAATAGTTGGTTGGTGTTAAGTCAAGGTGATTCTGTAAAATTAAATGTTTTTACTTAAAATCAATTAATTCGATTTTAATTTGCTCAACAAAAAATGTACACTGAATTTTTAAACAATTTTTACCATAAAAATGTGCTTAATGTGGTAACGTAAATTAACTGGTTTAACTAAAGTAACAAATATGGCCTAATTATCATGTTCGAATCAAATTGACTACATTTGGCAGGCTAATTTTAAAGGTTCAGGTAACAATCCTTACAGAAACACCTACCAGTTTTACTGTGTAGAATACTTAAGTCGTACAAGGGTAAAAATAACTCCTTATAGCTGGGTTTTACAAAACACCACAAATAGTCTTATTCTCTTAGGATTTATGGTAGATTATCCCCTATATTAGGTATTTATTTTAGCATAAATAAGTTATTGATATGAATTGAACTCATTGCCTAATTGAGTAACTTTACACAGTTATTGAACGTTTTTGAATCAACACTAAAAGGACTTGCTGAACAATGATACTGTTTTTTTGTTTGAGCTCTTTTGAAGCATTGAACTCTGTTTGCATTACTAAATCATAATTTTTTCTGTTCATCACTGTAAAGCTGATTTGAAATCTATAAAGCGCTATATAAATAAAGGTGACTTTTTTTTTCTTGACTTGATCAAACGTGCCATAGAGGTTAAAGTACAATTTATGTAACAATAGTGTTTTTGGAAACACGGCTAGTTTGTACTGTACAGTAAGGCTACATTTAAAATTATTCCCTGCCTCCTGCCACCGAGTGGTTTTAGGAACTTGGTTATAGGAACTGGCCACCAGAGTGGTTCCCCGAGAACTAATGGTTCCCGTTTTCTGGTTGCATTCGCACCGCCAGTAGGAACTCTGAAGAGACATAAGCTGAGTTTATTGTTGTGACTTTTATTTTGATGGCGCTGAGAATGAGCACACAGTGCTCCCATTGTTCATCTTCATTAGTTTATGATCTGTCCAACAGTCCTGTCTAATACGTTAAGCTGAGCAGAAATAAATAATCATGTTTTGCTTGGTTTCCTCAAAGTTGCGTTTGTATTTTCTCCTCAGCGTAAATGTTAAGAGGCTCATCTATCACTGTTTTCCATGTTCGTAGAGTTAGTTTCTGGAGTAAAGATATAGGCTATAATCTGTGTTCACAGTTTTTTTTTTTTTTTTTAATGGCGGGTGCTGGTGTTTCGCGTGCGTTCAGCCAATCAGCGTACACTAGCGTCACTGGTAGTTCCTATAGTGCTGGTTTAGACCCGACTCTGAAGTAGGAGCTAAATTAGTTCCTCCAAAAGGAGTTCATAGAACTAAAATCGTTCCTAGTTCCTGCGGTGCGAACAGGCCAAAATCCGGGTACTTCTGCCATTAGATCTAGGAACTGTGAAATGGTTCCTCCGGTGCGAAAGACCCAATCATAGGTCATCTGGGATGAAAATGCATACAGAAAATGAGTCGCGAGATTCTTCCCCATCTAGTAAGTGGCATGGAAGCAACAGGGAGGAGAACTCAAACAAACTGCTCCTGAATCTTTCTGTGAATCTTACTGTCATCACAGTGCATGGCTCAAAAAAAAGAGAGAGACTGACATGCTCCCAGCAACAAGTGCCTCCACAAAGCATGTGTCGATAACACAAGCATTTACAAATGCAACACATTTGAAAAGGATTCAAGAAGATGGAAAGAAATAACTGACACCATTTGTTAATCGCCCTTCTAAACTAATGTGCTGATCATAACGCACACAGACAGTAGCTCGCACATCAAGTGCAGTTTGCAGGCACACAGAAAGATTCAGGAGTAGGTTTCTTTGTACAGTCTGGATACTCAGTATTGCTAGGCAGTAGCTGCTTCTGGACGTACATTTAGGTAGGGCAGATTCTGGGTCTTAGCGCTAGTTTACGATAAGCGTTTTGTAAGCTTTATATTCTAATCGTTGACCACATCCGACAAACTTGGCAAAATTATAAGGTCCTTGCGTTTTTCAGCCTGAGAGTGATGCTCTAATAATGAAGAGGAACAAAACAGACTTTATGAAAAATGCATAGAACGCCATCTTAGAATTACCTTAATGTAGTATAAATTGTCTCTGAATGTTGTTTTAGAAAATTGCAAGTTGTGTAGGAATGCCAGTGAGGAAAAAGTCATGTCTATTCTCAGAACAAACATAAAAGAAAAACACAACAGAACTACTGTATATAAAAGCTATCCACATGAGCATGGGTTTTAAGGGTTTATACTAGGGATGCACCGATTGGGAAATTCTGGGCCGATACCGATACCGATGTTTAACATAACAACTTGGCCGATGGCCGATGCCGATGTTTTTTCTTTTTGTTATTTATTCCTTCTTTTGTGCCACGGAAACATACAAGTCTTTCGGCTCTTGATCACACTATCCTAGAATGAGCACAAATTCAATCAGACCAATTTATGAAACAAAAAAAACCTTTAATGTCACTTTCTGGTTGACAGTTATAACCTTATTTATAAGTTCTTTTTCAGTTGTTATGAAGAGCAATATGAGAGAGAAATTTGGTAATCATTGTCTGACCCAACAAAAAAAACATTATAATATTCATTTTATTTTTCGTGTTCGCATTTATGAGGGAAAAAACACGGGTGAATGTTCATACCAAAATATAAAATTTTAAGCGCGCACGCGCTCTTCTGCGAGAGAGAGAGAGAGAGAGAGAGAGAGAGAGAGAGAGAGAGAGAGCGAGAGAGCCCCGACCGCGCGCGCGCTCTCACTCACTATTCAGAGCGGTCAAGCTTCCCCGTACTTTTTGACAAGAGTCCTTGACAGGGAGGCCAGAGTTTCTTTGCAGCTCAAGTCGGCGGCGGTGTGTACAGTTAACGCTCTATCTGTTGACGGCGCTGAGGGAAAAGCTCCCCCCACTGGAAGAAGCAGTCGCCGCCCATTTGTGTCCTCCTGCGCACCCATCAAAGCCGTGCAGAACGTCTTCAGCACTCGCGGATCGTGCATACTCCGCCGCTTCTTCTGCTACACACCATATGGTCGTTCTTTTCTCGAGAAAAGGAGTTTTCTCATAGAAAATAAATAAATAAATGCGTCATTGTACCCAGCACTTCTGAAAATGCACTTCCGAATGCGTCTCTGTCCCCAGCATATCAAACCAAACTGACGCCCATGTGACATCGGCGAATGTCATTTTTATTTCCCGATGGCCGATGGCAGTTAACGAGGCAAATATCGGCCGTTACCGATGTTCAGCCGATGCATCGGTGCATCCCTAGTTTATACTCTCATTAATTTGATACACTACTCCACATAGGAAAAACAGACAACTGGGGGGAAAAAATGGCAACTCTAGTTACTGACCTGATGCAGACACATATCTGAAGCGGACTGTGAGGTTTATGTAAGGTTGCGTGAAAATAAGCTGGGCAGCATGATAAATAAATGTATGTATAATGCTTAAAAACGCATGCAAACGATGAGCTTTCGTGACCGCGCAGCACAGCAACATCGCATGAGCATAACCGTGATAGAGACGATAGTCCTAAATCTCTACCGGTTGACAAATTTCTACTGGTATATTGCCCACCCCCTATCTCTGACCAGTCAAAAATGCTGCCAAATGTTCTGTTTCAGAGAAAAAGTCTAAATAAAAAGGCAAGTTTATTTATAGCACATTTCATACACCATGGCAATTCAAAGTGCTTTACACTGAAAATAATTAAAATAACCACAAAATAAAAGCTGGGAAAATTTAAACTTTTTTTTTGAAGAGTAATGTTTGATTTCCTTTTGGGGAAGTAGAATATTAGGTTTTCCATATTTAAGTTTGTTAGGAATGGTTAGGTTACGCAAAGGGCATCCAAACAAATGTATTATTAACAGATTTGTTGTTTTAAAGGGGAGAAAAGATGGAATAGAATTAGTATAGATGCCGGCAGATACTCAAGGTTGCAGTACTGTTATCGGACATAAAAAAGTTGTATCAAGTCATCCCTATTAAATTAATTAGGCCATGGAAGGGCATTAAAGTCATCATGAAATTGAAAATAATGAAATCTCGTACTGACTACTAAACTGAAGAGCTGATTGAGACGCACCCAGTGATTTAGTTTGGATTTGTATTTATTTCTGTTAATTATCCTCATCTTAAACAGGACAGAGTGTCCAAACACACAGAGAAACTCCAGAGATCCACATGACACTATTATAAAGATGGCGTTGATTAAAGAGGAGAGTGAAGAAATGAAGATTGAAGAAACATTAAGAGTGAAACAAGAAGATACTGAGGAACAAACAGGTGGGTTTCATTCTCAAAACTGAACTCAGTCATTTCTTATCAAATCGGTAAGCCCTTCCCGACTAGAGGTCGACTGATATGGGTTTTTCTCTGGGCGATATATGATGCTGATTTATAAATTTTTTTTGCTGATATGTTATATATAATAATATATTTTTTTTCATCTCATAAAATCTAAAAGTTAAGTAATAAGAAGTGGTACAAGTGATTTATTGAACAACACAACCACAGAAATAAAGTTTAAGTGCACAAATTTGGCCATAGGTCCTCTTATCAGAATGAAAAACTATAGTTTTATTCAATGGCTTCAGCCTTGTTAGCGAGCCAAGACCGCTCACTTTACAATCACTAAAACGCTGTCTCTTTGTCAGTTCATCGCGATCTCACAAATCACTAATCGCGATCACACTGTTGAGACTTTATTGGACAATTATTAATTCAAAAATGGACTATAGGAGTATAGTTTATGGATCTGCCAGGAAGTCATACATCAAAATAGTGGACAAAGTACATCATACAGGATTGAGACTTGCCTTAGGAGCGTTATGGACAGCTTTTTCCTCTTAATGCAAATGAAAGCTTGTTTCCGCCACGTAATAAAAAAAAATGTAAAAGATAATTGCGACTCTTAAGGGCCGTTCACACCAAGAACGATAACTATATTTCCATCCACACCAACTAACGATAACAGTCTGTTTATTCTAAGATCACACGCTGCGGTTTCAATGTCTGCACAACGTCATTGAACATGTTTTTGCTGTTCTTATTGCATTTACACGGCTTTAAACCATGCTATGTCCTCAGCATGCTATGTTTTGAGTGAAGCTAGTGTAATCGATCAAATAATCGAATAGTGAATTTAGCTGATGTAGTCAATATAGTGGAATAAAAACAACACCTAGTCTTTTCCACCGCAACTTCAAAGGAAGCAAGAAAATGTTGTGGAAACAAGCGCTGGATACTTGAGGTAATACTTCTCACCATTTATTCTGAAGGTATGAACGATTGTTTTCCATGTCCATTTTCTTGAAAAGGGGCTTGACTTGTCAAACAGTGGTGGATTTTTCTGTACCTCGTCGATTAACTTCACCACAATGTCGTCTGCCATTTTAAATGCGCACAAGCCCTTTAAATTCAAGTGGATTATGATTGGCTGTCAGTGTTTTATCATTCAACAGCTGAAAAAATCATTCTGAAAGTGATCTCAACGATATCGTTCCTAATATCTTTATCGTTATAGTTGTGGTGTGAACTCTGCTATTCTTAAATATGGAGAGCGATTTTTAGAACTGTATCTTTATCGTTATCTTTATAGTTATCGTCCTTGGTGTGAACAGGCCTTTAATCTAACACAATTCTGACATTTTCTTCCAATTGCGAATTCACAGTACATCTAAATTATGACTTTATAACTCACAATTGTGAATTTATATCATGCAATTCTGACAGAATTGTGAGATAAAAATGTGCAATTACCTTTTCTATTTTTTATTCAGTGGCGTAAACAAGGTTCCATAGCACCAGCAAGCAACTGAATGAGAAAATTTGTTTGGTGTTCTGTTAACTAGGTGCATTACCTTTGGGGATCTAGCATACATTTAGTTGGTTTTGATGCTTTAAATGTCTAAATGTGTTGATGTCTTTGTGCCATTAAACATGACTTAACTTGTATTTATCTTTTTCTGCCGTAGATCTGATGACACTGAAAGAGGAGAGTGAAGTACTGAATGAAATGAAAGATCATGATTTGATAACTGGAGAAAAATATCTTAGTGGCTCACAGACTGAAAATACTTCCTCTCAAAAAAACGTTAGAAGGAAAGTACCTAGAAGTTTTTTCACCTGCTTTCAGTGTGGAAAGAATTTCAGTCACCATGAAAAGCTTAAAGTCCACATGAGAGTTCACAATGGAGAAAAGCCTTACACCTGCCAACATTGTGGAAAGAGTTTCACTGAAAATGGAAGCCTTAAAGTTCACATGAGACTTCACACTGGAGAGAAGCCTTTCACCTGCCAACATTGTGGAAAGAGTTTCACTCAAAGTGGAGCCCTTAAATACCACATAAAAACTCATACCGGAGAGAAGCCTTACACCTGCAAACTGTGTGGAAATAGTTTTATAACAGAACCAAGCTTTAGGTGTCACATGAACATTCATACAGGAGAGAAGCCTTTCACATGTGACCAGTGTGGAAAGAGTTTTACACGTAAAGTAACCCTTAATTCCCACATGAGAATTCACTCAAGAGAGAACATTTTGACATGCCCTCAGTGTGGAATGATTTTTACATGTAAAACATCATTTGATTCCCACATGAGAGTTCACACTGGAGAGAAGCCTTACACCTGCAAACTGTGTGAGAAGAGCTTCTCACAAAAAGGATATCTTGGGTATCACATGAGAATTCACACTGGAGAGAAGCCTTACACATGTGAACAGTGTGGAAAGAGTTTCAGACAAAACGTAACCCTTAATAAACACGTGAGGATTCACTTAAGAGAGAACCGTTTTATATGTCATCAGTGTGGACAGAATTTCACAGACAGGAAACAGCTTAAGAAGCACGTAATAACTCACATTGGACAGAAGCCTTTCATGTGTCATCACTGTGGAAAGAGTTTCACACTTAAAGGAAACCTCAAGACTCACATGAGACTTCACACTGGAGAGAAGCCTTTTACATGTCTTCAGTGTGAAAAGAGTTTCATATATCAAAGAGACTTGAAACATCATTTGCAAAGTCATTCTGGAAAAAAATTGCAGTGTTCAGAGTAGGGGTGGCACGGTTCACAAAACCCACGGTTCGGTTCGTATCACGGTTTTAGGGTCACGGTTTTCGGTTCTGTACGGTTCTTGTTGTTGTTTTTTCTTTTAATCTCCAACACTCCAAAAATTTACTTCAGCATATGATATATAGCTGAATTATCTAATTATTAATTAATTTATTTCATAAATGGGGTGTGTTTGCAAAACGCAGCTTCTCATTTCCCGTGGGCTGTGTCGGACAGTTATTTGTCACCACTTTTTGCCAGGGTTGATATTATGTCCCAGCACGGATGTACCAATACAAATAAATAAAACATTTCCAGTTAACTAGCAAAGTATTCGTTCGTTTGTTAAATAAGAAGCAATCTAGCGCTGAAATGTGTTTTTTTTAATCAAGTGATCAAAGTGCTCGTTGCCGTTGCGATCAGTGGCGCTGATACAGTGTTCTCGTGGCTCGCGCACACACCGCAGCGGCCGCACATTCTTCACTCAGACTCGCGCTTCAGTCCGTTGAGGAGACTCTAGGCTACTCTATTCGTTCCGATGAAATCACAAAACAAAATTCATACAAATCTGTCCCTGCTTGATATACAACCGCTGATAAACATAATCGGTTTTGATGAAAAAGAAAAATATATACGAGTGCAGATTAGAACTCAGAACCTTTGACACGCTTGGCAAGTTCTGCCACTGGACCATTAAAGTACATACCGGTACGTGGAACAGTCGATCTATGTAGCCTATTTATTCACGTGAAAAAAACAACATATAGCCTAGTGGAGTTGATCTCATTAAATGTCTAAGTAAACCCAGTGTACTATTTAAATCGATTGCTGGACATTGTAATGTTATTCTACATTTGTCTGATTTATGATTTAGCATTGTATTAGCAGTAGCACGGGCACAAGGCTACATTGCGCATGCGTCGAACCGTGCGAACCGCGCGACGCACACACGCACCGAACCGAGACAAGCGAACCGAACGGTTCGGATGTTTTTTTCATGTACCGTGCCACCCCTAGTTCAGAGTGTGACGAGGTTTAGAAAAGGAGCAATTTCAAACATCACCTGCTCATTCACTCTGGAGGAAGGCGATTTAATTGTGATCAATTTAAGAAAAAAAAAATCTTTTGCCATTACACTTTCAGATACACCTGAAAAGTCACACAGATTTGAGACCCTATTTGTGTTCTTTGTGTGGGAAGAGATTTAAATGGCTCTGCAGATTAAAATGGCAGGTGACGCTCCTACAAAGCTTGAACATGTCTTTTATTTGCATCGTTTAGTTCTTTATACTTTGCATAATTTTTGATTAATACATTGTAGGGCAATAACAGTTCATGAATAATCTTGTACTAATGCCTGAACTAATAGCTAATGGAACTCATGTTAATTAACATTAAGGGAATTTGGCCTTTGTCTTTCCTCATATTCATATTCCTGTGAAACAAAAAGTCAAAGCTAGACAATTTAATGTTCCTAGTCACTGGTGTGCTAACATTTTTAAATATGAATGGGATATAATTTAATTTAAATAATAAAAAATTCAGAGATATTTTACTCATAAAAACTTCTAAGAATAATTGTGGCCAACGTGTTTTAGAGAAAAACGTTTATTTCATAATATGAAACTTTCCCCCTACTTTCGATTCTTTCACTTCAATGAATGCAACATTTTTGAATGAAAGATCAAAAGGATAAACCATGCAGATTTATTTTTCCAGCCATCTTTGATCATATTTACCAAGGGTGCCAATAATTCTGACCACAACTGTAGTTAATATAGCATTGTAATCGACATCATACACATAATTCTGTATGTGTATGATTGGATGATCTGTATGTGCACAATAATTCTCCGGCTATATTGCTAAATGTACCCAATTTTTCATATTTCACATTTATTTGTATAGTGCTTTTCACAATACATATTGTTTCAAAGCAGCTTTACAGAAAATGTATGAGTCTACATTACAATTTAGAGTAATCTGTTATCAGAGGTGACTGTCTAAGTTATGCAATTCAGAAATGTACATAGACAAATCACACACTTAGCTAACAATGTATTATTTTAAACAGTAATCATTTAAGGCAGAAACAATGAGCTCATTGAAGTAATGAATACATGTTTGTTACAGGGTTGCCAACTTTGGCTTCATGGCTGGAGTGAGATTTATGAATCAGCTACCTTTTTAGGTGGTAAAATCATAACAGTTAGAAAAATAGTTAATGTAAAAAAGCAATTTATGCTTTTATTTTTAACTAAATACAAAATAAATGTTTCTGACATTTCTATAGTCTATTGTGCTGAATGCTCTTTGTTGAATGCAGAAGCTGCAGACGCTGGTGGGTCATATTTGTAGCATGGGTCCATTTCTGTCATCTTTTTGCACATTACAGAGGACAATTTACCCTTTAGTGACAGTTTATTTCTTGTCTCAGTTTAGGAACCCTTTCTACCTAACCTATCGCAGAGAAGGTTCTCTCAGAGTCTGCATTTGAATGTGGACGGCAGAGCACAAGCTGTGCCACTTTTGCAAGTCTTTGGAACCTGGGTGCACCTGTTAAATGGCTCTTCATGGCACTCAAGTGTGCCCATATGACATCTATTTAGTTGAATTCCTTTTCCCCGTCCACCTTGACCAGGGTAGTTTTCCAGACCTTTTCTGGGATATCCGTAGATTGACCGGTAAACGACAGACCGGTCAGTGTCTTCTAACATTTGAAAACCAAAGAACTCTTCACCCAGGCAGTCCTGTTCTCTGTCGTCATCAAATGTACTATATCTTGATATATATATCGTTATTGGGATATGAGATGACTTATATTGTGATATGATATTTTGGTCATATCGCCCAGCTCAAATACCTCCCTACCGGCAGGATGTGGCTTCTGTAGCGTTCTTTTCCCCTGGAAAGGGCACACTTTCCCAGTGTTACTCTCCCTTGTGGATATTTCTATCTTGTGAGACTTTAAACTTTCTTTCTTTTTTTTTTTTTCTTCATTCTGTGAATCTAGAGCACTGCAACATCAAATAAATACTTATAACTTACACTGATTTGGTTTTGTGACATTCTTAAGTCTCTTATTTGGGAAGGAACACTTAAGATATTGCAATGCAAAAGCAAATTCAAGGCTGAAATACAACTAAGTTATTATTACTAAGCCTATTTTTTACCATGATTGCCCTGTGAACCTGGAAGAAAAATATGTTTGACATATAGTGCCATTACATTTGTTAACCTACTCCATAGCATGAATTTTTTGTTTTTTATTAAATACTACATTAAAAAGTTTGGATGAACAACTACTGCAATCAGTACTGTAATGTTGATTAGGCTACACTTTTATTTACAGGTGTGCATATTGAAAAGACAAATCGAAAACAAATCTTTGTGAATCTTGAAAAAGTAATCTTTAAGGATTGCAAGAAGTAGCCTAGGGGGGAAAGTATGAAAGCATGGGTAGCAATATTCAATTTGCAATGTAATATGCAAAATGACAATGCAATATGTAAAATGGCAATGGATTTCTGTATTTAAATGTACATTTTCCATTACATTTGTGCAACGGTGCTGCAAAATTAAAATTAATCATATAATTTACATTTGCCATTTCATACACTAGTTTTAATATGTAAATTGAATACATATTTTAACGCTTTATAAGTTAGGGTTAGGGTATTTTTAACATGTTCAAGCAAAAACTGTAGCAAAATGATCATTTAAATGCTATTTTTCTTAATTGCATTTACACTCACAGTTAAGACACTTGCGATAGCATTTTCATTAAATGTCCCGCAATGAATGTAGCAAAATTCAATGTGCAAATTGAAAATATCACCTGCAGAGGCGATTGTGCTTCAGTCTGATGATGACTGAGGTCATGTTGGGCAAAACATGTAACGGCTACTTCAAATGTACTGTGTACAAACTGATTTTCATTGATGCGCATTGCATTATGCGTTTGACATCTTTTGACCTTGTCTGTAGCCGCGTTTCCATTACCTTTCAAATTGCGCAAATTGAAATTGTGAATTGAAAATACGTCCAATGGAAACACGTCAGTAGGCGCGTTAAAAAAGGTTAAGATAATATTTATATACAGATTTTCTTGTAACTTTACTCCCTGTGCAGAATCTGAAAAGATATATTATATTATAACAGAGATGCCAAGAATTAATCCATATCAGGTATCAGAAATCATTTTTTACTGATCTCAAGCTAGCACAGACATGACCAAATATAACTAGCACAGACATTTACATATATTTAATCCGCAATCCATCTCTATATATTGTGCCAATTTATGGAGAGCTCCACCATACAGAGATGAATTGTGGATTAAATAAGCATAATTGTCCGTGAATGTTATATTTGGTCAGGTCTGTTCTAGCTTGAGATCTGTAAAGATGTAATGTAAGGCATCTCTGTTCACATGTTTTTGTACTGACTGCCATTACTTTGCCCCGCTGATGGTCACAAATAGGCCAGATGATCGTAAAAATGTACGTGACTGAAGCAGATTTGTTTTGGTCTTTAATTATAATAAAACTCTTAAGCCTGGTTCACACGGGACGATTTTAAAATTGACAAGTATATAATCAACCTAAAACAATTACACTTGCTTAGTTTTTATTTTAACTACATACTAACTATGGTAGTTAAATATATCTAACTATAATATGTAAGTGGTTGTGGTTTTAACAGATTTGATAAATATTGATGATGTCTTAGGACTGGAGGAAGATCATCATCATCTGGAGCAGAAACTCTGGAGTGTTCTCCACTCTGTTGCTCTCTCACTTGCAGGTCATTAGGATCATCACCATTCAGTTGTCCTTCCTCTGGCTCCATGATATCACCATTTGTGATGCAGATGTTGTGCAGTATAGTACAACAAGTGATGACCTCTGGAGCAAATTCTGGCTTGACTTTAAGAGCCTTAAAGAAAAGTGACCGTCATCGTGTTTTCAAAATACCAAAGGATCTCTCAATGATGGATCGAGCTTTTGCATGGTGTAAGTTGAAGCTACGCTGACTTTCATTTTGTAGTGGCTCTCTATATGGAGTGATGAGAGAGATTGGGTGGCTAAGACGGGTAACCTCCATCTCCTAAAATGTGGTATCCCTCTGGTGGGTAAAGTGCCTTCAAATGGATAGTGCTGTTTTTGAGCACTCTTAGACAGGGTCAATTTTCACAAAATCAGAACCCCGAAGGCATTTTGTGATTATTTATATTGTACAACATTTCTAGGGGTATTAAGGGGTGCTGAATCCAAATCGCTGTATATGAAGCTCAAAAATTTCCCAAAATGCCTCAAAATTTTGAAATTCAAAATGGCCGCCACCACCAGGCTTAAATCTATTTTTCAGTATATCTTTTTGACTAAACAAGGTTCAAACATGAAATAAATGTGCTTTTGTAAGTTTTCCTACATGGGCAATTCAATGCCATATTCAGATTTGAGATGTAATGTGAAGAAACTGCTTAGATATTGCAAAAAATAGTTGTTTTTAACTATGAACTATAAGTAACTAATTAATAATTAAGTTATTATTATTAATATTATCAGGCTACTTTAACTTAGTTTGTATTTTGTTTTGAGGTCAAATGTGTCAAATGTACTGTAATGCACTCCCCCACCTTTGCCCTCCCCAATATCACCCCACCCCTCCCCCAAGCTTAGCCTTTCTCACACTTCTCAGAACGGCTGATCGGAAACATAAGACAGCTAACAGGTAAAGTCATGTCCAGTGTATATTTTCATAATGTGACATGTTTTCATAAACATCCCAAGGGGATCAATAACGTTTCTATCTATATATCTATCTATCTATGTAGTTTAAATAATTGCAGTATATATTTGAGCATTTTTGATCACTAAAAGAAGCCTATTAGTGCGATTAGCTAGATGACATCAAAGTCAGTAAACTTAACACACTTGCTTTTACACTGACTGATTGGAGGAAAAACTTTACATTTATTTCATTTAAAGGTGCTCTAAGTGATGTTTGGGTGACGCCACTTCTTGTTGACGCTTAAAGTATAGGCCTTATTTGCAAACACCGGAAGTAGCTAACCGCGGCCATATTGTTGACATGACATCTGTCCTGCCCCTAGCCGCACGCAGATTTGAGTTGAGGGGAGCAGTAGCCTAATGCTTCATCTCTTCGGTATCAAGAGAAGATAAGCTTGATTGGTGTGGACCCATATCAAATAGACCCAATAGTCTTAAGTAAAGAAAGATCCGTCCTTATTGCCAGCCGTAACTTATGCTGCCAACTCTCACGCATTCACTGTGAGACTCACGCAATTGACACTTTTCACACGCTCTCACGCCCCACATACATTTTCTCACGCACAGAAAAATCGCGAAGCAAAGAGGACACGGAGACCGACAGACTAGACAGAGCAGGTTACTTATGATAATAAAAAAATCTCAGCTCTCAGATTCTGTCAATTTTATTACGAAATTCAAACAATAAACACAGTTTTGGCACTTGTAAATGTGACGCGACAGATCCCTAGCGGCACGTGAACCGATCATCTCTAGCTAGTAAATAAACACGAATGAACAATGTTGAAAGATACAGTACAACTTACCGAAATGTATATTCCTCATACATAATATCGACCAATCAATCAAACAAAGGGGTCAATAAAACAATTGGAGAACAATTATGTCACATAACATTTACCTCAGGAAAGCCATTTGATGACCATAATATAGGCTATAGCACGTTAGTTGCCTAGAAAAAAAGAGCTATAGAGAGTATTTAGCTAAGTATGTGTACTATATTACATATTTATTATATTTGTACTTATATCATTAAATAAAGTTGTTATTATAATAAAAATAAAAAAACGCATTATATCTCTCTCTGTATGTTTACAGCATTAGGTGAGTTGTTTTTTTCTTGAGAAAAATTAACGCCTATCTTGTGTAGCCTACCTAATATTTATCCAAATGAGTCAATATTAAATCAAATCACAATAATTGAATTGAATTGAAATAATAAAAAAAGCGTAACCTTAGCTTACCAGAAATTGTACCATGTAAACATTGCAACATGTTGTCACTAAACCTAAAAAAATTCAGTTTAGTTACTAAAATGTTTTGACAATCACAATACACTTATTGTCATGCAATATTTTTTTTTTTACATCCCCCAATCCCCCCTAACATGTGGTAAAATGATGGGAACAGACTTTGCTGTGGGGAGTTAGCTGAAAGTTTAGCCTATATTTATCCTAGCTAGCCACAAGTCTCTCCTGCGCTGGCTCAACTCCTCTGTTTCCTTCCCTTCACGTTTTCTGACAGTCGGTATCGCATAAAAACTAACTCCGGGGTTCTTATTGCTATTGTTAGAACAGCCGTGTATTACATAACACACCATCGCGCTGTTTAAAAAAACAAATACAGCGATAATGCCATGGATAATACCGACGCTGCCTCGCTTGTCAATTGACAGATTGACAGTTGCTGTGGTTTCTATGTCAACAACATGGCCGCCGCGAACATTGATGACGTAGATCGAATAAGAACTATTGCCAAACAAAACGGAGACTAGCTAGACCCTCCCTCCTCCTCATCCGCACACTAACTCCCCAAACCCCACCCCAAATCCTTCTTGTCGGTTATTGGCTGGAACAGTTTGTTATTTTTCATGGTGCGGCTGAGCCCAGTTTGTTTTTGTTGCCGTTTGTGGAGAAATTTCATTTATTGTATGAGATGTAGTTTTTCTTTCTGATCTTGTTGGTAAAAGATACACTGCTTCCAATCTATTGGAGGTATTTTGCTCCGTAGAGTAACATTTTGCAGAGTTGGGGTGGATGCAGATGAACTTCGTTTGGTATCTATTGGTAACTTGGGCTAAGGAGGTATTGTAGGTGGGCCGTGGGAGGCCTTTCAATAGAAAAAATAAAATAAAATCATGAAAGATTACTAAAAGGGATTGAATGGTTCAAGTAGAACAATACCCAACGAGATTTACATTTAAATAAATTAAAGGTGCTCTAAGCGATGTCACGCGTTTTTTAGGCCAAAACATTTTTTGTCACATACAGCAAACATCTCCTCACTATCCGTAGCTACCTGTCCCCTGAACACACAGTAAAAAAACGTGGTCTCTGCAGACACCCCAGGCTCCACAAACAGCAACAAAAACAAACTGGGCTCAGCCGCACCACGAAACATAACAAACTGTTCCAGCCAATAACCGACAAGAAGGATTTGGGGTGGGGTTTGGGGAGTTAGTGTGCGGATGAGGAGGAGGGAGGGTCTAGCTAGCCTCCGTTTTATTTGACAATACTTTAAGCGTCAACAAGAAGTGGCGTCACCCAAACATCACTTAGAGCACCTTTAAATGAAATAAATGTAAAGTTTTTCCTCCAATCAGTCAGTGTAAAAGCAAGTGTGTTAAGTTTACTGACTTTGATGTCATCTAGCTAATCGCACTAATAGGCTTCTTTTAGTGATCAAAAATGCTAAAATATATACTGCAATTATTTAAACTACATAGATAGATAGATAGATAGATAGATAGATAGATAGATACGTTATTGATCCCCTTGGGATGTTTATGAAAACATGTCACATTATGAAAATATACACTGGACATGACTTTACCTGTTAGCTGTCCTATGTTTCCGATCAGCTGTTCTGAGAAGTGTGAGAAAGGCTAAGCTTGGGGGAGGGGTGGGGTGATATTGGGGAGGGCAAAGGAGGGGGAGTGCATTACAGTACATTTGACACATTTGACCTCAAAACAAAATACAAACTAAGTAAAAGTAGCCTGATAATATTAATAATAATAACTTAATTATTAATTAGTTAATAATAGTTCATAGTTAAAAACAACTATTTTTTGCAATATCTAAGCAGTTTCTTCACATTACATCTCAAATCTGAATATGGCATTGAATTGCCCATGTAGGAAAACTTACAAAAGCACATTTATTTCATGTTTGAACCTTGTTTAGTCAAAAAGATATACTGAAAAATAGATTTAAGCCTGGTGGTGGCGGCCATTTTGAAGTTCTCAATTTTGAGGCATTTTGGGACATTTTTGAGCTTCATATACAGCATATTTGGATTCAGCACCCCTTAATACCCCTAGAAATGTTGTACAATATAAATAATCACAAAATGCCTCCAGCACTTTAAATAAGCACATTTTCAGAAATTCTGCCTAGTCTATCTGGAGTCATTGACTGATTTGAAAATAACTTGAAATTAAAGAATTATATTTGAAACTAGACCTCTGAATAATACTGAAGATATTGCTATAAATTACAGCAACACCTCACCTTTTTCCATTTAGACGAGGCTCATGTTTATAACAGTAATCTTGGGGGGTGAACTCATTTAAAGTAATGTAATCATCTGGTTTTAGCCAGGTGTCTGTCAAACACTGCTTAGTTTGGCCAGAATGTTGAATTTTACTGCAGGATTTCAAAGTGAGGTTCCATCCTTTCTGTAAGCTCCATTTGCTGCTTGTAGAATGAGCTCAGTGTCAAGGGAAAAGATAGGTATCTCAAGCTGAGCTGGCCAAGGCTCAGAACGAAGGGAGGAGGTGCTCCCTGGAAAATACAGAATTGTGGTATACCTGGATGCAGTGGCGCAGAAACCAACATTTTTCAATAACTGCAACTTATATTATATTTATATTTATATTATGCAACTTATACTTATATTTAATTTTTCAATAACTGCAACTCAATAACTGCAGTTATTTTTCAATAACTGCAACTGGTTTTAAAGCTCTCCTGGACTCCTTGATCATTTGAAGAATCCTGAAATGTTAATGTGATCACTGGTTTAACAAGAACCACCTTGATGGGACTTTTGTCCTTTTTTTCGTAAGTTTCAAGGGGAGTAAAAAACGGACCATTAAAATCTTGGTCCTAGAACTGCAAACTAAAATCTTGTTAATTTGCAAAAGTCTCTATACAGTCTGAGGTATTCCTGAGGAAAAGGAAAGCTTGCGTATTTCTTCTTGCAGTATGACTCTGGCAGACATGATGATTCTGTAGTATGAAAAAAAGACATTGGTAAATAGCTTATTCTTGGGACCTTATGTGAATTCTTTCAACAAATTAGTTTGTGGAATAGAGCTCCTTGGCAGGTGCATTAGAGCTACAATTAGCATCAAGCTACATAACACAATTTAAAAGATTCATATTATGATTTTACTCAAAACTCACTTTAAACCACCATCGAGTGTTTGTGTTAACTTCCGATCGTGATCTAATATGGATTTTAGAAATATATTATGTTTAATACAAATATATATTATTAAATATATTATGTATAGCCTTTTATATGCAGCTAATCGCTACACCTGCTTATCATTTATAATGTAAACATCCATTATTGATATGAAAATCGCACCAACCGCATGAAAATCACACACAAACCATATACAATCGTAATCGTGTGTTTATTACATTCTTGTTTCACGTGTAGAAATGTTTGTTTTTCACAGAGCTCAGAATGAGGAAGTGTACAGGACAACATTATCCAGAAGGCAGGAACTATGGTCACATAAGATGATTGACAGCTCTAGACCTCTAATGAGCACTCTTTGAGTCATAAGTGATGCAAACCAGGAAGAAGAGAGAAAGAGCGTGCTCTGAACGCACTTTCAGCTGTTTAGGTTGCATAATTCAGTGGGAAATGAATAGAAATTATATTCTGTATGACAAAATATTTAGCAAACGTGAGAATAAATCAATATTTCTCCAAATATGTGCGCTTTTGGACTAAGAGCCCTAACGGATCTATGTGAACACAAACAGTTTGTACAGAAGGGCTGTTCCATAAGGGCTGCTTAGAAAAGCGGGGATTAAAGTCCAGCACCGAACTAATCATTATTTGATATATTTAATTATCTGATTGTATATTAAGATTCAATTTTTATTGTTTTACCATTGACTTTATATTTTCAGACAAGTTTGAGAAGGCCCTCAAGTGGTGCAAAGAGCAAAATACCATTCTGCTGTAGAGAGTCAGATTGACACCAACACAAAAAGGCCAATAAATAAATAAAAAAACCTGTAAGATAAGAGCTGTGTCCCAATTCATGGGCTGCATCCTTTGAAGGCCACGTCCTTCGAAGTGCACGGCCGACGCGGCCTTCGAAGGATGCACCGAGACTTGTTTAAAGTGGAAAGTATAGCCGATTGCGTCACCCCGGCGCGACGAAGGCTGTCCTAATGCGAAGGGTACTTCGAAGGCTCCTTCAAAATACAGCCTGCAAATGTGTCCTTCTTTTCCCGTGAATGCAAGATACATCAGAAGGATCCTTTGCAGCCTTGCCTACCCCAGAATTTATTACGCGCTGGAGACGAAATTGCCAGATTACACTTTTAAATGTAAGTTTTGGGTTTCAATTTAATCGAAAATCGAATGTATCTAATGATTAAAATGAAAAATAATAATAAATTCAATATAGGTTCAAATGTTGACTTATATGTTACCAGTATGCAATTTTACATAGGCTAGTTTATACACTTTAGAATTATGTACATAAATTGACCCGTGAGCATTTTTAGATAGGTTTTCAACCCCATTTAGTTTTTAGGCAGTTATAACTATTCATGTATATATAACTTATATAAAGTTTTATATATAAAGTCCAGTACAAATGTTACTGCCGCTCATCACAATGGTTGTCACCAGTTGCTAGGCGACAAAACCAGACCGTCCCATTGCATTGAACAACTCCCGGGACACAGCTAGCAACAATTTGTTAATGTGACAATACATTTTGTTAGTTTAATTTTCCAAGTAACCAGTGGTGGAATGTAACGACATACATTTACTCTGAATTAAAATATACATTTTAAGTACTTTAGATTGTTATTCAACTCCACTTCATCTCAGAGGCAAATATTATACTTTTTATGAAAAACTGCCTTTTTTCACATGGATATTAGATTTTGATATTAGATATTGTTTAAAAAAATATTATAATTATAGTTAGTATTATAGTTATAACTTGCATTACAAAAATAAACAAAGCACAGAAATTATTTTTTGTTTCATTTACAAATATAACTTACATAAAAGTAATGTAGGCCTATACGATTGTTTCATTTACAAATTTTAATTCACATAACCAAAAGTTTATCTCTACCAATCTGTCAAGAAGAGAAAACAATCTGTTCATGCTCTCCTGTGATCTCCTCTCTGTATCTCTCTCTGAAACTTCATGTCCTCCCTAAATATCTCGATCAACTCATCCTCTCGGTCTGGTTCTCTTACGAGAGGTCTCTCGTACTGCGTAAGATATCTTACGCTAGGGGAAAATCCTTTTCCGCGAGATATTGAAGCCAAAAATTATCCTTAATTTTGTAATAATGCAAAACGCGTTGCAGCAGCAATGCAGACATAGGCGAGACAGCTCGCGCGCCTATTGGCTGCTCTGCGGCAACTGCAGCAGCCTATCGAGCGAGGCCTGGCGTGACGTCAGACCCAATCAGGGCACTTCGCGCCCGCTGCGTCACGTCCCGCCGAAATGGGCGTGGTCTAGGCCTATAAATATCGCTCGCAGGCAGCTATTATCTGATTTTTCATCCTTCAAGCGAAGCACACGCATCGCTGGAGCTGGATTAGAAGCCGCGCCGTCGAGAGAGAGCACCTTCAGCGGGACGAGTCACTGAAGTCGCTGGCCGCGCCGCCTTCCTGCCTTCCTGCTGCGCTTTCCGGCGCTTATATCCTTCTCTTTTATTACACTGTATTTCTGTGTGTGTGTGTCGCCGCCGCGACACACATTTCTAAAAGAGCTAGCGTCTTTTTAAAGATGCCTTCCTGCGGCTCGTGCAGAGCCACACTCAGCGACGGGGACCGCCACGTGATCTGCGTTTCCTGCCTGGGTGAGGAACATGCAGCTCTCGCGCTCACTGACGGCGGATGCCCTCATTTACATTTACATTTATTCATTTAGCTGACGCTTCTATCCAAAGCGACTTACAATTGCTATATATGTCAGAGGTCGCACGCCTCTGGAGCAACTAGGGGTTAAGTGTCTTGCTCAGGGACACATTGGTGTCTCACAGTGGATTCGAACCCGGGTCTCTCACACCAAAGGCATGTGTCTTATCCATTGCGCCACTACCACCCTCGCCGTCTTCTCCGAGACTGCTCCCCCGCCCCCCGCGGCGTCACGCCGTAAAAAGCGCCGTGCCCAGCGGGCCCCGGAACCCTCCCTCAGCCGCCAAAGCTCGCCGGTTCGCCCGCTTGCTTCCCCGGCTTCTTCTGTTTCGCTTCCTGACGGACAGCGGCCGCCGTCTGCCGCCGCTTCCGTTGATATCGCGGATGAGGAAGCCCTGCTGGGAGAGGATGATTCCTGCTCTATCCTGGCGTCAGGCAGTGAGGATTGGGCGGGCTCTGAGGACCCCGCACCCCCTGCCCGCACATCGTCAGGCAAGAGAGCTTCCATTGAGACGGAACTCATGCGAGTACTCGCACAGGCCGCGGCGAGCCTCGGCCTCGAGTGGTCTTCGCCTGAGCAGCCCGCTCACAACCGGCTGGATGGATTTTTCCTGCCTGGGGAGCGCGCTTCGCCTGCGTCCAGACCGGCGCCCTTTCTTCCTGAGTTACACGAAGAAGTCGCCAAGTCCTGGAGCGCCCCCTATTCTGCTAGAGTGCGTCCTGCTGTTTCTTTGGCATTCTCCGCCGTTGACGATGCCAAGAACAAAGGATACCTCTCGCTGCCGCCGGTTGAAGAGGCGATAGCGGCCCACTTATGCCCGCCCTCCGCTGGACGGCGCGCTAAGCCGGCCCTACCCTCTAAAGCTTGCCGCACGACGTCAAGCTTGCTCCACCGCGCTTTCTCCGCCGCCGGGCAAGCTGCGTCAGCGTTGCACACCATGGCAACGCTCCAGATCTTCCAGGCCGATCTCCTCCGTAAGCTGGATGAAGAAGGACCTGACGCGATCTGCGTGCCGGACTTAAGGAGTGCCACGGACCTCGCTCTTCGTGCTACTAAGTCCGCAGCACAAGCCATTGGACGGACTATGGCTTCTCTCACCGTGTCTGAGAGACATCTCTGGCTGACGCTCTCGGAAATGGCCGAGTCTGAACGCACCGCGTTCCTCGACGCCCCGCTTTCCGCCACAGGCCTCTTTGGATCCTCCGTCAAGGATTTCGCGGAGAGATTCGCAGAGGTACAGAAAGCGTCTCAGGCTATGAAGCACTTCCTCCCGAAGCGCTCCAGCTCTGCAGCAGGCCGTGCGAAACCGTCTGCTCAGAGCTCACAGCCACAGCCACCGTCCACTGCCTCCACTTCGCAGCGCCGCCAGGCCAGAAGCGCGAGACCGCGCTCCCGCTCATCCGGTCGCCGCCCCGCAGGACGCGGCTCGCGACCTAGGATCACGGTGAAGCCCGAGGCCCCGAAGTCGTCCTAGCACAGCTAGGAAAACGACGGTGTTCCAGTCCCGCTGCGGCCGGACTCACACCAAAGCTATTCGCTCGTCCAGTTCCAGAAAATGTGACTGTTCCAGTGTTTTCTGCAGCCAACAAGTCGGTTCTGTCACCCGCTTGCCTGCACACAAATGCCGTTTTCACGGCTACCCAGATAAATCCCCAAAAGAGTGTATTTTCTGGTGTCCCGGCCACGGCCGATGGTGTTTCATGTGTAGTAAGAATGCCCACTGCCCAGTGCCCATCCCTACACACAAGCACAGCCTGTCACACAGGGCTCGCGCACATAAAACCGACTCAGATCGGTTGCGCTTCAAACATGGTGAACGTGCCCACTACCCAGTGCCCACTAACACCACGTTATGCATGTCTCACGGTTTCTGTAAAAACGAAACCAACGTGCACTCGCTTCACGCAAGCGAACGATGCTTTCGGTGTGATAAATGTGCCCGCTGTCCCGCGCCCACATCCACACATAGACATGACAGTTCCCACGGGAACCGCCCAGCCCTCCCCCTCGCGGTTAACCACCGCAGAGGAGTCGAGCGCGGGCAATCTGCCCGCTGTCATCAGCGCGCCCCATGCCTCAAATGTCACGAGCGACACGCTCGTGTTACAGCACACCGAAGCTTCTCCATCGCTGAGCGAGCGGAGCGCGCTTCGTATTCAACCCCTAGCTATCCATGCAGACGCATGGGCAAAGCTACCCGGGGTTTCGAAGTGGGTGCTGAACATTATAGAAAGAGGCTATTCGCTGCAGTTTCGCCGACGCCCTCGCCGCTATGTGGCGCGCGTCGAGACCACGGTAAAAACAGAAGTAGCACATCTACTTCGAGCCGAAGTGACGAAACTATTGAGCAAAGGGGCCATAGAGCCTCTCTCTCAAGATCAGAGCGAAGGAGGGCTATACAGCAGATACTTCCTGGTACCGAAAAAAGACGGGGGTCTCAGACCCATACTAGATCTAAGGCAACTGAACAAAGTGCTTGTGAAGCGACAGTTCAGGATGCTCACGACCAGGCAAATCCTTGTGCAGATTCGCCAAGGAGATTGGTTTGTGTCAATAGATCTGAAAGACGCGTATTTTCAAATACAGATAGCGTCACGTCACAGGCGATATTTGAGATTCGCCTTCGAGGGCCAGGCATTTCAGTACACAGTCCTGCCGTTCGGTTTGTCCCTAGCACCCCGTACATTTACGAAGTGCATGGATGCGGCGCTCGCACCCCTCAGAATGAGAGGCATGCGAGTGCTGAACTATTTGGACGATTGGCTAATTCTAGCGCAATCTCGCGCAGTGCTCATAGAACACACGACCATTTTACTCGATCACCTCGAGGATTTGGGTCTGAGTGTCAATTGGGCGAAGAGCTCCCTGTCACCCAGTCAGAAAATATCTTTCCTGGGCACAGAACTGGACTCACTATCCATGATAGCGCGACTATCACAACAGCGCGCGGTAGACATTCGACGCACAGCGAACTCTTTTCGCTGCGGCGCGTCTGTCCCGCTCAAGAGATTTCAGAAGATGCTAGGTCTCATGGCCTCAGCATCATCAGTGCTCCAGCTGGGTCTGCTCCGCATGCGCCCGCTGCAGTTTTGGCTGAAAGCGCGAGTCCCACGCGAAGCGTGGGCACCCGGTTTGCTTCGCCTCAGGGTCAATCAGAAATGCGTTACAGCTCTGAAACCCTGGAAAGCGAACGACTGGTACCAATCAGGTGTAAGCCTGGGGACTTCCTCGAGGGTGAAAGTGGTGTCCACGGACGCGTCCACCTCGGGATGGGGAGCGCTGCTCGAGGGCAGACCGTTCTTCGGCCAGTGGTCAGAACGGGAGAAGCTCCTGCACATAAACTGCCTCGAAATGCTGGCAGTAGACAACGCGCTGACGCGTTTTTGTCCCCAAATAAAAGGTCACCACGTCTTGGTCCGTTCGGACAACATGTCTGTGGTGTCCTACATAAATCGCCAGGGCGGCATCAGATCCGAGAAACTGTACAGGCTGGCAGAACGCCTCCTGGTATGGGCTCAGTGCAACCTGCGCTCGCTCAGAGCAGCGCACGTGCCAGGGATCTTGAATATAGGACCGGACAGACTGTCCAGGAACAATGTTCCGGCAGGCGAGTGGTCTCTACACCCACAGACAGTCCAACTGCAGTGGAAGAAATTCGGCAGAGCGGAAGTGGACCTGTTTGCGTCTCAAGAAAACGCTCACTGTCAAGAATTTTTCTCCAAGAGCAGGAGCGCGCTGGCCCATGTGTGGCCCCGCCGCCCGCTCTATGCTTTTCCCCCCGTCTCTCTCCTGCCTCAGGTGATAGAACAGATCAGGGAAGAAGGATGCTCAGTACTGCTGGTAGCACCGTTCTGGAAAAACCAACCTTGGTTCCCAGCCGTGATGCAGTTAGCAAGTACTGCCCCGTGGCCAGTACCAGTGAGGAGAGATCTCCTCTCACAGGCCCGCGGCTCGATCTGGCATCCTCACCCGGAACTATGGTCCCTTCATGTCTGGGCCATCAACGGGTACATGTTGGACTCCCTAAAGGAGGATTAAACACGATCACGCAGGCTAGAGCTCCGTCTACAAGACGACTCTATTCTTCGAAATGGTCAGTGTTTTCGGGCTGGTGCACAGCCCGTGGTGTGTCACCCACAAACTGTGATGTGACGGAGGTGCTTTCCTTCCTACAAGAGCTGTTGGATGGGGGCAGGGCCCCCTCCACGCTCAAAGTTTATGTGGCGGCTATAGCAGCGTTCTCAGAAACAACGCTTGGTCAGTCAATAGGAAGGAACGATTTAGTCATCCGCTTCCTTAGAGGAGCTAAGAGACTGAATCCTCCCAGACCTCCCTCAGTCCCCGTATGGGACCTTTCTACGGTTCTGGAAGCCATGAAAGGTGCGCCATTTGAGCCTTTACAGTCAATCGATTTGAAACACCTGTCTTTCAAAACGGTGTTTTTGCTGGCTCTCGCTTCAGTGAAGCGCATAGGGGATCTGCACGCGCTCTCTGTGAGCGCGGCGTGCATGGAGTTTGGGCCCAATGACTCAAAAGTTATACTCAAACCTAAGCACGGTTATGTTCCAAAATCCCCCAACACACCGTTTAGGGCGCAGGTTATCTCCCTGTCAGCCCTACCGGTCCCTGATGAGGAAAGAGACGCGAGCCTCCTTTGCCCAGTCAGGGCATTACGAGCTTATGTGTCTCGCTCGTCTGTTTTCAGACAGACGGAACAGCTCTTTGTTTCGTTTAGCGGACGTTCTAAGGGACTAGCCGCGTCGAAACAGAGCCTATCCAGATGGATAGTTGATGCTATAGCGCTGGCATACGCCTCCAAGGGCATGCAGTGCCCTTTGGGTGTCAGAGCGCACTCCACGAGAGGCATGGCCTCTTCGTGGGCCTGGTCAAGTGGGATTGCCTTGCAAGATATTTGTATGGCGGCAGGCTGGGCCTCCCCGTCTACATTTATAAGGTTTTATAACCTAGAGGTTCCCGCCCTGCAGGCCAGGCTGCTGTCGGTCTAAACTACCAGTATTATCTGACCTGATGCGTTCAGCTCAGAATGCTGCGTTTGCTGAGCACAGCTCAATGTTCGACAGTATAAAGCTGGGCAAACTGTGTAAGACCCACATTTTTCCCCATCAGTTCAGGCCGTACCCCGCCCTGTCTGTATGATGAAATTCGCGTCCCATCGACGCTACTTTATGTGGAAAAGTGAGGCTGCACCCCTCCCTCTTCCCGGACTCCCTGTGAGTTCACTGAGTGATTGTGCACTATATGTACCCCGGGCTTTCGCCCTTGGGTCTTTGGTGTCAGATCTCAGCATGCACGGCGTTTTACATTGGGTCCCCTAGCGTAAGATATCTTACGCAGTACGAGAGACCTCTCGTAAGAGAACGTACTCGGTTACTA
This sequence comes from Leuciscus leuciscus, assembly GCF_965113295.1. Taxonomy (NCBI): domain Eukaryota; kingdom Metazoa; phylum Chordata; class Actinopteri; order Cypriniformes; family Leuciscidae; genus Leuciscus; species Leuciscus leuciscus. Next base: position 27,915,226 of record NC_138728.1, on the reverse strand, counting down.
ACGTAACCTCGGTTCTCTCTAGAAGAGGGAACGAGTACTGCGTATCTTGCCGTGCATGCACACGCTCTGGTTGCTTCGATGATGAAAAACCAGATAATAGCTGCCTGCGAGCGATATTTATAGGCCTAGACCACGCCCATTTCGGCGGGACGTGACGCAGCGGGCGCGAAGTGCCCTGATTGGGTCTGACGTCACGCCAGGCCTCGCTCGATAGGCTGCTGCAGTTGCCGCAGAGCAGCCAATAGGCGCGCGAGCTGTCTCGCCTATGTCTGCATTGCTGCTGCAACGCGTTTTGCATTATTACAAAATTAAGGATAATTTTTGGCTTCAATATCTCGCGGAAAAGGATTTTCCCCTAGCGTAAGATATCTTACGCAGTACTCGTTCCCTCTTCTAGAGAGAACCGAGGTTACGTTAGTAACCGAGTACGTTTTCTCTTGGCTGATGCTGTTCCTTGTTCTATCCTTCGCGGCCAGTGTTGCCAGATAGAGCTGATAGTTTCCAGCCCAAAACCCGCCCAAACGCACACAAAACCGCCCAAAATATTTGATCAATATTTAGTTATTTTAACTGCCACGATTACTGTACCATAGCTACAAACGACAAACACCAGCAGCAACAGTCAACCACAATAACAAAATGACAACACAACCTGTAATATAATATGTGGGTATCATAGTTTTTGATGTTAAAGCCTGCCCCCTTGTGGTGACAATAATAATGGTTTGGAACGAGCTCAGTTCTAGTTCAGACGCAAGTTAAACAGCTGCACGGATCGAGTCGTGTGATTTGTCTGTCAGCATCGTGATTCGTGCTATTTGATACACAACACAACCTAATGACAAAACCAGTTCACATCTATGCTCTTCGACCACACACACAATGCACTTTCACGGTGTAGATTTAAAATGTTTTGCGATAATTTAAATACCCAATGTTTATTTTGTTATATTTAATAAATTATATATGTTTTTAAATTATATTATATATATTAATTATTATTATTAGTACTACTACATTTTACTCCTGATAAACGGGTGTATGTGTGTGTGAAAGAGAGAGCGAGATATCTTACCTTTAAATGCAGAACAATAACAGGCTGTCGGTTGTAACTTGACAGGATGCTGAAGAACACAGCTGATCTGAATGCAACGTTTTAGAACTATTTACAGTCTGGCTGAGCTGTTTAGTACATGGATGTGTCAAACTTCCCCAACAACTGTTGGGGAGGACGGAATGAAGCCGATGTCCATCCATTCCGTGCCAGCCCTGAGCGCACATCCATTAAACCAGAAAGGAGTGGCAATCCCATTCTATTTCTATTTCTACTCTTTGAGCAGCGTGACTTATGAAAATGCTCTTTCAACCGGAGCGTTGGATATGGGGAGAGATTGTAATTGCACCTAGTAACTACAATTGCTAAATCATGAAAGCAGTGGTTTCCTCCAGCATCTTGAAAAGACTCTACCTCTAACCAAAACGCATCAATGGTTAAATTAGGTGAGAACCCTGCTGAGGCCACATTTCTCCACTGAGTCTCAAGTAAATCTAGTGAGCCTGAAAAGAATTCCTTAGGCAGCTCTCGGAAGGATGATTTGTTTGACAAAACTGGAAGATCTTAGGTCTAAGTCCATGAGTTGTTGTTCGTTATTCAAACGGAAAACGCTCGGCTTGATTATACGTCTCAGTGTTGACATGTACAGCTGGTTGAGGTCCCGAAAACTACAAGGCTATCAGCGGGCTCTAACTGAAAACACTTGTTGACAGCTTTGATTTCCAGCAGTTAAGGATGGAGAAAATGCAGGTCTTGTCTTTGTTTTTTTTTTTTTTTTTTTTTTCAATATATTTATTAACTTTTTAACAACATATAATACACACACCAGAAACAAACAAACAAAATACAAAGTGCAGTATAGACACATATTGATGTCTTCGCATCATTACCACTTAGCAAAACTCAATTTGTACAGGACTCACATCCCCAGCATTTTCCATGCTTCCCTGATACCATCTGTATCAGTAACCCCCTTCCCTACACTTGACTTCTTAAATGGTCTTCTCCTATTTGTTCTGTCGTTCAAAAAAATTAACACCAACACCTCTATCCATCGTTACCGTTTCAACCTTCTTATCCATTTTTATACCCACATATTTTAACCAAGCCATGACTTGTCCAATCAAATACTATTACCTCAAAGAAAAAAAAAAAAAAAAAAAAAAAAAAAAAATCTGTCTTATAAGTAACATCTTTCCAACTATACACATAATATCTTCAAACTATTATCTTAAAATAAAGTTAAACTTTCACTTTGTTTCATTTCTTTTTTCAAAAATTATAGCAAAAGCGCCCTCTTCTGAACCTTAAATGAATTAACTTAAACGTCAAATACTTAACTTGTTACCCTTATTAAAACAAAATTAAATATCTACTTTGGACGAATATACAACCTACAGACAAAATATCTACTTTGGACGAATATACAACCTACAGACAAAGAAAATAAACTACAATTTTACATTTAGTCCTCAGTACCTCGCATTAATACCTCAGTTTACTTGTTCTCAATTTGTTGCATCTCTTTATCCATTTCTTCTGGACTCGATACCTCAGTTCACTTGTCCTCGACCTGCTGCATAAATTTCTCCACTTCTTCTGGACTGTTCATAATCACAGTACGGTCTCCATGTGTAAGAAGCAATCGAGCAGGAAAGATTACTCTGTGTCGGTTGATTCCTTTGTCACGCAATTTTTGACGGACAGCATCGTACTTTCGTTGTTCCCTGTGAAGCTCTGCCGACAAATCAGGAAAAAAACGAAGATTGGAACCTTTGTATGCAATTACTCCCTTTCTCTTTGCAGCCTTTAGAACATGTTCCTTCTGTTTGAAATTGAGGAACTTCATTATGACAGTCCTCGGCTGCACTTTACCATCTTGTCCGTTTTTTTGAGCTGAGCTGGGTATTCGATGGGCTCTCTCTATTATCAATGGCGTAACGCTTTCTCCCAACTCCAACGTCTCTGGAAGAAACTTTTCCAGAAAAGCACACGCATCCGATCCCTCTTCTTTCTCCGGCAAGCCAACCAACCTAAGATTATTCCTCCTACTTCTGTTCTCCAAGTCAATTACCTTATCAGCCATTGATTTCATCTGTTTTTCCAGCGTATCATTTCTGACCTTCAGTTGGACGATTTCGTCTTCAGTCCCTGAAATTCGTTCCTCCGCCTCTGTCAATCTCCCTTTGACATCCACGACCGCCGAAAGAATTTCTTCCACCTTGCCGCTTACTTGTCTTTCCATTGCTTTAAAGGCCTTCATCATCTCCGCGTTACTAGGATTCTCGTTTGAGGCCTCACCCCCTTCATCCTCCGTCTCTTCGTGCTCGCTCAGGCTTTCAGGTTCGGAAGGCATAATTTGTGATTCCGCTTCCAATCTCCCTTTAGTTTTTATCTTTTTCTTCGACGGCATTGTTTTAGTAATCACTTTAGCTATTCCACCAACTTAAATTAAGTATCTTAAGTGGGTTTAGAAGGATTGATTCTAACCTAATGCACGCGGGTTGAAATCTGCGACTTGTCACGCCACCGCCATAACCGGAAGTCCAGGTCTTGTCTTTGTACATGTCACTCAGAAGCCGCGCTGCATAGCAGTGTTCAGAGCTTGCTGCTACACTGAAATGTAAAGTAAGTGCATCTTCTTGATCAAGGATTCTGTCAATGCAATCTGCTGTCACTAACCAGCAGGTGGAACTTGGAGAAAGCATTTTCAAAGGACATCCTCCACTGTTAACCGCCTCATAAAGAGTTCAGTAGTCATTCTGACGCATATTTTACACATATGCAAAGTAACTTGTTTACGGTAATGTCAGTTGTTTCGTCCAAGTAAAGAGAGTAAGGTGAGTCACCAATGTCCTGTCGAAGTTGTTCTCTAAAATATGCAGCAAGAACTGACTTAATGACAGCCGTACATTTGGTCCTGTGCATCTGGAATGCTCCGTATGTCCGATAAGTCGTCCACGGCATTAACTGATGTGTGACAAGCAACGTATGTTGCTATCCGCAGTTCACGGCGCTTCTGGTCATCACAAATGGCCGCTGAGTTACTTAAACTAGCTTTACTCATTGTGAAAGCCTTAATTGTGGGCAGGCACCGCATCTTGTGCTTCTTGGTTTCGGCGTGGTCCTTCAAATCCTTAAAGTGAGCCCTTATGTCGGAATTTGCAGTGAGCTTTGCTATCATCTGATTTAGACTGCGTTATCCATGGCTTTAGGTCTGAATCACTCTCCCACTCCTTTCGTTAATTTTTTTTTATATTTTGCCCACTTCGACATCTTTTTAGCAGCTGCTGCTATCACTTGATTGGCTGATGAGTTGTGATTCGTGACGTTGGCATCAAGCCATCAACTGTCAACATCACCAACACAGCCGAGTATGCAGTGGGTGTGTTTAGTTACATTACAACAAGGTTTCTCAAACTCGGTCCTGGAGGGCCACTGTCCTGCACAGTTTAGCTCCAACCCTGATCAAACACACCTGAGCAAGCTAATCAATGTCTTCAGGATCACTAGAAACTCACAGCTAGGTGTGTTTGATCAGGGTTGGAGCTAAACTGTGCAGGACAGTGGCCCTCCAGGACCGAGTTTGAGAAACCCTGCATTACAATGGCTGATTGGATGGAGTACATGCACACTTGTGTTGTGTTAAATAATTAGCCTATCATTTTTTTGAAAACCGCCAAACTGATCCCAAACCCGCCCAAATTTAGTCCACCCGCCCAAACCAATTTTTACCCACACAATCAAATGCAAAACTGCCCATCTGGGCGGGAAACCGTCCAATCTGGCAACACTGTTCGCGGCCCGGGGAAAGGAGGACGGTAGGAGGGTTGCCAGATCTGTGCAACAAAAGAAGCATCAAAAAGCCCGGCTCTTCTCCATTGGGCGGCCGAATTCTCCACTGGATTTTTGTGTCTGAGCAGTGTTTCCCCTATAAATTTTCCCAGCAGCGGTGCTGTTACGTGCCGGAGGTTGTTACCAAGCCACTCGCGGGGGGTCCAGGGGCATGCACCCCCGGAAGATATTTTTTTTTTAATAACCCCTTAAACCATGACTTCTGGCAAGTTTTGTGGATAGAAATGGACATTGAGACATACAAATTTATATATATATTACGGCTGGGAATCGATTAAAAAAATTTTTATAATTAAAAACGCACAATTTGCTGTGATTAATCACAATTAATCGCATTTCCCCCAAACTTGTAATCATCAATATTTAAATGTAGAATCACTAATTAAATTAAACAACACACAAAAAAGGGGAAAAAAAGAAAAATGTCCACACAAATTGGACATAAAATAGCCCTATATTAAAATATAAAACATCAATATATTATTCTTCATTCAGTTCTATGCAACATACTCAGATTTAACAGATTTATTTTTTGACTAATTATCAAAATAAAGTAACGTTACAGTCATACAAAGCTATTATTACCAGAGCATGTGACCAGAGCAGGTCATTTTACCATTGTTGCCCAGCATGGCTATACCAGCTCAGCAAACAGAAGTCTACTACAGTACTACTGAGAAATTTCACGTTATTTGAGCGGACTTTGCTTTTCCAGTGCGTGATCGGTACATGATTGGAGCGTTTAGGCTGTGAACCACAGAGCAGAACCCGCAGCTAAAACAAGGAGCGGAACATTGAGCAGAGAGCGCAGTGCGCCGACGCCGACACACACACACACACACGGAACGGAGAGCGCGGCGCAAACACGGAGCAGAAAAGACCCGCACGTAAAGATACTAAACAAGCTGCGCGAGAATGAAACCTGATCGCCGAACACGGAGGGGCGGGACGGCATATTTTCCATAGACAGTAAAAAAATTGACACAGCGACCCCATAGACTTCAACGTAGAAAAGTTCGTACCGCTTTCTCCTTTCCACAGGCTTGCTCGCTCTCCCGTGGCGTCTGTCATTGCTATGCAACCATGAACAGAGGCGCGCAGAGAAAACGAGCGCGCCGCGTCGCTTCTATTATGAGCGCGCTTGCCGCGCGCCCACATTTGAAATATTTGCATGTGAACGGCCCCTTATGGCAACGTGACATTAGCCTAATCAAAATATTTCCATTTGTGGCTCTTTCCTCCTTTCTTGTCAACAAGTGGATTCAGAGCCATCGCATTAGCAGTGCCGCCGGTCGCCATGTTTCAGTGTTTTTAAATGAATGTCGTGATATTACTGATCATGTGAAGATTTTTGCAGCGGCGCTGAAAATCCAGCGGCGGCGCTGCGCCGCTGCTTAATACATTGTAGGGGAAACACTGCTGAGGGATGTTTTAGGGGTGTTGGAGCGTCAAAATCATACTTACGGAGGTGGAAATCAACCCGTGGAAAAAACCTCGGACTTGGCAAAACTGATGCTAGACCGCATTAGAAGGATCCTTCGACTTGGGACAGCCTTCGTCGCGTCGCTGTGACGCAATCGGCCTTCAAATGTATGGAATTACTTTTGGGCCAATAATAATGAATAATGAGTGGGGGTGCGGCTAGTAGCAGTGTTCTCATTGGCTACTGAGTTTTTAATGACAGCTTCTTGACCTGGAAGTGAAGATGTCAGTGGTGTGTTTATGTGTGGATTTGAGCGTCTGTAAGCACAGCTTTCTATTTCATTTTAGTGATATTAAGTTATGATGGAGAGAGATGGATGAAAGGGAAGAAAGAAAAGAAGGAGAGTGACGAGAGCATGAGGAGAGACAAGAACAGGAGGCCAGAGAAAAAGAAGAAAAGATCGAGAAGTGTGTGTGTGAGAGAGAAAGGGAGACAAAGGAGAGAGAGGAAAGATTCCTTTAGCTTTTAGAAATAATTGCAAAAAAATATATATTAATAAAGAAAACAAATGTCACACACTCTTTCCATTTATTTGTTGTCATGCTGTTCTTGCAAGTTTTATTACAAAACACTCAAATAATATGTGGCAAATGTGGTAAATACCATTCAACAAATGCCAATTCAAATTCAGCTTAAATTAAATTAACATTTTGCATGCTATTTAGATGGACCATTTCCTCAAAAAAAGCAACAATTGTTGAGAAAAGGCCAGACAAATGTATCCTTATATTTGTATGCTTATTAAAATCAATCAAATACATTCTTTAAAATTAATGTTAAAAAAAAAAAAAAAAATCCCCCCTTTGAAACATATTTGCTATTTTACATTTCTTTGATACAGCACCAGAGGCAAAACTTCCAATCTCAAGTAAACCAAGTACATCAGTAGAAACACGTCAAACAGTATAGTACCATGAGTACATAAAATATATTTTATGCAGTTACATGTAAATCTTTCTTTTCTGTCTTTGTATACTCAAATAGACAAAGACAAAGATTATTCCCAAAATCCCAGCTGTGAACATTCAGATCCCACTCCATGGGATCCCACACCTAAAGGTATAATTGAATAAATGATTTGACCAAACACTGTGGGGTGAATTCACAGTTAATTGAATTGAATTAATTGAATTAAGAATGAATTGTGCCAACATTTTTGTGTACACTGTCTGTGCTGGGTTATAGCCAAATTGACAAAAGTAATGTGCAAATGAGGCAATGGAAATCATTATTGGATACATTACTGCTGCCATGATCTATACAGAAACTTCTTCTGTTAAAATATCACAGGCAAAAGTGGCACATCCGTTTTAGTGAATTTGTCTCAATATGATGTTTTCCAAGGTTAAAGTTGACAACTGTGTTTTTTATCATGCTTGCAGATCTTGATGAATCTCCCATTTGTCATTCTGTGTCCATGGCAGAGTATATAACTGACGGTAAAATTTAGTTTACATTCAACATCTGTAAACTGTTGAGTGCTTGTTGTGTAACATTACATAACTTTTTTAGAGGAGAGACCAACATCTGCAAGGGCTTCTTGGAATGACCCAATGAAGAGCGAGCTTAAAGGTAAATCTTTACAGGCCTAAGAAAAAAAATTCCATCAAATGTAAATTATAACAACAAAAAAATAAATTGTACATATTGATACTGACTTATTCCTTTAGATAGCGTTTTGGGATATAAGAGAATTGCAATTTAAAGTTAGTTTTTCCTCCAATTGGACGGGTCTATGATGTTTGTAGTTATTAGAAATATTATCATAGAAAAACGATTCTCAGGTCGGTATACGTAAATCTAATTGACAAAGTAATATTTGACTGGAGCACAGTGGTATTTTACTGGGGGCCGTGCCCCAGTAGAAAGGGTCTAGCGATGCCTCTGATCAGAGCGACGCCTCTGATATTAACTTTTATAAGTGAAATACCTTTACCAAACTTAGAATGAAAGTATTATATTGATGAAGTGAATTTGAGCTCATAAATAAATGGTACTCATATAATATTCGTGATTTCTGTTTTGTTCCAGATGCTTTCATGAAATGTAAGTCTGATCTTGAAGAGAAGGATATAGAGTGCTACATTGCAGAGACACTGAAACATGTGCCAGTCCAACTGAAAAAAACATGTTCAGGTATTGATGTTGAATATAGGAGAATAGGGGAAAATAATACTTCAATGTTCGAAGTCAAAGGTAAAGTTTACTAAATATTTCATATTTCATATAGAAAATGGTTCGATTTGATTGTTGTTTTTTTCTCAAGGCCACAAGCTGTAATGAAAAGGACTGACTTAAGATTAAAAGCATTTCACTTTTGCCTTTTCCACTCAATATTACTTATCAGGACAATAAATAATACATTAAAATGAACAACAATAAATTGTGTCTAGTTACTTCTTTTTTTTTACTAAACGTTTTCTCTCCACAAAAGTCCAATATAATATATAAATATGAATATATTAAAATGAGAAGGTTTACAGAAAATAATTTAAACATTAAAATATTACAGGTCAAATGTGTGTTTCTTTAGCTATAACCTAGAAACATGAACGTAAATTTCACAGGTAACACTTTGCAAGTCCCATTTGTTAACAAGGATGTATTAGCTAGCTTTCATGAACTATATGCATTATGCAATATACATTTTTACAGCACATATTAATATTTGAGCAATTGTACCTTGATCATTCATGTTAGTTCATAGTACATTAACTAAGGTTAACAGATCAAATACAAATTCAAACTCAATTAAACATTTATTTGTAAATGTTGAAATTAACAAACTAACAATGAACAATACTTCTACATTTATTAACCTTAGTTAATGATTGGTATCTTATTGTAAAGTGTTACCATTTCACATAAATCCAAAGAGTCATGCTTAAAGATGGCCTACTTTAAATATCTGCAAAGCCAGCATTAAAATTACATAAATGCATAATACATGTATAGTCTCTTACTTTATTTACTTATACATTAGAACACTTATCTGATTATCTAATAAAAATTTGTGATTTGTTCATGTTTCTGTCGGCTGCATGAACATATCAATGTTGAGAAAGCAACCACGTCACTAGCTTTAAATATGCAACTTTGCCGACTAATGAATGCATTAAAGTGACCAGCTGGATATAAACTAATGCAAATAGATAGTAACAATTGCAATATTAAACATTTGGGTCAGGTTTGCATGTGTTTTTGTCACATTGTTTTAACCGCTTGAGGTACTATTAATGTTAGCGTCCTCTCAACCTCGATGGCAAACATACTGGTGTTCTTTCTCTGCTAATGCAGCATCTAGTCTTTATAATGAAAACTGCAAAATGAAAACTGTCGTGCTGAAACTAGCAAAAAACACTTGCGCATTGTGCCGGGTGTATAATAGGGCCCTGTGACTTTTGTATGTTACAATGTTTCCCTCTTATTTTTGATTCATTGATTTTATTTCACATATTCTCAAAAGTTTCTCTGTTACAATCTCACCAGTTCATTTCTCTATGTGTTCTCTATTTTGCAATCTTGATGACTTAAGGCCAATTTATACTTCTGCATCGAGTGTACGCCGTAGTGTACGTCGTAGGGTACGCACGTAGGCGACGCCGTCGTGAGCATTTATACTTCTGCGAATGTCTGTGTTGCTCTGCAGTTACACCGCCGAACACTAGTTGGCGCGGGTGGGTTTTAATGTTCTAGTTCCACTGTGTTTACATTCCTCGCGGCTGTTTTGAGTTTAGGTTTCTACGAGCAATGGCGACTGAAGGAGTCATACAGATGGCTGTATTTCCGCACTTCTTCAAGCAATCTCTCGGTCACTTGGTCTATTTCCATGGCTCTTCACTGATCTTCGGAATTTAAAAATGGCGGGCGGGCGGTGCAGAGTGCAGAAGATCATTCCGGAAATGCGTAGGAGGAAACGCGATGCTATCCAGCCGACCAATCACAGATCTTGCGGTCCGCGTCGCCGCGACGCGTAGTTACATTTTTGAGGAGGTGCGCGTCAGGGTACGGCGAAGGGTACGACGTATGGTACACGTCAATGCGTATGCTACGCCGTACCTTCTACGCGCACCCGACGCAGAAGTATAAATTGGCCTTTAGTCTCACCTTTTCATTGCTATGTGCTTTTTTCTTACCTTGTGGATGAATTATTGAATTTATTTCACACATTTCCTAAAATTTGCTGTTACATTGACACTCCATTGTGTCAAATGTAAAGCTTGATGAAGGAGGCATTAAAGGCATCAGTTTGGTTTGAAAAGTACTGGGGACATAGACATGGGTGTGCAGCTTGGTTCAAAAACTGCTGGGGACACAGGTATTTTACATGGTCCTCACTTGGCCACTGCATGTATGTCTGCTGTGATAACTGTATTACAAATACAAAGACTGGAGACTATCGACATGCTAAACAAATGGAATTATGGACAACTTATTAATAAGAAAATGTCTTACCTTTTCATGGTCCACTGAATGTTACCTGCATGTGACATATCCTTCTTTCCCTAGATCCAAGATATCGCCTTCCTAACACCCATCAACGCATGCCAACTAACTGCACTGGTACGTTTAGCCACATCTTTCTCTTGATGTCGGTAAACTGATCTTTTAAGGATAAGTTTAATAATGTAATTTTTGCTGTATTTCTAACAGCAGTTGAAAGGATTGTCCTGGAACAGCTAGGGGAACTTTACCTCAAGGTGGACCATTTAATAGCCATTGTAGAGTCACTCTGTCAAAACAGGGCTTCACAACACGAAAACAACTTACTTCCAATCTCCACATTAGAAGAGCTAAATAGCTTTGATGAAAGACTTCGTCAAGATGGTGATTTTAAGAAACACTCAGGCTGAGCCAAGATAGACTTAGGCAAGATAGGCAAAGACCACAGCTGTGAAGGTGAGCCGATTGATGAAACTACAGCTCTGGGTTTGACTGGTGCTAAAGCAGTGCAATTTGAAAGTCTAGGTGGTGGTTTCAAAATCTAAAAAGCTAGGATTTGTTACTTTGCAGTCCTACTGTAAATACCCCTAAGCCACACTGAACTGCCCAGTTCACGCATTTTAAAGGCGGCATTCTTTTTCAAGCTAAGAAATTGTTGAATAAATTATAATTTTTTTCGCACAAAAAGTATTCTAGTCTTCATAACATTACATATGAACCACTGTAGTCACATGGACAATTTGAACAATGTCTTTACTACCTTTCTGGGCCTTGAAAGTTTCAATGACGTGGAGGGATCAGAAAGCTCTCGGATTTCATCAATAATATACGGGTTTAGAATGACATGAGTAATTAATGACAGAATTTTCTTTTTTTGGGTGAACTAACCCTTTAAATTAATTACTTAAATATATGCTAAACCATAATGAGCCTTTAGTATATAGGCTAGCCTATTCTGCGCTCAAGTGCAGGCATAAAGCTTAGTAATGACAGTAATGACAATGAATGTGTCTGGGGGGAAAATACTAAGGAGATATTTTTATTATTTATGAATACACTAGTGTTTTCTGTGTCAGTTTTGGCTGCAAAGATGAAGTAGACAATGCTGACTCCCCATCTCCGCAAAACAGTGAAACTTCAGAGAGAAATCTAGATCACATAATCAGAGAGCATTTATTTTCAATTTGAATTGGTTCATTTTAAAGTAGACATTTCAATATGTCTATTTAAATATTTATTATGTCAGTGAGGCAAGCTCCCTATACGCTGAGTTTCAGTTCATTTTTGTGACGCTCTAGTTCACGGAGACCGAGATGGCAGAAAGTGCATCCTATTTGTTTTCTTTAATTTACAAAAGCACAAAGTTTTCTTGATATTGTGAGTTTACACAAATAAAGGCAGACCCTTTAGAGGGTGACGAATGATGCATTATTCTTATCTGAGCAAAAATTAGGGGGAAAAATGCCAGTGATCACATTGGCGCCTCCATGTCCTCCAGTAAGCATGTTTTTCGTTTGGGATTGGACTTTTTTTATTAGTCAAAGACTTGGAAAAAAGAATGTCCATGTCCAGTGGGGAAGCTTTGATTTTTGATGCATAGCCTAGGTTTAAGGTAATGTTTTTTTTTTTTTTTTTTTTTTTTGTATAACTCGTTTGTTTTTCTGCACGCTGTTGCGAGCAGCAGAGCAGCCTATTCCTTGTCAAAAATGCCTTTTAACTATGGTGGTGATAATAAACTTTTAAACTAACATTGTGATATGCTTGAAGTGTTAAATATCCATGGATTTTATTGTAGCCAAATCAAGTGTTGATTTGAGAGGCTAAATTGATCAAACATGTTGTCAACTCGCTGTCGGCCGCTGGGTCGTCACTTTAAAAAACAAAATCCGTGACGGTTCACGGATGACCGGGATGAGCAGTGCTGCATATACCGCTATACAGCTTACGATACAGACATCAAAAGACTGAAGCCCTTGATCTGGCCTAAGGAAACAGTTAAAACGTATTTGTTGAGGTATTTGTTTCTTCAACAAGTCATAACTGCTTTTTCTCCATGTTTTTCACTCTGTTGCAGGCTTCCAGAAAGAGTTCGTCTGTGGGGCTACATTGTTGCTGTTCTTTTTTGATCCTTCTTCTCCTTGAGCTCTTTTGGTATCATCTGTTCATTCTACCAGAGACACTTACACGCACAAAATCAAGAAGATATTTTGTAGTTAGTAGCCAACTTTTTTCATATTGTTTTGTTGTTTGTTGTTGGGATGACAAAAAAGTTTAGGCTGGTCTGCCTCAGTGGTCTAACAGTGCTTGTCAATGTCAAAATGACTGAGATGGCCAATCAAATCAAAGTAGGCAGGGTTTACTGTTCACAGAAGCAGAGCACAGAATGGGAATGTGACGTCAGCAACACAATGCATTCTGGGACTTTAGGACACACACTACATTAGAGACAGAGTAGTAGTGGAGGTAGACGTTGAAACTTATATTATACAGTTAAAACACATAAGAATGGTGAACGCTTGCTGAACTGCCAGAGTCTTTATAATTTGTATTATTTATATTTTTTATTTATTTACAAAAGATATATTACAGATTCATAATTTCTGAACCACTTGAATCTGTAAGTGCTCACACCATAAATGTATGAAAACACATCTGCAAATGTTTCTGGTGGTTGCTCATTGCGATCACTTTCCGTGTTCCGCCCCTTTTCTTCATTGTTCAGCATCTCACAGTATAAGGATCCATTTAAGTCCAGTAAAAAAAAATAATACTGTAGGCTATAGCGCTTTCACAATACAAATCATTTGAGAGCTGCATTACATAGGGCCACACTGTTGTGTTATCCCTTAATGCTTTAACATTAAGAAAACAGGGCGATATCATGATATATGTTGATTGAATAAATGGTCCACTGGCTGAGATCAAGCTATACATTTTTTATATCAGTGCCACTTTTTAGTTAATAAGAAATAAAACTGCAAAAGAGAAATCCATTTGGTCTTGTTTGTGGTCCGATAGAAGGTGGCCGTATGATTTCTATGAAATGTGATGAATATGTGTAGTATCTCGAATATGTGTAAGAGATTCAAATATTAGTCCATTTATTCTAAGTGATTGCAAGCAGTTATTAAAAAGTAATAACATAAATATAGTGGGTTATTTTCTCTGGTGGTTAGTATTTGTTATCATTGTACGCTCCTGAGTGTGTCATAAAACATGGCGGCGACTACCCAGAATGCAATGCACAATGACGTAGTTCCCAGCACGAAGCATCAGTTTAACGTTGAAAGAGAGCGAGGTGAGATGGCAGTTGCAAATTATTTAATAGTCAACTTTTTGTACGATAGAAATGTTACAGGGTAACTCTTGCCAAAATGCAACCTAGGTTATTTTTGTTAATCTACTCGAGGCAAACTTTCGTATAAGAGCATAATTAGAATGGAAACACCACTTTTAAGTTTTACCGTATTTTCGTTTTAGGTTAAATGCCTAGTGAATGGGAGTGAATGGGGCACTTTTATGATAGCATTAAAAATCGCTATTTTTAAAACACTAAGAAGGCTCGACACAACATGAAACTTTGCTCGAAGTATCACCAGGGGCTCTACACATGAACTCGAGCATTGAGAACATTGTTTGTGTACAAAGAGTTTACTAAAAAGAAAGATTTTGAACAACTCACTGTGTTTCTGTCCGCCGTCATTTTGTCAGTCAAAAATAGTCGATCTCCGTAACAGGGAGGAGAGTAAAGATGGAAAGCTCCTAAAGCTTAGTTCAATATAAATTCACGGATAATTGGTTGTTTTTTCGTTAGTGAAAATCAATATTGACCTTGTATTTGAAAAAGGATCCTCATATAAGAAACAATACAAAAATTCAGAGTCAGTTCATTCGCATTCGGAAATCGACTATTTTTGTACAGCAAAAAAACTCTGTGTACAGCAATTTTACCTCATTGTTGAGAAATATAATGGATCGATTCAGTATTGAAGCTATTTTATTAATAAAAGTTGCGAGGCAGCGTTGACTAAATGTTTCTGCTTCTTTGTGTGTACGTCAATTAAAGGGTTAGTTCACACAAAAATGAAAATTCTGTCAGTAATTACTCACCCTCATGTTGTTCCAACCGCGTAAGACCTTCGTTCGTCTTCGGAACACAAATTAAGATATTTTTGATGAAATCTGAGAGCTGATCACTTCTCCATAGGCTGCTAGGTGGCCCAAACTTGCTGGCCCAGAAAAGTTATTAAAGAGATCGTTAATATAGTCCAAGTGACTACAGTGGCTCAATCTTAAGTATATCAAGTGACGAGAATACTTTTTGTGCGCAAAAACAAACAAAAATAACGACTTTATTCCACTATTCATTTCCTTCTCTCTGGGCCTCGTAGTGTTTTTTGCGCAGCGCGTCTGTGTTACACGTCACCACGTAGGCTCACTATTGGCCGACGCTGGTCATGTGTGTGACGCGCAGCGCAAAAACACTACGCGAACCAACTAGTGGCCCAGAGAGAAGGAAATGAATTGTGGAATAAAGTCGTTATTTTTATACTATATTAACGATCTCTTTAATAACTTTTCTGGGCCAGCAAGTTTGGGCCACCTAGCAACCTATGGAGAAGTGATCAGCTCTCAGATTTCATCAAAAATATCTTAATTTGTGTTCCGAAGACGAACGAAGGTCTTACGCGGTTGGAACAACATGAGGGTGAGTAATCACTGACAGAATTTTCATTTTTGGGTGAACTAACCCTTTAAAGCAGCGCAATATATATATATATATATACACACACACAAATAATAAACAAGATTAAAATAGTCTTAGATAGCCTTAATTTCAGTGAATGGATTTAAAAGACTGGATATATATTTTTTTGTAGGTTAAATATTCTTTTAACATATCACCTATTAAAAATAATAACCAATGATTCAAACTTTATTCGAATGCTGTCACGGGCATGAGGGGCAACAAATGAAAACAGAGGCTCATTTATTGTCTACTTAATAGGCTACTGGTGAAAGTCTACAGAAATACAGTTTTTACAAAATATGAACTTTAACACATAACTACTATAGCCTACATAACAATGAATACATTTTTTTAACTAACAATAATAATAGCCTAATAAAAAATGTATTTCACTGCTGTACTGTTTCCCTCCAATGCTTCTGACATGGATTCTGTTAAGAAAGCATACTATTTAAATAAAAAAAATAAATAAATAAATAAAAAAACGTTTTGTGAATTGATATAAAAGACTGTTGGATGTGATAGATAAAAATGTTTTAGCCTATAAGGCATATTCTTTTAACATTTATTGATAACAAACTTCATTTGAATGCTGTCTATAGGCACCATTGCGCACAATACAATGAATAGGCAATATGTTAATATAATTCTGCGTTTTTTGTTAAATAAAAATGATTATTATTTTAGGATTTTACAATTTCTGATAATTACAGGCTGCAATATTAATAGTTCTTAATATTATTATATGTGTATGTACATTTCTGTGAACTTTGTGATTTAAGACAGAGCAGTGTGTTAACAGGACTTTTATTTTGGTCAGGTGGTGTGACGTCATAAGGCGGCGCCGCGCTCCTGCGTCTGTTGTGATTCAACTGGGGGGAAAAAAGGTTTGTGTTTTAAGCATTTACGGTGTTTAAATCAATGCAACCTGTTCTAAAGCAGTGTAAAATAATTAATAATTATTAAAAGTAATGTTGTAGTGCTTTATCCAACATTAAGGAACGTTATTTTTTTGTGTGTGAGTATCACGTACCTTTCAGTAAAGGTAACTTACATCTCATTTCGTTCCATATATCGTGAATCATAAACATGAATTCAGGCACTTGGCAAGTAATTAAAAAGAGAGAAATTAAGGTATAAGGAATATTCTAGCTACTTGTTCCATTTAAGTCCAGTAAAACGTTTATGCCCGTTATGGTCATGAAACTGAAAGATGTCTAACTATCCGTTGTTATTGCTACATAAAGTTGCTCTCTCAATGGTATTTTTCATAAGCGCGAGCATGTTTTGATACGGCAGCCCCAGCCTTGACGTCATAATTTCCTACCTTGCCATTCTATATTCTGGGCTCAATGAAGTACATCGGTTTTTGTTTTCTCAGGCTATTATCTCAGAGATAAGCTCATTTATTAATATTTTTTTCGCGGACGGGATCACAGCGGCGGCCAGTTGTAGTAAATGGCGCGATGGACATTTGCTTGCTTCTGCTAGTCCTATGCTAACATCTACTTGAGTGAGTTGAATGGTTTCGCATGGCTCCAGTGGTATTATTATATGCTAGTTTGACATGACACAGCTTACATAAAACTTTTCCGTCTCTTTCTAATTCAAAATGCTCCCACACCTCGCTCGTCTTTCGAGAGGTCATTTTGAGCCCGCCACGACTGACAGAAAGAAAACATATGCGAGATCTGAGGTAAAGATTCCGTTTCCGCTCCAGTTACTTTAAAAATGTATTTTTCCAAACATTTTATGTTAATGTTTTATTTTCCATAAAAAAAAAAAAAGTAACATCTAAACAGGAATTTGAACGCATTTTTATTATTATTATTATTATTTTAAATACATGTAGCAGCTAGTCTACTATTGTTTTCAGTGTGTCGACTAGTAGAAGCTGTACAGTTTAGTCCAAGATGATTGTTTATTTATTTTTTATGCTTTATTTGAACATTCAGTTTACAATGTGAAATAACAGAATCAGAACACAACAATAATTATTAAGAATAACAAAAATATAAAAATAGTGAAAGAAAACACTTCAACAATATCATCGCACAAAACAAAAAACAATTAGACAGTGAGGTAAGTAAAATAAAAAAATAAATAAAAACAAGACAAAAAAAGAAAGACTTTGAATGACTTAAATTTGCATTACTTAAATGAAAAGATATCTAAATATTTAGTACGGTAAAAAGTTTGTAGGTCTTGCAAATCGTACATGTTCTGAGTGCTTTTGGGTTAAGGGAGGAAGAAATTGTAATCAAATAATGTTTTATCTCTTGTATGAATACCAAAAAAATTGGTTTACAATTTGAAAACTTACATTTGTGAATATAAAATCTACATAGGGAAATAATTAAATTTATTATAAAGCAGGCATTTGAATCTGCTTCAAAAAATAAAAAAATAACAGTTTTGGGATTCATAGAGAAATTTAGCAAGATAGGCTATTGCTTGAGATAAACCAACTAACATCTTTCCAAAGTTGCAAAGTATAACTGCACGACCAAAACAAGTGAAGAATAGTTTCAGTGTCATTCTGACAGAAAGAGCAATTAGTGTCAAAATCAAAACTGAATTTTTTCTGTAAGACATTTTTTGACTGGGTAAATATTATGAATTAATTTAAAAGATATTTCTTTTATTTTGTTTGTGAGGAGAAACCTTTGTTGTACGGACCATATATTTTTCCAATTTAAATTATCAAAAAGACCATTCCAATATGAGATTGCATGAGGGGCAGAAATAATGTTCTCAAGGAATAGAACTCTTACTTTATAATTTCTTCCTTTTTTTTTCAGTGAAACACATCTCACCAATAGGCGTGTTGACAGGTTCAAGAGAAGCTTAGTCCAAGAGGTCCTCGCTGCAGCCTGTAGCACGATGACGTAGCTGGATCAGATCCGACACGTACTGGACGCGCATGCACGGTGGTGTGTTTTGGTCTGTACAAATAAAAAATAAATAAAACCCTGAATTTAAGTTAAATATAAATGATCACTTGAGTGACAACTGCGTGATCTGACTGCTGTGATCAGTTTGTATATTAAACTTAAATTCAGGTTTTTTTTAATTTATTTTTTATTTTATGTACATCATGGCATGATGTATGTACATAAAACTCCGTCGCTATAGAAACAAAGACGCTAAAATGCAATCATGCAATGAGCTTCTCTACTACTTATTGTGAAATTGATTTCTTTATATTTGCTATTACTATTATCCATACTGCAAAATCCTTATGTTTTTATTCAACTATGTGTGGGCCTAATGAAAAATACGGGACAAATCCTGTCCCTTATTGATTTGATACGGGACGCATCATCTTACTTGTAAATACGGGACGATTCCGTATTTTAAGGGACGGGTGGCAAGAGGAACCTTATGTACAGATCACTGTGGAAAAATTAGTATAGCCATTAAAGAAGGAACTTTTACCAGGCAAAATATCATTAAGCACTTTTTTTTTTTCTGGCAAGATTTAGTTTCTTGATGCTGTTATTATTTTTGCATTTTCACTTGAATGTGTACTGGTATTTTAAATTGTTTACAGACCGTTTTGTATTGTAGGCCGACCTCTAGGATTAAAATTACAGAGACAATTACTTGACTCATTTTTGCTTCCACTCAACAGCAAATATGACTTGAATAAAATAAAATGGCTTTATTTTAAAATGTTCCGTATACACGCATTAAATCCATCTCATTTAGGTTTAAAATCATGTGATTTAAAATGTTGTAAAATTAACTATTTTGCATGTATGTAGAGAGAAACTAGGAAAGCATCACATTTATGTAAATAATTACTTATTCATCAATAATTACTTATTACTATTTATCAGTAGGCCATTTAGGCTATCAATAAAGGCTACACAGGTTAGAACATCATCTCAATACAATATTGAGCACATGTCACTTAAAGGAGAAGTTCACTTTTGAAAAAACTTTTGCTGATAATTTACTCACCCCCATGTCATCCAAGATGTCCATGTCTTTCTTTCTTCAGTCGAAAAGAAATTAAGGTTTTTGATGAAAACATTCCAGGATTTTTCCACATATTATGAATTCCATTGGGACCCAAACGGTTCAAGGTCCAAATGACAGTTTCATTGCCGCTTCAAAGGGCTTTAAACGATACCAGACGATGAATAAGGGTCTTATCTAGCGAAACGATCGGTCATTTCAAAAATAAAATAAAAAGTTGACGTTTTATAAGCACAAATGTTCGCCTTGCTCTGTTCTGTGATGCGCGTTCGTGACGTCACGTAATACGCAATTACGTTGAAAAGGTCAAGTTTGATGTGTTTACAAATGTGCGGAAGGAGGACCATATAAACATTTTCAAATGTATTTGTGTCAGTTTATCGTTTAAAATGCCCATTTCGTGTGCGCATCCTGAGTGTTTTAATATTAAAAAGCCAAAAAGAACATTTTCTTCAATTTTTCAAGCGTGACCTTTTCAACGTAATTGCGTATTACGTGACGTCACGAACGCGCATCACAGAACAGAGCAAGCCGAACATTTGTGCTTATAAAACGTCAACTTTTTATTTTATTTTTGAAATGACCGATCGTTTCGCTAGATAAGACCCTTATTCATCGTCTGGTATCGTTTAAAGCCCTTTGAAGCGGCAATGAAACTGTCATTTGGACCTTGAACCGTTTGGGTCCCAATGGAATCCATAATATGTGAAAAAATCCTGGAATGTTTTCATCAAAAACCTTAATTTCTTTTCGACTGAAGAAAGAAAGACATGGACATCTTGGATGACATGGGGGTGAGTAAATTATCAGCAAAAGTTTTTTTAAAAGTGAACTTCTCCTTTAAGACCAGCATATGTGGATTATAACCCAAACACACCTCCATCCAGTACGTATTGGATCATCGTGCTACAGGCTGCAGCGAGGGGTGTCTCGTTTAGTCGACTATTCGACTAGACTCGCACATCCCTATAGATAAGCGTTGTTTAAAACGATACTCGCTACCGGGTGTCTGTTAGGCCCTGTATTAAGATAAGTCTTGGTCGATCGGATCACAAGTGGACGACGCTAAATACAGGTCTAAACGAGGTGTAAACACTGATCTATATAGAATGACTATATAGATCAGTGTCATTATATAGATCAGTGGGTGTAAAACGTTTTTAGCTTGTCAACTTTCAACCACTTCCAGAGGTAGTCAAAAACGCATTCGACCAGATTGCTTTTGTGGTGGACGGCTGCACGAGATTGGGAAAAAATGACATTGCGATATTTTTTTTCATTTTTTTTTTAGCGATATTAAAACAATTTGACCAGATGACTTGATTAGCACTATTTGGAAAGAATGAATCATTTTAGAATGACTGGGGTGATTTTATAATGGAGTAAATCTGCATAGAAAGTAATAAACAAATTACAAGCATATATAAATACAATAGAACAAAGATATAAATGAAATAAACAGTGCTTTATTTTTTTCAGGTAAATCTAACTGTATTCAGGTACGGAGTCAGACATTGAATAATCAAATGTAAAATAACACTGCTTAGTCTTCACTGTATAAATTAAATATAATTAATTTAATTAATTATCTTTGTTAAAGCAGCAAATGTCATTTTCTCTTTTCTCTTTTGTTGTTTGATTAGCATTGGTGACAAACAGCTGCTAGTATATTATAGGGTAATATTACAAGACAAATGTACGTATCCAATATAATTAATGCATCCGTTTTCTTTCTCAATTGTTTACAACACATAACAGGTTTTTTCCTGGGTCAAAAATGGTCTACGGTGGTGGCCGACAGACACTGTCATCCTTTTGTTGCCCTCTTAAAAAAAAAAAAAAAAAAAAACCTGTGATTTTACCACTGGATTTCATAGCTTTGTAAGATCAAATCTTCCTTTGCTAGACCTGATAATTATTTTGGCATATAATCATATCAATGTAAAAAAGTAGCATTAAAAATATTTTTTTGACAATAGTCTTATTTTCTACCATATACAATTTAATAAAATTAACAGCTAGCTAACAACAACTTGCTTTGCACTTTTTTTCTGTTTTCACCTCACACCTCAGGTCATTTTTCTATGCATTGTCATATAAATAACCTGAAAATACTGTAGTTCATTAAGTTTAAATCTTGCTAACCACTCTTACAAAAGAAAAAAAAAGGGGGTAAGCACACTTACATTCTCATTAGAGGTGTTCTGAGTAAATGATTTGTTTGTAACACTTTACGATATGGTTTGATTTGTTAACATTCCGACCTTTTACGATTGTGTCAATTGATTTTGATTAATATGCGCGAGGGAGAGAGTGTTGTTTGAAGACGGTGAGAGTGCGTGTGCGCGGCCGAGGCTGTCTCTCGGCTCGTTCTTATATGCGCCCTGTCAAGCGCAGCAGTCATTCAATTCTACATCACTCACCGATCAAATAAGGCTTTGACGGGACAAAAATTTGCTTTGGCGACTGCCAAAAAATTTAAATGCAGGAAAACCCCCACATAACCGACTGTGTTTATGAGAATATTCACTGAGACGGGCATTCTGACTTAATTTTGAGTTCTCATGTCCGTTCAAGCTCAGAAATAAGAGAAAGAGCACTGAACTTTGTGGCTGCCCGGCTCTGTGCGCACACAGAAAGCAGTGCGCAAGTTCCAGTCTTCTTGCGCTTGATGTTTAAACTGACAGGACTAAAAAACACATGCAAATGATAAACTTTCACTCTATGATGGTTAAACTTTGCAATTAATCCGCAAATCACAAGCGTTACGGGCCGGGGAGCAGCTGGCCCGAACTGATCATGCATCACGGATCAACTATGATACCTATTCTTGACATAGCACATCCTGCAATGTGACTGTCGTGGATGCGCACATCGCGATATCGATGCTAAAACGATACATCGTGCAGCCCTGGCCTGCATACTCTCAGCCTAGTGACCTTATGCGTAATCATTGCGGGACATGCTCATCCACTGAAAAAGCCCACGTATAAAACCTTGAGCAGCATTTTGGTTAATAACACAAGATGCAGTACTCTGACGTCATATTTGTGCATATCGACATTTAACCCTCCCGCTGTTGTTTTGACGCCCATAGACCCTCCCCTCGAAGTAAACAGGACAGAAGCGGTCAAAAGTGGACAAACCAGACGGATTAAAACGGGACTGTCTCCCTCGTCCACTTGTGATCCGATCGACCAAAAACGCATCTTAATACCAGGTGGAAAACGGCCTTAGATCACACATCACAAGGACTGTGAATTGGCATCAAACGCACTATAACTGTGCAATGAACTTTTCAATGTGCACTTGCGATGTTGCTTTAGGCACATCATTCTGCTCCCGGGATGCACATTAAGCGCGGTTTGTGCTGCTCTGTTTTGAAGCATTTCATATTATCATGGTTTTGTGCACTGAAAGATTATTAAAAGCCTGTCTTGTTCTGTCGTTTCTTTCATATCTTGTTGCCCCATTAAAAAGCTGCACAATGCATTTAAAACAAGCATCTTTTAATTTTATATTATTTGTGTAAATATATAATTCTTTACATTCATATATAAATATTGTTGAATATGAATGTATTTGATAAGAATACAAATAGTAATTTGTTTTTATTAAGTTACATGTTTAGATTTCATAAAATTACTCAAGATTTTTGCAATAATTACACTCAGTTATTTTTTTTTGTCATAGCTTATGATTATATATTTTTATTAATTTGTTGTTTTCCCTCTATAATGTGTGTATTTAGTGGATTCTGGATTGTGTTTAACAAATAAAAAAGGGACCATTAGTCATACTGAATGATACATTTTATGGCCCTTTTTGTGATTGGCCAGTTTGATGTGATTGTTTCAGTTATTTACTGAATTGAATAAATGACTTTAATATTTAAAGGTGTTAACTGTAATCTTACGCTGCAAAATGATAATTTACAAAGGATTGAATTCATCACAATAATTTAATGAACGAAGCACACAAAAAAATCCATGACAAAGCCCTAAAACAGACAATTAATCGTCAAAGCCCTAAAATTGACAATTAATTGGCATAACCACAATTATTTTTTTGACTATTAGGCCTAACCGTCAGCCAAATTTCATAATCATGGCAGCCAAAGTCAAGCTTTATTTTTTTTGGTTACGTCTCTAATGTAATATCACTTAATCTACATGAAATGTTTATAAAGTTTGTCATTTTGAAAATAGCTTTTTGGAGCCCCTTAAAGGGACTAGGTGGAAAAAAAATGAGATGGGTTGTGCTCACAAACGCAAGATACACTTTGGATTTTACAATAGTTTGTAAAATCTCAAAATAGTCAGGCATCAGTCCTCTAATGAGAGTTATGGCAAGTTGTCCGGTCCAATATTGCAATGATGTAGACGTACGAGTCAGTGGCCAATGAGGCCACTATTTGTTTTGAATGGAGAAAACCATATCAAGGCCCCGATATAATAACTAGTGATGTGCGCTTTTTGAAGCTTTGAAATATTGGCACATTGTTTCTAAGCAGTGATTCAGAGCAAAACTGCCAAAGTCACGTGATTCCAGTAAACAAGGATTTATTACATCATAACTGTAGAAATGTTTAGAAATTAATGATTTGTTACTAGGGGGTGATGATCGATGTGAATCCGTGAATCAGTGTATATGTATGATTTTACCTGATCTCTGAAAAAAAACACATAAATTTGTAGACATTTAATGACACATTTGTATAATAAAAGGAAGAATTTTGGTTAAAAGTTTCTGGATTAACCAAGCTCTCCATAAAACAAACAAAATAAGCCCAACAGGTATTATACAGACACTTCATACTAAAAGGTATTAGACCTAGATGATTTGTTTGCATTTAATAGATTATACATTCAATAGAACATTTGCTATTGGTTTGTAAAAGGTGTTTTTATGCCGGCTTGGCTTTAGTTTTCACTGCATTTACACTGTTCTGACCAGCGTGACGCGTTTCGAGCTCTTCAAAACAGTGAATCGTTTTGCGAAGCAATTAGTTCAGTTGATTCAAAGTTTCGAAATGATTGAATTCCCCCATCACTAATTACGCTAAGTTATTTTTCGTTCTTTGCTTGGGGCTAAAAAGAAGTTCCAAATACCTTTTCAGTGTTATGCTGTACTTTACTGTAAAACTGAAAGAAACAAAATATATAAATTACAAAGTGATTCGCAAAATATCATGGATTTTCACATTCGCAAACATCCACCTACACATTTAAACAACTAAATAAACAACCAATATGCATTAACGACATGTGCTTGAAGAAAAAAGGGATCGCACAGCTCCATTAGCATATTAGCTGTTAGCGTGCGTCAGCTTTCAGTATCAAACATCGATCATTAAACATCTCAATAACTACCAGCTTTTAATGTAATTAACACAAGAATACTACAGTTGTTTTCAATATGAAATGTATCCATTAAAAACTTAAATAAATAAAAATGATAATGGTTGTGTCTACTTGAAGGATTAGACAGCAAACAATGACGTTCATTCAAAACACACATCACACAAAATGACTCTCTTCTACTACTATACATGCTTCTGGTTGGTTCTATTAGGCAGTGTAATAAAAAAATTCACCACAAGATGTCAAACACAAACAGAAACGAACACTGCACGAAACAGTGTGTGCTGCAGGCGCCTAACAACCAAACTTGTATAATATGTGTACTAGAGTATGTGCTTTCTTGTGCTTTTTGTGCTTCCTTGTCGTTCTTTTGACAGTCTTCACTTTATTTTTGCGTGAAGCATTATTTTGCTTCACTTCTGCTATGATAAAAGAGACACTCTTGCATTGCATGTTTGTGCATGTTTGAGAAAAAGTCAGTATTGCATTGCATAACTGATTCATGTTGTGGCCTATGTATGTTTTCCTTTTGTGAAGTAGAATATTTGTTTCACAATTTATGCAAATTGTTTAGATGGTTAGGTGAATCAAAGGACATCCAAACAAATGTAACAACAGCTTAGTTGTTTAAAAGGGGAGAAAATATGGTATCGGATTAGTATCGATGCCGGAAGATAAAACATAAAAAGTGGCCTCAAGCCATCCCTACTAGTTAGTCTAGTTAAAGGCAGGGTAGGCAGGATTTAAAAAAAAAAACTTTTCCCCAAATTTGTTTAAACTGTCTTTATATACCAATACATAATTAAAATGTATAAAAATCGAGTGTCTGTAGTCCTCTCAGGGCTGCAATAAACACAGCTGCTTATTTCCATTCGGAACGAATGAAATGATTGGCTGGGCGACTGTCACTCTCCCTCACTACCATGGCTACCACCCCTGCTGCTACAGGAGCTGCCCACATGCGCGCACCCGTTTGACTCGAGGAGGGGAAGAGGCACGGAGAGAGGCACGGAAGCTAGGAAGAATCACAATTATGGCAGAGAAAGAGCAGTCAAAATTCCCATACAGTCAGCGAAGGCAAAAAAAGGAACTAGTAAGGTAGAAAGGTAGGCTACTTGTCTCCGGAGTGTAACGTTAGTCCTCATCAGAGCCAACAGTGCTTTCATCGTGGAAGCTCTTACATGCAAAACACCGTATATGTTATGAATATTACACGACATTCACCTTCACCACAGTGTAACTGATGGTAATGGGAAAACGTGTATCAATGCAACCTGTTTTTAGCTTTGCCTTATGTTACTAGCTCGTTACCGAATCAAACTCAATATATTTTAAACTTTACCAGTATCGATATGCTAGCTTTATAGTGAGTACTAACAGCCATGTTAGTTGTTTATATTCATAATGATAAAGTTAGGTATGTTATTACATGTGATTCTGACATGATGTCACTACATGCACTGCGCTCTTCTCTGCTTGGTGCTGGCAAACGCCGGCGTCCTCCAGCTGAGCGGTCGGCATCGCGCGTTCATGTGTTTTGGGGGCGTGGCTTTGGAAGGAGCCCAGAAGGGAGGGGGTGGGAGTGAATGGAATAAGTAGCTGTGTTTATTGCAGCCCTGAGAGGACTACAGACACTCGATTTTTATAAAGACAGTTTAAACAAACTTGGGGAAAAGGTTTTTAGAAAAATCCTGCCTTTAAGGGCATTAAAGTCATCATGAAATTGAAAAGAATTAAATCTCTCCCAGTGATGTAGTTTGTATTTGTATTTTTGTCTGTTAATTATTCTCATCTTAAATAGGACAGAGTGTCCAAACACAGAGAAAAACTCCTGGTGAAGCAGCTGAGATCCATGTGACACTATTATAAAGATGGCGTTTATTAAAGAGGAGAGTGAAGACATGAAGATTGAAGAAGTATTCACAGTGAAACAAGAAGATACTGAGGAACAAACAGGTTAGTTTTCATTCTCTGAGCTGAACTCAGTCAATTATTATCGAGAAATCCTTAATCCATATTAAAATGTCAACCTCTACAGAAATAAATGGTATTTTTTAAAAGTGTCATATGTGTGTCTTAATTAAAGTGGATTTATTTGACATGAAGCAGGTCGCCTTATGTGGACAGAAATGTTGAGATCACATGAACAGCCAAATATTTATGATGCCTTCAAGTGCACCTGAGAAGATCCTACTTATATGTTAGCCATTCTTTATTATGTCATGCATTAAATTAGGAAAGATAATATAGAAGTAGTATAAACCAGTGTTTCTCAACTCATCAGCTTTTTATTGTGTTGAATAGGAAGGCATCTAAAACATTCTGGGAGATTGGTCCTGAGGAGTTGATAGACACTGGTCTAAACACAATTATTTTGTGTAACATGAACCCAATATCTACGTCTGAAGTAGGGATGGGCATTCGATTAAATTTTCTTAGTCGATCGTCGGGAGAATTAACGATCGACTATCGATTAATCATTAATATTTTTATATTGAAATTCATTATTTCTTTAACTTTTTATAAATTAAAAATGCAATGAAAATACAAAAATACAGTTTGTTTGTCCTCGGTGAGATCTTTATTACAAGATCAACTTGTGGCAGTGAAACTGGACGTTCGGTAGACTTGAAGATTCCTGCGGTGCTCTAAACCAGCGGAACCTGCAGCTGCGAGCCGGCGTTCTTAAACAGAGACCCATGGCCACTTCATCTGTTTTCTGTGATCGGATAGCTATCCGGTCGTGAAAAGACCCAATCTAAATGCCCTCCGAAACGCATTCGAGACGGATTTAAATCCGATCGTTCAAACCACTTCAGGAGGAGATCTGAGACGCATTCCAGACGAAACTGGACAAGAGTAAATGCATCTGGTTGTTGAAACCACATATGTAAATTTGACTTATCCCAAAAATGATAAGAAATAAACGTGTGAGAGCGTGTTATAGGCTATATGTCATGTTATATCCAGATATGACGACGCTACTTCAATACGCATCACCACAGACGAGCATCTATTCATCAAGCCAACGTGCAAACTATAGCAAATCAAAGTGAAAGTCATTCATCAACACACAATCATCTTCATTAAAAGTAAAGAACCGAAATGATCTTACCAGAGCTGTTGCCGCAATATCTTGTTGCGGTCTTTGATTTAGAAATTTTCGCTGATGATCAATAAAATGCAGCTCATATCAGTTGCTTTCGATGACGTGCAACAATTTAAATATGCATATAGCGCGGGAATTCAAGATCGGATTTATATCCGTTTTGCAAAAACACATTTATGCGACCAGGTGTAAATTAGACAGGGTCAATTTTCACAAAATCAGAACCCCGAAGGCATTTTGTGATTATTTATATTGTACAACATTTCTAGGGGTATTAAGGGGTGCTGAATCCAAATCTGCTGTATATGAAGCTCAAAAATGTCCCAAAATGCCGCCACCACCAGGCTTAAATCTATTTTTCAGTATATCTTTTTGACTAAACAAGGTTCAAACATGAAATAAATGTGCTTTTGTAAGTTTTCCTACATGGGCAATTCAATGCCATATTCAGATTTGAGATGTAATGTGAAGAAACTGCTTAGATATTGCAAAAAATAGTTGTTTTTAACTATGAACTATTAGTAACTAATTAATAATTAAGTTATTATTATTAATATTATCAGGCTACTTTAACTTAGTTTGTATTTTGTTTTGAGGTCAAATGTGTCAAATGTACTGTAATGCACTCCCCCACCTTTGCCCTCCCCAATATCACCCCACCCCTCCCCCAAGCTTAGCCTTTCTCACACTTCTCAGAACGGCTGATCGGAAACATAAGACAGCTAACAGGTAAAGTCATGTCCAGTGTATATTTTCATAATGTGACATGTTTTCATAAACATCCCAAGGGGATCAATAACGTTTCTATCTATATATCTATCTATCTATCTATGTAGTTTAAATAATTGGAGTATATATTTTTGCATTTTTGATCACTAAAAGAAGCCTATTAGTGCGATTAGCTAGATGACATCAAAGTCAGTAAACTTAACACACTTGCTTTTACACTGACTGATTGGAGGAAAAACTTTACATTTATTTCATTTAAAGGTGCTCTAAGTGATGTTTGGGTGACGCCACTTCTTGTTGACGCTTAAAGTATAGGCCTTATTTGCAAACACCGGAAGTAGCTAACCGCGGCCATATTGTTGACATGACATCTGTCCTGCCCCTAGCCGCACGCAGATTTGAGTTGAGGGGAGCAGTAGCCTAATGCTTCATCTCTTCGGTATCAAGAGAAGATAAGCTTGATTGGTGTGGACCCATATCAAATAGACCCAATAGTCTTAAGTAAAGAAAGATCCGTCCTTATTGCCAGCCGTAACTTATGCTGCCAACTCTCACGCATTCACCGTGAGACTCACGCAATTGACACTTTTCACACGCTCTCACGCCCCACATACATTTTCTCACGCACAGAAAAATCGCGAAGCAAAGAGGACACGGAGACCGACAGACTAGACAGAGCAGGTTACTTATGATAATAAAAAAATCTCAGCTCTCAGATTCTGTCAATTTTATTACGAAATTCAAACAATAAACACAGTTTTGGCACTTGTAAATGTGACGCGACAGATCCCTAGCGGCACGTGAACCGATCATCTCTAGCTAGTAAATAAACACGAATGAACAATGTTGAAAGATACAGTACAACTTACCGAAATGTATATTCCTCATATATAATATCGACCAATCAATCAAACAAAGGGGTCAATAAAACAATTGGAGAACAATTATGTCACATAACATTTACCTCAGGAAAGCCATTTGATGACCATAATATAGGCACGTTAGTTGGCTAGAAAAAAAGAGCTATAGAGAGTATTTAGCTAAGTATGTGTACTATATTACATATTTATTATATTTGTACTTATATCATTAAATAAAGTTGTTATTATAATAAAAATAAAAAAACGCATTATATCTCTCTCTGTATGTTTACAGCATTAGGTGAGTTGTTTTTTTCTTGAGAAAAATTAACGCCTATCTTGTGTAACCTACCTAATATTTATCCAAATGAGTCAATATTAAATCAAATCACAATAATTGAATTGAATTGAAATAATAAAAAAAGCGTAACCTTAGCTTACCAGAAATTGTACCATGTAAACATTGCAACATGTTGTCACTAAACCTAAAAAAATTCAGTTTAGTTACTAAAATGTTTTGACAATCACAATACACTTATTGTCATGCAATATTTTTTTTTTTACATCCCCCAATCCCCCCTAACATGTGGTAAAATGATGGGAACAGACTTTGCTGTGGGGAGTTAGCTGAAAGTTTAGCCTATATTTATCCTAGCTAGCCACAAGTCTCTCCTGCGCTGGCTCAACTCCTCTGTTTCCTTCCCTTCACGTTTTCTGACAGTCGGTATCGCATAAAAACTAACTCCGGGGTTCTTATTGCTATTGTTAGAACAGCCGTGTATTACATAACACACCATCGCGCTGTTTAAAAAAACAAATACAGCGATAATGCCATGGATAATGCCGACGCTGCCTCGCTTGTCAATTGACAGATTGACAGTTGCTGTGGTTTCTATGTCAACAACATGGCCGCCGCGAACATTGATGACGTAGATCGAATAAGAACTATTGCCAAACAAAACGGAGACTAGCTAGACCCTCCCTCCTCCTCATCCGCACACTAACTTCCCAAACCCCACCCCAAATCCTTCTTGTCGGTTATTGGCTGGAACAGTTTGATATTTTTCATGGTGCGGGTGAGCCCAGTTTGTTTTTGTTGCCGTTTGTGGAGAAATTTCATTTATTGTATGAGATGTAGTTTTTCTTTCTGATCTTGTTGGTAAAAGATACACTGCTTCCAATCTATTGGAGGTATTTTGCTCCGTAGAGTAACATTTTGCAGAGTTGGGGTGGATGCAGATGAACTTCGTTTGGTATCTATTGGTAACTTGGGCTAAGGAGGTATTGTAGGTGGGCCGTGGGAGGCCTTTCAATAGAAAAAATTAAATAAAATCATGAAAGATTACTAAAAGGGATTGATTGGTTCAAGTAGAACAATACCCAACGAGATTTACATTTAAATAAATTAAAGGTGCTCTAAGCGATGTCACGCGTTTTTTAGGCCAAAACATTTTTTGTCACATACAGCAAACATCTCCTCACTATCCGTAGCTACCTGTCCCCTGAACACACTGTAAAAAACGTGGTCTCTGCAGACACCCCAGGCTCCACAAACAGCAACAAAAACAAACTGGGCTCAGCCGCACCACGAAACATAACAAACTGTTCCAGCCAATAACCGACAAGAAGGATTTGGGGTGGGGTTTGGGGAGTTAGTGTGCGGATGAGGAGGAGGGAGGGTCTAGCTAGCCTCCGTTTTGTTTGACAATACTTTAAGCGTCAACAAGAACACCTTAGAGCACCTTTAAATGAAATAAATGTAAAGTTTTTCCTCCAATCAGTCAGTGTAAAAGCAAGTGTGTTAAGTTTACTGACTTTGATGTCATCTAGCTAATCGCACTAATAGGCTTCTTTTAGTGATCAAAAATGCTAAAATATATACTGCAATTATTTAAACTACATAGATAGATAGATAGATAGATAGATAGATAGATAGATAGATAGATAGATAGATAGATACGTTATTGATCCCCTTGGGATGTTTATGAAAACATGTCACATTATGAAAATATACAATGGACATGACTTTACCTGTTAGCTGTCCTATGTTTCCGATCAGCTGTTCTGAGAAGTGTGAGAAAGGCTAAGCTTGGGGGAGGGGTGGGGTGATATTGGGGAGGGCAAAGGTGGGGGAGTGCATTACAGTACATTTGACACATTTGACCTCAAAACAAAATACAAACTAAGTAAAAGTAGCCTGATAATATTAATAATAATAACTTAATTATTAATTAGTTAATAATAGTTCATAGTTAAAAACAACAATTTTTTCCAATATCTAAGCAGTTTCTTCACATTACATCTCAAATCTGAATATGGCATTGAATTGCCCATGTAGGAAAACTTACAAAAGCACATTTATTTCATGTTTGAACCTTGTTTAGTCAAAAAGATATACTGAAAAATAGATTTAAGCCTGGTGGTGGCGGCCATTTTGAAGTTCTCAATTTTGAGGCATTTTGGGACATTTTTGAGCTTCATATACAGCAGATTTGGATTCAGCACCCCTTAATACCCCTAGAAATGTTGTACAATATAAATAATCACAAAATGCCTCCAGCACTTTAAATAAGCACATTTTCAGAAATTCTGCCTAGTCTAAATGGAATCGTTTTGATAAATCAGATAGCTATCCGATCTGAGAAAACGCATGAAGTTCCCATAGAACTTCTGCACCAGTCTACTGATTTCTGTTGAGAAAGATAAGCATGTTGACATGATCTGGGATCAGACGCGACCGCAACCTGGTGACAGCCAGTCCAGCCGCCGAAAACACCCGCTCTGAGGGGACTGACGTTGCCGGGATGCACAGGTACCTCCGCGCTAAAATTAATTCCATTGCTTCAAGACTCACACTACGCAACGCAACCTGCATTAGTTTAATCGATAACAAATAAACGTGATCGACGAAATTCTTAACGATCAATTATCGATCGTCGATTAATCATGCCCATCCCTAGTCTGAAGTACACAATCCCTGTGTTTGAATATGCATACTTCCATACTATACATTAGGTGAGCTGAGTAGTATGCCTAAATTCATAGTATTCATACAATTATACAGTTTTATTAATTAAAGGTATAGTGGAGGAATGAATTCATACAATTCGTAGACACTTTTTCTCTTGCGACCCTCAGACATTTTGAAAAAACCCGGTGAGAACGGCGAGCTTCAATGAATGGCTGAAACCATAGCTCACCACACATATACACCTGAAAGTGCGCATGCGCAGAAAGCGAAAACTACCTAGGAACGAGCACGTACGATGGCCTTACGTAAACATATCACCAGAATGATTGACAATTAGGAGGACCAATAGTCTTGATGATCCACCCGGAAAAAGAAAATCCTCCACTATACCTTTAATAACATTAATTTATAATTATGCAAAAGTATCTAACAAAAACATTTATTTTGTATAAAGCAAACCATGAAATGTGAGTGATCACTGTCTCGCGATATCGCCATGACGGAGCGTGAGGGTGAAATTAGCATCGAATATGCCACCACTACATTCACACTACATTACTGTGGCCACCAAGACACCGCCTCCACTGCCTCCACTGAGTGACTCTGCAACTCATGCTCGTTGAGCAGATGTTTACACAGTTCACTGATCACGTGACGAGAGTAAGGGGGGGCCAAGCTGAGTATTTCAACTGGGGGGGCCAAGCTGGGGCCAGTTGTACTGTTAGAGGGGCCAGTTACATTTAGACCTTATTGTTGTCACATCATTTTCTGCACTGCACTATAGGCATTAACAGGCAAAATACCATGTTAACAATCATTCAACAATGTATTTGCATTTCCATTATATTTTTTTAGATTTGCATTACATATTCAGAATCAGTCACATTAACTGTATTCTACGATTTTTTTTATTTATTTATTTTTGCAAAAAGATCAGCAAATTCATCTAGATTTAATGCCTTTGCCCTCCTTGACTCAATACTTAGAACCCCTAAATTGCTTAATCTGTCATCTGACATTGTGGACCTGAGATAGGTTTTCACCAGCTTTAGTGCATACAATATAATATACAATTAAATTATGCTTATTTTAAATGTATTGTGCAGGCTGGCTAGGTATAAAAAATATAGGAAAATCCATGATAATATGAAACGCTTCAAAACAGAGCGCACAAAGCGTGTATGCGCATCGCGGGTGCAGAATGATGTGCTCAAAGCAACATGGAGTCACAGTGTTCAGCGCTGCACAAGTGCGCATTTAAAAGTTCACGGCACAAAGCGAAATGTCGAGCGCACAAATCCTAGTGTAGCCTATATCTGTCCAACAGTTTATTGATAATTTGTTTCTTCACATAGTGAAGTTTTAAATTCCAGTTATTGTGCGTTTGATGCCGATTCATAGTCCTTGTGGTGTGAACAGGCACACGGTAGCTAGTCGTTTTAAAACAGCAACAAACATAAAATACAAATACACAAAATAAAGTCATTTTATGCAAATCCACAGCCTTTTATCTTCAGATCAAGCATTATAATGAGAAAATATATCATATTGGAGAGAGTTTTACCGTGCATCCTGCTGTAACCGGACGAGGCGTGCGCGCTGTTTGAATACTGAATGGAGAATGATTGACAGATGAGGGAAAACGAGTTTCCATAAACTTTAATTTAATGATGTAAATAGACTTCTGTCCCTCACATTAAGCTATGGAATGGCTTCAGATGACTTTGTGAAATTATAATCAGACCCTCTCAGACCCAAGTCACCCAAACTGACGTGAAAAAGAGGCGCAGAAAAGCGCGCTGTTTGCATCCCTGTTTAAGTAAAAATACTCAGCACCATGAGTTTGTTGATCATATATTTGATCCTTTTTCAAACTGCCACAAACTAACAAACGGCCAGGTTAAGATTAGCTGATCTAACGTTACACTTCTGTAATGCATTTAATACAAATACAACATATTAACAACTTTACTCACCTCTATATTTCCTTCTTTGCTTTAACTATAATATTCGCGCAAAACGTCCACCAACTTCTGAATAGAAAAAAACCTGCAGATCCGATTTAAGCAGTCCCTCTAGGGTTACATTTGTGTTCCGTGTTGCCACTGTCTAATAACGGATCATGTGAAAAACAACGATAGCAAAAAACTGTTTTGTAAAAATTATTTCACACTCCACATTTAGGGGGGCCACAAGGGGGTCCAAGCTTGTTGTCACAGGGGCCCCCCCTCCTGGAACCGCCACTGACACAGAGTATGTACGATTGCGAATTTGAAAGTGAAGTAAAACGCGAGCTCCCTAATGCGCGCAAATTAGGCTACATACAATAGCCTGTCTGCCAATATTAGTTGTGGCTCTGGCCTCTGTTTGCACTTTGAATATTTAGAGTTCTTTGATTATGGTTGCACTTGCACTTATTGTTTGCACTTAATAAGTATAAGAAATGTTATTTATACTGTATTTTTGTTATGTTCAATTTGTGGAAATATTTGATAACTCATAAAGTAGAGCTAAAATGACATTCATTACAAGATTATTAGTTAAAACATTTCAAAATGCACCTGCAGACTATTTTTTCCAGTCATAAATTTTGTCATTGATGATTTCTATAAAACATTGTCTCGTTCTCGTGAACCCAATCTCGTGTCTCGTCTCGCCTAGTGAGATAAGTGTCTCGTCACACCCCTACTAATAACCAAATTGCTTACCACAGCTACGCAGATGATACCTAGATCTACAGCCCCAATAGCCGTGTTTCTATTGTCGGGCCAAAAGTGAGCGTGCCAGGGCCAGTCTCATTTCCACTGTCACTTTCGGGGCTTGATCAGGGCCTACGCCCACGGTTTTTGACCCTCCGAATACCTTGGTCCAAAGCGGGCCTACTGGGACTTGAGGAGTTGTCATGAACAAAGGCAGAGTTTAGTCAGGAGAGGGTCAACAGTTCCTGAGGAGACACAATCGATTTACATGATGAACAGATTGAATTAAGGCTTTTATTCACATAAACATTCATCAACTCACACATAAGTTGTGGAAAATGGAAGCTCAAGCATTTTCACTTGACGTGCAAGAACCAATGAGGTTCATTCTCGTGTGTTATGCAGCACGTTTGATGTTCCGCAAGAACAGGGGCCTGTACCATGGAGGTAGCTGAACAAACTCGAGGTTACAGGATTAGTTTTGAGTTGACAAAACCAAACCGATGCAATCAGGCTTTATTGGTACCATGATGCAGCTCATCAACTTTCTCTGTCAACTCAGGCTTTGATCCTTAAGCTATGATTACTCCACGCGCACGTGCACATAAAAGAGTGACGTCGACACTGAACAACCAATCGCGGGTAGAGCGAGAGCGATATATTTTTCCGCGGAGGAGCAAGAGATAATCATTCAGAATTACGATTAATTTAAATATGCATTTCAAGCTCGAAACAATACGGTCTCTGCTGCCAAAGCAAGAGAAGGCTGTTGGAGAAAGATTGCTGATTGTTAATGTGTAAGTTAAACAAATACGTTCTATATTTATGTAAAATTATGTATGTATGTATGTGTAGCCTATATGTGTAATATAGCCTATAGCCTATTTTTATAATATATAAAAAATGATACATGCACATTTTTTATATATTATAAAAATAGGCTATATTACACACATAGGCTACACATACCTCGGAGCGGATCTTCTGTCAGATAACATCTCCAAAATGTTAAATACCCTTTGACTAGTAACCAAAAGTCCAAATCAAAGTCTCTGCTGCACCAATTTAACTGATATAAATACTAGTGTAGAACATTGCATAGAAACCGTGTCTATTCCTCGTTTAGTGAGATCAAATAATAAATCTACTGCAGGATCTAGGAAAAATCGAATTGTTATTAAAACAGAAAATGTTGCTATTGGTAAACAAAAACTATTTCTAAAGCTAGGTCTACTAAACATTAGATCACTCACACCTAAGGCAGTTATTGTAAATGAAATAGTCACAGATAATAGCTTCGATGTACTTTGCCTTACTGAAACCTGGCTTAAACCAAATTATTATTTCGGTATTAATGAGTCTACTCCTCCTGGATACTGTTATAAGCATGAGCCCCGTCTGATTGGTCGTGGCGGAGGTGTTGCAACCATTTATAAAGATATTCTAAATGTTACTCAGAAAACGGGTTATACGTTTATTTCATTTGAAGTACTTGTACTAAATGTTACGCACTTAGATGTTAGAAAAACATCCCTATTATCTCTAGCCTTGGCTACCGTATATAGACCGCCAGGGCCTTACGCTGATTTCCTAAAAGAGTTTGCAGATTTTCTCTCAGACCTATTAGTCAATGTCGATAAAGCATTAATTGTTGGAGATTTTAACATACACGTAGATAATCCAAATGATGCGTTAGGAGCTGCGTTTACAGATTTATTAAATTCATTTGGGGTCAAGCAAAACGTCACCGGACCAACACATCGTCTTAATCATACACTCGATTTAATTATATCACATGGAACCGAGCCAACCGATATAGTTATCATTCCACAAAGTGATGATGTCACTGACCACTACATGGTAACTTGCATATTACGTACTGCTGTAATATGTCATGCGGCGCCGCGTTATCAACCAGGCAGAACAATCCTCCCATCCACCATAGATAATTTCTCAAATTGCTTATCTAATCTGTCTCAGCTGCTGCCTGAACCCAAACAAACAGATGAACTAGAAGAACTAACTAGCACTATGAGCACCATTCTCTCTAGAACATTGGATGTGGTTGCACCTATTAAATTAAAAAAGGTCAGAGAGAAAAATAAAGCACCATGGTATAACAATACTACGCATGTTTTAAAGAGAGAAACCCGTATTTTAGAGCGTAAATGGAAACAAACTAATTTAGAGGTCTTTAGAATCGCGTGGAAAGACAGTATGTCACGTTATAAAAAGGCCCTAAAAGTGGCCAGGGCTGAGCACCTCCGCAAACTAATAGAAAACAACCAAAACAATCCAAGGTTTTTATTTAACACCGTGGCTAGACTAACAAATAAACAGACGTCACCCGAACAAAATATCCCGTTACAGTTCAGTAGTAATGATATCATGAACTTCTTCACTGAGAAAATAGAAAGCATCAGAACCACAATTGTAAACGTTCAATCTTCAATCGCGCCTTATAATTCAGCTTCAATTATCACCCCGCAAGAACAATTACAGTGCTTTACAACTATAGAACAAAAAGAGTTAAATAAACTTATCACTTCATCTAAATAAACAACATGTTTATTAGATCCTATACCAACTAAACTACTGAAAGAAGTGTTTCCTGTAGTGGAAGAGCCTATCCTCAATATTATTAACTCGTCTTTATCTTTAGGTCATGTTCCAAGAACATTTAAACTGGCAGTTATAAAACCTCTCATTAAGAAACCACAATTAGATCATAATAATCTAGCAAATTATAGACCCATTTCAAATCTTCCATTTATGTCTAAAATATTAGAAAAAGTGGTGTCTGCTCAACTGGGCTCTTTCTTGCAACAAAATGATATCTATGAAAAGTTTCAGTCTGGATTCAGACCGCATCATAGCACTGAATCTGCGCTCGTTAAAATCACGAATGATTTACTTTTAGCTTCTGACCAAGGCTGTATCTCAATACTAGTTTTACTTGATCTTAGTGCTGCGTTCGATACTATAGATCACACAATACTCTTAGATCGACTACAAAATTATACTGGTGTTCAAGGACAAGCACTAAGCTGGTTCAAATCATACCTATCTGACCGCTACCATTTTGTCTATTTAAATGGAGAAAAATCGATCATAACTCCAGTAAACTATGGAGTGCCGCAGGGATCTGTATTAGGCCCTCTGTTATTTTCAATATATATGATGCCACTTGGAAATATTATAAGGAAACATGGAATTAGTTTCCATTGTTATGCTGATGACACTCAAATATATATTTCATCACGGCCGGATGAAAACGCTAAATTTTCCAAATTGACAGAGTGTGTTAAAGATATAAAAGATTGGATGACGCGTAATTTTCTTTTATTAAATCCAGACAAGACAGAGGTCATACTTATCGGTTCAAAAAACCGCCCACAAAACCTCGCACAATACAACTTTAACATCATAGGATGTCCTGTTACTTTATCCTCTACAGTAAAAGACCTGGGTGTTATACTCGATTGCAACCTGTCTTTTGAAAATCATATTTCATATGTTACAAAAACAGCCTTTTTCCACCTTAGAAACATTGCTAAGCTACGTAATATGCTATCAGTTTCTGATGCAGAAAAGTTAGTTCATGCATTCATGACCTCGAGACTGGATTACTGTAATGCCTTATTAGCTGGTTGTCCTGCATCCTCAATAAACAAGCTACAGTTAGTCCAAAATGCCGCCGCTAGAGTTCTTACGAGATCAAGAAAATATGATCATATAACACCGATTTTATCATCACTGCATTGGTTACCTATAAAGTTCCGTATTAATTACAAGGTATTGCTACTGACTTATAAAGTCCTAAACGGCTTAGCTCCAGTCTATTTAACGGATCTTCTATCACCCTATAATCCATCGCGCTCTTTAAGATCACTAAATTCAAGACTTTTGGTCATACCTAGGATATCCAGAACCACCAAAGGAGGGAGAGCATTTTCACATTTGGCTCCAAAACTCTGGAATAGTCTTCCTGATACTGTTCGTTGCTCAGACTCGCTCTCCCAGTTTAAAACTAGATTAAAGTCGCATCTCTTCAGCCAGGCATTCATATAATCCTACAGATCAAACTACAATCCGTCCTCTAGCTCATAAATGCCAGAGGAGAACTGGCCCCCGACTGAGCCTGGGTTCTCCCAAGGTTTTTTTTCTCCATTAGGTCACCTGATGGAGTTTTAGGACACCATTAGGTCACTTGATGGAGTTTTTCGGTTCCTTGCCACTGTTGTCTTTGGCTTGCTCAGTTGGGGATATTTTGGGGATATTTAATCTAATTTTATCAATCAATAAATTCCTCTTGAAACAAACTTTGTTGTATTATTTTAATTTAATACTGTGAAGCTGCTTTGATACAATCTGTATTGTGAAAAGCGCTATACAAATAAACTTGACTTGACTTGACTTGACATACATATATACATCATTTTACATAAATATAGAACGTATTTGTACTACTAAGAAAGCTAGGGAATCCTATCATAAGATTAACAGAAAAATAATAAAGATTTAAAATAATTCTTAACATGTATTATATTGTATAGTACATTTGTGCAATTTGCTTTAAAAAAATAAATGGGTCACCTTATATCTTACCGGCAATTTTATAAAAGCCCTCTTTTATGGACATGGTCGATAAATGTCCGGGGAACACTATTAATGAAACTATTCATGTACTCCTGCAGAGCGAGGACCACCTTACGAATGGTTCGACAAACCGTGTTATCCCCTAGCTTCTGTGCGTCACCCACCGTGCAAGTATGTACCACTTGCAACAAAAAAACCGCAACGCAATACCATTTGCGGTACAGTAAGTGCATGAATTCGACGTGTTAAATTCTTTATGTGCGGCTCAAGAAGTTCGCAAAGATAAGACATTCCTTCCGCGGAAAATCTGTATCTTTCATACAAGTAACTATCAGGAAAGGCAAGGGGAGTTTGTCATGCTAAAAACTCTTTCTCTACGAAGTGCTCGTCAAACAATTTGCGCTGAGATGTCCACCGGATTTGGAAGAAAAGGTGAACAGACACTGGGAATAAGTTACGTCACCTATATGTTTCTTTGCTCTCAGCTGATTGGTCAAACTTCAGTCTGAGATCTTGAATCCAGAACATAACCTGCCCCGGAGCAGGTTAGCCGTGCAGCGTAAGATACCATGGCAACGAACACCGATTAAAGCCAAGCTACTTTCATAGTACCTAAAACACAGGGTTGGCCGAAACTAAACTGAAACATAGCTGGCTAGCCACCTAAACCGGCTTCATGGTATAGGCCCCAGGTTCAGTTGAGCTTCTGTTTATGTTTGCTGATCAATGTTTATATGGGAATAAAAGACTAAATTAAATCTGTTCATCATATAAAGTGAACGAGTCTCTTCAGAAAATGTTGACTAAACTGCTCAATTCATATCAATTAGTTTTACAATCTCTATGTAATTTTTTATATCTTTACGAAAGATATTCGTTTGTTCTTGATCTTCAAGGTAATATTCCTGGTGGGCCAGAGGTGCTCCGTTAACTAGATGCATTACTGTTGAGAATCTAGCATACATGTTGTTAGGTTTTATGCTTTAAATGTCTAAATGTGTTGATGTATTTTGCTTTGTGCCATTAAGCATGTCTTAACTTGTATTTATCTTTTTCTGCTGTAGACCTGATGACACTGAAAGAGGAGAGTGAAGTACTGAATGAAATGAAAGATCATGATTTGGTAACTGGAGAAAAATATTTTAGTGACTCACAGACTGAAAATACTTCTTCACCAAAAAGAGTTCAAAAGACAGGAGCTGGAAGTTTTTTCACCTGCTTTCAGTGTGGAAAGAGTTTCAGTCAACATAAAAAGCTTAAAGTCCACATGAGAGTTCACAATGGAGAAAAGCCTTACACCTGCCAACAGTGTGGAAAAAAATTCACTGAAAAAGGAAACCTTAAAGTTCACATGAGACTTCACACTGGAGAGAAGCCTTTCACCTGCCAACATTGTGGAAAGAGTTTCACTCAAAATGGAGCCCTTAAAAACCACATGAGAACTCATACCGGAGAGAAGCCTTACACCTGCAAACTGTGTGGAAAGAGTTATAAAGCAGAAATAAACTTTAGGTATCACATGCACATTCACACTGGAGAGAGGCCTTTCACATGTGATCAGTGTGGAAAGAGTTTTACACGTAAAGAAACCCTTAATTCCCACAAAAGAGTTCACTCAAGAGAGAACCGTTTTATATGTCATGAGTGTGGAAGGAGTTTCCCTGACATGAAACGTCTTAACAGGCATGGGATAATTCACTCTGGAGAGAAGCCTTTCAAATGCCAGCTGTGTGAAAGGAGCTTCCGAGTCAATAAAGACCTGAAGACTCACATGAGAAAGCACACAGGAGAGAAGCCTTTCTTGTGTCATTACTGTGGAAAGACATTTGGTCATAAAGTAAGCCTCAAGACTCACTTGAGACTTCACACTGGAGAGAAGCCTTACACATGCCCTCAGTGTGGAAAGAATTTTACATATAAAGAATCGTTTGATTCCCACATGAGAGTTCACACTGGAGAGAGCCCTCACACATGCAAACAGTGTGGGAAGATCTTCTCACAAAAAGGAAATCTTAAGTATCACATGAGAATTCACACTGGAGAGAAGCCTTTCACATGTGATCAGTGTGGAAAGAGTTTCAGGCATAAAGTAACCCTTAATAAACACATAGGGATTCATTCAAGAGAGAACTGTTTTAAATGTCATCAGTGTGGACAAAATTTCACAGACAGGAAACAGCTTAAGAAGCACGTAATAACTCACATTGGACAGAAGCCTTTCATGTGTCATCACTGTGGAAAGAGTTTCACACTTAAAGGAAACCTCAAGACTCACATGAGACTTCACACTGGAGAGAAGCCTTTTACATGTCTTCAGTGTGAAAAAAGTTTCACATATCAAAGGGACTTGAAACATCATTTACAAAGTCATTCTGGAAAGAAATTGCAGTGTTCTGAGTGTGACAAGAGGTTTGCAAAAAGGAAGAATTTCAAAAATCACCTGCTCATTCACTCTGGTGGAAGGCGATTTAATTGTGATCGATGTAATAAAAAATTTATTTTGCCATTACACTTACAGATACACCTAAAAAGTCATGCGGATGTGAGACCCTATTTGTGTTCCTTGTGTGGAAAGAGTTTTAAATGGCTCGGCAGTTTAAAATGGCACCAGAAAATACGTTTCTGTGTAAAATTAAGGCTACGTTCACACCACAGCTGAATGTGGGCCAAATCTGATTTTCCCCTCAAATACAGTATATTTGGTGAGGCTGTTCACATGACATTTTAAATTTGGCCCATATCAGATATTTATCTGATCAGGTGACACTCCTGTAAAACTTGACCATGTCTTTTATTTCCATCCTTTAGTTCTTTATAATTTGCCTCATACAGTATATTAGATTAATACTTCGGATTCAAAATATTAGATAAATGACCTTTTGTCTTACTGTGAAATGCCACAATGTAAATGGACACTTTTAAATAAAAGAATACAAGTGAATTAAATAATTGCACTGCATTTTTTGATTGATTTTTAGTGAGAGAATTCACAGGTTGCACAGGAGAGAATGTGCGGTGAGTAATTTCTTCTCCTGTTATTGTCACTTGCAATTCGTGTCACATGTATAGCATAGCCTTCTCTGTCAGCACAGAGGGCTTTTCATGTGATAAATGCAAGGAGATAGTCGAAGGATTTCAGAACTAGAGACACGCATCCAAACTTTAATCGAGGATAGTAAGAATGCAAGGGCTTTAGATACTGCTTTGGATGCGACTAGCTTAGTGAACTCTGTACATTGTTCGGTTCCTGCTGTAGAGCCTGTGCAGCAGGGCAATTGGGTGACCGTGAGACGCTGTAGTCGCGGGACAAAACACCGTTCTTCTGTTCCGATTACCATAACAAATAGATTCTACCCACCCAGTAAAACACCCATTGAGAATCCTGTTGAAAGTGCCCTAGTTATTAGTGATTATATTACACGGAACGTGAAAATAGAGACACCAGCCACCATAGTCTCTTGTTTGCTGGGAGCGCCTGACATCAAAGCAAATTTAAAAGTGCTGGCTAATGCTAATCGTACATTCTCTAAGATTATTATTCACGTCGGCACTAATGA
This sequence comes from Leuciscus leuciscus, assembly GCF_965113295.1. Taxonomy (NCBI): domain Eukaryota; kingdom Metazoa; phylum Chordata; class Actinopteri; order Cypriniformes; family Leuciscidae; genus Leuciscus; species Leuciscus leuciscus. The sequence goes on along the minus strand of NC_138728.1, from coordinate 27,871,770 downwards.
TGTTCGACTTTGCCAGTCGGAGATCACTAAAATTTACGTTAAAGAGGTGTGTGAACTCGCAAGTACGATGTCAGGCACCATAATTTTCTCTGGCCCCCTTCCTGTTCGCCGGAGTGATGAGATACTTAGTAGACTGTCCTCACTCAATGGCTGGCTGTCCAAGTGGTGTCCGCAAAATAATATAGGTTTCATAGACAATTGGAAACGTTTTTGGGGTAGACCTGACCTGTTGAAAAGAGATGGTATTCATGGTGCCGCTCTTCTCTCTAGTAATATGGCACATAGTCTTAGAGCTCAAACATGAATTGGAAATTACTGAGAAGTCTAGTTTCAAATTTAATTTTGAAGTGTTAGTGCTTAATGTAACTATCTAGTGTAAATGATAAATCGCGCTTGACATTTGTGCTAGCTACTATATACAGGGCACCATACAGACTTTATCAAAGAATTTGCTGATTTTTTTTTTTTATCGGAGTTAGTACTGGCTGCAGATTAAGTCCTAATTGTTGGTGATTTTAATATACATATAGATGACGAAAAAGATGCATTGGGATTAGCATTTAGAGACATTCTGAACTCTATTGGACTTAGACAACACGTGTCAGGACCCACTCATTGTCATAATCATACTTTAGATCTAATATTGTCACATGGAATCAATGTTAATGCCGTTGAAATTCTGCAGCAGAGCGATGACATCTCAGATCATTATCTAGTCTTGTGTATACTTCATTTAGCCAAGGCTGCAAAGCTGACTCCGTGTTACAAATATGTTAGAACTATCACTTCTGCCACTAAAGATTGCATTATTAATAATATTCCTGATCAGTCTAATCTCCTCAGCATCCCAGATAGCTTAGAAGAACTCAATATTGCGACATAAACTTTTGACTCTCTATTTTTCAGCACATTTGCTCTTTTGCGCCTAAAGAAGATTAAAGAAAATAGTCCAATGCCGTGGTACAACGAACAAACTCTGGCCTTTAAGAGAGCAGAAAAATGGAGCGCAACTGGAAGAAAACGAAACGATTTTCGAATTTCGTGGAGAGAGAGCACGATTGCGTACAGAAAAGCCTTAAAAACTGCTAGATCTGCTTATTTTTCGACTCTCTTAGAAGAAAACAAACACAGCCCTAGGTATTTATTTGACACAGTGGCTAAATTAACAAGAAATAAAGCTTCTACTTCTGAAGTTTCCAAAGAGCATAGCAGTAAAGCTTCTACTTCTGAAGTTTCCAAAGAGCATAGCAGTAATGACTTTATGAACTTCTTTACTTACAAGATTGATAATGTTAGAGAGAATATTATAACTTTGCAACCATCTACTACCGTATTGTATTTCCCTGAGGAAAAATTCCATTCATTCATTGCAATAGGAGAGGAAGAATTGTCTAAACTCGTTAAATCATCTAAATCGATAACATGTATGTTAGACTCTATTCCGACTAAGCTACTGAAAGAAATGCTTCCAGAGGTCATAGATCCTCTTCTTAATATAATTAATTCATCTTTGTCACTAGGATATGTAGCAAAAACTTTTAAGCTGCCTATTATTAAACCTCTTATTAATAAAATGCAACTTGATCCAAGAAAATTAGTCAATTACCGGCAGACCTCAAATCTGCCCTTTTTGTCAAAGATACTAGAAAAAGTAGTATCCTCACAACTATGTTCCTTTTTAGAAATAAATTATATATGGAGGGAGAAAGAGATGTTTTTCGGCCGCTTGGTATCAGTCACGGCCGTGGCTTGAATATTCTGTAGATCGCGATGCATGCTTTTGTTTTCCGTGTCGAGTGTTCGGTGTTGCTTTCTCTGAAAATGACACGTTCGTTTCAACAGGTTTTCGAAACTGGAAAGCAGCATTAGAACGTGACCGTGGTCTTCAAAAACATGCGTGCAGCCAAGCTCATTTACAAGCCTCGACCTCATGGACAACAGAGTTTTGCCGCCGATCGGTGTCGGGGGAGACCGTAGCATGTTTGCTCGGCCCCCAACAGATAGAAAAGAATCGCTATTACATAAAAAGCATGGCAGGTGTTGTGAAGTTTTTAGGAGTCAATGAGCTTCCACTACGCGGGGATAGTGAAACATGTGACAGTGAGGAAGATTGCATAGTTGCTGGGTTTTTTCCAAGTTGTTTAAATACGCGTTGGAAAAAGATAAATACCTGGCTGACATTACATCAGGTATCCCACAAAATGCAAAGTACACTTCCAAAACCATCCAGAATGAAGTGATTGAAATTTTGGCATCCATGGTTCTGAAAAAAACAAAACAGAAAAATGACACTGCTGATTCAGCTGCATTCTGTTTGAAAAGTGATGGCACAAGGGATCGGTGCAACACTGAAAATGTGTCCATTATCATTTGTTTTGTGTGCAATGGTGTGCCAGAGGAACATCTCATTGGCTTGTTAGAACTCCAGCAGCTTGATGCAGATTACATCACTACTGAAATATTACAACACTTGTCTGAAACAGGATACAGTGCTGATAATATAATGAGCCAGTGTTATGATGGAGCATCAGTGATGAGTGTGGTGCGAGGTGGTGTTCAGGCTTTATTAAAACAAAGGTTGGGCAGGCATATCCACTACTATAACCACCAGCTTCACCTCACTGTCATACATGTGATTCAAAGTGAACCTTGTGCTAAAAGATTCTTTGACTTGTCAGGCTCCCTGCACTCTTTTTTCAGGCATCATTTTGTCTCTCAGAGATACAATTGCCCGTATCTCAAGAGACTGTTGGAAATCCGCTGGACAAGTCATTATGAAGTCACAAAATGTGTGGTGGATAATGAGGAAGTCATTCTTAACATTCTTTTTAAGGTTTCCAATGATGACAATGCATCAGTTGACCTTGCAAAAGAATCATCCGGGCTTCTCTCTCAGCTGAAGCGAAGCCATTTTTTTAAAATTGGCAAATTTCTGATACATCTTCTCGCCATTTTAAAACCAGCAAATGCCATCCTACAGTCTCAGCATGTTGATTTGTGCAGTGCAGCTGAAGTTGTGCAGGGATGTCTTGGTGCACTGAAAAATCTCAGAGAAAATTACAGTGAATTTCAGCAGTACTGCGCTGACGTCTACTGTTGAGCCCTCACCAAAACGTCTAAGGACTGTGAATCCCTCCTATGGTGACTCTGTCATTTTTTCACCTTTAGGGCAAGAAGGGCCGTCAGGTTCTGAATGTGCCACTGCAGCTCTAAGACGACAGATGTTGAACATACTAGATACAGCTGTATCAGAGATAGAAAACAGGTTTTCCACAAAGAATTTACAGCTGATGCAAGCCCTCTCAGGTTTAATGCCAAAATCCAACACATTTCTTGACATCCAGTTGCTTGAACCTCTCTGTAGTCTTGCAGGGGTTGCAAAAAATGAACTCTGAGGACCTGAACTTTTGCAGGGGTTGCAAAAAATGAACTTTTGAACTCAAAAAAATGAAAATGAACTTAGAACATTGCCAGACCAATGCTGTCCAAAAAACTTCCATCTGATGCTGAATGTTCTGCTGTTTGCAAACTCTTGCAGGAATACAACGATGCATTTGCAGGTCTTCATAAATTGTATGTATCTGCTATGGTCATGGGTGTCTCTACTGCTTCATGTGAGAGCTCATTCTCTACTCTGGCAAGAATTTTGACACCATTCCGCCGAACAATGCTTCATGAGAGGAAAAAAAACCCTTGTGCTTTTAGCTCATGAAAAAGCAATAACACATGAACTGGACATGGATGAGTTTGTAACAGAATTCTCTAAAATGAGTAGAAAGCTAATTCTGTAAATATTATAGTGAAAGAAGTAGATATTTTTCAAGACCTGCCCTGTTTTCCTCAAATCTAAAGTTACTAAACTGATACAAGATATATTGTGTGGTAAAAAAATAAAAAAGTCTGTAAAGTTATACTATATAAACAGACGTGAGAATAATTCTTAAGAAAAACAGCATTTCAGATAAAATTTACATTTTTAGTTTGTAACAAGTTTGTTTTAGTTGATGTAAATAGTTATTTTAAAATACCTGCCCCTTTTTATCAAATCTAAACTTACTTAATTGATACAAGATCTGTTAAGGGGTAAAAAAAAAAAAAAAAATGTTACAAATGCAAAAAGAGAGAATGTAAAAATAAACATGTTAACCATTTTTATCTATATATATAAAGTTACTAAATAGTTCCAAAATACATACAAAAAATATTAAAAATGAAGAAAACTCAAACACAATAATAACAAACAACCCTAACAATTGCCTTAAATGTATGATATTAAAACTATATCAATAGACATGTGATTAAAGCATTAAATAACCCTCCCCTCTCCTCCCTCAATATCTTTTGGCTACGATCATATTATGATGTTCCCATAAGTTAATATATAGTGGACGGCCACTAGGGCTCCCACCTAATAGTCGACTAGAAAAGACTTTGTCGACCGAAATTTTATTAGACAAAAACTCCACAGGAAGTGATGAAATCACGCAGACTGTGACAAACAGATCATTAACGGCAGGAAATCCAAACATTCGCCCATCATAGGCCGCTGTACGTGAGCTGTATCGTTCAGTTTCGTTCCACCAAGTGGGGCACTAATTTTTCTTTTGCTCAATATGTTCAACGTTAATAAAAGGTATCCAAGCAAAAAGTTCTCCACGCATTATCCTGCAGTTAATGAGAAATTGTAATTTATTGGCGCACTATATTGACTGCGTATTGAGACGTCTAAAACGGTTGAGCTCGATTTTCAACCAATCAGCATCGAGAATGTAAGTAGGTCACAGCCGAAATCAAGCCAATATCACTACGCAGGGGAGGACGTAAGCAGCGCATCTTCATCTGATAGCGGCGATCAAGCTCGATTAACACCCGTAAAGTGTATTCTTCATGTCGGAAAAGATGGTGGGAAAGGTCCGCAGCCCTTTACTAAAGTCCGATGGGAAAAAATCAAGCAATGTGCGTAGGAATGGCTCAAAACGTCGGACACTACGGAGCTAACGTTAGCTATTGCTAATAAACATGTTGCCCTCCTGGACAAACCGGTCTCTGATGTCCCAACAACTACGGGTTTCACCCGGCCTGATATCGGCGTTTTATAGAAAACAAAACAAAAAAAAACACGCTTGACTTGTGTGTATGTGCGTGATGGGTAGGTTAAGGGGTCGGGTTAGTGTGTGTGTGTGTGTGTGTGAGAGAGAGAGAGAGAGAGAGATGGGTAGGTTTAGGGGTCGGGTTAGTGTGTGTGTGTGTGTGTGTGTGTGTGAGAGAGAGAGAAAGAGAGAGAGAGAGATGGATAGGTTTAGCGGTCAGGTTAGTGTGTGAGTGTGTGTGAGAGAGAGAGAGAGATAGGCCGCTGTCAGTAGCCTAAAAGAGGCCTAGAAATAGGGTTTCGTTCCACATATTTAATATCAGAAATATATATGAGATTCCTTAGGAAAAAGTTCTCCACACACAATCTTGCAGTTTTTGAGAAAAATTATGCTAAAGGTGCCCATTTTGAAAAAAAGGGAAAACATAGGGAATTTTGCACTTTCAAACCTGTTATCATATAAACCAAAAAATGCCGAATTACCACTTGAAGTACAAAATAAAATTTTGACATTTTAAAACAGTTTGAAATGTGTGATATACCTGAAGTTGCTATCTAGGGACAGAAAACATGATAAGATTATCAAGAAAACTTCTACTGTAACATTAACATCCCAATTACTTCTCATTATGTTGTTCCAATTCAAAGGTAATATTTGAGGTAAAATCTGAATAACAAATAGAATTAAGCCAAAATATAATAACAGAACTCCCAACTCTCACGCATTCACTGTGAGACTCACGCAATTGACACTTTTCACACGCTCTCACACCACACATCCATACTCAGGAAAGCCATTTAATGACCATAATATAGACACGTAAGATGGCTAGAAAAAGAGCTATAGAGAGTATTTTGCTAAATATGTGTACTATATTACATATTTATTATATTCGTACTTATATCATTAAATAAAGTTGTTATTATAATAAAAAACACATTATATTTAATTTGAGTTATTTTTAACCTTAAATAATACTACCAGCTGATAGGGCTGTCTGTGTGTAGCCTATTGTTCTTGAGAAAAATTAACGCCTATCTTGTGTACCTAATATTTATCCAAACGAGTCAACATTAAATCAAATCACAAGAATTGAATTGAAATCGTGAAATTTCTTTAAGAAATTTGTAAAAAAAAAAAAACTTAGCTTACCAGAAATTGTACCATATAAACATTGTAACATGTTGTCAAAATTCAGTTTAGTTACTAAAATGTTTTGACAATCACAATACACTTGTTGTGATGCAAGTTTTTTTTTAGCAAACAAAAAAATAACTCAAATTAAATATAATGTGTTTTTTATTATAATAACAACTTTATTTAATGATATAAGTACAAATATAATAAATATGTAATATAGTACACATATTTAGCAAAATACTCTCTATAGCTCTTTTTCTAGCCATCTTACGTGCCTATATTATGGTCATTAAATGGCTTTCCTGAGTATGGATGTGTGGTGTGAGAGCGTGTGAAAAGTGTCAATTGCGTGAGTCTCACAGTGAATGCGTGAGAGTTGGGAGTTCTGTTATTATATTTTGGCTTAATTCTATTTGTTATTCAGATTTTACCTCAAATATTACCTTTGAATTGGAACAACATAATGAGAAGTAATTGGGATGTTAATGTTACAGTAGAAGTTTTCTTGATAATCTTATCATGTTTTCTGTCCCTAGATAGCAACTTCAGGTATATCACACATTTCAAACTGTTTTAAAATGTCAAAATTTTATTTTGTACTTCAAGTGGTAATTCGGCATTTTTTGGTTTATATGATAACAGGTTTGAAAGTGCAAAATTCCCTATGTTTTCCCTTTTTTTCAAAATGGGCACCTTTAGCATAATTTTTCTCAAAAACTGCAAGATTGTGTGTGGAGAACTTTTTCCTAAGGAATCTCATATATATTTCTGATATTAAATATGTGGAACGAAACCCTATTTCTAGGCCTCTTTTAGGCTACTGACAGCGGCCTATCTCTCTCTCTCTCTCACACACACTCACACACTAACCTGACCGCTAAACCTATCCATCTCTCTCTCTCTCTTTCTCTCTCTCTCTCACACACACACACACACACACTAACCCGACCCCTAAACCTACCCATCTCTCTCTCTCTCTCTCTCTCACACACACACACACACACTAACCCGACCCCTTAACCTACCCATCACGCACATACACACAAGTCAAGCGTGTTTTTTTTTGTTTTTTTTTCTATAAAACGCCGATATCAGGCCGGGTGAAACCCGTAGTTGTTGGGACATCAGAGACCGGTTTGTCCAGGAGGGCAACATGTTTATTAGCAATAGCTAACGTTAGCTCCGTAGTGTCCGACGTTTTGAGCCATTCCTACGCACATTGCTTGATTTTTTCCCATCGGACTTTAGTAAAGGGCTGCGGACCTTTCCCACCATCTTTTCCGACATGAAGAATACACTTTACGGGTGTTAATCGAGCTTGATCGCCGCTATCAGATGAAGATGCGCTGCTTACGTCCTCCCCTGCGTAGTGATATTGGCTTGATTTCGGCTGTGACCTACTTACATTCTCGATGCTGATTGGTTGAAAATCGAGCTCAACCGTTTTAGACGTCTCAATACGCAGTCAATATAGTGCGCCAATAAATACACTTTTCTCATTAACTGCAGGAAAATGCGTAGAGAACTTTTTTCTTGGATACCTTTTATTAACGTTGAACATATTGAGCAAAAGAAAAATTAGTGCCCCACTTGGTGGAACGAAACCCTATTTCTAGGCCTCTTTTAGGCTACTGACAGCGGCCTATCATTCATCAAGCTCAAATATGGCTTATCACTTGAAACTTGTAAGTAGTAGCAACTTTACAAGTCCGCTCGCTCTAATGTTATAGAACATATTTCTCCTGTTTTACAACATTTGCATTGGCTCCCAGTTAAATTCCATGTAAATGAATTATCATTTTAATAACTAAACAAGTTGGCTCCTTCATATCTTCAAGATCTTCTTCATATACACACTCCCTCCACTACATCCTAAGATCGGCTTACACTTGTTCTTCCACGCACTCGGACAACTTCCATGGGGTCACAAGCTTTTGGTTGTTTACAAGCTCCCCATTTATGGAACTCACTTCCTGTAGAAGTTTGCAATAGTTCAAGTCTTCCGGTTTTTAAATGTCGTCTTAAAACGTATTTGTTTAGGCAGGCTTTTATGTGACTTATGTGAATTATTTATTTTATTTTATTTTTTATCTTTATGTGATTGTAATGTCTGTTGCTGTACTGGCTTTATTATTTAATGCTATTGTTTTTATGGATTTTGTAAGGTGTCCTTGAGTGCCATTAAAGGCACCTATAAATAAAATGTGTTATTATTATTATTATTATTATTAATGTTAACCTGATAAATGTGCGCTATTATTAGACGCATATCTTTGTGTGTGTGGTAGGGATGGCTCGATACCACAATTGTGGCTTCGGTACAATACCAGAATCTAATACCTCGGTGTCGATACTAAATCGATACCACAGGTGACCAATAACCAGCCTCAAAAGTTAAATGAATTGAAACAATTTTATTAAAAAAACACTGCTTGAAATTCTGCTGCACCAAATGTACAAACCAAAAGTATCAAAATGTTCACAAAAAAACCCCCATTATTTTCTCCTTGGCATCTCATATCTTCTGTCAAACTGTTTCACAAGGTTTCTGAACCCGGTTTTATCAACAATAGAAATGGGAATTTGGTCCATGCAAATAAACTCTGCAACAGCTCTGTTAAGTCGTTTTGCTTCTTTGGAGTGGCTTTCATATTTCCTTGTTGTTGCTAGCACTTCTGGCTACCTGAAGCTGAAGTAGCTTTTTTTGTTCCTTTCTGTGGGTGTCAAATCAAGGAAAATTTAAATTACATGTACACCATGTCATGCATCAACAGAGAATTATCAACATTTATAGCATTTATTCATCTTGGTTTGCTTACTGTTTGGTTTGTGTTTGGGTTCAAATTAGTTTAATGCATTCCATAAAGTACATGCTAAACTAGTATTAGTATATTTAAATAATACTTACTGATTCATCTAGATTAATAAATGTTATAATACTGTTAGGTCAGGTTACCTAATGAATGTTTACAAATGTAGCTTAATTGTAAAGTGTTATTCTAACATTAATATTAGTAATATTCATATTACTACCATTACTCTCTCTCTCTTTTGGCTGATTCCTCTAGGGGTTGCCACAGGGGTATACCGCGCATTTAGTGTGTGGAGAGCGTTTACTCCATGACTACAGGCGCTGGCGCAATCACTTGCATTTATCTTAAAATACTCCGTCATTTTAGTCATACTGAGCAGAGTAATGCAAACTGTAAAGGGTCTACTTTTATTTCTGTAAACTCTTGCTTTTGTAAAATAATGAAAACAATCACACTGTAAAAAATTTCGAACCCTCCCAAATCAAAAATTTCAAGTGACCGATAACATCTACATTTTTCAATTGGCCCAAGTGAAATTCTTGTTGCAATAGTCTGTTAACATTGGCTCAATGAGAAATAATACGTCAGACTAATTGAAAAATTTAGATGTTATCGGTCACTTGAAATTTTTGACTTGGGGATGTAATTTTTTTTTACAGTGCAGGATGTGCTTCCGTCTCTGTCTCAGTGAACTTGAGCGTCACAGATATGAACCAAAACTCAGCGTATACTCGCCTCACAGACATGAGAAATATATCTATAAAAGCTTGACATGTCTGCTTTTAAACAAACCAATTCAAATGGAAAACAAATATCCTCAGATTATGTAATCCGTATAAACGTGCATATAGGCGCGTCCACTGCGGGGGTGATGAGTCAGCATCGTCAACTTAATCTCTGCAGTCGAAAACATTATCAATAAAATCAATAAAAATAAATCAAAAAGCGTCACAAACGCGCGGTTTCTGCATCAAAACGCGCGTCCTCGACGTGTGATCTGCTATTTAAAACGCACGTTTGCAACGTGCGCTTTGGGGTCACCGAAAATAACAAAAATGGGCGTTGAAAACGTGTGTTTTGACTAGGACAAAACGCACGCTTTTGACGTGTAAACAGTTAACCCAAACAGGCAGTACAAACGTGTGTGAAGTTTCCAACCAGGCGAAAAGGACGCGTGAAATACGAGTTAAAAACAGTTTGAACGGGTCAGTGTCATTGGCTGCTGAAGGCTTGGGTCTAACCATTTCTGTGGGCTTGGGGGGGGTTTAGCTACTGTTCATAGACTAGGCTACCACCATTTAACATGCCATAGATCAGGTTATTCAGCCTATCTATTTTGTCCTTTTTTTGTAGAACTTATAGAAATAATACATTTAAATTGCAGTTTTATCAAAATTTAGATAAAAATGAAATTGCCTTGTTTTTCTTCGCTCATGCCTTTTTGTAAATAAACACATTAGTGGTCATTCTAGCTCTAACATGAAATCATTAACATTTGTGTGGGAAAATCAGTTACGGTGGAGGTAAGCAATCAATGCAGGTTAATCAATATCTCATATCTGTCTTTAGAGAACAACGTGGACTTTTGTTGTGCTTACATTTGAAGGTATCACAAGCAGGTGGCGCTTATTGAAACCTTTTTGTTCAAATATTGTGCGCTCAACACAGACAAACAGTAATTAAGTACACAGGTGATATTATCCATTTAATTTTTTTAAGACTTAGTGTTTAAATAGGGTATTTTATACTTTAAATAAGTATTTAAGACTTACAGGATTAGAATGAGAGCTTGTGCTCAGGGCAGGACATATATAAGAACTTAATTTGTCCCTATATTTTTTCCATTTTCTTTTTCTTGTGTAGGCCAAAGAAAATATCTAGATTGCAATTTTATGAATTTTTTTTTTTTTTACCAAGATAAGATTGCCTTCTTTTGCACATTAATACCATTCTAGCTGTATATCTATACCTCAAGTTTTCAAACTTTAAAAGTTAACATTTGATTGGGGGAAAAGTGTACAGATGTGGTTCTTGATCGATGCAGTTGTAATGAAAATTTGTTAAGCAACATAACCTTTATATATATATATATATATATATATGTGTGTGTGTGTGTGTGTGTGTGTGTGTGTGTGTGTGTGTGTGTGTGTGTGTGTGTGTGTGTGTGTGTGTGTGTGACTATAAAATGTATCACTATTGCGAGCAGGGTGCCACCAAGATGCTTTACAGGGACCAAATGACAGAAACATCTGATAGTTCACTCAAAATTCAAAACATTCTGTCTACATTTATTCACCCTCATGTTATTTCAAACATGCACAAGTCATCCCAATTTTTAAGATTTAACATATGCTTTTTATTTATTTTCTTAAATGTGAGCAATGGTAACAGAACTAATTTACATCCTGGGATCAATCGATTAAATTTTTTATCCAATTTATTTTCTACAAATGTGATGCATCTACCAGGTTTCAAATATAAATAAATACTGTCTATGTTATAAGGCTTATGTTATGAAGTCTTCACCTCAATTAGCACATAAAACCAGTCAACCTATTAACATGGATAATCCATCTCTACATCTCTAGATAGATGGATAGTCATCTACATCTAGATCGATAGATAGGTTTAATTTCAAATGTCAGTAGAACCAAATCAAAAGCAATCTACTGGTGCAGAATATAAATTACAGTTTGAAGTGCATCAATAGCCGGACTACCAACAGGTCCTGCAAGAATGTCCACATCCTGCAGTTGTTGCATCTGTGCCTGGGTTGGACTGAATTGTTTAGCAGGAACTGTTACAACTTCCTGACAATCCAAAGCAGGAATTACAAAATTTTGAGCAGGGCTGGGTCAAAAAAACTAACTCTGCCATGGCAGTGAGTGAAGATGTTTGCCTCTTAAGACATCCTCTGACAAACATCTGATATGGTGTGTGGTGACAAGCAGTGCACAATCCATGATGAGCTTCCTCCCGGAACCCGGGAGGAAGCTCATGTATTTCCTACCAGCCGTTTGTTGTGGTCCTTAAACTTTTAAAAGCAAATATTTCCCTTTGCTTTGAACTTCTGAGCGTTGTAACTTTGCAGATGTTGTTTATGCTCAAACAGCGACATTACACACTAACTAAAGTTAGAAAAGTGAAATCATAATCAACCACCCCTTTAAAAGGTGTACATTATGTAGCCGTTTGAAATGCATTAAGGGAGCAATGAAAAAAAAATTCATTATCTTCACCTGAGATATTCCATATGGAAAAATATGGGTTATCAGGGTTGCCAGCTGTCAAGCTTTCGACCACTCGTGAGAGCCACTCTGCCAAAGTAAATCTCACAACAAATTGGCAAACCTGTTTTTGATATGAAATAAAGTCCAAGCTTTCGCATTTTGTAAGTTTTAATATTTTATTCATTATTATTTCTTTTTAATTATGTTGAATGAATTTAAGCAAATGCATAAAATAAGAAAAAAAAGTCAGAACCTGCTCTATATTTGTTTAGTGAGAGCATTTCAATTCGACATCAATAGACTGCAGATTGTTTAGACATTGAATGCTTTAAGAATGTATAAAATAATTTTTAAAAAAGTCAGAACCTGCTCTATTTTTGTTTAGAGAGAGCATTTAAACTTTAAGCCAGTCCAAAAGTGGGAGCTTGAATAATGCCCTCACACATGTACTTGGTGAACTCCTCGTAGGTGTTATGGATGGGTAGTTTAAGTTTTACAAGGCAAGTATTGGCCTCAGGGTACTTCCGCCCTGTCTCATGATTGAAAGTCTGCGTTGGCTGCGGAGAAAAACCAAGTGCTGGTATTCTGTCAGCTCCAGAGGTGAACACCAGCAGTTGTTCGAGTGTTATATCAGACACACCATCTATAAAATAGAAAGGTAATAAAAACAATAACATTAATGATCAGTAGGATTGTGTAAAATTCAAAGTAGCTCAAACTAAATCAAAATACTGTTACTCAGCATATAATTAATTTACCTTCAATATCTAAAAGAAAGTCTCTCCAGAATCCTTCCACCTTTGTTTCCAGATGCCACCAATTGCTTCCAGGAGGGGACAGTTCCACTTGGAACAAAGAGATCAGGTCTGTTGCTTTTAGAGGCCTCTCTGATGAACAAAATGCCATCTTGAAGATGTTGTGATGATTTTTCATCATCTCCAGAAGGCCAAGTGTGCTTAACCCTTCTGCAAGTCTGTAAAAACAAACAAAAAAAAAACAAAAAAAAACTGTATGATGTTACACAAATAATGTGTACATTTAGAAAAGCATGTTACCCCAGCACACCCAAGTGATGAGAACCAAGCAACTCACATAGGTTAAGTGAATTAGAAGTACCATTCTCAATTGGCCATTATTTTACAGTGAAGCAATACTAGCCTAAACAACAGGAGCAAAACAGGAGCAAGTGCACCATTTTAAATAACCGTTGCAAATAGCAGTAGGTAGGTTTGCCCTTCAGCAGGAAAAAACAAACAAACAAAAAACAGCTCACCCAAGTATTTTCCTTACAAAAAAAAGGGAGAAAATCTGCTCCAACCACTCTGGTACTGTCATGAACAAAATGAAGGATTTGAAAACAAAATGCAAGTTACAATTTGTATTAATTACAGATGACCTAAGGAAGTGCAAAAATTAAAATGACCAATAATATATACAAAAACATAAGTACATAAAATATACACAGTACACACTTACTGTTGTAAGGCTTCTTTGGTCCTTCCTTCCACATAGAACTGGTCACGTTCCTCCATGGTGGTGATATGCCCCAGGGACCCCAACAAGGACAGGCTTTCGGCAGCTTCCATAATGGCATCTCTAGCTGCTGTAATATCTCCTGCATCACTGATCTTTGTCAGTTTATTAGTAGACAGTTTATTAGTAGAATCAGGCATTTTGTGATACCTTCACCATTGGTTTGAATAATTAAGAATTATGTCTTACCTTTTTTAATTTCCACTGTAAATCCAGGTCGGCTACTTCTTCAAGAGTGGGTGATGATGTTTGAATTGAGCACAGGTTTTGATAAAGTCTCTCCGAAAACAAAGAAGGAAACAATCCTCCATGTATCAGTGCCACCGCAATCATTTTTCCATAAACTTGGTACAGACCTCGCTGTAATGCTGCAAAAATGTAAGTGTTTAAAAACAGAACAAAGACTTTTTCAGATAAGACATACTGTGTGGAAAGTATTTTGCATAAGACAATTATAAATTAAAATCTACATTTGAAAACAAAGGCATAAATATAATTTTAAAAGCTAGTTAAACAAGGAGAAAATATGAATACCAACCACGGCTATCCAGAGACAAATTCTTTTGGTCCTGTGACCCTGTAAAAAGGGCGCTTTCCTTAAGCGCTAACATGAGGAGTCTGAAAAACTCCCGTTTTGGCCCACCCTCATCCACAGCACCCTCTGCTTGGTTGAAATCATCCATGAAAACGATACTTAATTTGGCCTCTGGGGTAAAACCTCTCCTTGCAAAGGCCCGCACAGCACCATCCAACACGTTTTGTCTGCATACATTGAACATATTACTGCTGGGCATCTCTTCCATACAGACTTTTGAGACCAGGGTGGCCAGTAATGTTCTCAGATCGGGTCTAAAAAACTAAAAAAAACAATATATATTAGTTTTAACTATTATAAACTATTATAACCAATAAATAGACCTTTATGCTCATAGCAGTAGCAGCGGATAAAACATTAAAAATAGGGCCTTGCAACACCCAAAACAGATGCCCTTGCATATGGAATTTATATGCAGTACCCAAATGGCCTGACAGCAAAATAATAATCAAGTAGGAAACTTCCACTTACTCCATGTCATTGACATCTGGAGAGCCAACAGTCCTGTCAAAGTACCCAGATGAGTTGTCATCATGAACGTTCTCTCCAGGAACCAGTGTGCCCTGACAAAAAAATTTTTAAAACCAAAGTAAACTTCTAAATAGCATTTAATAAGGTTTGGAATTTCATAGTTACATGAGTCTCACATCAATATCTGTGTCATTCCAGGTTACAAAAACAGTACAGGATTCATTGAAGTAATCAATTATCCTGCCCGTTGTTGTACTGCTGCTTATTGGTGGCACCCTGGCCCTCTGGATAGAGAACACCTCAGTTGCCATCTCATCCGAACCCACAAAGTCAAATAGGTGCTTAAAAAAAAACAAGATATTAAAAGCAGAACACTGCCTTGTAAAACTGTTCAGTTTAAAAATAATCAAATCATATTACTATAATTATATTATAATTAAATTACTATATGAAGGGTTTGGGTTTGGGTTTGGGTTTGGGTTTGGGTTTGGGTTTGGGTGAGGGTGGCGCAATGGATAAGACACATGCCTTTGGTGTGAGAGACCCGGGTTCGAATCCACTGTGAGACACCAATGTGTCCCTGAGCAAGACACTTAACCCCTAGTTGCTCCAGAGGCGTGCGACCTCTGACATATATAGCAATTGTAAGTCGCTTTGTATAAAAGCGTCAGCTAAATGAATAAATGTAAATGTAAATGTAAAATTCTCTCAAAAACAATTTAAGAAGCCTCAGTAGCATATTTATAAGTATTTTAAAGATAATCTATTGCCTGCATCATGTTTTTATACATTGACTCATTGGTCTCTAATCTTCAATATGCCCTTTAACGGTGTGGCTTTTGGTAAATTAGGAATAATGGTATGAATTTTTCTGATATCTGAACCCAGTTTCTAAATACCTGAATTGGGTGTGTGAGGTCAAATCTTCTCCTAACGATATGACCATCAGGATATTTTATTTGGAGTGGGATGCCATCCCGTGGCTCAGCCAGACTGCTCAAATTGAGACGCCTTCTTTCCAAAGCCTGTCATAAACAACAGTAAAAAATATTAGTCTATAGCCTTATTCGAACAGGACTAGTTTAACATGGAGAGATGAGGTAAAGTAATTTTACCACAGGATGTCTGTAATAATAATTGCCTAATCACACGGGATAAGATATCCCAGTAAAACTAGCAGAAGTGAGCAAGTCATTTGATTTACACACATTTTGGTACGCTTGTGGTGCTCTTCCACTGCATGGTAGGGTACAGCTCACTTCGGTACAGTTCACTTTGTGGCGCTTTTCCATTGCATGGAACGGAATGGTACAGATTACTTTAAATGGTACCACCTCTGTTGAGGTTCCAAGCCTCATACTAAACTGTGACGTGAAACACTGCAGATCACTGGTTGGTAGGGCTTTGACTCTGAACTTCGTTATGATTAACGAAATTATGATATTCGAACGAATATTAGGCAGCCTTTAATATTCAAACCTTTTACGGGCATTATTTTATATAAATGTGTTTGCTTGTAAACGTTTTCTATTCAGACGTTTTTCACGGATGGTGAAGTTGTGAATCACGAGTTCATTAGCAAGGCTATTATTGGCCATCTGAGCTCCTGTAGGTGATGTGAAGCCTTTTTTTTATTTTATATATAAGAATAATGGATAAAACCTGTCAAAAGCATACTGTTTGTGTTTAATCCAGGGTCTGATTTTTTATAAAAATAATAAAAAGAAAAAGTTGTGACTGTGTTTAAAGGCATTTAATGGTCAAAATATTATTAATAAATATTTGAATATTCGTTTTAATAAACAAACAAACTTCAAATATGATTTGAGCAAAAGTCAAAGCCCTACTGGTTGGTCAGACAGAATCATCACTACCAGAGTCATTGTATTTGCGACACGAGACACCAACACGCTAGATTTAGGGGGCTTTCAACTGGCAGGTTAGTTCGGAACGGGGCACAGTGAAAAATAAATGATCATGAAAAATCGCTAATGTGAACCTGTCATGCTGGGGTACCGAACCCGAGACTACCTGGAGGAGGTGGTTTAAGTTCAGTTGCTCCCAACATCTGGGTGAGTGAATTATCAGCAAAAAGTTTTTGAAGGTGAGCTAATCCTTTAATTAGATCAGAAGAAAATATTTTACCTGATTATTTTAGTATGATCATTACATATATAAATGGTTTTTTAAATAGTTAATAAAAATAGCATTTCTCTAGGAAAGTTATGTCGTTATCACATCACAATATTCAACAACATCGCATATTTTCCCAGTATCGTGCAGCCCTACTGTTCACCTATGAACAGTGTAGGAAAACTAATACTGGCTTTCGGGAATCTACTCGTGGCCTTTGAGAATCAATTTTGAATCGACCACATTTAAAAAAAAAAACAATTAACTCAAATAATCAGTAATGCTGAGCTGAAACTAAAGACTTTTCATAGAAATTTCCTTGCCTCCTCCAGCTCACTGATAAATCCCACTAAAGGATCCAATTTACTTACATTCAATCTCCTCTCTTCCATCAACTGCACAGCTTCATTAATATGCTCCAATGCCAGTCTCTGTGCTTCCTAATTACAGAGAAGTGTATTTCAGTCAGAGTTCACTTAAAATACAATATTACAGTTATACCCAAATTTAAAGCCCAACTATATATCTAAGATGGAAGGTGTCAATCCAGCAAACATAACCTCTTCATTATCTCCCTCACCTAAAAGATAAGTTCAACCAAAAGGTTGTAAAACCAAAAGTAAATCTCTTAGTAAAACAAATGTTTTTGCATCATTTTGGACTTGCCCTCTCCTGGTCCCTATGCCTGTCTCTGTTGAGGGCCTCCAGGTATTCAATGTCCTGGCTTCTCCGCATCTCTTGTCTGTTCTACAGTCTTTATACCAAGACAAACAACAAATTACATGGAAACACAGACTTAGACCCAAAATGAAGTGCAGTGTGGCATTTCTGCACTGGATATGCCCAAAGCAAACTATGAAGTAGTGCTGCCACTAACGGCAAATTTTCTAACGATTAATCTTTTGACAAATTTTCCGATTAGTCGACTAATCTAAACGACTAATTTAAATTAGTCATTTAAATTAGTTACAAATTTAATTTAAAAATCAAGGTGTTTGTTATTTTGTTGTGTCCATTTTATTTTAAACTCAACTGCAGGGCCAAAAAATGTCATCTATTAAAAAACATTATGTATTAAAGGAGAACTCCGGTCAATTTTAACATTGAGCAAATTTTTTTGTCAATTTGGAGTGCTGTCAGTACAGAGAACAACGACAAAAATTGGTGTTGCCTACACCGTGTTATTCTCTTTTTAAAATTTGCACCCTGTTGACTTCAATAGGGCAAGTTATAAACCTGCTTTTAGCCTCTTAACATCCTTGATGTGTCATTACAAGTGCCCAGCCAATGTGAGTGATCCCTTCAGAGTTAACACGGGTGAATCTGACTGCAGTAGATGTGAAAGATATTAATAAAAATGATGTTTATTCAGCCAGCGCACATACCTGTATTTACATCCTGTGTTCGGTCGAAGTCCATAGTAATCGATTGTCGAGTTCACGCGCGTGATCATAGGTACTTAACCAACGCTCGTGAACTCGACAGACTTGCGTGCGCACTTCAGGAAGTATTTAGTTAAATAAAACGCATGTAAGGGATGATAGTGTTGATGATTTACCTTGGAATCTGATTAGAAGGCCACCTTATGCTATACATGCACAGTAAACCTGTGTTGTTCACTCAGCTGCGCATAATAGTACCGGATGAATAATAATAAAAAAAAATATTGACCCGTGTTCTGTTTTCTATCATGCGCCGCGCACGTTTGCAATGATGTAAGATGCGTGCAAACGCACCAGGGTTCGGTAGAATTAATGTGACCAGGTTAAGTGTTTTAGTTGGAATTTGGATACCCTATGTAGGCTATTTATACTTACTCCATTCCTATAGAGGGAGTCTGTTGCAGGCTAACTTCCTGTGCTTAGGCTTCCACTAGGAAGTAGATAAAAGCAGCGTGCAAAGCACAGCTAAAGTAGTTCCAGGCAGGTCTTGACCGCATTACAGTTCCATATCACTTCGCGTAGTCAACTGTAATAACGGAAAATAGGATACAATTCATAACAAGAAAAAACATTTAGCCCCGTGCGCTTGATCTACAATTTTCAATGTCTAGCTTCACAATCAATGGAAACATGCAGTTTAATTTTAATAAATAAAGTATATAGTCCTATATAATCAATAGAAAATTAAACTGAATATAGGCTAAATAAATGGATAGTCCTGCAGCACGGATTTTTATTGCAGATAATTTAACAAATAAATAATTATTGATAGGCCTACTTGTTAAAAGGGCTTTGGGTTTCATTTATTTGGCTAGTCTACTGTCATCTGTCAATAATAGAAAAAAAAAGAATGAACGAATTAATTAAAACGAATTGAATTAATAAATAAAAAATAATGACGCACATGCTTTTCTGTCTCATTATTGCAACATCTCTCTCTAATAGCTGCATTAATAACTGCATAAAGCCGGTAACACACTTTAAGGCCGGTTATGAATGTAATTTGATACTTATGACTGATCATGCCCAAACGCGTGTTCAGCGCGTTCGGTCTGTGTTCAAAGTCGGTGTTTAAAATCTTCTGCAGTCGATGAAAACAGTCAGAGAATGTGTCAGCGAGTCGTGTGTCCCCAGCATTAGTCTGCTATCAGCGGCTCAAACCTCCGTTACTAACTCTGAAATTACGTTTTGGAATTAGCAACGGAGGCATGGGATTAGATGCGTAAGAAATTAGTCCTACATACAAGAGCGTTTTAATGACAAAAACTTTACAAACGTCTTGAAATACATAATCTGAACAATGTTTCGAAGTGTGGTAACTGTAGTATAAGCGGAATAATTGACTTATATTTTAATACATTAAGTAAGGAATAATTGACGACAGGCCGTTGAATTATTAGAAAAATAATTTTAATACATTAAGTAAGGAATAATTGACGACAGGCCGTTGAATTATTAGAAAAATAATGCACACCCGAGGTGTAACGGCCACTCCGCTTCGCGTCGTGACCGCATTACCACCTCGGGTGTGCATTATTTTTCTAATAATTCAACGGCCTGTCGTCAATTATTCCTTACTTAATGTATTAATGTGGGATGTACTGTGCCAATTGTTTGTTTCTTCCCTGCTTAAATGTGTTGCACTATTGCTGCGAGTAGAAATAGATTTTATATATTTATTCTGTGTGGTATGTTGTAAGCGAGATCGTATATTGTGTAAACCAGGGAAGGATAATACAGTTAGAAGGAAACTGGTGCAGTTGGTTTTATGCTATGTGTGCTTATGGTATGTTTGTGATTTATTACAGAAACTGAGTGCTTCGGGGTGTAATTGCCGCTTTCCCCTATTATAAATGTGAGAACTGTATTGTACCTCCAAGGTGTATTGTACATTTTGTTTGTTTTGTTTGTTGTTTTCTTTGCTTTCCTGAAGGGGTGGTTTTTTTGATGAATGGTCTGGCAAACAGTATTAAAACATTGTGCCCCACTTACCCAAAGCTAGCCTCTAGTGTAGATTTGGGGTGGTTTCACATGGATTATTCAGTTTGAGTTTGCCGTGTACAGGGTTTCCATATTGGGGGTGCTATGTTAACTAAGATTGCGGTATTTGATACACTGTGTGATAGTGAGGTTTTGCTGTTGGCCAGTTGTGTGCCTATGGACAGTATTATTTGCCAACCTTCAATATTTTAACTATACCATTTGTGATAATAAAGTAAGATATTCTTTTTTGTATACCAGCCTTTGTCTTCCTTTGAATCCTTTAAGATACCTGTTAAAGGGAACTAAGTAATGCTGATAAAGAAAAGTTCCATTATGTTACATTAAGTTGAGTGTTAAACCAGACCAACTCTGCGGGGGGCACTCGGACCGCAGCAAAGGTAGTCAATGTCAAAGCACCATCACCTGCCTCTGCCATTTTTCATATTAAAGCAGTGAAGGGGAAGAAAGAGGATAGCAGATTAACCAGCAGGGCACGCATGGACTGGTGTGTGTAGGTGAATTACAGTGAGCCGTTTGAGACGGGAGTCCAAAAAAGAAATAGCTGGTCAATAGTAAAAAAAAAAAAAAAATTACTGTCAACTCATTTTCATGGTCGATTACGTTGACTAATTGCAGCAGCACTACTATGAAGTTCAAATTATTGCATATACACATTTATTAAGTTAGCATATATGAAACTCACTTCCACTATCTGTTCAATAGATGGCACCTCTGGAATTTCCCCTGAGGGCTCTGCCAGCTGTATTTCCTGAATTAAGAAAAAAAAAAATGAAATAATAATCACAAAGGTATACACAAGAGTACACATTTCATTAAAGAGTTGTGAACACCGGAGACAATTATTCATCTGTTAAATTGGAACCAAAACAATGTATGCTTTTAAGGAAAGGTTTTAACCTCAGCCACCCTCCCCCTTGTGACTTGGAGGCTTATCATCATCGCCTCCTTTGCAATCATGATTGGAACAGATTTGGGTTCCAAATAGTAACAATTTAACCAAAGTTCATCTTACCTCCACAAACACAGAGACCAAATCCCCACCACTGACATCATTATGGACCTGATGTGACAGTATGCTTGTTTGATGTGTAGTGCTTAAGGGCATCCTTCCTGGTGATAAGGAAATTGGTGATTCTTCTGTGCGGGTCTGCCTACCGCTGTTGTCTGACAGTCTCTGCCTGGTAGGGGGGGGATTTGGCGTTCCAAGTGAGGGTGGCTGGTTCAGCACAGTAACGGGGTTGGTCCTCACCCTGTGGGTACAAATGACAGGTTAGTAGTATTGCATACCAACATCCAAATCAAGTTCAAGTTTGTCAATTCTACTATATGTGCAGGACATACAGAGGTTTGAAATTCCATTTCCCTCAGACCCATGGTGTAAAACACCCAATATAACACAGACAAGTATTAAAAATATATATAAATACAATACAAAAAAAAAATCATCAGGCATATGAAAATTCAAATTGTTTACATTATAAGGTGCAAAACAATATGCAATAAGAGAGAGCAGCAATTGTTAAAGTGTCAAAATATTGCAAATTATCAATATATTGTTATATGCATATCACAATGGCTTGCAAAAACTGGGGTCATGAACAAAAGACAGAGAAAAACACTCACTGCTCTTGGCAGAATAACTTTTGTAGCTTTAATAAGAATCAGCATGTATGTGTATGCTGATGTTAAAATAACACTTCTTATGCTTCACTAAAACACTGTACACTTTCAGAAGTTGTAGGGATGTTTTAATTTCACAAAAAGAATTTGAAACACATGTTGGTTATATAATTTAATATATTTCAAAGATAAAAAAAAAAAAAATCTGGCTTTTCTCAGTCTAGAAAGCTCCAAATTCTAAATTAATTTCACATTTACTACATAAAATACCCATTTAAAATACACATTCTTCTTTCCAGAGCTGAAGTATCCCTTTAATGAGTTATCGCATTTTTCTTTAATATTGTGCAAGCCATGTGTTTATAATAAATTATGATAATACTTACGTCTAGTAACTGGTCGATTGGTTCCCTCATTTATAAATCCCACGCATACCCTTAACGTCCGCGGGGTGTTGACTACTCTCCTCCTCCTCCTTTGTGGCCTTGTTGGATTAGTGTCATTTCTGAACTCTCGAAATCTACAAGTACAAAAGTCACACAAAATAGGACATTTTGTTTTAGAATATCGTTAACGTCAACGCAGTATTAGTTACGCTCAAATGATTGACATTTCTTTTAGCAAAAGCCACATCTTGCAAAAAAAAGTGATCGCCCGCCAAAAAGTAATTAACGTTAGGCCTAACTACATAATCAAGGCCCAAGGCTTCATCAATTAGGCCCAACTAGACATCATATAATTAGGCCTAAATAGCCCAACATCATATTCAATTATAATTAATATAATTTACTGCTCGGTCGTACTTAAAATAAACATATTATCTGTCTTGCAATTATACGTATTAGCCTATATACAGTACAACATGACTTAACATTATTTTACAAATTACCTTTCAACAAGACTGCCTTCTTGGTCCTCGTTTCCCGCTTGTCCTATCAATCTGTCAAAATTTGCATTTATTTGAGATCTTAAACTTAAAAGACGTGATCTATACCTTTGATCCGACATGTCTTGTACAGTACAGCAGGCTGAGCTCTGAACTTTCTCCACGATGCTTGCTTGCTAATGTGCTCGTCTAAGCAGACGATGCAGACCACGTTTTCCCATCATCCTGTTGGTTGGGGTGGAGTTTCCCACGTCTCACGTTAAATTCGTTAAATTAATTTTTATATATTTATTTATTTATTTACAGATTTGCAATAGATTATACCTAAAAGTAAACATCACATTCCAGACTTTAGTTAATTATATTAGAATATTATATTAAACCAAACGTCACCGTCTAGCATTGATGAAAGTAGATTGGTAGCCTACACTTCTAAAGGTTCATTAGTTTACATAATATATTAACTAACATGAACTAACCATTAGCAATACATATGTTACTGTATTTGTTCATCTGTGTAAACGTTAGTTAATAAAAAAATAAAAATGGAAAATGCAGTAAAAGTGCAGTTCATTTAGTTCTTCCTAATTATAGTTAACTAACATTAGATCATGGACCTTAATGTACAGTGTAACCATTTCATCTAAATAAATGTATTACTAATCATATGTGATATGTAATATGATGGACACATATACAAAAGTATTAATTAGTAGGAATCTATACATTTTAAAATTTTAGACTACTACTTGGCTTTTTTATATATTGTATGAACTGGTGATTAATAGGCTGCCAGAGGACAAAATAACAAAGATAATAATAATAATAATTCATTACATTTATATAGCGCTTTTCTCGGCACTCAAAGCGCTTTACATAGAAGGGGGGAATCTCCTCAACCACCACCAAGATAGTTCAACAGGGATAAAACACACAACTACCCTTTTAATACTCCATATACTACATCCAGAAAAATTATTTACAAATAATATGCAATGCAGTCTACATCACACAAACACAAGCTAAACCTATGTAATTGACAAAAAGGACTAACTTACAATGGCTTAATTAAACACAATACTTATAAAAGCTGTAAAAAATGTGTCACAAAACTAATCAGAGTCTATGGATGAACAACAGACTGCAGGAACATAATTGTCATCTGAAGAAGGTCAACACCCATGCCATCACTGGAGACATCCAGAGGATCCACCAAGCGTTGAAGTTGATGAACATCACCTTCATTTAGATTGAGCAGGCTTTCAGGGACATTAATGGCATCTCTCCATAGAGGATTAGCATTTTGGTACTCAGGTGTGTCCTGTTCTTGTGCCATTCCTGGATCCGGCCCCAGAACACCACCTTGAAGTTCTGGTGCATTCACGGGTCCTTCAAATACTCCTTGAATGGCTCTCAAGGGCCTGTTCTGCATTCGCAGGCATACTCGGACAAACAGCTGTACTGGAGTGCTAAATCCCTCAGTGCGCAGGCCGTGATTATTCCAGCGACGGCGGAAAACTCCAAGATCCCTGTTTATTCTCGGGAGGTACACATACTGCAAAGCCCACATGTGCAGTTCATTGTCAGGATCAATGATCCCTTCCGACTCCAGGAATGTAAAGAGGCCATGGTACACATTGATCATGCCAGTCCATAGATTACCCCAAAACCTCTCGATCCTCTGATTGTGTGTACTCTGACCTCTGAGAACACTCCTGTTGCCCATTCCATGGAAGACATTCATGAAGAGACACACATCAACGTTCTCTCCACCGTAATCACAACGCACTTGTGACGGCACACCATACTGGGTGACTGCTGTGTTGAAATGTTGCAAGACTGTACTGCTCCGATTGTTGTTAGATGCAACAAGGAAAACCACAAGCCGGCTATAGCCGTCAATGGATCCATGAACCACAATTCGCCACCTTTTGAAAGCAAAATATTTGTAATATTATCAGACAGCTTCTTATAGTTTAATATGAATATGAAGGAACATTATATCACTGTTAAAGTTAGCAAAATTTTAATTCCTGAATGTTTTCATGTATGAAGTGTTGGAAGATGTATAAGCCTTTTGGATTTGGTAACTTGGCTAAATTTAAAGAGGTGCCTATCCATTTTCTGTGCATGGCCCCTAATAAACGGAGCAATTTCAAGAGGGTTCTCACACCATCGGTGATCGTGCCCTATTAATCATTACCTTATGAGCTTGTGGTAACCATCTAGGTGCCATAGAGAGTTTGGGCCAGCTACGCGGTATGTTCTGCGCTGTAGTCTGTGTGACAATGCTCTCAAAACAGCTGCCTCTGGATTTGTTCTGAGCATGCTCGCCCGCACCCTCCTCCTTTGAACAAGCACACCTGCTGAGCTTAACTGAGCCCTCACAGACTCAGGTCCAAGAAGATCATTTTGACCGACAGCATTGATGACCATGCTGTCAAGCTCCTGATCCGTTATTTGTGCATAGCGTCTTGAGCGATTGAGATGAAAGATTCTGTAAAAGGAAGGTTTTTACAAAGCAATTACTTCAAATTGTAAACCATTTAGTTTTCACTCATTTTTTATTTGATAAACATCTGTCAAAAATATAACCCCCAAAATTTGATAATTCTTATAAGTTATCAAGGGGAAATATTTTGTTTTGTTTGTTTGTTTCACACAGCCCCCATTTGCATATTTTGGCCCTATTAAAGTCCTTTCTCTCTAGAACATTGGATGTGGTTGCACCTATTAAATTAAAAAAGGTCAGAGAGAAAAATAAAGCACCATGGTATAACAATACTACGCATGCTTTAAAGAGAGAAACCCGTATTTTAGAGCGTAAATGGAAACAAACTAATTTAGAGGTCTTTCGAATCGCGTGGAAAGACAGTATGTCACGTTATAAAAAGGCCCTAAAAGCGGCCAGGGCTGAGCACCTCCGCAAACTAATAGAAAACAACCAAAACAATCCAAGGTTTTTATTTAACACCGTGGCTAGACTAACAAATAAACAGACGTCACCCGAACAAAATATACCGTTACAGTTCAGTAGTAATGATTTCATGAACTTCTTCACTGAGAAAATAGAAAGCATCAGAACCACAATTGTAAACGTTCAATCTTCAATCGCGCCTTATAATTCAGCTTCAATTATCACCCCGCAAGAACAATTACAGTGCTTTACAACTATAGAACAAAAAGAGTTAAATAAACTTATCACTTCATCTAAAACAACAACATGTTTATTAGATCCTATACCAACTAAACTACTGAAAGAAGTGTTACCTGTAGTGGAAGAGCCTCTCCTCAATATTATAAACTCGTCTTTATCTCTAGGTCATGTTCCAAGAACATTTAAACTGGCAGTTATAAAACCTCTCATTAAGAAACCACAATTAGATCATAATAATCTAGCAAATTATAGACCCATTTCAAATCTTCCATTTATGTCTAAAATATTAGAAAAAGTGGTGTCCGCTCAACTGGGCTCTTTCTTGCAACAAAATGATATCTATGAAAAGTTTCAGTCTGGATTCAGACCGCATCATAGCACTGAAACTGTGCTCGTTAAAATCACAAATGATTTACTTTTAGCTTCTGACCAAGGCTGTATCTCAATACTAGTTTTACTTGATCTTAGTGCTGCGTTCGATACTATAGATCATACATTACTCTTAGATCGACTACAAAATTATACTGGTGTTCAAGGACAAGCACTAAGCTGGTTCAAATCATACCTATCTGACCGCTACCATTTTGTCTATTTAAATGGAGAAAAATCGATCATAACTCCAGTAAACTATGGAGTGCCGCAGGGATCTGTGTTAGGCCCTCTGTTATTTTCAATATATATGATGCCACTTGGAAATATTATAAGGAAACATGGAATTAGTTTCCATTGTTATGCTGATTGTTACGCCCTGTGGCTGTATTTGTGAATTGCGCTCTTGGGAGAGTGTCACCTACTGGGCAAATTATGCATTGCATGTTTCCACCTCTTGCTCTTTCTGACGCTCTCTGTTGTAGATTGCTAATTGGATTCCAGCTGATGTCCATCATTCTTCAGTACTGAGTGAACGCTACAGAGATCCAAGGTGTATAAGATGGCAAAGAGACAATGCTGGGGTGCTGACGGCTACGCGCTCACTCTTTGTCCTGATCCAGACTGGCGTTCTTTTGTGCATTTCAGTGTGACCAAGTGTGGTCTTTATTACCTCTTAACTTTGTGAATGAACTTGTCAATTACAAACTATGAGAGAGTGAGTGAACGCTATGGTGGGTGTGTTTATGATTCTTTTTTGTTATTCTTTAATTTATGTAAATACTTTTGTTTGACTTCCTTTGGAAGCGGTAGGGAGAGGGTGCCATTTTCTTTAAACATAAAATTTTGTTTATGTTTATGGTAGACAGGGAGATAGGTAAGACTCTGTCATTTCTTTTCATTTCTTTTTTTTAAGGCTAGTTAGAGTTTTCGTGTTTAGTTAGAGGATTTTTGTTTGTTATGTTGGCCTGGCCCTCTCCTGAAGATTTGCTTCCTTTTTTATTAATAAATTAAGATATTTGCTTAATTTTGTGTTTGTGCTTTTCTGGATCAGGGGATTGATGTGACCGTCAGACTTTTTGTTTTATTTACATTTTGTTACGACTTCATTTAACCCCTAGACCAACAGTGACTACGTTTACATGCAGCCAATATTCGGGTTATGGTCGGGTTAAGGTCACTATTTGGGTTTCTGAAACATTCGGAATAACCCGTTTACATGCGTGAGTAGAGAGAGTTACTCCTGTATACATGGAATTTGTAATCAATTGGCAATATCCCGATGTAAACGGCGACGCACGGTTAGCGTCTGGACGCACGGACAACGTTAAGACGCAATGTGCGTCATTTCCGATTCTTCTTCCTGTATCCAAAGGCAACAACAACAGCAGCAGCACGCGGATAATGAATAGTTCGGGGCAGATAGCGATCGCCTTTGTTTGCGCCTTCCTCCTCGCTCCAAAAGTGTGGTGCTGTGCTGCATCTCGCCATGTTTACCTCTACTTCTTGTTTACTTCCGGTATACTGCACGCGGGTTTTTGTATGCGCCGTCTCTACTCAAAAGACCAAGATTCCTTGCGAATAGAACATGCGCAGAACACAAATCAATGTTCCTTTTGATGGGGATATGCCGATACGCGTTTACATGACCAAATATTCGGGTTAGAAAAGGGGTACCCCAGGGATAATATCCGGGTTTTTAAAAACCGGGATATGAGCATATCCGGGGTTTTGCCGGTGTTTACATGGCCGTGCGCGACCGGGTTATTGCTAATATCCCGGTTTTGAACGGGTTATTGGCTGCATGTAAACGTAGTCAGTGAGGTTCGTAACACTGATGACACTCAAATATATATTTCATCACGGCCGGATGAAAACGCTAAATTTTCCAAATTGACAGAGTGTGTTAAAGATATAAAAGATTGGATGACGCGTAATTTTCTTTTATTAAATCCAGACAAGACAGAGGTAATACTTATCGGTTCAAAAAACCGCCCACAAAACATCGCACAATACAACTTTAACATCATAGGATGTCCTGTTACTTTATCCTCTACAGTAAAAGACCTGGGTGTTATACTCGATTGCAACCTGTCTTTTGAAAATCATATTTCATATGTTACAAAAACAGCCTTTTTCCACCTTAGAAACATTGCTAAGCTACGTAATATGCTATCAGTTTCTGATGCAGAAAAGTTAGTTCATGCGTTCATGACCTCGAGACTGGATTACTGTAATGCTTTATTAGCTGGTTGTCCTGCATCCTCAATAAACAAGCTACAGTTAGTCCAAAATGCCGCCGCTAGAGTTCTTACGAGATCAAGAAAATATGATCATATAACACAGATTTTATCATCACTGCATTGGTTACCTATAAAGCTCCGTATTAATTATAAGATATTGCTACTGACTTATAAAGCCCTAAACGGCTTAGCTCCAGTCTATTTAACAGATCTTCTATCACCCTATAATCCATCGCGCTCTTTAAGATCACTAAATTCAAGGCTTTTGGTCATACCTAGGATATCCAGAACCACCAAAGGAGGGAGAGCATTTTCACATTTGGCTCCAAAACTCTGGAATAGTCTTCCTGATACTGTTCGTTGCTCAGACTCGCTCTCCCAGTTTAAAACTAGATTAAAGTCACATCTCTTCAGCCAGGCATTCTTATAATCCTACAGTTCAAACTACAATCCGGCCTCTAGCTCATAAATGCCAGAGGAGAACTGGCCCCCGACTGAGCCTGGGTTCTCCCAAGGTTTTTTTTCTCCATTAGGTCACCTGATGGAGTTTTAGGACACCATTAGGTCACTTGATGGAGTTTTTCGGTTCCTTGCCACTGTTGCCTTTGGCTTGCTCAGTTGGGGATATTTTGGGGATATTTAATTTTATTTTATCAATCAATAAATTCCTCTTGAAAAAAAAAACTTTGTTGTATTATTTTAATTTAATACTGTGAAGCTGCTTTGATACAATCTGTATTGTGAAAAGCGCTATACAAATAAACTTGACTTGACTTTAAGCTGGCCCATGTCATGTGTCCACTCTTGGACAGAGGTCTGCTACCTGACCCGAGCCCGATGGGTCCCGAAAAATGTGCGGGTTTCGGGTCGGGTTCGGGTTAATGTTTAATGAACAGCATCAGGTTTGGGTGGGTTCGGGTTTGTAACTAAGAAAAACTAAATAGGCTATGCCGTGTGCTTTGCCGGCACGCGCGAGAGAGAAAGTAGGCTACATGCGTGCGCAGATGTGCAGCTACACACAGACAGACCACAGACACACAGGCTCTCTCTCTCAAATATATATATATATATATATATATATATATATATATATATATATATATATATATATATATATATATATAAACAGAGTGGACCTCGGTTTCGGGCTTAACATGTAAATGTAGGCTAATTGTTAAATGATCGCGGGTATACGGGCCGGGTTCGGGCTTCAGTTTAAAGCCCGTGCAGACCTCACTGGTTGTGAACTTCTCCCTTTCACACTTTTATTGTGTTCATTTGGACATTTAAGACACTACGAAGAAATGATTTCTGTTTTAAACCCTGTGCTCACATGAACATTTACAGTAATTTGATGGCATGCACAGTGTGTTAGACACTGGCTGAACCTTGCCTTAGTCGCCGTCTCACAGTGGATCGTGACACATGAAGGATTTCGGCAATTGGCCTTGAAGTAAATCCAGACTCCACCAGAAATTCTATTTGTGGCCTGGTTATGTTGTATGATGGGGACCTATACCACCATGATTTAATGGAACTTGATACAAACTTGCACCTTCTGGAAGTATAGAAAAAAAAGACAGCATTTAGCATGCAGACTATGGTCATAACGTGCATTATGAACTGGTGCATTATTTCTGCCCATTAACAAATTTGACTGGCAAACTGGAAAAGCTGCAACAGGTTAGATTGGCATTCAAAATGGATTAATATATTTCAATATGATTTTTCCTTTAAATTGGGTATAAATGTTTGCCATCTTCATTACATCGCTATATTAAATTTTAGTGTGCAACAAACGAAATATTATCAATGACTACCTTGATTATTAGCCTGGTCTCACAGGATCTGAATGAATGCTGAAAGAAGAGAGATGAGTTCTTGTGCAGAAGCAGTCCCTAATGGTACCCTGCGTAAAGTGATCAACACCGTTTCCAATCTAAAAGCACATTACATAAAAAAAGTTCAAGAGACAAAAATAAGATTGAAATTAATAATACATGGATTTTTATTTTATGGAACTTTGTTGGCAGTGTTCTGAATCGTTCCTAGCCTTTCACTTTAGAAAACTTCCATCATTAATGAATAACTACACAGTAATAAACAAGTAACGCAATATTAACTTTATAGTAACTACTATTAACTAACAATAAACTCTGATTCTTTTTTTAGTTGGTAATAGTGCTCAGTTGACTGTGGTAGTTAACTATTACCTATTAAGTAATTACTAGTAGAAACCAGAGAACTACCAATAACTAGGCCAACTATATGGTGCATAATTAATGAAAGTAATGCTTAATACTTACCTTACCTTATCACTTACCTGATAGTTATACTGTCATTACACTATCATTGTCAACAAGCAATAGCAACATGCACCTAGCCCTGTCTGGCTTTGCTAATTTGAAACAAGATAATATTTGAGTAGATATCAATGAGGCTTATGTGATATTACATCAACTACAGATAACATGTTAATGAGATAAAATCAACATGTTATTTTCAGTCAGACAGGGAAAGGTACATTGTTGATATAAACTCATAATGAACATTTAGCAAGCTGGTTTAACTGTGGCACTGCTCTGCGAACTGAGCAGTTTGTCCACTTAGCACCTGTATGTTGTAAGGTGCCTCATTTTTCCGCACCGAGGGAAAAGACCTAGCCCTCACAAATATGTGTGATGGGCTCCTATTAACTGTCGATTAAAGACATGTTAAGTGTTAAATAAAATCTAACACAGTACACAGAGTCAACAACTCCATATCACAGCTAAGCTTACTACCCCTAGCTGCTACAAGCTAGCAGAAACTGAGGTAAATTAGCGTCCATTCATACCTTCAATGTCGTGGATAAAACCTTCGATCCAGTTACTGTATCCCTTAATTAACACAGCCTTAATTAACCCTTAATTAACACGGGGGATGTTGCAGTCGGTACTGGCCCACTGCTCCACATTTTGTATCGTTAATTCGGGCAGACAGGAAAGATTGGTGGTCCACACTGGAGTTTCCATTGCTGGTGCTGCTGAATCTTCTATAGAAGATCGTATGCGTCGGAGTCAAACTTCCGGGTTTGTGTACCCCTCAACGGCGTTCGAGTTTTCAAAATGGCCGCCAAGTGAATAAGACGAATACCACACTACAAAAAGAATCGTGTAAAACCCGGTAAACCCTGAGATTACTCGTGACATTAAAACAAAATATATGAATATGAGAACGTGTATATAATATAACTAAATTAATGATCTCTTAAATATTTTATAATTTCACTAAACATTTCATTAAGTTTCATGAACATTTTTATTAAACATATGGACCTTTATGTTCATTAAACTCCTTAAATGTTTTAAAACAAACCTTTCTTTAGTGAACTCACAACAGACGCAGGAACGGCGCAGTCTTATGACGTCACATCGTCAATATAGAAAATAAAATGTTGTTTTATGGTGCTTAATTTAACCCCTTGTTCGGGTCTTAAATATAGACACCTTCTACCTTATTTTGTTTATTCTCAGGTTAGGTAAAGTCAGTCGAATTCGTTCTAAACAATAAGTACATAAATTTCCATACTTACAATTCAGTCGAAAGACTGCTCCGTGGTTTAGTTCAGCTCAATCTTTTGTAAAACAGAGACTTAAGGCAGGTGAGCTTCTTAATTTAAATTACATGTATTTTTTATTAAATACAGGTTAACTAGTTTACATAAAAGGTACTAATATATAAAATAAAAATAAAAGTAAATCAAAATCAAATAATTTGCAAGCTTTCATCTTCATGAGGCGCAATGGCAAGGCATCTAACACCGGAGAGGCCGTCCTTGGTGAACCAGCGTCTGACTTTGACATTCCTTACAATACTTTTTATAGTCCACACGCCCTCCGCACAGATTCAGTCCTTTACAGACAATCTGTCCAATCCGAAGTCTTGAACTGTCCTCCATTCTGGAAACCCCCTTGCAAACTCCATATATAAAGCTCTTTCCTTTGTTCTCCTTTGCTTGCTGTTCTGGACCCTCTGCCTTTCTCCTGCGCCTCATGCTCCTCATCAAACGGGTAATGCTTGCCATTTCTACTTTGCTAAGATACATGCTTTTTACTGCTTAGTGTTACTTCTATCTACTGATTAAATGTTTTACTATGAGTACATCATTGTCGTTTCTTGCATGCATTACTACAATAAAAGGTTATTACAAAAACAAGTTGTGATGTCTTTCTTAATAAAACAGATTCATAATAAAGACTTTTATAACACAAGTTGTGGTGTCCTTCTTAATAAAACAGATTCTCAATAAAGACTTTTACAAAACCAGTTGCAGTGTCTTTCTTATACAACACTCTTTCTTACTAAATCATAATAACATACATAAGCTTATACATGAAAGTCATTGGTTAATACAGAATAAATTGCATATATATTCCACTTACAAAGTTACAATTGTGGATAATATCATCTCAGCCTATATATATGAGGTATTATAAGAGAATAAATTGCATGTTCACTTAACAATGTCTAAAAATTATGATCTAGCAAGAATCAGTAGAAGATAATGTAACGTCTGGACCAATCAGACACACACAAATGATTCATTTATTTAATGAATAATCCAGCAAACTCACTCTCCCAACAAATGCCTGTGAAACTTCCCCCCAAAACTAACATCCCAAATTAAGCTAACACACTAGCAGAACGCGTTGTATTGTTACAGGACACACTGAGACTGATAAGAGGATTTTACAATCCAAAAGAATGTCCAGAAAGCTGCGACTCTTACTTAATTCTCACTGAGAAGGAGAAATAAACCCTGTTAATTCTATATATTCTATATATAACCATTTGAGAAATGTGTAAACATGTATCTAATTTTCCGATCTCACGATTTTCCTTTAATGTGGTTGTCTTTTGTATTCTTGTAAACTCTATTGGGTTAATATTTCAGACTTTGGATAATATGGTTAACCAAATCAAATGTGTGGCATTTTTGGTATCTATAAACTCCAATCTTCATCCCCGTTTTGTTAATTTACGTTACAGTCTGCTGACGCATTAGTATTATAAGCATCTTAAAGATTCTTGTGTTAAACATCCAATCAAATTGCATGTTCAAAGGGACAATGGGTCGTAAAAATTTCCCTCCAAAGGGAAATCTTCTCATTGGCTCACACAGCTCCATAGGTTGTGCCATCTTCACGCTTTAAAGTAATTGATCAGCTCTTAGCTCTCGCTTAGTCCCTTTCTGAAATGCTGACGTGAAGATGATGCTGAACTAGAAGCCTCTAAGGACCCACCAAGCTTGTGCCAGGCTGCGGCCTTGTCTTTCCATTCACCAAAGATACTCTGAAAACCATTGGTTCTCTCTTACCACATCAGCAAAGATCAACTGGAGCCTCAACAGATTGCATCAGGACAGTTTAATTCAAATGGGCGAGACATGCAAGTATCAAACTTAGTCTCATTATTTGAAACATTAAGTATCCTTACCCCTTTAAAGAAGGGCGTGTTAGAACTAAACTGATGGTTTGCTCAAGGCTGTTGATCTGCTGAATTTCAAACAATGCTATAATTTCTTGCTTTCCTGTATTCTGCTTCAGCTCTCTTTCCCTTGGTAAACTGTATGCATGTATGTGTGTGTATGTTAGAGTAGTTTAAGTGTTTAGACTAGTTAATAAAATCTTGTTCATGTCACACGTAAAGTTGTCGTGTCTCAAGCTCATAACTGGAGTCACTAATCATTTAAGATTTTTTGCTACTGCTCTTAGTAGTACTGCAAATTAAGAAAGACATTTCCCATGCCCCGGAAATGTACATTTCTTAGAGTTAATAAACAATTAATCCTGAGTGTTCACGGGACAAACAGGTTAATTGATTGTAATATTAATTTATGATAGTAAGTTAATTATATTAACTGATCCAAATATTCATAATCAATTATAACCAGTTATTATTGATTATTAATATTTCATAGAGCTAATTTGCTACAATAAGTAACATTTTCAAGAATAAATGTGATTCTTTCAATACTAAATAAGTACTGATATAACAAGTTAAAGTAAAGTATTTCGAACATTTTTGAATCAATATTAAGCCAAGTCTCTAGTGACAAGGGTCATTTACACTTGTTAAGTTTACACTTACACTTTTTATTTTTTTTCATTTACACTTGTTACACTTAAGTGTTATAAACGCAACACTTTTGTTTTTGCCCCCACTTTTTAATGCGCTGAACTCAAAGATCTAAAACTTTTTCTATGTACACAAAAGGCCTATTTCTCTCAAATATTGTTCACAAATCTGTCTAAATCTGTGTTAGTAAGCACTTCTCCTTTGCCGAGATAATCCATCCACCTCACATTGGCATATCAAGATTCTGATTAGACAGCATGATTATTGCACAGGTGTGCCTTGCACAAACCCCTGCCCCTTTTGTCTCAAAATGTATTGTGCCCCTCTCTGATAAATGTAAATAATACTAATTATTAAAATAAATATAATAAATAACAATACACTTAAACACCATTGCCACTAACAATATACTTTTTTTTTTTGGCGGAAGCATTTGGCAGAGGTGAAGTGGTAGGCGGAGTTTCCTTTGCAGCGCTATGTATGCAGCAGTTCACCGTGAGTCTTCAAACTACACGAGCAGCAGGTAACATTAAGCTAATACGGTAAAGTTACATTTATCCTACCATGCTACTGTAAAAGTTGCGGCAGCATGTGAGTTATGCTTAACAATCATAAAAGTATAACTCAATTTCAGCTGCATTCTGAGTCTGACAATGTCATTCGTTTTTATCCAAGGCCATAGCAAGTGTTACTAGCTTGGGGAAATACATCTAGTGAAAGGAAATTTTAAGTCCATGTCCAGCTCTAAAATTGTAAGGAATTTATATCTTTGATGTCATTGTACACTTTACATGCATTTGTTATGCATATGATTAGTTAATGTTAGTTAATATGAAAAATAAACAAGAGCAAAACATGTTAGGCTACTGTAGGCATATTTGTTAATCTTAGTTAATAATAATACAACTTTTAATTGTTTGTTCATGTTATGTCACAGTCATTGCATTAACTAATGTTAACAAATACAACTTTTGATTTTAATAATGTTTTAGTAAATGCTGAAATTAATATTAACTAAGATTAATAAATGGTGTAGAAGTGCAGTTCATTATTAGTTGATGTTAAGATCACAGGTCGGGATGGGCCAAGCTAGACTGCGCCCACCCCTGAACCAGGACCACCTCGAGGAGCGTGTCAGAGGGAGGAGTCGGAGACAGAGAATAAATTTAACAAGTTTTATTTCGAAGTAAAAGCAAATTGGAAATCCTAATCTAAAATCTTCTTCCTTGTTGCCCTCAGGGATCGAAGGTGAACGATGCAGCGGCCGGGGTCTCTCCCGCCCTCTTCCTCAGTGCGAACCCTGCAGTGGATGGACGGCGAACAGGTGAGTGGTCAAGTAGGTCTTTCGCAGGTGGGAATGCGGTTGGCAAGTGAGCAGTCCGATAAGTCTCCTCTGGTAAGTAGGTAATTCCGGCCTTCCTTCCTTCTTTCACAGGTGCGGAATTTGTGGCGGATGGATGTCAGTCAGGTACGTATACGGCAGGTACACGGTCTCAAGGTAGGGTGGCCAGGGGAGTCTTCCTTGAGAGAGAGGTGTGGTCAGACTCTTCTACTTTCCTTATGACACCAGAGCAGGGCTTTAAGCAGGTACACGGCAAGCCGGTGAGTAAATAGGTGGAGAACACACTGAATGGCGACTCCAACACGGCACACTGTTCCCACGCTCGCTCACAGGGGGGGGGCAGGCACTTCTCCAGTACAGATGGGTTACAAGGTGGTAACAGACTCGAAGTCGACGGGCTGTATGGAGCTTCTTCCGAGACAGACAGAATGAACAGGCTGCAAACGAAGGGTGCAGGTCTCACGTTCGTTGGAGGAGGACGGCCACTGCTCACCACACAGGTGGGCCGCCGGTATGCCACAGACTCGCAGTCAACGACTGAACAGGGCTTCTCCTGAGACAGGCGGACTGGATGTTTCAGACAGAGTATGCAGTCTTCACGTTCGTTGCAGAGGGACGGGCACTTCTCCAGTACAGGTTGGTTACAAGGCGGTAACAGACGCGAAGTCGCCAGACGGTACAGGCTTCGTCCGGTCGGACAGAATGAATGCTTCAAGCAGAGTGTATAGTTCTCACGTGCGCTGCAGGGGGACGAGCACTTCTCACATTACAGGCAAATTACAAAGAAGCCGACAGGCTGGATGGGGCTTCTTCTGGAACAGACAGAATGAGTACTTCAACAGTATACAATTCTCACAGTTGTTGCAAGGGGACGCGCACTTCTCACAATATAGGTAGGTTGCGGGGCTGCAGCAGACTCGAAGTCGACGGGCTGCACGGGACTTCTTCTGAGACAGACAGAATGAATGCTTCAAACAGGACGTACAGCTCTCGCACTTTTTCTGAGGGGGACGATCACTTCTCACAGTACGGGTGGGCTACAAAGATGCAGCAGACTCGAAGTCGACAAGCTGAACGGGGCTTCTTCTGGAATAGACAGAAATAGTACTTCAACAGTATGCAATTCTCATGGTTGTTGCAAGGGGACGCACACTTCTTACAATATAGGTGGGTTGCGGGGCTGCAGCAGACTCGAAGTCGACGGGCTGCACGGGACTTCTTCTGAGACAGACAGAATGAATGCTTCAAACAGGACGTACAGCTCACACTTTTTCTGAGGGGGACGACCACTTCTCACAGTACAGGTGGGCTACAAAGATGCAGCAGACTCGAAGTCGACAAGCTGAACGGGGCTTCTTCTGACACAGACAGAGTGGATATTTCAGACAGAGCGTGCCAGCCTCACGTTCGTGACAGAGGGACAGTCACTTCTCCCAGCACAGGTGGGTTACAAGTGTACGGCAGACTCGAGGTCGACAAAACAAACGGGGACTCTTCAGAGGCAAACAATGAACATTTCAACAGGGCATCTCCTCTCCTATTAGCACAAACAGAGGGGTTAAATTCTAATCCCAGATGATAATTCTCCAACATCCAGATAGATAGAACAGATCAATGTCACTGAGCTCTCATTATTGACAGTAGACCAGCATGACATATGGAAAGTGCACGGTAAAGAGAAATGTATCTTCCACACACACGGCAATTCCACTTCAAGCATATAATGTGGGAGAAAACGTAAATTTTAGGCACTGCAAACTCACTTCACGAAGTGCAATTTAAAGCCAGCACTCACCCTTGGGTCTCTGTTGTCCGAGGGGGCCGCGATCATCAATGCTGTGAAGGAGGTTTTGAGATGTTTCTTCACAGACACAGGCAGAGTTCACATCACCATTTATAATGGAGGAAGAGATCAGAGATCAATAATGAATCAATACAATCCACTCAGTGATATTTATGATCGTGATCCAAACCACATCCAATTCAGTGTCGAATGCATGCAATTACGAGACTCAGTTCTCGGTTACTTAGCTCCTCTCCAATGCAAACGGGGTATTTCACTCTCCCTCTGTTTCCCTCTGTTGCCCTCAAGTCCCTCATCAAGTCAACACTCTCCTCTTCATTCGACAGCGCTCCAATAGCTGCAACCACCCGCTAAAACGACTTCTCACGGGGGAGAACCACCCCCAACAGCCTCTTTCTCTTGCTTTTTATATTCTCTCAAATGCTGACGGGGCCTCACCCAAACTCTCAGAGTAAATTCCCCACACCTGTTGTCAATCTGTCATTTGGGGTTGTCATGGCAACAGACGCACACGCAGGCCTGGGGACGGTGTTACACTCAAAGTGTCCCAACGGGAACACTGCTTCAGCGGGAATAAGTTCCATATGCTATTTGTCACACCGTGACATTAACAAACTTAACTAATGAAACCTTATTGTAAAGTGTTACTGATTTCATGATAGCTAACACTTTAATGAATACATACATAAAATCAACATAACTAAACATGAATTCCTCATAATTACCTACTTGATTCTCTGTTTTGTTTGGTAAAGTAAATAATATTTAGTAATATTATCATCATTTCCCTATTTTTGTTTGATGTGTTATGCATTCTAATTGTATCAACATCTTTTCATTGGTAATGAAGAGAGGCTCTCTGACCTACTTCTGCTCTCCATCGAGCGGGATATTCCAAATAATTGTGAGGAAGTCATTAAAAATATATAAAAACACAACAGACAGATGGGTACTGCTTTAAATACAGGTGATTTATTTAAAAAATAAATGTTTTTTTTAAAAAGTGCCCTTTTTGGTCCTTCCGCCCCTGCCCCGGAGGAGGTCTGTGCATGCCACTGGCTTGGATGCAGCTGCTCAGAAAATGGAAACCTATTAAACCTGCAATAAACCTCTTGTTTTGGATATTATCTGTGCGTTGCACAGATGTTACATGACAAAAACCATGATCAGCAATGCAGCCATTGGCTGGTGGCAAGACAGCAATGTGATGACATATTAAAAAGAACATCACACATCTGCCTAAAAACATGACGAATTTCTGGACCTTTATAAGTAAACAATCAAGCAACCGAAACTACATAAAAGTTATAATAGATTAATTAAATGTGTACTGTTTGTTACATGATTCCCAATAATTTTCCTTATTTCACAATTTCTAGTATTTCCAAAACGCAGCAGCTCGAGGTCTTAGCAGAACCAGGAAGTATGACCATATTAGCCCTGTTCTGTCAACACTGCATTGGCTTCCTATTAAACATCGTATACATCATTTTAAAATATTGCTGATTACTTACAAAGCACTAAATGGTTTAGCTCCGCAGTACTTGAGCGAGCTCTTAACGCATTATAGTCCTTCACGTCTATTGCGATCTCAAAATTCCGGCCAGTTGATAATACCTAGAATCAGTGTTGGTCAAGTTACTTGGAAAAAGTAATTAGTTACTGATTACTGATTACTTCTCCAAGAAAGTAATCCAGTTACTTTACTGATTACTTATTTTCAAAAGTAATTAGTTACTTTACTAGTTACTTTACTTGTTACTTTTCAAAAACATGATGCACGAAATGAATACGCTATAAAGCAATAGACCTTTCTGCTTAATTCTATTCTTTCTGCATATTCCATCATCTAAAATTTAATCAAATGAAACATTCTTTTTTAAAACTTGTTTTATTAGTTTCAGTATTTTAACTTTATGCACATTGCATCAATGACTCACTCATTAAGATGGTCGCCTGCCGCCTCCTACTGGCGGTTTATAAATATTATTTCTATGCACAAATAATATTTCTTATTTGTATATTCAAAAAATATTTTAAATAATCTCATTACATTATTTAATGCAGTTTATTTGATTGGTAACAGCCCTTTAGCATGTTATTATTCTATTGTAATTTATTGATCAAATTTAAGAATTTTAAATGAAAGATGAAGCAAACAATTAGGGAAAAATGCCCTTTATAAAGGTTAAAATATCATAAATATGCCGATTTATATATGTTAAAGCTGACTGAACTGATGAGAATACTGATTCGGAATAAATTATATTTACAACACACACACACAAAATCAAATTTTTTTCCTGTTCCAACAAATGTTTTTACTCAGACAAGTGAATGACTGACCGAAGGACAAATGAAAAGGCTTAAATGTTGAGCCCTGGTATATTTTTTATTTATTATTATTCATTTATTTACCCATAAACCTGTCTTTAGGAAGCCATAAGTTACAGTGGCAAGAATAACTTTGTGAAACCTTTGGGGGTGGTGGACAGGGTTTACATTAAGACAGGAGTATGCCTTAATCTAGTTGATCATGCATTTCTTTTCTTTTATTCCACAGCTGATGTGTGCAGTTTTTTATTGCTTGCATTAAAATAATTTTCTCTTGTTTTGTTTTTTAATTGCAATCTTTTTCTTCTGCCATTCATGCTTATCAGCCCCATGCAATCTTAAGCTTATTCTTGGTTCAGCTGCACACAGTCTGAAAAGGTTTTTTGGCAGTTTGCTCAAATAAAAGACCCATTCTAAGAGCTGTTGACGTTTCTACCTTGGGAAAGAACGTTAAACGAACAACTTAAAAAGGCATGACAAATCATGACATAAGACTGGCATCACTCACAACGTACCAATGCATTATCCCTCATGAACAAATATAACGTATGATGTTTGCACGTGCATACCAGTTTACCATTACGACATCGTTCATGAATAAACCAACACGGACAAACGGTGCGTGTTCACGCGTCAAAATTCACGCGTTTCGTTTAAAGACTTTTGAACGCGATCGCTTCCCATAGTGTTTACCACTGACTTCGCGGCGCTCATGTCATTGTCACTCACGAGTCACGGCTCACGTCGCGAGACAGTCTCGCAGTATAACGCAGTAACGCAGCCTGCTTACGGGGAAGTAACAGTAATCTAATTACTGTTTTTGCAATTGTAATCCCTTACTTTACTCGTTACTTGAAAAAAGTAATCGGATTACAGTAACGCGTTACTTCTAACGCGTTACTGCCCATCAGTGCCTAGAATATCAAAATCGACTGCTGGCGGTAGATCCTTTTCCTATTT
This sequence comes from Leuciscus leuciscus, assembly GCF_965113295.1. Classification (NCBI taxonomy): domain Eukaryota; kingdom Metazoa; phylum Chordata; class Actinopteri; order Cypriniformes; family Leuciscidae; genus Leuciscus; species Leuciscus leuciscus. The sequence goes on along the minus strand of NC_138728.1, from coordinate 27,830,484 downwards.
AGCACCAAAACTTTGGAACAGACTTCTTACCATTGTCCGGGAAGCAGACACACTCTGTCAGTTCAAAGCTAGACTAAAAACACATCTCTTTGACCCAGGGCCGCATTAAGACCTTTTTTTTATTTTTATAAATCCATCCATTTTTTTCCGAAACGCTATAAATCCATAATTTTTTTCCAAAAATTGATGGTTTGTCTTTTTAAAAAAGTCTTTTGTCTTTTATTTTTCGTTTTCGCATTTATGAGGAAAAAAACAATGTTAGGCTGACAGTTCTCCATTACAGAAGCGGTACTAAAAGACTTTCACAGAGACCTCAAACAGAAAGCACAAAGCCTTTCTTTAAATCGACTTTCGTTTTGTATTAATTGTATCTTAATTTTAATACATTTTCCATTAACCAATTTCCTGGATTTAATAGCCTAAATAAAAAGTAGGCTAAATATAGCCTATATAATCAAGCCGGCGCCTGAACTGGAGCTTAAGATCATCCCGAAACTCAGCGTATACTCGCCTCACAGACCTAACATTTTTTTAAATATATCTATTATCTACAGAAAGCTTGAAATCTTTACTTTTAAACAGAACCATTCAAAACAAAATAAAACTAGGCTATGTAATCGAAATGTGCATTTCTCTCCGGCCCGGCGCATTCACTACTGAAGATCGTGAGTGAGTAGCCTATCGTCAACTTCATCTTTGCAATAAACAATAAAAATGTCTCATTGCAATATTTTACATATTCATAATCATTACTTGCTGGTTCTTTGTGACAGCTTTTAGGTGACGTTTATGAACGCGTCACTTCTACATCAGCACCGAAAACACTGCGTGAGTAAGATGTGTGGTGTGACTCGTGAGTAACTAAAGGAGGGTCAATTGCAAACGGTCAATTATAATATTGATAATGATACCTTGATAATGAATGTAATTTATGGCAAAGCGCCACCAAGTAACAGGGCTGATTTGTGTGGGGCGCGGTAAGGCTTTGGCAATCAGCGTCACCGATGGCTAGTCAATATGCTGCATAGCCAATCACGGGCCCCCTCCTTGCTCGGGCCCCGGGGCTTTAGCCCCACCTAGCCCTATGGTTAATACGGCCCGGCTTTGACCTAACATACACATAACACATTATAGACTTCTATAATTCAATGTTAGGCTGCATAGATCAGGTCAGCCGAAACCGGGAACACTTTGCATAAATCCTGATGTACAAATTTTAAGAATCTATTTCAAATATGCTTCCATACATAACATCACGGTAAAGAATATTGTATTTAGCTTTTAAGGTTAAGATGATGATATCACACGAATGATTCTGCTCAGCAAAGTTGCAATTCCTGTTTTCACTGAGACTCTCACCTTTTGTTCTGCTTTGGCTTTCGGAGCCCAAGAATCGTTAGGTTGATTGGATTAGCTGTAGGGGAGACTTTCACCTTTTGTCTTTAATGGCTCTGGGATGGCTCTTGGAACCGGAGTTTCCTGGCATTTGAATAGTTACGCTGATTCAATTGGACTGGTAGCGTTCTCAGAGCAGGGTGTGTTCCTACTTCATTTACATGCTTTGTTCAGAGTCTCCGCCTCTATGTAATCCCTCCCCCTTGGAATATATATAACTACAATGCATGCTGTATTAGATTTAGATTGTTGGAGAACTGCAGCCACGTACAGCGAAGTTCTCAATAAAGAATAACTTCTGTTTGAACGCAATCCCAACGTCACCTGGTCTTGCTTTGAAGAAGAAAAAGTTTCCTACAGCACCTACGCTAATTTTACTGTTTTCACGTTTGCAATCACATCACCCTCATCACTGCCACTACAAAGGCACACTCCTCACCACAGTTCATCGTCCGACCTCGTTTGATGTATGTGCACTCTTCCCCTTTGTCTCCAGCGTCTTCCTTCCCTCTGTGTTTCCGCCAAGATCACCCTTTGGACTCCACTATCCTGCTTACCTCATCCCTGCACCTTTGTTATTCAATAAATCACTGTTCACCATCCACCTTCCTCTCCTGTAACAATAATCCAGGTCATTCGCAACAATATCTGTCTCTTATGGGTATCTTCCATTAACTAAGCAGAGTAGTACAGTAAAGAGTATTGTTCTGGCTATATCTGAACTACCATTGTTACATTTTATGAGTAGATGTATTACCTTTAAGTGCAATACTATTCATTCTCTGCAATACTACATACTCTGGTAGTAACACTCATTAAACTGAATTCACTCTAAACATGAAACTAAGCTTTAAGAAAAAAAAGAAAGAAAAAAACCCCCATAAAACTAAGCTTTAAGGGAAAAAAATACCACAGAGTCTTTTTTTTCATTGCTAAGCAGGTTTATTCAAGGATAGTCTGGTCTATTGTTTCCAAAATTACTCCTTGAACAAAGAGAAAGACAGAAAGCTATTTAATTCCATTAATTAAACTAAATGGTACATTTTAGTCATACCCATCCAATAATCTAGAAGAATTTAGTTTAGTTGTATTTGAATAACACTTCCTCTGTAACAATAAAACAATACATGAATAGAGTGGTTATTACAGAGATTTAGTTTTTCTGTGCATCCATGTCTGGGTTAGATTTAGTAGTTTTCACCTAGCAGTTGGTGTTCATTGGTGATATGTTTATGTAAAATATCTCTGATTTAAATGTAGATGTTTAAAGACAAGGAAGTGCTTTCAAATTCATATTTAGAAATCTCATATTTAGATCATTCACACAAAGTATTTTGATATAAATGAAGGATCTTTCATTCATCATGGTTATTAAGCTTTCTTAAAGACCCATGGTGATCGCAGAAGAGTGATGGAAATCCAAAGATCTGCGCTTTCTGCGTCTATATCCAGGGTCGCATGACTGAAAATGACAAGACAAGAAAATACATTTATCAATAAATACATGCCTTCTACAATGCAAAGGCTGTTGAATGTGTTTTCTTTTAGACAGATCTTTCATAAAAGGTTCATCATTTACTTGAAGGCTACTGTAAAAATAATGTAGTGGGTGGACCATTCAAAAATACTGTCCAAACATACCAGTGCACATCTGCCATTTTGTACAAGGCAGAGATGAACCTGACAGTGCAGGAAGATGCGGTCAGAGATTCCTGAGAAGGTGAATATCCTGAAGGAGAAATGGCTTGTTGTATCAATACCATTCTGAAGAACCTCCACTGTGCCATCTTCAGGGTTGGGGCATCTAGGAAGGGAGTAAAGAAGATAGTAAAGAAAAAAAAAATATTGCATGGCAAGATTTGAATGTAGGCTCCGAGTATTTGGTTATAACCAAACATATGATACAAACATTTTGGGTAACATTTTATTTCAATGGTCCACTTTCGACATTCTACTATTAAGTAAGTTTGCGATTGCATGTTAACTAACTCTCATTTGAGTATTAGTAGATTGTCTCCTTAATATCTGCAATCACTTTTTTAATGGACCCCCAACAGTCACTCTATTGACTGTAAGTAACTTTGAAAATGCATGTCAACTTATTCTACTAACCTAACAGTCTGCTACAGTTTACTAATACTCAAATGAAAGTTAGTTGACATGTAGTTGCAAAGTTACTTTATAATTAGTAGAATGTTTAAGTGTACCATTGAAATAAAGTGTTACCCAATTTGGTAGTATTAACTTTCTGAGATTACAACAAATTTAGTAATTTAACCATCAAGTCACTCACTCTCTAGTAATTAGACTCCAGCGAATATGATAGTCAATATCATTAACAGGTGTGGCCCAGCAGTTGTCTAGAACCGTTGCGATTTGATTTCTATCCACTCCTTCCACCTCAACAGCCACATACATCTGCTGGTTCACCTGTATTTCCACCTCCCCATCAAATGGGCTAGTAAACTCTGCATCATGGTAGGGAATCATGCGGATCCGGTATGTGCCCTGGCCAGCAGGAAGCTCCTGACTCATCTCACTGTGGGCAAATTGTTTTTAAATATTAGCAACCATGACTTACTTAAGTAAATGGTAATGGTGATAGCTCATGGCTCACATTGATAACTGATGACTCTGACTAGACTCAAACCACCAACCGTTCGCTTACCAGCCCTGAGCCTTAGGCAATGACACAACACAAGATAAGGATAACTACATACTTACTAAGGCTGCAACCTGTTTTATAACCACTGTAACATTGATCAAAATTCTTAAACCATGTTGAATCGGGTGGAAATTCTCTGGAAAGACCTAAATGAGGTCATTGATTTAATTGATTTGAGTAGGTAAAAAGCAGCCTCTTTCATGTTCTAGACAGACAAGTTAAATATTGGAAATTGTAAAGTCAATCCAAACAGTTAAAAACATGAAGATTTCCTAAATTGCAATACTGATTTGCCTCATTCACAAAAAAAAAAAAAAAAAAAAAAATTTTCATAATACTACACACTTATACACAGAAGGTATTGAATACCCTTACCCGCCTTCAGCTTGGATACCCATGGGCATAGATAGGGTCTGGATCAGAGGATACACACAAGAAAATGTAATGTTCAGCCATCTCTCTCTTGAAATTATGCTCTGGCCAGTGCTTCTTAAGTTAGACTGAATGGAGTTTTGGTAGATGAAGTGAGTCCTGTTGCTCTGTAAGGACATGGACAAATGTCAATCTCAAACTCAAGGACAACTTACTAATCATTTACACATCTCTACAGCTCTAGTGATGAAACAGAAATAGAAAGATCATTACCATCAGAATGGTACCACATATGTGGCCTTCATTGTCAAATTGAAACACAAGTCTGCCATCCTCAAGGGTTCCTTGGCAGCTTGGATCATTTAAGTGCAGGGTTTCAGGAGTAAAACCAGACTCAAAAAGCTGGCAGCGGGACAGAGACATGGACCCAGTGCTGCTGGCACAAGACTCCACAGCATCTGAGCAGATAAAGCATTCAACATTGATATTTTTTTCGCAGATTTATTTTTGTTGGTGTTTTTGCTTGTATTTATATAGGACAGTAAGGAGAGCAGACATGAAGCAAATAATAATAATAGTAATAGTACTGTATTGTTCCAAATATAAGATGACCTTTGTACCTTTCAAGATGTAAAAGGCTTTTTGAAGACCAAATCTTGTCTTTTAAAGAAAATACTTAGCATATTTTTCATATAAATTTTTTATAAATTTTTTTATTTAGAGTAAATACTGGTAAAATGTGCCAACAACCATGACATTCAGAAATAAACACTTTATGGCATAGGCACCATAAAAATAACCTGAAGTTCTCATATCCAGTAGGTTTCACTATGACTGATTTCTCACCTTTTTATGTACAGTGACAGATGTTGGCATGTCAAAAAACACAGGTGTTTGATCAACATTCCCTATCTGATCCGGGGGATATGAATGTTTTTTCCTAAGGCCGATCACAGGGCTGAAAAGACAGCAGTTTCTCCCTGAAGTCGGAGGGCAAGCGCTAATCCATTACGCCGCATCAAAGTGGCCGCTTCGAGGATATTAACAGACAAGTGTGTCAGTAAGTAGCCAAAATAAGAAATGATGGGCCTCGATGGTGGGTAAGCTCAGCTTTTTTGCGCCTTCAGTCCAGTGCCTTCAGCTGGATGATGGCTCTGGTTTTGGGCAGCCCCTTATTTCTTTTTTTTTTGGCTACGTACTGATACACTTGCCTGTCATTTTCTTCAAAGCGGCCACTTTTACAGCGATAAACTTTTCTTTTGACTGTTAGCATTTTTAAGACTGTCGTTTAGGGCTCTCCAACATTGTCTGTTAGAAGCTAGTTATTTTAGTTGATAAAGTTGTAAATATGGAAATTTTTATCACAAAAATGCATCGTTTCATTTCAGAAGGCATTTATTAACCCCCCGGAGCCATGTGGAGTACCTTTATGAAGGATCAGTGCACTTTTTTGGTCTTCAAAATCAATTCCTCCATTCACTGCCATTGTAAAGCATATACACCTAGGATGGCTTGAGGGTGAGTAAATCATGGGGTAATTTTCATTTTTGGGTGAACTATCCCAACTTGCCAATTTAGGAGAAACTCCTAAAATAATGGGTATGTCAGTCCTAATTTTAGGACTCCTAAATTTTTGCTCCAAGCATTTTAGCATTAGACGTAGTCAAGAGGACTCCTAAGCCACTGAAGGGTTACATATTTTAAGAATCTATTTTAAATATGTTTTACATCTGTTGATCCTACCAACTTACATAACATCACATAAGAAAACTAAGAGTTGAACTGTGTGTGAATGTTACATAGTCTTAGTTCTCGTGACAATATGTTGTTTATACCATTTGGGGAAGTCTTTGATCTTTCTACTAAGAGTTGAACTATGTGTGAATGTTTACCTAGTCTTAGTTCTCGTGACCATGTGTTGTTTATACAATTTGGGGGGTACCATTATCTCAGTTGGGGGTAATTGCCTCTATTGTCTTTAGATGATTTGATTCAGTAGTCATCCCTAAAGGCTGTGTGTAAGTTCAGCACCTTCAAAAGTCCCTCCTCCTAAAATGCCTATAAGACATTTATATACTTTAGATAATGTTGGAAGTACTGCAGCCACGTACAGCGGAGTTCTCAATAAAGAATAACTTCTGTTGAACGCGATCCCAACTGTCTCCTGGTCTTGCGTCGAAGAAAGAAAACTTTCCAACACCACTAATACCCCTTTTCCACCAAGGCAGTTTGAGTGCTGGTTCAGAGCCAGAGCCTAATTTCAAATAAATTAAATTGTAATCTCCGTCTATGCAAATTACGGTGAGCAGCACGAACACGTTGGATTTGCAGTGTTTGGTTGCCTATGTAGGTTTGCAAAGCAATGAGCATCAGTAGTAACGCAACGACCGCCATTGTTGATGGAAGACTTGAGCATCAGAGCTGTGCGGACCGATTGGAGTGCTGCAGGAGTGTTTGGAGAGCATACGACTCCTTGTGCTTTTGGATCGCTCTCGCTGTGCTTTGATGTCATGTGCCAATCGGTCTGCGAGAAGCCGATGCATCTCGAAAAAGCCTGGTGTGTTTGTGTTTGGCACTGCCGCGCTAGTGTTGCTGGGCAACATGAGATGTATACAATGACATAAGACATGGCTCTGTGGTGGATCTCTGGCCTGTGGAAAGGCAAACCAGTTCTTAGAAGGCTCGACAGTCGAACCAACCCGAACCGGTAATAGCTCTGGCTCTGAACTAGCACCCGGTTCATGCTGGTGGAAAAGGGGTATAAGACAAATCACAAACAATCCTAATGGGGTGTTGCTGGCAATCCGCCTCAGCAATCCACCCAAAGACACTGTACACCATTGAGGCAATAGCAATAGAGCCTTGGGTGCTGAACCTTTTCGACATAAATCCAATAAATATTTTGATTTCTAGATTTTAATCTACGATAAAACAGCAAAAATAAATCTTTAAAAATATATAATAAGTGTATTTGGCATGCTGTTCAAGGGGATCGAGGGCTCCGAGCTTGGAATTTAGCCCAAATCCAGAGTTCTCTGGGCAATATGGGCAAAAACCCATATTGCTCCGTGACGTGTCAACGCTGGTCGCTTTGGCCAGGTGCAGAGCCATTTATCTCTCTATGGCTCTGACCAGGTGGTATTTATAGCATAGGGGGCAGGACACTTTGGATTATAGAGAGCATTTGATTGGACAGAAGATGTGATGAGAAGCTGAAGTCGGCGGTGATATCATAAAAATCCATTTTAGCGGAAGTGAGAGACTGTTTTGAATGCTTATATCTCCTAAATGCGAATTTTGTCATTGTTTTGGAACATACCAGCTTATTCATAACCTTAAGGCTAATATATTCATACTAAAAGCTAAAAAACTTACATTTTGATTTCAGGGGGCCTTTAAGAACGAATGGCTTAATTCAGGCCATCTAACTACTCTCGTCTCATTTTTCTTCCTTAAATTCCACTAAGTTTAAGAGTAAAATCCACAAATCAGCCAGGATGCTGGTAATAGCACACAGCAATGAAGGGGGTTAAACTCTAAAATATAAACAGTATAGAATAGACACATCCACTCAGACACACACAAATGAACTGGTGTGGCTGTAACAATAAGGCAGACACAGATGGATTAAGCTCGGATAAAGCATTCCTGTTAATTTTTGTTTCATTTCTATTGAATTCTAATGTTATGAATAAATGCTTGCTCTGTGTTCAGGCTTGACTATAATAATAATGCAAGAAGGATTTTAGTTAAATGCATGAATGCACAACAACTGTGAGAGAACTCACCAAAGATTTCATGATTTAGATTTTGTCCATCCAAGCAAGCACAGCCATTGACACCACTTCTCTCCCGACAAACCTCATTTTCAGTGCAAGTATCACAAACTAAAAAAGAAAATAAGAAGAACATTGCACAAAACAACATGAAAGCAATCATTCATTTGGATCTTGACCTACCCAAATGTGGTAAATTATGTCAGTATATATGTATATATATATATATATATATATATATATATATATATATATATATATATATATATATATATATATATATATCAGAATATATGAAGACTATAACCATTATTTACACATTGAAACAATGAGTTGAAACAGAGAAAAAATAATAGCCATTACCATCGTGACTACCATCAACAAGGAAAACCCAACGACCGTTATCATTGACATTGCTGTTGGATGACAGTTCAGCAGCACTCAATGATGAAATGGCAAACGAGTGTGAAGAGTCCATTGTGTCAAAGCCAGCCTGAATGAAATATGATATGTAAACTGGAAAAATTTGGAGACTAAAATAATTTTTTATAATAACAAAATGTACAACTTACTAGCCAAACTTGTCCTGTTTCTGCAATATCACCATAGTTGATAAAGATGAAAGAACGATCACCATTGGAGATTAAAACAACTTGGAAAGTAACCGACTTAAAAAAATCAAACAAAAAACAAACATTGAACAATTGAGAACATTCACAAATAAAACCACACATAGAGCATTCATCAAAAATCAAAGATTACATCTTACCCCTCCACCTGTGTAGTACGGCACACTGTCCCAGGTAGCCACAAAGGCTGATGAAGCGGTAAAAGGCACGTTAGGGAAATATTGGTGAACAGCTTCAGTGACTTGTGCTAGTACAGCACTGCTTGTATCCTCTCTATAGGAGATTGTTCCACCATTTACATTGTTAAGGTCAGTCCACAGAGGAGCAATGATGTCTATTCCAGTGTTCAGATAAGGGACGAAGGCAGATAGTGATTGAGTAAACGTCAAATGACCATTGTTGTTCACCTAAAATTCAGATCAAATTGCTGTAGAATTATCTGCCAGTAGTCAAAAGTATCATTCATTTAATAAAGTGCACTTAAACAGGAGAACTCTCTTGACAGAAAAGAGTTTGACAAAAAAATAGTGATGCATAATTAACTGATGATGTAATAAAAGGAAAAACATCTTCAACCAAGAAGAAAAACTCAAACGCTTACATAGATCTGATTGTATACGCGTCCAAAGTATTTGAAAGGCTGCTGCAAGTAAATGGCTTCAGAGCTTCCATCATCCGAAATGGGGTTTACTATGTCTCCATCCCCAAACGGCAGGAAATTAGCTGGCAAAAGGAAAAGCATAAGCACCAGTGAATTGTTTAGTTCTTCCAAAGGAATGTAAGCTCAAAAATACTACTGGTTAAATTTTTTGAGGATCATGTTGCAAACGAACAGGCAACTGTTTGGCTTACAGATTGGCGTTCCATCAACACGGAAAGACCAGCGACCATCCACATTGATATTACTGCTGGACGAGAGTTCTGGAGCACTGGCTGCTGGAATTGTGAAAGAATTGACAGAGTCCACTGTGTCATAACCAGCCTGTAAAAGTAAAAAAGTGTATTTAAACTGCAACCAAATCCCATTCCAAATGAACCATCTCTTGCTTATCAGTAAGGTATGAATTTGACCATAAGTAATTTCTAGTAATTTATTCCTGCTGTTTGTAAAATGTGCTAGGATCTTCACTCCACTCACCAGCCAAATTTGTCCTGTTTCTGCAATATCACCATAGTTGATCAGGGTGAAAGAGCGTTCTCCATTGGAGGCTAAAACCACTTGGAAAGTAACCGACTTCAAAGATCAAACAAAAACAAACATTGAACAATTGAGAACATTCATATCTAAAAACACAAAGAATGTATTCATCAAAAATTTGAGATTAGGTCTTACCCCTCCACCTGTGATGTACGGGACACTGTCCCAGGTAGCCACAAAGGCTGATGAAGCGGTAAAAGGCACGTTAGGGAAATATTGGTGAACAGCTTCAGTGACTTGTGCCAGTACAGCACTGCTTGTATCCTCTCTATAGGAGATTGTTCCACCATTTACATTGAAAAGGTCAGTCCACAGGGGAGCAATGATGTCTATTCCAGCGTTCAGATAAGGGACGTAGGCAGATAGTGGTTGAGTAAACGTCAAGTGACCATTGTTGTTCACCTAAAATTCAGATCAAATTGCTGTAGAGTTATCTGCTACCAGTCAAAAGTATCATTCAGTTTACAAAGACGTTTAAAAACATCCAGTTGTACACTTAAACAAGAGAAAACTCTCTTGACTAAAGAGAATTTGAGTAAAAATATTGATGATGTACTAAATGGAAAAACATCTTCAACCAAAAAGAAAAGGTCCAATACTTACATAGATCTGATTGTATACGCGTCCAAAGTATTTGAAAGGCTGCTGCAAGTAAATGGCTTCAGAGCTTCCATCATCCGAAATGGGGTTTACTATGTCTCCATCCCCAAACGGCAGGAAATTAGCTGGCACTAGGTAAAGCATAAGCACCAGTGAATTGTTTAGTACTTCCAAAGGAATATAAGCTCAAAAATGGTACAGGATAACATTTTTAGGATCATGTTGCAGACAAACAGGCAACTGTTTGGCTTACAGTTTGGCGATCCATCAACACGGAAAGACCAGCGACCATCCACATTGATATTACTGCTGGACGAGAGTTCTGGAGCACTGACTGCTGGAATTGTGAAAGAATTGACAGAGTCCACTGTGTCATAACCAGCCTGTAAAAGTAAAAAAGAGTATTTAAAACTGCAACCAAATCCTATTCCAAATAAACCATCTCTTGCTTATCAGTAAGGTATGAATTTGAGCATAAGTAATTTCTAGTCATTTATTTCTGCTGTTTGTAAAATGTGCTAGGATCTTCATTCCACTCACCAGCCAAATTTGTCCTGTTTCTGCAATATCACCATAGTTGATCAGGGTGAAAGAGCGTTCTCCATTGGAGGCTAAAACCACTTGGAAAGTAACCGACTTCAAAGATCAAACAAAAACAAACATTGAACAATTGAGAACATTCATATCTAAAAACACAAAGAGTGTATTCATCAAAAATCTGAGATTAGGTCTTACCCCTCCACCTGTGATGTACGGGACACTGTCCCAGGTAGCCACAAAGGCTGATGAAGCGGTAAAAGGCACGTTAGGAAAATATTGGTTAACAGCTTCAGTGACTTGTGCCAGTACAGCACTGCTTGTATCCTCTCTATAGGAGATTGTTCCACCATTTACATTGAAAAGGTCAGTCCACAGGGGAGCAATGATGTCTATTCCAGCGTTCAGATAAGGGACGTAGGCAGATAGTGGTTGAGTAAACGTCAAGTGACCATTGTTGTTCACCTAAAATTCAGATCAAATTGCTGTAGAGTTATCTGCTACCAGTCAAAAGTATCATTCAGTTTACAAAGACGTTTAAAAATATCCAGTTGTACACTTAAACAAGAGAAAACTGTCTTGACTAAAGAGAATTTGAGTAAAAATATTGATGATGTACTAAATGGAAAAACATCTTCAACCAAAAAGAAAAGGTCCAATACTTACATAGATCTGATTGTATACGCGTCCAAAGTATTTGAAAGGCTGCTGCAAGTAAATGGTTTCAGAGCTTCCATCATCCGAAATGGGGTTTACTATGTCTCCATCCCCAAACGGCAGGAAATTAGCTGGCACTAGGTAAAGCATAAGCACCAGTGAATTGTTTAGTACTTCCAAAGGAATATAAGCTCAAAAATGGTACAGGATAAAATTTTTAGGATCATGTTGCAGACAAACAGGCAACTGTTTGGCTTACAGTTTGGCGATCCATCAACACGGAAAGACCAGCGACCATCCACATTGATATTACTGCTGGACGAGAGTTCTGGAGCACTGGCTGCTGGAATTGTGAAAGAATTGACAGAGTCCACTGTGTCATAACCAGCCTGTAAAAGTAAAAAAGAGTATTTAAAACTGCAACCAAATCCTATTCCAAATAAACCATCTCTTTCTTATCAGTAAGGTATGAATTTGACAATAAGTAATTTGTAGTCATTTATTTCTGCTGTTTGTAAAATGTGCTAGGATCTTCATTCCACTCACCAGCCAAATTTGTCCTGTTTCTGCAATATCACCATAGTTGATCAGGGTGAAAGAGCGTTCTCCATTGGAGGCTAAAACCACTTGGAAAGTAACCGACTTCAAAGATCAAACAAAAACAAACATTGAACAATTGAGAACATTCATATCTAAAAACACAAAGAGTGTATTCATCAAAAATCTGAGATTAGGTCTTACCCCTCCACCTGTGATGTACGGGACACTGTCCCAGGTAGCCACAAAGGCTGATGAAGCGGTAAAAGGCACGTTAGGAAAATATTGGTTAACAGCTTCAGTGACTTGTGCCAGTACAGCACTGCTTGTATCCTCTCTATAGGAGATTGTTCCACCATTTACATTGAAAAGGTCAGTCCACAGGGGAGCAATGATGTCTATTCCAGCGTTCAGATAAGGGACGTAGGCAGATAGTGATTGAGTAAACGTCAAGTGACCATTGTTGTTCACCTAAAATTCAGATCAAATTGCTGTAGAGTTATCTGCTACCAGTCAAAAGTATCATTCAGTTTACAAAGACGTTTAAAAACATCCAGTTGTACACTTAAACAAGAGAAAACTCTCTTGACTAAAGAGAATTTGAGTAAAAATATTGATGATGTACTAAATGGAAAAACATCTTCAACCAAGAAGAAAAAGTCCAATACTTACATAGATCTGATTGTATACGCGTCCAAAGTATTTGAAAGGCTGCTGCAAGTAAATGACTTCAGAGCTTCCATCATCCGAAATGGGGTTTACTATGTCTCCATCCCCAAACGGCAGGAAATTAGCTGGCAAAAGGAAAAGCATAATTGCCAGTGAATTGTTTAGTACTTCCAAAGAAATGTATAAGCTCAAAAATGCTACTGGGTAAAAGTTTGAGGATCATGTTGCAGACAAACAGGCAACTCTTTGGCTTACAGTATGCCGATCTATCAACACGGAAAGACCAGCGACCTTCCACATTGATATTACTGCTGGACGAGAGTTCTGGAGCACTGGCTGCTGGAATTGTGAAAGAATTGACAGAGTCCACTGTGTCATAACCAGCCTGTAAAAGTAAAAAAGAGTATTTAAAACTGCAACCAAATCCTATTCCAAATAAACCATCTCTTGCTTATCAGTAAGGTATGAATTTGAGCATAAGTAATTTCTAGTCATTTATTTCTGCTGTTTGTAAAATGTGCTAGGATCTTCATTCCACTCACCAGCCAAATTTGTCCTGTTTCTGCAATATCACCATAGTTGATCAGGGTGAAAGAGCGTTCTCCATTGGAGGCTAAAACCACTTGGAAAGTAACCGACTTCAAAGATCAAACAAAAACAAACATTGAACAATTGAGAACATTCATATCTAAAAACACAAAGAATGTATTCATCAAAAATCTGAGATTAGGTCTTACCCCTCCACCTGTGATGTACGGGACACTGTCCCAGGTAGCCACAAAGGCTGATGAAGCGGTAAAAGGCACGTTAGGGAAATATTGGTGAACAGCTTCAGTGACTTGTGCCAGTACAGCACTGCTTGTATCCTCTCTATAGGAGATTGTTCCACCATTTACATTGAAAAGGTCAGTCCACAGGGGAGCAATGATGTCTATTCCAGCGTTCAGATAAGGGACGTAGGCAGATAGTGGTTGAGTAAACGTCAAGTGACCATTGTTGTTCACCTAAAATTCAGATCAAATTGCTGTAGAGTTATCTGCTACCAGTCAAAAGTATCATTCAGTTTACAAAGACGTTTAAAAACATCCAGTTGTACACTTAAACAAGAGAAAACTCTCTTGACTAAAGAGAATTTGAGTAAAAATATTGATGATGTACTAAATGGAAAAACATCTTCAACCAAAAAGAAAAGGTCCAATACTTACATAGATCTGATTGTATACGCGTCCAAAGTATTTGAAAGGCTGCTGCAAGTAAATGGCTTCAGAGCTTCCATCATCCGAAATGGGGTTTACTATGTCTCCATCCCCAAACGGCAGGAAATTAGCTGGCACTAGGTAAAGCATAAGCACCAGTGAATTGTTTAGTACTTCCAAAGGAATATAAGCTCAAAAATGGTACAGGATAAAATTTTTAGGATCATGTTGCAGACAAACAGGCAACTGTTTGGCTTACAGTTTGGCGATCCATCAACACGGAAAGACCAGCGACCATCCACATTGATATTACTGCTGGACGAGAGTTCTGGAGCACTGGCTGCTGGAATTGTGAAAGAATTGACAGAGTCCACTGTGTCATAACCAGCCTGTAAAAGTAAAAAAGAGTATTTAAAACTGCAACCAAATCCTATTCCAAATAAACCATCTCTTTCTTATCAGTAAGGTATGAATTTGACAATAAGTAATTTGTAGTCATTTATTTCTGCTGTTTGTAAAATGTGCTAGGATCTTCATTCCACTCACCAGCCAAATTTGTCCTGTTTCTGCAATATCACCATAGTTGATCAGGGTGAAAGAGCGTTCTCCATTGGAGGCTAAAACCACTTGGAAAGTAACCGACTTCAAAGATCAAACAAAAACAAACATTGAACAATTGAGAACATTCATATCTAAAAACACAAAGAGTGTATTCATCAAAAATCTGAGATTAGGTCTTACCCCTCCACCTGTGATGTACGGGACACTGTCCCAGGTAGCCACAAAGGCTGATGAAGCGGTAAAAGGCACGTTAGGAAAATATTGGTTAACAGCTTCAGTGACTTGTGCCAGTACAGCACTGCTTGTATCCTCTCTATAGGAGATTGTTCCACCATTTACATTGAAAAGGTCAGTCCACAGGGGAGCAATGATGTCTATTCCAGCGTTCAGATAAGGGACGTAGGCAGATAGTGATTGAGTAAACGTCAAGTGACCATTGTTGTTCACCTAAAATTCAGATCAAATTGCTGTAGAGTTATCTGCTACCAGTCAAAAGTATCATTCAGTTTACAAAGACGTTTAAAAACATCCAGTTGTACACTTAAACAAGAGAAAACTCTCTTGACTAAAGAGAATTTGAGTAAAAATATTGATGATGTACTAAATGGAAAAACATCTTCAACCAAGAAGAAAAAGTCCAATACTTACATAGATCTGATTGTATACGCGTCCAAAGTATTTGAAAGGCTGCTGCAAGTAAATGACTTCAGAGCTTCCATCATCCGAAATGGGGTTTACTATGTCTCCATCCCCAAACGGCAGGAAATTAGCTGGCAAAAGGAAAAGCATAATTGCCAGTGAATTGTTTAGTACTTCCAAAGAAATGTATAAGCTCAAAAATGCTACTGGGTAAAAGTTTGAGGATCATGTTGCAGACAAACAGGCAACTCTTTGGCTTACAGTATGCCGATCTATCAACACGGAAAGACCAGCGACCTTCCACATTGATATTACTGCTGGACGAGAGTTCTGGAGCACTGGCTGCTGGAATTGTGAAAGAATTGACAGAGTCCACTGTGTCATAACCAGCCTGTAAAAGTAAAAAAGAGTATTTAAAACTGCAACCAAATCCTATTCCAAATAAACCATCTCTTGCTTATCAGTAAGGTATGAATTTGAGCATAAGTAATTTCTAGTCATTTATTTCTGCTGTTTGTAAAATGTGCTAGGATCTTCATTCCACTCACCAGCCAAATTTGTCCTGTTTCTGCAATATCACCATAGTTGATCAGGGTGAAAGAGCGTTCTCCATTGGAGGCTAAAACCACTTGGAAAGTAACCGACTTCAAAGATCAAACAAAAACAAACATTGAACAATTGAGAACATTCATATCTAAAAACACAAAGAATGTATTCATCAAAAATCTGAGATTAGGTCTTACCCCTCCACCTGTGATGTACGGGACACTGTCCCAGGTAGCCACAAAGGCTGATGAAGCGGTAAAAGGCACGTTAGGGAAATATTGGTGAACAGCTTCAGTGACTTGTGCCAGTACAGCACTGCTTGTATCCTCTCTATAGGAGATTGTTCCACCATTTACATTGAAAAGGTCAGTCCACAGGGGAGCAATGATGTCTATTCCAGCGTTCAGATAAGGGACGTAGGCAGATAGTGGTTGAGTAAACGTCAAGTGACCATTGTTGTTCACCTAAAATTCAGATCAAATTGCTGTAGAGTTATCTGCTACCAGTCAAAAGTATCATTCAGTTTACAAAGACGTTTAAAAACATCCAGTTGTACACTTAAACAAGAGAAAACTCTCTTGACTAAAGAGAATTTGAGTAAAAATATTGATGATGTACTAAATGGAAAAACATCTTCAACCAAAAAGAAAAGGTCCAATACTTACATAGATCTGATTGTATACGCGTCCAAAGTATTTGAAAGGCTGCTGCAAGTAAATGGCTTCAGAGCTTCCATCATCCGAAATGGGGTTTACTATGTCTCCATCCCCAAACGGCAGGAAATTAGCTGGCACTAGGTAAAGCATAAGCACCAGTGAATTGTTTAGTACTTCCAAAGGAATATAAGCTCAAAAATGGTACAGGATAACATTTTTAGGATCATGTTGCAGACAAACAGGCAACTGTTTGGCTTACAGTTTGGCGATCCATCAACACGGAAAGACCAGCGACCATCCACATTGATATTACTGCTGGACGAGAGTTCTGGAGCACTGGCTGCTGGAATTGTGAAAGAATTGACAGAGTCCACTGTGTCATAACCAGCCTGTAAAAGTAAAAAAGAGTATTTAAAACTGCAACCAAATCCTATTCCAAATAAACCATCTCTTTCTTATCAGTAAGGTATGAATTTGACAATAAGTAATTTGTAGTCATTTATTTCTGCTGTTTGTAAAATGTGCTAGGATCTTCACTCCACTCACCAGCCAAATTTGTCCTGTTTCTGCAATATCACCATAGTTGATCAGGGTGAAAGAGCGTTCTCCATTGGAGGCTAAAACCACTTGGAAAGTAACCGACTTCAAAGATCAAACAAAAACAAACATTGAACAATTGAGAACATTCATATCTAAAAACACAAAGAGTGTATTCATCAAAAATCTGAGATTAGGTCTTACCCCTCCACCTGTGATGTACGGGACACTGTCCCAGGTAGCCACAAAGGCTGATGAAGCGGTAAAAGGCACGTTAGGAAAATATTGGTTAACAGCTTCAGTGACTTGTGCCAGTACAGCACTGCTTGTATCCTCTCTATAGGAGATTGTTCCACCATTTACATTGAAAAGGTCAGTCCACAGGGGAGCAATGATGTCTATTCCAGCGTTCAGATAAGGGACGTAGGCAGATAGTGGTTGAGTAAACGTCAAGTGACCATTGTTGTTCACCTAAAATTCAGATCAAATTGCTGTAGAGTTATCTGCTACCAGTCAAAAGTATCATTCAGTTTACAAAGACGTTTAAAAACATCCAGTTGTACACTTAAACAAGAGAAAACTCTCTTGACTAAAGAGAATTTGAGTAAAAATATTGATGATGTACTAAATGGAAAAACATCTTCAACCAAGAAGAAAAAGTCCAATACTTACATAGATCTGATTGTATACGTGTCCAAAGTATTTGAAAGGCTGCTGCAAGTAAATGACTTCAGAGCTTCCATCATCCGAAATGGGGTTTACTATGTCTCCATCCCCAAACGGCAGGAAATTAGCTGGCAAAAGGAAAAGCATAATTGCCAGTGAATTGTTTAGTACTTCCAAAGAAATGTATAAGCTCAAAAATGCTACTGGGTAAAAGTTTGAGGATCATGTTGCAGACAAACAGGCAACTCTTTGGCTTACAGTATGCCGATCTATCAACACGGAAAGACCAGCGACCTTCCACATTGATATTACTGCTGGACGAGAGTTCTGGAGCACTGGCTGCTGGAATTGTGAAAGAATTGACAGAGTCCACTGTGTCATAACCAGCCTGTAAAAGTAAAAAAGAGTATTTAAAACTGCAACCAAATCCTATTCCAAATAAACCATCTCTTGCTTATCAGTAAGGTATGAATTTGAGCATAAGTAATTTCTAGTCATTTATTTCTGCTGTTTGTAAAATGTGCTAGGATCTTCATTCCACTCACCAGCCAAATTTGTCCTGTTTCTGCAATATCACCATAGTTGATCAGGGTGAAAGAGCGTTCTCCATTGGAGGCTAAAACCACTTGGAAAGTAACCGACTTCAAAGATCAAACAAAAACAAACATTGAACAATTGAGAACATTCATATCTAAAAACACAAAGAGTGTATTCATCAAAAATCTGAGATTAGGTCTTACCCCTCCACCTGTGATGTACGGGACACTGTCCCAGGTAGCCACAAAGGCTGATGAAGCGGTAAAAGGCACGTTAGGAAAATATTGGTTAACAGCTTCAGTGACTTGTGCCAGTACAGCACTGCTTGTATCCTCTCTATAGGAGATTGTTCCACCATTTACATTGAAAAGGTCAGTCCACAGGGGAGCAATGATGTCTATTCCAGCGTTCAGATAAGGGACGTAGGCAGATAGTGGTTGAGTAAACGTCAAGTGACCATTGTTGTTCACCTAAAATTCAGATCAAATTGCTGTAGAGTTATCTGCTACCAGTCAAAAGTATCATTCAGTTTACAAAGACGTTTAAAAACATCCAGTTGTACACTTAAACAAGAGAAAACTCTCTTGACTAAAGAGAATTTGAGTAAAAATATTGATGATGTACTAAATGGAAAAACATCTTCAACCAAGAAGAAAAAGTCCAATACTTACATAGATCTGATTGTATACGCGTCCAAAGTATTTGAAAGGCTGCTGCAAGTAAATGACTTCAGAGCTTCCATCATCCGAAATGGGGTTTACTATGTCTCCATCCCCAAACGGCAGGAAATTAGCTGGCAAAAGGAAAAGCATAATTGCCAGTGAATTGTTTAGTACTTCCAAAGAAATGTATAAGCTCAAAAATGCTACTGGGTAAAAGTTTGAGGATCATGTTGCAGACAAACAGGCAACTCTTTGGCTTACAGTATGCCGATCTATCAACACGGAAAGACCAGCGACCTTCCACATTGATATTACTGCTGGACGAGAGTTCTGGAGCACTGGCTGCTGGAATTGTGAAAGAATTGACAGAGTCCACTGTGTCATAACCAGCCTGTAAAAGTAAAAAAGAGTATTTAAAACTGCAACCAAATCCTATTCCAAATAAACCATCTCTTGCTTATCAGTAAGGTATGAATTTGAGCATAAGTAATTTCTAGTCATTTATTTCTGCTGTTTGTAAAATGTGCTAGGATCTTCATTCCACTCACCAGCCAAATTTGTCCTGTTTCTGCAATATCACCATAGTTGATCAGGGTGAAAGAGCGTTCTCCATTGGAGGCTAAAACCACTTGGAAAGTAACCGACTTCAAAGATCAAACAAAAACAAACATTGAACAATTGAGAACATTCATATCTAAAAACACAAAGAGTGTATTCATCAAAAATCTGAGATTAGGTCTTACCCCTCCACCTGTGATGTACGGGACACTGTCCCAGGTAGCCACAAAGGCCGATGAAGCGGTAAAAGGCACGTTAGGAAAATATTGGTTAACAGCTTCAGTGACTTGTGCCAGTACAGCACTGCTTGTATCCTCTCTATAGGAGATTGTTCCACCATTTACATTGAAAAGGTCAGTCCACAGGGGAGCAATGATGTCTATTCCAGCGTTCAGATAAGGAACGTAGGCAGATAGTGGTTGAGTAAACGTCAAGTGACCATTGTTGTTCACCTAAAATTCAGATCAAATTGCTGTAGAGTTATCTGCTACCAGTCAAAAGTATCATTCAGTTTACAAAGACGTTTAAAAACATCCAGTTGTACACTTAAACAAGAGAAAACTCTCTTGACTAAAGAGAATTTGAGTAAAAATATTGATGATGTACTAAATGGAAAAATATCTTCAACCAAAAAGAAAAGGTCCAATACTTACATAGATCTGATTGTATACGCGTCCAAAGTATTTGAAAGGCTGCTGCAAGTAAATGGCTTCAGAGCTTCCATCATCCGAAATGGGGTTTACTATGTCTCCATCCCCAAACGGCAGGAAATTAGCTGGCACTAGGTAAAGCATAAGCACCAGTGAATTGTTTAGTACTTCCAAAGGAATATAAGCTCAAAAATGGTACAGGATAAAATTTTTAGGATCATGTTGCAGACAAACAGGCAACTGTTTGGCTTACAGTTTGGCGATCCATCAACACGGAAAGACCAGCGACCATCCACATTGATATTACTGCTGGACGAGAGTTCTGGAGCACTGGCTGCTGGAATTGTGAAAGAATTGACAGAGTCCACTGTGTCATAACCAGCCTGTAAAAGTAAAAAAGAGTATTTAAAACTGCAACCAAATCCTATTCCAAATAAACCATCTCTTGCTTATCAGTAAGGTATGAATTTGAGCATAAGTAATTTCTAGTCATTTATTTCTGCTGTTTGTAAAATGTGCTAGGATCTTCATTCCACTCACCAGCCAAATTTGTCCTGTTTCTGCAATATCACCATAGTTGATCAGGGTGAAAGAGCGTTCTCCATTGGAGGCTAAAACCACTTGGAAAGTAACCGACTTCAAAGATCAAACAAAAACAAACATTGAACAATTGAGAACATTCATATCTAAAAACACAAAGAGTGTATTCATCAAAAATCTGAGATTAGGTCTTACCCCTCCACCTGTGATGTACGGGACACTGTCCCAGGTAGCCACAAAGGCTGATGAAGCGGTAAAAGGCACGTTAGGAAAATATTGGTTAACAGCTTCAGTGACTTGTGCCAGTACAGCACTGCTTGTATCCTCTCTATAGGAGATTGTTCCACCATTTACATTGAAAAGGTCAGTCCACAGGGGAGCAATGATGTCTATTCCAGCGTTCAGATAAGGGACGTAGGCAGATAGTGATTGAGTAAACGTCAAGTGACCATTGTTGTTCACCTAAAATTCAGATCAAATTGCTGTAGAGTTATCTGCTACCAGTCAAAAGTATCATTCAGTTTACAAAGACGTTTAAAAACATCCAGTTGTACACTTAAACAAGAGAAAACTCTCTTGACTAAAGAGAATTTGAGTAAAAATATTGATGATGTACTAAATGGAAAAACATCTTCAACCAAGAAGAAAAAGTCCAATACTTACATAGATCTGATTGTATACGCGTCCAAAGTATTTGAAAGGCTGCTGCAAGTAAATGACTTCAGAGCTTCCATCATCCGAAATGGGGTTTACTATGTCTCCATCCCCAAACGGCAGGAAATTAGCTGGCAAAAGGAAAAGCATAATTGCCAGTGAATTGTTTAGTACTTCCAAAGAAATGTATAAGCTCAAAAATGCTACTGGGTAAAAGTTTGAGGATCATGTTGCAGACAAACAGGCAACTCTTTGGCTTACAGTATGCCGATCTATCAACACGGAAAGACCAGCGACCTTCCACATTGATATTACTGCTGGACGAGAGTTCTGGAGCACTGGCTGCTGGAATTGTGAAAGAATTGACAGAGTCCACTGTGTCATAACCAGCCTGTAAAAGTAAAAAAGAGTATTTAAAACTGCAACCAAATCCTATTCCAAATAAACCATCTCTTGCTTATCAGTAAGGTATGAATTTGAGCATAAGTAATTTCTAGTCATTTATTTCTGCTGTTTGTAAAATGTGCTAGGATCTTCATTCCACTCACCAGCCAAATTTGTCCTGTTTCTGCAATATCACCATAGTTGATCAGGGTGAAAGAGCGTTCTCCATTGGAGGCTAAAACCACTTGGAAAGTAACCGACTTCAAAGATCAAACAAAAACAAACATTGAACAATTGAGAACATTCATATCTAAAAACACAAAGAATGTATTCATCAAAAATCTGAGATTAGGTCTTACCCCTCCACCTGTGATGTACGGGACACTGTCCCAGGTAGCCACAAAGGCTGATGAAGCGGTAAAAGGCACGTTAGGGAAATATTGGTGAACAGCTTCAGTGACTTGTGCCAGTACAGCACTGCTTGTATCCTCTCTATAGGAGATTGTTCCACCATTTACATTGAAAAGGTCAGTCCACAGGGGAGCAATGATGTCTATTCCAGCGTTCAGATAAGGGACGTAGGCAGATAGTGGTTGAGTAAACGTCAAGTGACCATTGTTGTTCACCTAAAATTCAGATCAAATTGCTGTAGAGTTATCTGCTACCAGTCAAAAGTATCATTCAGTTTACAAAGACGTTTAAAAACATCCAGTTGTACACTTAAACAAGAGAAAACTCTCTTGACTAAAGAGAATTTGAGTAAAAATATTGATGATGTACTAAATGGAAAAACATCTTCAACCAAAAAGAAAAGGTCCAATACTTACATAGATCTGATTGTATACGCGTCCAAAGTATTTGAAAGGCTGCTGCAAGTAAATGGCTTCAGAGCTTCCATCATCCGAAATGGGGTTTACTATGTCTCCATCCCCAAACGGCAGGAAATTAGCTGGCACTAGGTAAAGCATAAGCACCAGTGAATTGTTTAGTACTTCCAAAGGAATATAAGCTCAAAAATGGTACAGGATAACATTTTTAGGATCATGTTGCAGACAAACAGGCAACTGTTTGGCTTACAGTTTGGCGATCCATCAACACGGAAAGACCAGCGACCATCCACATTGATATTACTGCTGGACGAGAGTTCTGGAGCACTGGCTGCTGGAATTGTGAAAGAATTGACAGAGTCCACTGTGTCATAACCAGCCTGTAAAAGTAAAAAAGAGTATTTAAAACTGCAACCAAATCCTATTCCAAATAAACCATCTCTTTCTTATCAGTAAGGTATGAATTTGACAATAAGTAATTTGTAGTCATTTATTTCTGCTGTTTGTAAAATGTGCTAGGATCTTCACTCCACTCACCAGCCAAATTTGTCCTGTTTCTGCAATATCACCATAGTTGATCAGGGTGAAAGAGCGTTCTCCATTGGAGGCTAAAACCACTTGGAAAGTAACCGACTTCAAAGATCAAACAAAAACAAACATTGAACAATTGAGAACATTCATATCTAAAAACACAAAGAGTGTATTCATCAAAAATCTGAGATTAGGTCTTACCCCTCCACCTGTGATGTACGGGACACTGTCCCAGGTAGCCACAAAGGCTGATGAAGCGGTAAAAGGCACGTTAGGAAAATATTGGTTAACAGCTTCAGTGACTTGTGCCAGTACAGCACTGCTTGTATCCTCTCTATAGGAGATTGTTCCACCATTTACATTGAAAAGGTCAGTCCACAGGGGAGCAATGATGTCTATTCCAGCGTTCAGATAAGGGACGTAGGCAGATAGTGGTTGAGTAAACGTCAAGTGACCATTGTTGTTCACCTAAAATTCAGATCAAATTGCTGTAGAGTTATCTGCTACCAGTCAAAAGTATCATTCAGTTTACAAAGACGTTTAAAAACATCCAGTTGTACACTTAAACAAGAGAAAACTCTCTTGACTAAAGAGAATTTGAGTAAAAATATTGATGATGTACTAAATGGAAAAACATCTTCAACCAAGAAGAAAAAGTCCAATACTTACATAGATCTGATTGTATACGCGTCCAAAGTATTTGAAAGGCTGCTGCAAGTAAATGACTTCAGAGCTTCCATCATCCGAAATGGGGTTTACTATGTCTCCATCCCCAAACGGCAGGAAATTAGCTGGCAAAAGGAAAAGCATAATTGCCAGTGAATTGTTTAGTACTTCCAAAGAAATGTATAAGCTCAAAAATGCTACTGGGTAAAAGTTTGAGGATCATGTTGCAGACAAACAGGCAACTCTTTGGCTTACAGTATGCCGATCTATCAACACGGAAAGACCAGCGACCTTCCACATTGATATTACTGCTGGACGAGAGTTCTGGAGCACTGGCTGCTGGAATTGTGAAAGAATTGACAGAGTCCACTGTGTCATAACCAGCCTGTAAAAGTAAAAAAGAGTATTTAAAACTGCAACCAAATCCTATTCCAAATAAACCATCTCTTGCTTATCAGTAAGGTATGAATTTGAGCATAAGTAATTTCTAGTCATTTATTTCTGCTGTTTGTAAAATGTGCTAGGATCTTCATTCCACTCACCAGCCAAATTTGTCCTGTTTCTGCAATATCACCATAGTTGATCAGGGTGAAAGAGCGTTCTCCATTGGAGGCTAAAACCACTTGGAAAGTAACCGACTTCAAAGATCAAACAAAAACAAACATTGAACAATTGAGAACATTCATATCTAAAAACACAAAGAGTGTATTCATCAAAAATCTGAGATTAGGTCTTACCCCTCCACCTGTGATGTACGGGACACTGTCCCAGGTAGCCACAAAGGCTGATGAAGCGGTAAAAGGCACGTTAGGAAAATATTGGTTAACAGCTTCAGTGACTTGTGCCAGTACAGCACTGCTTGTATCCTCTCTATAGGAGATTGTTCCACCATTTACATTGAAAAGGTCAGTCCACAGGGGAGCAATGATGTCTATTCCAGCGTTCAGATAAGGGACGTAGGCAGATAGTGGTTGAGTAAACGTCAAGTGACCATTGTTGTTCACCTAAAATTCAGATCAAATTGCTGTAGAGTTATCTGCTACCAGTCAAAAGTATCATTCAGTTTACAAAGACGTTTAAAAACATCCAGTTGTACACTTAAACAAGAGAAAACTCTCTTGACTAAAGAGAATTTGAGTAAAAATATTGATGATGTACTAAATGGAAAAACATCTTCAACCAAGAAGAAAAAGTCCAATACTTACATAGATCTGATTGTATACGCGTCCAAAGTATTTGAAAGGCTGCTGCAAGTAAATGACTTCAGAGCTTCCATCATCCGAAATGGGGTTTACTATGTCTCC
The DNA here is from genome assembly GCF_965113295.1 of Leuciscus leuciscus. NCBI lineage: Eukaryota > Metazoa > Chordata > Actinopteri > Cypriniformes > Leuciscidae > Leuciscus > Leuciscus leuciscus. The sequence goes on along the minus strand of NC_138728.1, from coordinate 27,805,335 downwards.
ATCCCCAAACGGCAGGAAATTAGCTGGCAAAAGGAAAAGCATAATTGCCAGTGAATTGTTTAGTACTTCCAAAGAAATGTATAAGCTCAAAAATGCTACTGGGTAAAAGTTTGAGGATCATGTTGCAGACAAACAGGCAACTCTTTGGCTTACAGTATGCCGATCTATCAACACGGAAAGACCAGCGACCTTCCACATTGATATTACTGCTGGACGAGAGTTCTGGAGCACTGGCTGCTGGAATTGTGAAAGAATTGACAGAGTCCACTGTGTCATAACCAGCCTGTAAAAGTAAAAAAGAGTATTTAAAACTGCAACCAAATCCTATTCCAAATAAACCATCTCTTGCTTATCAGTAAGGTATGAATTTGAGCATAAGTAATTTCTAGTCATTTATTTCTGCTGTTTGTAAAATGTGCTAGGATCTTCATTCCACTCACCAGCCAAATTTGTCCTGTTTCTGCAATATCACCATAGTTGATCAGGGTGAAAGAGCGTTCTCCATTGGAGGCTAAAACCACTTGGAAAGTAACCGACTTCAAAGATCAAACAAAAACAAACATTGAACAATTGAGAACATTCATATCTAAAAACACAAAGAGTGTATTCATCAAAAATCTGAGATTAGGTCTTACCCCTCCACCTGTGATGTACGGGACACTGTCCCAGGTAGCCACAAAGGCCGATGAAGCGGTAAAAGGCACGTTAGGAAAATATTGGTTAACAGCTTCAGTGACTTGTGCCAGTACAGCACTGCTTGTATCCTCTCTATAGGAGATTGTTCCACCATTTACATTGAAAAGGTCAGTCCACAGGGGAGCAATGATGTCTATTCCAGCGTTCAGATAAGGAACGTAGGCAGATAGTGGTTGAGTAAACGTCAAGTGACCATTGTTGTTCACCTAAAATTCAGATCAAATTGCTGTAGAGTTATCTGCTACCAGTCAAAAGTATCATTCAGTTTACAAAGACGTTTAAAAACATCCAGTTGTACACTTAAACAAGAGAAAACTCTCTTGACTAAAGAGAATTTGAGTAAAAATATTGATGATGTACTAAATGGAAAAACATCTTCAACCAAAAAGAAAAGGTCCAATACTTACATAGATCTGATTGTATACGCGTCCAAAGTATTTGAAAGGCTGCTGCAAGTAAATGGCTTCAGAGCTTCCATCATCCGAAATGGGGTTTACTATGTCTCCATCCCCAAACGGCAGGAAATTAGCTGGCACTAGGTAAAGCATAAGCACCAGTGAATTGTTTAGTACTTCCAAAGGAATATAAGCTCAAAAATGGTACAGGATAAAATTTTTAGGATCATGTTGCAGACAAACAGGCAACTGTTTGGCTTACAGTTTGGCGATCCATCAACACGGAAAGACCAGCGACCATCCACATTGATATTACTGCTGGACGAGAGTTCTGGAGCACTGGCTGCTGGAATTGTGAAAGAATTGACAGAGTCCACTGTGTCATAACCAGCCTGTAAAAGTAAAAAAGAGTATTTAAAACTGCAACCAAATCCTATTCCAAATAAACCATCTCTTGCTTATCAGTAAGGTATGAATTTGAGCATAAGTAATTTCTAGTCATTTATTTCTGCTGTTTGTAAAATGTGCTAGGATCTTCATTCCACTCACCAGCCAAATTTGTCCTGTTTCTGCAATATCACCATAGTTGATCAGGGTGAAAGAGCGTTCTCCATTGGAGGCTAAAACCACTTGGAAAGTAACCGACTTCAAAGATCAAACAAAAACAAACATTGAACAATTGAGAACATTCATATCTAAAAACACAAAGAGTGTATTCATCAAAAATCTGAGATTAGGTCTTACCCCTCCACCTGTGATGTACGGGACACTGTCCCAGGTAGCCACAAAGGCTGATGAAGCGGTAAAAGGCACGTTAGGAAAATATTGGTTAACAGCTTCAGTGACTTGTGCCAGTACAGCACTGCTTGTATCCTCTCTATAGGAGATTGTTCCACCATTTACATTGAAAAGGTCAGTCCACAGGGGAGCAATGATGTCTATTCCAGCGTTCAGATAAGGGACGTAGGCAGATAGTGATTGAGTAAACGTCAAGTGACCATTGTTGTTCACCTAAAATTCAGATCAAATTGCTGTAGAGTTATCTGCTACCAGTCAAAAGTATCATTCAGTTTACAAAGACGTTTAAAAACATCCAGTTGTACACTTAAACAAGAGAAAACTCTCTTGACTAAAGAGAATTTGAGTAAAAATATTGATGATGTACTAAATGGAAAAACATCTTCAACCAAGAAGAAAAAGTCCAATACTTACATAGATCTGATTGTATACGCGTCCAAAGTATTTGAAAGGCTGCTGCAAGTAAATGACTTCAGAGCTTCCATCATCCGAAATGGGGTTTACTATGTCTCCATCCCCAAACGGCAGGAAATTAGCTGGCAAAAGGAAAAGCATAATTGCCAGTGAATTGTTTAGTACTTCCAAAGAAATGTATAAGCTCAAAAATGCTACTGGGTAAAAGTTTGAGGATCATGTTGCAGACAAACAGGCAACTCTTTGGCTTACAGTATGCCGATCTATCAACACGGAAAGACCAGCGACCTTCCACATTGATATTACTGCTGGACGAGAGTTCTGGAGCACTGGCTGCTGGAATTGTGAAAGAATTGACAGAGTCCACTGTGTCATAACCAGCCTGTAAAAGTAAAAAAGAGTATTTAAAACTGCAACCAAATCCTATTCCAAATAAACCATCTCTTGCTTATCAGTAAGGTATGAATTTGAGCATAAGTAATTTCTAGTCATTTATTTCTGCTGTTTGTAAAATGTGCTAGGATCTTCATTCCACTCACCAGCCAAATTTGTCCTGTTTCTGCAATATCACCATAGTTGATCAGGGTGAAAGAGCGTTCTCCATTGGAGGCTAAAACCACTTGGAAAGTAACCGACTTCAAAGATCAAACAAAAACAAACATTGAACAATTGAGAACATTCATATCTAAAAACACAAAGAATGTATTCATCAAAAATCTGAGATTAGGTCTTACCCCTCCACCTGTGATGTACGGGACACTGTCCCAGGTAGCCACAAAGGCTGATGAAGCGGTAAAAGGCACGTTAGGGAAATATTGGTGAACAGCTTCAGTGACTTGTGCCAGTACAGCACTGCTTGTATCCTCTCTATAGGAGATTGTTCCACCATTTACATTGAAAAGGTCAGTCCACAGGGGAGCAATGATGTCTATTCCAGCGTTCAGATAAGGGACGTAGGCAGATAGTGGTTGAGTAAACGTCAAGTGACCATTGTTGTTCACCTAAAATTCAGATCAAATTGCTGTAGAGTTATCTGCTACCAGTCAAAAGTATCATTCAGTTTACAAAGACGTTTAAAAACATCCAGTTGTACACTTAAACAAGAGAAAACTCTCTTGACTAAAGAGAATTTGAGTAAAAATATTGATGATGTACTAAATGGAAAAACATCTTCAACCAAAAAGAAAAGGTCCAATACTTACATAGATCTGATTGTATACGCGTCCAAAGTATTTGAAAGGCTGCTGCAAGTAAATGGCTTCAGAGCTTCCATCATCCGAAATGGGGTTTACTATGTCTCCATCCCCAAACGGCAGGAAATTAGCTGGCACTAGGTAAAGCATAAGCACCAGTGAATTGTTTAGTACTTCCAAAGGAATATAAGCTCAAAAATGGTACAGGATAACATTTTTAGGATCATGTTGCAGACAAACAGGCAACTGTTTGGCTTACAGTTTGGCGATCCATCAACACGGAAAGACCAGCGACCATCCACATTGATATTACTGCTGGACGAGAGTTCTGGAGCACTGGCTGCTGGAATTGTGAAAGAATTGACAGAGTCCACTGTGTCATAACCAGCCTGTAAAAGTAAAAAAGAGTATTTAAAACTGCAACCAAATCCTATTCCAAATAAACCATCTCTTTCTTATCAGTAAGGTATGAATTTGACAATAAGTAATTTGTAGTCATTTATTTCTGCTGTTTGTAAAATGTGCTAGGATCTTCACTCCACTCACCAGCCAAATTTGTCCTGTTTCTGCAATATCACCATAGTTGATCAGGGTGAAAGAGCGTTCTCCATTGGAGGCTAAAACCACTTGGAAAGTAACCGACTTCAAAGATCAAACAAAAACAAACATTGAACAATTGAGAACATTCATATCTAAAAACACAAAGAGTGTATTCATCAAAAATCTGAGATTAGGTCTTACCCCTCCACCTGTGATGTACGGGACACTGTCCCAGGTAGCCACAAAGGCTGATGAAGCGGTAAAAGGCACGTTAGGAAAATATTGGTTAACAGCTTCAGTGACTTGTGCCAGTACAGCACTGCTTGTATCCTCTCTATAGGAGATTGTTCCACCATTTACATTGAAAAGGTCAGTCCACAGGGGAGCAATGATGTCTATTCCAGCGTTCAGATAAGGGACGTAGGCAGATAGTGGTTGAGTAAACGTCAAGTGACCATTGTTGTTCACCTAAAATTCAGATCAAATTGCTGTAGAGTTATCTGCTACCAGTCAAAAGTATCATTCAGTTTACAAAGACGTTTAAAAACATCCAGTTGTACACTTAAACAAGAGAAAACTGTCTTGACTAAAGAGAATTTGAGTAAAAATATTGATGATGTACTAAATGGAAAAACATCTTCAACCAAAAAGAAAAGGTCCAATACTTACATAGATCTGATTGTATACGCGTCCAAAGTATTTGAAAGGCTGCTGCAAGTAAATGGCTTCAGAGCTTCCATCATCCGAAATGGGGTTTACTATGTCTCCATCCCCAAACGGCAGGAAATTAGCTGGCACTAGGTAAAGCATAAGCACCAGTGAATTGTTTAGTACTTCCAAAGGAATATAAGCTCAAAAATGGTACAGGATAAAATTTTTAGGATCATGTTGCAGACAAACAGGCAACTGTTTGGCTTACAGTTTGGCGATCCATCAACACGGAAAGACCAGCGACCATCCACATTGATATTACTGCTGGACGAGAGTTCTGGAGCACTGGCTGCTGGAATTGTGAAAGAATTGACAGAGTCCACTGTGTCATAACCAGCCTGTAAAAGTAAAAAAGAGTATTTAAAACTGCAACCAAATCCTATTCCAAATAAACCATCTCTTTCTTATCAGTAAGGTATGAATTTGACAATAAGTAATTTGTAGTCATTTATTTCTGCTGTTTGTAAAATGTGCTAGGATCTTCATTCCACTCACCAGCCAAATTTGTCCTGTTTCTGCAATATCACCATAGTTGATCAGGGTGAAAGAGCGTTCTCCATTGGAGGCTAAAACCACTTGGAAAGTAACCGACTTCAAAGATCAAACAAAAACAAACATTGAACAATTGAGAACATTCATATCTAAAAACACAAAGAGTGTATTCATCAAAAATCTGAGATTAGGTCTTACCCCTCCACCTGTGATGTACGGGACACTGTCCCAGGTAGCCACAAAGGCTGATGAAGCGGTAAAAGGCACGTTAGGAAAATATTGGTTAACAGCTTCAGTGACTTGTGCCAGTACAGCACTGCTTGTATCCTCTCTATAGGAGATTGTTCCACCATTTACATTGAAAAGGTCAGTCCACAGGGGAGCAATGATGTCTATTCCAGCGTTCAGATAAGGGACGTAGGCAGATAGTGATTGAGTAAACGTCAAGTGACCATTGTTGTTCACCTAAAATTCAGATCAAATTGCTGTAGAGTTATCTGCTACCAGTCAAAAGTATCATTCAGTTTACAAAGACGTTTAAAAACATCCAGTTGTACACTTAAACAAGAGAAAACTCTCTTGACTAAAGAGAATTTGAGTAAAAATATTGATGATGTACTAAATGGAAAAACATCTTCAACCAAGAAGAAAAAGTCCAATACTTACATAGATCTGATTGTATACGCGTCCAAAGTATTTGAAAGGCTGCTGCAAGTAAATGACTTCAGAGCTTCCATCATCCGAAATGGGGTTTACTATGTCTCCATCCCCAAACGGCAGGAAATTAGCTGGCAAAAGGAAAAGCATAATTGCCAGTGAATTGTTTAGTACTTCCAAAGAAATGTATAAGCTCAAAAATGCTACTGGGTAAAAGTTTGAGGATCATGTTGCAGACAAACAGGCAACTCTTTGGCTTACAGTATGCCGATCTATCAACACGGAAAGACCAGCGACCTTCCACATTGATATTACTGCTGGACGAGAGTTCTGGAGCACTGGCTGCTGGAATTGTGAAAGAATTGACAGAGTCCACTGTGTCATAACCAGCCTGTAAAAGTAAAAAAGAGTATTTAAAACTGCAACCAAATCCTATTCCAAATAAACCATCTCTTGCTTATCAGTAAGGTATGAATTTGAGCATAAGTAATTTCTAGTCATTTATTTCTGCTGTTTGTAAAATGTGCTAGGATCTTCATTCCACTCACCAGCCAAATTTGTCCTGTTTCTGCAATATCACCATAGTTGATCAGGGTGAAAGAGCGTTCTCCATTGGAGGCTAAAACCACTTGGAAAGTAACCGACTTCAAAGATCAAACAAAAACAAACATTGAACAATTGAGAACATTCATATCTAAAAACACAAAGAGTGTATTCATCAAAAATCTGAGATTAGGTCTTACCCCTCCACCTGTGATGTACGGGACACTGTCCCAGGTAGCCACAAAGGCTGATGAAGCGGTAAAAGGCACGTTAGGAAAATATTGGTTAACAGCTTCAGTGACTTGTGCCAGTACAGCACTGCTTGTATCCTCTCTATAGGAGATTGTTCCACCATTTACATTGAAAAGGTCAGTCCACAGGGGAGCAATGATGTCTATTCCAGCGTTCAGATAAGGGACGTAGGCAGATAGTGGTTGAGTAAACGTCAAGTGACCATTGTTGTTCACCTAAAATTCAGATCAAATTGCTGTAGAGTTATCTGCTACCAGTCAAAAGTATCATTCAGTTTACAAAGACGTTTAAAAACATCCAGTTGTACACTTAAACAAGAGAAAACTCTCTTGACTAAAGAGAATTTGAGTAAAAATATTGATGATGTACTAAATGGAAAAACATCTTCAACCAAGAAGAAAAAGTCCAATACTTACATAGATCTGATTGTATACGCGTCCAAAGTATTTGAAAGGCTGCTGCAAGTAAATGACTTCAGAGCTTCCATCATCCGAAATGGGGTTTACTATGTCTCCATCCCCAAACGGCAGGAAATTAGCTGGCAAAAGGAAAAGCATAATTGCCAGTGAATTGTTTAGTACTTCCAAAGAAATGTATAAGCTCAAAAATGCTACTGGGTAAAAGTTTGAGGATCATGTTGCAGACAAACAGGCAACTCTTTGGCTTACAGTATGCCGATCTATCAACACGGAAAGACCAGCGACCTTCCACATTGATATTACTGCTGGACGAGAGTTCTGGAGCACTGGCTGCTGGAATTGTGAAAGAATTGACAGAGTCCACTGTGTCATAACCAGCCTGTAAAAGTAAAAAAGAGTATTTAAAACTGCAACCAAATCCTATTCCAAATAAACCATCTCTTGCTTATCAGTAAGGTATGAATTTGAGCATAAGTAATTTCTAGTCATTTATTTCTGCTGTTTGTAAAATGTGCTAGGATCTTCATTCCACTCACCAGCCAAATTTGTCCTGTTTCTGCAATATCACCATAGTTGATCAGGGTGAAAGAGCGTTCTCCATTGGAGGCTAAAACCACTTGGAAAGTAACCGACTTCAAAGATCAAACAAAAACAAACATTGAACAATTGAGAACATTCATATCTAAAAACACAAAGAGTGTATTCATCAAAAATCTGAGATTAGGTCTTACCCCTCCACCTGTGATGTACGGGACACTGTCCCAGGTAGCCACAAAGGCCGATGAAGCGGTAAAAGGCACGTTAGGAAAATATTGGTTAACAGCTTCAGTGACTTGTGCCAGTACAGCACTGCTTGTATCCTCTCTATAGGAGATTGTTCCACCATTTACATTGAAAAGGTCAGTCCACAGGGGAGCAATGATGTCTATTCCAGCGTTCAGATAAGGAACGTAGGCAGATAGTGGTTGAGTAAACGTCAAGTGACCATTGTTGTTCACCTAAAATTCAGATCAAATTGCTGTAGAGTTATCTGCTACCAGTCAAAAGTATCATTCAGTTTACAAAGACGTTTAAAAACATCCAGTTGTACACTTAAACAAGAGAAAACTCTCTTGACTAAAGAGAATTTGAGTAAAAATATTGATGATGTACTAAATGGAAAAACATCTTCAACCAAAAAGAAAAGGTCCAATACTTACATAGATCTGATTGTATACGCGTCCAAAGTATTTGAAAGGCTGCTGCAAGTAAATGGCTTCAGAGCTTCCATCATCCGAAATGGGGTTTACTATGTCTCCATCCCCAAACGGCAGGAAATTAGCTGGCACTAGGTAAAGCATAAGCACCAGTGAATTGTTTAGTACTTCCAAAGGAATATAAGCTCAAAAATGGTACAGGATAAAATTTTTAGGATCATGTTGCAGACAAACAGGCAACTGTTTGGCTTACAGTTTGGCGATCCATCAACACGGAAAGACCAGCGACCATCCACATTGATATTACTGCTGGACGAGAGTTCTGGAGCACTGGCTGCTGGAATTGTGAAAGAATTGACAGAGTCCACTGTGTCATAACCAGCCTGTAAAAGTAAAAAAGAGTATTTAAAACTGCAACCAAATCCTATTCCAAATAAACCATCTCTTGCTTATCAGTAAGGTATGAATTTGAGCATAAGTAATTTCTAGTCATTTATTTCTGCTGTTTGTAAAATGTGCTAGGATCTTCATTCCACTCACCAGCCAAATTTGTCCTGTTTCTGCAATATCACCATAGTTGATCAGGGTGAAAGAGCGTTCTCCATTGGAGGCTAAAACCACTTGGAAAGTAACCGACTTCAAAGATCAAACAAAAACAAACATTGAACAATTGAGAACATTCATATCTAAAAACACAAAGAGTGTATTCATCAAAAATCTGAGATTAGGTCTTACCCCTCCACCAGTGATGTACGGGACACTGTCCCAGGTAGCCACAAAGGCTGATGAAGCGGTAAAAGGCACGTTAGGGAAATATTGGTGAACAGCTTCAGTGACTTGTGCTAGTACAGCACTGCTTGTATCCTCTCTATAGGAGATTGTTCCACCATTAACATTGAAAAGGTCAGTCCACAGGGGAGCAATGATGTCTATTCCAGCGTTCAGATAAGGGACGTAGGCAGATAGTGGTTGAGTAAACGTCAAGTGACCATTGTTGTTCACCTAAAATTCAGATCAAATTGCTGTAGAGTTATCTGCTACCAGTCAAAAGTATCATTCAGTTTACAAAGACGTTTAAAAACATCCAGTTGTACACTTAAACAAGAGAAAACTCTCTTGACTAAAGAGAATTTGAGTAAAAATATTGATGATGTACTAAATGGAAAAACATCTTCAACCAAGAAGAAAAAGTCCAATACTATGGAGCTCATAATATGACAAAACGATTTGAATTTGAATTGTTTAAATTTGAATTATTTGCAAGTGTAATCTAATGAAAAATTGAATTTTAGGTGGTAGTTTAAATAGTTCTGAATTTGATTTTTTTTAAACGAATATTGAACATTTGAAATTTAACAAATTGAAATGTTTTCATGGCTGAATTTTATAGACATGTATTTTCAAACAGCTAGTTTTTTTGTTCTGAATTCGTATATTGCAAATATTCAGTTTAAAAAAATACAGATTAAAGTTTTCAAGAGGAAGAAATTCGGAACTTCAAATCCAGTTTTCTAAAATTCAATGTCAAAAATTCAAGTTAAAAAATTCAGATCTTACAGAAAGTAGGTCACAGGTCATCCACAGGGAAGAGTAAAGGATCTCAGAAAAGTCGAACAGAGCATTTTAGCTGCACTGCAGTCATTTTCTGCCGCAAACGCGGTGGTGGTTCAAGAGAATCCGTGTATCTTTCATTCAGTCGTTTTTAATTTAATATTAAGAGTAGAAAAATGAGAAAACAGCTTGAGTATTAGATTTCTAATATTCTAGTAATAGTAATAGTCCGCTACAGCAGTTGCACGGAGCTTACAAAACTTAACGCGTGTATTGCAACTATAGGCTACATTTAATTTTCTCATAAAACAACTAGACTAACGAATGGCTCGGTACAACAGAAGAGCCCAGAAAGGGCTTTTTCTCTGTGTAGACCAGCAGTTGGTCTGAATTTGCTATAGGCTAATAACCTATTTTCTGGACTGTATAGGCTAAGTCACGTTTTATCATGTAACACGCTGTGATCTATTCCAAAGTGGCATATATAATGCATTTAACGTTAAATAATCTAAATGTTGACTTTCAAAAGTAGGTGGGCTAAGAAGGCTAATCTCTGTATTTTGGTTCATTTTTGGTGAGCGCCAGAAAGATCTTGAAGGAGACAGAGACGCGCTAAAGCAGCGCATCATGTTGTTTTATTTATTTTTCAATGACATGATATTTTGTAGTAATTTTGAATGTACACAAATAAAAATATACATTTTACTGTTTCAGATGATGTCATATTATCTGTATGACTAAATAACAGAGTATTAAGTTATTTCCCTACAGTGGAACAAATCCAAGTGATGGCGCCAGCGCATCGCGCTCTCACACAACATAGTATCAGTTCTGGCGTTGCTTCATATCGCAGACTGCTCATTATCAAAATGAAACACAGTCAACCAAACATATAAAAAGTTATTCTGCCTAATTTAATTGGTCTGTTGTACAATATAAAGGGCAAGCTGTGCCGCACACAGTCCTACTCCAAACATTTCCCTTGCTGTGAAGACGCTGATTTAGCCTATAGGCCTACGTGTATTTTGGGACTCGACTGAAGTTTGAAGCCTTCTTTATATTAATAGTTAGCATCCACATGTTACATTGCAATGAAAACTTTTGACTGAATGAGAGATGCGCGACCGTTTCGATTTAAATAAATTTGTTTAGGCTTGGCGTTTATAAAGGGCACAATATAGGCTATTTTTATAGTCTGTAGCCTATATATTATTTTATTATAGCCTAGCCTACATACTTATTTTTCATTCTTGTTGTTTTCTGCATTCATTTGTCATAAGGGAAAGTAAAATAGGCAACTCATGTAAATGTTGTATTTTATTTACAGGTCTTTTACACTATTGCTGAATAGGCTAATATTAAAATGATTTTTTTATGACGGTTTGACGCGCGCGCGTTTCTCTCTTAACATGATCCGGTGTGACTTGCACTCATGTGCATGCTACTTATTTTCTGGCAAATACGGTCAGTTACATTTTTTTGCTGTATTATTACAAAATGCATAGAGTGGAGACCATTTGGGCAAAAAAACAAACAAACAAACAAACATATTGTGTTCATTACCCCCACCCACATTTGGGCTTAATCACTGTTATTATTAGGAAATGTATTTAGGTGTAGACAAAATCAGTTATGTTTATTTATAAATATGAATGTACCTTGCATTTCCCGGACACTAGCCGTAAGTCTACTTCCTTGGCCTATTTTTTTAGCTGGCCAGTTCTCAAAATCTGTGTGGAAAAGCTGCGGAGCGAGGAGAGAACGCACTATGGCTTTGCTTTGTACGTTTTTTTTTTTTTGGGAAGTTTAGTTGCCAGAGAAAATAACACACAGTTTTGTTTAACATCAATTGATAGTCAATATTAATTAAATAAATAAATATAATGTCGGAGAATGCACAAAGCGCATCCTTTTGAGATGTAAATTATAATACATTTTAATAAAACACACAAGGCCTACATCATAAAAACTCAGAAGATTATGTATTTTAATATATTATATTATAATACAAATAAAAAGGCGTCATACTTCAGTCGAGTCCCAAAATACACGTATAGGCTAAATCAGCGTCTTTACAGCAAGGGAAATGTTTGTAATAACACGTAGGACTGTGTGCAGCACAGCTTGCCCTTTATTTTGTACAACAGACCAATTCAGTTAGGCAGAATAACTTTTTATATGTTTGGTTGACTGTGTTTCATTTTGATAATGAGCAGTCTGCGATATGAAGCAACGCCAGAACTGACTATGTTGTGTGAGAGCGCGATGCGCGAGCGCCATCACTTGGATTTGTTCCACTGCAGGGAAATAACTTAATACTCTGTTCTTTATAGACATACAGATAATATGACATCATCTGAAACAGTAAAATGTATATTTTTATTTGTGTACATTCAAAATTACTACAAAATATCATGTCATTGAAAAATAAATAAAACAACATGATGCGCTGCTTTAGCGCGTCTCGGTCTCTTTAGATCTTTCTGGAGCTCACCAAAAATGAACCAAAATACAGAGATTAGCCTTCTTAGCCCACCTACTTTTGAAAGTCAACATTTAGACTATTTAACGTTAAATGCATTATATATGCCACTTTGGAATAAATCACAACGTGTTTCATGATAAAACGTGACTTAGCCTATACAGTCCAGAAAATAGGTTATAGGTTAGCCTATAGCAAATTCAGACCAACTGCTGGTCTACACAGAGAAAAAGCCCTTTCTGGGCTCTTCTGTTGTAACGAGCCATTCGTTAGTCTAGTTGTTTTATGAGAAAATTAAATGTAGCCTATAGTTGCAATACACGCGTTAAGTTTTGTAAGCTCCGTGCAACTGCTGCAGCGGACTATTTCTATTACTAGAATATTAGAAGAAATCTAATACTCAAGCTGTTTTCTCATTTTTCTACTCTTAATATTAAATAAAAAACGACTTAATGAAAGATACACGGATTCTCTTGAACCACCACCGCGTTTGCGGCAGAAAACGACTGCAGTGCAGCTAAAATGCTCTGTTCGACTTTTCTGAGATCCTTTACTCTTCCCTGTGGATGACCTGTGACCTACTTTCTGTAAGATCTGAATTTTTGAACTTGAATTTTTGACACTGAATTTTAGAAAACTGAATTCGAAGTTCCGAATTTCTTCATCTTGAAAACTTGAATCTGTATTTTTTGTAACTGAATATTTGCAATATACGAATTCAGAACAAAAAAACTAGCTGTTTGAAAATACATGTCTATAAAATTCAGCCATAAAAACATTTCAATTTGTTAAATTTCAAATGTTCAATATTCGTTTAAAAAAAAATCAAATTCAGAACTATTTAAACTACCACCTAAAATTAAATTTTTCATTAGATTACACTTTTAAATGTCAAATTTAAACAATTCAAATTCAAATAGTTTTTTCATATTATGAGCTCCATACAATACTTACATAGATCTGATTGTATACGCGTCCAAAGTATTTGAAAGGCTGCTGCAAGTAAATGGCTTCAGAGCTTCCATCATCCGAAATGGGGTTTACTATGTCTCCATCCCCAAACGGCAGGAAATTAGCTGGCAAAACGAAAAGCAGAAGCGCCAGTGAATTGTTTAGTACTTCCAAAGAAATGTATAAGCTCAAAAATGCTACTGGGTAAAAGATTGAGGATCATGTTGCAGACAAACAGGCAACTCTTTGGCTTACAGTATGCCGATCTATCAACACGGAAAGACCAGCGACCTTCCACATTGATATTACTGCTGGACGAGAGTTCTGGAGCACTGGCTGCTGGAATTGTGAAAGAATTGACAGAGTCCACGGTGTCATAACCAGCCTGTAAAAGTAAAAAAGAGTATTTAAAACTGCAACCAAATCCTATTCCAAATAAACCATCTCTTATCAGTAAGGTATGAATTTGACCATAAGTAATTTCTAGTCATTTATTTCTGCTGTTTGTAAAACTAGTGCAAAATGCCCGTCTAAAATCAGTTTTTGTGTTTTTAGTAATTGTTGGTTTGGTGTGTTTGAGTGCTCATTGTAACAATTACACAGCAAAAGTTCAGTGACATTTTTATTTGTGCATGGTAAAAAGCACACAGTGCTCTCTACCATGAAAAACGCTATGCTTGAGCAAACAGTTTGTGAATAGGCTTCTACAAATGTTGCCTGTGAAAGAGACTGTGAACGTATTGAATAGGATATGTTTAGTTGGTGAATAGCATAGGCTACTATTATACAGAAGCAATAACGTTAAGCGCACCAGAATGAAATATAATATTCAGAAGTAAACAGCATAGCTGACTTACAGATTCAGTTAACATCCACAAATGAATAAGCGCGCCGATTCAGGGAGCAGTGCAAAGTGCCCGTGCAAAATCAGTTTTTGTGTGTGTTTTTAGTAATTGTTGGTTTGGTGTATTTGAGTGCTCATTGTTACAATTACACAGCAAAAGTTCAGTGACATTTTTATTTGTGGATGGTAGAAAGCAAATACTGATACTGACTTAATGACATACAATAAATGTGGAAAATTGAACTACACGATTCAGGGAGCAGGCTACACAATGCACTCAGAGAAAACGCTACTTAAGCTCCGCTGCTTTCTTCGACCCTCTTGGTCTCTGGTCCTGGGCTGTGCTCACTCAGTTTGCAGTGTGAGAGGTGGAGTGGCCAGCTGTGCCCACTCAGTGTCAGTGTGAGAGGGGGAGTGGCCAGCTGTGCTCACTCAGTGTGCAGTGTGAGAGGGGGAGTGGCCAGCTGTGCCCACTAAGTGTCAGTGTGAGAGGGGGAGTGGCCAGCTGTGCTCACTCAGTGTGCAGTGTGAGAGGGGGAGTGGCCAGCGGCTAGAGCAGCAAAATCCGGTGTGTGCTTCTTTTACCGATATATATTTAACGATATCTTTTGCATTTCTAATCCAAACAACGTCAAACTGCACTTACTCATGCCCGTAGCAAGACACCTGTCAAGTTTGAAATCCATCGGACTAATAGTTCGAGAGATATGCGAATAACACACACACACACACATACACACACACACACACACACACACACACACACACACACACACACACACACACACACACACACACACACACACACACACACACACACAGACAGAAAGACGTTCCCATAATTTATAGTTAGATATAATATACAGAAGTAAACAGCATACGTGACTTACAGATTCAGTTAACATCCACAAATGAATAAGGGCAATGATTCAGGGAGCAGGCAACACAGTGAACTCGACAATTCAGGGAGCAGGCTACACAGTGAACTCGATGATTCAGGGAGCAGGCTACACAGTGAACTCCGAAAAAATGCTACGCTTGAGCAAACAGTTTGTGAATAGGTTACTACAAATGATGACCATGAATAAAATGAAGAGTTTGGTTCCAAATCGCGTTAAACGCCATTTAAAAAAAAAAAAGTGTTCCCGCAAAAGTCAGTAGCCTATTATGTTGTATTGGTATTGAAAAGTCAATTTTAAATTTTACTTAAAATGCGATATTCGCCGTGTTATTCTGTCATGTTTTCTCCCTTTCTTTCCAAACAGCGACAAACGCCAGTCTCCTTTCTCTGCAGAATGTGATAAATCCGCTCAACCAATCACAGCGCACCATTCCACGCATTGTAAACAGTAACGGCGGCGCTTTGAATACAGCTGGCATCCTAGTTTTCCTTATCTACTTTGTACTTTTTGATCAAAAAACAAACAAAAATATTAATACATTTGACGGCATTGATGAACCTGTGGTGGTTTCTGCGGTAGGGAAAAAACGTACGCCATCGAAATCTAATCATTTACGTGAGGAGATTAAGAAGATGAAGCAAAAAAATTTATAATAATACATTTGAAGGCATTGATGAACCTGTGGTGGTTTCTGCGGTAGGGAAGAAACATACGCCGGCGAAATCTAATCATTTACGTGAGGAGATTAAGATGAGGCACGCAGGAGGAGGAAAAATGCCGGCTGTTGCTTGTTCTCACACGACAGCATCAAACTTCTGTCATGCTGACACGTTGACCCCATGGGATCTTTTAAAAAGCTTTCAATTCTTTTACTCAAAGTCAACGAAAACCGAGCAGGACCAAGCCATTTTACAGCTGATCACCGTCAAAAAAGTTCAGGAGCAGGGTTCGTACGTTTTGAAAAAACCTGGAAAAGTTATGGAATTTGAAAAATGCAAATTCCAGGCCTGGAAAGGTTTTGAAAAAAATTAAAAGACCCAGAAAGTTTTGGAAAAGTCATGGAATTTTTTTTTAACACAGCATAATATGTGATTAATACCAAAACTGTTTAATAAAAAAAAATATTTCGCGTTGTCTTAACGTCCTTATATTCGGGCGGCATAACGTTCAGTTCACTTCCGATTCACTCACTTGTTGCGATGTTGCCTGAGGCGAAGTCGGTGCTGACAGAAATTTAATTGAAATGCCAGGAAAGTGGCACGAGCATGCTAAAGTTTTGCAAGCACCGGTGGGTCGAGAATGTTAACGTAGCGGAAAGAGGATACGCAGCATAAAAGCCTACGTATGTCTCCAGCACGCGAGAGGGAGAAGAAAACGAGTAAATGTCAGTTCAATTGTAAGTTCATTCTTCATGTGCCTAGCAGAGCCGGCTCTCCCTATAAGCGAACTAAGCGGCTGCTTAGGGCCCCGCCGCCACTAGGGGGCCCCCTAACTACATGGTACTCGCCGGTGTCGCCGCATTTTAACAGTCAACCAACCGTGTAAAATCGTTGTCTTCCCTGGACTTGGAAATTTGACCGCAAAAATTAAACGAGTCTATCCAACGGGTGCAGAAAAAAGGAGAAAAAAAATCACATTATAGTAGAGCTACTACTCTAACGAAATCCAAATTTTAAGCAGTTTTTACTGTAGAATTCTTTTTGTATTAATTTTTGAACTTGGCACATTACACAATGCACAAAGAGCGGCCTATTGCGTTTTCTGTACAATTCGCGGCGCTGTTTCTTGGCAACCAGAGGGTGCGTTAAAGTGGACATTATCCCATTAAAGTAGAGGTAGCCTACTCAAACGAAATCCACATTTTAAGCAGTTTTTACTGTAGAATTATTTTTGTATGAACTACATGTAACGTGCAACAATGACTGTAAAATGTAAAAAGTGTTACCTAGAGCTTTTATTAGATTTATGTGTATATTTTATTACTAAACATTTTATATACACATTTGGCTAATGATTGTTCGCTGAAGTAGTGTTTTTGTAGTTGGAATATATAAAAAATAAATACCAACTCAAACTAAAATCTTTTGCAGAATTTTTTATCTCTTTGATAGATCAATATAGAAGAATATGTTTAAATCACTTTAGAAGGAAGCAAAGAAATTACTGGTCCAACTTCTCCCTCTTTTTAAAGTATGGAACAGGGAAAAGAAGTTCAAAGATAGAGACTCCAGCATCACCTGTAGTAGGCCTATTCAACAACTTTATTGAAGATTTTTAATACTAAAGGTTTTAAGCTGTCTAGTGGACAAAAAACAGTTAGTGCTGTTTTAAAATTTACAAAGCATTCAGACAGTAATAAAGTAGATGTAGAAATTTGGCAAATCTGTAATCTTTACTTTTACTGTTTCAGTGAGTGTACTTTAATAAGCAGTAAAATAATTGTGGGAAATCATGTTAAAAGAGGTACAGATGAAATGTGTAAGGGTTAGATTGTATACAGTTGCTGGTTTGCGGTGGCAATACTCCATTATTCACTGCAAGGCAGGGCCCCAAAATTATCCTGCTTAGGGCCCCCAGATTTACAGAGCCGGCCCTGGTGCCTAGGTGTGTGCGATATTGTCTATGAACTATGATATTGTAATCATTGTTTTAACTATGTACGAGGCACTGCGAGTGCGAGCTGACATCGCGTTTGTCTCTCATGCTTGCTTTCACTGCGTGATGTGTCAGTGCAGTTATAGATGTGCCCAAATGAGTTTTTGTCTTATATTTATATCATATTATGTTGTTATATTAGAATATCACATGAGCAAGAGTGCCGTTTTCCTGTGCATAATTGCAAATGTGCTATTTATGTTATACAACAGTTAAATTAACAATAAAGTTAACATTGTGAGTTACTTTTTGGACACAATATTGTCAATTTTCACTTTATATCGCCGACGAGAATTTCATAATGAAGCCGTGGTCCAACAGACATCGATGATTTTTTTAAATTTATTTAATGAAATCCGCGTTTTGAACGAATCATTTTAACGATTCAATGAACAATCACTTGTTTTTGTGAATGAATCAGCCGTTTGAACAAATCGGTTGAATAAATGACTCCAACAACTCGCTTATTAAGACAGTGACTTGCCGCCACCTACTGGTGGTTTTAGTTTCATATTTAAAGTATCCTTTAATACTGAGGACACTGTACATGTATTTTATCCTGTCCTTCAAAGATCTTGCACTTTATTTTGGATTGTACCACATAAATTGTCATCCATTTTATTGTTAAACCTCTGAGGGTAAACTTTAACACATATTTTTATTCTTATAATGTCGACTGACATTTTCAGGAATACATACAGAAGTCATGGAAATGTGCCGAAAAGTCATGGAAAAGTTATGGAAAAGTCATGGAAAAGTATTGGTTAAAATGTGTATGAACCCTGCAGGAGGTATTTCTTAGTGATGGCTGATTGAATGTATTTTAGACCAGTGCCTGTATAGTCTATAAGATTAGTATTGACTGAGTTCAGAGGCTGTCATATGTGGATCAACTTACTTTGTTGTGTATTTTCAACAGTTTCAATATGAAAAATAACTTTTATATTGATTCAATGGATTAATTGCATTTTGGGGGAAAAAAGTGTCATGAATTTATTGCATTTTTGTGGAAAAAAAAATCCGTTTTTATAATAAATCTTTGGAAATCAAAATCTGGATTTGAATTTTTTATGTTATAACCTAAAGATGCTGGGCCCTATCTTGCACCCAGCGCAAGTGACTTTGAACACCGACGCATGTATCATTCCTATTTTGCACCCGCGCAAAGCGCGCTTTTCCCTCCACAGAAGCACGTCGGTAAGTTAGGAAATACACTTGCGCTCCCAGGGGGCGGTTCAGCGCAAAGAGGAGGCGTGTTCCGGCGCAAACGTTCCTTCATGCTATTTTGCAGGTTTAGAAAACAATTGCGCCACTAACCAGGAAAAAATAGTTTAAAGTCAGTGGCGCGTTGCGCATGTTATTCAAATGCTATTTTAAGGGCGCATGCTTGGCCATAATCAATGTAGCGTGTGACCAACGCGCATACACTTTGATTCTCTCATCTACACAGAAGCAGCAGTTTTCATTTTTGCAAATCATACATTATTACGATAGATAGATAGATAGATAGACAATTTATTATAAAAGCATACATCTAGCTTACACATTTACCCAAATTATCATACGCCTGTTTAACCAAAGTTAATTTGGGTGGGTTTCTCCATTTCAATGTAACTTCTCTCTTTTACGGCCGTGACGAGAGCGTTGCTCTCCTTGGCTGTGAACCGCTCCTGGCGCGCGCCTGGCAAATCCCCGCTATGGAAAAAGCGCCTCTGCTCTTAAAGGGAATGTGAGATGACGCTCTGATTGGTTTATTTCACGTTACGCCCAAACCACACCTATGAATAATGAAGCTACTTCAGACCAACCCATTTTAGATTTGCGCCTGGCGCAAGAGTCATTTATCCCGCCGGGAAAATAGCAACAGCGCCGAGACCCGCCCACAAAGTTACTTGCGCTTTGCGCTTGACACTTGCGTTTCAGATCGTTAAAATAGGGCCCGCTATGTGAAAGTTTGAAACAGAAAACAGTGGTTTTCATCTTGCCACTTTCTTGGTAAAGAAAACACATTTTTACTCGAATTAATCAAAATGGATTCATCGCGTTTTGGAACCAAACTCTTCAAATATAATATTCAGAAGTAAACAGTGTAGCTGACAGAGTGTATGGCTGTTTCTCAAAACCAAGAATGCAAAGAACGGACTTGTGTTCTTGGGGAGAACGCTCTTGCTAGTTGTTCTTGGAAGAATGCACTCACAAGATGACGAGCACACAGAACGCTGCTGACAGTTTGAGACGATGTGTTC
Source organism: Leuciscus leuciscus (assembly GCF_965113295.1). Classification (NCBI taxonomy): domain Eukaryota; kingdom Metazoa; phylum Chordata; class Actinopteri; order Cypriniformes; family Leuciscidae; genus Leuciscus; species Leuciscus leuciscus. The sequence continues at coordinate 27,785,398 of NC_138728.1, read as the reverse complement.
TTGCTGGTATTGCGCAATAATACCCCCGCACAGATGCCATCTGCAGTACCCAAACATAACGCGATTTAAATAGCGGTTTAAACGGGTTCAATAACGGGTTTAATAACAGGTTTAAATAACCCAAACATAACTCCTTCCTCGAATGCCGAAATGAATGCTGGGATATTTCTGCCGTCAAGTTCACACAAGTTACCAACCGCTGCATCCTCTGTAAAATGGGCATGTCAAGAACACTTCCGGGATTTTTAACGTTCTTGCCAAAATGCAAACTTGTGTATTGGGACAGTACTTGGGCAGCAAATGATGACATTTCACAAGAACACAAGTACAGACAAGAACGCATATTGAGAAACGGCCTTTATGTCAGAATGTTTATTTTTAAACCACAACCTTCTAAGGGCTTCTTTGACCGATACAACCCTCTAATGTCAGAATGTTTATTTTTAAACCACAACCTTCTAAGTGCTTCTTTTACCGATATATTTACCGATATCTTTTGCATTTCTAATCCAAACAACGTCAAACTTGGCACTGCACTTACTCGTGCCTGTAGCGAGACACCTGTCAAGTTTGAAATCCATCGGACTAACGGTTCGAGAGATATGTGAATAACAGACATACTGACTGACTGACAGACAGACAGACAGACAGACAGACGTTTCTGTAATTTATAGATAGATGTGCTAGTATCTTCATTCCACTCACCAGCCAAACTTGTCCTGTTTCTGCAATATCACCATAGTTGATCAGGGTGAAAGAGCGTTCTCCATTGGAGGCTAAAACCACTTGGAAAGTAGCCGACTTTCAAAAATCAAACAAAAAACAAACATTGAACAATTGAGAACATTCATAACCAAAAAAAACACACATAGAGAATTCATCAAAAATCTGAGATTAGGTCTTACCCCTCCACCAGTGATGTACGGGACACTGTCCCAGGTAGCCACAAAGGCTGATGAAGCGGTAAAAGCCACGTTAGGGAAATATTGGTGAACAGCTTCAGTGACTTGTGCCAGTACAGCACTGCTTGTATCCTCTCTATAGGAGATTGTTCCACCATTTACATTGAAAAGGTCAGTCCACAGGGGAGCAATGATGTCTATTCCAGCGTTCAGATAAGGGACGTAGGCAGATAGTGGTTGAGTAAACGTCAAGTGACCATTGTTGTTCACCTAAAATTCAGATCAAATTGCTGTAGAGTTATCTGCTACCAGTCAAAAGTATCATTCAGTTTACAAAGACTTTAAAAACATCCAGTTGTACACTTAAACAAGAGAAAACTCTCTTGACTAAAGAGAATTTGAGTAAAAATATTGATGATGTACTAAATGGAAAAACATCTTCAACCAAGAAGAAAAAGTCCAATACTTACATAGATCTGATTGTATACGCGTCCAAAGTATTTGAAAGGCTGCTGCAAGTAAATGACTTCAGAGCTTCCATCATCCGAAATGGGGTTTACTATGTCTCCATCCCCAAACGGCAGGAAATTAGCTGGCACTAGGTAAAGCATAAGCACCAGTGAATTGTTTGACTCTTTTACAGGAACATAAGCTTGCAAATAGTACTCCTCTTTTTTAACATTCAGATCATCAGCTCTTGGAAATATCTCCATGAACTGAAATCAGTGAGTCAAATAAGAGAGATAAAATGTACATAGCAGTGGGTTAAATTTGCATAAAGCGCAGGAATTGAAGATTAGATTTATACTCGTTTTGCGGAGACACTGTTCCATTTACAGTGAGCAACATAACTGTTTTAACAAAACGGATAGCTATCTTATCATTTGAATGACCAGGTGTAAACAGGGCCATTGGAAATCTGTCATTCAAAGTCTAATTTAAACAAACTAACTAAAGGATTTTGACAAATTTTATGAAAAATTGCTTCATAAATAGGCCTATTTAAGGTTCTGCCCTATTTCTATGTTAGCCATTATGAATATTTGAAAATGTGTATTTATACATATTGGGGTGGGGTTATGGCACAGTGATAAACTCAGAAACTTAAAAATGGCACAAATATTTGATCCAAATTACAGCAAAAACTGTGATATTGTGAAATATTTGTACAATTTAAAATAAATGTTTTCTCTTTAAATATATTTTAAAATGCAATTTATTCCTGTGATCAAAGCTGAATTTTCAGCATCATTACTCAAGTCTACAGTGTCACATGATCCTTCAGAAATCATTCTAATATGATTTGCTGCTCAAGAAACATTTCTGATTATAAAAATTCAGGATTCTTTGATGTACTTAAAGTTCAAAAGAACAACATTTATCTGAAATAGAAATATTTTGTAACATTATAAATGTCTTCTTTACTGTCACGTCTGAGCAATATAAGGCATCCTCATTGAATAAAAGTATTAATTTCTTCTTTTTTTTCCGAGATCCGACAATCTCGACACCTCATCAACATGAAGATTGGATAGAAATGGAAGGCTTATGAGTGAGCACCGTTGATGACCCATCAGGAAGGGTTCATCGAGTATACTTGAAGCAACTTGCTCTCTGCCGATCAGTCAAGACTGAGTCAGGGACTCAACCAGCTCCTCCTATGCGAGGGCAAACGGAGGTGGCGGACTCACTGACAATGTCTGGCTCAATTCCTGTGGCATCTAGTTCTTCAGAACTATATGCCAGTAACATGCCCTGGCCAGATCGGAAGAGGCCGCAGAACGGGCTTCCAGTACTGGCACGACAGCACTGAAGCTAGTGGGTGAAGCCCGAAAAAGGCATGTCGTCTCAAACTCCTCTGCTAGCTCCATCTGTGACCACCACGAAAGGTGCCAGGCAGGGGTCGATCTTCATCACTGTGAAGCAATCACAGTTCACTCCTACTGTTTGCCATAGTATTTTTTGATTTCGAAAGACACTTTCACACAAATATGACAAAGTGACTTCCTGAAGTCAAAAAATCTGATGACGTTTAATGCAGGTGCCCTTTAATAGACATGCTAGTGTGTCAGTGACGTCATGTGACTGCCCTAGCTGCTTCATGTGAAGTGTCATAGTGTCAGCAACTGACACAGTGTTGTGTTTCCGCCTCTAATAAACTAAATTCAGTCACACTTTATATCATGTCCTTAACTGCAATGTACTTAAATAAAAATGAAGTTGTGGTGTCTGTCAGGAGTTAAGTAATGAAGCATACGAGAAAGGATTAGCGAACTTCATCCATCTTGTTTACTCATCACTTCCGTTCTCACACACATAACTTCATTACACTTCAAAATAGTAGTCAGCAATACAATTCTACCCATGAACACAACATACTGTAAGTACAATGTACTTATTGTGTTCATGTTGTATTGCAAAACAGGGTATCACTTTAGGGTTAGTATCTTGGTATAACCTATTTATTGTAATTACTATAACAAGTACATGGTATGTACATGGGGAACAGGACTGTAAAATGATGGGTAGCACTTTATTTTACTGCCCTGTTCCCCATGTTCCCCATGTACACACTATGTATTTGTTACAGTAAGCAATAACTAGGTACTAACCCTGAACCTACCCCTAAATCTAACCTTAACCCATGTAGTTACCTTATATTACCCAGTACTTTCTTAGGTAAGTACACTGTAAGTACACACACTGTAAAATAAAGTGCAACTCAAAACAGAGCTAATGGGTGCCCTTAACTTGGGATAAGGGTAATGTTAGGGACAGGTTTAGTGGTACAGTTAGGTTTAAAAGGTTGGCTTAAGGTGTAAGGGAAGCCTCTACAGTGTAATTATATATGTAATTCCAGAAATTAATTACAGCTCTAATTGCATGCAGGATAAAAAAAAAAAAAATTAATGTAAGTACAATGTAAAAACATGTATGTACACAATAAGTGCATTGTATCAAATGATTCATTTAATTATTAGTACATAGTAGTTAAAGACACCTAATATTAAAGTGTGTCAATATAATATAAATGGTCAATATAAAAAGAGATAGAACGTCTCCTTCCTTCGATAGGGCACGCCTTCCCAGTGTTATCCAAGTCAACTGAATGGGTTTTTTGGAACAGCAGTGACTTCCTGATCTAAAGCCCTGTCCTTTTCCGCCCCAAAATGTGGCGTTTTAGTAGGGATCCCAATCAGTCGACACGTCGACTACATTGAACGTGCCCGACTGAAAGGGAACTTCTTGGTTACATATGTAACCCTCGTTCCCTGAAGGAGGGAACAGAGACGTAGTCCCCCAGTCACTATTGCTGTACCACCGCTGGCTCGGCTCCTCAGCGAAAAACAAGTGGTGCGTGCATCCGCTACCGTATTTATGCCCGTGCTGCGGGGCGGAGCGTGAGATGCAAATCTCGCACGCCAATGTGCATTGGCTCGTTTTTACAATACTCGAAGATGACAGGCTCCCTAACGTGATCCCAATCAGTCAACACGTCGACTATGTCGAACAACTATGTCGAACGTGCCAGACTGAAAGGGGACTGCAATTATGAGTGGGGTGGCCAAAGTTGTGGCCAAGCTTCAGTCAACGATGGCCACAGCCACCCCTTAACTTTTCCCCTTTGACGCATCGTCTCTTTTATTCCTCTCTTGCATGGCAATGAAATGAATAGGTCTCTGTGAACCCTAAATTCTCAAGGAAATTATTTTGTAGAGACAAGATCTCTCAGATCTCTTTTCAATGTTAACTCTATACAGTAGATGCCTCCCGACTCTCATACTAATGCACTATTCTATGATGTTTTGTAGTATAAATAGTGCGAGTAGAGTGTTCACAGTAAAAATTCCAAATAGAAAAACTACACTTTAAATGTGAGGATGATGCTCTTAATTAACTGAAAAACGAAGTGTGGAATATTGGACACTTCATGCACTCAACTGCTGCAGCTTTAATTACGTAGTGGACTGATTTGATGCCATATTTGTATGGAGGAAGAAGAAGAAAAGGAGGAAGAAGAAGAAGAAGAAGTGATCATTTTCTTTACAAGTACCACTAATTATTATATTGTCATTACCTTGTGCCTTAGTCACTTCACCTGCAGGAGAGCAGACAATTTTGTTACAGAACATTCTTATTAAAAGTACATAATGAATTTTAATTTTTTTTTACAATTCAATTTTAAAATCAAAGATTGATTTTTTTTTTTTTTTACATTTTATTTCTAACATTTATAAAAGTAATATTTCTGACTTACTGGAAAGAAGAAACAGCAGTGTTACAACATATAATGGGACGGGTTTCCCCATCCTTTTTGTTGTAGGTCACAAAGTGTTCTTTAAAGTAAAAAAAAAAAAAAAGAAAAAAGATAAATAAAGATTCTTAAACATTGCTAACAACTGTAACACCAATATCACTATCTTTTGAGATAACTTGTAAGACATCATTAATATTGATTAAGCAGAAGGTATTGGCTCTGATTTGTGATGAGGAAATGAATCTTACCAAAATGTCCAACAAAAAACCTGATGCTTCTCTCCTGCAGTTTTTGGAACAAATGATATCCACAGTTATTGTCAGTATTTATACTGTACTATACTGTACTGCATGGGGGAGCAGGGAGGGGGTTGACATAACTTTCACATATGTAATGATTTCAATAGAAGGAAATTTGTTGCTGGTATTTCAACAACTTTGGCATTTAAGAGATGACAGAAACCTGTCCTACTTGCCCTTCTGCTTCCTTTACCTTTGTCACACAGTACTGGTGTTTGTTCAGTCTGGTCGATGCATAATTCATAACTTAACACATAAACCAAAAACTTTTAAATACTTGTTTTTTTTTTTTGGGTGTGCAAAAACTCTACATTCCTGCTGAAACTAAATACTTACATTTTTAGTCATGTGCATTTTTAAGTTGAGAAATCATTGCAGGAAAGTTGATCACGAGAAGCAGAGTTCAAATTACTAAGATTATATACAGTATTTTGTGTCTGTCTTAATGAGGTAAATGTAAAATCATGTTCTTTAACTAATAAAGTCAATTCAAATGTGAAATGTTATTTGCCCTTGTAAAACTATTCACCCAATAATGATATGTCTCTTGAGTCACCACAATTGATTTAACCCAAAACAACAAGTTTAAATAACTTTTAAAGAAGGACTTGATTAAAACACAATTGGTAATCAGGCATTAAGCAGTTATGTTCAAGTGTCAGAGAATAAATTTAAAAAAAGAACCAATGTTTCAGAATTTAAACAAATTCACATTTCAGGATATTGGTTTCAGAGCTAAGTGGTTAGGACATTGAGGAAATTGCAGGTAAACAGGTGCATCATACTTTAGGAAATTCTATTTGATTCTATTGAAGTCATTTTTTTCCACTTTTGAATACTTAAGTACAATTAAATGTTACATTTTACTTTCACATGTGTCTGTTTTTGGTTAGCTGTTTAGACTTTTAATTACCGTAAAACTTCAAATAATAGCCGAGTCCCAAATAGACGCCTGTCTCTTTTACACACCTGGTGTGGCTACAGGTTTGGATAAATAAAGGCCGGTCTCAAATAGAGGCCCAGTCTGTTTTTTAGTTTCGGGTTGTATTTAATCTTCTAAAACCCATCAGATCATCTGTTTAGGCCAGTTCTATGGAGCAGATTGCGCACGCAAGAGAGCCCTGCGCATCTGGACGGGAGCTGTTAGCGCAAGCAAGGCAGACAGAGTTAGCGGAGGCCGGAGAGGGAAAAGTGGAGGAGAGCAATGAGGAGGAATTCGCCAATTAACTTGTAGTTGAGGATCGCGGTGATGATGATAGTGATGAATAGGGTCCTTTTGTATCACATGATTGCAGTTGTTTTACAGGATAGCCTTCATTCTTTCTTGTTGATGTGTTTCGGGCAACTAGTTCACAGGCTCGATGGATATTACCGGTAACTTGTATTGTTCAGCCCATGGCTGTCACATCGTTTTGTTTTTTTATGCTGCCAATAATCTAAAGGCGGTCGCACACCGTACGAGAAGCGCAGCGCCGCGTCGAGTCTATGACAACTCGAGGTATCGCACACCGGACGCGCACTTTGTCAGTTTATGGCCAGCAATATTGTTATGTTTAAGGATATTATGGAATTAAGATCATGTCTGTGCTATGTTATGATTGTACTGTACAATTAAATACAATCGTTGCTTAGTCTGCAGTCTGAATTCACTTTACCTCAGAGCGTCCGTTAACTGAATGAATTGAGAATATCACCTGAAAATCCGATAACATCAGCAATTTTCACTCAAGCAGCTTATTTCTGTAAATGAGTGTAAAACTGAATGTATATTGGAGCACAGGGTGAAGTCAGTAGATACATTAACGACGATTTGAGACAATGTACACTCATAGAGAATAATGTGTTCGAATTGTAAAGACGTGGCTCTGCGCTTCTCGTCTGGTGTGTGACAGCGACCCCCTTTAGACATATGGAAATATAGTAGGCTAATTCTTACAATAACTGATTTGATCGGCGAGATGATTCCATGTTTCCTCACTTTGAGATGATTCCAGTGTCTACGGTGATCTAGTGTCTACCGAGTCTGCATCTATGTTCCATGTATCTGTGAGTCTTCATTCAAGTTCAGTGCATCTACGTGACTACATCTAAGTTTCAAGTTGCTGGTATTGTTGCTGGTATTTCAACAACTTTGGCATTTAAGAGATGACAGAAACCTGTCCTACTTGCCCTTTTGCTTCCTTTACCTTTGTCACACAGTACTGGTGTTTGTTCAGTCTGGTCGATGCATAATTCATAACTTAACACATAAACCAAAAACTTTTAAATACTTCTTTTTTTTTTTTTTTGGTGTGCAAAAACTCTACATTCCTGCTGAAACTAAATACTTACATTTTTAGTCATGTGCATTTTTAAGTTGAGAAATCATTGCAGGAAATTTGATCACGAGAAGCAGAGTTCAGAATCTACCAAATTTCTAAGAGTATTTACAGTACTTTGTGTCTGTCTTAATGAGGTAAATGTAAAATCATGTTCTTTAACTAATAAAGTCAATTCAAATGTGAAATGTTATTTGCCCTTGTAAAACTATTCACCCAATAATGATATGTCTCTTGAGTCACCACAATTGATTTAACCCAAAACAACAAGTTTAAATAACTTTTAAAGAAGGACTTGATTAAAACACAATTGGTAATCAGGCATTAAGCAGTTATGTTCAAGCGTCAGAGAATAAATAAAATAAAAAGAACCAATGTTTCAGAATTTAAACAAATTCACATTTCAGGATATTGGTTTCAGAGCTAAGTGGTTAGGACATTGAGGAAATTGCAGGTAAACAGGTGCATCATACTTCAGGAAATTCTATTTGATTCTATTGAAGTAATTTTTTTCCACTTTTGAATACTTAAGTACAATTAAATGTTACATTTTACTTTCACATGTGTCTGTTTTTGGTTAGCTGTTTAGAGTTTTAATTACCGTAAAACTTCAAATAATAGCCGAGTCCCAAATAGACGCCTGTCTCTTTTACACACCTGGTGTGGCTACAGGTTTGGATAAATAAAGGCCGGTCTCAAATAGAGGCCCGGTCTGTTTTTTAGTTTCAGATTGTATTTAATCTTCTAAAACCCATCAGATCGTCTGTTTAGGCCAGTTCTATGGAGCAGATTGCGCACGCAAGAGAGCCCTGCGCATCTGGACGGGAGCTGTTAGCACAAGCAAGGCAGACAGAGTTAGCGGAGGCCGGAGAGGGAAAAGTGGAGGAGAGTAATGAGGAGGAGGAATTCGCCAATTAAAGGTGCTCTAAGTAACTTTTTTACCTTAACCGAACAGCTTCGGAGTCATTGGAATGGTTATATTACTTATTTCGGGTTGAATGGTGGTCGTTTCGCACCCCCCTGGTGCCCGTGACCGGAAAATCCGCACTTGCAACTTTGAGCCGGTGGGCCGCCGGCCGCCGCGTCAGGAAGTATCGCGTGATATCAGGTGGTCTCGCGATGTAAACAATTGCTTTACGGTCAAAAGAAATCTGCTAAAATGCTGTCATTATTGCGCTCCCTCACGCTGTTCGAACCCGAATGAAGAAGACGTTTTAAAGAATGTCCCATCTGCTTTGATGTCGTTGATCTACTAGCCTCTGGTGTCTGAGAATCGCCAACGAGTTTTTACAACAGTGTTGTCAAATATCTATTCCGAAGCTGTGGGGGGAGCTCTAGAGAGAAACCTGCGAGCAAAAAGCGAGAATACAGCGAAGAAATCCCGAAACTACTGAGCCCTGCTTTAACTTGTAGTTGAGGATCGCGGTGATGATGATAGTGATGAATAGGGTCCTTTTGTATCACATGATTGCAGTTGTTTTACAGGATAGCCTTCATTCTTTCTTGTTGATGTGTTTCGGGCAACTAGTTCATAGGCTCGATGGATATTACCGGTAACTTGTATTGTTCAGCCCATGGCTGTCACATCGTTTTGTTTTTTTATGCTGCCAATAATCTAAAGGCGGTCGCACACCGTACGAGAAGCGCAGCGCCGCGTCGAGTCTATGACAACTCGAGGAATCGCACACCGGACGCGCACTTTGTCAGTTTATGGCCAGCAATATTGTTATGTTTAAGGATATTATGGAATTAAGATCATGTCTGTACTATGTTATGATTGTACTGTACAATTAAATACAATCGTTGCTTAGTCTGCAGTCTGAATTCACTTTACCTCAGAGCGTCCGTTAACTGAATGAATTGAGAATATCACCTGAAAATCCAATAACATCAGCAATTTTCATTCAAGCAGCTGATTTCTGTAAATGAGTGTAAAACTGAATGTATATTGGAGCACAGGGTGAAGTCAGTAGATACATTAACGACGATTTGAGACAATGTACACTCATAGAGAATAATGTGTTCCAATTGTAAAGACGTGGCTCTGCGCTTCTCGTCTGGTGTGTGACAGCGACCCCCTTTAGACATATTATGGAAATATAGTAGGCTAATTCTTACAATAACTGATTTGTTAAACACAAACACAGATTTGGAAACCTCCTACTGTCATGCTTTCCGTCTATCAGCCTATGCTATTTGGATCTTTATCTCTAGGCCTACACTCAATGAACAACATCTCAACACTAAATTAAAGGCCTGTCTCATATAGACGCCTGTCTCAAATACAAGCCGGTGCAGTTCGGCGATTTGGGAAAATAAAAGCCTGGGCTATTATTTTAAGTTTTACGGTATGTTCAAGATTTTATCACAATACGGATGCTTTTACTTAAGTATAGTTTCAGTAATTTGTTACATCCCTCTACATTTAATATTGCATATTTATAGGATATATTTATCTTCTTTTAAGGGACATTTACAGAATCATGTATGTAAAACCTAAGGCTGGAATAGTTTCTAGATAATTTAAGCTGGTTTTGTGAGTTCAAAGAATGTTCTTTGATTAAGGGAATTTGGTGACCTTTTTAAGTTATGTGAATAATGTGCAGATATATTTATGTCAGCCTTCTGAATCAGTTTACAACACTGTACAAAGAGTATATAGTCAGATTTAATTACAGATAAGTAATTTCAGAAATGAGACCTTGTTTGTTTTGACTTGACTTTTATAACTTCTTGTTTTAGATATTTTTTAGTTCTAGATAATCTTGTTCTAAAAATCATGACACAGAAAGTAACTCTACAGTAATACTGTATTGATAGTTGTTCACACAATATTTGAAAAGTCTATATGTAAAAATACAATGCTGTGAAGGTCTATTTACTAATATTGTCACGATATACCAGGACAGGAGACCAGAATACCATTTAAACGTAGACTTTATTTATACACGTGTGCAACCCCAAGAATCCCTGGAAGCAACTTAAGGTCAAACTCAAAAGGCAATGAACTTAGAGTCTCTTTGAATACCCAAACTCAGGAAATGTCTTTGAATACTCGAACTCAGGAAATGTCTTAGTCTCTGTAGATAACAGTCTCAGTCTCCGTAGATCCTTGAAACTTAGATGTAGGCACTGAACTTGAATGAAGACTCACAGATACATGGAACATAGATGCAGACTCGGTAGACACTAGATCACCGTAGACACTGGAATCATCTTGGGTGAGGAAACATGGAAATGTAGTACGTGACAGGGCCAGGGAAAACGTGACATTACTCCCCCCTCCCGCTAGGCGCGACCTGCGCCGCAGAAAGCAGAACACGGGAGGGGGGGTGGGCATCCTGGAGTCTGTGACCGGAGGGTGGACAGGGAGATGACAGACAGGAGACTCCAGGATGGTATCGCCGCCATGGCGGTGCAGGACGAGGAGGAGACCATGGTGGTGCAGGCTGAGGAGGTGGCCATGGCGAAGCAGGCTGAGGAGAAGACCCTTCGGGCGGCCATGGCGGTGAAGACCCTTCGGGCGGCCATGGTGGTGAAGACCCTACGGGCGGCCACGGCGGTGAAGACCCTTCGGGTGACCATGGCGGAGATAACTTTTCTGGTGGCCGTGGGTCCTTGGGTGGCCACGGCGAGGACATATGGCCCCCCCAAAAAAATTCTTGGGGAGAGTGACGGCGTCAAGACACGCCTCTGGGACAGGTTCAGTCTCTGGCTGGGCAGACGGGACTTGAACAGTCTCTGGCTGGGTAGACGGGACGAGAACAGTCTCTGGCTGGGCAGACGGAACGTGAACAGTTTCTGGCTGGGCAGACGGGACGAGCGGAGAGGGCTCTGTGCTGGACGGGCCCAGCGGTGAAGGCTCTGGGCTGGACGGGCCCAGCAGTGAAGGCTTTGGGCTGAACGGGCCCAGCTGTGAAGGCTCTGGGCTGGACGGGACCAGCGGTGAAGAGGGCTCTGAGCTGGACAAGACCAGCGATGAAGAGGACGTTGAGCTGGACGGGACCAGCAGCGAAGAGGGCTTTGAGCTGGGCGGAACCAGCTGCGAAGAAGGCTTTGAGCTGGGAAGGACCAGCAGCGAAGAGGGCTTTGGGCTGGGCAGGACCAGCGGCGAAGAGGGCCCTGAACTGGGCAGAACCAGAGAGGAAGGGTGCTCCAAGCCTGACGGGATTAAGAAAAAAGGAATAGCTCTGCGGGCATGACGCTTGCCATCTCAAGCGCGACGGGCATGAACGCTCAGTCACAGGCACGGCGGGCATGACGCATACTGCCTTGGGCTCGGTAGGTCTGGCGTGAAGTGCGGGTTCGACTGGACTGGCGTGATGTGCCGGCTCGGCTGGACAGGCATGAAGTGCAGGCTTGACTTGAGGGGTCTCAGACTTGGCGTGGCGTGACTCAGACATGGCGTGGCACTGAGGCGGGGCCTGCAGTGCGAGGCGCAGAGGCGGGGCCGGCAGTGCGAGGCGCAGAGGTCCTCCGGAGTCTGGCGAGCCTGACGGGTCCTCTTCCTCCTACGTCGGTGAAGGGGCGTTGTAGGGAGTGGTGGCTCGGCTGGGCAGTCATGACGAGCAGGCTCGGCTGGGCAGACGACTGGCGCTGGCTCGGCTGGGCAGACGACTGGGTCTGGCTCGACTGGGCAGACGACTGGCTCTGGCACGACTGGGCAGACGACTGGCTCTGGCTCGACTGGGCAGACGACTGGCTCTGGCTCGACTGGGCAGACGACTGGCTCTGGCTCGACTGGGCAGACGACTGCAGTGGACGTGGAGACAAACGTGGAGCAGACCTGCGAGCTCCCCGGACGGACATCAAAGCGGGGTCAAATAACTTGGACGTCAGGTCGGCACTATTAGAAACCAGTTTTCGGGCTCTGGGCCAGACGACCCCCGCGCCTGGTCCGGGACAACCACGGAGTTCCTGCTCAGTGGGTTTGACTGGGCTGATGAGGTGAGCGGGCTTGGTGGGTCTGATGGGAGGTTCCAGTTCGGAGAAAACCGCATACTATGCAAAACCCAGCAAACGGAAACTGCCTTCTTCCAGTCCATACCCGAGACATCGGGGAGCGGTCGAGGGTCGATGTATCTGGCCCCGATTGTAACAAGCTTTTATGGTCTCGTCACTCAGGTCACAGTCAACCTGAGCAAAACTTTATAGTGAACTCAAAAAGATTGCATCTTTCCTGAGCTATCGCCGCAATCCGATCCCAGCCCATTCTGAAGGAGGACGTGAAATGTTGCGAAGGGGAGCGAGGTGACCTTCAGTGCCGTTGGAGCTTGTACGGTGTGTGGCCGGGTATTCTGTCACGATATACCAGGACAGGAGACCAGAATACCATTTAAACGTAGACTTTATTTATACACGTGTGCAACCCCAAGAATCCCTGGAAGCAACTGAAGGTCAAACTCAAAAGGCAATGAACTTAGAGTCTCTTTGAATACTCGAACTCAGGACATGTCTTAGTCTCCGTAGATAACAGTCTCAGTCTGCGTAGATCCTTGAAACTTAGATGTAGTCACGTAGATGCACTGAACTTGAATGAAGACTCACAGATACATGGAACATAGATGCAGACTCGGTAGACACTAGATCACCGTAGACACTGGAATCATCTCGAGTGAGGAAACATGGAATCATTTCGAGTGAGGAAACATGGAATCATTTCGAGTGAGGAAACATGGAATCATTTCGAGTGAGGAAACATGGAATCATTTCGAGTGAGGAAACATGGAATCATTTCGAGTGAGGAAACATGGAATCATCTCGCCGATGACCTTTGGAACCAGTAACAGATAACCAAACTAGACCCAGAACATAACATCAAGACACATTAATACCCGGCAGTGAGTGCATGTGAGGGAGCTGAATATAAAGGCTGGTGATGAGGTAATGATGAGGAGATGGGGTTCAGCTGCGGTGATGAGGGAAGTGAGTGCAGGTGTGGATCCAGGGGGATGCTGGGAAATGTAGTACGTGACAGGGCCAGGGAAAACGTGACAAATATAATGTATTTTTATTTTTTATTTATGTATAATGAGTATATTTTTTGAGCCGATTTGTTGGGAACCAAACGAGCCAGTTTACAAAATCAAACTGAATTGAACTGTAGTTCCGGGTTGATGATTCAAAAGGCACTTCTGAAGTAAAAAAACAAACTGAAAGTGGGGGTGGGGGGTACTCTGATAGTGGGGGACTCCATAATCAGAAACACTGGCAGCAGGGATACAAATATGGGCTGCCTTCCACAAGTAACAACTTCTGATATAAACAGGGAACTTCAGAACATTCTGATTAAACATAAGACTGCAAATCGACTCATCATTCATGTGGGGAATAATGATATTCATAAAGAGCAGTCAGAACTCCTTAAGAAGGATTTCAATGAACTTTTTGAAACACTTAAAAGACTGAAAGTTCAAACATTCCCAGCAAGAGGAACAAACAGGTTTTCACGGTTGCTTGGGCTTAATACATGGCTGCAAAAAACCTGCAATATAAAAGGAGTGAACTTCATTGACAACTTAAATCTTTTCTGAAGTCAGAGACAACTGTTTCATCAGGATGGCCACCACCCAAACAAACTTGGTTCAAGAGTACTAAAGGACAATATCTACTCCTCCCTCAATCATCCTTCTGCAGTTTGTGCCAATCCACTCAATCTGAACGGCACACACACACCTGGACACAGTATGAATGACCCCAGGACTTCAATTCAGCAGCAAAATGGACATGCGGTTGACATATCACACAAGGACTATGATAACACCACTCAGCCACAACAACCTCTGCTCACAGACACAATCTCAGCTGAGCCCTGCCCACAGAGCTCACCACAGACAGACATATTAGAACTGCTCCAAGATTCAGCACCCAAGGACGACTTCCTGGAAAACAGCCAGGGAAGCCAGGACAGCATATTACAGCCTCCGATAACACCAGAGCAACAGCCCCTCTCACCAGACACTTTATCCCTCTCTTCAGCATCTCCACTTCTGTGCTTCTCACAGAAAATGGAAGAACTGGTGTGTGCTGGAACCAAACTATCCCACTCTTTTGCTGCAAGCCCCCAGATATCAACCAAAAAACGGCAGGCACCGCAACCCCCAAAGCCTGCGGGCCCAGCTCGCCCTCCCCCTCTCTTCAGCTTCTGCCACAACGCCAGGGCCCACACCCTCCTCCATCTGCTCGAGGTGAACCAAAAACAACTGATACCAGCTCTCAGTGATATGTGTTGGGTCCCCGCTATGATAAGAGTAACTTTCTCAAATGTTTACAGAACAAGCGGGAACCCAATGTGCCTGTATCTTTCTCTATTGCTTTCTCTATTTCTCTATAGCTAAAAATGTATATAAAATAAAATATATTTAAAAACAAATATTTTCCTATAACCAACGTGAGACAACGTGACCTGTGTAGTTCTTCCAATGTGGGGAGAGGGCAGCCAACAATCCTTTGAGCTGTGTTGATGACCCCCTGGAGAATTTTTCTCTGAGCCGCTGTGCAGCTGGTGTACCATATGCAAATGCAGTACGCTCTCAATTGAGGCACGGTAGAAAGACACCAGCAGCGATTGTGTAATGTTATTCCTCCTGAGTATTCTCAGGAAGTACAATCTCTGCTTGGACTTTTTCAGCAGCTCATAAGTATTAACGCCCCAGGATAGGCTCTTCTCAATGTGGACTCCCAGGAAGCGGAAATCTGCTACCCTCTCCACACAGTCCCCATTGATGTATAATGATGGGATCTCTGTTGTCTTCCTCCTGTAATCTATGACAAGTTCTTTAGTTTTTGAGGTGTTGAGGATCAAGTTGTTGGCCTTGCACCATGTTGACAGCTGCTCCACCTCATCTCTGTAGGCCAACTCATCCCCCCCCCTAGAGATGAGCCCCACCACTGTGGTGTCATCCGCAAACTTCACCATGGTGTTACAATGATGGACAGCGGAACAGTCGTGCGTGTAGATAGAGTACAGTAAGGGACTCAGCACACAGCCCTGGGGAGAGCCGGTACTGAGGCTTAGGACTGTGGATGTGTGGTGGCCCACTCTGACCTGTTGCCTGCGGTCAGTGAGAAAGCTTTTAATCCACATGCAGAGGGTGTGTGGAAGTCCCAAGTCTGCCAGTTTGACCACCAGTTTGTGTGGGAGGATGGTGTTAAAAGCAGAGCTATAATCCACAAAGAGCATCCGCACATAGCTCCCCTGCTGCTCCAGGTGTGATAGGCCAGTATGGAGTGCTATGGCTATGGCGTCCTCTGTGGATCGGTTCGCTCTATAGGCAAACTGGTGAGGGTCAAGGCTGCGGGGCAGAGCTGCTGTGATGTAACTACGGACCAGTTTCTCAAAGCACTTCATCACCACAGGGGTGAGTGCTACTGGTCGATAGTCGTTAAGGCAAGAGATGTGATGTTTCTTGGGCAGGGGGACTATGGTCGAGGATTTCAGACAGGGTGGTACAGTAGACTGTGCCAGGGACTGGTTGAAGATCTTTGTAAAGATTCCAGCCAGCTTATCTGCACAGTCTTTCAGCACACGTCCCGGGATGCCATCCGGACCAGCTGCCTTCCTCGGGTTGATGGCCTGCAGCGCGCGCCTCACCTCATGCTCTTCAATTGTGAGGTTTATGCCGCTGTGGGCCATGTGGTGTAGTGGTGCCGTCTCTGGTGCTGTAGCTTCAAAACGGGCAAAGAAGATGTTGAGCTCCTCTGCCAGTGCAGGGTCACCCTCCACAGCCCCAAAGTTGGTCCTGTAGTTGGTCAGATGCTGAACTCCCTGCCACACCTGCCTGCTGTTGTTACTGCTCAGATGGCTCTCTATCCTCCTCCTGTAGGCTGCCTTGGCCTCAGTGATGCCCCTCTTCAGGTTGGCTCGGGCTGTGCTATAGAGATCTATGTTGTCGGACCTCCAGGCGGTATCCCTCTCTTTTAGCAGCTGCTGGACCTCCCGTGTCATCCAGGGCTTCTGGTTGGGGTATACCCGAATGTGTTTGTTCACTGTGACAGTCTCTATGCAGTTCTTAATATAGCACAGAACACTGTCTGCGAACACCTCCAGGTCCTGATTTTCAAAAACCTCCCAGTTGGTCCTCTCAAAGCAGTCCTGCAGCTGTTGGTAGGCACCCTCTGGCCATGTGACAACGGTCTTTATGGTGACAGGAGCAGTTTTCCTGATGGGGGCATATGCAGGGATTAAAAACAAGGACAAGTGGTCGGACTGGCCCAGGTGTGGTAGTGGTCTGGCCCTGTAACCCAGTTTGATGTTGGAATATACCTTGTCCAGGATGTTATCTCCCCTCGTAGCACATTTAACATGCTGATGGAATTTAGGGAGTGCTGTCTTTAAGTCTGCATGATTAAAATCCCCTGCTATAATGTGCACCGCATCAGGATACATACTCTGCTTATTGGTAATGCTTGCATGCAAAAGTTCAATAGCTGAGCTAGCATTAGCATCCGGTGGAATGTAAACAGCCGTTATTATGATCACAGTGAACTCCCTTGGGAGATAGATGGGTCTGCATTTAACAGTTAGATATTCCAGATCTGAGGAACAGTGACTATCTATAGTCATTGTGTTAGTACACCAGCTATTGTTTACATACACACAAAGGCCCCCTCCCCTGCTCTTACCGGAGTTTTCTGTTCTGTCATGGCGCTGTGTGATGTAGCCTGCTAGCTCAATGGCAGAATCTGGGATAAATTGGTGAAGCCAGGTCTCCGTGATGAGCATAATGCACGCATTTTTCAATATGTTGTTTGATGCAGTCTGTAGCCTCAATTCATCCATCTTGTTTGCAAGTGATCTTGCATTTGTGAGAAAGAGGCTAGGTAGCGGTGGTTTGAACGGCTGCCTCCGTAGCCTTTTTAGCACGCCCGCCCTGCAGCCTCTCTTTTGCCTTCTTTCTCTCCGCCGTCTGCGCCTCCTCCCTGCTGGGATGATAATCCATGGAGAGCCGGGGCTCCTCGCTAACGACACTGGAATAGTGTGTGTGCGAAGAAACTCTCTTGTTACGGCCTGTTCATAACATAATCCGATTTTAAGGAGATCATGCCGACTGTAGGTGTTATTTGCTCGACATAACGAACATAAAGAACATGCAAAAAGAAACGTCATGTACAAAAACAGGTATAAATTGCAACGACCGGTTAGACACTGAGCTGCTGCAACTGTGTGCGCCGCCATCTTTCATAGGCAAGATCATTGAAAAAGTTGTCTTCAATCAGCTGAACAAATTCTTATGCTCGAATGGATACTTTGACAATTTTCAATCTGGTTTCCGACCGCACCACAGCACAGAGACAGCGCTCATAAAGATAATAAACGATATTCGCTTAAATACTGATTCAGGCAAATTATCAGTGCGGGTACTACTCGACCTCAGTGCTGCATTTGACACTGTCTATGACAACATACTTCTTGACAGGCTGGAAAAGTAGGTGGGGCTTTCTGGGATAGTCCTAAAATGGTTCAGGTCATACTTAGATGGGAGAGGTTATTATGTGTGTATAGGAGACCATAAGTCTGAGTGGACATCCATGACATGCGGAGTCCCTCAAGGCTCAATTCTTGCGCCACTCCTGTTCAACCTGTATATGCTCCCAATGAGCCAAATAATGAGAAAGAACCAAATTGCTTACCACAGCTATGCAGATGACACACAGATCTACTTAGACCTATCGCCTAATGATTACAGCCCCATTGACTCCCTGTGCCAATGCATTGATGAAGTCAACAGTTGGATGTGCCAAAACTTTCTTCAGTTAAACAAAGACAAAACTGAAGTCATTGCATTTGGAAACAAAGATGAAGTTCTCAAGGTGAACGCATACCTTCACATTAGAGGTCAAACAACTAAAAATCAAGTCAGGAATCTTGGTGTGACACTAGAGTCAGACCTTAGTTTGAGTAGTCATGTAAAAGCAATAACTAAATCAGCATACTATCATCTGAAAAATATTGCAAGAATTAGATGCTTTGTTTCCAGACAAGACTTAGAGAAACTTGTTCATGCTTTCATCACCAGCAGGGTGGATTATTGTAATGGACTCCTCACTGGCCTTCCCAAAAACACCATAAGACAGTTGCAGCTCATACAGAACGCTGCTGCCAGGATTCTGAGCAGAACCAGAAAATATGAACATATCACACCAGTCCTCAGGTCTTTACACTGGCTCCCAGTTAGATTTAGGATTGATTTTAAAGTATTATTACTGGTATATAAATCATTCAATGACCTAGGACCTCAATACATTGCAGATATGCTCACTGAATATAAACCCAACAGATCACTCAGATCATTAGGATCATATCAGCTAGAAATACCAAGGGTTCACTCTAAGCATGGCGAGTCTGCTTTTAGCTATTATGCCAGCCGCAGCTGGAACCAGCTTCCAGAAGAGATCAGATGTGCTCCTACAGTAGTCACATTCAAATCCAGACTCAAAACACTTCTGTTTAGCTATGCATTTACTGAATGAGCACTGTGCCGCTGTTCGTCCGACTGTTTGTACTGTACTGTTTTTTTATTTTATTTTTCTAAACTGTTTTAATTATTCTTATTTCTTTTTATTATTTTAATTTCTTCTATGTAAAGTACTTTGAATTGCCATTGTGTATGAAATGTGCTATAGAAATAAACTTGCCTTGCCTAATGCTGGAATAGTTTCTAGATAATTTAAGCTGGTTTTGTGAGTTCAAAGAATGTTCTTTGATTAAGGGAATTTGGTGACCTTTTTAAGTTATGTGAGTAATGTGCAGATATATTTATGTCAGCCTTCTGAATCAGTTTACAACACTGTACAAAGAGTATATAGTCAGATTTAATTTCAGATAAGTAATTTCAGAAATGAGACCTTGTTAGTTTTGATTTGACTTTTATAACTTCTTGTTTTAGATATTTTTTAGTTCTAGATCAAATTGTTCTAAAAATCATGACACAGGAAGTAACTCTACAGTAATACTGCATTGAAAGTTGTTCACACAATATTTTAAAAGTCTATATGTAAAAATACTATGCTGTGAAGGTCTATTTACTAATATTATATTATATACTGTATTTTTATTTTTTATTTATATATGTATATTGAGGATATTTTTTGAGCCGATTTGTTGGGAACCAAACGAGTTAGTTTACAAAATCAAACTGAATTGAACTGTAGTTCCGGGTTGATGAACCAAAAGGCACTTCTGAAGTAAAAAAAAAAAAACTGAAAGAGACGGTTGTGAGGGACTTGACATGGAGGCAAACTAGAATACTAATGCTGTAATTTTTATTAGTCTCAGCCAACAAATCCAATACACTAACTAGACAGAGACGTTGTCAATAAGGCAGGCAGGATAAACAGAGACAAGTCATCAGTCCAACCAGGCAAACAGAGCAAAAACGGTAATCCAATAAGGCAAGCACAATGGTCATAAAAAGAAGACAATGAACAAGCAATGAAAAATGGGACGGTATAGCCGATTGCTTCAAATGTTGAATTATGTAACCAATATGCGATTTTATAAAGTTTATTATCTTTTTCATGTACATAAATGGACCATGGTGAACATATTTAGACAGGTTTTTAGGGTGTTTTGTTTTTAGGCAGTTGAATATAACTTTAAAAAGTCAACCATTTGAAAAACCAACAGTTCTCTTACGAGAGGTTCTCTCGTACTGCGTAAGTCTTACGCTAGGGGAAAATCTCTTTTCCGCGAGATACTGAAGCCAAAAAATTATCCTTAATTTTTGAAATAATGTAAAACGCGTTGCGGCAGCATGGAGACACAGGCGAGACGGCTCGCGCGCCTATTGGCTGCCCTGCGGCAACTGCAGCAGCCTATCGATAAGGCCTTCTCGTGACGTCAGCTCCAATGGGGGCGCTTTGCGCCCAATACGTCACGTCCCGCCGAAACGGGCGTGGCCTTGGGTTATAAACATAGCTTTGAGAGGCTAGCTAACTGATTTTTTATCTCTTCAGCTGAGCTCATGCATCGCTGGATCCTGAAAGAAAGAAGCCGCGCCGTCAGAAAAAGCCTTTTCAGCGGGACGAGACATTGCATCTGAAGCCGCTGGCCGCGCCGCCTTCAGTCGCCGTTCCTGCTGCGCTATCCGGCGTTATATCCTTTTCTCCTCTATTGTGTTTGTGTGTGTGTGTGTGTGTGTGTTCGCCGCCGCGACACACGCTCTCATTGCACTAAAAGAGCTGGCCGTCTTTTTCAAGATGCCCCTTCCTGTGGCTCGTACCGAGCCCCACTCAGCGACGGGGACCGCCATGTCATCGCGTTTCCTGCCTGGGTGAGAAACATGCAGCTCTCGCGCTCGCCGACGGCGGCTGCCCTCACTGCGAGCTGATGTCCGTGGCGACTCTGAGAACTCGCCTGGCTTCTTTCGTCGAGACTGCACCTCCGCCCGCTGCGGTGCCGCGCCGTAAAGCGCCGTACTCAGCGGGTCCCGGAACCTCCTCCAACCCGCAAAAGCTCACCGGTTCGCCCGCCAGCTTCGCCACCTGCTTCGCTCGAGTCTCTCATTGACGGACAGCGGCCGCCGTCTGCCGCCGCTTCCGTCATAGATGACGACGAAGAAGCCGCGTTTATGGAGGATTACAGCTGCTGAATGGTCGCCCCTCTCCCTCTGTTCGAGCCACGCAAACTGCGCCGCTCACATGGGATGTCAGATGCGGACGGTCACACGGCAACTCTCTTTACGTCATAGGAGAGTTTCCCCGCGCTCAGTTCGCACGTGTCACTCACCGGTGAAAGGAGAAAAGACTGTTTTAGTCCCGCTGAGGCAGGACCAACCTCCATTTCTCACACTTTTCTCAGTTCCCTCCTAAGTTCAGGCGACTGGAAATGTCAATATTGCAGTGTACGAGCCGCTCGATGGTGTTTTAAGCCCCCAATGGCTCCTTAGAGGCAGCTAACCCTACCCTCAACCTTAAACCTACCCATCCCCTCGCTGCCTGGAAGGCGCCATTGGGGGCATAAAACACCAAACACCGTACGAGCCTGTTGTAATACACGCACGCCTGCAAACGATCGCCATCACAAAATATGATGACGCTCTCTGGATGGATGTTTCCTTCAAAGGGGCTAGCTTTTCTTTACGTTACAAGAAAGCTACCCCGCCCCCTCGCGTGCGTCACTCACCGGAAGAAGGAGGAAGAGAGTATTTTTAGTCCTGCTGAGGCTGGACCAACCTCCATTTTCTCACACATTTCTCAGTCCCCTCCTAAGTTCAGGCGACTGGAAATATCAATATTGCAGTAAACGAGCCTGTTTAATCAGAAAGAGCTTTATTGCCAAGTGTGCTTGCACCCACAAGGATTTTTTCTTGGTACTGAAGCTTCCAGTGCACATATACAAATACAAATACAACAAGAAACATAGTAATACAAATTCTAAGAATAAAAAAAAAAAAAAAGTATAAAAGTAAAAAAGTAGGGTCACAGTTGGGTTTAGTCCGAATAAACATTTACAGATTATGAACATATTTACAGTATTTTGAGTAGTATGAATAAATACTGTATCTAGACAGTGGGAGTCTAATGCATGTTACAGATTATGAACAGATTGCTCCTGTCTGCCTCGCTGCCTGCTGTGAGTGTGTTTGCTTCGGTGCTGTACGCTCCGTCTTAGCCTCGTATTTCCTTGTTTTGAACCATCATTTACTACAATTTCTAGTTGTTTATATTACTACTAAATACAGCTTACCCAACCCTGACATCGCTAGCTTCCGTTACTACTAGCACAACACGCTAGTAATTCGCTAGCCTGTTAACGCGCCACCCGTGCACTCAGCTATTTTTATTTATTTATTTTCTCTCGCGCGCTCGCGCCTTTGAGTTCATAAAAGCTCAGGTGAGTAAGAAACACTCAACAAACACGGTGAGTAATGTCTTGTCCTGTTATTATCATGCGTTGCGTCTGAATGCGTTGTTGTTTTTGGAGCTCTATCGATTTGATTTATAATTCTTGATTTTATTCTTGAATTGATTTATTGATTTATAATTATAATATTGATTTATAATTCTTGAATTCTTGAGTTATTATCATGCGTTGCGTCTGAATGCGTTGTTGTTTTTGGAGCTCTATCGATTTGATTTATAATTCTTGATTTTTCTCTTTAAACTCGCTTACAACGAACATTTTCTACTTTTCCTCACTGAGAAGCACTACTGCTCAAACCTCATAGTTACAACGCGGACTGTTGAGCAGACGCGTCTCAAGCCTATTAGTGATCCAACGCTGCATACTCTTAAAGGTTACGTCCGTGGATCACGGCTGAACGCGTCTTCTCCACACTCACTTACAAACAAACATTTTATATCCAAGATTATATCCAAGACTTCAGTCATAAATTAGTATTAATATTGATAGCATCACTGGTAGCTTCGTTGCTAACTCACTGTCCATCTGTTAAAATGGCGAATATATCAGATGTAAGTAGTCTACCATTTGGTGCAGGTGAGGACACATTTGAGCTGCACGCACTGCAGTCTGAGCTGGAAGCTGTTGAGAAACAGATCCACGACCTTTTATTGAGACAGGCCGAGCTGAGAGACCGGTGTTTGGCTCTTGAAACATCACGCGCCGATGCACACAAATCAGTGTTTAACGTTACTAACCCGCTGACTCCGACCGCGTCTACTCCGTGCGTTCCTCAGCATCGGTCGAAATCAGCCATGGTCTCGTTCACTCCGGCTCCAACACGCCACCACGAAGCCTGGGTGGTTCCGCAGCGGAAGACGCGAGTCAGGTTTAGACCAAGACTTTCTCCGACCCTCCCGGTTTTCGAGTTATCCACACAAAACCGCTTCTCCCCTCTACGCGAAACAGAACGCGATGCTGTGATCATCGGCGATTCCATCGTTCGGCACGTACACGCTACGTTAGGTAAAAGTAAGGTGCACAGTCACTGCTTTCCTGGTGCTCGTGTTTCTGAAATCGCTGCTCGCGTTCCCGAGATCCTGAACGGTGACGAGCGCGTCGGAACTGTGGTCCTGCACGCGGGAGTGAACGACATAAGGCTGCGCCAGACGGAGATTCTGAAGAAAGACTTCAGGAATCTAATCGATACTGTACGCAGCACATCGCCTGAAACAACGATCATTGTGTCAGGACCGCTTCCCACGTACCGGGCATGAAAAGTTCAGCAGATTATTTGCGCTAAATGAATGGTTAATGTCATGGTGCAATGAGCAGAAACTGCTCTTTGTAAATAATTGGAATCTGTTTTGTTTATTTATTTATTTTTATTTATTTATTTATTATTACAGGGACAGTGCATATTAATAAACATTTCTGCCAATATGCCAGAGTTAGCCAGAAGGCTATTTTTCATCTGCAGTCCCCGGACAGATGTTAAAAGTCACCCTAAAAGAGAGTAAGACTGGGAGCGTCCTAGGCTTTTCCGTGCTGATGGCTTACACCCAAGCAGATTCGGAGCGGATCTTCTGTCAGAGAACATCTCCAAAATGTTAAATACCCTTTGACTAGTAACCAAAAGTCCAAATCATAGTCTCTGCTGCACCAATTCAACTGATATAAATACTAATGTAGAACATTGCATAGAAACCGTGTCTATTCCTCGTTTAGTGAGATCAAATAATAAATCTAATGCAGGATCTAGGAAAAATCTAATTGTTATTAAAACAGAAAATGTTGCTATTAGTAAACAAAAACTATTTCTAAAGCTAGGTCTTCTAAACATTAGATCACTCACACCTAAGGCAGTTATTGTAAATGAAATAGTACCTTACTGAAACCTGGCTTAAACCAAATGATTATTTCGGTATTAATGAGTCTACTCCTCCTGGATACTGTTATAAGCATGAGCCCCGTCTGATTGGTCGTGGCGGAGGTGTTGCAACCATTTATAGAGATATTCTAAATGTTACTCAGAAAACGGGTTATAAGTTTATTTCATTTGAAGTACTTGTACTAAATGTTACGCTCTTAGATGTTAGAAAAACATCCCTATTATCTCTAGCCTTGGCTACCGTATATAGACCGCCAGGGCCTTACGCTGATTTCCTAAAAGAGTTTGCAGATTTTCTCTCAGACCTATTAGTCAATGTCGATAAAGCATTAATTGTTGGAGATTTTAACATACACGTAGATAATCCAAATGATGCGTTTGGAGCTGCGTTTACAGATTTATTAAATTCATTTGGGGTCAAGCAAAACGTCACCGGACCAACACATCGTCTTAATCATACACTCGATTTAATTATATCACATGGAACCGATCCAACCGATATAGATATCATTCCACAAAGTGATGAAGTCACTGATCACTACATGGTAACTTGCATATTACGTACTGCTGTAATATGTCATGCGGCGTCGCGTTATCAACCAGGCAGAACAATCCTCCCATCCACCATAGATAATTTCTCAAATTGCTTATCTAATCTGTCTCAGCTGCCGCCTGAACCCAAACAAACAGATGAACTAGAAGAACTAACTAGCAATATGAGCACCATTCTCTCTAGAACATTGGATGTGGTTGCACCTATTAAATTAAAAAAGGTCAGAGAGAAAAATAAAGCACCATGGTACAACAATACTACGCATGTTCTAAAGAGAGAAACCCGTATTTTAGAGCGTAAATGGAAACAAACTAATTTAGAGGTCTTTAGAATCGCGTGGAAAGACAGTATGTCACGTTATAAAAAGGCCCTAAAAGCGGCCAGGGCTGAGCACCTCCGCAAACTAATAGAAAACAACCAAAACAATCCAAGGTTTTTATTTAACACCGTGGCTAGACTAACAAATAAACAGACGTCACCCGAACAAAATATCCCGTTACAGTTCAGTAGTAATGATTTCATGAACTTCTTCACTGAGAAAATAGAAAGCATCAGAACCACAATTGTAAACGTTCAATCTTCAATCGCGCCTTATAATTCAGCTTCAACTATCACCCCGCAAGAACAATTACAGTGCTTTACAACTATAGAACAAAAAGAGTTAAATAAACTTATCACTTCATCTAAAACAACAACATGTTTATTAGATCCAATACCAACTAAACTACTGAAAGAAGTGTTACCTGTAGTGGAAGAGCCTCTCCTCAATATTATTAACTCGTCTTTATCTTTAGGTCATGTTCCAAGAACATTTAAACTGGCAGTTATAAAACCTCTCATTAAGAAACCACAATTAGATCATAATAATCTAGCAAATTATAGACCCATTTCAAATCTTCCATTTATGTCTAAAATATTAGAAAAAGTGGTGTCCGCTCAACTGGGCTCTTTCTTGCAACAAAATGATATCTATGAAAAGTTTCAGTCTGGATTCAGACTGCATCATAGCACTGAAACTGCGCTCGTTAAAATCACAAATGATTTACTTTTAGCTTCTGACCAAGGCTGTATCTCAATACTAGTTTTACTTGATCTTAGTGCTGCGTTCGATACTATAGATCATACATTACTCTTAGATCGACTACAAAATTATACTGGTGTTCAAGGACAAGCACTAAGCTGGTTCAAATCATACCTATCTGACCGCTACCATTTTGTCTATTTAAATGGAGAAAAATCGATCATAACTCCAGTAAACTATGGAGTGCCGCAGGGATCTGTATTAGGCCCTCTGTTATTTTCAATATATATGATGCCACTTGGAAATATTATAAGGAAACATGGAATTAGTTTCCATTGTTATGCTGATGACACTCAAATATATATTTCATCACGGCCGGATGAAAACGCTAAATTTTCCAAATTGACAGAGTGTGTTAAAGATATAAAAGATTGGATGACGCGTAATTTTCTTTTATTAAATCCAGACAAGACAGAGGTAATACTTATCGGTTCAAAAAACCGCCCACAAAACCTCGCACAATACAACTTTAACATCATAGGATGTCCTGTTACTTTATCCTCTACAGTAAAAGACCTGGGTGTTATACTCGATTGCAACCTGTCTTTTGAAAATCATATTTCATATGTTACAAAAACAGCCTTTTTCCACCTTAGAAACATTGCTAAGCTACGTAATATGCTATCAGTTTCTGATGCAGAAAAGTTAGTTCATGCATTCATGACCTCGAGACTGGATTACTGTAATGCTTTATTAGCTGGTTGTCCTGCATCCTCAATAAACAAGCTACAGTTAGTCCAAAATGCCGCCGCTAGAGTTCTTACGAGATCAAGAAAATATGATCATATAAAACCGATTTTATCATCACTGCATTGGTTACCTATAAAGTTCCGTATTAATTACAAGGTATTGCTACTGACTTATAAAGCCCTAAACGGCTTAGCTCCAGTCTATTTAACGGATCTTCTATCGCCCTATAATCCATCGCGCTCTTTAAGATCACTAAATTCAAGGCTTTTGGTCATACCTAGGATATCCAGAAACACCAAAGGAGGGAGAGCATTTTCACATTTGGCTCCAAAACTGTGGAATAGTCTCCCTGATACTGTTCGTTGCTCAGAATCGCTCTCCCAGTTTAAAACTAGATTAAAGTCTCATCTCTTCAACCAGGCATTCATATAATCCTACAGTTCAAACTACAATCCGGCCTCTAGCTCATAAATGCCAGAGGAGAACTGGCCCCCGACTGAGCCTGGGTTCTCCCAAGGTTTTTTTTTCTCCATTAGGTCACCTGATGGAGTTTTAGGACACCATTAGGTCACTTGATGGAGTTTTTCGGTTCCTTGCCACTGTTGCCTTTGGCTTGCTCAGTTGGGGATATTTTGGGGATATTTAATTTAATTTTATCAATCAATAAATTCCTCTTGAAACAAACTTTGTTGTATTATTTTAATTTAATACTGTGAAGCTGCTTTGATACAATCTGTATTGTGAAAAGCGCTATACAAATAAACTTGACTTGACTTGACTTGACTTATTTTGAGTAGTATGAATAATATAAATATAAATATCACCTGAGTTAGAGAATATTGCAATAGACAGTGGGAGTATTGCACTTACAGGCATATGCCTTGGGGGGCATGTTAAGTGTTCAGAAGGGAAATGGCCTGTGGAAAGAAACTGTTCCATAATACGTAGTGTAATAAGTGTAATACGTGCACGCCTGCAATCAAACGCCGTCACAAGACAAGATGACGCTATCTGGCTATCCGCTACCATTCTCCATGGCGCTCTCGCTCTGCTGGCCGCTGCCTCCCTCCGCGTGAGCCCCGGCCTGAGATTGAGGTAAAGCCCGAGGCAAAGCCTTCCTAGCCCGCCTAGGAAAACGATGGTGTTCGAGTCCCACTGCGGCCAGACTTCCACCAAAACTTCTCGCTCGTTCAGTTCCAGAAAATGCGACTGTTCCAGTGTATTTTGCAGAAAACAAGCCGGTTCCACAGCCCGTTTGCCTGCACACAAACGCCGTTTTCACGTCGGCCCAGATAAATCTCATAAAGAGTGTATTACTGGTATTCCGGCCACGGCTGATGGTGTTATGAGTGTAGTAAAATGCCCACGCCCAGTGCTCATTCCTACACACAAGCACAGCCCGCCACATTTCAGGGCTCACACACATGAAATCGGCTCATGTCGATTGTGCATAAAATGTAGTGAATGTGCCCACGACCCAGTGCCCACAAACACTACACACTGCATGTGCCACGGTTTCTGTAAAACGAAACCAACGCACATACAGTCGGCTCAAGCCGACGGCATCCTCAGTGTAGTAAATGTGCCCGCGCCCACATTCACTCACAGACATGACAAGCCCAGGGCTCGCACAAATAGAATCGGCTCATGTCGATTGTGCGTTAAATGTCCAGCCACAGCCGATGGTGTTATCAGTGTAGTAAAAATGCCCACGGCCCAGTGCTCATTTCTACACACAGGCACAGCCCGTCCCACAGGGCTCGCGCACATAAAATCGACTCATGTCGATTGCGCATTAAATGTAGTGAACGTGCCCACGTCCCAGTGCCCACAAACACTACACACTGCATGTCTCTCGGTTTCTGAAAACCGAGAGACATTCATCTTTTGTCCCCAGATAAACCAACACACATACCGTCAGCTCAGGCCGACGGTGTTTTCAGTGTAAATGTGCTCGCTGTCCCGCGCCCACATTCACTCACAGACATGACGAGCCCCACGGGTTCCCCCCCGCTCGCTCTCTCTCAGCCACCCGCCGTAAGAGAGTCGAGCACGGGCAGGCTGCCAGCTGTTATCAGCGCGCCCCCCACCTCGAACGCTGCAATGTCTATGTTACAGCATACCGAAGCTCTCCGGCCATCACTATGTCACGGCCAGAGCCGAGTTCTCATTCAACCCCTAGCTATTCATGCAAATGCGTGGGCAAAGCTTCCCGGGGTATCAGAATGGGTGCTGAACATTATAGAAAGAGGCTATTCGCTACAGTTCGCTCGACGCCCCTGCCGTTGCGCGGCGCGAATCGAAACCACGGTAGAAATGGAAGTAGCACATCTACTTCGAGACGAAATTGCGAAACTGTTGAGCAAAGGGGCCTTAGAGCCTTTATCTCAAGCTCAGAGCGAAGGGGGTCTATACAGCAGATATTTTCTGGTACCGAAAAAAGACGGGGGTCTCAGACCCATTCTAGATCTAAGACAGCTGAACAAAGCGCTTTCAAAACGCCGGTTCAGAATGCTCACGACCAGGAAAATTGTCGCAAATTCACCAAGGGGACTGGTTTGTGTCAATAGATCTGAAGGACGCATATTTCCAAATACAAATAGCGTCAGACTGGATATTTAGCGCATGACGGAAACCTTCCGCCGCGGCGCTATAGTCCCGCTCAAAAAGTTTCAAAGGATGCTGGGTCTCATGGCCTCAGCATCAGCAGTTCTTCAGCTGGGTCTGCTTCGCATGCGCCCGCTGCAGTTCTGGCTAAAAGCGCAAGTACCGCGCCGAGCGTGGACTTCCGGTCTTTTTCGCCTCAAGGTCGATCAGAAATGCGCCTCAGTTCTGAAACCTTGAAGAGCGATCAACTGGTACCAGTCAGATGTAAGCCTGGGGACTTCCTCGAGTGTGAAGGTAGTGTCTACGGACGCCCCCACCTCGGGATGGGGAGCGCTGCTCGAGGGCAGACCGTTCTTCGGCCAGTGGTCAGAACGAGAAAAGCTTCTGCACATAAACTGCTTGGAAATGATGGCAGTCGACAACGCGCTGAGGTGCTTTTGTCCCCAGATAACAGGACACCACGTCTTGGTCCGTTCGGACAACATATGGCCTACATAAATCAGGTGGCCTACATAAATCGCCAGGGAGGTATCAGGTCCCGAAACCTTTACAGGCTGACGGAACGCCTCCTGGTCTGGGCTCAGCACAATCTGCGCTCGCTGAGTGCAGCGCACGTGCCTGGCCACCTGAATGTGGGACCAGACAGACCGTCCAGGAACAATGTTCCAGCAGGGGAATGGTCTCTACACCCGCAGACAGTCCAACTGCTGTGGGAGACATTCGGCAGAGCGGAAATAGACCTGTTTGCGTCTCAAGAAAACGCTCACTGTCCGGAGTTTTTCTCCAAGAGCAGGGATGCTGCCCGCTTTATGCTTTTCCCCCTGTCGCGCTCCTACCTCAGGTGTTAGAGCGGATCAGGGAAACGGATGCTCAGTGCTACTAGTGGCTCCGTTCTGGAAGAACCAGGCATGGTTCCCAGTTCTGATGCAGCTGACGAGCGCTGCCCCATGGCCGATACCAGTGAGGAGAGACCTCCTCTCTCAGGCCAGGGGCTCGATCTGGCATCCTCGCCCAGAGCTTTGGTCCCTACATGCGTGGGCCATCAACGGGTACCCGCTGACCTCCCGGAGGGAGTGTTAAACACGATCATGCAGGCTAGAGCCCCCTCTACGAGACGGCTCTATTCCTCAAAATGGTCTGTGTTCTCTAGCTGGTGCACAGCACGTGGCTTTTCACCCCCAAATTGTGGGGTAACGGAGGTTCTCTCCTTCCTACAAGAGCTACTGGATGAGGGCAGAGCCCCATCCACGCTCAAAGTTTACGTGATGGCTATAGCAGCGTTTTCTAAACCAACGCTTGGCCAGTCACCTGGAAGGAACGATCTGGTCATTCGCTTCCTTAGAGGAGCTAAGAGGTTAAATCCTCCCAGACCTCCCTCAGTTCCCATGTGGGACCTTTCTATGGTCTTGGAGGCCATGAAGGGTGCCCCTTTCGAGCCGATCCAATCAACGGATATCAAACACCTGTCTTTCAAGACAGTGTTTCTTCTGGCTCTCGCTTCAGTTTAGCGTATAGGGGACTTACAAGCGCTCTCAGTGAGCGCGACATGTATGGAGTTTGGGCCTAATGACTCGAAAGTCATACTCAAACCGAGGCACGGGTACACTCCTAAATCCCTCAACTCACCGTTCAGGGCTCAGGTGATTTCCCTGTCTGCCCTGCCGGTCTCTAACGAGGAAAAGGACGCCAGCTTCCTTTGCCCGGTCAGGGAATTAAGGGCTTATGTGTCTCGCTCGTCTGTCTTCAGACAGACAGAGCAGCTCTTTGTCTCGTTCAACGGACGTTCTAGGGGACTTGCCGTGTCGAAACAGAGCCTATCCAGATGGATAGTCGATGCTATAGCGCTGGCTTACGCCTCTAAGGGCTTGCAGTGCCCGTTAGGTGTCAGAGCGCACTCCACAAGAGGCATGGCCTCGTCGTGGGCTTGGTCCAGTGGGATTGCCTTGCAAGATATCTGTATGGCGGCAGGCTGGGCCTCCCCGTCTACATTTATAAGGTTCTATAACCTAGAGGTTCCCGCTTTGCAGGCTAAGCTGCTTTCGGTCTAATAAGTCGGTACTGTCTGCCCCGATGCTTTCGGCCCAGAATACTGAAACTGCTTGAGCAAACGCTCGCTGATCGATCGCGCAGCTCTATGGGCAGTGTGTAAGACCCACTATATTAATCAGACCAGGCCGAGTTTCGCCCTGGCTGTGTGAAACACGATCAATATAATTGCTCCTTATAGGATGCTATTTATTACAGGAATGATGCTATTCTAGCCACTCTTTCCTGGACTCTCTGTGAGTTCCTTATGATCATGTACTATATGAGCCTGGGCACTTGCCCTTGGGACTTTGGTGCTGGATCTTAGCATGCACGGCGTTTTACACTGTGTTCCCCTAGCGTAAGACTTACGCAGTACAAGAGAACCTCTCGTAAGAGAACGTACTCGGTTACTAACGTAACCTCGGTTCTCTCTAGAGAGGGAACGAGTACTGTGTATCTTGCCGTGCCTGCACATGCTTGCTCCGGCGATAAAAAACCAGTTAGCTAGCCTCTCGAAGCTATGTTTATAGCCCAAGGCCACGCCCGTTTCGGCGGGACGTGACGTATTGGGCGCGAAGCGCCCCCATTGGAGCTGACGTCACGAGAAGGCCTTATCGATAGGCTGCTGCAGTTGCCGCAGGGCAGCCAATAGGCGCGCGAGCCGTCTCGCCTGTGTCTGCATGCTGCCGCAACGCGTTTTACATTATTTAAAAAAATTAAGGATAATTTTTTGGCTTCAGTATCTCGCGGAAAAGAGATTTTCCCCTAGCGTAAGACTTACGCAGTACTCATTCCCTCTCTAGAGAGAACCGAGGTTACGTTAGTAACCGAGTACGTTTTAATATTGTTTGTTAATATTGTGACAATACATTTTGTTAGTTTCTTTTTCCAAATAACTAGTGGTGGAATGTAACAAAGTACATGTACATTACTCTGTATTTAAATATAAATTTGAAGTACTTTAGATTTTTATTCAACTTCACTTCATCTCAGATGCAAATATTATACTTTTTATGAAAAGCTGACTTTTTACAGATGGCTATTACATTTTGATTTAGATATTAGATAATGTTTTAAAAAAATTGAGAACACCATATAATAGAAACACTAATAATATGGTATTATAAATCAGGGACAGGCAAAATCGGTCCTGGAGGGTCGCTGCAGAGTTTATCTCTGCAGTCATGGAACGGTTTTTCGTGTTAAAAATATTTGATGGTAAGATTTAAGAGGATATGATTTTTTATTTTTAATTCTTCCCTCTTTCTAAAAACATCTTATCGACATGGCAGCCGTCGACTGAGTCAGACCTGCAAATCTGTTGGTAGACAACGCAGTGGACAGTGGAAATATGCAGTCAAACACCAGATGATGTCCTGCTGATGTAACAGGGTTAAAAAAAAAGTCATCTCCTTCAATCCTTTCACCTGTGAGACCCCAGCAGAGAAGTTTATTGGATGCTGAAGAGGTGGTAGGTAAAATGTGCTCCGGGGAAATTAGTGTTTTTGTAACTAAACATTTGTTAATTTCACAAATATTATTAAGATTAAAGTTTGTCGATGTTATGTAACAATGTAAATTGATGTTGATTGTATGTGATGAACTTTGTGAAGTTTAGATGCAGTTTGCTCAACATATGTGTTGCATGGCTGACGCCATCTTTTCGAATCAAACACAGGTGAATCTCTCATTTCTGTTAGCTTTTAGATGCATGTATATGTGTACATGCCCACTGTCACCAGAGGATATATGTTTCTCCTTGTTGTGTTACAGTAAACAACGCATGAAACGCAGTTCTCAGTGTCCGCCTGTGCTTTGAGTGCTGTCGGATGAGAAGCATTACACTGGCAGAGGCCTTACCAGGGTCTCTATTGTGGAGCCCATCCCGATCCAGCAGCACCACCAGGATCTCCTGCTCAGCTCAATAAAAGTCTACAGAAAATCTTTTCTTCCAATCTGTTTATGTACTCTTAATTTTGTTTTAAACATTACTTATCTTGTAAAAAGTACTGCAAGTAAAAATGTATAGAACAATTGATTAACTTGCATAACAAAACCAAACAATGCACAGAAATTCCTTTTTTATTTTTTATTTACAAATTATAACTTACATTACAAAGTAAATAATGTATAGAACCATTTTGTTTCATTTACAATTTTTTATTTACATAACCAAAATTGTATTTCTCTACCAATCTCTCAAGAAGAGAAAACAATCTGTCCATTCTCTCCCTGCTCTCCTTTGATCTCCTCTCCTTTGTCTCTCGCTGAAACTTCATGTCCTCCCGATCAGCTCGATCAGCTCATCCTCTCAGTCTCTTTTTCTCTTGGCTGGTGCTGGCGCTGCTCCTCCTCATCTTGGTCATCCACTGCTGAATTTGGCCCTGGTGTGTCCTCAGGGATGGAGGCAATTAAGACAGGGGGGTTGTTGGAATGCCTCTGTCCCAACACCTCATCCATGAGAACAAACCACAGCCAGGTTTCCTCACTCGCCCTAGGACACTTGCAATCCTAAGTCAGAGCAAATACCCTGTTAACAACAATAACAACAAAATAAATTTCAGCAAAGGTGTGTCTATTAATTTTCTTATTTTTATTTTTTAAAGTTGTATTTATTTATTGGCCTGCAAAGGCAATTTATTACCTTCCCTAGCAGACCCATTTTCTCCAGAATTGTCCTAAACCAAGAGAAAAAGGAAACGCTTATGAAAAAAATTAAGACAGAGGTGCAATCTTAAGACTAGAAAATGACACATCAGTACTTGCATACAATATACTCCAAAAATCATATTTCTGGATACTCAAATTTGGTTAAAACATTTGTAGACATAGCTTGCATGACAGCACTACAAAACACAACAAAGTGTAAGACTATTGCCTTATCTACTGGTTGCCTTATTGTTTTGGACTTTTTATAGGGTGACGGACAATTGTTATAATACACAAGAGAGCCTATTTGAAATATTACAAATGGGTCGTTGCCTTACCTCAAAGCCACGCTGGCCGAGGTTTTTTGCCCTGATAAATAAATAAAACATTTTGGCCTTCATTTTAATAAACTCAGCTGCAGAGATGGTAAAAGTACACACATCCTTCACTCAAGTAGAAGTACAGATACTCGTGTTTAAAAAGACTCTGGTAAAAGTTGAAGTATTGACTACACTTTTTCACTCAAGTTAAAGTAAAGAAGTATGGGCTCTGACATGTCCAAGTAAAAAGTAGCCATTACTACAACTTGTTTTAGTGTCACGCTGGTAACTGAACCTCACATCATATCAATACAATTAATGCAAAAGAACTTACATATCAAAATTTGTTAGCTAATGAATGTATCCAGGCTGAACAACCACCATGTATCTCATAAGCAGATAAAAGACTAAGCTGACAAAAAAAAAAAAAAACACGGCCTAAACAATTAATCCTAAAGACTGAATATTAATGTGTGTGCCATCAGCACTAGCAACATACCTTATACAAACATCCTTAGCCCCTCCAAAAACAGGGGAATAATGGACAAAGGATACACTACATAATGTCTTGGTTACGTAGGTAACCCTCGTTTCCCTGAAGGAGGGAACGGAGACGTAGTCAGACGTACCGTACTGATTGGGATCACGCTTAGGGAGCCTTTCATCTTCGAGTATTGAAAAAACTTCAGGGTGTAAGCATGCCTGAAAGGGAACTATGAGAGCCTTCTTTAAAGCCTCAGGTTATTGTGGGTGCGAGACAGTGATTGATTGAGTGTGTGTGTGTGTGTGTGCGTGTTCATTTCTGAATGTGAATTCAGGCATAAACTGTCATACACAGCCTTATCAAGTCTTTGTTTAGCCTGAGAAGCAGTTCTTGGAAACCACATGTTCCTTTTTTTTAAATCAGTCATGCGGTGCTAACCAGTCTCTAACTATGAAAACAAAATGTCCATGAAAAGGTTAAGTGCCGGTTTTCTTTCTTTATTCGAGTCCAAGCTGTTAGAAAACTTTTTTAACTTTTATTTGTGTATAAACTGACACATTTGCCTGCTTATCAACTTGTTTCATTAGTGCCCAAGCACCAAAGTTGCGGAGCCACCTATTGTATCCGTTCCCGTTCTTATTAGGGGCCAAGCACCGAAGGTGCAGGGGCACCTATTGTATCTATGTAAAGTTAATAAATTTGGCACACTGATAGAGAACAGTGAGATCTGATCTGTCAACATGGCAAATTTGGAGTCTCTAACTCAATCCCTCTAGCGCCACCAACTGTCCAAAGTTGTACTCATGTTTATGCTAATAACTTTTGACCATAAGGGCTACAAACAAAATTATCTGTCATGAAAATTTTCCGCCATTTTGAATTCTCAGAAAAACCTACTTTTTCGAACTCCTCCTAGGCCGTTGCTCCGATTTTCACTAAAATTGAATCAGATCATCTTCAGACTAAGCTGGCAAAAAGTAATCAAAAGCTTTTTGATAAACTGTTATCAAATTACACGCAAATGAAATTGACGTAGAGCACCCCAAATTGGACACAAGGCTGTATCTCCGCAACGCGTTATCGTATTCAGACCAAACTTGGTATATGTCATCACAAGCATGACCTGAGGCAACATGCTACGTTTCGGTGCAGCACCACCTACTGGTCCGGAGATATGAAAATGAATATTTTTGCTTATAACTTCTGAACGATTTGTCCAAAAATCTTAAAAGTGGTCTCGTTAGATTCAGGCCATCATGCCGATTTGACTGATATCCAATTTTGCCATATCGACCATTTCAGGCGTCAGCCATTTTGAATTTTGTACCAAAATGCTGTATTTTATGAATGCATGAACGGATTGTTACGAAACTTGGTATGGGTCATCAGCAAGTTTCGGACCAGCGCCACCTAGTGGTAAATCATTTTTTCAGACGCTTATAACTTTGGGTGTGGTCAACTTATTTTCACGGGAGTAACTTTTTTCGGTTCCTGAATCCTTGCCGAGCCCAACGATACCAAACAAGCTACGTTTTGCCTTACGGTGTGTGTAGCGTTGTGATTTAGCACTTAAAAAACATTTGTCAATATCTTCGAAACCGTTAGACCGATCGAGGCGAAACCACCGTAGGAAAAACAGAAACATAGGTCAAGTCAAGTCAAGTCAAGTTTATTTGTATAGCGCTTTTCACAATACAGATTGTATCAAAGCAGCTTCACAGTATTAAATTAAAATAATACAACAAAGTTTGTTTCAAGAGGAATTTATTGATTGATAAAATTAAATTAAATATCCCCAAAATATCCCCAACTGAGCAAGCCAAAGGCAACAGTGGCAAGGAACCGAAAAACTTCATCAAGTGACCTAATGGTGTCCTAAAACTCCATCAGGTGACCTAATGGAGAAAAAAAAACCTTGGGAGAACCCAGGCTCAGTCGGGGGCCAGTTCTCCTCTGGCATTTATGAGCTAGAGGCCGGATTGTAGTTTGAACTGTAGGATTATATGAATGCCTGGCTGAAGAGATGCGACTTTAATCTAGTTTTAAACTGGGAGAGCGAGTCTGAGCAACGAACAGTATCAGGAAGACTATTCCAGAGTTTTGGAGCCAAATGTGAGAATGCTCTCCCTCCTTTGGTGGTTCTGGATATCCTAGGTATGACCAAAAGCCTTGAATTTAGTGATCTTAAAGAGCGCGATGGATTATAGGGTGATAAAAGATCCGTTAAATAGACTGGAGCTAAGCCGTTTAGGGCTTTATAAGTCAGTAGCAATACCTTATAATTAATACGGAACTTTATAGGTAACCAATGCAGTGATGATAAAATCGGTGTTATATGATCATATTTTCTTGATCTAGTAAGAACTCTAGCGGCGGCATTTTGGACTAACTGCAGCTTGTTTATTGAGGATGCAGGACAACCAGCTAGTAAAGCATTACAGTAATCCAGTCTCGAGGTCATGAATGCATGAACTAACTTTTCTGCATCAGAAACTGATAGCATATTACGTAGCTTAGCAATGTTTCTAAGGTGGAAAAATGCTGTTTTTGTAACATATGAAATATGATTTTCAAAAGACAGGTTGCAATCGAGTATAACACCCAGGTCTTTTACTGTAGAGGATAAAGTAACAGGACATCCTATGATGTTAAAGTTGTATTGTGCGAGGTTTTGTGGGCGGTTTTTTGAACCGATAAGTATTACCTCTGTCTTGTCTGGATTTAATAAAAGAAAATTACGGGTCATCCAATCTTTTATATCTTTAACACACTCTGTCAATTTGGAAAATTTTGCGTTTTCATCCGGCCGTGATGAAATATATATTTGAGTGTCATCAGCATAACAATGGAAACTAATTCCATGTTTCCTTATAATATTTCCAAGTGGCATCATATATATTGAAAATAACAGAGGGCCTAATACAGATCCCTGCGGCACTCCATAGTTTACTGGAGTTATGATCGATTTTTCTCCATTTAAATAGACAAAATGGTAGCGGTCAGATAGGTATGATTTGAACCAGCTTAGTGCTTGTCCTTGAACACCAGTATAATTTTGTAGTCGATCTAAGAGTAATGTATGATCTATAGTATCGAACGCAGCACTAAGATCAAGTAAAACTAGTATTGAGATACAGCCTTGGTCAGAAGCTAAAAGTAAATCATTTGTGATTTTAACGAGCGCAGTTTCAGTGCTATGATGCGGTCTGAATCCAGACTGAAACTTTTCATAGATCTCATTTTGTTGCAAGAAAGAGCCCAGTTGAGCGGACACCACTTTTTATAATATTTTAGACATAAATGGAAGATTTGAAATGGGTCTATAATTTGCTAGATTATTATGATCTAATTGTGGTTTCTTAATGAGAGGTTTTATAACTGCCAGTTTAAATGTTCTTGGAACATGACCTAAAGATAAAGACGAGTTAATAATATTGAGGAGAGGCTCTTCCACTACAGGTAACACTTCTTTCAGTAGTTTAGTTGGTATAGGATCTAATAAACATGTTGTTGTTTTAGATGAAGTGATAAGTTTATTTAACTCTTTTTGTTCTATAGTTGTAAAGCACTGTAATTGTTCTTGCGGGGTGATAATTGAAGCTGAATTATAAGGCGCGATTGAAGATTGAACGTTTACAATTGTGGTTCTGATGCTTTCTATTTTCTCAGTGAAGAAGTTCATGAAATCATTACTACTGAACTGTAACGGGATATTTTGTTCGGGTGACGTCTGTTTATTTGTTAGTCTAGCGACGGTGTTAAATAAAAACCTTGGATTGTTTTGGTTGTTTTCTATTAGTTTGCGGAGGTGCTCAGCCCTGGCCGCTTTTAGGGCCTTTTTATAACGTGACATACTGTCTTTCCACGCGATTCTAAAGACCTCTAAATTAGTTTGTTTCCATTTACGCTCTAAAATACGCGTTTCTCTCTTTAAAACATGCGTAGTATTGTTATACCATGGTGCTTTATTTTTCTCTCTGACCTTTTTTAATTTAATAGGTGCAACCTCATCCAATGTTCTAGAGAGAATGGTGCTCATAGTGCTAGTTAGTTCTTCTAGTTCATCTGTTTGTTTGGGTTCAGGCAGCAGCTGAGACAGATTAGATAAGCAATTTGAGAAATTATCTATGGTGGATGGGAGGATTGTTCTGCCTGGTTGATAACGCGACGCCGCATGACATATTACAGCAGTACGTAATATGCAAGTTACCATGTAGTGATCAGTGACTTCATCACTTTGTGGAATGATATCTATATCGGTTGGATCGGTTCCATGTGATATAATTAAATCGAGTGTATGATTAAGACGATGTGTTGGTCCGGTGACGTTTTGCTTGACCCCAAATGAATTTAATAAATCTGTAAACGCAGCTCCTAACGCATCATTTGGATTATCTACGTGTATGTTAAAATCTCCAACAATTAGTGCTTTATCGACATTGACTAATAGGTCTGAGAGAAAATCTGCAAACTCTTTTAGGAAATCAGCGTAAGGCCCTGGCGGTCTATATACGGTAGCCAAGGCTAGAGATAATAGGGATGTTTTTCTAACATCTAAGAGCGTAACATTTAGTACAAGTACTTCAAATGAAATAAACTTATAACCCGTTTTCTGGGTAACATTTAGAATATCTTTATAAATGGTTGCAACACCTCCGCCACGACCAATCAGACGGGGCTCATGCTTATAACAGTATCCAGGAGGAGTAGACTCATTAATACCGAAATAATCATTTGGTTTAAGCCAGGTTTCAGTAAGGCAAAGTATATCGAAGCTATTATCTGTGACTATTTCATTTACAATAACTGCCTTAGGTGTGAGTGATCTAATGTTTAGAAGACCTAGCTTTAGAAATAGTTTTTGTTTACTAATAGCAACATTTTCTGTTTTAATAACAATTAGATTTTTCCTAGATCCTGCATTAGATTTATTATTTGATCTCACTAAACGAGGAATAGACACGGTTTCTATGCAATGTTCTACACTAGTATTTATATCAGTTGAATTGGTGCAGCAGAGACTATGATTTGGACTTTTGGTTACTAGTCAAAGGGTATTTAACATTTTGGAGATGTTATCTGACAGAAGGTCCGCTCCGAATCTGCTTGGGTGTAAGCCATCAGCACGGAAAAGCCTAGGACGCTCCCAAAACAGATTCCAATTATTTACAAAGAGCATTTTCTGCTCATTGCACCATGACATTAACCATTCATTTAGCGCAAATAATCTGCTGAACTTTTCATGCCCTAGTCGGTACGTGGGAAGCGGTCCTGACACAATGATCGTTGTTTCAGGCGATGTGCTGCGTACCGTATCGATTAGATTCCTGAAGTCTTTCTTCAGAATCTCCGTCTGGCGCAGCCTGATGTCGTTCACTCCCGCGTGCAGGACCACAGTTCCGACGCGCTCGTCACCGTTCAGGATCTCGGGAACGCGAGCAGCGATTTCAGAAACACGAGCACCAGGAAAGCAGTGACTTTGCACCTTACTTTTACCTAACGTAGCGTGTACATGCCGAACGATGGAATCGCCGATGATCACAGCATCGCGTTCTGTTTCGTGTAGAGGGGAGAAGCGGTTTTGTGTCGATAACTCGAAAACCGGGAGGGTCGGAGAAAGTCTTGGTCTAAACCTGACTCGCGTCTTCCGCTGCGGAACCACCCAGGCTTCGTGGTGGCGTGTTGGAGCCGGAGTGAACGAGACCATGGCTGATTTCGACCGATGCTGAGGAACGCACGGAGTAGACGTGGTCGGAGTCAGCGGGTTAGTAACGTTAAACACTGATTTGTGTGCATCGGCGCGTGATGTTTCAAGAGCCAAACACCGGTCTCTCAGCTCGGCCTGTCTCAATAAAAGGTTGTGGATCTGTTTCTCAACAGCTTCCAGCTCAGACTGCAGTGCGTGAAGCTCAAATGTGTCCTCACCTGCACCAAGCGGTAGACTACTTACATCTGGTATATTCGCCATTTTAACAGATGGACAGTGAGTTAGCAACGAAGCTACCAGTGATGCTATCAATATTAATACTAATTTATATTATAAGTTTGTTTGTAAGTGAGTGTGGAGAAGACGCGTTCAGCCGTGATCCATGGACGTAACCTTTAAGAGTATGCAGCGTTGGATCACTAATAGGCTTGAGACGCGTCTGCTCAACAGTCCGCGTTGTAACTATGAGGTTTTTTAGGTTTTTTAGTGGTAGGGGTGTAGAGTAGACGCACGATAGGCGAAAAAAAAATGTTTGTTTATAAGTGAGTGTGGAGAAGACGCGTTCAGCCGTGATCCACGGACGTAACCTTTAAGAGTATGCAGCGTTGGATCACTAATAGGCTTGAGACGCGTCTGCTCAACAGTCCGCGTTGTAACAATGAGGTTTGAGCAGTAACATTAGTGCTTCTCAGTGAGGAAAAGTAGAAAATGTTCGTTGTAAGCGAGTTTAAAGAGAAAAATCAAGAATTATAAATCAAATCGATAGAGCTCCAAAACCAACAACGCATTCAGACACAACGCATGATAATAACAGGACAAGACATTACTCACCGTGTTTGTTGAGTGTTTCTTACTCACCTGAGCTTTTCTGAACTCAAAGGCGCGAGCGCGCGAGAGAAAATAAATAAATAAAAATAGCTGAGCGCACACGGGTGGCGTGTTTACAGGCTAGCGAATTACAAGCGTGTTGTGCTAGTAGTAACGTAAGCTAGCGATGTCAGGGTTGGGTAATCTGTATTTCGTAGTAATATAAACAACTAGAAATTGTAGTAAATGATGGTTCAAAACAAGGAAATACGAGGCTAAGACGGAGCTTACAGCACCGAAGCAGACACACTCACTGGCTAAATGCTTAAATGCGAAAATATTGATAGTTAGTGGCAATAAAATGCAAACAAAGTCAGGTGTGGGTAACTTTTTATGTGTTTATATATATAAATGCAGACCTGCCAACCTTGAAGAAATTTTATGAGTACAAACGAATCACTTATTCTAAAAAGAATATCAAGTAGCCTATAAGTTCGAAAAAGACAAATCTGACATATAATGAGGGCAGTGTTAACGGTAAAGCGTCCATCATTTAACGAATTTTTAAAACACGAATGGATAATAAAAAATGCTTTCTGACACGAAAACACAAGCAAGAACAAAATTTAAACTTAGCCCGTCAATTTTCATTTTACAATTATCTTCTCTCTCTATGTGCGCCCGTCCGTGTTTGTGAGAGAGCTCGCGCAGCACTGATACAAAGGTAGCCTACTTTGTAATCCATAAGTAACTAACGCGCTAGTTTTCATACAAAATAAATATGTAACATAAATAGGTACTTTAGTTATTATTAACACAATAACGTAACACATGCAGGCTATGTTTCTCAACACTGAGAATGAATAAATAAACACCTGTTTCTCCAGATTCGCGCTTATCAGTCATCCACAAATCACAGCACTTTCATAATCACTAAGCCGTAAAGATTTCAATTTTATTTAGATTTATTGTTCAGCATTACTTGAGTATTTTACAATTTGCATGGCTGAATGATGTCTTCCTCTTATATGAGTAACCATTAATGAATGACGCAGTATTTTAAGATAATCCATGCGATCACTCCCGTGTGATAATTGAATCCAGATTAAGATACAATATTTCAAATTTCCACATCCACCCCAGGCCGTTTACCTTTAGGAGTTAGAAGTACCGAAACTACTGGACTGTCCTCTAAAATCAGTCAGACGGCGATGCGTTTTCTCAGATCGGATAGCTATCTGATTTATCAAAACGATTCCATTTACACCTGGTCACATAAATGTGTTTTTGCGAAACGGATTTAAATCCGATCTTCAATTCCCGCGCTATATGCAGATTTAAAGGAGTGCACGTCACCGAAAGCAACAGATATGAGCTGCATTTTATTGATCGTCAGCTAAAATTTCTAAATCAAAGACAGCAATAAGAGAGAGCAGTAACAGCCCTGGTAAGATCGTTTCGTTTCTTGACTTTTAATGATGATGATTGTGTGTTAAGCGTCTGCGACTTACTTTCACTTTGATTTGCGATAGTTTGCACGTTGGCTTAAGGAATAGATGCTCAGCTTCTCATCTGCGGTGATGCGTGTTCCATAGCGTCATCATATCTGGCTATAACATTACATATAGCCTATAACACGCTCTCACACGTTTATTTTTTTAGCATTTTTGGGAGGAGTACAATTTACATATGTGGTTTCAACAACCAGATGCATTTACACTTGTCCAGTTTCGTCTGGAATGCGGCCCAGACCACCTCCTGAAGTGGTTTGAGCGATCGGATTCAAATCCGTCTCGATTTACACCTGGTCTTTTCACGATCGGATAGCTATCAGATCACAGAAAACGCATGAAGTGGCCAGGTGTAAACAGCCCCTTAATGATAGGCCTTACACATCTGTCAATCATCCCTACTTGCTATTTGGGAAATGAGCCCAGCGCTATGATTGGTCGAACTCTTCTTCTTTTGGTGTTGCTTGATTTGAGGACTGCGAGGCGTCACCAGGTTTTTGCGTAGTTTAGAGTGAAAAATCGTACCAGCGTACTTTGAGGTAAAAATGCGTATCCGCTACGCAAAATGCGTAAATGTCAATAACTCCAAAACGAAATGAGATATTTTCACCAAATTTGAAACAAACATGTATGTGAGTACACTCTGAGGACACACAAAAAATTGTGGGATTTTACCTCTTGGTAGTGCTATAATAGAACAAAACATGAAATTGCCATTGACTTCAATACAGTATTGTGATATAAAATACTATACTTAACGAATGCATTGGTGTAAAATTACGAAACTCAGTATGTGCCATCAGCACCATGCCCTGAAGGTGCTGAAAAGATTTCAAGACAGCGCCACCTTTTGGTCAAAAGTTATAAGGGAATTTCCAAAAATGCTAATAAATTTGAAATAAATTAGCCTATTGCAATGGCACTGGTCTTAATAGATCTCTTGGGTCACACCGAGAACGAAGATACCAAGTTTGCCATATTTACCCAAACTTCCTGTCCGCCATCTTGATTTTCATTTAATCCCTACTTTTTCTAACTCCTCCTAGACCGATTGTCCAATTTTCACCAAAATTGAATCGTATCATCTCCAGACCATGCCAACTAAAAGTTATGGATTTCGTGTTGATAGATAAAACCGTTTTCGTATACCGCAGCAGCAAATTTGAGGTATTATGCCCAAATGACTAATCTGGCTTTATATCTGCAATGACTTGACATATTGACACCATACTTTGTATGTGTCATTGTCACTTCACTCTGACCACATCACATCAATTCCGTAATTGCGCCACCTATTGGTCGAAAGTGATAATCCATTCAATCATATTTTTAGTTACTGTATGTGATTTTTGCCTAAATTCATCTTTAAATGTCTTTAATTGGTCCTTGTTGCAGTTGGTCTGACACTCCCAGCCATGTTGGCATGTCTTGTCGTCTGTTTGCGCTTGGCCCCGATAATTGCTGCTTGCAGCTATATTATTATATTTATATTTATTTAAACCTGGGAATATCTGTGTTAACCAGCTTCCTCAAAATAAACCTTAGAATAGAGTTGTCAAAGGTACCAGATTTAAAAAATGTGACAATACCAGCATTTCCCCCTAGCATTTTTAGCGCTGTTGAGTGGATGCTTAACCCTCTGGGGTCTGAGGCGTTTTCTGGGTCCTGGAGGTGTTCTGACATGCTCTGACATTTGTGCTTATTTCTGTTACTTGTAAAATTTTCAATGCTTAAGTCTGATTACACTGTGTACAGCACAAACTCTGCTACAATAAAATATGAGCCGCATGTATATAAAAGTTTGTAGTTTTGAGAAAATTACATTTATGCGTGGTTTGCGAAAAAACAAAACATTTTAGTCACTGAAATAAGGCCATAAAACCTATACTGATGAT
Source organism: Leuciscus leuciscus (assembly GCF_965113295.1). Classification (NCBI taxonomy): domain Eukaryota; kingdom Metazoa; phylum Chordata; class Actinopteri; order Cypriniformes; family Leuciscidae; genus Leuciscus; species Leuciscus leuciscus. The sequence goes on along the minus strand of NC_138728.1, from coordinate 27,740,553 downwards.
TTGTTTGACTTATTTGACTTTTGAAAACTGAATCACGTAGCCTAAAATATTTGCTATGTGAAAATCATCCTGCCCACTCACATACATTTAAAATTTTATTTAAAATTTGTAAGAAATATTTTGTGTAAGAAAGCTGTATGTGGGAAGGGTGTGAATCATCATGAACATTGATGTGTTTCACACCTGGGAAGACAAAGACCGTCCCCTAATGGCAGGGCTGGACTGGCCATCGGGCATACCGGGCATTTGCCGATGTGCTTTTTGGGCCGATACATCTCATACTCATACATAATTTTTATTATTATTTTTATTTTTATTTTTTTTAACGGCCCATAAAATGTGTACATCGCTGGGCCATTCGTTTTGTTTTGTTTTGCTTTGCTTAATTGGCGGCGCTGGGTTTGTGCCGGTGTAAAGCAGTGGTCAAAAAAAGTCTGTGTTAGTTTTTTTTTTCTGACAGACCAGCCCATGAAACACGTAGATCAGCGGCCCATTGGTTCTTTTCTTGATTGACACTGGGCTGGCCCAATCACAACTTTAAACGAGTGAGCGAGCGTGCAGCAGTGTCAGTGTATATCTGTCAAAATAGTCAGCGAGATGGAGAAGAAACGCAAGGATTGTGCAGAGAAATAGCGTGAAAAAATAGAACCAGGCCCTTAAAGCAGACACTGTAAGCTGTGTCAAAATATATGTTTTCTGACCTTCATCAGCTCCAGTGATGATGATGATGATGATAGTGAGGAGGATCAGGAGAGAGATGAGAAAGTGCAGAGCCTGCGGTAAGCAGAACTACTTTCAAAACACTTAGACTATGTCATGATCGAGTGTAGGAACCCATAACCCAGTTACAGATTATTTCCACATTGCATAGTTGACGATTACATAGACAGTGTAAAGACGATTACCGCAATTCACTAGAAATTTAATGAGAGGCGTTTGTAAACCATGTTTTCCGCCAAAATAAAAGCTTGATGCAGTTTGCGTCAAAATAAAAGATCATGTGCTTATCTCTTTCAAGTATAGAAATTGGTACAAAACTAATTATGAAAGTTTCCTTTATTTTTTAGTGCATTTGTTTTACAAAATATGGCTATTACTGTAATTGGATTAATATTATAACTATTATTATGTAGTAGGTGTAATGTAAATAGACACTGTAACTAAAAGAGGTTTAATTTGCACACTGAATATGGGTTGGAGCTTTTAATTTTAAACTCTCAAATTGCACCAGATTGATGAATTTAACATTAAAATGCACAACATTCTCTCACGGGGGGGGGGGGGGGGGGGGGGGCATGCCCCCGGACCCCCCTAAAAGAACCAAGGTCCACCCACCACAGTTTTACCAAAAATCCTGTGAGAAACACTGGTATTGCTATGCCATTGCAGCTTATAGCTTGTTTTAGGCTTCATCACTGTGGAGTATAATCAACTGTATTAATTAATAAATGTCAAATTTTCACTCGTTCCTATACTCACTCATTACATGGCATTAGTGGTTTTAAGGAATAGGAGTTGGTATGCATATAATTAAGGGCGTGCAAAGATGGGTGGTGTTTATGATCATATAGTGGGCCAGTCTGGGCCAAAATGCCCGGGCCGATTTTTTGTCCCAGTCCAGCCCTGCCTAATGGCCCTATCAGGTGGGACTGTGAGGGAACTTGAACAAAGAATGTGGAGATATTAAAAGAATGGCTTTTTGATTGTTTGGATTTATTTACAACACAACATAATCCAAAGATACATAATGAAGGACAAAAAGGCACATTATTGAACACACTTATCTAAACAAAGAGGCATGAACAGTCACAAACCTTTGTGCCATTCCTGAAACAGTTCCTGTTCAACATACCTGTCATTTCCAAGGTGTTTTCTTTTTCATTTTTACCATGTTCATGTAAACAGTGTGAATGTTTAAATCAGCAGGACTCATCAGTAGGGGTGTAACGATATTCGAACCGAACCGAAAAACCGCGATACACCACCCACGATACGAATCGCGATACTCTCATGGCGTACCGAACACGCCCGCCCCGCCCCCTGCTGCCCCGCCCCCTGCTGTCCCGGCTCATTGGACCTCATGTCTTATGTGTACACAACGAATACAGCGTTGCCTAACCACCATTAACCACATTTAATCGCAATAAGCTCAGTGTTTTGTTACATTCGATAATAAGCAAGGTGTAATCTTTCAAATTCTGTCTATTTGATGACGAAATTCAAACATTAAATGTCGTTTTGGCGCTCTTTGATGTGGCGTGACAGATCACCGTAGGCTACTAGGCTCCTCATTTCAAGCGGCAGCGCGGAGCGCGAGTAAACGCGATTCTCTTCCTCAGTTACAGAATAAACATGAATGGACACCTGAAGGTATGTTGAAAGATACAGTATACTTACTGAAAGGCATCATAACTCGTGTAATCGCTCAGTCAGTGTTTCAACAGCGGAAATATGTCAATAAAACGCTTCTTTTTTCACATAGCTTTATTTACCTCAGGCAAGTCATTCAGTGTCCACAGCTTGTTGGTTTGCTAAGGAAATGAACTCTTTCACTAAATAAATGCACTATATTAGCCTATATATTATATTTTACTTAACCTGTTAATGACATCTTGATTATTTTATGTATGTTTAAAATATCTGTCATGAAAATGACAGCAACTGTGTAAATTATTATATTTCAATAATAAATTAGAGTAAAAACATATGTTAATGTAAAAACTGCCTTATGTGCAGTTTACATGTTTTCATACAATTTGTTACTTGAGTGTTGATTATTATTATATCTAAAAATAAATAGCAACTGAATTTAGGCTAAAAGTCTTGGCTCTGTTGTTAAGCTTTAATGTTATAGTAATGTGCAAGTAAGGGCTCCTATATAGTTTACAGCATTAGCAGATAATTAGTTTTATCCTTGCGAAACGTTTACTTGTAATTGAATTAATTTAAAGACAAGGACACAATTTGTTAATTAAATTATCTGTTTAAAAACAAAAACAATTTTAGCTTTCTAAACCCCCCACTCCACCTAAATGAACCGAACCGAACCGAACCGAGACGTCAAAACCGTGGGACGTACCGAACCGTCAGTTTTGTGTATCGTTACACCCCTACTCATCAGTGGTATCTGGTCCCTGTAAAAAACAACAACAAAACAACTGTGAACATGCTGATACCAGGAGAAACTAGGACTGCATGATTTGGGGGAAAAATCTAATTGTGATTTTTCTGTTTAAATTGCACCACCCCGAGGAGCCATGAAGTAGCGTCGCTAGGAGCAGGGAAATCTGTTTATAATGCCTTATTTTATTAATTGAAATTTTGATATTTGGTGCCAGCATATGGATTCTCATATCACACGGAGAAGGACAATGATATATCGCCCTATTGATATTTTGTCCCACCCCTAGTGTTAAGCCTTAATGACAAGTGGCCTAATGCAGAGAAGGACTTTAGTGCCTCCACTGTGTCAGCGGGGCATTTGAGGTAGGTCTCCAGCTGACTGGTGTCATCTTGGGAACCTAACTTTTTTTATCGCTGAAAAAGTCTTCATCTTCTGAGGAATGTGAGGCCTCACCTTTATACACTTACATTTGTTGTTTCAAGTGGCTTTTGATACAGTCAAGACCAATGGAATACAAAACCAAAGAAGGATTTTTTTTTATGTAAAATTATTTTTTGGGTGCATTTCCTACTCCTGCATTTAAAACAATTGCACAATATGTTATCAGAAATTATTTTAAAATGCCAAAATGTCCTCTATTATCTTCAGTAGTAAAGCATAAAGCAAACTGCAAAACTGACCAAGTTTTAGCACACATTCGTCACTTGTCCAGCATGTCTTGAATTTGGGAAGTAGAATTGCAGCAGTGATTATCTCTGGATCAACGAGCATCTGACCAAAACTTTGTTCAATTTCTGCTAGAAGAGCATCCACCAAAGACCCACAGTACCTGGAGGAAATGTGAATGTGGTGAAGCTTTCTCTTTTAGAAGTGTTACTGTAGGTACCATCACTCCTATTTGCACAGTGGTCTCTTCCTAAAGAACATCAAGTGCTTTTTGCAAATGGGCTCATTGTCTTTGCATATTCTTCCAGAAATGGAAGCTCAGCAGGAGTGAACCTGTCAAAACACAAAAAAAAAGAAAAAAAAAAGAAAAAAAAAAGAAAAAAAAAGACTGTCATGTGTTGTTGCAAGTAAAGTGAAACCAAAGGACAGATTTTGTTTTGTAATGAGTAGTACTACATTATTTATACTGTCTGTATGTGTGAGAGATTAATATCATATATACTTTAAAAACTTTACATACACAGTAGAAATGTATTAAAATCAGTTTGAATCCATCCAAAACAGCCAAAGATGTACAGTATTAATAAATAATATAGATTCATATTGCAATCAATAGGCTAAGTTCTGAAAATTAAGTGGTACTTACATGGGAATTATTAACGCTGCAGACAGCTGTAATGGCACTTTCTCCTTGTTCCCTCACAATTCTCAAGATCCTCTTCACAGCTAGGAAAAGGGAATTCCACCTAGTATTATTTGGGCTCAAATCGATTATCTCAGCAGCTGTGGTAGATCTTGTGCTTATGTTCCACAGACTTGAGCACTTTGAAAATGCTGAGCAGGAGAGCCGCTTGTAAGTTGAATTGGAATTGGCTTCCAAGACATCAACTGTAGACACCAGGTTGAAAAGGTGGCAGGCACAGCGATTGTGTAAACAGTTGATATTCAAGGCCATCATCTTGGTCCAACATGGTTCCAGCTTCAACAAACTCAACACTCTCACTGTTTCTCCCCTCTTCTTCTTCATCATCACTTTCTCTTTCTTTTTTTTCCGTCCCGCTCCCACAAGGTTCTATTCAGCAACCGCTTAAAATATACTCTGTGTTCACCCGCTTTATTTCCCGACCTGACGGTTCCGCAAAATTTAGATCTCGTTTCCAGAATCTCACATTCAAATGTCTCTAACGGAAAGAGAGAGATTAAGTAGCCTATAACAATTATAAATGCTATACAAAAATTGTGTCTGTGTCAATATAAATATTATTTTAACATTGTGCTGTCAGCAAAGAAAAAAGATGTCACAGAAAAAATGAATGAAATATAGATAACATAAATTAAATAGGACAAAGCCTATCACTCAAATTTCTAAGAAACATAAACGAAAACCATATTGCCCTACTGACAAATGAAGTAGGCTATTTTCAGCCAAACTATTTCAAACATCCTTGCAAAAAAAGAATGTTGTTGACTGAAAACCACATGCACACCTGCATGTACTAAAGTATTTAGCCAAGAGACTGTCACTGTGGTGAGGAGTGGACAGCCATTACTTTTAAATGTAGTAATTATAATCTTGATTATATTCGGCCAATTGTCAACCGAACCACAGGCTCTACTCTTTAACACAACATTGTATTGTTGCATACTGTTCTATCTTCTTCAGTCATCACGTTATGTGTGAGGCTGGTAAAGAGGAAGCAGGTAAGTAAGTCGCGCAACATACATTGCACACCACATAGGACATGTTGTTTGTATTAAACACAATAGGTTTAGTTTTTGTAGTATCTGGTTAGTCAGCATTGTTTAGTTTGGGCGTCTTGACACTGAAGGCGTTTCTTTTCTGTGTTTTTCTTTTGGTAGTTAGTTTAGCTGATTAAACCTAGTTAGCTTTATTTTGTTTTATTTATTTCTTTGATCTGGCATCTCTCGGGCTTGCCTTCCTACCTTGTTTTTGTATTGTTATTTGTTCCTCTGTAAATATTTTCTTTTCACTTTTGGCACTGTACAATAAACACTTTTGAGCTGAGTTTTGACTTGATCCTTTTCTTTTATTGCCCTGACCTTCATCTTGAGTTACACACACATCGTTATTTAATGTTATACTCCCTTTACCCCTAGCCAAACATCAAACTCATCTAAGGGACAAAACCATGCATGTTTTAATGCTAGTAAAAGTGTAAAAATCCACCCGCATGCCTCTGCTCAGCCAATTTCCTTTTCAATTCTTTATCTTTGCTCGCAAAACAATTTTTTTCTTTGCTCAATACTTTATTTTTCTTTTGCAAATATATGTGCCATGGATTTGACTCCATATCACTGACCAAAAGTTAAAAATAAAAATAAAAACACTCAATTCAGTGATTATAAATTAATGTAATGTTATCCTTGTTAAAGTCAAATAATTGTTAATTAATTTTTTAATGTCTGTGCACAGAGATGGGCACAAATACATAAAAAAGTATTTAATTACAAACATGTACTCATCAAATGTATTTAAATAAAATACAAAAATACTGCTGTGAAAAAAAAGTATTTAATTAACATTCAAGTAATTCGTCATTTTAAAATACAATAATACAAACAAAATATACAATCATTTGATCCGCGCTTCACTAGACAGCGCATGTCACTCTTTAGCCTGCAAGTCCATTCACAAGTTCTAGCTATTTGCGCCAATCTTCTGTCCTATAATGACATTCAGTGAACAATATCTGATATTTTACTAGATACTTTACCTTAAAGCAGTTTGACTGAGCACAAAAGCAGCTTCTTTAGGGGTCTAAAAACCAGTCAGTATCTGGTGTGACCACCATTTGCCTCACGCAGTGCAACACATCTCCTTCGCATAGAGTTGATCAGGTTGTTGATTGTGGCCTGTGGAATGTTGGTCCACTCCTCTTCAATGGCTGTGCGAAGTTGCTGGATATTGGCAGGATCTGGAACACGCTGTAGTATACGCCGATCCAGAGCATCCCAAACGTGCTCAATGGGTGACATGTCCGGTGAGTATGCTGGCCATGCAAGAACTGGGATGTTTTCAGCTTCCAGGAATTGTGTACAGATCCTTGCAAAATGGGACTGTGCATTATCATGCTGCAACATGAGGTGATGGTCGTGGATGAATGGCACAACAATGGGCCTTAGGATCTCGTCACGGTATCTCTGTGCATTCAAAATGCCATCAATAAAATGCACCCGTGTTCGTTGTCCATAACATACGCCTGACCATACCATAACCCCACCGCCACCATGGGCCACTCGATCCACAACGTTGACATCAGCAAACCGCTCACCCACACGACGCCATACACGCTGTCTGCCATCTGCCCTGTACAGTGAAAACCAGGATTCATCTGTGAAGAGAACACCTCTCCTGGGCTGGTGTGGTTACACGTGGTCTGCGGTTGTGAGGCCGGTTGGATGTACTGCCAAATTCTCTGAAATGCCTTTGGAGATGGCTTATGGTAGAGAAATGAACATTCAATTAACGGGTAACAGCTCTGGCTGACATTCCTGCAGTCAGCATGCCAATTGCATGCTCCCTCAAATGCCAACATGTGTGGCATTGTGCTGTGTAATAAAACTGCACATTTTAGAGTGGCCTTTTATTGTGGCCAGTGAAGGATAACAAATTTTAAGAATCTATTTCAAATATGCTTCCATACATAACATCACGGTAAAGAATATTGTATTTAGCTTTTAACCCTCTGGGGTCTGAGGGGTTTTTGGGGTCCTTGAGATGTTCTGACATGCCCTGACATTTGTGCTTTTTTCAGTTGCTTATAAACATATTAATGGCAAAGGTATAATTACACTCTATTTAGCACAAACAGGGCTACCATAATATGTGAGCAACATGCATGTACATGTTTGTATTTTTGAGAGAATAATGTTTATGCATGGTTATTGAAAAAACTAAAAACTAAAGTTTCTGAAATAAGGCCACAAAACACATACTAAATATGTGTCAATAAGACTTTTGACTAATGGATGTCGTTGCCTAGAGTTTTTTCTTCAAAATGATGTGAAAATCATCCTACCTAATCATTCACATAACACAATACATTGATTTAAATCTTGTAAAACACTTTTTGTTTGTAAAGGCAATATGCGCAAGGGGCGTCAACCATTCAACAGCATCATGCATATGTAGTGATTCACACCTGAGGAGACAATGGGGCCCGCATACTTAATGAGCCATTCATTCAGGTGTGTCACCTATAGCCACAAGAAAGAATGCAAGAGCAATATATATATATATATATATATATATATATTCTACCAAATTGGTTCACAGTTGGAAGCATGTCAAAACATTTTTTTTTGCACAAATTGTGCTTGCAAATTGTATAATATCCAAGCAAAACATGTCTAGTAATTGTGCAGTTAATTCTCATACTGTATTTTCAGTTATGGAATATGTATCCTCTCCTCAAATTTGTCAATAATAAAACACAATAAAATTATTTAAAGAAAAGGCTTATATTTACCTTTTAAAATGTGTTTACATCTACCTTCTAAATATATTTTTTTTATTAAAAAGGTTACAATTACAACAACAATTGAAGTGTAATCTTTCTTTGTAAAAACTAAAGTATACATTTTATCATACATATTTCAAAGTTAAGGATTCATTACTTCGAATATAGCCTACATTGACAAAACATACTATATTTAACATATTAGCAAAAATTGGCAAACAAAAGCTTATTTGAGGTGGCAGATATTTTACAGTAAAAATGTGTAATCTATCCAAAACTAATCAACGAAATGTTGTCTTTCATTTGTCTGTAACATAGGTCTTTCGTTTTTATTATAAGGAATATAAATGTTAATTTGCAGTTTAATACGTTGCTTATACAAATACATTTTATTTCAACATATTTCAGTCGATTTTTACTCAGTATAGCAAAATAGTTTGCTAAAAGCAGATAATTCATTCACACACAGAAACGCAATTCAAATTTAAACCGTCTTTTTGCGAGTTGTGGTAAACATTCATTCACACACAGAAACGCGATTTACTTGAGAATGAAAAAAAACTTACTACAGTATTCCATCCATTGCTCCTCGAAATACCAGCACTTCTGAGGTACATTTTCCATTATTATTATTCCTCACAGCGCTGCGAGACAGTGTAAACAAGTACAATGATCTGAATAAACTTGATGTGTTTTTTCGAGCTGATATAGGGGCGTTCACAGTTACGCCTCAGTCATTTGCGTTTGAATAGCGCGCTCTCCGTGGGCGGGGCAGATTAAAACGTAATGAGCTGAGATGAGAACGACTGACATCTCTCTCTTTTCATAAAGATTACATAAACAGAGAATATATTTTTTTAATAAAAATTACTTCATTTAAAAGAAGAGAATTCAAGCTTCATGCCTGTGTGTCTGTATGCCTGTTTGACTGAGTATTCGCTGAGTTATGGTTCATTTTCGGACGCGTTTCAGAATGGACTTCACTGACAGAGAGGAGGCAGAACTCGCATCATGTTTATTTTTCTTTACACAACACTTTGTTTTTATTGTGAGTATACACAAAAATAATACACACTTAACAGGATCGATTGATGTATAACACAAGCATATAAAATAAAAAGTAAAAAAAAAATTTTTTTTTGCACTGATAAGGAAAAAAACGAGCCTATCGCGCAGGGGGTTAAAGTTAAGATGATGATATCACACTAATGATTCTGCTCAGCAAAGTTGCAATTCCTGTTTTCACTGAGACTCTCACATTTTGTTCTGCAAATGGCTTTCGGAGCCCAAGAATCGTTAGGTTGATTGGATTAGCTGTAGGGGAGACTTTCACCTTTTGTCTTTAATGGCTCTGGGATGGCTCTTGGAACCGGAGTTCCTGGCCAGTATCAGCATTTGAATAGTTACGCTGATTCAATTGGACTGGTAGCGCTCTCAGAGCAGGGTGTGTCCCTACTTCATTTGCATGCTTTGTTCAGAGTCTCCGCCTCTATGTAATCCCTCCCCTTTGGAATGTATATAACTACAATGCATACTGTATTAGATTTAGATTGTTGGATGACTGCAGCCACGTACAGCGAAGTTCTCAATAAAGAATAACTTCTGTTTGAACGCGATCCCAACGTCTCCTGGTCTGCTTTGAAGAAGGAAAAAGTTCCCAACACCAGCCTAAGGCACACCTGTGCATTAATCATGCTGTCTAATCAGCATCTTGATATGCCACACCTGTGAGGTGGATGGATTATCTCGGCAAAGGAGAAGTGCTCACTAACACAGATTTAGAAGGATTTGTGAACAATATTTGAAAGAAATAGGCCTTTTGTGTACATAGAAAAAGTCTTCGATCTTTGAGTTCAGCTCATTAAAACTGGGGGCAAAAACAAAAGTGTTGCGTTTATAATTTAGTTCAGTGTATATCTTTAGACTTTTTTTCAAAGGACACCTAAATGTACGTAAAAAAAGTGTATTGTGTAAATACGCTGACTTGACTAACTGAATAAACTAGAAATACCTAGAATCATTAGTGTAACAGTCTCAATAGTGATACACCCGGGGCTGGAATAAGCTCTCAGATTTAGGGCTCTTTCACACTAGCACTTTTGGTGCGCACCCGGGTTCGAATGACGTCAGAGTTCGGTTCGTTTGGATGATGTGAACGCTGTTTTCCGAACTCGGGTGCGCACCCGCAAACCGTACTCGAGTCCGCTTAAAAAGGTGGTCTGGGGTACGGTTCATGTGAACTCGGGTACGGTTCGCTGCTGATATGAACGCAATCGTACCAAAGCGCGGAAGTGAACTGCTATTGATGACGTATAATTTGGTGTGTGCCTGCGTGCGTGTGTTTAACAACTGTAAAAGGGTCTATATACACTTACCTTGATGAAAAGCGGGATACGCACTGCAAGCAGAGAGATGATTTCTGCTTGCCTCCACAAAAATTGTCTTCGGCGGGCGGGCGGACATCCCGCTGTCTTTGGAACGGTTTTAATACTTTTGCGGCAGACAGACGCAAGTGTGTTTCTGTATCTTTTCTTTGAAAACAAAACCAAAGGTTAAAAAAAAGAACAACAAATGTGAAGCGAGCAATTCTATCCATTTTGACGCCTTTTCATAGCGGTTACCAAGCAACACGAGTACGCACCAGCTGCAGCTTGATGACGTAAGCGTACCGCGGTTCGGATACAAATAATATAATGTGAACAGTCCATCGGGGGCAGGGGGAGGGGGGAGCAATCGAACTCGGGTTCGGAACAGGCAATCAAACCAAGTGTGAAAGCACCCTTAATCAGATGTACCCCAGCAGCCATATTCAAGACCAGATTGACAACATACCTTTACCTGTGCATTCTTTAAAAAAAAAACCAAAAAAAAAAACCTCTAAAAAGTTCATAATTCCTTTAATTCCTTAATAATTAATTCCTTTTATTTTCATTTTCATTTACATTGTGGCATTTTCCAGCAACACGGAAATGTTTTTAAAAAATGTATTCCAAGTTATTAGACTGAATCAAATACATGAGAGATGCATCAAAACAATTGAATTTAGAGTCAGTCTTCCACAATCACTCAATATTGGAAGCTATAGCATAGGAGATGGTCAGGCATTCATATGTAAACGACAATTTTTTTTTAAAGCCTCAGAAAATCATATTTGCCGCACATTTATCTGTGGCATGACCGTAGCTTTGATCTCACACAGATACGCATTTTCTGGTGACATTTTAAATTGCCGAGCCATTTAAAACTCTTTCCACACAAGGAACACAAATAGGGTCTCACATCTGCATGACTTTTGAGGTGTATCTGTAAGTGTGATGGCAAAAGAAACCTTTTATTACACTGTTCACAATTTAATGACCTTCCTTCAGAGTGAATACACAGGTGATTTTTGAAATTGCTCCTTTTTCTAAACCACTTGCCACACTCAGAACACATCAGTTTCTTTCCAGAATGACTTAGTGAATGACGTTTCAGATCTTTTTGATATGGGAAACTCCTCTTGCACTGAAGACATCTAAAAGGCTTCTCTCCAGTGTGAACTCTCATGTGAACTTCAAGTTTTCCTTTAAATGTGAAACTTTTTCCACACTGAGGGCAGATGAAAGGCTTCTCTCCAGTGTGAATTCTCATGTGACTTTTAAGGTTGCCTTTAAATCTGAAACTCTTTCCACAGTGCTGGCAAGTGAAAGGCTGCTCTCCTGTGTGAATTATTGCATGCCTCTTAAGGTTTTTTCTGTCTGGGAAACTCTTTCCACACTGATGACATTTGAAACGGTTCTTTTTTGAATGAATCTTTAGGTGGTAATCAAGGGATTCTTTGCGTGTGAAAGATTTTCCACACTGAACACATTTGAATGGTTTCTCTCCAGAGTGAACTCTCATGTGAGTCTTAAGATTTCCTTTTTGTGAGCAGCTCTTCCCACACAGTTTGCAGGTGTATGGGTTCTCTCCAGTGTGACTTCTCAAATGGGCTTTAAATGTTGCTTTATATTTGAAACTCTTTCCACACTGAGAGCATATGTAAGGCTTCTCTCCAGTGTGAATTCTCATGTGAGTCTTAAAACTTTCTTTAAATCTGAAAGTCTTTCCACAGTAATGACATGTGTAAGGTGTCTCTCCAGTGTGAATTCTCATGTGAACCTTAAGGCCTACTTTAAATCTAAATCTCTTTTCACAATGTTGGCATTTGAAAATCTTCTCTTTAGAGTGAATGATTACATGCTTGTTAAGGTATGTAATGTCTGAGAATCTCCTTCCACACTCATGACATTTAAAACAGTCCTCTCTTGAGTGAACTCTCATGTGGTAACAAAGGGTTTCCTTACGTCTGAAACTTTTTCCACACTGATCACATGTGAACGGCTTTACTCCAGTGTGAATGTACATATGACATTTAAGGCTTAAGCTCCACGTAAAGCTCTTTCCACACAGTTTGCAGGTGTAAGGCTTCGCTCCAGTATGAATTCGCATGTGCCTGGTAAGGTTTGATTTTTGGGCAAAACTTTTTCCACACTGTTGGCAGATAAAAGGCTTCTCTCCCGTATGAATTCTCACGTGGCTTTTAAGGTGTGTGTTTCTAGGAAAATCTTTTCCACAGTATTTGCAGGTATAAGGCTTCTCTCCTTTGTGAATTCTAATGTGGACTTTAAGGTCTTCCTGTTGATTGAAACTCTTATCACACCTAAAGCATGTGAAACAACTGTTAGGGTCAGTCTTTGGGTCTATTTTTTGTGTTGAAGTATTTTCGGTCTGCTTTGAATTTCCAGGAGTCATGAAATCATGATCTTTCTCTTTCATTTCATTCAGTACTTCACTCTCCTCTTTCAGTGGAATCAGGCCTAAGGTGAAAAGAGACAAAAACCTCAGTTTAATGGCACAAAGCAACAGAAACAACATGAATAGGCGTTTCCTGTAAATCCAAAGCAATACATGTAACAAAATATTTTCTTAGTTTTCAGTATTTGTTCTAAAAAATAAAGTGTTCAAGCTTGTATAGAAAAAAACTTTTTCGTCAAGGCAGGGTTGACATATGTTTTATTACATTCTGACAATACAGAGGTTTTATTGCAGTGCTTCTTAAAGTCGACATGAAATCAAAATTGACCCTATTTACTTTTTTAGCGCATATTACTAGTCTTGTGGTGAACAATTAATCCGTGCAAGTTAATACACAGAAAAAAATTGTTTGCCGTGGTAATCTTTAATCAAAATCTGAAAAGTTACTTCCGGTCTGGAATGGCGTTCCTTCTCTGATGACGTCAGTTTGACGGCTTGGGTTGAAAACGCTTAACCACTCCCCTCAAACCGTTAGTCTGCTATGAGCAGAGATTGAGAGGAGGAGCGCTAAAGTGAAACCCTGCCCTCTGTTCATTATTCCGTTTCACTTAGAAATGCGTCACAACACTGGAGAAAAGTCGTTTGCAGCTTCCTGTTCATGGGGACTTTAATCCTGGTCCTGGAGACCCACCGCTCTGGGCTGCGTTTTTCAAAAGCATCATGAGCTAAGTTGATCGTAGAGACTATTGGTGGCAATGATTCTATGATCTACTTAAACCTACAATGCTTTTGAGAAAAACAGCCCTGCTCATTCTGCATTTTGTCCCTCTTATCTGACGCACCCAGTTAAGTTCATGGAGAGCCCTCCTAATGAGGTGATGATCTGATTCAGGTGTTTAAGTAAGGAGTATGCAGAGGGGAAAAAAATCTGTCTGGCTCATGGTGAAAATCAAGTTTTAAATGTTGTTTATACGTCTATGTGGCATTTTTAATATGCTTTAAAACAAACCATGTGAAAATTCAGAAGTCAACACCATTGCTGAGTATTTTCTCCTCAAAACTGCAGTAAAAAAAAATAATAAAAAAGAAAGTCTCAAAAACCCAGTTTGAAATCGCTGGTATTTCTGACACACAGAACTAGCAGTTGAGTCTCGAGAGAAGCCAGGTTAGCCCGGTATGTTTTTTTGTTTTTTTTTTATATGAAAAATCGTGTAGATTTAGCAATATAGCGGGTGTATGATATAACAATGTTATGATGAACTATATTCTGAGAGAGTCTAGGTTTGGCGGTTGTCAGGAGAACGGTACTTGCCTGACTGCATTGTGTCAAGTGCAAAATTTGGTGGAGGGGGGGATTATGGTGTGGGGTTGTTTTTCAGGGGTTGGGCTTGGCCCCTTAGTTCCAATAGCCACGTTTCCACTGTCGGGCCAGGGCCGGGCCAGGGCTTTAAACGGGCCGTGCCGGGCTGATAGCCTCGGGCTAATAGCACCGGGCCTGCGTTTCCACTGTCGGGCCAGAAGCTCCACAGCGCTTCACTAAAACACGCCCGTAACACGCCTCTCTGGAACAACGTCACACTAACCCATTCACCAACAAATGGAAGTTTTATCAGAAAACTAATCAGAAATCACTGGAAACAGCGTTGAAAACAAACATGATAAAAGCGGCCGTTTGCTGGCATTTTTGTTGTTTACTTGAATATTTAAAACCCAAGCATCGATGTTTTACCACAGGTTTACAATAAAAAGTGATACATTGATCATAATGAATTAATTTATGTCAAAATTGCACATTAGTCACTCAGAAATAAATTACCGTTAGGTCTATTTCACAAAAGAAAGAGGACACACTTACTTCTTCAGTCGCGTCTGTTACTGTTTATCTGGTAGTTACAGGACATATTTACATCACATTTAGAAAGAATGATAATTTCTACAAATATATGCCACCAAAAATACGACCTGAGGAGCTTTAGCACTCTCTCGACTCCCATACAGATATTTTCAGTCAGAGAAACAGAGGAAGCTCCCGAAAAAAAAGTTGCTTTATTTTATGATAGTCCGGTATAATGAGACGAGACGTAGGCTACTGACAGATAAAATAAAAACATGACTGTGATAGCCTTTATGATTGGTCTGATTTCTTCAAGCGTTCACTATGTTTTTTTACTATGCCTATCTTCAATCGTTTACTATGTTTACTATGGTAATGGTTAGCGTGCATAGTCTTTTGCATCACAAACACAAGGCATTCAAATATGAACGCGAGTTAAATTATTTTAAAAGTCTTTAATGGTGACAGAATCATCCGGCGCTGCCGTCTCCCGACTCAGGTGAACTCCGCCTCTGTTCGTAACCACTCCTCTAGCCCGAGCTGGCCCGCTCTGGCCCAAGGTATTCGACGGGCCAGAAATCCTGGCCGTTGGCCCCGAGTAAGCCCCGGAAGTGACAGTGGAAACGCGACTGGCCCTGGCACGCACTAGCACGGCCCGGCCCTGGCCCGACAGTGGAAACGCGGCTATTGAAAGGAACTCTTAATGCTTCAGCATACCAAGACATTTTGGATAATTTCATGCTCCCAACTTTGTGGGAATAGTTTGAGGATGACCCCTTCCTGTTCCAACATGACTGCACACCAGTGCACAAAGTAAGGTGTAAAGTAAAGTGAGTGAGTTTGGTGCGGAGGAACTTGACTGGCCTGCACAGAGTCCTGACCTCTACCCTATAGTACACATTTGGGATGAATTAGAGTGGAGACTGCGAGCCAGGCCTTCACGTCTAACATCAGTGTCTGACCTTACAAATGCGCTTCATAGAAGAACACTCTTAAACCTTGTGGAAAGCTTTCCCAGAAGAGTTGAAGCTGTTAGAGCTGCAAAGGGTGGGCCAACTCCACATTAAACCCTACGGATTAGGAATGGGATGTAATTTAAGTTAATGTGCATGTAAAGGCAGACGTCCCAAAACTGTTGGCAATATAGTGTATCTAACACCAACAGTGTTAGCGCAGTGTTCAGTTAAAAACAATGGATGTGGCAACCTCCTGGGAATTAATAGAAGCAGTTGCTAAATGGATAGCTATAGCATGCAGGTCGATTTACATAGTGAAGGACAAAGATCTGTGACAATTCGAAATGCATCCAACAACTCAACTTACGAGTTGCCCTTGAGAGCAGTTAATAGTAGGATACATGAGCTGTATGAAACAGAAAGGACAAAACTAGCTAAAAAGTTAGAGCTCACAGTGACGGTCCTGCTTACTGTTGACTACTGTACATCACTAGAGTCATCACAGCTACCTCATGGTAACAGCCCAATATATTGATGGAGAGTGGAAACACCATTTGCATGCTTAGACCGTAATGAAAACATCAAGCTGCGGTATGTGCAGAAACATTTAATGAATGCAGACCATTAGATATGTTTCCATTTGAAGCACATTTCTCATTAAACAATTGGAATATCGGCTAAATCATTTGCAAATACAACACAGTTTTCACCCCATGTGTGCAAAAGGACAAAACCATCACTTCCTAGGGCATAAAGTATCAATAATAAATAAAATATTATTATTAATCATAAATATGGAAGTTGCAACAAACGGCCACTGTGGCTCTTTTTTCCTGTATAGTAATACACCTCAAAGCGTGCAAACAAAATGCAATAAACTCTATGCTCTCTTGCTTTTGAAGAAATGCCTGATGTTTAGGAATGCAGTCGTGTGAGACTGTTCTGGGAAGGTTATTATTACAAATCTTTTTGATGAAAGATTTTAGTCAAAAATTTCAGAATTACTAAGAACATTTGTAATTTAACATTCTAAGTTAAAAGGTGCTATATGTAAGTTTTTGACTGTACTAAAGCATAAAAATACCATAATATGTTTGCCGGTATTTAGGAAACCTGCTGAGTTCACATACTTGTTTCTCTGAAAAACAATGCTACAGCGAGTTATTTTACTTTGAAATGTGCGTTCCGTGTCGGAATGTAAGTTTTTTTTTGGTCTGTGCGATACTGCCCGTTACCAATTTACCCAATAGTATT
This sequence comes from Leuciscus leuciscus, assembly GCF_965113295.1. Classification (NCBI taxonomy): domain Eukaryota; kingdom Metazoa; phylum Chordata; class Actinopteri; order Cypriniformes; family Leuciscidae; genus Leuciscus; species Leuciscus leuciscus. Next base: position 27,723,462 of record NC_138728.1, on the reverse strand, counting down.
TCGCCACCACAGGTTGCCAGTTGGCGGAAAACACAGCATATTGGAGCCATGGAAGCCAGCGAACAAACTTGATCAGAGATTGTAGATTCTACCCGACTTAAAAAGCCTATGCACCCATCTAAAAATCTCTAAGAACGGGAGCATATTAAAACGAGATATAAACTCGTCATAAATCAATAAAATCAACACTTACGAAGTAAGTCTCCACACATTCCATTGTCAATTGCGCTCGTTCCAGTTGCGTGTTCTCAATCTGGCAACCCACGTTACCGTCGAGTCTGAGCAGGAGAGGTCGGGGGAAACAACGATCTCCGATATTTTGAATTTGGACTGCAGTACCCATTTTAACCGCTAGCTGCCATTTTCAAATACTGCACCTTTAAAGCTGCAAAAGTGATTTTCTCTTTCTCTTATGTTTTTTGACACAAACTAATGCGGGAATATTGGACTGCTGTCACTTTAAGATGAATGTATGTATCCAATACCGGTAATGACAAGCATCCGTTTTCTTTTTCCGTTTACAACTCATAACCGACTGCGTTTATGAGGAAACTCATTGAGGCGGAATTTTGACAATTTTCTATGCACATGTCGTTTCTTAAGGATGAAAAAATTATCTCTGCCAATGCAGAAAACTATATAGGGATTGGGAGCCCTTACTTGCACATAAACTACTATAATATTAAAGGTTAACAACAGAGCCCAAACTATTAGCCTAAATTAAAGGGATAGTTCACTTTGAAATTAATTTTTGGTATGTTTTAGCTTACCTCAAGGGCATCCAAGATGTAGGTGTCTTTTTTTCCGCAGTAGTTTCGATTTTGATATTTTTAGGTCAAACCGTTCTTGTCTGTCAGTCATATAATGCAGGTCGATGGTCACTGTCTCAAAGAGCATGCACAGAGTCCAAATTAAAACAATTCCCCGTCGTCCAAATTAAACAATTCCTCATCGTAAGTACACATTGATGGCCTAAGACACGAAACGAGCGGTTTGTGTGAGAAAACGAACAGTATTTATATCGTTTTTACCTCTTATACACAGCCATGTCCAAGTGATCTGATCTGACGTGTACGCAGACTGGTGCATAGATATATACACTAGATGTCGCCTTAAAGACATTCGTTCCAATGAACTGCCGTAGACAAGGCGACATCTAGTGTATATATTAGGGGTGGCACGGTTCACAAAACCCACGGTTCGGTTCGTATCACGGTTTTAGGGTCACGGTTTTCGGTTCTGTACGGTTCTTGTTGTTGTTTTTTCTTTTAATCTTTAACACTCCAAAAATTTACTTCAGCATATGATATATAGCTGAATTATCTAATTATTAATTAATTTATTTCATAAATGGGGTGTGTTTGCAAAACGCAGCTTCTCATTTCCCGTGGGCTGTGTCGGACAGTTATTTGTCACCACTTTTTGCCAGGGTTGATATTATGTCCCAGCACGGATGTACCAATACAAATAAATAAAACATTTCCAGTTAACTAGCAAAGTATTCGTTTCGTTCGTTTGTTAAATAAGAAGCAATCTAGCGCTGAAATGTGTTTTTTTTAATCAAGTGATCAAAGTGCTCGTTGCCGTTGCGATCAGTGGCGCTGATACAGTGTTCTCGTGGCTCGCGCACACACCGCAGCGGCCGCACATTCTTCACTCAGACTCGCGCTTCAGTCCGTTGAGGAGACTCTAGGCTACTCTATTCGTTCCGATGAAATCACAAAACAAAATTCATACAAATCTGTCCCTGCTTGATATACAACCGCTGATAAACATAATCGGTTTTGATGAAAAAGAAAAATATATACGAGTGCAGATTAGAACTCAGAACCTTTGACACGCTTGGCAAGTTCTGCCACTGGACCATTAAAGTACATACCGGTACGTGGAACAGTCGATCTATGTAGCCTATTTATTCACGTGAAAAAAACAACATATAGCCTAGTGGAGTTGATCTCATTAAATGTCTAAGTAAACCCAGTGTACTATTTAAATCGATTGCTGGACATTGTAATGTTATTCTACATTTGTCTGATTTATGATTTAGCATTGTATTAGCAGTAGCACGGGCACAAGGCTACATTGCGCATGCGTCGAACCGTGCGAACCGCGCGACGCACACACGCACCGAACCGAGACAAGCGAACCGAACGGTTCGGATGTTTTTTCATGTACCGTGCCACCCCTAGTATATATCTATGCATGCACCAGTCTGCGTACACGTCAGATCAGATCACTTCGACATGGCTGTGTATAAGAGGTAAAAACGATATAAATACTGTTCGTTTTCTCACACAAACCGCTCGTTTCGTGTCTTAGGCCATCAATGTGTACTTACGATGGGGAATTGTTTAATTTGGACGACGGGGAATTGTTTTAATTTGGACTCTGTGCATGCTCTTTGAGACAGTGACCATCGACCTGCATTATATGACTGACAGACAAGAACGGTTTGACCTAAAAATATCAAAATTGAAACTACTGCGGAAAAAAAGACACCTACATCTTGGATGCCCTTGAGGTAAGCTAAAACATACCAAAAATGTATTTCAAAGTGAACTATCCCTTTAAGATATACCTTCTTACGTGCGACGTTACCCGGTGCTGCGATGGTGCTGAATCTGCTGATATCGATGGCTCGAGAATCAATTATTCTCTCGTGCAAGGGCTGTTTATCTGAGAAAGCGGTGTTCTTTATAAAAAAGCACTTTAGAAATAGTTGAAATTGCATTTATTAGGACTCATGGGATATTATAAAAAGTAATCCAAACTATAATAGCCTATAATAGCATTGCCTACATATTTTAAAATTGTATCATATATTGCTGCCATAATAACCATTTAAATTTGTATGTGCTTTCTTCTCTTTCCCATTTTTGTTCGCTGAGGTGGAGCTGCGATGAAATATTGTTCTTGTAAATACTTTCAAGCATTTCAGTAATAAAAGTGTACGTCACGTGCGGTGCTCGGCAGTGATCAAAAAGGATTTAAACAGTGAATTTTGAATCTCTTCTTGAAAACGCAGAGATGTGGATTCAGACGGCTATTAAATTACCACACGACCTGTTTGTCAAAAAACAGTAGGTACTAATTTGGCCAGGGATTTTTACCCGGGTTGGGTGAGAAAAAACACTGATATTATGGATTCGGACGGCACTAAAATCACAGACTTAAAATACCGGACGAGCCCATGATAAACAATATCAGCGTCCGAATAGGACTTAACTGACAGTAACCTGGCCTTCACTGGCCTTTAAAAGCGCTCTTTTATTAAAATACATTTATAAAATTTTATTATATATAATAATATAATTAAAATTCTAACAACAATCAGTGTAATGACAATTTTATTCTTTGCATGAAAACACTTGAATTAGCCTAACTGAACACTGTCTGGGTGTATTAAAACTTCAGAATTATATTCATATAGCCCTGCAACAGTGATAAGGTGGAGCTAAGAGTGGTCCAGACCAACCTTCCGAAAGTATGACTTACAGAAGGTATACTTAACTAAGAACTTTTCGGGAAACATGTATTATCCATAAGGTACAGCTTAAGGTGTAACTTAAGAACGACGTAGCGTTAAGAAGGTTTCGGGAAACTCAGCCCAGAGCACTCGTAGTTCTACGAAGATTTTCAAGTGCTACTTAAGCTACGATGCTTTTGGGAAACAGACCATAATATTAAGATCAGTCGTACGATCCTTTTTACGATCAACTTCTTAGGCTTACGATGCTTTTGGGAAAAGCAGCCCAGTTGTATACGGACTTCACCCTGTGCTGCAATATACATTTAGTTTTATATTTATTTACAGAAATCAGAAAATTGCTGATGTTATCGGATTTTCAGGTGAGAGTTGTCCTAGACGTGGCGCGGCGCGGTGCTGAGCTGCGCGTCCGGTGTGCGACCCCCTTTAAGAGTCTTCGTAGCACGCTAAGAGACAACCGTTATCGGGAAACCCAGCCTTGATTTCGGAACACCCATAGATTCAGGCCCACCTCGACTTAATCCAGGCCCACCCATCTGTTACGTTCTGCATCCGCCACTGGTTTGAATTGAAGACATTATGAATGATAATAATTAAAGTTAATTTTATCTACTCCAAATTAGGCTCAGTGCTTTAATAGCCGCGTTTAGCCTATAGATTTGCACAAATATTTTGCGATTTTTTCTAAATGCAGATTCTATTGCGAAATGAAGGTGTTTCCATTAACCGATGTTATTCGCCTGAAACGTCATTTTTTCCTCTTGCGATAAACCATTACAATAATTATGCCAACAGATGTTGGTAGATTTACATACATCCAAGCCACTGCACTAACCATTATTTTAAATCGAAGGAGACGTAGGCGTGTTATCCAAGCATTAATGGTAAGGAAAATCCCCTTATACTTGTGAGCGGCACATATGAAGCGTTTCTGGGTGTTTCTCCCTCATTTCTGCTTCAAGCTCTTGATTGTGGCATTTCTTTGTGGTTTAGAATATAGTATTCCCGTAATTATTTTGTCTTTTATGAGTTTAATAAAGAACTCTGTCTCATCTTCTACAAGCTGTAATTTCTGTACGTTAAGTAGGGTGGCCATACGTATGGATTTTGGCGCAGCCTAAAGCCGGACACTCATTTGTCCTCCTTTTTGGAGTTGCGCTGAATCGGCCTAAAAAAACCCGCTCTTTATCGGGACGCAGCAGCATAGCGTCTAATGCCGTAAGATCTCTGGTCAAACAAATGATTGGCTGAAAGCGGTGTCAAATAAATATCTGAAATATCATTGGTTAAAAACTTAAACAAGCCTCCACGTCGTGGAGTCCACATGCTGGCTACGTCATGTCATATAACATTAACATGCCGAAACGTCAGACCTCATTTAATCCGGAATGGGCAAAAGAGCACAAATTTGGCCATGATGACCCTAGAGGTGCTGTTGTCGCCTGAGCTGCTGCAGAGGGTGAACATCTTTGTTAAGAACTGAAATGTGTATTTATTTATTTTTCACATTCATTATTTGTTTATTTATGTATTTCTGTTATTTCCAGAAGTCCAGAAATGTTATGTTTTCAGGCACTGTGCACTTTTCAAGACAGGCTCATCTCAGTGGTCAGTTTTTGAAAAAGACATCACAATGTCTTGAATAAATACAAATACTGTGAACAAACACTTTTTTGCCTCTTCGGTTACAAATAGGTCTACATCAAGATATATCGTAGATCAAATTGTCTGGCAATGAATAGACTATTTCAGAATCACTGTATCAAGATACCATCGATATGATGGACAAAATTGTATTGTAGTTGCGAGTACACCAGAGTCCTATGCAATTATACTTGCCTCACTAAATGCCGCATAGTGTCCTCCTTTTTGGTGTTATGGAAATGGCTACCCTAACATTAAGTCTATTTATTACCAAGGCATTTGTTAGTAATACAGTCAAAATGGGGGAAAATGTGAACAACTGCGTTGCAGGTTGATTTAAGGTGTGCCCCTAAATTTTCTGCTTGCGCTCCTAGCAAAAAAAGTTAGTCCGGACCCTGAGTTATGTTTGTATTAGTTTAGATAATTTATTTTACATGTTGTATTTTAACATTGTTGTTAAATATAATTACTTACTTTGATATGCTATTTGAACCCATTATTATTGCTTGTTATTATAAATTTGTGATTTAAGTCATTTTAAAGGCTGTTGTTCACTTGGATCTATTTTGTTTATTATCCCAATTTGTTTAATCCGATTAATTGATGGAATAATCGGTAGAATACTCGATTACTAAAATTATCGATAGCTGCCGGCCCTACTCAATTTTCATAGTTTGCTTTATGCTAAATAAGTGTTTTTGTTTGATACGGTTGCATAATTAAGTGATAAAAAAAGAATGGTTGGAATGGTCAGAGTTGATATTGTGTTTAATGAGAAGCTTAAATGATTAATGATTAGCTCTTAGGCTACTTCAATATGATTATTCTGGTTTTCTGAATGACGTCAAAATAATAATGACCAACATGGAAGTTTGATCTTCTCAGGTGCACTTGAAGGCTTCATTATTATTTATCTCATGTGATCTCAACATGTCTGTCCACATAAGGTGACCCGCTCCATGTCAAATAAAACCACTTTAAAAAGGACACTTATCAAAAGTATGATTAATTTCTATAAAGGCAGAGTTCAGTTTTGAGAAAGAAACCTATACCTGTTTGTTCCTCAGTATCTTCTTGTTTCATGCTGAATACTTCTTCAATCTTGAAGTCTTCACTCTCCTGTTTAATAAATGCCATCTTTATAACAGTAACGTGGATCTCAGTTGCTTCACCAGGAGTTGTCTGTGTGTTTGGATACTGTTGTGTATAAAATGAGACAAAAGAATAATAAAAAGTAAAATAATAATTCCAAGCTAAATCTCATTCAGCTCCCTAGTTCAGTAATAAGAGAGTCAGTCATAGTGATGATGATCATAAATAACCCGATTAGCCAAGCCATCCTTAAAAACGTCAGTAGATTCCTGTTTCATTCAAACATTTGCAATTGGTTTGTGAAAGTTATCATTACACGTGTTGTTGCATGTTCACAGTTTTGACTAGTCATTTTAGATAAAGCATGACTATTATACACATTCTTCGCAGTTAGAATAAAACGGTAACGATTTGCATTGAGTTAAACAATGAAATGCTTTAAAACACAAACCCTTTCTTCTGCCGAATCAAGACGAATGAGCGGTGCAGCCTTATGACGTCATATCGCCAAACCAAAATAAAAGTCCTGTTCAGTTTTTAAAACCCCTTGTCAAAAAAATCCTAAAGGATTCCAATAAGAATAAATAGAATAGAATATCCAATACCCAATAGAATTTCTATCGTATTTTGGAACCATTCCTATAGGTTTAAAGGACAATACATATCCTGTATGATTCCGATAGGAATTGTATGGGATGAATATAGTATCAAAATGATTAACACGTGCAAGCACAATTATCCATGAACTTGATAAATGTTGCAGATATGTTTTACTATCCACAATCAAATGCCTTTCAACTTGCGTGTGTAAAAAAATTAAATGAATGTGTAGCAATTTGTACAAATAGAGAAATTTTTGGTGAATATAAATGTTTTCTTTTGTATTAGTGTATCATAATTTGCGCATGCAATAAAGAAGATGTGCATTTTTTTTCTTCACTAGTACTCTTTTTTTTATGCTCAATAACATAAGAACATTGTCAAGGAATTACATACAAATACATATACATAATTTAAAAAAAAAACATAATTATACAAAAACAAAGGATGACATGACAAAGAGATATGACAAGCAGGCATACCCTACAATTGTATTGACACAATAACATGCACATACAAGGAAAGCTTTTAAGTGCATATATTTTCTTTAAATATTTCTTCATAATATTTTATAAATCTTAGGGATTTTTTATTATTTATATAACAAAGAGATTTAAGAAGTGAGATTAATTCAGTGTCAAAATAAGGATAGGACAGAATACCATTTGCAAAGTGCATTTGTGGATCAGGTGACACGCGTTCATTCATTGATGTCATTCTCATTTGATTCATTTGGATATTGAGAATTTCTTTTTGCGGTTTTTAAGCATTTCACAACCCACACACAAACAACTACAAATGAATAGACCTGGTGCTAATTATTAATGTGTGCACAGCTACCCATCTATCTGACAAATTCACAAATGTGCATTACTACATTTAAACTAATACAATACAACTTGTGTGAGCAAAATCTAGAATCACATGAATTTGCAGCCTTTTGTACAAATAGAGACATAGTTGTTAATACAAAACCTCGATTTTGTATTAATGTAGGTCAGAATTTGTGCATGCAACAAGTAAGATGTGCATTTGTGGATCAGGTGACACGCGTGCATTCATTCACTCGTTTCTGAGTCGATCCTATTTGATTCATTTGGATTTTGAGACTTTCATTTCGCCTGTTTAGCCTTGCACGATCTACACACAGCTGACTGAGAAAACCTGCTTCCACTAGATGGCAGTAGTCTGCTACAACAGACAACGGCACCGTAATCGAGCTTTATTGCCCATATAATACACTTAAAGGGTTAGTTCACCCAAAAATGAAAATTCTGTCAGTAATTACTCACCCTCATGTTGTTCCAACCCCGTAAGACTTTCGGAATACAAATTAAGATATTTTTGATGAAATCTGAGAGCTGGCTCACTGCTTCATAGGCTGCTAGGTAATCAATATCTGCCATCCCAGAAAAGTTAGTAAAGACATCGTTAAAATAGTCCAAGTGACTACAGTGGCTCAACCTTAAGTTTATCAAGTGACGAGAATACTTTTTGTGCGCAAAAAACAAACAAGAATAACGACTTTATTCAACTATTCATTTTCTTCTGTGTGGGCCTCTGAGCGAGTTCACGTAGTGTAACAGCGCAAATACAGAAAGTATTTGGTAGCACTGTGGGGATGACAATAAAGCATATTGTCTTAATATCAATTCAAAAGCAAAACCAGTGAAAAAAAAAATATATTGGGGAGTGAAAATAGCCAATAAGCGTCCTCTGCAGCTACACTGTTTACAATGGTAATTTCATCTTTTTTTATTTTTAAATAAGTGTGAGTTTTCCTACATTTTGAAACTTTTAGTTTTAAAAAAGTTTAAAAGTTAAAAAAAGATGTGTAGTACTTGTAAGCGCATGACTATTTATGTCACAACAAAAAAATTTCTGTCACTATCAGAGCATGTGAGCAGAGTGGAGCGCGAGCGGGGCAGATTTTGGACAGAGCTCAGAGCGGCTTTTTTAAAAGGATGGAGCATCACCCTATGTCCCGCTCCAATTTCGCTCCGCTCACACCACAAGTCTGAAGCATGCTCAAGCCTGACCCAGAATCCATCTGTGTTTTGCACAGTCATCAACAGTAGACTATTTGCAGTCAAAACTCGGCTCAATAATGGAGTTCACCAAGTACTTCAAAAAGGAAAATGAGAAGTCATACAGGTGTACTATTAATATAAAACTAATGTAGCAGGCATAGCTGCCTAGTTAAAGGGATGGTTAGGAGTAAAATCAACCTAGGGTCCTTTGCACCATGACCTCGAGCCAAGAGACAATGACTCATTCAGACAGTGACAGCAGTGAAGAGGTTTCAGTTATGAAAGTGAAAAAGACTGCAAAGAATGTTCAACAAAAAGCAGTATTGCTTTTACAAACCAAACCAAACCATTCTGCAAAATGGCAAGACACTTGGCCCAAGTTCATGAGGAATGAGGTGGAAGTAGCAAAGGCTCTGTCTTTTCCAAAGCGTTCTAAAGAAAGAAGGATTAATCTGGATCTTTGGAGGAATAAAGGGAACCGTGTACACAACACAAATGTTCTAAAAGCTGGCAAAGGAGTGCCACGTCAACTACATGCACTGTTTGAACTGCCAAGGGCTGTTCAGATGAAAAGCACTTCGGAGGCATATGCAAAGGTGCAACCTGGCCAAGAAGTGCCAGGTCACAAAACAAGGTAGATCCAGAGTTCAAGCACTCTGTGCTTACGCACAGCCTGTTCCTGAAGGAGTAACAAAAAAATTATGGAAACTGATCAGTGACATGAAGCAAGATGAAGTAACACAGGCGGTTAAAAGTGATACATACCATACCATACAATCTTCTTCCGCTTATCCGGGGCCGGGTCGCGGGGGCAGCAGTCTAAGCAGAGATGCCCAGACTTCCCTCTCCCTAGACACTTCCTCCAGCTCTTCCGGGGGGACACCGAGGCGTTCCCAGGCCAGCTGGGAGACATAGTCCCTCCAGCGTGTCCTAGGTCTTCCCCGGGGTCTCCTCCTGGTGGGACGCGCACGGAACACCTTCCCAGGAAGGCGTCCAGGAGGCATCCGAAACAGATGCCCGAGCCACCTCAGCTGACCCTTCTCGATGTGGAGGAGCAGCGGCTCTACTCTGAGCTCCTCCCGAGTGACCGAGCTTCTCACCCTATCTCTAAGGGATCGCCCAGCCACCCTGCGGAGAAAGCTCATTTAGGCCGCCTATATCCGGGATCTTGCCCTTTCGGTCATGACCCACAGCTCATGACCATAGGTGAGAGTAGGAACAAAGATTGACCGGTAAATCGAGAGCTTCGCCTTGCGGCTCAGCTCTTTCTTCACCACGACAGACCGGTACATCGACCGCATTACTGCAGAAGCTGCACCGATCTGTCTGTCAATCTCCCGTTCCATCCTTCCCTCACTCGTGAACAAGACCCCAAGATACTGGATATTGGTGTGTGCTAGGAAAGTGGGAAATCTACAGAGTATTAAAGAATTTTTCATACCCTCAAACTTCTATCATGTTATCAAGGCTGTTAAAGATACCTCGGGATTCCGAGATGAAGATGAAGTCTTCACAGTTCCATCTTTGGCATTAAAACTGGGCCACAACCTTAAAAAAATGTCTGATATTGCAGAATGTGAAGCAATGATCACAGGAGAGGGAAATGATGTCCAAAATGTAAAAATGTTCAAGCAAATGTATACCACAAAATGGAATGAATATGTGTCATCCTCAGCCTTGAAGACGCTTAATGAAGCGAAATGGAACTCTCCAGAACTTCTCCCTTTTACTGAGGATGTTAAAAAAATGCACATTCATCTCAGCAATCAAACTAAACTGTACCAAGAAAAGCTCAAACTTGAGAAAAGTCAGAAGAACTGGTCAAAACTTGCCCAAATAACTCTGTGTGAAGTTATTCTGTTTAATCGCAGGAGAGCAGGAGAAGTTTCGAAAATGAGGTTGAATTCATATCTTCTCCGAAACACATCTGTTTTACACTCCGATGTCGCTGATGCTTTATCTGAAGTTGAGCAGAAGCTCTGTCAGCATTTCCAACGCATCGAAATTAGAGGCAAGCGAGACAGAAAGGTGCCAATACTCTAGACCCCAAGTATGCTGGACTCCATGGAGCTACTTGTAAAGAACCGTCAAACATGTGGTGTACTGGATGAAAAAATAAAATAAAATTCCGCAAAGCCCATGACTGACAACTCATTCTACCATGGCACGGACTGCATCAGGAAGGTTGCCCACCAGTGTGGAGCCAAACATCCAAAGAATTTGTCATCCACAAAGCTGCGGAAACATATTGCAACATTATCTAAAGTGCTTAATCTAAGAGATACTGAGATGGACCAGTTAGCAGATTTTCTGGGACATGATATAAGAGTCCATAGAAAGTTTTACCGGTTGCCGGAAGGGATGTTACAACTAGCAAAGATCAGCAAGGTGCTGATGGCCCTTGAACAGGGAAGAGTATCAGAATTCAAGGGAAAAAACCTTGAGCCTTACGGTAAGAACACATGGCATAAAATGTTTGCTCTTATACATATTATATATTGACACTATTTAGTTCAGTTACAAGGAGCTCTATATGGTGCATGGAAACAAATGCTTTTCTACACACTTTTCTGCAGAGAAAGTGAATGTAGGTAGTGATGTGTCTGAAAGGGAGAATGAAGAGAGTGAGATGCCACAGCCAAAAAAGCGGCGTCAGTCCTCTTCAGCAGCTACAGGTATGGTCAGCTGTGATCTGATGTGAATTCCTGGGGGGATAAAGAATTCTTTATCAATGATATAGAATGATAAAGATTTAGATTTTGCTATTTGTATTATAAAAATCTGTATGGCTATCCCTGATAAAAACAGGTGTGCAGCCCTCTGACTCACAAAGCAGGTAAGGAACTTGATCTCATTCTCACCCAAGCTGTGCCACAGAATGCCTACTGGTCACGCCTCTGCACATCTCTGACCACTGTTTCCTTCGATTAATTTCATTCTCTGTTCCACCACTTCTGGTTTATTTTTACTGCGACCTGTCTCCCACCCACTTCTCATTGGTCACCTCAACTCTACATCGACACATTTTCCTCACTGGAGGTCAGTGATGCCACAGAGTATCTCTGCTCTACACTAAGCTCATGTCTGGACAGGCTGTGTCCTCTATCCACCAAACCAGCCTCACCCATGGCTGATTCTACCATCTGAAATCTGCATACTGATCTCAGAGCTGCTGACAGATGTCAGAATTTTAGTGATCCAACTAATCTCAAGGGTTCCCCTTAACTCCTATTTTCCTTCTTATCCTGCAGTAGTGCTGCTAAAATGGTTTTCTACAATGATGTACCAAAGCCACTAACCTCTGTTGATCTATTTGCTGCTTTCTTGACAGAGAATTGGTCACTAATGGCTGCCACTTTTTCAGAGCCACTTGGAAACAACCTGTCTTCCCCATCAACTGCACATCACTTCCACCATTCGCTCACTGACTTGTGGCCATCCTACTGCTGGACCCCATTCTTACTAACCCTCATCCAAGCCATAACTTTTACCATTGTGTCAGCAATCACACATGTTTCACTGGCTTCTGGAACATGTCATACCACATTCAAACAGGCTTGGGTAACTCCCCTGCTCAAACCTTCTCTCAGTCCAGCTGAAGTTGAGAAATATTGGCCGATTTCACTTTTCCAATTTTTATCTGAGTCTATGAAAAGAGCAGTTTTCAAACAGGTCTCTGAATTCCTCTCACAGAATGACAACCTGAATCCAAATCAGTTGCGAGAAACCTGGGTGTCATGACTGACTGACCAGTTGTCTTTCTCTGACCACGTCAATATGCCACCCAATTCAGGCCATGGCCATTGCTATCTCTGCCCTTGACTGTTTACAGTATATAAACGATATGTAGTGTGAATAGATTGGCCTGGCCTTGTCTTGCCTAGTACAACCTGTATTTCATTTGTATTTTTTAATTGCTTGCTTTTGGTTATGGTGTACGGTTAAAGTAGGGTGACCATATTCCAGGACATGTCCGGCCGGGATTTCGAGATCGCCCAAAATATCCGGGATACGGCTTTTGCTTTCTCGTCGCCATTCTTTTTGTTTACATGCACACCTTTTGATTCAGTAGGACTGAATTAATTCCGATTGGTGAATTTAAATGTAGTGTTTACATGAACGCTAAACAAGTGATCGCTTGATGTGCGTTCTAGCATTGCTAAGAAAATTCCTGTGTTTTCGTCTCGATCGGGATCCGTGTGAAGCAGAATGCATGACCTGCAAAGCTGGCACGTACGTGTCAGTGTCAAATAATGTAATAATGTAAACATAATGAATGGTGACTGTAGAAAGCAAAAGCCGAATCCCGGGCATTTTGGGCGATCTCGAAATCCTGGCCAGATATGTCCTGGTTAAACAGGACGTATGGTCACCCTAGTTAAAGTCTTATTTTCTGTCCTTCATAGGAGTCTTTGGTTGGCAGCCAGTCTTCGAGGGAGAGTGATATGCCTCAGTCAAAGAAGCGACGTCAGTCCCCTTCAACATCTACAGGTAAAGTCAAACCCGTGCTCTGAGAATGACTTTGAATGGTCATCATTATTGATGCTTTTGGTTACAGTGCGCCAAAATGTTGAAGTGTTTATTTGCTTTATCTTCCAGAAGAGCTTTCATTTGGCCGCAAGTCGGCAAAGGAGAAAGAGTTGCCTTCAAAGTCAGGTAAAGAGTCAGGACTGCACTTCTAATAACTGACTTGCCTAGTTACAGTTATTGGGACTTTACATTAACTGCATTAATAGAGACCACTTTAATTAATGTACAGTATTTCTTGATATTTTCATTAACTGTATTTTGGATATATTCTGTGTTATGCTTGCTGAAGCGCAAGAACAAAGATTAAAGGGATAGTTCACCCAAAAATGAAAATTGTATGTATCTGCTTACCCCCAGGGCATCCAAGATATAGGTGACTTTGTTTAATCAGTAGAACACAAATGAAGATTTTTAACTCCAACTGTTGTCAGTCGTATAATGCATGTGAATGGCAACAGATTGAAAGCAAAATCTATCAGAGTAAAAAAAACAGACAAAGACGGATCCAAATTAAACCCTGCGGCTCATGACGACACATTTATGTCTTATGATACTAAACGATCAGTTTGTGTGAGAAACCGAACGGTATTTATATATTTTTTTTACCACTAATACACCACAATGTCCAACAGCGTTGAGCGCGCGATCACTACCATTGCGTGAGGTCAGAACACGCCGGCCTATGCGTAATTTCAAACTTGAATTTCACACTTGACAGGTATCTTGCTACGGGCACGAGTAAGTGCAGTGCAAAGTTTGACGTTGTCTGGATGAGAAATGCTAAAGATATCGGTAAATATATCGGTAAAAGAAGCAAAACATTCTGACATAAACACTCTTGTCAGCTAAACATTGTCAGCTACAATGTTTACTTTTGAATATTATATTTCATTCTGGTGCGCTTCACGTTATCACTAACTGTGTTATAGTAGCCTATGCTATTCACCAACTAAACATATCCTATTCAATGCGTTCACAGTCTCTTTCACGGGCATTATTTGTAGTAGTAGTGTTTTCTCTGAGTTCATTGTGTAACCTGCTCCCTGAATCGTGTAGTTCAATTTTCCACATTTATTGTATGTCAGTATCAGTATTTGCTTTCTACCATGCACAAATAAAAATGTCACTGAACTTTTGCTGTGTAATTGTAACAATGAGCACTCAAACACACCAAACCAACAATTACTAAAAACACACACAAAAGCTGATTTTGCATGGGCATTTTGCACTAGTAGAGAAACAAAGCACAGACATTTGCTTGACCAGCAGCAACACATTGCAAAAGAATTTATTTACCCCCAACTCTCTTTGCACACACAATCCTTGCTCCCCGAGTCTCCCCAACCATTTCCTCCTGCATAATCTGTTTTTCTTTTTCTCCTTTTCGCTGCAAATCAGTGCACAGACAATTTGGATCGCAAGCTTCTTACTAAGCTTCTTATTTTGGTTGTGAAACGTAGTTTGCGGACCAGACAGAAGTTGTCGGCGATTCTTTCTTTTGTAAAGTCATGCAATGTGAAACCCCCTGTCGCCGATGCATCGTGCAGTGTGCACACAGCACCAACTGAATGTTACCCCAGATAGTCGTGCAGTATGAAAAGAACAGTGACCTGACTACTTTGAAAATCGTGCAGTGTGAACTCGGCATAATAAGCTGTCAATCACACAGCTCAAGTTTATCTGGAAACTTGCCAAAACTCTGTTACACTGCATAACAAAGCTCTTACTGTATTTACATCGTAGAAATCACGTTGCAATGATGAGATCACTGCATTCACGCAATCAACATTGTCATCTGCTCAATGCTCATCACTGCAACCTTTAATTTGATGGAAATAGATCTAAATATGATGATATAATCAACACTTTTCACGATTCGTTAATCTCAATAGCTGTAATAGTAAACGTAGTAAAAGTATTCGAGACGGTTCCACATGTAATACTTATTTCATGTGCAAAGATGTTAGCCATTCACAGGAGTGGGCGTTTACACTGAAGTCTCACAGCAGACACGCCCCTTCAAACAGAGAGTTCAAATCAGAGGGCTAAAATCAGGATAGAAAATTGCCATTTATATCTAAATTGTGACCATTTTTGATGTAAAAATTACATTAACATTATAAGTGCACGTCAGGAAACATTATACAATTATAAAAAAAATCCAGTTCGTACTGGATAAAAAAATAAAAGGGGGAATAAACAGGCATTACATCAGTACATGATTTATAGCCAAGAAACATTGTTACAACAAATACATAATTTACCTAACACAAATTTCCTTACTTTAAAAAAAAGTTTATTTAAAAGTAGAGTTTGTTTTCGTTTCTCAGGAGCTAATTACCCTCCTCCATCCCCAGCTCCTCCTCTCATCCAGTCAGTATGGCATTCCCTTTCAAAAGCACCAGCAAAAGTAGGCTAATGATAATAAATGTGTCTGAAAAAATAACAAGGAGGCATTTTAATTGTTTATTAACAAACTAATGTTTTCTGAGTCAGTGTTGGCTGCAAATACAGCTACGCCGTTTTTCGGCTAATTTTTGAGACGCGCTCCAGTTCAAGGAAGACCGTGAAAGCACAACCTGTTTGTTTTCTTTATTTTGTAGAAGCACAACGTTTTCTTGTTATTGTGAGTTTACACAAATAAAAGCTTTGAATAATGTATTATTATTATCTGGATGACAATAAATGATAGAGTATTTTAAGTTGTTTCCACTGTTGACAGGAAAAAAATGCAAGTGATTGCACCGGCGCCTCCATGTCATGTAAGTGCGCACCACACTCCGCACATCACGGACAGATAATGGAAGATATATACAGCAGTGGCTCACAGTTGAATGGGTCAGTGTCAGCCTCACGGGTGGGTGCCTCACCAAAATATTCATCCACTAGAAAACATATGTATTTTGGCTTAAGACCTTTATATAAACAATTATAAATGATAAATGTGTTCAGCATTCTGCAGCAGTGTTTTTAAGTATTTTTAGACTATTTCAAGTCGTGAAGTGCGCTTGAGATATTCAAATTTAACGCATGACTTCATCAGTATTATGAAGCTGAGCAGACAGTGTCAGAGCTCCACTGAACTCCACAATTTTCCAATGAAAATCTGTGGTGAAAAATGGAACTGCATCACTAATGCATCGCTTATTTTCACGTTGCCACTCTCTAATATGACGTTGTATTTTTTATGTATATTTGTTAATGAGGGATTTGTGGACACATCAATGTTTTTAGATTTGTAGATTTGTAGAGTAAAAGTCATAGCCTAGTTTTTATTTTGAAGTAAAAAAGATAAAATTAGACCCTTTCCCAGAATTAGTACAGAGCACCCAATAAGTAGGCTAGCATGTTAATTAGTGTTATTATTTTTAAATGTAATACTTAATGTAATTAATGGGGTTATTATTTAATATTTCCATGAATTAGATGTACATTTCAGACATCTTTGCTTTCATTAATTTTTCCTCTTTGTAATAACGTAACTATGTGACCATAGAATAACCAGTATGGAACGTCCACCTAAAGTCACAACGGGAATGTTATTATATGACCAACAGAGGACCATGCGAGAACGTTCTGTTAACATCCCAAATGTCCTCTTTGTAACGTTGCTATGTGACCTTAGAATAACCAAAATGGGCCGTCCCTCTAATGGAACCTTGAACTGAAGCACTTTCATAACCAAAAGACAATGTTTTATGAACGTCTCTAAAGTTCTGTTAAGATTTCTGTAAAGATTTCGGGATTATCGTCACCTTTAGAGAATTTTTAGAGAAAGTTGCGCAAGGTCGCGAGAACGTCCCCTCCTACGTGGGATATCATTATCAACCATCTTTCACACTGTGTTACTCAGCTCAAGAAACCTTCTGTTCAGTTTCCATAAACTAACGTTAATGCCGACGAGGTAATATCCTTTATACAGCCATGTAGCATGTCTGTCAGATAGCCTGTTTTACAGACATGGTTACTAAACTGCAGTCTCTACCCTGGCTAAAAAGATAATAGTTGAGCCGTGAAAGTGTAGGCCTGCAAAGTTTTTAATTGTAACAGCTATGATAAATATGTTTTAGTCGTGACCCATGAGAGTGCGTGGTTTTCAGCTTAAACATTTTTTGCATTCTCAATCACGCTAACATTAGCAGTTAACTTAAATTACGTTTTCTCTTTAATGTCAGGTCACGATGTTGATAAAAGTGCAAGGTGGAGGGAAGAAGTATGTAAAACTGGAAGAAGTTTGTTTCTCCGATTTTCTCAGTTCAGGTGTGTTATATGTTTAGTTTTCAGTTAATAAAGTAACAGTAATTTCTTTTGTGAATAACATGTTGTTGATGTTATGGTGTAGTCCAGCAAAAGTTTCTGATACCAGAGAACACAACATTGGGAGTCACAGATGACCAGGGCATAGAGGTGGATGAGGATGTCTTTCCAGAACTTGCAACAACCAAAGATATGTGTTTTTTTTTTCGTCCACACTAATGAGGGTAGGACATTTAAGAACATCTGTTTTGTTTTATAGATATTTTGAGAGTTTGTATCTCAACTCAGAGACAAAATGTGTGCATTTCAGAACTTCAATTTGCTGAATCATTCAAGAACTCCAATTTGCTGAAACATTCAAGACCTCTGCTGACTTCTCAGACCTGAAAGAGTTTGGTGCCTCCTCAAATCTGACAGATTATGTTATTTTCACTACTTGTGGTAAGAAGAGTTATATGTAATGGGATTATTTTGTCTGACCCTGGGAATATCCACCCGGGTACAAATTATAGTTTTGCTGAAGCAGCTCTTAGATTATTTATGCCTCATACTTTGTTGTTTTTGTGATCTTCAGATTTGACTGTCCTTCAGCAAGGGGTTGAAGTCTGACAGATACATTCTCTGTCTTAGGGAGTTTAAGCAGCAGTGTTTCCGGATCTCAAATGATTCAACCTTTAATGGACAGTGCCCATGTAAGAATTTTTTTTAATTTTTTTTACTTGCATACAAATAGATCTTATGCTTTAGACATGACTTTTGGAAAAGAAATGCATTTTGAAAGTATTTAATGGTATATACGGTTATTAGATTAAGATTAATGTTTTTGTTTAAAAAACAGGTCCAAGTTTGGTTGTATTTTTTCTAAATAATGTTTTCTTTGTTTTAGAATGTCAAGCAAATTCTCACTTCAAAGCCATCTGGGATGATTGTGATTAAAGAGTATAAAGAGACGGGGAGTTTGAAAGATTCCACAAGGCAAACATTATTGTAGCCCACATGCATGAAAAATAAGGTTAAAAAGCTTCAAGAAGACATGAATTTATCCAAAAAAAAAAAAAAAAAAAAAAACAGACAAGAATCTTAAGACAAATGTTTTCATCTTTGCAGGAGAGCTGTTAGTAAAGCAACAAATAAGTTCAATGCCCTTGGGATTGTGTCACTGTTCCCATCTTTGAAAGACCCATACTCTAAAAAAGGATATGTAAGTTTGCCTACCGGACCATAAACATCTTATATACACCTGAGCCACATATATGATTTTGAATTGTTTATGCCCTACGTCATTAACAATTATTGGCCGGTGTGTTGGAGCCATTATATTTATATTGAATTGTATTTTTTGTTTGTGACACTAGAAGGCATATGAGTATTTGAGTATATTTAAACAAGGTGATGATGAGTTACAGGTGCGCATATGGAAGGTCAAACAAACTTTTTGACCGTGCCGTGTTGAGCGTCGTTTTTGTACAAGACTGTGCTCATGCCCAACAGTTTGTTTGAATCAAATATTTTGTTTGTTAGTAATAAGTAAAGTGTTGAGTTTTTATTTTTGTTTGTTTTATTTGTTGTTTGCAATGCCAAATGGACAATAAATGGATTTGGCATATCCAAATTTATTGAGAAGGTATGGACAATGATGAATTCATTTTATTTTTCAAGGCAAAGCACGCGTCAGAAACAGACTAATAAAAACCATCTGCGTCCCTACACTACTTTTTGAATATCTAATTAAACATTTCATAGCTCTTGTTAAACAGGACATATGCTTTTAATTATGGCTATTTGGAAACTAAAAACAAGCCAACAAATGTTAACTTGACTGTGGAGGAATAGGCTTAAATGCATCACAACAACACTGTGTTTAGTCACAAGCATACCTTTGATATTTGGTGACCTGGTACCAGAGGATGATTTGCACTGGCACTTGTTACTCTTGTTGTTGAACATCATAAACATTGTGTTCTCTTACTCAATAACTGAGAGGATGACAGTGTATTTAAAGCACCTTATTGTTGAACATCATAAACTCTTCAAAGAACTGTACCCATCAAAAAACCCATCAAAAAACAAAATTTCATGGTCCACTACCCTAGGTGCATTAGAAAGATTGGACCACTCATTCAAATCTGGACCATGAGATTTGAAGAGAAGCACACATTTTTTAAAGATTCTGTGAAGAATTTCAAGAATTTGACTGTATCGCTGGCAAATAAACACCAGTTTGCAGTAGCTTATCATTGGGAATGCTTGTCTTTAAAAGCAGTTGAGTCTGGTCCAGTCAAAATTTGTTCACTTGAGACACTTGAATTTTCAGAAGATTTAACTGCATATCTCCATGTTGATTCACAAGCCACTGTCAATCTCACAAAGTGGGTAAAATGTTATGGTGTTGAGTTGGACTCTTTTGTTTGCACAGGTTCTGATGAAAACCTGCAACTTTTCAGCAAAATAACCTCAATCATTTTACACAATGGTAAAGTGTTTTTTCAATAATTTTTTTATTGAGCATGAAACGTGTTTCCATGATCACTTCCATGCTTTTTAAGTGAGTGAAACCATACCAAGGAAGATACGGGTTATAGCAACGGAAAGATTAAGGCATTTCAAATCTTTTGATGCCCAAATGTTATATAGGTTTGATTCACAATTTTATGTTGTATCAGAGAGTTGTATTATCTGATTTCTTATTTAAATGAGTTCACTGTGAAGTTGTTCCTTGTTACTTCATCTGATGTATAAGTCTCTACCTCAGGTTACACAATCCTACTGCACTAAGGTTTTTTTTTATATATATATATAATCCTGCAGGCTTGATTTTATATAATGCAGTGATGTGTTGACAATGTTTTATACAATAGATTTTACAGTATTTTATGACAGCAATTATTTTAAAGTGTGTCCATACATGGAATTTATAAACCTAATATAAACCTATGAATTTGCTCAAATAAAAGCAATGAGTTAAGACTATGGTGTTCAGTGTATCATTTTCACATGAATCATTTTATTGTGTTAAATAAATGTTAACTCTAAGAAGTGTTAAATTCAATATATTTTTTAAGTGTTGATTTTTAACACTGTTAAGGAGTTCATATTATAAATAACTAAATTTTAGAGTTACAATTACTCGCTGTAGGATCAGTATTTTAACTCCAGAAAGAGTTCAATTTGAACTCTGAAAAGGTGTTAATTCAACTCCAAGAGTTATTTTAACTCTGCACTGGAGTCTATTTGATGGTCACACATATACACTGATTTTAACTCTCAGGAAGTTTATTCCAAAGACCAGAATTTGCTGTGTATGACCCCTTTAAAATATGGCAATCCTGCCAAAACTTTTCAGGAAAATAAATTTCTCACTAATTATGTCAGACACTTTTTGAGCCTCCAGTTGTGGCTTTGCTTTATCTTTGAAGGCATTGGACCTTTCGCCTGTGTAGCAGTGTGTTGCCAATGTTGCTCTTCCAAAGACAGCCACCAGGAGGTCTTTTGTTGCTTTTTTTGGATCTGTCCATTTCATGTGGCCAAATTGTTCGGCACCGATAGCCGTGTTTGGGCCAATTCTAACCTGCAAACAGTGATCAAACAATGATGACACAATAACAGAGTTAAAAGGTGAATTTAATAATATTTTGTTTGTTATAATAAAACCTATGAGAATCATAATCGTACAATGAGATGAGATTCAGAATCATACAAGAGAAAAAGTTACTGATGCCATTGTAGAAAGCACAATGTTCATGAAGTCACTGACTCTTTCTCGCCTTTTGTTGTTGTGTGTGCATGTGGGCGTGGTTCGAGGCACTATCGGAGTATTTGATCGGGCAGTTGGGGGACGAGAGGCAGCTCGACAACTCACGGATCTCCACCAAAGTAACCGATACGTCTCTGATTACTCGATCGAGTTTCGCACCCTTGTGGCCGAATGCCACTGGAACAAGGAAGCGCAGTGGAACATGTTCCTGCATGGGTTGGCTGACCGTATCCAGAGGGAGATATTCACCTTGGATCTTCCAAAAAGCCTAGATGGACTGATTGAGCTGGCGCTACGGGTAGATTTTCGTCTACATCGCCTGGAGCAACGGACAAGCACGACCTTGGTCCCCAGGAGTTTCGAAAGCCCTCAAGCCAGTGGCAGCGATACGGTCAGCCCCGTCTTAGATCACGAACCCATGCAGGTGGGTAGAGCTCGGCTTTCCCGGGAGGAGAGAGAGAGACGAAGATCAAAAGGACTATGCCTCTACTGCGGCGGAGCTGGACATTACCTGAACACCTGTCCCGTAAAAGACCGGGCCCGGCAGTAAGTATGAGGCTACTGTCGGGCGGGATCTCCATGGATAAGACCTCATCTTCAACTCTCCTCCCAGTAAGATTGCTATGGGCAACCCGGTCCCACCATTGCCAAGCACTACTGGACTCGGGGCCTGAAGGTAATTTTATGGACTTAGCCTTGGCAAAGTAGTCCTGTTCAAAAATCCTGGAGATGCGGAGTCTTTCCTTCGGGATCTTGAGGCTCATTCCCAGAATGACTGACTTCATTCGTCTCATTGAACTTGAGAGGTATAAAACAAATTGAGTTGATCGCGATACTGTTGTTATTTGTGGCATGAAAGGCTTATACATTTATTGAAGCGAGCTACCTGTCTCCTCAGGCCGATTAGCTTCATTTTGGCCATCTTTTTTTAATTTTTTTTATAATGATATCGGCCAATGTACTAGCCTATTTTATTTCACACCATTAACGGCTGGGACTCTGCTTGACTCAAATGATTATTTTTGCATGAAAAATTATTTAATATTAGGCTTTCATTCATGTAATCCTAGTGAGAAACTTAGCAGACTGTATCTGTATTTTGTTATGTTTTGGCCTATGATTGTTACGCGTGTGTGAGTGTGTGTGTGTGTGTATGCGCTGCACGCTGTGCTGTTTAAATCTGACTATTAATTAATTAGAGAATCTACTCGGGTTAACCACAGATTCAAATCTTTGTTGGACTGGATTTTGGTCACCCACTCTAACAGAATTACTGAATCTGGTGTTCTAACCGATTGCTTTAGTGATCATTCCATGGTCTTCTGTGTATGGAAAATTAGATTACCTCGCCTACCACCCAAGGTGATCAGGGTAAGACAGAGTAAACATTTTAACACCGATTTTTTTATCCAAGATTTATTAGATATAAATTGGAATATGTTTCATCTTATCCCTTTTGTTGAGGATGCTTGGAATTTTTCTATACGGAAGTTCTTAAAGTAATTGATAAACATGCCCCTTGGATATCAGTAAAGGTTAAGGGCCGACATTTACCATGGATTGATGCTGACTTAATACATATTTTTAAACAAAGAGATAAGGCATGGGAAAAGTACCACCTGTCAAAGGACTCAGTAGATTGGGCTGTATATAAACAATTAAGAAATACGTGTACGACTAAAACAAGAAATGCTAAATCGAATTATTATAAAAACTCTCTGTCTAATAACTTCAATAATCCAAAGAAGTTCTGGAAAAGTCTTAATTCTTTATTACACAATTCTACTAAAAGCATTGCTATCAAAATTAAAGTTAATAATGATGTTATCAGTGATCCTTCCGCGGTTGCCAATGCTTTCAACCGACACTTTTCCTCTATTTGTAGCTCACAATTTTCTAATTTCCCCTTCTCTAGTTTGGCAGATGAGCCTAACAGTTCCTTTTCATTTGCTACAATAAATCATACTGACGTTCAGCAGGCAATCTCTGAACTAAAGTCAGGTAATGGTAATGATCCTGATGGTCTGGAGATTAAGTTTATTAAGCTTGCGTCTCATGTACTGGCATTTCCTTTATCAGATTTATTATCTTTATCCACCTCAGTGGTTCCATTAATGTGGAAATCTTCCAGGGTTACACCAATACATAAGGGTGGCGATGCACTTGATCTCAACAACTACAGACCTATTTCTATCATCAGTAGCATAGCAAAAGTGTTTGAAAAACTAATATTTAAAAATTATTCAAATATATTAATAAATTCTCTATTTTGTCGCCAAATCAATCTGGTTTCAGACCAAACTTCTCTACAACTACTGCTCTTCTAAAATTTTCCAATGATGTTTCATCTTCTCTAGACAATAACATGTCAACTGGTGCAATATTTATAGATCTCACTAAGGCCTTTGATATGGTCGATCACTATTTGCTTCTTGATAAGTTATATGCGATAGGCCTTTCTAAACACTCTCTTCTTTGGTTTAATTCTTTTCTCCACTGTAGACGTCAGTGTGTCTATGTAATGGTTGTGTATCACAGTCCTTAATAATGGAGAAAGGTATCCCTCAAGGCTCTTCCATAGGGCCTCTTCTATTTTCTTTATTTATTAATGATCTTCCTCTAATTTGCTCAGACTGTTGTATCCATCTATATGCAGATGACACAGTGATTTACACATCTAATGTGTCTGTCTCTAAGATTCAATCCTCATTGCAATCTAACTTTAATGCTACTCAACTTTGGTTCCAATCCAACCATCTTCTATTGAATAAGAAAAAGTCATATAGTATATTGTTCCCCACCAGATCAGCTACACGGAAGCAAGATAATAATCTTTCACTCAAATTCTTAGACGATACTCAACTTGTACAAGTTGATGAACTTAAATATCTGGGCCTTTGGCTTGACTCACAACTCTCATTTAGGTGTCATATCAATTCTGTTGTAAAAAAAGATTAATTGTAATTTACAAATATTATATCGTTCTATTAACTGTTTTACTCAACTGATTAGGTTAAGAATTGTATCACAGTTAATATTTCCCATACTAGACTATGCAGATGTTGTCTATCAAAACGCATCAGAAGCAAACCTGAAAGCATTAAATGTTGCTTTCAATAATACATGTAGATTTGCGCTGAGATGTCCATTTACCACTCACCACTGTGTAATGTATGACTCACTGAACTTATTATCACCAAAAGCCAGAAGACAGTATCACTGGTATCAGGTCATTTTTAAATGTATGCATTATGATTATCCTTCTTACCTGAAGGAATACTTAATTCCATATAGACCCAGCTATAGATTGAGACACACTGAATATCTCTCCTTCACTGTGCCAAACATCTTTAAAGAGAGTGGTAGATGTGCCTTTAAATTTAAAGCCCCCTCAGAATGGAATAGTGTGCCTGGGTCTCTAAGATCTGTCACTTCCTTGCGTTCCTTCAAAATATCTCTTTTTGTTTACTTGCAAGCTCTTTAAATGTTTTCCTCATGTTTGACTGGATTTTTGTTTTCTATACCTAATATATGGGATACTTTTTGTCCTTCTTATTTATGTGTATATATGCGAGAATGGGTGTAGGTGTGAGAATGCATAAATACATATGTGTATGTAATGGCTAAATGTTGTCATGCATCTTAATACTACAATGTGTTTTATACATGGATTTGTTTCCAATAATGATTCGGTGGGCTGGGTGGGGCTGGTGAGGCGGGATGGGGGAGAGCTCTTGTGAGTGTGAATGTAAATGTGCTGTATTATCTTTGTCTATGTCTTGAGGACCCCCTCGAAAACTAGATGTTTCATCTCAAGGGGTTATCCTCAACAATAAAATGTCAAATATCAATAATATATATGGCAAGCAAGAGATATTTTCAGGCAAGATATAATACCTATGGCAAAAGATGTTTTTCCTAATGATCATTTTATTTTTTCCCTTTGCACTCTGCTGTAACAGTATGAAAAAGGACAACATGTACTGCACATTTGTGGTCTGTTCTCCCGATTTAATTTATGATATTGACATATTAATAATTCACTGGAATGCATGAAGCATCTCTCGTTTTTCTCCTCAAATCTTCACATCTCTTACCAGATTTTGTTTTCACAGTTACATACAATTTATTATCTGTCAAAATGACGGCAATCACTTTGAAATAGTATCACGCAATGCTAACGTTAATTAACATTTTTGATTAACACAATGTATGTTATATAATACAGATATATATTACTACAGTGAAGTGATATTTAAACCGTCCGTTATTGCTGTGGAAAGAAACACACTTTTTGGGTTATTCATGGTCTGTTGAAAGTATCTTGTTGATGCTTTTACACTTTTAAATGTCATTTTAATGTTCGATGGTTGAAGGGTGAGTAGAATCACATTGTACCCAGTTTTTTTTTTAAACGTATTGCGTTCATAGAGCGAGCCTTAACTGATTGTTACAGCTTAACGGAAGTTACACCCATAATGTGTATAATTTAGCCAATCATAGCAGTGGGCGTTTACATTGAAGTCTCACAGCAGACACGCCCCATCGTCTTGATTAGAATCAAACAACAATACAAGTCAAATATTTTTGTACAAAAAAAGCTCTTTTTATTAACATGAATATTTCTCAAATTCAGTTGTGGAGGGCCACAGCCAAACTCTGCAGGGATAAATTTGAAAAACTCAGATTTAGAGTATTTGTACAATAAAAGCTCTAAACGATTGTAAATATGTATCATAACCATTCATGATGCTGTACCGTGTACATAGATGGTAAATTACAAAAATTACAACAACAAAAAAGTACAAAAGCACTTTTTACGGTTATATATTTAAAACATTTTCTGGTATGTTTTTTTATGTGAGCTTTGGTGTGCATAGTAGTTCTGAATTATATCTTTAGACTTTTTTTCAAAGGACACCTAAACGTACGTCGAAAAAGTGTATTGTGTAAAAACACTGACTTAACAAACTGAATAAACTAGAAATACCTAGAATCATTAGTGTATCAGTAGTGATACACCAGGGGCTGGAATAAGCTCTCAGATTTAATCAGATGTACCCCAAACAGCAGCCATATTCAAGACCAGATTCCCAAAGGAAGGGAAAAAAAGAGGAAAAAAGTGCACATATTGATTGACGGTTGTATGTTGCGAATAATTTGTGTTATGTACTGTTGTATACATGCTGCTCTTAACTAATTGCCCCTTGTGGGATCAATAAAGTTGATTGAATTGAATTGAACATACCTTTACCTGTGCATTCTTAAAAAAATTAAAAATCCACTAAAATATTCATAATTCCACTAAGTTTATCCTTTTGTTTTCATTTCCATTTCCATTGTGCAACTTAGTCAATCTCCAATAATGCCAGTGGTTCCTTAAACTGCAACCAAAAAGACTAACACACACACTGACACACAGCTTTTCCAAGGTTGGATTTGGCCAGGCTCTAACTATAAACAGGAGAGTCCTCTCAAAACATCAAGATAATGCGTTCTTTCTTTCAAGGAGAGGACACTTTAAAATAACGCAGTAAAGTAAAGCAAATAGTCCCTTAAACTATAGACTTCAATGACCCCTGTGACCATTGCTGTCAGAGTACCCTAGAAAAACAGATGAATGTATTGACACATGTTGAAGACATTTCTCAAACACAAAACAAGTCTATATTTATATTTCTGGAAACCGGGCTAAATGAGCAAGCAATGTTACTGCAGATATCAAATACAGACATTAGAGAATACATGAAAAGAACATTTCAGTAATCAAACTGGTAACTTCTATAACAAAGTAAAATCTCACAAGCCTAGAGAAGTCATTCAACTTATGATATTTAGAAGGAAAAATATTGATTAATACCTTAATTATAATCACTTATAACATATACATTGAAGCAGCAGTTTATTCCAAAATCCACACCCTTCATCAGCAAGACAGAATTGTATCTAATATTTTGATACCAAGGTATTAAACTGAATCAAATACATGAGAGATGCATCCAAAGAATTGAATTTAGAGTCAGTCTTCCACAATCACTCAATATTGGAAGCTATAGCATAGGAGATGGTCAGGCATTCATATGTAAACGACAATTTTTTTTAAAAGCCTCAGAAAATCATATTTGCCGCACATTTATCTGTGGCGTGACCGTAGCTTTGATCTCACACAGATACGCATTTTCTGGTGACATTTTAAATTGCCGAGCCATTTAAAACTCTTTCCACACAAGGAACACAAATAGGGTCTCACATCTGCATGACTTTTGAGGTGTATCTGTAAGTGTGATGGCAAAAGAAACCTTTTATTACACTGTTCACAATTTAATGACCTTCCTTCAGAGTGAATACACAGGTGATTTTTGAAATTGCTCCTTTTTCTAAACCACTTGCCACACTCAGAACACATCAGTTTCTTTCCAGAATGAATTAGTGAATGACGTTTCAGATCTTTTTGATATGAGAAACTCCTCTTGCACTGAAGACATCTAAAAGGCTTCTCTCCAGTGTGAACTCTCAAGTGAACTTCAAGGTTTCCTTTAAATGTGAAACTTTTTCCACACTGAGGGCAGATGAAAGGCTTCTCTCCAGTGTGAATTCTCATGTGACTCTTAAGGTTGCCTTTAAATCTGCAACTCTTTCCACAGTGCTGGCAAGTGAAAGGCTGCTCTCCTGTGTGAATTATTGCATGCCTCTTAAGGTTTTTTCTGTCTGGGAAACTCTTTCCACACTGATGACATTTAAAACAGTTCTCTTTTGAATGAATCTTTAGGTGGTAATCAAGGGATTCTTTGCGTGTGAAAGATTTTCCACACTGAACACATTTGAATGGTTTCTCTCCAGTGTGAACTCTCATGTGAGTCTTAAGATTTCCTTTTAGTGAGAAGCTCTTCCCACACAGTTTGCAGGTGTATGGGTTCTCTCCAGTGTGACTTCTCATATGGGCTTTAAATGTTGCTTTATATTTGAAACTCTTTCCGCACTGAGAGCATATGTAAGGCTTCTCTCCAGTGTGAATTCTCATGTGAGTCTTAAAACTTTCTTTAAATCTGAAAGTCTTTCCACAGTAGTGACATGTGTAAGGCGTCTCTCCAGTGTGAATTCTCATGTGAACCTTAAGGCCTACTTTTAATCTAAATCTCTTTTCACAATGTTGGCATTTGAAAGTCTTCTCTTCAGAGTGAATTATTACATGCTTGTTAAGATGTGTTATGTCTGAGAAACTCCTTCCACACTCATGACATATAAAACAGTCCACTCTTGAGTGAACTCTCATGTGGGAACTAAGGTTTTTCTTGCGTCTGAAACTTTTTCCACACTGATCACATGTGAACGGCTTTAATCCAGTGTGACTGTTTATATGATAGGTAAGGCTTACGCTCCACTTAAAGCTCTTTCCACACAGTTTGCAGATGTAAGGCTTTTCTTCAGTATGAATTCGCATGTGCCTGGTAAGGGTTGATTTTTGAGCAAAACTTTTTCCACACTGTTGGCAGGTAAAAGGCTTCTCTCCAGTATGAACTCTCATGTGGCTTTTAAGGGGTGCGTTTTTAGGGAAATCTTTTCCACAAAATTTGCAGGTATAAGGCTTCTCTCCTTTGTGAATTCTGATGTGGACTTTAAGGTCTTCCTGTTGATTGAAACTCTTATCACACCTAAAGCATGTGAAACAACTGTTAGGGTCAGTCTTTGGCTCTCTTTTTTGTGTAGAAGTATTTTCGGTCTGCTTGGAATTTCCGGCAGTCATGAAATCATGTTTCTCATACTGATCTTTCTCTTTCATTTCATTCAGTACTTCACTCTCCTCTTTCAGTGGAATCAGGCCTAAGGTGAAAAGAGAAACAAAAACCTCAGTTTAATGGCACAAAGCAACCGATATTAAAACACTTTTCAGATCTGCCATTTATGCCTAAAATATTAGAAGTGTCCTCTCAATTTGTCAAGAATTTCAGTTAGAATGTAAGCCTCACAGCACAGACAATTTGCTTATTAAAGTTAAAAATGACCTGCTTTTTGCATTTGTCACATCGACATCATTCTTCTCTTGCTATTAGACCTTTAGACACCATAGACCATGACTTGCACACAGGAATTTCTGTTGTGTTGAATTTTTGCTGTAAGTCCTTATAGTGTTACAGTGTTTAAATCTTTGTGTACATTTACTGTAACACCGGCTTGTGTTAAACTGTGGCCCAAGCGGTGTAATTGTCTAATGTTGCACTTCCGAACTCCTGTTTAGTGTTAATTTTAGATACGGGAACTTGAAGTAATTGAATCAATTCGGCCCACATTTGACGACCAAATCAGTTTGAAAAAATAGCGGCTCTCTCGTTGGAAAGTCGACCTTAAAAGCAAACGAAAAACATGGTAAGAGTCGATTTGTTTTTGTTGATATTTTTTATTAATAACTGGTTTAACATCAACTTTGAGCTCATGTGTCTGTGAGCAATACAGAGTATACAAATTAATCATTCCAGTATTAGTCACATTAAAAGCCGCAATTTGTAATTTCCATTTAATTGCATGCTGTCCTTGTAACACTTTGCTTATAAAAGAACATAAGATTTATTATGAACTCAGAATAACAAGCCAACATACGAAACAGTGTGCTAGTGCACAGACAACAACCGACAATGAACTGGGGGACCAAAATAACTTAAGTAGTGGTACAAAAAAGGTTAAAAAGGAGACACAGCAAAACTAAGGGGACTAATCATATCAGTAACCATGACATATCAGGGCTCTAGAGTGCGACCAAATTTTGTAAGGGTGCGACTAAAATTTTTCCTAGGTCGCACCGGTGCACCTAACGTCCTCGCATCCACTGACTGCCTCTCCACGAACTAAGTGTTTGTTCTCCTTTGACGGAACTCACACTCTTCTCTCACGCTTAATGAGTGATGACGGAGGACAGAATTAAACATTCAAACGTAGCCTGGTTACACTTAAGGTCTGTGATATTAGTCTGATTTTATTTTAGATTTCGGCTTCCAAAGATTATAAAAAATAATATATTGAGGTAAAACCATTAAAAACTATAGCCGCATTCTATCTAGTGCAACTTCTTCCCTTCGCAGCATTACACTGTCATTTCTCCCTAAAACTCAAACCTAACGACAGAATCAGCACGATCGGTGATTGTTGTAAAATGCAGTCTAGCTACTATTGCTAACTTGCGAGACGCGTTAAATAATTGAAAGAGCTATTAAAAGCACAAAATCTGCGCAAGAGATGTTGTTCGCAAGGCGGCACGCGCTCCGAAACCGAAACCAAGACAAGCAAATTATAGCCTACTTTGGGTTTAATGTGCGTGTCTAAACGATCAAATGTACACAAAAGTATGTCAAAATGACCGGCTTGGAGATTCACTAAAAACAGTTTATGTCTTAAATGGACGTAGTTATGGAAATAGTTGGGAGAATATGGTGCATCAGATCAATAGCAGATCTGCACTCGGTCTTAAAGGGGCCGCAGTCTAATAAACATGCGGACGATTGCGCCATTACTGCGAATCAAACAACAAGAGAAAAATCACTACAAAGCTCTTGAAAGAATAACTTCAGCTTTATTAAGCATTAATCTATTTATGAAAAATTATGCAGTGTTTATATATATATATATATATAAAAAAACAAAAAGAACCGATAAGAATACAGTTAAAGTACCGGATCGATAAGCAGTATCGGTAAGAGTAGGAATACCGTTAAAACCCTTTACTCCCCCCCCGGTCAATGCTCCGACAACAGCCCAGACATGAAGCTACTTCAGCCACCATTCTCCCCAGTCCCTGGTAAGATGCCAAGCCCCTGGTCCTTCGTCGGAGATGGCATCCGACTCAGAGACGGAGGTAGAGCCTATACCGCGCCTGAGCTAGAGACTCAAAATAGTTAGTTTGGCAGCTCAGTGAAGCACGTAAAAAAAAAAAAAATGTATTTACCTACACCTTATTCTTGTTTAAAATCATTTACATAATATGAATGTATATAGAGCGTGATAAAAAGGTGACCTTGAAATTGTGGTGTTAAAGGTGACGCGAGCCGAGAAAAATTTTCAGTGCACCCAAATTTTGTGCTGGTGCACCTAAATAAAAAAGTTAGGCGCACCAGTGCAACCAAGGCAAAAAGTTAGTCTGGAGCCCTGCATATAGTAGGTGGCGGAAACATGTGACTGAATGAAAACAAATCAAAATGAGCATGACTGTGACAGTACTTCCCCTTCCGACAAGGCGCTACCTCACACCGTAACGGAATAACTGAGGGAGGGCTGGAGGGGGCTCTAGAGGTGGACGACGTGATGGTGAAAGGAAGGTGAGAGGCAGAAGAGGAAGGATGATGGCAGGATGAGGCGAAGGGATGATGATGGGAGGATGACGACAAGACCCCGGCCGCAATGATGAAATGTCCCAGGTGGCATAGACCCAGAGCTTGCCAGTGGTGTCAGCCTACGGTGGAGACAAAGGAGGGAGTAGCCATGATGGTATGGAGGCTGCCGACAACAGGCGAAGACAAGCTGATGGAATCTAGCAATATTGCTGGCACTGGAGACCCAGGCGATGCCACGGCAATGAACATCGAAGGCGGAGCCAGATTGCCCGAGGACTGAGACGATGCTGGTGTGATAGAGGACTGAGGTGTACCCGAAGGGAAGGAGGAGGCCGCTGCAGCCATAGGGGTGGAGGAACGGAGCGTTGCAGAAGATCCGCAAAGCTGGGACGAAGGTGGTGTGACGACTGACCAAGGGGGAGTTGGTGAAGCCGACAGGTCGACGGGCCGAGATGGAGCGAGGTGATCATAGGCTGGTGGTGGAGCAACAAGATCAACTCACTCAGGCTGTGATGGTGGTTGCATGACCTGCGGCTCGATTTCACAGCATGGCATTCCCGGAGATGGTGAAGGCCTGTAAACCTCCAGCAGAGGCAGGTCTGGAGTACTGGCTGAGAAAGGCGATGACAGAGGTAGATGGAGACTTGACAGGGTTTAAGGTACCACACAGTCCATGCAGGTCTCTATGCTGTTTAGCAACAGTTATGAACGTTGAAACAGGGTGGGATAAGGTGGGAGACGATACCTCCGTGCTGAAGTCAATCAGCCAGTCTTTCAGTCTCTATTTCCACCAGAATACCCTCGGCTCACACTCCAGGTCAGACTCACTGGGGGGGATCCTCGTCCGGGGCGAGGGTTTGCGCTGGCCAATTGTCCTCGGGCTCTGGCTGACTCGTCGTGGTGGGTGGAAGCTCTCCATCTGCCGAGGGCTCACACAAGTTTCTCTGCTGTTGAAGGTGGTGATTCAAGCTCTGGGTCTGGCTGTGTTCTGGACCGTGGTGCAACGCTCTCCAGACCCCGGATGATCGCCTCTCTCCAGCTCAGTCCAGTGGTGTCAGGGAGGTTCACGGGGTAATGGAATTTAGCCCTGATCCAGAACAGTGACTTCAGGGTCTTGTCGTCGAAGGGGCAGGGGATGGCGAGACAGAAAATGTTTGTGGAGAAGGTTAAAAAAAATCTTTGCTCTGACGAGCTATCACAGCCAGTTAGGTTGCATAAGCCATCTTGGTCGGATGTTCTGTAACGCTTTGAACCTCATAAAAGAACATAAGATTTATTATGAACTCAGAATAACAAGTCAACATACGAAACAGCGTGCTAGTGCACAGACAAAAACCGACAATGAACTTAGGGACCAAAGGAACTTAAGTAGTGGTACAAACAAGGTTAATAAGGAGTACTAAGAGGACTAATCATATCAGTAACCATGACAACTAATAAGTGGTGGGAAACTAGACAAAGGAAACACATGTGACTGTATGAAAACAAAACAAACTGAACATGACTGTGACAGTCTTATTTTTTACATGTATATGCAAACTAAAAACAAAGCATTTTGTTTTGAGTAAAAACATAAAAAATGTTCCAGCATCATATGTATGACCCTCGTGTGCGTCTTGTGTCATAATAACAGAACCACATTATTTATTGTACATGAATCGTGGTGAGCTGTTCTTTCTATCTTAATTGTATTATTATTATTTTACAGGATTTACAATTTGTTCAGTGTTTATTTTACATACAGGAACTTGCGCGGCCTCAATTTGAGTCGTTGCCGGCGTGCATTTGAAGAAGAAGGTAATGGCGGCAGCAGCAGTTCGCTGCACAATTAATGCACAATAAAGGAAATGGTAGGTTATATCCCATTTTTTGTTTATATTGATAACTGAAATTATAAAATTAATCCAATTTACGTAAGGGAGTATTAGTGCAGTGTATGATTCCTGTCTCCACTGTAAAAGTTTCATAAATATCAAGTTCAACTCATAATTTTTTTTTTTATATATTAGTTTGCATTTCTTCACATGCATAAAAGCCTGGAAATTAACATTTTCAACATCTGTTTATTATTAACTTTTTTATTATCATATTGATTTAGAATACTGCAATTAGGCCATTGCTGACCACATTTTATTGATAGTATCTACGTTGTTCTGTGATTGATTCAACCATAGGAAGAACCCCATTAAAGTTATGTTGGACATCCAATTCCACAAATTTAATCTGTAATTGAATTGCAGAGCTCTGCAATGGGATTCTTACTAGTAACAACTGAATTAGAGAACTCTCTAATTGTACTTGTACTAGTAAGAATGCAGTTCTAGAGCTCTACAAGGGCAATTCTTACTAGTAAGAATTTCAATTGCAGAGCTCTCTATTCAGCACTACCTCATTATGATAATTACGCCTCAGTTTTTTTTTTTTTTTTTACAATTGTTTTTCTATTTACCAAGTTTTTTTGTTGTTGTTTTTTTAATGTCTTTTTTGTGTAGTCAATCTGAAATTTGGCATCTCTCCAGATCTTGCTATTTATTTAGCAGACGAGACTGGAACAGAAGTAAATAAAGATGTTTTTGCTGACAATCACTTAAGATTGTCAGAAGAGGAGAAATTGGTCCGAATATCTTGTGGTGTGGCCCCCAGCATTATCTGATGCACCAATTTGAGTTTATGGAGAGCCCTCCTAATGAGCTGATGATCTGAATCTTGAGAAGAAAATGGTTCCCCACAAAAACACACTGCAACAATATAGGCCAAAATGTTTTCGACCATTTCATATTGGTGGCAACACGTTCAAAAAGAGCAAAAAACTTGTCTACCTCTTGCTCTCGAAAAGGAGGAACGAATATTATGACTCGCGTCAAAATCAGGAGTATCTGTTACACCCCTTTGACAAGCTTTCAGCTCCATTTCTTTGAGGCGGCAAGCTTGTTCCATTTCAAGCCTTCTCAGTTCAAGTTCATGTCTCACGTCTCATCATCTCTTTCTCACGCTCCCATTCCTCCCTCTCCCTTGACAAAACTCTTTCGTGCTCTTTAGCTTGCAGCTCCATTTTCTTAATCTGCATCGCAAGATCCTCTGAGCTATCCTCAGCTGATTCAGGATAATCTGTACATTTTTCCTCTTCACCAAGGTCGCCCTGTATATGTAACAAATCAACAAGCAAAATCTGAAGTTCACTTTTAGATAAAATATTATGAAAACTGACCTTATAATGTGCAGCAATTTTCATCTATGTCATGTGATCTAGGTCATTCGGATCATTCAGATCATCCAGATCCTATAAAACACCCAGATACCGAACGAGCCCCCAAATATGTTACGGCCCATAACCAAATAATAGCTTGTTAGACTGAATAAAACAAATAATGGGTACGGACCGAACATATGAATAAGTCACAGGCACTTGATGCTATTTTCAAGATGCCAATCCACACCTTCATTTACTTCAATAACGAAAACAACTTAAACAACCAGAAAACAATTCACAGTAGTTCACACAAAATGTTTTACAAGAAACATATTAACTAATAAAGAAATTGAAAAATAACAGTAAACAGTAGGGCAAACTAGGGAAACAGAGAATGCTTGCAAGAATACCTGTTCTCACAAGCAGTTCTTACCTGGCTCTCAATAAACTAAATCAGGTGAGTCTTCCGGGCCTCTGCTTCCCTCACTATGCTGACTACATAACCAAAAACGTAAACTAATAAACAAATCCACTACCAGTTACTGATTAATGAAAAGAAAATGACAACAAAGAACAATAAATATATAAATATAAATATTTGGGGTGAACTAAAAAATACAATTATAAAATTATAAAATAATTTTTTTATTAAATAGTGGTTTACTGAACAAATTTTGTCTCTGTCTTTAAATGAATTCAGTTATAATTAAAAGTTTCTTAAGGATAAAAAAAGTATCTCTGCTAATGCTGTTCACTATATAGGGAGCCCTTACTTGCACATTACTATAATATTAGGTTAACAGTCCAAACTATTAGCCTAAATCCAGTTTCTATTTATTTTTAGATATAATAATCAACACTCAAATAACAAATTGTATGCAAACATGTAAACTGCACATGAGGCAGTTTTTGCATTAACTTCTAAATTGAATTATATGTTTTTACTCTAATTCGTTGTTGAAATATAATCATTTACACACTGGCTGTCATGCCAGATATTACACAAAATATCATGACAAATATTTTAAACATACATTAAATAATAAAGACATCACTAACAGGTTAGGTAAAATATAATGAAGACAGTGGGGGAAATAATTATTTGATCACCTGCTGATTTTGTAAGTTTGCCCACTTACAAAGAAATGAAAGGCCTTTTTATGGTAGGTTTACTTTAATGGATAGAGACAGAATATCAACCAAAAAAATCCAGAAAAAAACATTATATAAAGGTTATAAAATGATTTGCATTTCAGTAAGTGAAATAAGTATTTGATCCCCAAGCAAAACATGTCTTAGTACTTGGTGGAGAAACCCTTGTTGGCAAGCACAGAGGTAAGACGTTTCTTGTAGTTGGTCACCAGGTTTGCACACATCTCAAGAGGGATTTTGGTCCACTCCTCTTTACAGATTCTCTCAAAATCCTTAAGGTTTCTTGGCTGTCGCTTTGCAACTCGAAGTTTCAGCTCCCTCCACAGATTTTCTATTGGATTAAGGTCAGGAGACTGGCTAGGCCACTCCATGACCTTAATGTGCTTCTTCTTGAGCCACTCCTTTGTTGCCTTGGCGGTATGTTTTGGGTCATTGTCATGCTGGAAGACCCATCCACGACCCATCTTCAGTGTTCTGGCTGACGTTCTCGTCCAAGATTTTACGGTACATGGCCCCGTCCATCATCCCCTCATTGCGGTGAAGTCGTCCTGTACCCTTACCAGAGATACAGCCCAAAAGCATGATGTTTACACCTCCATGCTTGACCACAGGGATGGTGTTCATGGGGTCAGAGTCAGCATTTCTCTCCCTCTAAACTCCCCTGACGTTTGACAGCTCTTTGGTATTGCCCGTGGTGGTGGAGAGGTTGGAATGGAAGATACAGATTCTGTGGACAGGTGTCCACT
This sequence comes from Leuciscus leuciscus, assembly GCF_965113295.1. Lineage (NCBI taxonomy): Eukaryota > Metazoa > Chordata > Actinopteri > Cypriniformes > Leuciscidae > Leuciscus > Leuciscus leuciscus. The sequence continues at coordinate 27,686,661 of NC_138728.1, read as the reverse complement.
GATATTAGGACATTAGGAGTACTTTCTTAAAGTGACAGGGCTAATCTGTGTTCCACATGGACACATAACCAATCTGTGGGAGGCAGAATTCTTGCTGGTTGGTAGGGGATCAAATACTTATTTCACTCAAATGCTAATCAATTACAACCTTTTTATAATGTGTTTTTCTGGCTTTTTTGGTTGATATTCTGTCTATGTCCATTAAAATAAAACTACCATAAAATTATAGACCCTTCATTTCTTTGTAAGTTATAATATAGTGCATATATATTTAACAACCTCAACAATGGGCTATGGCTGGGCATGTTCGGTACGCCATGAGACTATTGCGATACGAGCCGTTGGTGGTGTATCTCGTTTTTTCGGTTCGGTTTGAATACCGTTACACCCCTAAAAATATATAAAACATGTTTCCAAATCTCGCCCATTTCCACAATTACTTGTATAAAACATATTATTAAAAACTATTAACTAACTATTAATAAAATCTCACTGCACTTATTTTTTTCATTGGTTTAAAAGTTACAAAGTCAAGTGATTTATCATAATTCGCCTTTAATAAGCACTTCAAAGCCCCTTGAAAATACTACTCAAATAAATGACTGTAAATATTTGTATTTGATGTGCTAAAGGATTCTGTCATTATTAAGTTGTTTTTGTGTGTCCCTTTAAATTAGTGATCGACCGATATATCGGTCAGCCGATATTTGCGGGTTTGACGTGTATCGGCATTGGCCGATACGCGGCTGCTGCGTTCGCCGATAGTTTTTTCCCGGCATTATTTACAGACAGGCCTCCGCAGGCAGCTTTGTGTTGCTGGAGACGCTGCACGTGCAGCCCATGCACTGCCCCTCCCACACTAGCTGAGTTCTGGAAGCCTCTTCAAAACAACGGCAAGTTTTAAACTTTCAAAGCATCTTTTAACTGTTTGACTTAGCTGAAATATTGCCATACACTTTGAAAGTGGAAACACGTTGCTCTATATGTGTGTGCAACTATAGCTAAGCAAGTTTGAGGGTCCAAATGGAAAACGCGAATGCCGAATATATGCTTGTCATTGTATTTAGGGAGCTGCAAATAGCTAAGTTTGAGGCTATCCATATGCATACGGCAGCTGTTACAAACACTGGTCATAGGATTAAATAATGCCGACGTTGTGATTCCGTGATATTTGTGGGAGTTTTATTCAGCGAGGTGGTCGAACTCAGTCAGAACACTCCCTGAGGTAAAAGAATCGACGCGGTTGCGACACGCATGCGATGCAGCGCGCTCGTTTGTCCCGGCGCTCATATGCCGTGGTGAGATGAAAAGTTGAAAACATTTAAACTTTTCAGAATGCCGCAAGCGCACGCAGGTTATGTGACAAAAAAACAACTGACCTTTCCATGACAACATCGAAAGCTCGGCCGAACAGCTGATCAAAGCTGGACAGGGCAGGTTTTTATTTTTCATCTCCATAAATATATGTGACGTTAGTCGTAAAGGGCTTGAAATAAATTAATCCTTACTTCCTCGTCATCATGAGTACCCAGGTGAAAAAAGTGTACTTTAGTGCACTAAAAATACACTTAAGTACAAGAAAGTACATTTGTAGTACATTCATATTTTTTGTGCTAAAAACAACTGTAAAAATAATACACTATTAATACACTAATTAAAAGTATATTTTTACTTAAGTAGTACTTAAGTGTAATTAATAAAGTATACTAAATACCATTTATATTTTAAATGTATTTTTAGTGCATAAAAAAAATATATACTTTTGAAAAAATAGACAGAAGAGTTTTTTTAGTGTATTTCTTACAAGTACATTTTTAACGCATTAAAAATAGTTCATTGTTAGTGTACTTTTACATAGCTATCAAAGTACACTAGCAATGAACTATTTTTAATGTGTTAAAATGTACTTGTAAGTAATACACTAAAAAACTCTTCTGTCTATTTTTTCAAAAGTATATATTTTTTTAATGCACTAAAAATACATTTTTAAAAAATAAGGCTTTTAGTATACTTTATTAATTACACTTAATTACTATTTAAATTAAAACATACTTTTAATTAGTTTATTTATAATGTATTATTTTTACAGTTGTTTTTAGCACAAAAAATAAGAATGTACTACAAATTACTTTCTTGTAATTAAGTGTTTTTTTTAGTGCACTCAAGTACACTTTATTTTCACCTAGTGAAAATACTAAAGTAGTACTTAAGTGTAATTAAGAAAGTATACTAAATACCATTGATATTTTAAATGTATTTTTAGTGCATATAAATTTGTGTTTTGTTCATATAAGATACGTACAGTAATCTGTAGTTTAATCATTTTATTAAAGGGTTAGTTCACCCAAAAATCGAAAAGTTCTTTGTATTTAGTCACCCGCGTGTTGTTCTAAACCCTTAAGACTTCCATTAACCATCGCATCACAAAATATTATATTTATGATGGAATCTGAGCGCTGGATAAGTCTTCCATTGACTTCCAAGGGGCTTAAACTTGCTCGATCAGAAATCGTATTAAGACATTGTTTGAAATTGTCTAAGTGACTCCAGTGGCTCAACCATCCATTTATCAAGTGACGAGAATAGTTTTTTTGTGCCAAAAACAAACAAAAATAACGAATTTATTCCAATATCCATACTCGTGTTGTGCTTGAAAGTTGTTTACATAGTGTATCTGAGCGAGCTTCTGGGTTCTACGTCACCAGGCGTCACACACATGACCTGCGTTGGCCAATAGTGAGCCTGTGTGGTGACGTAGAACCCAGAAGCGCTGCGCAGATAGACTACGTAAACAACTTTCAAGCACAACGGATATTGGAATAAATTCGTTATTTTTGTTTGTTTTTGGCGCAGAAAAAGTATTCTCGATGGTTGAGCCACTGAAGTCACTTGGACTATTTTAAACAATGTCTATATGTTTTCTGATCGAGCAAGTTTAAGCCCCTTGGAAGTCAATGGAAGACTTATCCAGCGCTCAGATTACATCATAAATATAATATTTTGTTATGCAATTATAAATGGAAGCCATACGGGGTTAGAACAACACGCAGGTGAGTAAAAACTGAGATCATTTTGATTTTTGGGTGAACTCCTTTAATGCTTTTAGTTTAAGCTTGCCACTTGTGTTATTTTGTTTCCCAACAGTCTGTTTGGACTTTAATAATGTTTAAAAAAAATAAAGTGTTTTTTAAGAAAGAGATGCTTTTTGTTTGTACACATACCATTCCTCCTGTATCCTTTTAAACTATAGGTGTTTTCATTTACATGAATTACATTTACCGGTTATTTTTATCAAATGTATTACATCTAACTTTAAAATGATTATTGTATTAAACGCCTTCATCATTGGTGGACAATTTTACCATTTACATTTTAACAGTATAACTTCAGCATAAATGAGGCAGAAAATGCTACTGATAACACAGTAATAGTGTACTTGACAAAAAAAAAAACCATTAACATTTAAATGTTTTATAAAAGTACTTTTGACATAGTTAAAATACATTTTTACAATAAATTAGTTTCCATAAATATAATATGATTGTATATTCTTATATTTTAAAGAATTTAAAGGTGTATTTAAAAATGTTTTAAAGATGGGTTCTATTGCTCTAAGGGGGGAAAAAATTAAAGCTGAAATAATATTTTAAAATCATGTTTAAGTTCATCTTAAGTTTGTATAAAAATAGCACAGTTGATATATTCTTATATTTTAAATAATTTATAAGTGTATTTAAAAATGTATTAAAGATTTAATCTAAAGATAAAATTAAAGCTGAAATAGTATGTTAAAAGCATATTTAAGTTCATCTTCAGTGTGTCTCAAAATAGCACAGTTGAGTACACTAAGATGATCTTAAGTTTATATTAAGAAGTACTAAAGAACAATTTTTAGTATATTAAGTACAAAATAAGTGCGTGAAAATAGAGCACTTTAAATACATTATGGAAGTGTATTAATTGCACTTAAATAAAATGTATTTTAGTGTACTTTTTTAATCTAGGAATACATTATAAGTATAATTTGTATATAATTACATATTATTATTATTATAATTTAAATAGTTTATTATTGTATTTAAAGATGGTTTCAATTATACTAAAACTGGTAACGAAATACATTTGTTGAAAATATGAAATAGTATATTAAAAATACACTTTAGTTTATCTTCAGTGTGTCTCAAAAAAGCACAATTGAGTACACTAAGATGATCTTAAGTTTATATTAAGCAGTACTAAAGGTAAGCTTTTAGTATATTAAGTGCAAAATAAGTGTGTCGAAAATAGAGCACTTTAAGTACATTATGGAAGTGTATTATGAAAATGTATTTTAGTGCACTTTTTTTAATCTAGGAATACATTCTAAGTATAATTTGTATATAATTTAATATTATTATTATTATAATTTAAATAGTTTATTATTGTATTTAAAGATGATTTCAATTATACTTAAAGTGGTAACAAAATACATTTAAAAAAAATATGAAATAGTATATTAAAAATACACTTAAATTCATCTTCAGTGTGTCTCAAAAAAGCACAATTGAGTACACTAAGATGATTTTAAGTTTATATTAAGCAGTACTAAAGATAAGCTTTTAGTATATTAAGTGCAAAATAAGTGTGTCGAAAATAGAGCACTTTCAGTACATTATGAAAGTGTATTATGGAAGTGTACTAAGTGCACTTAAATAAAATGTATTTTAGTGCACTTTTTTTCCACCTGGGTAGAGTGCAGTTCATAGTTGCATAGCAACGACAGACGCCACGGGAGTGCAAGCGCTTGTAGAAAGGAGAAAGCGTCGCGGCTGTGCTTACCACACGTTTTTAGACGCGATATGTGAACAGTCCCTAATTCATAATAAACTGAGAATCTATTTGGTTTAAAATCGTTTTTGTTTTGTTTAAAATGGTGATCACAATTACATATATCAGACAACTACACAGAATAACATGTTCCAGTCTATTTATATAAAAAAAAATTGAATCATTAATTCAAACACGTTTAAAACGAATTAATTCAGTCTCATTCATAAATACCTTTTTAATTAATGGATGATTCACCGTTTTTTAATGAATCTCTTGAGTCTTCTTGAATAAATGATTAAATGGAAAAAATAATAATTCAATAAATGTTCCTTATTTTAAATTGAGACTTGTAACATTTGTTATCATCGTGTCATTTTTATGATGTAAATTGAGTGAGCAAAAGCAGTATCGGCTCCAAATATCGGCCCGAGAAAATCGGCAGCCCGTATCGGTCATCGGCTAAGGCTGATGAAAAAAAATCGGTATCGGCATCGGCACTAAAAAAATCCATATCGGTCGATCCCTACTTTAAATGCAAATGAGCTGCTGCTCCCAGTCCCCTTTCTTCAAGAGCTCTATGGCAACAAAACAGGACAATCTCACACACTGAAAATGTCAGAAACTGTCAGCAGTGTTCAATTCGAACTGGAGTCGGACAATGATGCCTACCAGTGATGCGCGGGTTGATCCGAAATGAGCGGGTGCCTGCGGTCACCCGCGGTCACCCGCGGTTACGAGTCATCCACAAATATTTTTAATGATATTCGGGTCGCGGTCGGTCGGGTCGTTTGAAATAAAGATGCCAATTAAACCTTTGTAATTTATATAGTACTAGAGAGCATATGAGCGGAGTGGAGCGGTGAGAATCTCCGCTCATCGCTCACGGAACTGTCCACCCCTCCGCTCCCCCGCTCAAAGCTACATCAGGCCGCTCCGCTCAAATCGCCCCCCGCTCGCTCCAAAAAAGGAAAAAAAATCTACATGTAGCCTATATCACTGTAGCTTAGACCACAGCCTTACCTCCTAAAGAACTAATGAGCAACAACAACATTTTTCAAATAGAAATGTTTTATTTCAAATTAAAAATTAGGCCTATGTAAGAAGGAATATAGCCTACACAAAGTCCTGTAAAATTAAACGAATAAATGGGCCTAATAATATAAATAACAATTATATAAACAAAAATATAGCCTACATAAAAATTTTAAAAGTAAATTTACTATTAGGCCAGAATTTTGATAAGTTAACTTTTGCGCAACGCGCACGATTAAAATTGAAATGGGCGTATATCCATTGTACACACAAACTGTTGTAAAATATAACGAATAAATGGGCCTAATAATATAAATAAAATGTATATAAACAAAAATATAAAAAAATATACATAAACGTTTTATAAGAAACGTAAAAAAGTAAAAAAAAAAAAAAGTTTAAAAGTAGGCTAAATTAACTATTAGGCCAACATTCTTATAACTGAACTTTTGCGCAGCGCGCAGGATTAAAATTTAAATGGGCTTGTATCAATTGTTTGAATATTACGCTATATTTAATTTACACTTTGTTACAAGTTACCGTAGGCCTATTCAATTTGCTAACGTTTTGCTTTCTTCCCAGCGTGTTCACATAGCACACTGCATGTTTTCGAGAGATGTCTTTTTAGATTCCAAAATGAATCTTTACTGACTGAAACGATGTCTCCACATTCGTTTTCTTCTACCACATTATAGTTAGTTTTATATTATAGTACACCTGTATGACTTCTTATTTTCCTTTTTGAAGTAGCCTACTCTTTGAACTCCATTATTGAGCCGAGTTTTGACTGAAAATAGAATCCATCTTGCAGTCATCAACAGTAGACTGAGTCAGGCTTGACTGAGCATGCTTCAGAATCGTGGTGTGCGCGGAGCGGAATTGGAGCGGGAAATAGGGCGACGCTCCATCCTTTTAAAAATGCCGCTCTGCGCTCTTGTCCAAGATCCGCCCGCTCGCTCCCGCTCCACTCCGCTCACATGCAATTTTCTATGAAATACATAGGCCTACACTTTATTGGCTGAATAACTGGCGCGAAGATGACGCACGAGCTCAGTCTGCAGGTAGAGATGGAGGCGGCAAGAGAAAAGGTGAAGACTGGGGAGTGGAAGCTCCGCAAATACACAAACAGAAAGAGCAAAGTGTGGGAGACATTTGCCGAAATAATGAAAGATGATGACCAAAGTGCTGGCTTTGTCATGTGTACTTCTTGCTATGCATTTACTACTTTTAAAAAATGCGGGCCAGGAAGCGGGTCGGGTACAATATTTTCTTCTTTTTTTTTTTGCGGTCCGAGTTGCGGGCGGGTTAGTTGAAAACGTCGGTCGGGTGCGGATTGTTTATACATTGACCCGCGCATCACTGATGCCTACAGAGCCAGAGAATATATGCTGCATATATGCTGGAGATAGAACAGGTATAGTTTAGTTAAATTACGGCTATAACTTCTTGTCATCTTGGTTTTATCCACTATTAGTACAAGCCTGTTGTAACGGACCCTGTCCAAATGGGGGGTCAGGGGGTGCTTGGTAAACTGGTAAACTTTATGTCTGTAAAACAACTCCTATGAACTCCTATTGAGCAACAACTTCAACCACGGTGTCCTCAGTGGCTCAGATGCCGGGAGTCTATGGAGACTCTTATGTTTGTTGGTACATCCAACAACAGAACCTATTGTTTTTTGGCACAGACTTTGTAAATCTCCAGCTGCTACAGCAAATACACAGAAATGGCGACTGCTGAGGCTATGCTAATAGGGCAGATCGTCACCAGTCATGGGCGGGGCTTACGTAAGAGTAGGGGAAAATGTGAAACCACGCGTTTGGAGAGATTGTTAATTATTTATGGGGATTATAAAAAAGGTACTGGGTGGATTTTTATAATTACAGGCTGGTTGTTTACACACACTGTAGACACATCTGTTCAAACACCTTTTAAAAATAATTTTTGCATAATAGATTTGATTTTCCCTTTAAGATTTGAAAATCATCTTGTGTGTCTATTGTGTTGATATTGTGTTTAATGAGAAACTTAAAGGATTAATGATTAGCTCTTTGGCTACTTCAGTATAATTATTCTTGTTTTCTGAATGACATGTCATAATAATGATGACCAACTTGGAAGTTTGATTTTCTCAGGTGCACTTGAAGGCAGCATAAGTATTTGTCTGATCATCTCACATGTCTTTCCACATAAGGCGACTCGCTCCATGTCAAATACAACCATTTTAATTAGGACACTGATGACACTCTTCAAAAATATAATTCATTTCTGTAGAGTTTTGAGAATGAAACAAACCTGTTTGTTCCTCAGTATCTTCTTGTTTCACTGTGAATGTTTCTTCAATCTTGAAGTCTTCACTCTCCTCTTTAATAAATGCCATCTTTATAACAGTAAGTAACGTGGATCTCAGTTGCTTCACCAGGAGTTTTCGGTGTTTGGACACTGTAACAAAAAAAGAACAAAAAGTAAAATAATTCCAAGCTAAATCTCATTCAGCTCCCTAGTTAGTGAGATGTGAGTTAGAGAGTGATGATAGTCATAAACAACCTGATTAGCCAAGCCCTCTTTAAAAACTCTTCAATAGATCCTCTTTCATAAAAACACTTGCAATTGGTTTGTAAAAGTTGTCATTACATGTTTGTGTTCTTGTTGCATGTTCACAGTTTTGACCAATAGGTAATCATGCGATTCAATTGAATCATTCTGCGAAGTGGTTGGTTCAACTGTTCCTAAAAGTTCAGATATAGGGGACGAACTGAGACTTGATGAGACGCAAATACAGAACATTAATTTTAGATAAAGCATGAAAGTTAGCTTTTCTGAAAAAGATGTATTTTTTATTTTAATAGACAAATATTACCACCAAACGTGGCCTTTATTGTTCATCTTTGTTTGATTATGGAGAAATACTATATACATAAACAAAAATGGGATAAAGGAAAACCCAACTTCATCCACTTTATTTCAGATAGATATGAAAAATTATATTGAGTTACTACTTGGGTTGAAAAATAGTAAAGCAAAACGCATTAGGTCTCTATGTGAAGCTTTTATGCTATTTAAATGATGATCTCATACCTGTTCTTTTTCCCCTGTTTAAATTATTTTCTTACATTTTTCTTGTTTTATTATTTTATATATTACACTGTATATTTACATTTCCTATTTGTTGTAGTCTATATTTGTTTAATATTTTATACTATACGTTGGATTTATGTCATGTTTATTGTTTGTAATGTGACTGGCATAAATAAAATAAAGCATGACTATGATAGGCATTAATGTAAAATGCAATTCATTCATAGTTACAAATTCTTCGCAGTTAATATAAAAACTGTAAAAAAAATCTAAAGATTTGCATTGACTTAAACACTCTGTATACTTTAAAACACAAACCTTTCTTCTGCCGAATCAAGACGAATGAGCGGCGCACGGGCGCAGCGTTATGACGTCATATCGCCAAAACCAAAATAAAAGTTCAGTTTTTACATGCTAAAACGATCAATGTGCACATAAAGGCACAGATACATTTAAAAAGTACCTTGTTACAAATGACAAATACTTGCTTATCAAATGTATTTTAAAATATACAAATAATCTGACAACACAAAAATACATACAAAAGAATCTTTAACACTATCTGCTTGTTAATCTGCTTGTTCTTGATTACAGAAATATAGCATTGTGATAATTAACACTTATTAATTTCACATTATTGTAAAAATACACTTTATTGTATGTATTTTTTACACTTAAAAAAAAATCGGATCACAGACTCATTTTTATGTATTATCATTATTATGCTTCAAACAATAAACAGACAGAAAAGACAGAACCTCTACAGGACTGAAATGACATCATATCTGCAAGAACAGTTTCACAAACAAACAAAAAAGATAACATTATAAACACATACAGAGGAAAAAAATATGCACCAGTGGTATTTGTTTTATATACATAAAAATATATAATATTTCATAATCTGTCACTTGTTTTTGTTGGTCTCAGTATTTTATTTGTATTTCAGTTATTTGATTTGTGATCAGTATTTGACTGATATTTGTTATAACTGCCTTTAAATATGTGTTCATTACTACAAATGTTCCACTAAAGCGCGCACACACACACACACACACACACACACACACACACACACACAGAGAGAGAGAGAGAGAGAGAGAGAGAGAGAGAGAGAGAGAGAGAGAGAGAGAGAGAGAGAGAGAGAGAGAGAGATATTGGTTGCGATTGGAGCAACTGAAATGATAGTAGAACACTGACACACTGACATGTATTTTTGTTATTTTTGTTTTAGAATTTATTATTGTTTGTTAAAGTTTTATGCACTGGTTGTAGCGCATGAACAGGACTCTTATTTTGGTCTGCGACATGACGTCATAAGACTGCGCCGCGCCCCTGCGTCAGTGATTCGGCTGAAGAAAGGTTTGTGTTTTTATGCATTTAAAGTGTTTAAACCGATGCATACTTTTTAGAACAAAATACAATTTTACAAGAGCTTTTTAATTATTTATTATTTATTGTAATTGTGTAGTGCTTTATCTAACATGAATGAACATTATGTTTGTGAGAAAAGTGCGTGCATCCACACAAGTAACGTTAACTGAAAAACCCTAAGCCATTGTCTATGGCGCTGCTCGCAATAAACGCTGTTAGAAATAACCGGCATTGAAGCATTTCTCCGCTAGGGTGTCCGCCTTAAGTGTGCAAAATAAGGGGCATATTTGTTATAATATTAAAAATAAAAATAAAACTCAGACAGTTTTGTTAAATAGTAGGTCTTCTTAGGTAAATGGAAAACCTTAATAATGTTCCACATTAATAAGCAAGTTACAGTTCTCACGCAATATGGGGATGAAAGATCTTTCTGAATATGAAATGGTGCAGTCAGGGTTTTATAATCACAGAGGTCCCAAATTTGAGGTAGTTAGGGGGGTTCATGCTCCCCCGATAAAATGTATATTCTTCTGATCTACAAATATGTGCATTTTAATGTTTGAAGGCAAAACAATAGGATAACCATAGCTTTAAACCATGTCAGTGGGTAGTAGATGATTTGTCAATACTCATCATTTTCATCACTCTTTCTTTTTCTCTCAGTTTTCATATCTCTTCCTCTCCTTTGACTTAATATTTTTGTTTCATTTTCATCTGTGTCAGTGAAGAAAGGAAACATATAGGTCAGTCAACTGATATTTAGCCTAGCCCTATTTGTTTTATTCATCATTTTCTTAGACAAGGGAACATACTGATGGCTACGAACGCTAGGTAAATAAGTTTATTCAATTCATTCACAATATGAACACATTATGAACCAAGTTATGGTTCATAAAGAAAATTAATTGTACAGTAAAAAGTGCTGAATATTTGGATTTCATTAGAACTATAAATATATAGAGCTCTACTATAATGTCCTTATGTCCGCTTTAACGCATTCTCGGACAGTCGAGAAATCCCACCTGATGGCGCAATAGTATGGTATACATTGTCCCATATAATTGGTCAATTAAACAATATTGTTACAGTAAAATGTGCTAAAAATGTGTATTTGACAAGATCAATACACCCTTTATTAAATCACTTTTACGGATTTAATGCATCCTAACAGGTGGTGGAGAAATGTTGAATTTATTCTTTCTGTGCTTATTGCGAGCAGAGACATAGACATATCCCTTGCCAGTGCGCTGACTACTGAACTAGGGAGCTGATTGAAATGTAGTTTGGATTTATTTTTCTCTCTGTTAATTATTCTCATCTTAAACATGACAGAGTGAAGTCAACTCCTGGTGAAGCAACTGAGATCCACGTGACTATTATAAAGATGGCGTTTATCAAAGAGGAGAGTGAAGATATCAAGATTGCAGAAGTATTCAGCATGAAACAAGAAGATATTGAGGAACAAATTGGTGGGTTTTATTCTCAAAACTGAACTCTGTCATTTGATCCTTATTATGCCTGCCTACAGACATTTATAATTTTGAAGGATTTCATATGAGTGTCTTAATTAAAGTGGGTTTATAGCCTACATAAGCAGAGAGTATAGGCTAGTCGGTTTCTTTTCTTTTCGTTTTGAATTGTTTTGTTTAAAAGTAGACAATTCAAGCTTTCTATATGGAATAACTAATGGAATATTGTTCTCATTCGTCATGAATCCCAATTCAAATTTTCCATGGCTGCGATGTAACAGTTAATTGCTAACCTATTATTTATTTTGTAAAGAAAGCTTTGTGCTTCACTCGTGTCATAATATTAATGTAAAACAGCATTCACATACAAAAAATTAGTTTTGGCGGACCATCGCCGGTGCTACTCAGTCACTGCGGTGGTGCGGTTGTCAAGTTTACCGGCACAGGCCTAGTTATATTATTGTTACCTTATAGACTCAAAGAATACATCCATTCCAGACACGGAAGACGCTCTGATTTGAATTTACAACATATTTATAAATTTTCGTTTCTTCTTTTTCTCCCAAAGACGAACCCCGGCTGGCCATCCATCGGTCCTTTTCTCTATGTCAGACTTAACTTTGTTTGTTGTCGTTAACGCTAACTCACCGCAGCTGCATCTTCTAAATAATGCCGTGAGTGGGGCTTGAGGAAGTGACGTCGCCTGCGTCTGTGCAGTGCGACCGGATGCAGCCCCTGAAGTGAGACACAGGAAACAGAAATACTGCAAAATAATAATAATAACGCGACTAAACTTTTGTGGTTTACTAAATAAAAACTATGCTAAAATGTCTCTTCATTTTCGTTGACCAAAACGAGACGAGACGAGACGAAATGTTATGATGTTATTTCGTCTCGTCTCGTTTTGGTCAACGAAAATGAAGAGACATTTTAGCATAGTTTTTATTTTGTAAACCACATTTAGTCTCGTTTTTATTCATCAATAATATTGCATTATACATTTAATTATAGTCATCGTCACATGACCAGCATTTACGTTGCATCTCATCATGTTTTCGTCACGTGATAAAGGTTCGTTGGCGACGATATTTAGTCATAATTTTCGTTGACGAAAGCAACACTAGCTGTGCCTGGAAAAAACGAGGATGCGTGTCGCGACCGTGTCGCTTCCATTATGAGCACGCTTGCCGCGCGCCTACATTTGAAATAACGAACTTGAGCATGCAAAAGACGCGATATGTGAACTAAGACTACTTTAAAGGCCCCCTGAAATCAAAATGTACGTTTTTTAGCTCTTAGGATGAATATGTAAGCCTTAATGTTATAAATAAACTGGTGTGTTCCAAAACAATGACAAAATTCGCATTTAGGAGATATAAGCATTCAAAACTTACAGTCTCTCACTTCCGCTAAAATGGATCACAGATTTTTATGACGTCACCGTGGACTTCAGCTTCTCATCACATCTTCTGTCCAATCCAATGCTCTCTAGAATCTGAAGCGTCCCGCCCCGTTTGCTATAAACACCACCGGGCCAAAGCGACCGTAGCTGTACCTGATTGTATGTTCGGCAGTAAACGCATGCTAAGTGTCAGCTGCTCGTGCTCATCAGTTCCATCAGTTAACTGTCGGAGTTACTGGAGTAACACATACTCTGGGATATTGTTTATTTCGAGTCGGAGTGACAGTCAGGCATGTCCGAAAGCGAGGAACTTTAGAAAACTGGATCAGCTCTGACTCTGTTTTGAACGTTTCAGTTTTATTTGGTGAACTGGTTCGACCTGTTCACAAAAAAAGAACATCACTACTGTTGTCACGTCACAGAGCAATATGGGTTGGAGATGTGTGTTCGTTTGCTCAAACGCTCGAGTTTTATTACGTTTTCAGAGTGAAATTGCTAGAATGTATTCACACCTCTAACGTTACTATTGAATCCAACGTATCAGTCCTCGGATTCGTTTCCATTGTGCTGTCAAGTACGACTTGCAGTCTGTGAGGGAAACTAAACGCTATTGGCTATTTGAAAAGGCGGAGGAGCCATTCAATATGTCCCGCCTTAGCTTCCTGTTTCAGTGGAAATTACGTCAACACATCATACACAGCTGCGCGTTTACAGGCACTTCAGTGGGCCTTTAAAATACAACAGCAGTACGACAGCTATGCACAACCACCTACGATTGAAACATTCAACAACAAAGGCAAATGTTCTTCACACCACGAAGCAAACGAGCTTTGGTGAATTCTGTAAACGCCCGATTACAGAGAGGAGAAGACAGGTAATAACAGATTTACTTGTGGATTTTATAGTGAAGAATATAAGACCCCTCTCTGCAGTTTCAGGAGAGGGATTCAGGGGAATTATCAACTTATTTGAACCCAGTTACACCGTTCCATAGAATCCTACACTCTGGAAAATAATTGGCCACAAATACGACTCTCTAAAAGCGGACATTGCGTCTGACATAAAAGGCAAGAATGGCTATTTATTTGTCTTTACTCTGTTACATCAAAATTAAAATATGTAATGTCATAATTATTATGATTTGAGAGTTTACTATAGAATTGTTGCATTAGGCTATGAATTAATAAACATTTATTGATAAGAACTATTTCATGTCTTTTCATTTACAGTAGCATGAACCACGAGTAGTCGAGTAACTCGAGTACTGTTTTGATAAGAAATCGACCAGCAGAAATCAGTAGTCATGCAACCCCTAATGGCTGTGAAATTAAATACAGTATGTGTTGCACAATAATATTTAGCCATTACTTTGCAAATACTGTGGGTTTTTTCAGATGTACTTTTAGTACGATTGTTTTAAATGAGTAAAACTGCGCAGTATTAACCCACCAAATCATTTGACAAATAGTCACATATTAGTAACAGGTTAAAGCTGCCGTCGGCAAATTTTTTTTGATCATATTCAGTGAAATTGACACTATAATCCAACAGAACAACATAAATAAGATGGTTTTAGAAAAAAAAAAACGAGCTTCTAACTCCACCTGGAGCGTGTTATTTGTTTTGCAAAAATCCACCGCTCCCGGATCATCGGGTCCAATCAGCGCAGGGGGGTGTGAGATCTGACTGTCAATCACAGGTCGTGCACACGCCACAGATCCCCCCTCACTCGCGCACGTTAATATCACATGCACACGCCACGCCTGAAGTTCGCCTGGAGATTGCATGAAGCGTGATGGCGGAGAGAAAATCTACTAACAAGCTTCCAATTCCTCGGTTATTGCTATCTATGGATAGATTAGCCAGGGCAGCCTACCTCCGAGTCCATGGTGTTGATAGATGCTGAAGAGACGGACGCGTTCACAGAAAATCAGGTACACACGCACAGTGACGCACTGACGAGCACGACCTCGATGGGAGGGTGCTCGCTGGTAGTGGGGAGGGGCATGAGAGTTGTAAACATTCAACATTTTGGCTAATCGACCCAATCTGCCAGACTTGCCGACGGCAGCTTTAATATAGCATTACATTTCACGTTCCTGGCAGCTAATTCATTACGATGACATAACATAGTGTGATCAATCGTACAGGTAATACAAAAACAAATTTATCAGCTGATATATAATTTATATGATTTACACATGCCTATGTATAAATGTATAGGATAATGCAATGTAAGTCGCTTTGGTTAAAAGCGTCTGCCAAATGCATAAATGTAAATGTAAATGTTTGTCATGTTATGTTCTGACAATAAAGAGTAGTTTAAAACCACAATTAACGCTCTGGTTTCTACAAAACTATCACTTAGGAGCAAAAATCTGCCTTTAAACTTGAAAGAAATAAAGATTTGACATTTATCGTGATAATTATCGATATCGACTGATATAAAAAAAATTATCGTGATATTTTTTTTGGGCCATATCGCCCAGCTTTACTTATAACTAATATAAATATAATTAAATAGATAAGAATGAATTGCAAACTTCCTGTCGCTGTGCAGGCTCTTTTATTGTACGACAGTGTTAGACAGCTCAATAACCCTTTTATTTTTATAATTAATTCTTATCTATTCAACAATCTTTGATTGTTCTTTACTGTTAAGGTCAAGTTTCTGTTTGCTGCCCTGCAATTAAAGAGGGAAAGAGTCATCTGTCACTCTCACACTCACCTTAGGTGACGTGACCAAACTCACAATATTTAGTGCCACCTGTTAGACCCACTAAATTCTGATAAATGTTGTGGGAAACTGCTAAATTATTGGTGCCTGTGTAGACCACAAAACATTTCAATATGTTTCCCAGAAGGAAAAATATGTACAGTTTACCCTGATCATTCTGTTCACAAAGTTCATACCCCCTTGACTCTTAAAGCTTCATGTTGTATATGGAGATGATGTTGTAGCTGCTCATGACAAACAAGGTACTCATGAACAAATATCTCAAAACATAAAAAGAGTCATTGATCTTTCAGGTAATGACACATTTTTATAAATTCAGTTATTTTGTTTTCTGGACTATGTAAACATATTTTATGTGAAATGGCTGATTCATGGCACTACAAAAAAAAAAACTATGCAATTATGATCTCTCCTATTTTGTTCAAATTAAGTTTTTGCATATTCTACAAGGTGTAAACCGCAACTGTACACTACCAGTCAAAAGTTTTGGATCGGTAGGAATTTTAAAAGAAGTCTCTTCTTCTCACCAAGGCTGCATTTATTTGATTAAAAATACAAAAAAACAGTAATATTGTGAAATATTATTACAATTTAAACAGCTGTTTTCTATGTGAATATAAGTGTAATTTATTCCTGTGATCAAAGCTGAATTTCCAGCATCATTACTTCTTCAGAAATCATTCTAATATGATGATTTGATGCTAAAGAAACATTTCTCATCATTACCAATGTTGAAAACAGTTAATTACATTTTTTATTTCAGGATTCTTTGATGAATAGAAAGTTCAAAAGAACATTATCTGAAATGGAAAGCTTTGTTAACATTAAACACTACCGTTCAAAAGTTTGGGGTCAGTAAGAATTGTTATTTTATTTTTTGGGATAAATAAATAAAATAAATCAATACTGTTATTCATCAAGGATGAATTAAATTGATCAAGTTATAAAGACATCTATAATTTTACTAAATATTCTATTTCAAATTAATGCTGTTCTTTTGAACTTTCTATTCATTAATAAATGCTATAAAAATTGTACACAACTGTTTTTCAACATTGTTAATAATAATTAATTTAAATTTTTTTAAACATCAAATCCGCATATTAGAATGATTTCTGAAGGATCATGTGACACTGAAGACTGGAGTAATGATGATGAAATTCAGCTTTGATCACAGGAAAAAATTACATTTTAGAAATAAATATATATATATATATATAAATAAATATATCAATTATTATTGTTTTTTTGGCAATATTATCAATTAGTTGATGCTGCTCCAATATAAACACACTGAACTGACTTGTCTTGTGCTTTTATCCTGGGTCAAGCTGTGTTTTTTTGTTTGTTTGTTTTTTATAAATTTGAATTGAATTGAATAAATGGTTTAACATCTGCCAGCTTGAAAGTTTTGGGACGTGTCCTAAAGAAAACAAAGAGTTAACAATATTGATAAGAGATTGTGATATTACAGAAAACGTCTCTTTTACGTATGTAACCCTCGTTCCCTTAAGGAGGGAACGGAGATGTTACGTCAACATCACTGATGTATTGGGATCTCGCCCTAGAGCCCAATCACCTTTGAGTGTAAACTAAACGAGCTAATGGAGATTGGTGTGCTCTGCCCCGCAGCATGGGTATAAACACGGAAGTGGATGCAACGCACATTTGCTTTTCGCTGAGGAGCCGAGCCAGTGACCTGGTCAGCCAGCGGGGTACAGAAATTGTGGCGACGGGACGTAACGTCTCCGTTCCCTACTTCAGGGAATGAGGGTTACATATGTAACCAAGACATTCCCTTTCAATCGGTCACGTTCGGCATTATGCCGACACATAGGGACTTTTGTCCAGTGCTCACTTCCTGCATTAGCTCTGGGTCAGCACTACCCTCGTGCAACTCCTTTAGTGCCTTGGCCTGGTAGACCGGCAGGAGAGCCATGGCGTGCAGGGCTTAGGCAGCCTGTCCAGCGGCTTTGAAAGAACCTTTAAGCCCCTGGATTGATGATGCGGAATACCTCTCCAGGAAGCACTTTTAGGACACAACTGCATCGCTACAGCGCACTCCACTGGCGGAATACCCGCGTACCCTTTGGCCGCTCTGCCATCAAGGGTAGTGAGGGTGGAGGAGGTACCAGACCGGTTTTGGGCAGAGAATGGTCTCGTCTACGATCTGGTAACCTCACCATGCACCTCCAGGGAGAATGGCACCGGGGCAGGGTGTTGAGAACAAGCATGGGCTGCCCCAAGAAACCAGTCTTCCAACCTTGAGGGTTCGGGACACGGCGGAGACCTCCACTCAAGCCCGACACTCTCGGCAGCCCGGTAAAGCATAGTCGTCAGCTCTGGGTCAGGCTTGGGAAATGCTTCCCTCCCCGGAGGACATAAGCTCACCCTCCGATGCAGCAATCGGCATCCGGTCGTTGGGGGGAGCCCAGAATGAAACGGCCGGCCACCCAGTTAGAAGGACCAGCGCGCTCATCCGGAAGCTCCACAGGTTGCAGTGTGTCAGAGGAGTGAGGAGCACACAGATTTTCTCGCGGGAAGGCCCTCACTGTGATCCTCAAGTCACCCTGGCTATTTGCCGAAGTAGCCCTATTATGAGCTGGCCCAGAAGAGGAATTAGAAAGGCTATATAGGTGAGGGGACCCCACCTCTCTTGAGGTATTGGAGTCTCAACTGTAATACCAAGATGTTCATGTTCACAGACAAATGTGCATTGCGTCTGATTCTGTATTTATACCTGCGGGGCGGAGATACAAATCTCGCACACCAATCTCCATTGGCTCGGTTAGTTTACACTCGAAGGTGATTGGGCTTTCAGGCGAGATCCTAATACGTCAGTGACGTCGACATAATGTTGAACGTGACCGACTGAAAGGAAACACCTCTTGTCTGTATAGGATGTAGCATGTTGTTGGTTTTGATGCTTTACATGTCTTAATGTTTTGATGTCTGTTGCTGTGGGTCATTACACTGAGGATAACTTGTCTTTGTCTCTTTTTGCCTTAGACTTGATGCCGCTAAAAGAGGAGAGTGATGAAGTACTGAATGAAATTGAAGATAAAGTTAAAATTGAGAAGAAACGTATTTTCATAAGTGGAGAAAACTCTTCTAGTTGCTCAAAGACTGTAAAGAATTCCTCACAAAACAGAGCTCAGAAGAAAGCAACTATAAGTTATTTCTCCTGCTTTGAGTGTGGGAAGAGTTTCAGTAAACACGGTGACCTTAAAGTCCACATGGGAGTTCACAATGGAGAGAACCCTTTCACCTGCCAACAATGTGGAAAAGGTTTCACTGAAAAAGGAAGTCTGAAAAGGCACATGAGAATACACACTGGAGAGAAGCCTTACACCTGCCAGCTGTGTGGAAGAAGTTTCACTCAAAAAGGATCTCTTAACAGGCACATGATAATTCACTCTAAAGAGAAGCCTTACACCTGCAAACTGTGTGGAAATAGCTTTAAAGCAGAAGTAAACCTCAAGTATCACATGAAAATTCATACTGGAGAGAAGCCTTACACATGTGATCAGTGTGGAAAGAGTTTCAGATGGAAAATAACCCTTAATTGCCACATGAGAGTACACTCAAGAGAGGATTGTTTTATATGTCAGCAGTGTAGAATGAGTTTCCCAGATAAGCAATGCCTTAACAGGCACATGAAAATAATTCATGCCGGAGAGAAGCCTTTCAAATGCGATCAGTGTGAAAGAAGTTTCCAATTGAGTAAATGCCTTAAGACTCACATGAGAATTCACACTGGAGAGAAGCCTTACACATGCTATCAGTGTGGAAAGAGTTTCACATATAAAGCAACCCTTGATTCCCACATGAGAATTCACACTGGAGATAGCCCTCACACTTGCAAACAGTGTGAAAAGAGCTTTTCACACAAAGGTAATCTAAAGGCTCACTTGAGAATTCACGCTGGAGAGAAGCCGTTCATATGTGTTCAGTGTGGAAAATGTTTCACACGTAAAGAATCCCTTGATTACCACATGAGCATTCACTCAAGAGATAACTGTTTCATGTGTAATCAGTGTGGAAGGAGTTTCCCAAACAGGAACAACCTTAG
This sequence comes from Leuciscus leuciscus, assembly GCF_965113295.1. Taxonomy (NCBI): domain Eukaryota; kingdom Metazoa; phylum Chordata; class Actinopteri; order Cypriniformes; family Leuciscidae; genus Leuciscus; species Leuciscus leuciscus. The sequence goes on along the minus strand of NC_138728.1, from coordinate 27,666,688 downwards.
GAGCCACGTATTAACTCATGTTGGAGAAAACCCTTTGATGTGTCATCACTGTGGAAAGAATTTCACACATAAAGGAAACCTCAAGACTCACATGAGAGTTCACACTGGAGAGAAGCCATTTTCTTGCCAGCAGTGTGGAAAGAGTTTCAGACATAATGTAAGCCTCCAAACTCATATGAGACTTCACACTGGAGAAAGGCCTTTCATGTGCAATCATTGTGGAAAGAGTTTCAGACATCATGTGAGCCTCAAAACTCACATGAGACTTCACACTGGAGAGATTTTCCCATATCAAAGAGACCTGAAACGTAATTTGCAAACTCATTCTGTAAAGAAATTACAGTGTTCTGAGTGTGACAAAATGTTTAGATTAAGGAGCCATTTTAAAAATCACTTGTGCGTTCACTCTGGAGGAAGGCCATTTAATTGTGAACAGTGTAATAAAACATTTATTTTGGCATCACACTTACAGATACACTTGAAAACACATGCGGATTTTAGACCCCATTTGTGTTCCATGTGTGGAAAAAGTTTTAAATGGCTCAGCAATTTAAAATGGCACCAGAAAACACGTATTTGTGTAAAATTAAGGCTACGTTCACACCGCAGCTGAATGTGGGCCAAATCAGATTTTTGGCTCAAATATGACTTGGTGGGACGAGACACACACAGTGGGTGTGGACCTTAATGTGACTCATATTCAGTGTTGGGGAAAGTTACTTTGAAAAGTAATGCATTACAATATTGCGTTACTCCCTTAAAAAGTAACTAATTGCGTTACTTAGTTTCTTTTTTTAGAAAAATAATGCGTTACGTTACTTTTGCGTTACTTTTTTCCACCTGGGCTGGGCTTGTTTTTTTATAACGTTATATTTTTGGGCAAATGTAAAGACCCATTCAGACCAAAAGTGAAATAATAAGCCTCAGGCTGAAGGAAATGCAGATTCATTCCTGTACAGTAGAGGGCGCTGCTCAAACAAACCTTTCAGCTGCTGTTATTTAACACTTTACCAACAAAAAGAAAATAATCTATAGTAATTTCTGCTTATGGTTTAACTGAATCATCGAAGTTCAGAAGCAACATTGGTCAATGAAGTTAGATAAAATTTCAAACAATTTGTTTTACTTAACATATTTGGTTATTGGAGGTTTGCATAGTATTCTGATTCTGTATTTCACTGATTTGATTCATTTTGAGGAATATTGAATCTTTTATTTGTGCAAGTGAGATGATTAAATGCATGCTCTCATTTAGTCTAGAACTACAATAGCCATCATGTTTACACACACACAACGCCTCTGCCCTTCCATTTGTCTCAACATGGGGACAAAAGAGCTGTCAGTCAATAAATGGGAAAAAAAAGTAACTTGTGTTACTTATTTGAAAAAGTAACTCAGATATTTTGTTGTAAATTTTAAAAGTAATGCGTTACTTTACTAGTTACTTGAAAAAGTAATCTGATTACGTAACTCAAGTTACCCCCAACACTGCTCGTATTAGATACTTGTCTGAAAAGGTGACACTTCTACAACACTTTTTTCCATGTCTTTTATTTGCATCCTTCACTTTTTACTTTGCCTTGAGGCTGTTTATTTTCTTTTGTCATGTATATATGAACTACTAAGTACTTATGGTAGATGCCCTCTAATTGTGATTATATAGAGGCATCCTTTAAATATTTTATTCAGTTTCAAATATTCTAGATTTAAAAAAACAAAACTTCTGTCTTGTGGTGAAATTCCACTCTGTAAATGAAAGATTATCAATAAAATGACAAACTGAATGAGACAATGAACATTGCTCTGCATTATTCAATTCATCTTCAATTAGAAAAAAATTCTACTTTTGGGTTTCATTGGATGACATCTGGAAGCTGGTTCCAGCTGTGGGGGTGTAGCAGCTCCAGTTCCTATGTGTGTGTAGCTTATTCAATTTGTTGATTTCTTTTACACAGTCAAGTGAAGTTAAGTCACCTTTATAGCTTTTTATACAATACACATTGTTTCAAAGCAGCTTTACAGGGATAAACATGAAAATAATCATTCAATGATGCAAACATAGTTTGATTCTGCTGTAAAGCCGCTCTAAAAAGACAGTAGTGTTATTGTCCAGCTGAGGTCAGTTCAGTTTTGATTCATTGAACGGTGCACACTGTTTCAAAACACCTTTACAGAAAAATAATGGGTAACACTTTATTTCGATAGTCCACTTTAGACATTCTACTAACTATAAGTAACTTTGCAACTACATGTCAACTAACTCACATTAGAGTATTAGTAGACTGTATTCTTAATATCTGCTAACACTTTAGTTTGATGCTCCCCAACAGACATTCTACTGACTATACGCAACTTGGCAACTACAAGTCAACTTATTCTACTAACCCGAGCCCTAACACCATAACCTGACAGTCTACTAATACTCTAATAACAGTTAGTTGACATGTACTGTAGTTGCAAAGATACTTATAGTTTGTAGAATGTCTAAAGTGGATTATCAAAATAAAGTGGAACCAAATAATGTTTTGAAATTAAGGTTTAACTATTGAGTAGTCTTTAAATCTTCGTGGATCTATATCAGGGATGGGTAACTTCGGTCCTGGAGGGCCACTCACCTGGCTGTAGCTTTCTAGTAATCCTGAAGACATTGATTAGCTTGTTCAGGCGTTTGATTCAGTGGCGTAAGGTATTTGAGTAAATGTAATAAGTTGCTGTAGCCTACTTAATTATATATTTTTGGCTACTTTGTACTATGAGTATCAAAGATATTAGCAACTTTAGACTTTAATTATAGGTTCACGAATTCCTTTGCCCATATACTAATAAGGTTAAGCGTATTTGACTTGCTGTCCACAGTGGAGGGGCTCGAGGAAGCAGCTTCAACTTGAGCTTAGATATACCCCCCAGTGGGACTACTAATGCTTGGATGATGAGTATGGTAGCAAGATGCCTAAATTATGTTGTTGGAGTTGGGGATGTGGAGGGATGCCAAAACAGCTGATGCCAGATTAAGGTGAGCGGCTGCTTATATGCTCTGGCAGTTAATTGAAAGATTAGATGGGTTCACTCCTCCTGAAATTACGTTGTGAACTTCACTAATAGGGCTGTGACAATACACTTAGCTCACGAGACGAAACATAATATTGGGTACACGAGACGAAATAATATTTTAAAAGAACATCAAAGCAAGTGCACACAATAAATCCTCTACAATAAGAAGATTTCTTTATATCAGCAAGATGCTTATTAAAATCATCTGATCTACTACAAATTCTTTTGAACAGACACATTTGGCTGTAAGGAAGACTGTTCTTTAAGGGTAACGGATGGTAAGAGTCAGCTCTCAGAAGTGGAAGGTTTCTAAAAAAAGGCTACATAAATCCGTATATAGATAATTTTCATTCTGAATTATCAGGATTGCTACCATCAGGGTTGCTACCTTTCATTCCATCCTGAGATTCAAGACGCTTATGAATTTTTGGTAAGGTATAAAATGTAGGTGTAATGGGATTTTTTTTATTTTTTTATTCAACTTCCCTTTACATAAATGGCTAGTCTGAAACATAATTATATCTCTATTTTAAACCTCTGGGTCAGATCCCCTCAGGGCTGGATTGGGACTCATTTTCAGCCCTGGAAACTTTCTAAGGCATGAAAGTTTCATGCTTTAGACCGGCCCACTTTAGTTCACGGCTGACTATATTAAAATAATGTAATTAAGTCTGCAATAGTGCACTGTTCTCTACAGCCTTGTATTTTAAAAAAAATATCATCATTTCCGATTCAGTGCAAATATAGTAGCCTAAGCGTTGCTTCACAGTGAAGATTTATTAGAACAGTTAATAACAGTATTCTTTACAACAAGTTTAACGTTTAATGTTTAACAGTATCAGAATCTATTTTCTGTAAGAATTAGTGTTCATAAATATCCAAACCTTAAAATGAAAAAAAAAACTAAATAAAATAATAAAATAAAATGTATCATCTCTTTTTCCTTTGCATAAGTCAAGGAAACAGCTGCTTTACAACTTTTCAGAAATATGAGAACATTAGTTAAAGGGTAAATCTCCAACACTATTCTTTAAAATATCACAGTGTCATTTTCTACAATATCTGAATATATATTCTGTGCAAAATTGTTCACAGATTTTTTCAGTCCTTAAACACAAATAAAGAATAAAACAAGTATTGCACTGTTATCTGCAAGACTTTTTTTTCACAGTATAACTTTCTAATGTTCATCTCTTTTTCCTCTGCATAAGTGTAGCTTCAAGGAAACATGGCTATCCCTAAAACATTAATAAGCGCCTGAGCAGTGCACTGGTCTCTGCAACTTTGTTTATCACAGTGTCTTTGTCCAAAGACATGAGAATTTCTTTCTCAGTGCACATGAGCATGAATGCCTCAAGGTTCTGGGTTAAAGTGCTCCTGAGCCTGTTTTTCATGAATTTCACTGTTGAGAAGATCAAGCGTAGCATCAGTTCTGGCAGGTCACGTTAGTCAAGCTTGCATCAGCTGACTCTCAGCTGATCCACGTCTACCTATAGGAATACGACGCCTATCACTGTGTACATATATAAGCTCCTTCAGTATTATCAGCTGCTATCGCGTTTCTCAGGAGCTGATTACCCTCCTCCATCCCCAGCTCCTCCTCTCGTCAGTCGGGATTTGGCATTCTGATTCCCCTTGAATCAGAATAAATTCTCAAATTATGTTGTAATTTAAAATCTTGAATTAATGACATCTGCAATACATTCATGTTGGTTCTGTTCTGTTTACCCTAAGGGGGGTTATTGCTGCTCTCCCTGCTCTTATCCATGCTAGTTCTTGCCCAGAACAGAACCATACCGCCAATGCAAACTGTATGCTAATTGTCAATCGTATTTGACGATAATGGTCCTGACAGAACTTCTCACACAGGCTACTTGCATGAAGGACAGTGTTAATAGTAACTTGTAGGCGAGTCCAATCACATGGTAGGCATCAGTTAGAAGATTGTACTGAGAGAGGATGAGATGAACACAAATTACACAGTTTTTACAGGAGGAACAAGTTTTGCTCTTTAGTCCTCGTGGCTTCACTAGCTGTCCTGACAATGTAAGCCTCCATAGGGGACATCTTTAGTCTGTCCCACTGAGGTGCATGGCTGTACAGTTCACCACATAATGTGCCAACTGTAGCCCTGTTGTCAAACTTAAGCAGACATTTGCTTATTTCTTACAGAGCTGAGCTGGAGAGTCCATTTTCCCTCACATGAGCAAACAGGCATAATCTGAGAAAAGTTTTGCATTAGCAGAAAACCTCCTATGGATGCTGCCTGTCTACAATGACATTGGGTCTCATTCATGAAACACGAGCAGAATGAATTTTTGTGTAAATCGTGCGGAAAGTGGTTCTGGCGTAAATTTTCGGATTCATTAAAATGTTTGTATTTTCCAAATGTTAGTTGGTACGAAAGAAACCTACACCTGCTCCCAGCCACGCGTAAATAGTGCGTTTAACATCCGAACGTTTTGCTCATTAATAAGGCTGCATTTTAATTCACCTTAATCGGGTACATATTTACACAGCATTTTGAAAAAATATTATATATAGTAATTACATACGTTTTTTCTTTTTACTTTTATTATGAGAGCCAGTAATAGCAACTGCAAACGGAACACAAGTCCGCAAGTCACAAGTGTTGCAGTCAAGCTTCATGTCGAACCATTTTCTTTTCACTTTTGGGACTGTTCGATTAACAGATGAAACTCCATTAACTGCATCTGTAATATGCTGCCAAGCTTCCTTTTTTTTAGGACCTGATACGCCATGTACGCTTGAAAATAAAATGTGGCGTTTTGAATGAACTTCTGATAATAAAACTTAAATTTCTGCATCTGAGAAATTTCTCTTTTTCATTCGCTTTTGAGAAGACATGTTGAAATCCTTCGTTTGGTGTCATAATATGATGCCCATATATAGTTGTCAGTCGGTTTTAATGGGCGGGATTTATGGTAATTGAGAATGAGCGTGCACGCGCGTCCCATTTACGACTGATTGGAATTCATTAACCCACACACACATTTCACTATCAAATCTGACGTTTACGAAGTATTTGTGAATCAGGAGAAGAATTTTCGGGAATGTCTCTTTACGCGCAAATCACTCACATATTTACTCGTATATTTACGAATGTTTCATGAATGACACCCAATGTGTACTTTTATCTTGAAGGCACTATCAACTAATGCCAGCTGCTCATCTTCTGCAAGCTCTCCTGGCATCCTTTTCTTTTGTCTGATCCTTCTCTCAGAAAGGGCAGCCTGCACTAAAAGCTCACACTCTTCCTCCTCTTGCAACTTTCCAATAGCCCACTTCTCAAACTCATCAGCTGCACACTTAAAGGGATACTTCACCTCTGGAAAAATGAATGTGTATTTAAAATAGGCCATTTATGTAGAAGAAATGTGAAGAAATTTCTAGACTGAGAAAAGCCAGAAAATTTATTTTTGGCTTATGTGGATGAAAGACAACAGCTCCCAGAATGCACTTGCTTCGCTGCTCTACGAGGCCACGCCTCCCGGTAAGAGAGCGCAGTTGAAAACAACAAGGTTATGCTACTAGTGAGTCTCCGTGACGAGTTTGCCCGGGATATCGAGATCGCCCAAAATGTCCGGGATTCGGCTTTTGCGTTCTACAGTCGCCATTCATTATGTTTACTGTGGCGAGCAGGACGAGGCTGAGGGCCGTGGGAGAACGGTGCGAGGCCGGTGGCGTCATTACTGAGACGCGCCGGTCTCCTATCTCTCATGGAGGAGCGGGAATTTTCTTAGCAATGTTAAAACGCACATCGACCGATCACTTGTTTAGCGTTCATGTAAACACTACATTCAGATTCACCAATCGGAATGAATTCAGTTAGATTGAAACAAAAGGTGTGCATGTAAACAATGAATGGCGACTGCAGAAACCAAAAGCCGAATCCCGGACATTTTGGACGATCTCGACAGCCGGACATGTCCGGGAAAAAGAGGATGGTAAACCCCTACTACTCAGCTTTCTCCACAGAACAAAAGCCTGCTAGCTTAGCTTCCAAAGAAAGACGGCTGATACTGTGTACATTCTGTGAGTGAGATCCCACCCTCTATGGGCGGGTTGAAAACATGCGGGACAGCCCCTCCTACTGGCTGTAGTCTTTAGCCTCTGGCCAGAAAATCCTCCGATGACGCAAAATGACGATTTTTGCGTCATCGGAGGATTTTTTCCAGACAAAAAATGCATAAATCTCTCATCTCAGGGGGATATGAGGGTGGAAAGCACGGTAATTCGAAAATACTACAGGTTTTCTACTAAAACAAAGCTTAATGCTAAATCCTGAAGTATCCCTTTAACTCCTTCAAGTCCCTAGCACACTTCCTGAGACCCTGCTCTGTCCCCTCATCCAGACGTGTAGCTGTGATGATATCCATTCCCCTTGTCTGTAAGTATTTTGAAAGGGGCGATGTAAGCTCAAAATTGCGAAGGAAGAGTTGAGCAGTGAGCACTGTCTCATACTTCAAAAGGCCTTCTATGAATCCCTTTGCCTTGGCCCTCACAGTTGGCTTTTGTGTACTGTCATCTACAATGGTGTCTAAAGTCATAAGCACTTCAAAAAACAAGCCTCCCTGAGGATTCCCGAAGCACCCAAACACGTTACTTAGTGCCTGATCCTTAGCCCACCACCTAGTTGGCCCTGTTGGGCACAGTCGTCTGTGACGCTTGTCCTGACTCTTCTCTTCCCACCTCTGCATGCGCTTGTATGACTCTCTTAAAAAAACTGCTATATCATTAAGCAGTGAAAACAGAGATGCACTTTCCACAACACTGCATCTTGTGTCTGCCAGTACAAGATTCAAAATATTTGCATAACACCAAATATGACCCTGATTGGGAGAATGCTCAGAGAGGATGTAGAAAACCCCCTAAACTGTCCCTGCATATTAGCTGCACCATCTGTTGAGTTCCCTACACATGTGCCAATGTCAATATTAAGGTTCAGTAGCACTTTTTTCAGAAGCTCAAAAAAATTCTAACCAGTAGATGACTCAAAGTCCACCACAGAAATCAGTCTTTCAAGAATGACATCAGTTACATATCTAAGTATGATTGAACACTGGTCTTTGGAGCTGATATCTTGGGTTGTGTCAATTTGGACTGAAAACATGCCAGCTTGTTTCACTTCTTCTGCTATAGTCACCTTTATCAGTTGGCTGATGACATCCACAACTTTTTTAAATGCTTCTTTTGACAGCAGAGTAACTAGAGCGCCTCTGCCTTTTGCACCAGTTTCATGCTGCTTTTTGCGGCAAGTATTAATCAATGTCAATGTTTTCAATGTCATATCTACTCAAGAGTAGAATCAACTTCAGGACGTTACCATGATTAACAGCAATGTTTTCTAAGCTATAACCTGCCTTTTTTTTTTATCTCCCTTGTAGCTAAGGCCACATTTGCCTATGACTTTAACAACGTCCACTATGCGCTCCATCACCTGACGTTTCATTTTCACTTGCTTAGCACGTAATGACATTTGGTTGCCAGTCAACAAGCTTTTCACATCTGCATTTTGTATTTTCATAAAGTAAGCATCTGCACTATCTCTGTGTGTCGTACTTTTTCCGTGTTACACTATCACTTTGTGAATGTGTTTCCAGTCTTTCATCCCTCCCTTTATGAAAGGGTCATCACTTACCAAAGGTGTAAATGCCAAACAGACAGAACAGTAGAGAGATTGTTTTTTCACAGTAAGTCAGCCACTTGCGGTTTGTTCCATCTTTGCTATTGAAAACCTTTGGTATAGGAAAATTTGGGGTTTGTTGAGGATGATAAGAAAAAAAAAATTATGTATATCCTGTGACTGAGATCGAGCAAAGTAATCAAAACTATCAACAGAATCATCTTCATCTGCCTTGTTCCTAGCTTGTGGTTTTTGGTTCTGCTGATGAGTTGTTGCCACTGTTATCTGTCCCTGAGTAGACTCTGATCTCCCTTTCACACTTCCTTCTGTATCCCTAGACTCAAGTGCAACTGTATTTAATCACAATAAAAAGCATTCTGTAAGCTTTAACATACTGGACATAGAAAGCACATTCAAATTAAATTAAATCAAAGCAAAGCAAATTAAAAATTTCCAAATGGCAAAATATGCAGGCTTATTTCATATGACTTTTTCCCTATTCCCTTTCAATCGTGGGCTTTGTATAAAACTATATTTTGATCAAAAACATAATGGGTCACTAGTAACACTTGGGCATTGAAAGTTGTTATATGGTACAACAGCTTACCTGTGTCTTCCACAGTGAGAGCATCAGTAACTTGCATGATACAACTGGGTCCTGACTCTGCTTCTGACACTAAATCAAATAAAAAAAATGGTCATATTTCTCACCTCAAATCTCCCCTTTTAACAAAGCTTTCTGATCAAATAAAGTCAAGTCACCTTTATTTATATAGCACTTTTTACAATACAGATTGTTTCAAAGCAGCTTTACAGTGATAACAGGACAATAATGCAACAAAGAGTGTTTCTAGAATAAAATAGCGTCATAGTCCAGCTTAAGTAAGTTCAGTGACGGTTCAATTTTGATGTAAAAAAAGTTATTAATTCAGTTCATTTATATATACTGTATAGCCGCTCCGGAGAAAACAGTGATGTCATCGTCAAGCTCAGTTCAGTTTTCATATAATGGTGTCAATGCAGGCAGGTCAATAATATTGTTGAATATTAAATGTCCCCAACTAAGCAAGCCAAAAGCCAAAGGCAACAGTGGCAAGGAACCAATGTCAAAAAAAGACAAAGGTTTTAAATTGTATGTGTCCACCTATATATACAACTACGAAGGTAAGTTAACAAGCCTCTGTTTTGAGTTTAACAAACGATGATACATGCTAGCTCCTTGGCTCTTTACTAGCCAAAGTTAGCACAGTGAGGAAACAACATTAATAACGTTAGCACAGTGATAGATTAACTTCATGCATATTTTGTGTTTCTGAAATGCAATACCCTAACCTCTATGTTAATCACAGTTTCAAACAAGGAGTCAGGAGAGGTCACGGTTAGGTCTGAGTGCTGAGATCTGTGAGGAAACGCCAGAAGCCTCACTGTCTGAGTGTAAGGGAAAGTCATCCTGCAGGTTCAGTTCAGGTTCAAAAGAAACAGGTTCCTGTTTGTCAAAATGAAGTTTCTTTGAGTCATATCATTGCTGTGAATTAGATACAGATAAACACCATCATTGCACTATATGAATCATATGGTACCTGAGATGTCATGTGAAATATGAATACAGGGTGTGCCAGAAAGAATGTAAAATGAATGGCTCCCACAGAAGCAAGATTTTGTTAAGAGTTCTTATAATTTCTTAATTATTCTGCACTGCTATTTTAAAATGAGTAAAGTGAGATTAACCATGATCAGTTGCATTTGATATGGTCAACTATAGGCTAAATAAATTGTAACACTCCCTGTATCACTTTACACATTTTAAAGTTCACTAACAGATTTTCACTAACAAAAGTTCACAAATTGAGTGTGTGAAAGGCTGTCTCTCTTTAATTGCAGTTGTAGCCGGTACATTTTCTCTAACAAATATTTGGTGTTGTAACAGATTGTGCTAAGGGATTCAAAGCCGGTGGTGTTACAGAGATGCCAGTGATGACCATGGTAGCAAGCCTTTTAATGACTCTTTCATTTTATGTATAGATATCTCTTGAATGTCTCTCAAACATGTTTTTATTTCCATGCAGGGTATTAAACCTGGTCCAGTTAATGACATGGTCATCATATCAGCCAGACCAAGAGAGAGGAGACTTGCAGAAGGAATCAGGTATGTGTTGTTGCTTATACTACACACACACACAACAAATCCATTTGCACACATACATTTACGCACACTCAGAAGTACTTACCTGCTTACTTGCTTAACCCTTGTGCATCAATTAAAAAAAGTTACACATAGGTCTATAGTGTACGGTAACCGGGAGGGGACATGTTCGGTTCACTTAGTTTTGTCGTGGCCACAACATATAAACTCGTGGGAATGTCATAATATCTCGTGCCTATGTTGAGCGAACGACATCCGTTTCTCGTGGCTACCAGTTTTATAACGTGGGAACCAAATCTTCACACGCGATACGGGCTCCTCCTTTTACCCCAGTCATAATTTACTTTATTTGTTCATTTAAGTTTCTCATAATTTGTTTTTGTTTATTGCCTTAAAAGGAACTTTATTCGTGACCCGAGTATTTCATTCAAGCCAGCAAATTTCTGACGAAAAAGCCCATTCAACTTAAGAATGCGCTTCAGGTGTCTTTCACTTACGTACCCGTGCCACTATAAATTATCTTGTGGCCACGATTTATTAGCACGTTCCCACGACTTAATATGACGTTCCCACGAATTAATATCTCGTGGCAACAACATATTATCACGTTCCCACAAGTTTATGTGTTGTGGCCACAACAAAACTAAGTGAACTGAACATGTCCCCTCCCGGTCACCGTAATAGTGGACAAAAATGTCTGTGTCAAAAAAATTGTCATAAGAATTTGAAGCTTGAGAGCACAGACTTAAATGTGGTCTCATTTTAAAGAAGACCCTTGGCAGATTGTTGTTGAAGTAAAAAAAAGTTTAAAAAGTGAAACCAAAAAAAAAGTTATAGAGGTTTAAGTTTAGGAAATTGATTTATGAACATTATTTTATGTAAAATATAAATTTTATACATCCATACCAACCAACGCACAGATAGCTTCATAATTTATCCAATTGGCTCCATAATACACATAAGCAGAAAACAAGAATAAAGCGAGTATTTGCTTTATAGGCCAAACCTGAATTTTTTTTACCATCTGGTAAAAAATATTAATTTGAATTTTGAACCCTTGCCAACAGAATGAAAGCCTATTAACAAAGACAGCATCATTTTATAGTTAAATGGCACAGGGATTAAAAATGGTAAAAAATTGTAATGGGTTTCAATGGGAACATAGTAAATAGTAAAATTCCAATAAAAATGCACACCTGTGGCAAAATTTATGCAGTTGGCATTAACACAGGCAAAATTATCACAAAAAAAAAAAAAACACTGAAAAAGACAAAAACGTCCATAACGATGCACAAGGGTTAAAGAGATAATCCAGTGTACTTACGACCATAGCCCTGTTGGTGGAGCTCACTGTTACCCCTTGTCCACCAAGGCAGAGCTGGTGCTGGTTCAGAGCCAGAGCCTAGTTTCAAATCGGTTCTTTGTTTTTCCACCGCCAAAGCACCAGCTCCGAACCAGTAAAACTGGTTCTTAAGTAGCACCAAATCATTGCAGGGTCTAGAACGGAGCCAAGTAAGAACCGCTTGCGTCAGAGGCTGGGGGCGGGGTTACCGTGGCCAACAAGACTGAAGAGAAACTTGTGACCGCTATTTTTAAATAGCAGCTAGTCGAGCTAATAGCAGCTCGATTATAATATCCGTCTATGTAAGTTACGGCGAGCTGCACGTACGCGTTGGATTCGCCGTGTTTGGATGCCGATTTATTTTCACAAACCCATGAGCATCCATAGTAACGCAACGTCTATTATTGTTGATGCCTTGTTCGAGATGCATCGGAGCAGCGTGGACCGATCAGAGCTGCGGGAGTATTTGGAGAATATACGACTCCTTGTGCTTTTTGATCGCTTTCGCAGTGCTTTGATTTCATGTGCTGATCGTTCTGCGAGAAGCCGATGCATCTCGAACAAGTCTGGTGTGTTTGTGTTTGGCGCTGCCGGACTAGCGTTGCTGGGCAACATGATACGTATGCAGTGACGTAAGATATAGCTCTGTTGTGGCTCTCTGGCCGGTGGAAACGCAAACCGGTTCTTAGTAAGCTCGTCAGTCGAACCAACTCCGAACTGGCAATAGCTCTAGCTCTGAACCAGCACCCGGTTCTTGTTGGTGGAAAAGGGGCATGAGTGCTGTCGGTAGGTAGAAGAAAGAGAGAATTCGGTACAACATAGACAGAGTTGTATTTTACATAACAACTGAGTTAGTGTGCGGTTCGTTATTCCGTCTTTGTTGTTCCAAATCTTTTCGTTCTTCTTCCAACCAACAGCACTCAGAGAGCTCCACCAACGGGGCTATGTTTAGAAGTACACTGGAGTATCACTTTAAATGCACACATAACTACACATGCATATGTACCCCCCCCCGACACTCACTCACTTACCGTACTTCCGTGGATGTATGCACACTCCCTCCTCCCTCCTTCATACAAGCAACCCACGAGTGCGTGCACACACAGTACATACACTATGCACATGCAAATAACACATGTGCCACACATGTACTTCTTAATTATAACACATTTGTTTGTCTTTTTTCCACAGAAGCAACTTGTATAAAGGAGTTAGCTGCCCTCTGCCAGACATCTCCACTCTGAAAGTTCAGGAGGCGTACCATGGACTTATTGCAGACGAAGCTCCCATGATCACAGCAATGGCTATCTCCAGTGATGTACCTCTCTGGTTGAGTCCATGTTCGGTCCGGTGCAGGAGGGAAGTGTGCTTTCCTATCAGCTACCAGTAAGGACAGTCCCCAGTACACGTCCACACACAGATGCCCCTTCTCCCCCACAGCTGCCACTCTCGTATTACAGACTGGGACCCTCTACCTGTGTATTTGTCTTTTCTGAACATCAGCACCATCATCTGGGTCAGGGTATATTCTGGCAAACCGTTTGCCAATCACGTTTCGCAATCGGCAAAGCAGATCATAGCACACGCCGTTTACCAACACACGATGGATAACTCGCAAAGCAAAACGTTCCTGCCTGTTTTCCCAGCACATCACTATCAATACACATAGAAAGCAAGAGGCTCGAGACGTAAGAGGCGGGGCAATCGTATAAAATTTTCAAATTAAAAGTTTGTTTAAATGCAACATTTAGCCTAATGTATGCATAATTAAAGTCGTGAGCATTTGCGTCCATTTTTCCTTTTTTATCCAACATTTTTTTGTATTTTTAAACACTATTGAATTCCAAACTTTAAATTAAACAAAATACAATATTAGATAGAAAATAAAATATTGATTTTTGCTCATTAAGTTTTAAAATTAAAAAAGGACAGATTAAAGTCGAAAAAAGGCCATTTACAAGTATATATGGCCAGGCTATATTTAGGCGATATATAGCTTATAGTGACTTGTACACCTAAATAATTTCTCAATATAGGCTAAACACCTAATTTAGATGCTCTTTCTGCCATTATTCATAAAACGGAGTGTACAGTTAAGAGATGGGATCGAGACAAGTATGTGTCGGTGTGCAACATAAGAGGCTATTGTTTAGAAATGGTTAAATATAAATTGTAAAAGCAATCATTTATTAGAATGCATTTCATCAATCTCATTTTTACTTTTTTATCATCTGCTTACATTTTAAAAACTTTGCCTCTTTATTTCCAAACTTTACACACAATTCAAGAATTGCATTCACAAAATGCAAAATGCCTCACATCTCTTGCAAAATGAAGCACTGCATTCAAAATAACAAACACATCTCAAAAACAAACATTTGTCTTGTGTTGCAAACACCTTTGCCATAATATTGTATTTTTTGGACATATCACACAGTTATTTAAATGTTAAGCTCTTCTTTTATGACACATCTCTTATGTACAGTTTTTGAACAGTAAGATTTTTACGTTTTTTCCGATTCCTTAGGCAGAGATTTTAAAAACAAGGCTCATTTTGTCAAAACACTACACATAATTCACACATCTATATTTTGACACAAGTGGCAAAACATCTCAGATAGCTTTTGCATAACCAAACACTTTACAATAATTTGGCTCACACATGGTTCATTCAGTCGGATTCTGTTTGAACCACTTCTTAAAAATCTTCTCAACCATCTTAAACATTTCTACCTTTCTAATGATACAGTCTGGGTTTGATTTTTTAAGATAGTGTTATACTATATAAACCAAACATAATTTTGAAAAAGGTGATTATTCCAAAGCCTATATATTCCATATTGTAAAGCCATGATTGGATGGTGTAAAGCAATGAATGCACAGGTGAAGAGTTAGTGTGAGGCACTAATGAATGTGGCTTTTTGATTGGTTGTGTTTGAAAAAGGAAATCAAGATACTTCCTGATAGATTTTTGTGTTTCATATAGAATTGTGTGTTGTTTTTTTGCCAAAAGTGTTTATTATGAAAGAAAGAAAAAACTGAGAATAAGTGTATGGTTTTGCAGATTTGGTGTGTGATTCTGGTGTTTGAGTGTCGGGTTTCAGAAATTGTGTGACAAATAAAGATTTGGTGTGTAATAAGCAGTCGAAAAAAAATTTAATAGGCGTTTTGAATTCATTCTATTGACACCTGAACAAGAGCCACTAGAGGGCACTGTTAGTGTTTTCCCGAAATTTTGCTGCTGGAGGCTCTCCAAACGGAGATGCATGTTCATCACTGACTTCGACCGGGTTTGTAAATAAAGACACAATGTATAATACATATTATGCTAATAAAAATGAACCTTTTAAGGGCGAGTGAAGGCATGCCATTGTGGGATGAGGCATGAGGTTGCGGGTTTGTGCACTCATTTCGAAACGATATTTAACAAATCTAGGGTTAGATTTATTTAGCAATTTCCATTATTTTATACGATCCCACGAGTCCTGAAGAATGCAACTTCAACTGCACTTTGTGGCGTGCATACTGAACACTTTCCCCCCCCATACCCATACCACTAATCTTAAACAAGAGTTGTTTGCATATAACATGCATGTAACAAGTAATTTATGTGTATAAATAACACGCCAATTAAACATAAATTAGTGAGACTGATACACAGTAGGGGACCAGGGTCAACAAATATAGAACCACCGCAATGAACAGCACCTGCTAACGTGGTAAGTATACATTTTATGCACCCTCCTATATCATGCCCGTAGCCAGGGGGGGTCGAGTGGTTCGAACAACCCAGCCCATACTGCCAAAGGTCCAGAATTTAGGAAGGTTATTGTTAAATAAACAAATGTTGTTATTTTAAATAACGAGATTTAAGGCCATAAAAAGTATTACATACCTTAATTAGTCTAAGAAAAGTCTTAATTATAATTTCAAGGGGTCTTAAATTTTGGGAAGGAAAGAGAAGAATCGCGTTATGGATTAAATGCGCTAGTCATTTAAAGCGCGTCACACGGACCGTTTATCCGTTAGGGCTCTTACAGAGTCAACGCGAGCAACGTGAGCGACGTGCTCCCTTTCATAGTCTACACGTCGGACGCAAGCAACTTGCAGTATCGCCCCCACCAACAACGCATAGTATTGCATGCAACGGTGCGTCGCGTATCAAAAACTGGGACGACACATTTTGCTACGCATAGACGCATAATGGCGGCCGAAGCGTAGCGATGCGTAGCCTTGCAGGCGCGTATGCGTATCGATGCGTTGACTCTGTAAGAGCCCTTACTCTAAACAGCGCTGTGAGATCCAGAGTGAAGCACTTTAATTCAGTAAAGAGCACAAGTGACTCGGAGATTTAAACAGATGAAACAACGCTGACAATCAGGAGAAACACTGCGCAACGATACAGTCAGAATAATTTTCCATAGATTTATTTTACTGTAACTCAAACTGCTTGGTATTGCGACAGAAATACGATATATCTAATTGTATTATATTATTAATGGAGACATGTATTAAATGTAGGATAAATGTAATATAATTACAGTATTTTGTGATAAATCTAGCTTTTGTGCATTTACACTAAAACCACTGTTAGTTAATTGTTATTCAGTGGGATTGAGGTGCTATATATAGGCGTATGTGTGTTGTTGTTATTAATATGTATGCTACTGTGGAAGAGCAAGGGTTAATTTTAATAAATCAAACAGTTGAAATTTCACCATATAAAAATTACGCTGTAAATTTTTTTACAGATGTTATTTTGATTAACATTATCTGAGCTGTAAATCATGATCGGTTTAATACTAGACATTGACCTATCCCGCTCGTGGGAGGCCAGAAAATTTAGTGGAGGGGTGTAGCATGAGGAAGAACACATTCCGACCAGGGGCGTTTTTTTTTGTTGTTTTTTTTTGCACACTGAACATGGATTGAAGCTCTTATTTTCGAACTCTCAAAGTGCATCAAATTAATTAATTTACTTTAAAAATGTTTACAGTTTTCTCCTAAATTCAGTTTTCGACATAGCTGTTTCAGTGATGCAAATTATCATTCCTTGTTGATGTGCAAAAGTCCAAAGATATCTTTATTGCTAAATCCTATGTAAATTTTTGTATGTAAATTTTACTTTGTTCTCAAATTATTCTGGGTTTAATCCAGTTATTGATGTTACAGTGGACAACTTGGCCAGGATTTTCAAGGTTTGCTCTCGTAAAAATGATTTAATCCTGGAACGTAAAAATAAACTTTTTTTTAGACTAAATTCAGTATAAAAACTCTTCAGATTCTTCCGATTAAGCTTCATTTTACAATTGGTAATGTTTTGTAAGTGTTAAATATACATTTAGCCTGAATGTTAAGTTACATATCGAGCCTAAATATAAAGTTACATTAACAACGTAAAAGCACAACCTGCCTCATGGCCCATGTCAGAAACCAAACCTGCAGTCATATAAACCTGAAAAATTAAGGCTGGGCGATTTTTTTTTTATTAATTAGAATTTATTGTTTTGGAAGGTTTTTATAATTAATCAAGAAAATCGAGCGTTTTTCAGTAAAACATTAGCAACCGTTAAGAGACGAATGATGCCGACCGCGCGATGGCGCAGCTGATCAACGCCTCTGGTGTCACGCATTCCTGGAGTGAATAGAACAAATAAAAGAGAATTTAACTAAAACTAACTTTTAGTTTTTAAGTTGACTAGTTAAACATTTTAAAAAAAATACCGATTGTTGGTCAGTCGTTCTAAAAAAAAAAAAAATCTCCGGTGTGTGTTCACAGTGTGTGTGCGTGTGTGTGTTCACTTCTCACTGCTGTGTGTGTGCACTTGGATGGGTTAAATGCAGAACACCAATTTCGAGTATGGGTCACCATACTTGACAATACGTAACGACTTTTCACTTGCATATTAAGATGCCTTCTTCAAGACACCAGAGTTTCCAGTCCTGGAAAGCTAATGACAATTTGTTGGTCCAAAGTATAGCGTAATATTCTTACTAATTTGTATTCTGATCTTGTGCTGTTCTCTTGTCTCCTTTGTCTAGATTACACAGTCAAGTGTTTACTTGACCAATGACATGGGGATTTCAGTTTTCCCAGGTTCATCTGGATTCTTCAGTTGTTTGGACCTCATGAATGGTGGGAGTACCTTCCAGGTGATGGGTGATGATGCATGTGGGCCACTCCCTAGCCCAGTCCCATTTCACCCAAACCCTGGACAAAGTCGACCTCGTTTCAGCTTTTCCCGATCTGCCACTGCAACAGCTACACGTGCAGTTAGTCCTGCAGTTAGCCCCAAAATGTATCAAAGGTAAGTGTAAAAACTTACTTTTTAGCAGATAAAAATTGGTCAGCATTGACAAAATGCTGGTGCAGTGAAATGCAATTTCAAAGTAATGCAGATATAAGTGTTTAAAGTCACCACTTCTGATAGGTACAGTGTGTTTGTGTGTGTTCCCACAGAACCATTTTCCTTGGACAACTTGAGGGTGACAAACTAGTGCAGGACAAGGCATTAGTTATTCCTTTCGAGGAGAGTGAGGCCTGTTTGTCAACAATGAAAACAAAAGTAAAAGAAGCCCTTGCTTTGGGTCCTGAAACCAGCATAGTCTTGACTGATAGTCAAGGAAATTTGCTTATCGATACCCCTGGAATTAAAGGTCTGTGTTGTGGGCTGGAGTATTGGAACAAATTCATTCTGAAGTTTGCCCCAGCTCATCAATGATGGTATCATTCTGAATTTCACACAATTTTTTAATTTATTTTTATCCCCACTGCCACAGGATCTGCGTATTGGAAACAGAGCTCCAGACGTATTTTTGCAATAGCAGAGGATGTATTTGCAGAGATGGGGAGGAGGAAACATAGGAAACTAGGACATATTTTAAAAATAAGGGCAAACTTACCCAAGTAAATAGAATGATACATTTGAGTAAACAATTTTTTACACAGCATGACTAAATAAATTCAACTTACTTATTGTAGTCAGAAACTGTAGCTGGAATCGGAACTCTCAGTTCTGCCCATTGCCCGTCTCTTGTCCTCGCCCTTCTCTGGACAGTGAGATTTTCATTTGCCGAATGGAAAGAGGAGCACATGAGGACTTCCCTGGTGTCCTTCCATTCGACGTAGAGCAGCTCGTTGTCACGGATCCAACGAATACTCCCACGAGGAGCATTTCTGGGCAGCTTGTTGGCAGCGGTTTTTGGGACACCCACACGGTTGCTCCGGACAGTCCCACAGGCCCTGATGCCCTTCTGTAGTAGGTCTTTGAACAGTGATGGGCTTGTGTAGAAATTATCTACGTACAGTATGTAGCCTGTTCCAAGGTTTTTCTCATCCACCAGCGCCATCACTGATTCGTAGCTCAGCCCCTTGCTTTCTCGGCTTGGTGGTAAAGGAGATTTTCCTTCATAAATGATAAAATCCCAAGTATAAAAGTTGGCTGAGTCCGCTAAAACAAATAGCTTGTAGCCCCATTTGGTTGGTTTCTCTTTATGGTACTGCTTCAGGGAAATCCTGGCCTTGGATGCCACCATCCTCTCGTTTATGGCAATGTTTTGGTAGGGATGAAAATATGTTTTGCATGCATCACGCAGCTCCTGATAGACTGGCTTCAGTTTTCCTAGCCGGTCATAAGCAGGTGTGCCTTTTTTTTTCATATTTTCAGCATCCTTCTTCGGATGACTCAGATGAAGTGCTGAGGATATGGCTTGGAACTTCCGGCACGAGATAACGATGGCAGGAAAGCCAAGACTGTAAATTCTGGATCCATTCCAATAATCTGTCAGTACTGGTAACTTTACCAGACCCATGTAAACCAGTACTGACAGATAAGAGTACAGGTCCTTCATGGTCATGTCCTGCCATGGTCTTCGTGTGGTGTCCTGATGCTCAGCTGCATATGCATTTGAATTCTGAATTATCGTCTGACAAACTGTGTGTGAAAAAAACAACTGAAACAGCTCCAGAGCACTGTAGGACTCTGTGGAGATAAGCTGAGGGCCAGGAGTCCGTGCTGGTCTGAAAGTTGTCTGAGATGGTGGCCTGTCTGGTTCATCTGAGGTGTGCCATCTTGCCTCAGTGTTGCCAGGGGAAACAACATGTTCTGTTGGTCTCCCTCTTCCTCTGGTTTGTCCTCTCTCCATAACTCTTCCTCTGCTCTGTCCTCTCTCTCTCCCTCTTCCTCTGGCTTGTCCTCTCTCCATCACTCTTCCTCTGCTCTGTCCTCTCTCTCTCCCTCTTCCTCTGGCTTGTCCTCTCTCCATCACTCTTCCTCTGCTCTGTCCTCTCTCTCTCCCTCTTCCTCTGGCTTGTCCTCTCTCCATCATTCTTCCTCTGCTCTGTCCTCTTACTCTGCTCTGTCCTCTCTCTCTCCCTCTTCCTCTGGCTTGTCCTCTCTCTATCACTCTTCCTCTGCTCTGTCCTCTTCCTATGCTCTTTCCTCTTCCTATGCTCTGTCCTCTTCCTCTGCTCTGTCCCCTTCCTCTGCTGTGTCCTCGCCCTCTTCCTCTACCTTCATTTCCAAACCTTATGAAATTATTAGCTGTTGTAGCTGATGTTGATGCAGCAGATGTAGATGGTTCACATCTATCAGCAGGTAAGTCCACACTATCATCATCTGAATACCTATTGAAACAATATAAAACTGACTAGTACAAAACAACTTTATCACATGTAATTCATTATACATCTACATACACATCTATATTGATAACTGTCACATAATTCTGTGTAATATTTACTTGTATCCCACTAAAAATAGTACAGATAATAAGCTCACATAGTAAAGATAGTATATTAGTGTGAAAAAAGTTGTAAACTCACTGTTCTTGAGTTGAATCAGACATCTCTTCTGGTAAAAGCGCATCAGGCTCGTCTTCGCAGGAGTTATGATCTTGCTCTTCATCGCTCGAATTACACAGTTCATCAAGAACTTCAAAAAGTGTAAAACACTTTTTAGGCCTAGGTCGAGCCATCTTGAGATTGTGCAGTTGAGAGTGAAAGTGCAGCCAGTGTGTGTACTGGCTTTCTGGGGTGCACGTTTACAAAACATTCAGCAGCATTTCCAAACAGACGCTTGATTACTATTGGCAGGTGTTTCCATTTTAATCTAAACGTGGTTTCTACTGGTTAACGTTTGTGTCAATATCAGATTTCAAAGAGATCATAGGTCCACTGAGAGGCAGACATCAATTGAGCGTTAGTAACAGCTCTGGCAGCTCTGTTTGGTTACTGAGACTGCCTTGCCTTGCTGTTATTGGACATAATGTTGTAAACGAGGACTACCAACACGGCAACATATATTCTTAGTTGATGTATCAGGTATTGAATGAATAAATTATAATGGGCTTTTTTTTTGCAATAATGTATACAGCATAGGGGTAGGTTTTGCAATAATGGTTTTGCAATAATGTATACAGCATATATTCTCTATGTATAATATTATTTTCTGAATATTTTTGGCTAAATACTAGAATCAATGTATATGTTATGAACTTTTAGCATGAAAATCAAAGTTTGAATGATTACAAGTGGGGTTGTTGACTTTTTGTTACAAAGGTGAAAACTCCTGTAAGGATACAGATTTTTTGATGCACACTCTTGCAGAGCCGGATTATCCTTAAGGGCACTTGGACCAGTGCCCAGGGGCACCAACCATTCACAACCACTAGGGGGGCACCACATGACACAAGCTTTAAAAAATGTTTTCGTAAATTGTTATATTATTAACTTGAAATTCTTGAAAGACCGAATTACATAACTCGTTTATGTACACTAACTTAACAACAATAATAATAATAATAAATTATAAATAAATAAAGATTACATGACCACTATCACTCCCTGACCACTATCACTCTTATTATTGTTACTTATATCATTAAATAAAGTTGTTATTCTAATAAAAAACGCATTATATTTAATTTGAGTTATTTTTAACCTTAAATAATACTGCCAACTGATAGGGCTCTCTGTATGTTTACAGCATTAGGTGAGATTTATTTTATTCTTGAAAAAAATTAATGCCTATCTATCTTGTGTACCTAATATTTATCCAAATGAGTCAATATTAAATCAAATCACAATAATTGAATTGAATTGAAATCGTGAAATTTGTGTCAAGCAATAATAATAAAAAAAGTAGCTTACCAGAAAGTAGCTTACCTTGCTTACCATGTGCAAGTTTGCAGCTGTAAATATCAATCAATCTATTTTTTCTCTGACTTCACATTCAAAAAACAGGTGTGAACATTTTCTACGATTGCAAATTTCAATTTACAAGTTCGGATTTTTTTTACAAGCTCTCATTTGTTTTGTTTTTCTCTCTGTCACTTCAAATTCAGATCACGTGAGTGTGAATATTTTTGTTTTTCATCAATATTTTTATTGAGTTTTAACATAATCAATGTACTTACATATAAAACATGCTTGACACTTAAGGAAAACATAAATGTAAAGGACAGAGTCATTAAGAATAA
Source organism: Leuciscus leuciscus (assembly GCF_965113295.1). NCBI lineage: Eukaryota > Metazoa > Chordata > Actinopteri > Cypriniformes > Leuciscidae > Leuciscus > Leuciscus leuciscus. The sequence goes on along the minus strand of NC_138728.1, from coordinate 27,644,026 downwards.
GAATAATAATAATAATAATAATTTTTTTTATAAAATAAAAAATAACTAAAAGCTTCTCATCTCATACTATTTGACTATTTGACATAGCTTCTCAATCAGCCACTGGTACGTCATTTCCACCATGTTCAAGAAAGAATAAGAAAGGATTCCAGATTTCCTCAAACCTCCTATATTTACCTTTCACAATATAAGTTACCTTTTCGGGGGGTTTTTTTCCGTTTTTTTGTTCTGAAAGTTCTCACATCGTATTCTACAAGCTCTCACATTTTGCACCATATTTACCTTTATAGACATTGGAGATATGGTCGAAAGCACTTCCAGCCAGGTACATGAGAGTGCACTCCAAGGAGATGGCGACGAGGAAGACCTGGGGGAAGATGAGGACGTTAGGGATGTCGTCAATGAAAACACCTCCAGGCCAGATGTGCCGCCGAAGCCTGTGGATCATTTTACCCTCTCAACTGATCCTGCACTATGGGGAGATCTAACCGAGCTAATGATAGAACTGGCTATTTCTAAAGGTTCCGCCGCCTATCACAATCGGGCAGCTAAATACCCCGCCTCTGCACGGGACACTGGTATGAAAAAGCGATTTCTTACAAATGATCTTTTGCAATGCCACCTCCCAAACAAACAGGTGGTGTCTAGAGATTGGTTAATTTACTCGCCTTCAACAGGCATGGTTTATTGCTTTGCATGCAAATTGCTGTCCTTGCAGCAAAATGCTTTTACATCTGGATATTCTGACTGGAAACATCCTGAGCGAGTTTCAGCTCATGAAAAGAGTGCAAGCCATCATGAAAGTATGTTAGCCCTTTTAAGGAGATCAAGGAATGTGGGCACAGTGGATGCCTTACTCAGGCAACAGAGAGATGATGAGGCAAAGTATTGGAGAGAGGTTTTGCAGCGTGTTGTGGCTGTAATCAAATTCTTGAGTGTGAGAGGTTTAGCGTTCAGAGGGGAGGACGAACTTCTGGGCTCATCGAGGAATGGCAATTATCTCTGACTGTTGGAACTCATTGCAGAGTTTGATCCATTCTTAAAAGAGCACCTGGAGAAATACGGTAAAAAGGGAAGAGGCACCACATCTTACCTGTCATCTACTGTGTGTGATGAGCTCATTTGTTTAATGGGTGAGAAAGTAAAGAGGAGGATCGCATCCGAACTACAGCATGCCAAATATTTTTCAATCATCACGGATTCATCACCTGACATGTCACATACTGACCAGCTGACATTTAACTTTAGATGTGTCAGTGATGAAGGTGAAGTAGTTGAGCGATTTGTTGGTTTCGAGCCTATTTATAGCCACACGGGAGAAAGCCTTGCTGATTGTGTTGTGAAAATGATAAATGATCTTGAGTTAGACCTGTCAAATTGCAGAGGCCAAAGTTACGACAACGCCAGTAACATGTCCGGTAAATACAATGGCCTTCAGGCTCATCTTAAAAAAAGAAATCCCCTGATTCATTATGTGCCCTGTGCTGCACATTCACTCAATCTCGTGGGGGTGAACAGCATAGAGGACAGTTGTCCACATGCAAGAAATTTCTTTGACTTGCTCCAGTCTCTCTATGTGTTTTGTGCGAAGTCCACACACCGCTGGGATAAAATCTTCCACAACACAGATGTGATCAGGACTCTAAAACCCTTATCCAATACCAGGTGGACATGCAGAGCGGACTCGACCAAGGCATTGAAGGAAAACTACAAGGCCATCAGAGAGGCTTTGGGCAGATTTTCCATCGATCCGGAGGAGAAGGGGGATGCCAGACGTGAGGCCAGATCACTCTGCGCTCAACTTGATAAATTGGAGACCGCGATTATGACAAATGTTTGGGATAGCATACTAACCAGGTTCAAGGCCACTACTGAGACTTTGCAAAAGCATGACATAACTTTAGACAATGCAGAACGTCTTTTGGAGTCACTGCGTTCTGCATTATGTGGCATCGCAGATGGATCAGTTTGAGAAGTACGAAAATGCCGCTCGAGATATTGAGGGAGTTACTCAGCTATGTGAGGAGGAGACCAAAAGAGTAAAAAAACGAAAATATTGTCCAGATGAATCAGGAGAAAGTGATGCTCTACTAGGCCTGCATGGCAGCCGACGATTCAAAGTGGAAACCTACAATGTCATCTTGGACAAGTTGCTGTCTCGTCTTGCCAAGCGCATCGGCGCATACACAGAATTGAACAAACTATTTAGCGTTTTGTTTAACACCGACACAGATTGTAACTTCGATCTAAGTACCTATGCTTACCCTGGATTTAGTTCTTAATTTACTGTTGGGGGGGGGGGGGATTCTTCTTTCTTGGCCAGGAAGATATTATATTTCCTAGAGTTAATAACTGTTTATGCTTTCTGTTCATTGGATGAACTGATAGACTAATCATACTATTGATTCTGCTACAGTAAATTCTGAAAATTATTAATTATTGATCATAATTCGTTATGAATAATAATTACTTAGATTTATACGTGGGCGTATAAACGCTACATGTTTGGTGGAGAATAATGCGGGAAGTTTAACCTAAAATTGTAAGCATATTACCAAGTAATTTATCTGTTCATATTATGCGGATGAGGGATCCGGACCTCTGAGAGTCTGTGTGTGACGTATGGAGAGCGCGCCGCGCTTGAATGCTACCTGCTGCTCGAGCTGTCTACTCTAATCTAGTCTGCCTCGCTTCCCATGTTATTTTAATTTAACTGCAGTAAAATAACCCAAGATATAAAATCTCACACTACGATAAGGTAAGAATTGAGCGTGTCCCTCAATTTCTGAAATACTTCGATTATAGCCTACTGACGTCTGCGTGTCCCAGCGTCTTTCAAAGCTATATGTGTGTGTATCAGCCAGAGTGCTTAATGAAATTATACTGCAGTAATTAAAATAACCATATAAGAACGAATATTCTCCTCACAGAGCGACGAGCGTGTTTCTAACGTTATATATCTGATACAACGTGCGTGTTCCACGGCGATCAGTGATAAACATAGAAGCCTTATATATACTTGTCTTACTGGCAGTGCGAGTTCCACTGCTAAGACAAATATTCCCTTCAGTTAGTTTTATTTCTCAGGTTGTCAGTGCGCGTCCCACTACAATCCCCGTGAAAAACTATAACTGTTAAGCTTATCTGTTTGTGTCTGTTCAATGAATCCTCAATGAATTAAATTTAGATTTAAAAGGTATTTGAAGTTACTGTGTAGGAAATCAATTTCAATCTCATCAGTGAAATGTTGCTGCATTGTGTTTTTGATTGTGATGTAATGTTTAGGGTAAATAAGTAATAAATGACTTAGATCTAAGCATTTAGGTGTTTTGTACGGCTTAAGTTTAGTTTTAAAAGATAATAGACTAATTAAAAATGAGAGACCAAACAAAAGCAGATTACTAATTGAATTGACCAAAGAAGTATTTTAACAAGGTAGCATTCAAAGGCCTAAACTGTATACAAACAGATTTCAAACAAATATAAACTCTGATAAGATTAAGGAATTGAAAGGGGTTTAAAAAATCATTCTAGAACAAAATTAAAAAAAATTTAATTTACAAACAAAAACTGGTTTTAGGCACGCTTGGATCCATGAAATTATTTTTAATATCACTAAGCTTTCATAAAGGCACTGTATATCAAGCTTTCACTCAGACGTCCCTCATAAGGGGACTGCACATATCATACATAGTTTGTATGTGTGTTATGTGCAATGCCTTGTTGAGGGTCGTCTGGCTGAAAGCCTGATATGCAGTGCCTTTATGAAAGTGTATCAATATACAGTGTGGTTGCCCTTTACATGTTGGAAATCCTCAGACCTCAGGCTTCTTTGCCCAGGCCTTTACCAGTGGCCCATTTTCATAGTTTGCAAGGAGACAAGCTACCGTGTACAGTTGATTGATGCTCCTCAAAACCCGTAGGGGAATCACAGAATCAAAAAACGTGTGCTTTTTGACCCAGCGAATGGTCCGGTGTATCCTCCCTGTCATCCTCTGGTGGCGGTCTTTCCCTTCTCTCCCAAAACCCTTGTCTTGTAGGAGAGAAGTTGTTCCGCTCAAATAACACAGGAACAGCACCCTTTTTTAACAGCCGTCGACCTGTTTCTGATGCTGGTTCACGGATGTCTTCCGTTTTGAAGTGCCGGCTACACACCCGGGTGTAAATAAGTTGTAAATCTGTTTTGTACCTGATCGCATCCAGGTAATACGCATTTCCGTGATGAAGGCATAGCTAGTTAGCAAACTGTAGGCTGTAGTAACTAATAGTACTGACAGTAACTCGCAATTAAGCAGCAAACTGATGCGAATAATGTGCTCTAATTATATTGTTAGGGGAGGGGCCAGCCTCATTGACTCCAGTGCGTCATCAACAGTAGGGACCATTTTAGCCCCGCCCAAAAAATCCTGAACACAGCATTGGTGAAAAACTGTTTAACGGTCTAACTCCACAATTCAGTACTTCACAGTTCACAGTCTTTGTAATGTGTTTTAGCAATACATTTCTAACATTTCTAATGTGTTTAGATTTTTTTTTTTTTTTTTGCCTTTACAGGGACTTTAATTTCAGTAAGTAATTTCTTAGCGAGCGCTAAAAGAGTAGGTACTATAAAGCCTGATCACATTAATAATAATAATAATAATAATTTGTTACATTTATATAGCGCTTTTTCTGAGACCTCAAAGCGCTTTACATAGAAGGGGGGGAATCTCCTCAACCACCACCAATGTGCAGCATCCACTTGGATGATGCGACGGCAGCCATATTGCGCCAGAACGCCCACCACACACCAGCTTACTGGTGGAGAGGAGACAGTGATGAAGCCAATCAGTATATGGGGATGATTAGGAGGCCATGATCGACAGAGGCCAAGGGGCAAATTTGGCCCGGATGCCGGGGTTACACCCCTACTCTTTTTCGAAGGACATCCTGGGATTTTTAATGACCACAAAGAGTCAAGACCTCGGTTTAACGTCTCATCCGAAGGACGGTGCTCTTTTTGGCAGTATAGTGTCCCCGTCACTACACTGGGGTGTTAGGACCCACACAGACCACAGGGTGAGCACCCCCTGCTGGCCTCACTAACACCTCTTCCATTAAATAGGAATGCGATCCGGATATCCGCCATGTTGACGTTATCATGTGACCTACAAAATTATCACAAGCACAACAACTTAAAAGATATGAGCAACTGTCACATTCATGTTAATTTGGACATGTTTTGTATTCACCTGCCTTCGTCACTCATCTGTTATCATGGACACTAATGTGCACTCATCAGTCACCTTCATTAACACCTGTATATGTTCAGTTCTCCTTCAGTTCAGTGTCCTGTATCGTCTATGTTAGGTGTGTGTTGCTCTCCGTTTGCCATTCTGTTGGAACTATTGTAAATAAACCTTTGTACTTAATCGTATCTATCCTCCTCATCTGTCTGCCAGCAACCACCTGTGACAGCAACAGGTTTAATTAATATATCTGTACATTTCTTAAAATTGATGAAACCTGCTGATTTTGTGGTCTTGTTGAAGAGTGCCCATTAAGTGTCCAAATATTTTGTAAGTGTAGTATAACCAATAAATATAGGGTTGATTTAAGTCCTTATATTTTGAACCCTACTAATGTGACCCACAGTTTTATCCTTAAAAATATTATTTTTTATTACAAAAACCCCAAATCGTCATCTCTTGAATATGTTGTTCATTTCTTTATTTTATATGCAAAATGTTTCACCCACACGTAAAAGTGGTTTAAATCTTCTTTATTTTTCTTGTTAAATTTAAGTATCGTTTCATCCCTCTGCCTTATAAATAACAAGAAATGCATTTCTTGATGTATTCAAATTCTTGAATTATTCAAAGATGTTTAACCCCTTCATTGTGCTTTTTTTTCCTGTGTATATAATCTCATATTATGATGTACGCAAAATATTTATGTTTTCTGTTTTTTTCCGGGTTTTTTTTCTGTTGTCATTATGATTGTTTATTGTTACAGATACAACCATGGTATCTTTCCATGATCTTGTATGTAATTATAATTTCTGCAATAACAAAATGATATAAGCGACAGGTGCGCCAACACTTCATAGCATCAATAACTCGACAGCCCTACCTAGAATGGTTTTCGTTTGTAATGTCTGCACGAAGACTGTTGATATTATACTCGAAAAATGTAAGTGTCACTACTTAAAAATAGAGATTACCCCAGAATGAATTGCATTGCTAACCCACCCCAACACTTACACACAATAATAATGATAAATTCTGATCAATACTTTTTTTTTTACTGAAAATTATATTTTTGTCAAACAAGCTAAATGTTATTTGTTTTGTCATGACATAATCATAACACAATCATTACTACATGAAAAGAGGTTAATCTGGACCACTATTTTCCTGTTAGTTTTACTATTATCACACCGTGTTCGTTTGTTGGCCAGAGGAGAACTGCCCCCCCGACTGAGTCTGGTTTCTCCCAAGGTTTTTTTTCTCCATTCTGCCACCTGATGGAGTTTTGGTTCATTATCACTGTCGCCTCTGGCTTGCTTAGTTGGGCACACTTAATATTCAACAATATTATTGATCTGACTGCACTGATGCTGTTGAACTGAACTGAGCTAGATGATGACATCACTGTTTTCTGCAGAACTGCTTTATAGATGAAATGAACTAAATTAATAACTGATCATCTTTACAATGGAACTGAATAAACACTGAACTGACTTCAGATGAACAGCAGCAGAAATGCATCATTTTCCTGTTTGAAACAATCTGTATTGTATAAAGCGCTATATAAATGAATGTGACTTGATATTGAAGTGGACTGTGGCTAACGGATTCTGGCTGTGTGAGAGTTGCGACGCGCATGAACTAACTCTTCTGCATCTGTCGTAATTTAGATGTACTTTTAAGATGGAAAACAGATAATAGAGAGAGGAGTTTTTTTTTCTTCAGACTGTTTCATTTTTGTGTGGTTATCTGGGCAGATATTGTGTAATATCGGCATGACTTGCTTGGTCTATGAAACTTAACCGTCCCAGTCCAGACTGTAAAGTCATTGTTGGCTTTAAAGTCGACAGTTTCATAATTTTTGCTGTTGGCTGGCCAGATAGCGTGTGTGGTCCTGGTATTAGGGCAGGGGTTCTCAACCTTTTGCAACTCATGGCCCACCAATGACTGTTTATTAAAAACATTCCGAGGACCACCTTTCCAAATATGATAGTATTAACACGGAATAACAGAAAATTAAAAAAGTACAATGATATACTCTGCTGTTAATCTGTTATGTCACTGTAGCAGACTAGGTCAAGTTAGGGGATGGAATATACAGTTTGTACAAAAAAAAAAAAAAACATAAAAAAAAATATAAAAAATGTCTATGGAAAGTCCAATAAAACATGAAAACCCAGCGCTATACAGGCTATACTTATAAGGGCCAAATGTCCTCACAACTAGTGGGGACATTTTATTGGTCCTCGCTAGTTAAACAGGCTTATTAATCATTCAAAACATGTTTTTATTTAAATTGAGTGTTTTCCACCTGTTTCTGTGATGGGTAGGTTTAGGGATAGGGGTTGGGTTAGGCGATAGAAATATCATTAACCTGATATAAAATTAATGAAAGTATATGCAATGTTCTCATAGTGAAACAAACATGAGTGAGCGTGTGTGTGTTTTTGAGGTTTAACCTACAGTGTGGGGACCAAATCTAAAACCTAAAGTAAACATTGTGTGGGCAATGAGTCAATGAGAGTTGTCTTCTGAGGTGAAGAGGTCTGAAACATTTGGGGGTGGAGTCTCCATTCTCCTGGAGACACCCCGCCCCAGGACAGTATGTCTGCTCCTTGGCTCAGTCTGCCCGGCTCGTGCACCGTGCTCAAGGAACGCCATCTTGTAAAGAGATCTCGACCTGAGGCCGCCCTGGCGATTTATAAAGGCCACCACTGTCATGTTATCTGAATGGACGAGGACGTGACGCCCCTCTAGGGCTGGCAGGAAGGTTTTGAGAGCCAGGAAAACAGTCATCATTTAGAGCCAGTTGATATGCATGTGTTGCTCCAAGCTGGTCTAGGAGCCGAATGCAGTCTGCCCACACACAAAGCATCCCAACCTTCCAGGAGGCATCTGTAGTGACAACCTTCCTTCTGGAGGTCATTCCCAACTGGACGGCTGCCTGATATAGGTGAGGGCCCCTCCGGGACTCAGGCTTTTACCCAGTACTGCAGGGGTCGCATGTGGAACAGGCCCAATGGTACCACAGTGGTGGCGGCTGCCATCAGGCCCAGCAAGCTTTGGAAAACTATGAGAGGAAGGAAATCCTGTACTTTGAAAGACATCGCTAGCCGCTGAATACTTATTGAGTGTTCCGGCGTGAGCCAGGCCCGCATCTGTGCAAAGTCGATTACTCCCCCCAGGAAAGCGACTCTGATTCTGTGCCCAAGACGCTAACAGAGCTCATGCTCCGACCGGGCTAACAACAACCAGTGGTCGAGGTAGTTCATGAAGCGGATTCCCATCTGTCTCAAAGGAGAGAGAGCAGCGAGCAGCGTCCTTGCACTTTGTAAAAGTGTATGGAGCCAGAGAGAGTCCAAATGGGAGTACTGTAGCTTGGTAAGCCACCCCCTCGAACGCAAATCTCAAGAACAGTCTGTAATGAGGGGCTATTTGGATATGAAAGTAAGCATACACTGTAAGTACACTGATTTAAAAATGCATTCAAGATTTAATCACAATATTTTATTTATTTCCACATTTGTATCTTGACAATAAGAAATGATAATATTACAATTACAAAAAATTCATCCACATTTCGTCCAACATTTCCCAATTGTTGGCTGCAAATTATGCATGCAATTAAACAATTAAATCGCTTCCACCGAAGATCATCAGTTCACCCAGCTAAACTAAATATGAACTAAATTTGGCCGCTATACGAAATTAACAAAAATTCTACGGGTTCGAAAATGAACTTCAAAATCACTATGTAACTAAAAGCAATCCCACATCACAATTTTATTTACCCTATATAAACATTATTTGTATACCCTAGTCTTCAGTAGTGTTAGGGGCTCGGGGCAAATTTAAATGTTGAAATCATGAGTGCCTGTGCACTGATCCAATTGAAAAGAGCATCCACTGGTGAACTAAAGCATACCTCCACTCAAAATTACCACTAAAAATAAAAAAGACAGAATAACAAAGTAGCAGGTCCAAACCTACTCGAAGACTACACAAAACAAAACAAAAGTGTAAATACTCACATGTGACCACAGTAGTTACTTCCGCGGGAAAAATAATCCAAACAATCACTTACAACAACGGGACGGCCACATACCATTCCTCCCACACAAAACAGTTGAAGATTATAAACGTAATAGTTTTGGACGAGCCCCCAATTATGTTATGGTCAAAGCCACAACACAAAAGAGGGTCAGCACAAAATGCTCGGTCCAATAGAGGAATTTATTTAAGGACAATAATCATTACATAAAAGTGGGAGAACAGTAATCGGGAAAGCCAAACAGCCAAAATGTATAATTTTCCTGTTATCACTGTAAAGCTGCTTTGTTTTTATAAAGCACTATATAAATAAAGGTGACTCGACTTGATACTGAAGTGGACTGTGGCTAACGGACTCTGGCTGTGTGGGAGCTGTGACGAGCATGAACTAACTTGTCTGCATCTTTCGTAATTTAAAATATATTTTTAAGATGGAAAAGAGATAATAGATGGAGTTTTTTCTTCTTCTTCAGACTGTCTCATTTTTTAGTGTGGTGATCTGGGCAGATATTGTGTAATATTGGCATGACTTGCTTGGTCTATGAAACTTAACCATCCCAGTCCAGACTGTAAAGTCATTGTTGACTAAAGTTAACAGTTTCATAATTTTTTCAGTTGGCTGGCCAGATAGCGTGTGTGAGGTTCTGGTATTAGGGGATAGAATATACAGTTTGTACAAAATAAAAATCATTATGTAAGAATAAAACATGAAAACCCAACGTGTACATGTTCAGGTTTGGCTGCTTGTGAGGACATTTCACTAATTTAACGTAATAACCAATTACCACAAAATACTGGGAATTTATTAGTGCATTTATAAAAATGAAGATGTTGTAGATGTTATCCACAATTTCTCTCTCCTCAGCTTTAGATGGAGGTTCTTTCTTTGGCTTCTTTAATTCAATTCACAATTATTTGTATAGCGCTTTTCACAATACACACCGTTCAAAGCAGCTTTACAGAAAATGCATGCGCCTACATTACAAATTAGAGTGATCTGTTATCAGATATGACTGTCTTTAAATATACAGATCACACAGTTAGCTAAAAATTTATTTATTTAAACAATGTAATACTTTTAGACAGAAACAATGAGTTCATTAGATTAATATCACTTCGTAGTTGTCGCATTTTTACAAGCTGCCAGTAGAATATTACAAAGATATCCATTATTGGTCCTAATCTTCATAGGGAAGATGCCCAAGTACACTGGTTTTAAAATGCATTCAATACTTAATGACAATGTTTTATTTATTTCTACATTTATATATTGCCAGTAAGAAAGGATAATATTGCAATCACGAAAAATATATCCACATTTCCTCCAACATCTCCCAATAGCTGGCTGCCTGATTAAAGTCTTATTTTGGGAGTAATAAAAAAAACGTTTATTTTCCCAAACAAATTCCCTGAACTTCATAGTTCCTCATGTTTGTCTAGGTTATACTTGATGAACAGTTTTTGGAAGTTATCAAGTCCTTTCTCAGTATAGCTGAAGTAATGTGAAGTTAACCCATTGTTTAAATCATCCATCAAACTGTACTGATTTAAATCGTATATCATGTGATGTCCATCTAAGTATTTGATTGTCTCTCTAATTTAGGATTTCTAAGTTTCCTAAACAAACCTTCAAGGGAAGTTTTGCCCAACAATTCAGTTTTTCTAATTATGTATGTTGACAAGTTCAAAACTTGAACTTGAAAATGACAACAAAACAAGAGTTTGTTGTTTGAATTGCCATGAATTCCAAATGACCACTAGGGGTCATTGTTTCTGTTTCATGTCCACACTGTCTATATAGTGAAGCATTGTCCTTTAATTATTTTTTAAACCTTGCCATCCCCTTCTTCTTCTTGTCATGTGATTCATTAGCTTTAGTATAAATAACCCAGTGTTAGTTCTAGTCTTTGTCTGGTTTTGTACCTGTATGATCGTGTTTTCTGGTGAGTTATTGTTTTTTTGTTTTTCTCTTGTATCTCAACAATATCATTATTTTTCCTAAAATTATTGATTACTCAAAGCTTTTCAGCACCATGTATGTAGTAGCAATCTGGTAGTCAGTGGTCTGGTAGCTGTAGTTTTACATTTGGTCCTTTGACAAAATTTGAGTTTACTTGATTTTATAGACATTAAGTATTTGCCCATACAGAGATGGGTAGAGTATCCAAAAACTGTACTCAAGTAAAAGTACAAGTAATAATCTTAATAGATACTTGAGTAATGTTTCCATTGGATACTTTTTTACTCTTACTCAAGTAGCCTAGCTAATATAAACATATATATCTAATTTAAATGATTATATTATTATCATAATTATATATCTTTGTAACAAACACAGGAGAGAGAAGCATTATTTCTGTAATAATAACAAACACAGCTACATTTTGATTATTAGACAATGTCAAAATGAAGTAAACCTGCAGAGTTTTGTGTTCAAACGTGTAAAGGGAACCATGCACTGACACTGAGAAAAAAACAAGTGAAAACTCTTCACCCTCATGATTGCTACTGAACATCTGAACACAAACAACAATCTTTTTGCATCTGTTCTCCAAAATGTAATCAAATATTTCTGCATTAACTGTGTAAACTGGTTTACTTTGTCTAAGCAAAGGCATTCGTTTTCAAAACAAACAGGTCGCCGCCACTGCACAATACCCACACATTACCATGGGTTGATGGGGGTTCATTTCATACTCTGTGAACAATGGTAGCTTTTGTAATGTATAAATTAAGGTATATGTCCAAAAAACTGGTAATGTCATAATCTGTAACAGTGGTATCGTGAGTCAAACCAGTTAATTTACATGTTACCACATGTAATTTGCTTTATATGATGAACAGATTTGATTTAGGAATTAAGCTCAACTGAACCTGCTTGATGCGCGAGAACAAACCTCTTGCGCAGGCCAAAGAGTTGATGAATGTTTATGTGAATAAAAGCCAATAATATCTGTCTGCAGAGCCACAGTTTTGCCCCAGCAGTTTCACCTGTTGCTTGCAGGTCTTCAGGCTCCTTTACTGAAATAAAACAATGCTTGTGTCATGAACACTTTAATCTTTTACGTTTTTCCCTCCAAAAACAGAACAGCCTGGTATAATAAACACACTTTATTTTTCAAAGCCTGGCATAACAAATAAACTTTCGAATAGACATTCAAAGGGTAATTATTAGTCTAAAGTCAAGATAACTCTAATTCCTTAAGTTAATTAATTCTGCCTGGGGTTAATACGTAAACTTGAACACAAATAAAACTTAATTTCAAACAGGCTGAAAGTGTGAGCATATTATTAATTTGTTGGAAACATAACCAGAAATACAATTTAATTTACATTTACCTTTTAGTACGGACATACCATTATTTTGCCATTACCATATTACCATTGATCATTTACTATAAAATTATACAAGTGCAATTACACCAAGAAGTACTTTTTTTTTTTTTTTTTATAATCAAATTTCAGGGTTGTAAAAGGATGACACTCTAGCGTTTTTGTTGTCCCTAACCTCTGACATGAATAAATGCATGTCCTCTTTGTTTTTGAACGTGAAATAAAATGGGGCCCTTATTTCGTCATATTCATCCAGAAGTTTGTCACGATGTGCACGCAGTTGAGCAAGGGCATTCAGTGCATCTTCATCCTCCATGCAGACAATACGTGGTGGCAAGTATTTAAAGGAAGTAAAATAATGGCAAATGAAAAAAAAATATGCATTGCATTAACCATGCTTGCATTTTAATGCATTGTATTTTTAGGGCTTGTATTTTTATGGGCTGAAATTCAGCATGGTTGAATATTTAAGCTGTGAATATTTCAATTCAAAACATTTCAAACACATTTTCATTATTAAAAATTAAATAATCCATATTCACCTTTCATAATTTCACTTCACCAGCAAGTGGTGCAAAAGCGCGTGTTGTTGACGAAGACCAGAGCAACAGTTAGAGCAAGCCATTCATAAAAGCTCATTTACAGCAATGTAAGTGTATTTGTGATTATACTGTTTTATGTTAAATTCAGTGTCTTCACGGTTACTTTTCCTGTGTAGCCTACATGCATCTTTCTCTACCGTGAACGAGATTATAATGTTATTCCCCCGATACGGATGTACAGATCCAATGTGACATTTGAGGTTGACATATATTTCTCTTGGTTGTTTAGTTGCCTTAAATTTATATTGCGGCGATGTGCTGCATGCAGTAGGCTACTAGGGTTTCCCTCAATACTTCAGAACATATAAAACGCTTAACATAGCTTAATGGATTAATACAGTGATATAAAAGACCAAACTCGCACCTTATTGGGGATGTAGGCTGTACTATATAGGCTACAGGCAAGCAGATGGACTCAGAATATGAACTTAACGCTCAAAATTTAATGCTGAGCGTTTCCCAGTGATATACTGGCATAAAGTTGGCTTGACGTTGGACATTCGCACATTTAGGGACCGTCTCTAAAGTGTATACGACTTTGGTATACACATTTCTAACTCCGATAGCATTTGAATAGAACGACTTACAGTCATAAAACCAACTGTAAAGTGTTCATGTAGTGTCAGGCATAATGCGCACCTTTTATATTTTTTTTATATTTATTCATATAGAATGAAGTTTGCTATTGAAGTTAGAAACGTGTATGCCAATGTTGTATGCAACTTCAGAGACGGGTCCAAATGTCAAATTTTCAAGCCAATTTTAAATTTAAATTTAGCAGACGCTTTTATCCAAAGCGACTTACAGTTAAACTAACAATAGAACAACAATATGCAAGTCCTATGACCCTTCCCAGTTTAATCTAATGCAGTAGCCTATATATAGAAGAGAAGAGAAGAGAAGAGAAGAGAAGAGAAGAGAAGAGAAGAGAAGAGAAAGTGTTAGTATTAATTGATCAAGTGTTGATTTTATGCCACTATATCACTGGGACACGCTCAGCATCAATCTTTGCGCGTTAAATTAATATTCTGAGTCCATCTGCTTGCCTGTAGCATATATAGTACAGCCTACATCCCCAATAAGGTGCGAGTTTGGTCTTTTATATCACTGTATTAGTCCATTAAGTTACGTTAAGCGTTTTGTCCCGACAGAAGGGGAATCCTTGAGTATGATGAGGTATTGAGGAGAAACCGATTACAATCCCGTTCATGGTAGAGAAAGCTGATAACGTAGGCTACTACACAGGGAAAATAACAATGAAGTTATATACTGCGCATATATACTGACTGAGATAATCATCACAAAAACGTAATGCATGCTCAATTGCTATAAATGAGTTTTAATGAATGAATTGTGCTCTAACTGTTGCTCTGGTCCTTCGTCAACAACACGCGCCTTTGCACAACCTGCTGGTGAGGTCGACTAACAGCAGATGGAGAGTATACTCGGTAATCTACTGCTTTTCCTTCAGTTCCTGGATGTCAATGTTGAATTTACTGTCAAATTTGAACCACTGAATTTGTGGAAGCGAATTTGCAAAGCGAAATAATATGGACCTGTTGAATATTATAGGTTGTATTTTTAAACAGTTTGAATATTTTGGAATATTTAATTTTTAATAATGAAAATGTGTTTGAAATGTTTTGAATTGAAATATTCACAGCTTAAATATTCAACCATGCTGAATTTCTGCCCATAAAAATGCAAGCCCTAAAAATACAATGCATTAAAATGCAAGCATGCTTCTTTCTTTTTTTTCTTTTTTTTTTTTAAGTAGAGCAATTCAACAGGCTTTTTTGTTTCAAAAACATTTGCCATTATTTTACTTCCATAGTATTTGCTCTTCAGCAGCTGGTGATTTTCCATTAACCATTCAACACCTTCTCTGATGCTGCTCATCATATTGCCATTCTTTATGAAAAATATTTGAAAATTAACAGCAATCCACAATTTTACAGTTTCAGCGAAATAAAACTTTAAGAGTAAATATATGCACTGCAGAACTCTACAGCATACCTCAAGATTCTGTGGTGGGGTGACCCCCTCCAGTGCTCCTACGTCATGCTCAATTTCCCCTGGTCCATTCCTTGGCTGTAGAATAGCACAATGTGTACTGTATTTCAATTGTCCACAAGACTACAATCATGTTAACAAAATGTTAACAAAATGAGAATTCAAGTATTTGTATCAGTCCACTTTACAGAAACAAAGGTCAAGGTCCCTACGCTATTACAGGGTGTCTACAAGTGAAATGTAAGACTTTTAAGCCTTTTTTAATACCGCATCATAAAACTACAACATACATTTAGCAAGAACATACATTTAAAGCAGTACATGCCTGTAATGATCAGACTAGCTCTAGACCATTTGGCTTGGGGCACATGCTGCCCTTTATGACCCCACAGGGGTCTTTTAGGATCTTTCAAGGGTCAACCCTGGAGCAATGGGACTTACTTGGTGTGTGTTTTTAGAACCCATCTGATCTCTGTGTCCCCTGAAAGTCTAAGTATAGGATATTGTCGACTGAAAATCAGATAATAATAAAAAAAAAGCTTACCTCTCACTGTCAGTGAGGCAGGACCCAACCGCCATGGCCTCCCCAGCCCAGTGTGCAAACCGCCTTCCATGTCTGACAAAATACAAAAAGACACTACAATGAGAGCATAAAGTTGTTTCAGACTGCAGCAGGTGGTTGTCTAGTGGTCAGGGTTCTGGGTTCTGGGCTTCCAAATGGAACACCGTAAGGTTGTGAGTTCAATCCCTGGGGCTGTCACCATTCTGTCCCTGAGCAAGGCACTTTCCCCATGTTGCCTCAGGGGGGACTGTCCCTGTAGTTAGTTCACTAAAAGTCACTCTGGATAACAGTGTCTGCTAAATGACAAATAATAATCATTTGGTCCAAAAAAAAAACCATAATCAGAAATCCTACCCTCCAAGAGCAAAATTCTCCATGAGGAGTAGGCACCACCACCGCCTGATGACTGGAATGTCATGCTGAGAAACAAGCAATACCTCAATGAATACTGTGAATAACAGTAACAATAATAATAATGTAATGTGGATAAATAAGACTTAGAGCAGTGAAATCAACGGGCTCATTCAATACGATGTGCAGGGCATACTGAAACATATTAATTTTGCAATATGTTATTTTTTATAGAATAGACTGGATACAGACTGATAAAAGTCTGGTATCTTACCATAATCATGAAGACCCCACAGGATGTCATATTGAGTTGATGGGGGATATGCTGAAATGGCAAATTGCATTTCAAAAGCAAAGACGATATATATCAAACAGGACGTTACGGTGTGTTACGAAAATACGACAACGAAATACCCTTACCTTGTTTTTCATTATGATCCAATGGTTACTTTCTCCTGACGGCTTATAATATTGAATCAAGCAGAACGGACAGTGAAATTGGTCACAGCAAGAAGAGCATTTTGAATCCTTAGGGAAATAATTCCCTTCCACTGCCGTATGGATCTCGACAACATAAAACTCTCTCAAACTCTCACGACAAAATGCGCATGCACAGGCAAAACTGCTGTGGGGTAAAACTGTGGCTCTGCGGCTCTGCAGTCAGACCCTTCTCATAAAAGCCTAAATTCAATCTGTTCATCATATAAAGCGATCAAGTCTTTTCAGAAATGTTGGACTAAACTGCTCAATTCATATGGATTAGTTTTACGATCTCTTTATGAATTTTCTGAAGTATCAAAGTGGTAGTTGTGTACAGTAGCTGTCAATGGTGGGACAGAAAGCTCTTGTATTTCATCAAAAATATCTTAACTTGTGTTGCGAAGATGAAATGAGTACGGGTTTGGAACGACATGAGGGTGAGTAATTAATGACAGCATTTTCATTTTTGGGTGAACCATCCCTTTAAGAAAAAATACTTGGAGGAACTGTCTTCCTCTGGGAGCAGATATTACACTAACTTTACATATTATCAAGTTACATAATGCGTTATACAATGATTTATGTTTATTTTCTACCAAATCAAACCGACAGCTCTGAATGTAAATCATTATTGAATGTTTACCTTAGTGATTTGGGGTAAAAATAATTATAATTATGTACTGGCTCAATAAAATAACAAATCCTTTAGTGCAGTAGTATAGTAGTGTTGCTTTAACAGGAAAGAATGGACAGTGTGTGGCATTATAAGCAGATTGTGAATTAAATGACACCAGGCCACACATTCAATGCTTCTAATTACACATTCAATGCGTCCTTTTTAAACAGGTTAAGCTATCATGGCTACTGGGAAGACTTTCTTCGCCATCCTTTATCTGCTTCTATACAGCTGTTTCTGCACAGCTGAAATTGGCATTGAACAAGTCAGTCAAGTGGAGAAGGGCATGTCATTGTCTAAAGATTTTCTCCAAGGTCTCAGTGATGTGGCTGATTTTCTTTCTAAAAAAAATGAAGATAAAACTCGTGAATCACTCGTGAAAGTCCTCAAAGTGTTTGGTTCTCTTGGCAAAGTTGCAGCAAGTTTCGGCTTTATCGGGGCATTAATTAGCTTCATCTTCGCATTCATTCCACAATCGGATCCAATGCTTGAGTTCATGAAGGAACAATTTGCAGAGGTCAACCGTAAACTCGACTCTCTCTCTCTTCAAATTTCAACCCTACAAACAGAAATGGAATGGACAAATTATGCAAGCAGCTATGGCAAAGATGAGAATGTTGTCAAGAACTCCTGGGCCAAGTTAACAGAATTCATAAAGACTGCTCCTGGTGCCTCCACACTGGAAGAGAAGACCAGACTGGCTGAGAGGTTCACCACTTTCTATGAAAACACTGGCACAGAGAACAGTGTTGCTAATTTATACAGATACATCACTGAGAACAATCCTGTCAGCTTGAATAAGAATCTCTTACAGCTGATCATTGAGAAATCCAATGGTGATTTTAATGTACTAGTGCAATACACCACCTACTTCACCACTCTGATGGTTTCAGGACTAAAGTTAAATGTGTTTTATTACAAACTAAAGGGCTATGATGGTGAATTAAAGGCTCAAGAAGCAGTCACACAACTGTCCAACTCTTTATCAGCCATACAGGATGCCTTGATTGAGTGTGCTGATGACTTTGAAAAATGGGCTCTTAAGGATGCTGACAAACTTAGCAAACAACGATTCTCAAGTAGCGAAAAGCTTGCAACAGATATTAAGAATCATTTGGAGAGCAAGTTCCACTGGTTTAAATGGATAGTAATTGCCCACTCAAACGATGTTCAAAATGAGTTTACCTTTGGACAGTCAATTAACATTGATGCTCAAGAAAAGACATCAGTTCACATAATTCATCAAGATAAGGTCTCTGCTCTTGATCAAAACACTAAGAGCAACATTAAATCTAGTTTGCAAAGAGAAATGGCAATTTTGAGCATAACCCATCAGTGTGTAACAATGAAGGAAGAGCTGCTCCAAAGGTTTGGTGCTAAAGTTATCAACCAAATACAGTTTCTTCATGCTGTTAAAAAACCATCAGATTATGCACAGACAGATGTGGCGGATATTGAGCTGAGCTGTAAACCAGGAATTGTCCCCCTTAGAGACTTTAATATCTTCCTCAGAGGAAATATTGTGAAGCCTCCTTGCTCAGACGTGAATTGTAATCATGGAGAATGTAAATCCATCAAAGACACCACACAAGTATTCTGCAAGTGCCATAAGATGTTCCACGGTCCAGCCTGTGAGGAAAGCATCCAAAATATTATTGACTATGCAGCTATTGAAGGTGAAATCGATGGTATGATCTATAAGCCAGTCCCTGATCTGACAGCAATTTATTTTAGTGTCAAGGAGCTCAAAGACTACACTAAAGAAATAGTTGAGTCTGTCCGACATGACATCCAGTGGACACAAATCTTTGTGAAGTACAGCAGTGTGATTCAGAAGTTTCGCTACATCAACGCATTACATTCACATCTCAAAAACAGTACAATAACCCAACGCCACTTTGTTTCTGAAGTTGGAGCTCAGTTCACAGGTGGAAACTCTTTTCAATTTTATCTCACAGACTTCAACCACATGATGATGGGCACTGGATTTGGAGACAAACACAACATTCTGGATATTTTTCGCAAGTCACTGATCCAGGACTCACAAAGCCAGTCTGGTGAGCCAGTAGAGTGCACAAAATACTACAGTAACCAGACTGATTATTTTGTGCGCTACATGTTTGCCCTTGAAAAGGAAGCTGTTTTAGCTTGGTCAAAATATCAACTGATCACTGCAAAATCAGAGGACATTGAGTTTGTTGAGAAATTTTTTCAGGATTATGTCTCACAGCAGTGGAGACTCTTCAATAAAAATGGATGTGGCCCTCTAAAGGCTGGAGATCTTCAGAACAACCACTGCGAGAAGCACTACCACAGCACAGCACAGCAGCAGGTGAAAATGAAATGTGGAGGATCATACAAGCCCTTCCCCGAGATCGTGGTGTGCTCTGGTGGGCAGTGGAGTGCCCTACCTGTGTGCTACGCTGAGCAGGTAAACGGGCGAGTTGAGTGCAAATCTGAAGGTGGAGCCACTGTCTGCAAGGCCTCGTGCTCACCTGGCTGGGGCTCCGCCACACACCCTCTGCCAGCTGAGTACAAATGCTCATAGCCGCCCTGTTCATCCTTCATACCACACAAGTGTAACGACTGCACACAAAACAGTGTTTGTAAGGACAATGAGGTCTGCACTGGCTCCTTTGGCACATGTCGAGACGCATGCCTGGTTAAACCCTGCGGAGTGAACGCCAAGTGTTCCTCCTCCAATCACGACAGAAGCTGCACCTGTGTGAGCCCATGGAAAGGAGACCCATACCAGGGCTGCAGGAGTCAGGACCTCTACTGGGTTCAGACCGAAGGAGTTCCCAGCAGTATGAAAACTCTTTTACGTTACATACACTCGCATTAGATTAAGCTGATTCTTAATTTTAATTAATTTAATTTTAATCTGCTTATGTCCATGCTTTCAAATTAATGTATAGCATCACAAATCATTACATCTTTAAGCACTTTTATGACAGAGCTTCTTCTTACAGTTCCATCTCTACCTGATCCCATGTAATGGAATTATAAAACCATGTAACTGAATTACAATGGAATTTACTGATAAGCACAGAAAACTGTAGGACAGATCATTTAGGGGAAAAATCAGTTGTGCAATTTATCTTTATGCTCATCTAAGACAACATCATTGTATCTTCAAGCTAGAAAAAGCTCCTCTCAATTCATTGGGCTTTATTAACCCATAAATCCTTGTCGTTATACAGATGCTGTTCTTTCTAAAACCCAACTTGCCGTGTGCAAAGCGATCGGACCAGATGGTGGGTGGCACAGTGGATTTGTAAAGAATCAATACTGCAACTATGAATATGACTGGAAACCGTATGGGGGAAAAAGCTATGAGGTAACTCAGTACAGTGCATTATATTTATATTTTAAACACTAAAGATAACAAACACATGCAGTACAGTTAAGTAGATGTCTGTAGTGAAGGAGATTCACCTCTATCCTATTTCTTTAGAACTTAAATTACTGTGTTAATAATCTGCAGGTTCTTGTTGATCCATGTGGAGGGCGTGGTTGGAAGTGAATGGAGGGGGCACAATGGGACATGGTCTCGTATGACACATCAAAGAGGTTTCAGGGACTCAAATACTACGTGTGTAGGTTAGTACCAATACAAATACAATTCAAAATGCTCATCTTGGAGAGAAAAAAGTTTTATTGAGATTACAATGTCACTTTGTGCACGTCTGTGATGGTGTGCTAATGTGCTCTTTGTCACCCAATAGTGGGAAGAGTGATGGCCTTGTAGGGAAGCTTTTCAACACACGAGATGGGTTTATGTGCCATATTGCCAGGTACGGGAGTACCAGGGATGGAAATTTCTATGCTCTGGTTCCACAACCATGTATCTGAAGACACTTCACCGTGATTCACCGTTCAGTGCTTAAGTTTCTCTAGTTCCTTTTTCAAGCTTTGATTTGGTGGAGGTGCAGTATTCATCTTTCGAAAGACAGACTGAACCTAAATGCACAAATGGAAAGAAGTAGTCAGCTCTCGCAAAACATTTAAGCAACTGGCACTAACACATACGGTTATTTTTAGTAATTTTTACAGTTGTGTTAAAGTGGGATCTTTTTAGGATTAAAAAGATTTCTAAAAACGTATTCAACATTATTTATTTATTTTATTTATCCTTTATTTTACCAGGATAGTCCCATTGAGATATAAAATCTCTTCTTCCAGGGAGTCCTGGCCAAAATGGCAGCACAGAAAGTTTCACATAAACAACATACAAACATAAAAAAACCTCAGAATCTTTCATAAAATTTTGTCCAGCACTCGAAATAACAACAAAAGCTACTTAACCAAACATACACACGTTTCCCTTAAATTGGTCAATAAGAGATTTTTAAAAACTTTTAAAGAGGGGAGTGCTTCTATCATTATTATACTCTGCAGCTCATTCCATAACCAGGGAGCATAGGAAGAGAAGGCAGTTTTACCAAACTCTGAACGTACTCTCGGAACCTTTAAAAGCAATTTAGCACTAGATCTAGTGCTATAAGTACAGGTGTAATACGATAAAAGACGACAGATATAAACTGGTAGTTTTCCTAACAATGCCTTAGCAATAAACATCAACATGTGTATTTTTCTCCTTTGAAACAAAGAAGTCCAACCCACCAATTCGTACAAGGTACAATGATGAGTGCGTGAAGAGGCACTCGTCACAAAGCGCAAGGCAGCATGGTACACACAATCCAACTTTTTTAGAGAAGATGAACTTGCATGCATATAAATCACATCACCGTAATCTAATACAGAGAGGAAACAACTTTGAATAATTCTCTTTCTTGCTTCTAAAGGAAAACATTTCTTTAAACGAAAGAGGAAACCCAGTTTTGGTCTAAGCTTTTTCAAGAGATTTTCAATATGTACATTAAAACCTAATTTTTCATCTAGCCATATGCCTAAGTATTTATAACCATTTACTCTTTCTATACAGTCCCCTTCTAAAGTTAAAATCGGGCAATCTGTTTTAATGGAACCACGGGTGAAAAGCATATAATTTGTTTTTTTTTGTGTTTAAAACCAATTTCAAGTTTGACAATGACAGTTGCAAAGACCGAAAAGAATCTTGCAGAAACTCTATGGCTTGGTTCAAAGAATGTGCTACTGTGTAAATGATTGTGTCATCAGCATATAGATGAATTCTAGCTGGGGTTATCCCACAACCTATGTCATTGATATAAATAGAAAATAAAATTGGTGCTAAAACAGAACCCTGTGGGACACCTTTTTTAATTGTTTGTTCTGCTGATATAAAATGTTCAACTGAGACACATTGAGTTCTTTCAAATAAGTAATTATTAAACCAATTTAGAGCTGTTTCACTAAAACCCACACAACTAAGTCTCTGCAACAGTAGTTTATGATCTACAGAATCAAATGCTTTGGAGAGATCTACAAATAAAGCTGCACAATGCTGTTTACTATCCAAACATTTAATAATATCATTAGTGACCAGCATGGCTGCAGTTATAGTACTGTGACCTGATCTAAAGCCTGACTGAAATTCATTTAAAATGTTATTTTCAGTTATAAACTGTTTTACTTGATCATTTATAAAAGATTCAAATACTTTTGCCATCACTGACAACCTTGAAATCGGACGGTAATTATTCATCTCAGATGGATCACCACCTTTTAACAAAGGTAGAATCATAGCTGATTTCCATGCACGAGGAATAACATTTGATTTTAAACTTAAATTTAAAATCAAAGTGATGGGCTCTGTTATAAGATCTGCAGCAATTTTTAAAAAGTAAGGCTCTATTTTATCAGATCCCGCTGATTTTTTACAATCCAAGTTTAATAAGGCTTTATAAACTTGTGCAGCTAAAATAGGAGTAAAAGTGAACAGCTGAGAACAACACGAAGTGTTTGCCACATTGCCTTCTACATTATGTTCCTTTAAATTACTAAAGTCTGTAGTTAAGTCAGCAGTAATAAAATGGTTGTTAAAAGCTTTTACAATATTTTCTTTGTCCCGTATTACACTCTCATCTATTTTTAAACAGTCCGGCAGACTGGTGGAGGTTTTTTTTACCACCAATTGATTGGGTCAACTTCCAGAAATTAGTCGGATTGTTCAAATTTTCATTCATCATATTTATATAATAGTCACATTTAGATTTTTTTACCAATTTTGTACAATTATTTCTTATTGTCCTATAATTTACCCAATCCATATTATTATTTGTTTTCTTTGCTTTAGCCCATGCATTATCTCTATTTTTTATAAGAGAAGATATTGACTCATTAAACCAGGGATTATCTCTACTTCTTACTCTAAATCTTTTAAAAGGTGCATGTTTGTCACATATAGTCAAAAAAGTACATTTAAAATACTCCCATGCTATATCAACATCGGGTATCTGTGAAACAACATATAAATCACTATTATAAATATCTTGCAAAAAGGCTTGATCATTAAAATGTTTAAATTGTCGTTTTAAAATAAAACGTGGTTTACTCTTTGGAATCCTGCAATTCCGTACACATACTATTGCACAATGATCACTTACATCATTACAAAAAACTCCAACCGCAGAGAATCTATGAGGAGCATTAGTTAAAATAACATCAAGTAGCGTGGATTTAACTAGATCTTTATGATTTAACCGGGTGGGTAAATTGATCAATTGATCCAAACAAAGAGAGTCGCAAATACCCTTGAGTGGGTCAGACATTTGTGATAACCAATCCCAGTTTAAATCCCCGAGTAAAATAAGCTCTGATTTAGTCCAGTTATGGAGAAGGTCCGTAAGTGAAGTAATAGCTTCACTTGAAGCCGAAGGGGGACGATAACATCCAACAACGAGGATATCTGGACCATTAACAAAAACTAATTTAATTGCCAAAAGTTCAAAACAGTTTGGTTTGCTGATGGATAATATACAAGTGCAGTTTAGCTTAGACTTAATATAGACTGCAACTCCACCACCTTTTTTTGTTCGATCCGATCTAAAAACATTATATCCCTCAATATGTATCATAGTATTAGGAATTGACTTATTTAACCATGTCTCTGATAAAACAATAATGTCAGAGTTCATTGAATCAGCCCATATTCTTATTAAGTCTAAATAAAGTAATGCCTTTATATTAACACATAAAATATTAAAATTTTATGTGAGTGAGGAGAACATTTCCAACTGTAATTCTTATGTTTTTGTTTTCACTCTGACTGCATACTTCTATCCTTCACAGCCTTGTTATCTTTCGCATTAAAAAATAAAATATAGCATCAACCTGTCTCTTTTGCACATCATTCACAGCAGCAGTGGCGGTTCTAGCTTGATTGGCACCCTCGGTGAACCACCACTTCTGCCACTCCTCACTCCACGATGGGGAACAAATCACACACACATATGCATAACACCATTTTCAGGCTTGACTAATGTTGTATGTAGTGTAATGTTGTAACATAATTGCGAGATTATGATACTTTAGTACAAAATATGCTAAAATGTTAAATTGTTGTTATAATAATGATTTTATAATGTCTAAACATTACTTATTTTATCTAAATTAAAAACTTGGGAATGGTATATGAGCCATTGAGTAAACCTCTGCTGCCATCTAATGGCTGTAGTTGAAAATTCATTTAATTTTAATTTTTTTAAGTGTTTGTTTTCCAGTAGATTGTAGCAATCTACCACTAAACCATGGCACATTTTTCATGTTATTACCATGAATGAAATAGAGAAATGTAGATCCTCTTTAAAGGTTTTTTTTTTCTTTATAGCTGTAGGCTATATATTTTAACTATTACAAATTGAGGCAGATAAAAAATTATCATAAATACCCCAAAACTGCACAACCGTACAGTAATAAAGTGAGCAATGTTACGTTTGTTTTAAAAATTTACATTATGTTACAAAATCTAATTTTTCTGTCTGGTTACGTAAGCTAGTTGGACAGAAAAAGGAATATTGTTGCCCTATGTATAATAGCATAGCAAGCAGCATAATGCAAGTGATATTAGCCTGTTTTATTATGCATAATATTGTACTCATAACGTTATGAATGATAGCTGCATACATACCTTTATTTTTTTACAGGTTCCCCTCTTTATTTTCCTAATTTAGGCTCCCGATGGCTTAGACCATATTTTTCTTATCCATAATTTCAATTTGTCTTGATTTAAAACTTCTCCCGCTCTATTGACGTCTCCCCACTGGAAGCCCTGAGGTGACGTAAACCAACCACTTATTTCAGTAAATCTCCAGGCCCACACACAAGTCCCGACCAGGGTGCGTTTCCCAAAAGCATTGTTAGTCTAATATGGTTGCAAGTTCCATATAGGCTCTATTGGTAACGACAGCATTTGCGACCATGTAGCTTTGCGAAATGCACCCCAGGTTAATTGACCCACTCTGTGACATGATATCATAGACGTGATGTGCAAATGAGCGATAAAACCCAGATCGCACTTTTTTTTTTTTTTGCACGGGCGCTCCATGCCACCCCCGTCAAGATGCCACCCTGGGCAGTTGCCCATGTCGCCCATGACTAAATCCACCACTGTACAGCAGATTCCATTATGTAGAAACAATTTAGAGATCAGAAAATTTAATTTTGACTAGTCCAAACTGTATCTTTAATTATTTTGATTATGTATGATGAGGCAATTAAAAGATATGTGACGTTTTTTCAGATAACTTAAATTCAGTTTTGGCTAGTTGTACAGGTATCTTTTATCAACTTCTAATTGTGAGTCGTCAAAATCCAATTATGGAGCATTAAAGAGCATTAAATAACAAATCTGTCTGCCATATCCGTGAACCCGTGTCTAATGTGTGGATGAATTATAATGAAATGAGGTATCTAAATTAAATCAGACTGATTTAAACTTGCCTGTCAATCGCTTGAAAGGGTCCTCCATCTGAAAGAAACACAGAAGTAAAAATGTTGTAGGTTTTCTTTAATGAAAGAAACATTGTTCATTGTGTGAGGTTCAAAGAAATGCAGTATATAGGCGCACATTACTAACGGCTCTTTAAATAACAAAAAAAAAATATTGCGCCATTGACTTTAGACCAGGTTTTTGTTGGTCAATGGCACAGTCATATTTCATTTCTATATTTAGTTGCCTCAAAATAGCACAGAGCCAACAATGCGCCTGAACACACCTTGTTTTCAGACCAGCCCATGGATTTTTTATTTGCTATGATCAGGGTTCCTACTCTAAGCTAAATGCCAAATTCCCTGACTTTCACTGACTAAAAAGCTGAATTTCCATGACCTATAATCAGGGGTTTTCCTGGCTCAAAACGAGGCGGAGGTGGTAAAATCCTGACCATCGCTGAAGAAATTTTTTTTTACAAGCACATATTTTAGGTATTTTAACAATAAGGTACCGTAATTGGATTGTTATTTTGAGTACACTAAGAAACTTTTGTACATTTTAAAGATAAATTCATTAATCTGGTGCACTTTGAGAGTTCAAAATTAAGAGCTCCAACCCATGTTCAGTGTGCAATTTGAACAAAGAAAACGTCTGTGCATTGACTTGTACCTGAACTTTAAAGGGGGCTCTCTAGGGCTCATGCGCTAGGGATGTACAGATCAGCTCTAACATCACAATGTTAAAAATAAATCATCCACCCGCCAACCGCTCGAACCTATGATATTCTCTGATTTAGATATCTGCACCTGATCATCACATTACAATTATTCAAATTCTCAGTGTTAAGCATGATGATATGGAAACATATCACACTGAAGTAGGCTGCTTTTAAATTAACATTTATTTAAAATAAAATAAAATTTCTTTAATAGCCTAAACACAGGCTTTATTCCCTTCAAACTTAAATTATCACTGTTTCATTACATCATTGTTGGAAAACACTCTTATCAGAATAATTTCTGTTAAGCTTGTATATATTTTAGTTAAAGCTGTTAAGTATTAAAGCAATCTGATGTAGGGTTTTTCCTTTGTGTTTTATATAATGACCACTAGAAGGAAGTCTAAGCATGTTTTCCTTGATTGCCTTTCCCTGAAGAGAAATACTTTGTTGAAAATGAAAGTAAAAGTGACACAAGTTTGTTGCGTTTTACCAGGGGGCCAATGTTTCGTAAAAAATTGAAGCTTCCCCGGGCGCCGCCATTGATTAGCAGACCCCCACCTGCTGTTAGCATTCCCATTGACTCCCATTCATTTTGGCGTCACTTTGACAGCGAATAACTTTACATCTGAGGCGTTTAAAGGGGTCATATAATGGTACATGCACTTTTACAAGTTGATTGTACTGAAATGTGTGTTGGCAGTGCCTGTACACAACCATCATAAAATGAAAAAAATCCATCCAGTGTTTTTTTTTTTTATCTCCTTATATGTTTTCCCGTCTCAAATCAAGCCGTTCGATTTTGTGACGTCACGTGATTTAAGGGCCACGAAGGGCTGTGTGGCTCCTGTAATGAGAGAGGTGGCGATCAGAGCCACACAACGTTACCCTAAAATAACTCTGTACATCAGCTTCCACGCACTGATGTGCTGTTCCACGTGATCCATGGAAATAATGTGGAACTCTCTAGAAGTTGAGCACTTATTCCTAATGTTCATCTCGCCCATCACAGCCTCATCATATGTATGACCATGTACATCTCAACAAGCAAGGAGTGAAAGTCTTCGCCAGAGTGCTAAAAAGCACAGCCCTTGGAAACACAGCAAGAAACAGCAGAAACTCTGATAAAAAGAAAAGCTCTCAGCCACCAAAAAGTCTGTTAATAAGACTTACTCAACAGTGTAACATATATGGACATCTGTATCTTTCATGAGACGTGGTGTCGTAGCAATGAGACTTTAAATTGTCCAATAGGATACAAGGAAATTGTTGTTCCTTCTTTAAAAAAATTCAAAAATATAATGTGGCCGAGACTCTTGAAAACGTATATGGCACAAAGAAACATTCGATTAAAATTGTTCAAATTGAAAAATCATCTGTTTGGCTTAAAGTGAAATCCACCACATCACAGTCTAATCTTTACCTCTGTGCAATCTATATTCCACCTCATGAATCTCCCTATTACGAAGACATTCCAGACTGATATCTTACACTTTCAGGTCAGAGGAAATATCTTCATATGCGGAGACTTAAACGTCAAAACAGGGAGAGAAACTGATATTGTAGATAATGACCACATACTCAATGATACCACGTTTCATCCCTCATCAAATGTCACACCAAGAAACAGCTACGATAATTCAGTGAACATGAATGGATTTTTTTTTTTTTAACTCTGTAAAGGTTTAGGGCTATACATCATTAATGGCAGAAATCGGGGAGATACATTATATTTACTTACTGCTCCAGATTAGGAACCAGTGTGGTTGATTATTCAATAACAGATATTGATCCAAACTTTATTAATGCCTTCACAGTCAGACCTCAGCTCCCGATTTCCGATCACTGCCGACCTGTCCTTTTTCGGAAACCACCCTGTGAAAGAACTAAAACTTCTCCACTGGAATCTAAAAACTGTTTCATTTGAAACCTAAACTCAAATGTAATCAATCCAGCCCTGGATTCATTTAATTCCACTGATTTCACTTTAGATGTTAATTTAATCAATTTAGTTACTTAAATTACATATTTAATACATTGGGGACTCTATCTAACATTAAACAGCAAAGTAAATCTAAAACAAATCAACAGAATATAAGAAAAGATGGTTCGATGATGAATTAGAGGTGGGCGATATATCGTTTAGACGATAATATCCAAATTGTTGTCTGGACGATATGCAAAATTGGGATATCGAATATTTCATAATTTGTACAATCCGACCCCCAAAACATGAAAAGAGATGAAAGAAGTTAAAGAGAAAACAAATAACGCACACTATAACCGTCTAAACAATTATATGTAGCGATTTTAAATACTAGGGCAGTACTATTCCCGGAAGCACCCTCCGAGTGGCATGGCGCGGGACGTCAAAAACGCACATTCATAGGCTACGTAAATTCGAAATAGTGCGCGCAGAAGCACATGCGCAAAACCGTTTTGTTAAATGATATATTAATTAATTTTATTTTTATCATATGTCATTTTACAAAAGGACATTTTACAGACCTAGCTACGTTTTGCGCATGTGTTCCTGCACGCACTTTTTCAGTCACAAGTTCACAACACAGCAATCAGAGGAGGACGCGTTGAAAACTCTAATGCTCTTCCTTCATAACTCGTACTGAGAAGGTTTGAGTTGCAGAGGAATTTGTGATTCTTTCACCTGTTCAACCACATAAAAGTTTCGTAATTAGTAAGTCAGCGCTTTTTCTCTTGTTGTTCTTATGTGCTGAAGGGCCGTTGTGCCTTGGTGAAACGGTGTTTGTAGCCACGTGAAGAGCTCTTTTCCAAAACACCAAAAACCTAAAAAGCTGCCTCAAAGAACCAGCAAAAGTAATGATTATGAATATGTAAAATATTGCAATAAGACATTTTAATTGTTTATTAATTTGTGTGTCGGCTGCAAAGATGATGTTGACGATAGGCTATTGACTCGCGATCTTCGCAGTAAGCTAGCTAGTGAACGCAGGAGAAATGCACATTTATTAGGCTACATAGTTTTATTATGTTTTGGATGGTTTTGTTTAGAACCAGCTTTCTGTAAATATATTTCACATTTTTTAGGCCTGTGAGGCGATCGTAGGCCACGGTTCGGTTCATGCTGATATAATCTCCAGTTCAAGCACCTTATGTTGTGCTAGCCTCCTGTATTTACTTTTTATGTATTTATGTTTTAAATCCAGGAAATTGGTAAAATTAAGATACAATTAATACAAAACGAAATTCGTTTTAAAGAAAGGCTTTGTGCTTTCTGTTTTGAGGTCTCTGTGAAAGTTTGAAAGTCAGAGCGCTCGCGTCCATAATGGAGAACTGTCACGTAATATTGTTTTTTCCTCATAAATGCAAACACGAAAAATAAAAGACAAAATACTTTTTTTTTTTAAAAGACAAACTATCAATTTTTTGGGGGAAAATGATGGCTTTATAGCGTTTTGGGGAAAAAATGGATGGATTTATAGCGTTTTGAAAAGATTTTTTTTACTTTGAATTTATCATCAACAATATTGTTGTTTGATTTAATAATCACTGTTGCAAAAGGTGCCTAATTCCGTTTTTTTATTAATTTTTTTGTAAGTGGAAAAAGTAGGGGCTACCTCAGATTCTGTTCAGTTAGCTCCTTTATTGTTTTTTCTATAGCCTACAAAGGTCAAATGGTCAAATGCAGCAAGTCAAAAGTCCAACTTCTTTGCCAGTTTGCACACATTTCTTTGAAGGATGGCAAAAATATCGTCTGAATATCGATATCGAGATATTGGAAAAAAATATCGAGATATTCATTTTTGTCAATATCTCCCACCCCTATGATGAATGTGCAGGTCTCAGAAAAGAACTAAGGTCTTTCTAACAAACAGCAAAAAGATCCATCCAGCGAGACATTACGGCTTACTTATTCAGACTGGCTGAAAAATTACAAAAGACTATAGTGGAACAAAAGAGAAAAAATTAAATAAAATATTTTTGTGCAACACATAGGCTACTTAATTTCACTGCCATTGACTTGGTCACCAGACTTGATAAAAGGCGTTACTGAAGTACAAACAAAGTGCAATATAACTGTGGTGTACAATAAATAATATATATTTGCTTACCTATCTATTAAAACACATGTCTCAAAGTCGACAGATCAAGTCCAAGTTTGTCGCGAAGTTCTCTCCATCCTGAAAACACCATGTCGAAAATCCTTGTTTTATTTCTGTTTTTCCCAAAGCCTGCTTGCCTAAGTTGATCTATGTTTACCTTTTTTGGGGATTTTCTGTACTCGCCAATCCATAATCGTGAACCATGATGACTGAACGACACAACAGCGGTGTGCAAAATATTGTATCATAGATATAGATTCCTCATTAGCGGCTTACGTATAGTGGCCCATTGAAAGAGCCGCTAATGAGGATTCTATGTATTGTTTCTATGGTTTCTACAAGGGGAAACCGAGGACAGCGCGGGGTGGTGGTGGCGCAATGGATAAGACACATGCCTTTGGTGTGAGAGACCCGGGTTCGAATCCACTGTGAGACACCAATGTGTCCCTGAGCAAGACACTTAACCCCTAGTTGCTCCAGAGGCGTGCGACCTCTGACATATATAGCAATTGTAAGTCGCTTTGGATAAAAGCGTCAGCTAAATGAATAAATGTAAATATTACATCATTGATATGCGACGTGACAAGGGACGAGCCTGTATTTAAAACTGTAATTTCTCTGGTTTTACAAATCCTTATTAAATATTTGGGATAATGTAAGTACATAACTGCATGAAATATATCACACTGTGAAAGTGGTTTTTGAATATTTTATATTAATTATATTAATATTAATTAATATTAATTTTGTATTATAGTACCTTTAAGGATTTCATTTTTTGTTCACAAAGGTTTAGTACAGCGGACTACTGGTATGAACAATATGGCCCTGGTTTCACAGACAGGGTTTAGCTTAAGCCAGGTCTAGACCTTAATCAAATTAGGGTATTTAAGCAGCTTTTATTAAAATGTCTTCTAAAATCGGAAAAAAATTACATTTGTTTAAATATCCAAAAAGAGATTGTCTCCACAGGCCGTCACATATTCTTGTGTGCTACATATTTAACCCCGGCTGAATCTCCCTATTACAATGAAGAAACCTTCTCCATCCTCCAAGATGAGATCTGCAATTTCCAGACAAAAGGAAATGTGTTAATGTGTGGAGATTTAAATGCCAGAACTGGAATGGAACACACAGGGAGACAAATATATTACAAACACCAGCCACCCTTTGCCCTCATACCACATCAGAAATAATTATGACAAATTCACAAACAAAAGTGGGAAAAGTCTACTAGAGCTCTGTCGATCACTGGGCTACAGGCCACTATATACAGTATAGTGAACGGTCGCATTCTCTTGGTCGGCGTTACGTCACAAATCATTTGACCTGCGTAGCAACAAGCCACCGCCATGTTTGAAGGGTAAAACAAACCGAAGGCAAAGCCCGAGGCAAATCAAAAAGGTAAGTGAAAGTGAAAGTGAAAGTGAAGTGAAAGTGAAAGTGAAAGTGACACGTGACGGCCAAGTATGGTAACCCATACTTGGAATTTGACTTCTGCATTTAACCCATCCAAGTTAATGCACACACATTAGGAGCAGAGTAGTGAGTAGTTAACACACACACACTGCAAAGGTGGATACACACACCCAGAGCAGCGGGCAGCCTTTGTGTGGCGCCCGGGGAGCGATTAGGGGTTAGGTGCCTTGCTCAAGGGCACCTCAGTCATTTCCCACCGGCTCTGGAATCGAACCAGCAACCTTTGGGTTACCAGTTCAACTCCCTAACCACTAGGCCATGACTGCCCCAAATCTATTCACAGAAGTTTTGCTGTGGATTATGTCAGTTATGGATACTAACGGACTACTTTGTATTAATGAATGATATCTGTGTATGCGAATTTATGTCGGTGGTGAGAAGTGAATGTAATAAAACACGCATGTAAAGCGCTTTGTGACTAGCTACATGTCTGTGAAAGGCGCTATATGAATACAGATCTTCTTCTTCTATTACAGAATGTCTTATCAGTATATAGAGAGTCTCCTAGCGCCTGCATTGACCAGGTACCACAGAAAGCTGTCGCTTGTAGGTTTACAATATTGTCCCTATTGGCATCCAGCAGAGTCCTGGGAGAACAACCCAAAGGCATGGCCCAGGCTCGAGTATCCAGACATATACAATTACCTCATCAAGTCCCCTGGTATGAACACCATGTGTACATACCATGTGTCCTACACTTCCAGTCATGTTTAAATACCCATCAAGCATCGATTACATTAACTATGTTCATTTAAAAGCATTGCGTTACACAGTGGCTGTAATGAGCTCAGTCTGTCAGTGGCACAGCTTGGACAGTGTCAGTGAGGGACACAGTTTTCTCAAAAGCCAAAAAAGGCTAACAGCAGAAATGTATCTTATTCCCCACACAACTAGTGCATTTCATTGTTGCTTATCAGTGTAGAGCTGCCGACCATTATGCATAGCAATGTCATAACATAGCAACAGAAAATTGAGTGGCCATCTCTGCAATGGTATTATTTTGTTATTCTTTGATTTGCCCCTCAATTTGTCCATTCATTTGAGATTACATTTCTATTTAGATTTAAAGTAAAATGGTATGTGCATACCCTCTATTCACACTTTTTGCATTAACCAGTCATCAGATTCAATTTTATTGAATGTAGTGTCTAACGACAACAGCTAGACCTTCCATGAAATAAGAGGAGCAAACGTAATGGTAATCTGATGTAGGCCGCCATAGCTTTGTGCTGTGTGAACTAACACCTCTTCCAATCGCCTGGAGCCATTTCTCTCTCCTTTCTGGCTCAGTTGCCTCACTAGGAATCAAATAAAAGGAGAGGTCACTCCTTTTTACGCTGTTGTTGGTGCAACCAACAACACAACAGTTTTTCGGCATGATTTGCAACCAAAGGAAAAGAGCTCGGCGCTCGTTTGTCTTCCGCTTCGTGTTGCTTAATGGTGGGCGCTTGTTTGTTTTACCCTTCGCCGCGTTGCTATGCGCGCGCAGTGCATTATGGGAGTACAAGTCCCGGATGTCCGACCTCGAGAATACGGGGAGACTCTTTTGGCTGTTATACCTTTAATTCTTTTCTGGGCAACAGTACTGTAGATTATTTCATTACAGACATTGACCCAGTGCATCTCAGGGCATTCACAGTCAGTCCTCAAACACCTCTGTCAGACCACTGTAAAATTACACTATATCTAAAACAAACTCAAACCAATGAATCAGGCAGACAGCCCTCTCAATTACTGAGGCTGCAACAACCCTATAATTGGACAAAAAACAGCACAGACAATTATCAAATTAATATTGAACAAATTTATAATGAACACATATATAATAAAATAGGCATAAGTCTGGCACTAAGTGACATTAGCAATATATTCCACCTATCAGCAACAACAGCACAGAACGTGATTCATAACTCCATGGTGAATTGACGTCACACAGCTCTTCACCTCCAGACACAGTGAATGGTCATGTGAAGCTCCCCCCTCACACACAGCCACCCTCACACAGAACACATGTTGTTCTTCTGATGGACTCGATTGGAAAACACATAGAACCAGAGAAACTGTTCTCCAGACAGCGAGTTCTCGCCCTCCATTGCAGAAACACAGAACATGCTCATGAACTGCTCACTAAAGATGAACGCGGCTTGGACGCTTACCAACAACTGGCTATAGAGGAACAAAAAGAAATCAGATGAGAATGCAGGCGTTTGATCCATCTGGACCTTCATCTCACTCAAGACCACCTCCAGAGACGACCCATGACTTCACGATGGTCTCGTTATTTATTTATTTCATAGGTTCTTGGTTTTGCCTTAAGATAAACAGCAGTATTTTAATCTCTGATCATAATGTTAAATATTAGCTTTTGGAATATTCAGGGTTTGTGCTCTACAACATTTGGATTAAAAAGCACAAACACAGATTCCTTGAATAGCATCACAAATGTTGACTTACTAATTCTA
Organism: Leuciscus leuciscus; assembly: GCF_965113295.1. Lineage (NCBI taxonomy): Eukaryota > Metazoa > Chordata > Actinopteri > Cypriniformes > Leuciscidae > Leuciscus > Leuciscus leuciscus. Next base: position 27,609,133 of record NC_138728.1, on the reverse strand, counting down.
ATATAAACTTGGAGTAGATCAGATGTGTCCACTCAGTGTCCTTCTGTAACATATATTAATGTATTAAAGTCAAAAGCGAAAGTGAAAACAATACAAAAACACACTGAGACAGAATAAACTGGATTATTATAACAACACTCTTCAAAAGATTGAAACCACAATTGATCAGGGCCAGTTCTGGAGCATGTGGGACAGTTTTAACACTACAAAGCCACAAGAACCAGCCATTCAAGATGGTCAAATTTGGAAAGATTATTTTGAGAACCATCAAACTGACCCTTTAAATAATCCCAACCAATTATAAATCCTTTAGATTATCCAATAGATTATCCAATAACCCAAGAAGAACTTGGAAAACTGAAATCCCTGAATTTCAGAATGCATTGCTCAAACTTTTCAACTTGATGAAGGTGTTTTTCCAGAGGTCTGGAATACAAGACTCATCTCTCCTATCTTTAAAAGTGGAGACAAAACAGATCCTAATAACTACAGAGGAATCTGTGTAACCAGTAATTTGGGGAAAGTATTTTGTTCTATAATCAACTCTCGGATTTCATCTTTCTTAAAGCAGCACAATGTTATCCGCAAATCTCAAGTTGGCTTCCTCCCTAAACATCGAACCACTGAGCACATTCACACATTAATAAACCAACATGTAGCCTACACCAAAAGAAAGACGGAACAATATTTGCAAGAAGGCTTTTTGACTCAATTTGGCATAAAGGATTGTTTTATAAAATTATTCAAAGTGGTATTGGGGGTAAAATATATGACTTCATTAAAAACATGTATAACAAAAATAAATGTGCAGTAAAAATTGGACAACAAAGAACAGAATATTTTTCCCAACAGTGAGGGGTCAGTCATAACTTCATTTAACATTTATATTAATGGATTGACAGACCTACTGGACCATCAGAGAGTCCAGGACTACAACTATTCGACACAGAAGTCAAATATTTACTGTATGCAGACGACTTACTAATTCTATCTAACACACCAGAAGTTCTCCAGAACAACCAAGACATTTTAACTAAACACTGACATGGACCTTAGAAGTCAACATCCAAAAAACTAAGATTATGATGGGCCCGTATTTATCAAACCTCTGAGAATTACTCACAAGACTGCTGCTAAGAATTGACGTAAGAGTAAAACAATTCTTGGTTCAAAGCTGCGCTTAAAAGTTAGTTATCAAGCAACTCAGTCGTGATTTACGTGAAGTGTAAGACTAAATCTTAAGTCTCCGAAATTTAAATGTTTTATTTTTCAGTTATAATGATTCGCCTTACCCGGCCAGCCTAAACACGGGCTCTCCGTATGCTCTCCCTATGTTCTCCCTGCTTTGGATGTCCTCTCAAGCACCTCAAGTCAGGTATGCCCGGTGGTGGAGGACAGCCCGACAGAGGACCCGCTCCAAGATGACTTGCAAGCACTGCAGAAAGAAAAACTAAAACTTCAAATGAAAGTATTAAGATTACAACAGGAATACAACACTATAGCATTGAAAAAACAAAAACAAGAGTGACAAATAAAATGGGCTGAAAAAAACAGAAGTGTGTGTTAATACTTGTTAATAATTATATATACCCAAAGTGGAGGTTGGCAAAGTGTTGACTGAAGGCTGCCCCATCACGTGCAGACCTGCAAACCTGTACGCATTTTGCGTAGCGGATACGCATTTTGACCTCAAAGTACGCTGGTACGATTTGTCACTCTAAACTACGCAAAAACCTGGTGACGCACGCGCAGTCCTCAAATCAAGCAACAGCAAAAGAAGAAGAGTTCGACCAATCATAGCGCTGGGTTCATTCCCCAAATAGCAAGCGGGGATGACTGACAGATGCGTAAGGCCTATCATTAAAAAGAGACTGAAAATCGACACCAATAAAGAATCCCGTTCCCGACTGATTTCATAAGCGAGGACAGTAGTCACGGTACCTCTAACTCCTGAAGGTAAACGGCCTGGGGTGGATGTGGAAAGTTGAAGTAACTTAATCCTCTGGATTCGATGATTGCATGGATTATCTTAAAATACATGGTTTTTCCGTTTTTTTTTCAACATGGTTACTCAGATAAGAGGAAGACATCATTCAGCCATGCAAATTATAAAATGCTCAAGTAATGCTGAACAATAAATCTAAATAAATTTGAAATCGCTATGGCTTAGTGATTATGAAAGTGCTGTGATTTGTGGATTACCGAATGCAACGTAATGAACTGACTCCATATGAAGAAATGTCATGAACTTGTAATTTCAATGAAAAGCATGATAACTTAGATAAAAAATTATCCATGAATTTATATGGAAACAAAGAGCTTTCCATCTTTACTCTCCTCATGTTACGTTGCATTCAGAGATCGACTACTTTTGAGTGACAAAATTCCAGCCACCGGAAACACTAACTGATAAAGTGAGTCGTACAAAACCTTTCTTTTTAGTAACTTTGTGTACACAAACAATGTAGTCAATGCTCAAGTTCATGTGTAGAGCCCCTGGTGATATTTCGAGCACAGTTTTATGTTGTGTCGAGCCTTCTTAGTGTTTTAAAAATAGCGATTTAGATGCTATCATAAAAGTGCCCCATGCACTCGCATTCAAAAGGTATTTTGACCCAAAACGAAAATACGGTCAATCATAAAAGTGGCGTTTACATTCTAATTATGCTTTTACACAAAAGTTTGATTAGGGTAGATTTACAAAAAGAGCCTAGGTTCAATTTTGGCGAGAGTTACCCTTTAACAGGTGACATTTGCCTACACTGGATGTGAGCATCGTGTTGAGCCAAAAGCAAATAGAACCCATTATAATCACAGATCACTCTCTGACGTACTCCACACAGTTGAGTCTGTTGACAACAGGACAAATGGAAGAGTGAAAGAACATTCCCGTTCAAGCATCCAATTTAATCAGCTCTTTTGCGTCTCTGTACAGACTTTAGAAGGATCCCAGTGTTGGAAATAAGAGGATGGTTTATTTTAATGGTGTACCAGATTGTATCATAGGATTATATGTTTGTTCTGGGCAATTTTGTTTTGTGAACGATGCACAGTGTAATGGAGTTTGCAAATAAAGTTTTGTTAAATGATGAAGCAGCCAACTGTACCGGATCTGACAGCATCTGCATCACAAACCATAGGTAAAAGATTTCATAATGATTTGTCAGTAAATTATGGTTTTATATGGATGATGAGGTTTACAAAACCCTAACTCAAAAGCAATAGCGAGTGGGTGTTTATACTGTTTCCTATGCAGTGACATCACGTTAGCCAATTATAACATATATATTTTGGGGTGTTTTTTGTGGAATTTTTTTTTTATTTAAATAAGTTAACCTCAAGGAACATAAGAGAAATCCATGTCATAACCACTTTAAAAAGCTATGCGATCAGCTGTATACTTTGGGATTTACCAAAAAAAAAAAAAAAAAGTTTAACTTAATTATTAAGTTAGAAACACAGGATCAATGGTAAGACTGCTATGTTTAGCTATTACAGAACCCGTAGCTTCCGAATGTTACCAGATGAGCCATAAAAGTAGCCAATGGAAATCCAGACTGACAACATACAGTATGCTTACTTGTGCATTCTCTCACTAAAGATAAATCAAACAATGCAGTGAAATGTTCATTATTTCATGTCCTTTTATTTACATTCTTTCATTAACATTGTAGCATTTCACAGCAAGACACACTAACATTTTAATTCTGAGGTATCAATAAGTAGAATAAAACTTATTGCTACCACAATTACATTTTCTTTACTCCAGAGTTAATGTGCAGGTGATATTTGAAATAGCTTTTTTCTAAACACCTTGTCACACTCGGAACTTTGCCATTTCTTTTTCAGAATGAGTTCGCAAATGACGCTTCAGGTCTTTTAGATATGTGAAACACTCTTCACACCGAAGACATGTGAAAGGCTTCTCTCCAGTGTGAACTCTTATGTGAGTTTTAAGGTTTCCTTTAAGTGTGAAACTCTTCCCACACTGAGGGCAGGTGAAAGGCTTCTCTCCAGTGTGAACTCTTACGTGAACCTCAAGATTTGCTTTGTTTGTGCAACTCTTTCCACAGTGATGGCACATAAAAGGCTTTTCTCCAGTGTGAATTATAACATGATTCTTAAGGTGATTCCTGTCTGTAAAACTCATTCCACACTGCTGACATATTAAACAGTTTTCTCTCGAGTGAATCCTCACATGGCGAATAAGGTTTTCTTTACATCTGAAAGATTTTCCACACTGACCACATGTGAACGGCTTCTCTCCAGTGTGAATTCTTATGTGACCCTTAAGACTCTCTTTTTGTGTGAAGCTCTTCCCACACAGTTTGCATGTGTAAGGACTCTCTCCAGCGTGACTTCTCATGTGGGAATCAAGGGTTGCTTTACGTGTAAAACTCTTTCCACACTGAACACATATATACGGCTTCTCTCCTGTGTGAATTCTCATGTGAGTCTTAATATTTGCTTTTTGTGAGAAGCTCTTCCCACACAGTTTACAGGTATGAGGGCTCTCTCCAGTGTGATTCCTCATGTGGGAATTAAGGCCTTTTTTCAGTGAAAAACACTTTCCACACTGAGGGCATGTGTGAGGCTTCTCTCCAGTGTGAACTCTCATGTGAGTCTTTAGATTTCCCTTTCGACTGAAACTTTTTCCACACTGTTGGCAGGTGTAAGGCTTCTCTCCAGTGTGAATTCTCATGTGGACATTAAGGCTTCCTTTTTCGTTAAAACGTTTCCCACACTGTAGGCAAGTAAAAGGGCTCTCTCCAGTGTGAATTCTGATGTGGACTTGAAGGTTTCCTATTCGATTAAAACTTTTTCCACATTTTTGGCAGGTGAAATAACTTCTAGTTGCTGTCCTTTTAGCTCTTTTTAGTGAGGACGTCTTTTCTGTCTGTGAGCATTTAAAATATTTTTTTCCAGTTATTAAATCATGACGTTTCTTGTTCAAATGTTTCTTTTCCATTTCATTCAGTTCTTGACTCTTCCCTTTCAGCAACATCAAGTCTAAGGCAAAAAAGACGAATACAAGTTAACCACAGTTTAATAGCATACAAACCAACAGACATTAAATCATTTAGACATTTAAAACATCAAAACAACATAATAAATATCCTACTCCCACTAAGCTAATGAAAGAGGTGTTGCCTGTAATTTCAGAATATGTCCCAATAAAATTACAATAATGCAGAAAAAAAAAAAACCTTCACCTGTACAGGTTTAGGAGGCTAACTTTTATAAATGTATTCCATTACAGATTACAAAATATTAGGGGTGTAACAATACATCGATATGGATTCCACACGTAAAATTCTCACGTAACATCCTTCCGCCAAAGCGCACATTTTCGTTTACTCGCCATACTGTCTGCCGCTGTGTCTTTATAACGTTAATCTCCTCTGCTGAAACAGACGCCTGACAAGACCCCTTTTCCACCAAGGCAGAGCTGGTGCTGGTTCGGAGCCAGAGCCTAGTTTCAAATCGGTTCTTTGTTTTTCCACCGCCAAAGCACCAGCTCCGAACCAGTAAAACTGGTTCTTAAGTAGCACCAAATCATTGCAGGGTCTAGAACGGAGCCAAGAAAGAACCGCTTGCGTCAGAGGCTGGGGGCGGGGTTACCGTGGCCAACAAGACTGAAGAGAAACTTGTGACCGCCATTTTTAAATAGCAGCTAGTCGAGCTAATAGCAGCTCGATTATAATATCCGTCTATGTAAGTTACGGCGAGCTGCACGAACGCGTTGGATTCGCCGTGTTTGGATGCCGATTTATTTTCGCAAACCCATGAGCATCCATAGTAACGCAACGTCTATTATTGTTGATGCCTTGTTCGAGATGCATCGGAGCAGCGTGGACCGATCAGAGCTGCGGGAGTGTTTGGAGATCATACGACTCCTTGTGCTTTTTGATCGCTTTCGCAGTGCTTTGATTTCATGTGCTGATCGTTCTGCGAGAAGCCAATGCATCTCGAACAAGTCTGGTGTGTTTGTGTTTGGCGCTGCCGGACTAGCGTTGCTGGGCAACATGATACGTATGCAGTGACGTAAGATATAGCTCTGTTGTGGCTCTCTGGCCGGTGGAAACGCAAACCGGTTCTTAGTAAGCTCGTCAGTCGAACCAACTCCGAACTGGCAATAGCTCTAGCTCTGAACCAGCACCCGGTTCTTGTTGGTGGAAAAGGGGCATCATGAGTGCTGTCGGTAGGTAGAAGAAAGAGAATTCGGTACAACATAGACAGAGTTGTGTTTTACATAACAACTGAGTTAGTGTGCGGTTCGTTATTCCGTCTTTGTTGTTCCAAATCTTTTCGTTCTTCTTCCAACCAACAGCACTGATACCCCTTTTCCACCAACAAGAACCGGGTGCTGGTTCAGAGCTAGAGCTATTGCCAGTTCGGAGTTGATTCGACTGACGAACCGGTTTGCGTTTCCACCGGCCAGAGAGCCACAACAGAGCTATATCTTACGTCACAGCTCCACCAACGGGGCTATGTTTAGAAGTACACTGGAGTATCACTTTAAATGCACACATAACTACACATGCATATCCTTCATACAAGCAACCCACGAGTGCGTGCACACACAGTACATACACTATGCACATGCAAATAACACATGTGCCACACATGTACTTCTTAATTATAACACATTTGTTTGTCTTTTTTCCACAGAAGCAACTTGCAGGACTGAACCCTAAACACATTTTGTCACAAAAGTCGGTATTGTCCACGGTCAAGGCATCGCGAGTTCATGTTTTACAGCAGAAACAGACAAGCAGTCGCACCCTTGTTGGTGAACACGATAAGTCCGTTTTAGCGACTCAGCGCGCAGTATTCAGGTCAGATGTCACTTTGAAAATACGCGCTAGCTAAGAGGAGTTTCGTCAAAGCTGACTAAAAGTGATCGAGGATGGATAATTTCAACGAACTTGATGAACCCGTGATATCTTCTTCGGGGCGTAAAAGGAAAATAAAAGCTGAAACCTTTTCACGGCACCTTGCTAAAGCAGCGTGTTACAGTGTTGAGGGAAAAGCTTGCGTGTAATCACAACAACAAAGTTTGTCAGGCGTCTATGTCAGCTGAGGAGATTAACGTTACAAAGATCAAAACAACCCAGCTGCAGTTTGATTAATATTAGGCTACTTGGAATGCAAAAACAAAACAAAACAACAACAACAACATGATTTATGAAAATGAACAAGAACAGAGTAGCCTACTTGCAAATGACCTCTTCTGTTGTAAATGTCCCAATTGGGAGAGGGTGTGCAATTTTCAAAGAGTTTAATTAAATGTTCATGTTATATATTTTGGTTGCATTTGTGAGTTAATAAAAACGTAACTGGTTGTGTGAACATAATATCTAAATATCGATTAATCGATCGATATAGCCCTGAATCAAATTGAATCATGATCGTATTGCAGAAATTGAGGTATCGGCAAATATCGTATCGCTGGCTGAGAGAATCGATATCGTATCGTGATGAACTGTCCAATTTACACCCCTACAGAATATATGCTGTAAAATGTAATCTGTAACATTCATTATATTATTCAAGGCGAATAACAATCTAAATAGTTTGAAATACTTCTCCAAAATGGGTAGATTCTTTTTTTGTCAAATGTATTGCAATTAAGTGTGCTCCAATAAGGATTTTTGGAGCCGATCACTGATCGTCGATCACAGGAAGCGGGGGTGGTGGTGGGGGGCATTTTTTAGACATTTTTCAAAAAAAATTAATTTTCACCTAAATATTTGATCAGATTATGTAATGTATTTTTGTTTTTACAAAGGGGCAATTGTTCAGGGACAGTTCACCTCTGGGTCTCTCTTAAATGGAACGGACAAGAGGGGGAACGGGAATCTTTTGCGCGCTCAAGTTCGTTATTTTTCAGAGAGTAACCATTTTCTGGGTTATAGGGCTAATATTTTTACCCAATTCCTGGGTTGTTTGGGTTTCTGGGTTATTTTTCAAAGAGTAACCCATGTTCTGGGTTACAACCGCCCGTAGTTGTTCTGGAATTTTCTCACAACAGTGGTTTGAAATCACCGTCGCTTCGCGCTTGATCCGTTTTGGCCTGTGCTTCTTCGGTGCAACTTCGTTGTGTATTCAAGGTAAGAGAGTATTGATGTAACGTAAACTTTTCTGTGTCCATGTCCCCGTTGCTAGTTTAGCACCATTTGCTGAAAAAATTACCATGGCTTAGTTGCTACGTTGAGACTAGCGTTAGCCGTGGAAATTCTGTGGTTGGCATGTAGCCGCAGCTATCGCGACCACATCTAACTAGTTTAAAGTCCGTGTAAAGTCAAAATAAATATGTGTTTTGAGTTTGTCAGACTAAAGAAGAAAGTGTTATTAACCACCCAGCCAAATTTGAATGATTAAAAATAACGATAAGTTCATGAAATTAGGTGTCAAAATGGTTGAAATGCTTTTTATACATTGTTGAGAAATACATCTATGACCTATTTAATGTGTTTAGAAGAAAAGGACTGAATCCACTTTACACGGTCTTTAAATTCTGTTTTTCATAACCTGTGCTGTACTTATCTCATTGTTATAATACCGGTAACGTTAATAATACGACAAGTACAGTGCAGCTAGTGGCGACTTCGTGCTGCGTTAAGGGGTCGCAAACCGGACGAGAAGCGCAGCGCCGCGCCGCGTCTAGGACAACTCACAGGTATCGCACACCAGACGATTTAAGACAAATATAATGTCAATTTAATATAAAACTATGTAAATAGCGCTCTGAGGAGTGGCAGGATTTTAAACACGGTCCTGAGCCGTTGCTGGGCGCCGCGGACAGACGGTGTGTGTTCTCATAGAGAATAATGTGTTCGAATTTTAAAGACATGGCGCTGCGCGGCCATAAACTGAGAAAGTGGACGTCCGGTGTGCGATACCTTGAGTTGTCCTAGACGTGACGCAACAGTGTATAATATGATATATTATCATATTATACGTATAATATGTATTATATATTATAATATGATTAGTGGTTCTCAATCCACATTTTCTTGAACACATTCATGACCCACTCAAAATGAACACACCAATTAAGAACCACAGCTCATTTGGCTTCTTTGTACAGTTAGTATCTGCATTATAACACAAACTGGTAGTCTATTATCTTGCTTACAATTCACCTTCTACACAATATTCACTTTCTTTTATCTATCTTTCTGTCTCTGTCTGTTTTAGGTTGGAACAAATATGGTGGAATACCTCCAGCAATCGAAGCCAGTTGATCTGAATCAAAATCAGTCAAAATTCTTAAGACTGCCTTGCTTAATTGCAGAACTGTTTAATTGTGTTAAGCTGCAGTAAATGACACAACCAATGTTTGAAGACTTTAAGCCTTAAGTCCAGTCCAGTTATTGAATGTTGTCGAATGTTTGAGAGAGAATGTGAGAGAGTTGTTTATTTTTCTATTTTTTCTTTCTAATATTATTACAGTGTGACCTAAAATAAATAGGAAATGTCCAAGTGTGTGTGTTTTTTTTATATAGATTTTAATTGAATTTAATGCAATTCAAACGTAAAAGTGCTTGAAGTGTGTAATATAATGTAAAACGTTTTATTTTCTGAAATAAGGCATACTGGCATAGTAACCCAAGTTAGGTTATTTTTTACCCAACTCCTGGGTTAAAAAATTATCAACAAATTTTTGGGTCATTTCAACCCAGATATTGGGGTTGTTCTTTTGACCCAACATTTGGGTCAAGTATTTAACCCAGAAGTTGGGTCAAAAGAATAACCCAATTTTCTGGGTTGAAATAACCCAGAAATTAGTTGGTCCCTTTTTAACCCAGGAGTTGGGTTAAAAAATAACCCATTATGGAAATATAATAGAAAAAAACAAAGAGAAAATCAGTCACAGCTCTTGACTGAATAACTTTTGTAGCTTAATTAATCATTTATCTATATTTAATTTATAATTCATGCAGTGAAGACTGTGATGTGTTTGATTTATTCAGTGTCTGTATATATTCTACCTGTTAGGACCTACCTAAAAATCTTAAAGGGCCCCTATTATGGATTTTTTTTAAATGACCTTTCATGTAGTGTGTAACATAGCTCTTAGTGAATGAAAACATCCTGCAAAGTTTTAAATATGAAAGTGCACTGTATATAAAGTTATTGTCTTTCAAAAGTAAGAGTCGACTCTGAGTCAATTAAATGAATTGTTTTTCAAACGAGTCGTAAGCCGTTTCGTCGTGAGGTCAAGACGAAACATTAGCATATTGCCCGCCCACTTATTGCACACGCAGACACCAGTAGAGATGGGGAGTCGACTCCAAAAGAGTCGATTCCTCGACTCTCACTAGCCCTAGTGTCGGAATCGACTCCAGGTCAGGAATCGACTCCCAGTGTCGAGTGTTTTTTTCAAGTTCAACACAGCAACAGTTCATTATAACGAAAAGATTATAATGAATGTAAAGATACGGAAATTAAAATAAAAAGATAAAGAAATGAGAGGGAAAAAAAAGTAATGCCAGGAAAACAAAGAACAATAATGCATAGATACCTTATACGCTGAGTTTTGGTTCATTTATGAGACGCGCTTCAGTTCACTCGCCGGCGCCTACGTGTCGTGATTATCTATTTTCTACTATATTTACTTATTTATTAAATCCTGGATGAAACATTGATTAAAATTAAGATACAATTAATACAAAACGAAATTCACTTTAAAAAAAAGGCTTTGTGCTTTCTGTTTGAGGTCTCAGTGAAAGTTTTAAAGTCGCTTTCAGAGCGGTCATGTCCGTAACAGAGAACTGTCACGTCTTTTGTTTTTTCCTCATAAATGGGAACACGAAAAATAAAATAAAATCAATATTTTATGTTCTGTGGAGAGCCAACCCTTCTTCATCCGGTGGGTATTACTTTTGTTTTGCGCAGTGTAATTCACAGAATTAGGTACAAAAAAATATTTTGCTACCTAAAAGTGAAAGATTTTTTGTGTCCCGTAACGCATGTGTAGCCTAGGCTATTTCCCATTAAATATAAAACGCATACTGATATTTTTCAATATGTATTAAATGCATTTTCTGAGAATTTATATTTCAAGTTTTTACTGCAAATGTCCCGTTTACAACGATGGAATTGCCCAATATTAAATAATTTACCCTCAACTAGTTTTGTGGTGTAGGTCTACGTATTGTAGGCTATAATGTTAACTTCAAAAAAGGTGTGTGTCGCGATTCTGCCTTCTCACACCGCGACACAGGTTCGTAGATCTGATTGTAGCGATTTCGGATTCATATTGCATATTGTTACAGCCCTAATTATTAGAATATAGACATTAAGAGAATAAATTGTTATGCAAGTACTTTTACTTTTAATACTTAAAGTACATTTAAAATCAGGTAGGCTACTTTTTACTTAAGTAGGGTTTTCATTGTGGTACTTCTACTTTTACTAAAGTAAATATGTCTCTGGTTATTTGTTCTTTTACTTAAGTAGCCTACTGAGATTCAGTACTTCCTCCACCACTGGTAATAATATAACTAATATTTTTCAATGTTAAACAAAAAAAGTTACAAAATAAAGTTAAACATGCTTAAGTTAAAGTTCATAGCTTCACTACATTAAAATTATATAAAATAATATACAAAATAAATAGATAAATACACTGTCTAAAACAAGTCTGCTTTTACAAGTTTAATGATTAATACTAACATATTGCACACTTAAATATGATTTGAAGAAGCTGCGATGTGAAAAGGAGGGGGATTTATAAGGTTTAGTTGATTAAACATTTTAGTATAGGAAACATTTGTATCCTCGCTCTTGACTCCTCAGGAAGCCTCCTCGTTCCTCGCCCTCCTCCCGGTGGAATTAAAGAATTTAGATGTCCTACATGAGAGCGGAGCTCGATCGGTTTCAGGGTCGTAGGACATACGAGCGAGAAACAAGGAAGCATATTGAGACGCACCTTCTGAATCCTGACCCTATTTTAATTCAAAGTAAATGGAGTCGAGGAGTCGATTCCACCGACTCCAAAATTAGGAGTCGGGAGTCGGAGTCGACTCCAAAAAAACCTGAACCGAACACCCCTAGACACCAGGGAGAACTTGAACCTCAAACACTGCAGCTGATTCCTGTGGATACTGGATAGCATCATGTTAAGACGACGGCGCTGTGCTCTACAATGTGAAGGTAAAGCCAGTTTTTTTCCACTGCCCAAGGACGAGCATGTGAAGAATCAGTGGTTAAAATTCATCTTTACCATGATATCACAGCAGTGTAATCCTAAACTTTTGCTGTGTTCCCTTTATTTCACTGACGACTGCTTCTAAAATCTCAGAGTTCAATGCAGGATTCGCAAACTGCTTGCTCTTGAAAGATGTGTTCAAAATACTTTTTTTGAGTTTTATATAGGTCTCCTGCTAACTGGCTAACTCACATTATTACTGTCTAACTAAAATACTTCTGCCGATCAGTTTGTGGGCCACTATTACCTAAAACTGTGTCTATTAAAGCATAGTAGTTTGAGTAAAGATTAAGCATGGAGCAAGATTTGTTTTACCAATGTTTATGTTACATCAGTCATTCACGCTAGAGCTCGGCTAATGTATTGCATAACTTACATGGACTGTTATTGATACAGTTTTCACGTATTCACCGCAATATATTAGAAAAATACTTGGTAAATAAATTAGTACAAGTAAAATAATCGCTAAAATCGACGTCATTGTTCGTTACTGTGTTTAGTTTACAGTTTAGGAAGCCTCAGGACCAGGACCATTCCTGTCAAGTATCCCGTTTTGGCCGGGAAAGTCCCGTATTTTACCCTTCTTTCCCGCCGTCCTCCTGTATTAGTATTTTCCCGTAAATCTCCCGTATTTTAACCTGCGTTATTAAAAAATAATAATACCCCGGGCCCGGGCGTAGTAAAAAAAACAAAAAAACATTCCCAATCTGAGCTCTGTCACTTGCCTCGCGATAACTGTCACCTGCAGTAGCCTACATGACTACAGGTACTGTAGATGGCAGTTGTCGCGAGGTTAGTGTGTGAGGTCAGATGATGAGTGACAACGCGGAAAAAAAACACAAAAAAAACAGAGACGGATTATGGAGTCTATGACAGAGACCGAAGGCACTCCTGCCAAAAAAACAAAACCCTCATGTAAATACCGCAAATGCAAAGTCTGCAACAAATTTGTACAATAACTCACTAAAAGAGTAAAGAAAAGATATGTGAAATGAAAAGAAAAACTGTAAAAGAAAAGCAATATGAAATGAAAAGAATGTGTGGAATGAAAATAAAATGTAAATGTAAAGACAAGCAATGTTAAATGAACAGAAAATATGCAAATAAGCCTTTAAATAAATGCTCTTCTTATATACCCTTTTGTGTTTTCATTTAGGCTATAATGAATGTTCACAGCATGTCAATGCAAGTGGTGATTTTAGCTTTCTTGTACACCTGTCTTAAAATGTAAGGGATACTGGAGCTTGGTTGGGGTGGTGGGACTGCTCGCGGTGGGCGCCGAAAAATGTCCCTTATTTTCAAATCCAAAACTTGACAGGTATGACCAGGACACGCAGAGCTGACGTTGTTATGGCAATGGGAGTTTTTGTTTTCGATGCGCTGCTGTACACGGTAAACCAATCACAACAGACTGAGCTGTCTGGCCGATCAGAGTAGAGTAGCTCGCGGAAAGGCGGGATTTAGAGAGATTGATTCATTTGACAAGTCGTTTGAGAATCATTGAAAATCTGGTGATGTGCAAATGTATATTATGAGAAAATGAAACACTTTTTTGACCTGTGATGCATGTAAACCTGTTGTAGGAGACTCCAAAACAACATTAGGAAACTTTAAAATTGCATAATAGGGGCCCTTTAAATTACCGTTTACAAAGTTGCATGGGTCAAAAACAACGAAAACAATTATTTTTTTTGTGCATTTTGACAGTATCTGAACCGGTCTGACTGGGCCAATAGAATACCCTGATATATTGAAGGGCACAGGTAAATATGACATTTTTACAAAAATGTAGAGCCTGATCTAAAGTGTGGGAATTTACCCTTTGCTAAGCCACGCCCGAAACCCGCCACAGGCCAATCGTGGCTTAGCAACCGTAACTAGGCGCAGGAGGTCTGGCAAGCTTTCAAGCAAGGGAAACATGCAGGGGATTGTGCAAATCCGGTATCCTAAAAGTTTGGACGGGTGGGTGGAATTTTTTCCCTTCCCGAAACCTAAAACCCAAGGGGAGAAATGCCGGATGTGGATCAAGCAGTGTGGGAGGCCCCATTCAAAACTAAATGTCGACAGGATTAACAAAAACACCTATGTTTGCTCCACGACGTGAGAGCAGTAGCCTGGCGCGCTAAAAATATAAGCGGGAGAATGTTATCATTGCAAAGTGGTCAGGCTAATGTCTAGTGTTTATTCCACAAGATTTATGGATAAGCTGTTTGATTTATAATTATTAGATGAAAAACCATAGCAGCACAACTTCTATGCTGGAGCATCTAAAGAGAACATGCCGGGGCTCTTACCTCAAAACGCAGAGACGGTAGCGCAAATATTTGGACTATTACAGCTCATTTTAACACAGCACCCGTATACGGTTGTCAGTCATATATTTTGTGCTTATTACGGCTGCGTTCAAACAGCATTCTGCTTTTAACAAGCTGCTGTGGCTGCGAGACGCACGGCTTAAACGTACTCTCTACAACCAGTTACAAAGCATTTAACACTGTTATCTAAAATATCTAATGGATGAACTCACGCCTCGATTGGACTCATTAATTACGTCCTGTCAATCGCTGTAAAACTTCACAATTTTACGGACACCGCCATGTTTGATACTGTCGCTATGGTTACCACTATAGTTAGAATGCGGTTGACTTCAGCTGTTTGATCACACAGCTGAATGAACATAATCAAACAGCTCTTTTAATCCACGGAATAAACAAAACATTTCAGGATTCACACTTGCAATCAATTTCTGCTGAAAATCCCCAACGCAGTCATAGACCTTATTCACAGCAGTGCCATCTGATTTTTAATGGGAATGAAAGAGGGTAGACATAGGCTACATCTCTTCAGTGGGTTGTACTGTTATTCAATGTGTTTTTTAATTGTTCTGCTGACGAAACACTGAAAAAATATCTTTCCAAGAAATTTCAGCAGACCAAAAATCATGCAAGACAACATGAGCTGTGGAAAATTATAAGTGATCTAGGAGCTTTATATAGCTTTTTACAGCTGATGCTATTGAAAAGGTCTGTAGTAAACACCTTTCCAAATTAAGCCTGCACTAGATTAACTGATTGAAACAATAATCGGCATTTGTAGACAATAAATGTAAAGTTGATCACTCACATTACATCTTTTGCAAAAAAAATAAAAAAAATAATAATATTTCTTAAGATGGAAACATTTTAATAAGGATCAAATGACTGAGTTCAGTTTTGAGAATGAAACCAACCTGTTTGTGTCTCAGTATCTTCTTGTTTCACACTGAATGCTTCTTCAGTCTTCATGTCTTCACTCTCCTCTTTAATCAACGCCATCTTTACAATAGTGTCACGTGGACCTCAGTTGTGTGTTTGGACACTGTCATGTTTAAGATGAGAATAATTAACAGAAAGAAAAATAAATCTAACTAAATATATGGGTGCATCTCAGTCAGCTCCCTAGTTCAGTAGTGTGGCTGGCTGCAGTAAAAGTGGGGTTATATCAAGGCTAATTTCTGAAAAACATTACATTATTGATTGGCGCTTTTGAAGCACTGCTTCATGAAGCTTCAAAACCTTTACGAAACTTTTGTTTCATCAGTGGTTTGGAGCACGTATCAAACTGCTAAATGTGATTTTAGTAAACGAGGCTTCGTCACAAATGTCATTACGTTACATCGAAATGTTTCGGAATTTCAATGATTCACCGCTGGCAGGCGATGATCTCTGTAAATCCATGAATCATGCGGATTCACTGAGATTGCCCCCCCAGTGGCGAACCATTGAACAAGTCTCTATGGTTTTTACCTGATCTCTGATAGGCTTTTATTTATTTAAAGTTTATTTGACAGGGACAAATGCATAGAACATTGCTTTATAAAGAATACAAAGTAGATGCCATGCATACAGGTTTATAGCCATGACTAATTTGCAACCCCTGGTTAGGCTTGTAAAATTAAAACAGAAATTACAGAGTATTGAATTAAAAATGTATAACTTTTAAAAATACATACAATAAATATTTATACATTTGTAGACGATTTAATGAGACATTAGTGTAATTAAAATAATAGTTAATAATCTCTTATTGGCCTGTTTAGCGGAGCAATCCATGGAACAAACAAAACAAGCCCTCAAAAATGTATAAAAGAACACATTATACAGACAGCAGGTTTTAGATGACTGTTTAATTGTATTTTATAGATTATACTTCCAACAGTACGTTTGCAATGGGTTTGTAAAAGAGTTTTTATGGATGCTTGGCTTGAGGTTTTTTTTGTTGTTGTTGCATTTCCACTGTTTTGACCGGTGTGGCGTTTCAAACGCTTCGAAACAGTGAATCAGGTTCAATTGATTCGAAGCTTTGAAAAGCTTCGTTTCTCGCATCATTACAGTATAAATGATTGTCATTTGTCCTGAGTTTTTTTTTTTTTTTTTTTTTTTTTACTGCGATTACTTTGGAAAGTAACTGCTGCTTTTCGCATGGCTGACAACGGCGACTTATTGAGAGCGCAGCTTTCTAAATAAAAACAGCTTGCGAATCAATAGTTTCAAATGAGTCTGGGTTTCGAAAAAGCAAGCCCATGTTATTCCTATCGCTTCTTGTTTACAATATACCACATTCACGACATAGGGAGCGGAATGAGATGTAGAAACATTAAGACGTTAAATGCTTAATAATAACACAAACCTTTCACCTGCCGAATCACACCACACGCAGACCGCGGCGCAGCCTTATGACATCACACCGCCAGACCAAAATAAAAGTCCAAACCAACAGTTTAAAACACAATGTCAGAGAAAATACGAATTTATTTCTGGGTGAAAATAATAAATGCCTGTTTTACAATGATGTGCTGGAAATATAAATGATCAAAGAAAGACTGTGAGAAATATGTCCTTCAAAGCCAAAACTGTAATGTATGGGTTCAGAAACCATTTGGGGACAAAAAACAAGCCATTATTACAAGCTATTCCGGTATGCACATCGTCATACAACAATTTTAATAACTCATGTCATTAATATTATGTTAAAAAAAATTATAGAAGGGAATTTCAATTTTACCTTCTTTGTGTGTTCAACTCTCAACAGATGGGATTTAAACTTTGTCGGTTTAAAAAAACAAAACAAACCAAGAACTAATACCAGGTGTAAAAAGGTCACTTTATAGTCTGTGGCCCTATTAAAGTTCGTTTTTTTGACAAACCTTGGTTTTTGTATCAGTCATCAAACTAAAATGGAAAAAAAAAGGCTTGTTTTGAGGAATGGTTCCTGACTGAACCCTTGTAATTCATCACAGTTTTGCCTTTAATGGACAGAATCTCACACTTCCACTAGTAGTTAAAATATATATAGACAGTAAAAAGACAGTTTTTTTTCCCTCCAGCCATTGTGACGTCATAAGGCTGCGCCGCGGTCCTGCGTCTGTTGTGATCATTCGGCTGAAGAAAGGTTTGTGGTTTTAAAGCATTTACGGTGTTTAAATCGATTCAAATCGTTCAATCAATTAATGATAAAAAATTTATCAATTAAAAATATTTATTATGGAATGTAAGATTGTAATGCTTTATCCAACATTTGTGAACAGTGTTTTTGTGAGTAAAGCGCATCTGCACATATGAGTAACGGTTAATACAAAAAGGTGCGTCTCAGTTCGCTCCCTGTATCAGGAGTCACTTTACCTTAAACACGAATTCGGGCACTGCAGAGATGGGAGAAACGTTGTCACGGTTTAACTGGTGTCCTTGTTCAGTTGTTACTTCTAATGCAGATGTGAACGATCGGCCGCATGTTCATTTATGAAAAACCTGTGCAACAATATGTACATTAAAATTATACTCTCTCACAAAATGATGTTGGAGTTATTATCTCACTATATTATTTTAGAGTTTTCCAATCAGTACTCTAAATCAAACATCGTATAGTGAGAAAGTTTAATTGTGATTTCATTAAGTGTAACGGCAGAAGTCTCCTCCAACAGCTGCAGAACATAGTGAGTCGACTCTAAAAGAGTCGATTCCTCGACTCCTATTAGTCCTATTGTAGGAGTTGACTCTCGTTGTGAAATGCTGTGTCTGAAATCGCTCACTTTTCACTCGCTCACATTTTGATGAATTGACACTGTGCTTATCGCCCTCTCCCGAACAGATTTGGATAAATTAGTTTAATTCTTTAAAGATTGCATTACCTACTTTCTCATTTATGTATCTCTGAAATAATTTTCGACCAAGGCTTTTTCTTGTTACATTTCCCTTTTTAGATTGGCAACAGCTAGAAACAATGCATTTCAAGGGAATGTCATCTCTAAACTGGACTAATTTGGCCAGTCATGCTAAAAGTGTGTTGTTTTAATAAAGGTAGTTTTAGGCTTTGCGTTGTAAAAAAAAAAAAAAGAAGAATAGCCTGTGTGTAATAATGACGGCTATCTTGTGATATCTTATATTGCTGACCGTGTTTTGACTTAAAGTAAATGGAGTCGATTCCGGGAATAGATTTCATCTACTCCTACGGTGGGAGTCGGGAATCAGAGTCGACTCCGAAAACCCCGGAATCGAACACCTCTAGACAGTACACTGCACACACTCACACCCCAAGCTGTCTTTTCTAGTTACTTATTAAACATGTACGTTATCAAAAATGAACATAACTGCTTCAAAATGCGCATTTTTGTTATGGGTGTGTTTAATTTACGTTGTAGAACAAAACGTCAAAGTATCGTCAAGTTATGTTTACCACAGGCTTTATTATACCCATAAACTGAAAAACTCTGAGGTAAACCACCTCCGTGAAGTTGGCACCCCATAAAACGAAATAATTTCCAAAACTATGCCATTCGTTTGTGCTACGTTTGTGCTGATTTGTGCCGCAAAAACGAACGTTTGTGCTGGTTTGGTGTTTGAGATATTGAACATAATTTTTTTGGGTTGTGTGACGTCACTCTCCCCCCCATGTCCTTCAAATCGCTCCAAACCGGTGTCATTCGTTTGTGCTCGGTTTGTGCTGGTTTGTGCCGTTAAAACAAACACTGTATCTGTTTTCCTTTCGCAGATATAACTAATTTAATTCAGGAGCTGTGACGTCACTCTCCACCCCACCTCATCTAAATCGCACCAAACCGGTGCCGTTCGTTTGTGCTCGATTTGTGCTGGTTTGTGCCGTTGAAAGAAACATTGCAACTACGATCCCCTCTTAAACATTAAAAAAGAAACTTTTTAAGTACAATTACATAACTGTCCACCCCATATGGTCCAAATCGTTGCAAAACTGTGCCGCTCGTTTGTGCTCGATTTGTGCCGTTACGATGAACATTGTATCTTTTCCCCCTCCTTAGAAATATCACATTGGATTCGTGACAGTGACGTCACTCTCCACCCCATACCGTCCAAATCGGCCCAAACCGGTGCTTTTTGTTTGTGCCGTAGAAAGAACCATCATAAATGATTCCATTCTTTAGGCATTACAAAATCTTTGGAGGAGTAGTGACGTCACGCAAGCAAGCCGCGCTCTCCATCCATCTCGTCTACAAACCTGTCCGGTTCGTTTGTGCTCGCACAGGGCCGCAGCTGTCAGTGTTCTTTTCTTTAGATATGGGAATGTTTTATTTTAGATTTGTGCTATTGACATTTGGTCTTTATATAATCACCAATGCACTGATATGTAATGTAGGCCTACTGTCACTACTCTGGCTGTAAGCTACGTGTGACTGATGCTTAATTTTGTATTAAAATAAAATAAAATAACCAATAAAAAAATATCTTTTTCTGAATACTTTTAGCAGCTTACAGTGCCAGTTTGTGCTGTAAAAGTTTCGTTTGTGCTGCTTCGGTTTTTTAGATATTAAAATAATATTTTTTTGGTCATTCTGAGGTCATTCAGCCCACCCACACGCTCCAAATTCACCCAAAATAGTCTCGTTCGTTTGTGCTGGTTTGTGCCGGTACAATTTTCGTTTGTGCTGCATCGGACTTTAACATATCAGACACTGAATGAAAGCGAATTATAGATGGTGACTTCACCAGCCCCCCACCTGCATCTTCGTGAACGCGCCACAGAGAATTAAACGTGCAGCCCTAATAGCTATGTTTATAGAGTTTTTAGGCCTAGTTTCTCAGACAGGGCTTAGATTAAGCCAGGAGTAGGCCTTAGTTCAATTAGGATAATAAAGTAGCTTTTATAAACGTGTCCTAGAAAAACATTACTAATGTGCATCTTGAGACAAAACCATGGAACTGACATATTTAAAGATATGCAACTTATACACAGCTTACCTGTTTTATTTTTTCTCTCAAAAACTCAATTTCATATGTGTAGCGTTTTTTTTTTTTTTTTTTACCACGGAGCAAATGTTTTAAAAAATATTGAAAATTTACTTTTTTAAGCCATTTAACTGATAGTATTAATCGATTAAAAGTCCTACTGTCGGTTAACAGTTTACCAGTTAATTATGAGCATCCCTAATTGCAATGTTATGAACTAACTGTGTTTTATACACCAGGCAATTTAATTTGTATGGCGGGTACCTTGTCCAGAGCAGTTGATCAAACTGCATTCTCTTGTGAAAAGTTGACAGAAGATATCCAAGCATGTTGGACATGGTTGTAGAAGCCTTGCCTGTTGCTGATGCCAAGATGAAAATGATCCGCAAAGAGACAAAGAGAGGTTTGTGCTGGTGAAGAGGTCAGACACAAAGATAAAACTACTTCAAATGCAACCAAGGTCCTATAATATTGAAACAACAGATGGTGTGTTGAGGAATCATCAGCATCTTTTGAAAGATTTATCATCTGAATTGAAATTGACATATTGCACAGGTTTTCTGGAATTGATGAATATGTGACCAATCGTTTCCATCTGCATTTGAAGCTACAACTTTGCGAAACGCAACACACTGACTGACACCTGCTACTCAAAATGGTGTAAAAGCAACTTTTACAATGTGTGATTACAATGGAAATGCAAATGTTTTCATGAAAATGTAATCTTATAAATGTATCTACAAATCATTAAATACCAATTTAAATAAAAATGAATTGTCTGTATAGTTTGTCGTCTTTTATTAATTTGAAGTGCTAGTTTTCATTGTTTTGTGAGTGGGCTTGGATAATCAGACATTTTAAGACTATCAACTCTCACTCTGACTCTCTCCCTTGCCAGTGCCCTGACTACTGAACTAGGGAGCTGATTGAGACGCACCAATATATTTCGTTTGGATTTATTTTTCTTTCTGTTAATTATTCTCATTTTAAACATGACAGAGTGTCCAAACATAGAAACACTCCTGGTGAAGCAACTGAGATCCATGTGACATGCTATTATAAAGATGGCGTTTATTAAAGAGGAGAGTGAAGACATGAAGATTGAAGAAACATACAGAGTGAAAGAGGAAGACACTGAGGAACAAACAGGTTGGTTTTATTCTCAAACCTGAACTCTGTCATTTGAACCTTATTAAAATGTTGAACTCAAAAGCACTTGCTCCATCAAATCAGTGCCTTGTAAACACTTTGTTTCCTTGGAGGAATTCCAGAAAGCAGGGTTCATTTTTTTTCTGAAGAATGTCATTTGAGTGGCCTAATTAAAGTGGTTTTATTTGTCAAGGAGTGGGTTACCTCATGTGGACATGTTAAGATCACATGACCAGACAAACCTTTTGGAAATAAATGCAATGATTGCTGTATTCACCATTTGTGCAATGCGCATTGATGCTACCGTAACAATATTTATCACCTCATAAAAAATAAAGAGGGTCAAAAACACTTGGTTTACAAACAAAATATTATCATACTGACATTAACATCTGAGGGTTGTCCCCCCCAATTTAAGTTCAGAAACATTTTGAGTCCCCCCTCCCTTGCCTCACAGTGCTTTGGTCTACTGCTTGCTTTCCGCCTTTACACTCACCTACACACACAAGTTTGGTGGGAGAGAACAAGTTCTTCAGTAGTTGTGGAACTCCAGTATGTTGGCTGTCAAGTCTATCTTATTCACTTTAATAAACGGATGAAGTGATTATTTTCTCTTTAATACAGATGATTCTGTGTCATTTATAAATTAGTTATGAAAAAAAAATTATATCCGATCTATTTTTCCATGAGTCTGCAATATCAACGATTATAATGTTACCTAGCTTGTTTGGTAGCTTGTTTAATACAGTAGCTTGTTGGATAGTAAGTCACCCACTACAACTAACAAAGCGATAAGCCTATGTGCAAACTGATATTAGGCCTTTATATACAGTAGATCTAACTGTTGTGTTGGGACTTGCTCAATATGATGTTAAGTGGCAGATCAGTGGGCTTGTCTGTCCCAGACGAAACCTAAAATTATATGTGGAGGACACAAGATAATTTAATAATTATAATATGACCGCGTGGTGAACCTATGAACCTAACTCATATTTAAACAACCATCTCTTTGTGTAAGCTAGAAGTACAATTTTGGCTGTATTATTAGTGTCCCCTTCAAAAATTGATCTTGAGAATTTTTTTGTTTATTGTCCCCCCGCTACTGCTAGATTAAATTTATGCCCATGGATTGCCCTAGATCAGAGTTCATCAAGACTTGCCCTGGAGAGCAACTCCAACCCTTATCAAACACATGTGAGCAAGCTAATCAAGGTCTTCAGGATCACTAGAAAATCACAGGTAGGTGAGTTTGATCAGGGTCTGAGCAAGGGTCTAGATTGACTGGTCTGCAGCTGTTTAAAACAGTTTATGTACAGAATTATAACTCAGTCACCCAGACTAACAGGTCATCGGGTCTCAATCAGATTTAGGGTCAGATGGATTTAGTTATTTTTGGACGTCATCTCTCACCTTCCCTTACAAAATTGCTTTTTTCAAGTGTGCTATTAGTATACTTCTTTTAAAATTAAAATAAGAGAGTATATTTTCAGTCTACTTTTTATATACTTCTCAGAAATATACATGAAATTGCACTTAAGTGTACTTGACTTAAAGTTGTAATCAAAATTATTCAACCCCCATTGCAAATCAGGTTTATTGGCAAAATGTACTGACTTTCAGCTGTTTGCGATTAACAAATCAAACAAGTAATTGAAATAGCTCAATACAACAAATGTTTCAAGTGGTTTCCCCAAATTCAACTGAAAATGCGACTTTTAATGACTTCTGCAGTCTCAAAATTATTAAACCCCTGAATAGAATCCCTCACAACAGCACAAATCTGCAAAACAGGTGTTGTCTCAAGGACACCGGATGCAACTAAGGCTTCATTAGTTGCACCAAGTGTGCTTGAGCTAGAACACATGAAATATCAGGACTGGCTAGGTTTTTTGAATGTCACGTTTGACTGTATGTTAGAAGACAAAAGAATGGTCCAAAAAGTTAAGAGAAGATATCATCGCCCTTCACAAACAAGGAACAAAAAGATAGCGAAAGCACTAAATGTTCCTAGAGACACCGTTGGAAGCATAGTTCGCATGTTCACAGTTAAAGTAACAGTGGTGACACTAACTAGACGGGGCAGAAAAAGGCAGCTATCAATGACTGCAACAAGATTTCTGAGAGGCCAGGTTCGGAAAAACCCATTAATGACTGCAAAAGACCTGCAGCAAGACATGGTGGCAAAAGGCCCTGAGGTTTCAGCTGCACAGTAAGGCGCGTACTAAACGCATGCCAGAAATCCAGGACGTACACCACTACTGACCCAAAAACACAAAAAGCACTTTTTTTTTTATTTGATCATTGCAAACAGCTGAAAGTCTGTAGATTTTGCCAATAAACCTGATTTGCAATGGGGGTTGAATAATTTCGATTAAAACTGTATACTGACAGAAAAATCGAAGCATATTTGGCCTATCAGAGTACTCAATCTTTTCATTGAGATATACTTAATGGCCGGTTCAGATTACACGTTTTTAGCCCGATTTTGCCACGATCCGTTTGACTTAGAGTGTCGTGGGAATTCGTATACGACAACGGGCGTCGGGACGCAAGATTCGATCGTTTCATCTCGTATAGTGTGTCATAGCGGGCGACAGCCTACGTTGCGTCTGCGATGCTTCACGACACCACGACAAAAAGACTAGCATGTTTAATTTTTTTTTTCCGGTCCTCCACGACGGGTTCTATCACGTGTGACATTGACCAATAGGAGCACAGACGCATTTCCATACACAGCTTTCAAAAATGCCGAAACGAAATAGAGACGATGGTGTTGCTAAGTGGAATTATGAAATGGAGGAAAGGTTCGTGGAGCTGTGGCAACAGTACTCCTGCCTGTATGATGTTTCATCGAGAGAGTACCATGACAGAATTAAAAAAGAAAAATGCTGGCGAAAAATAGCAGAAGTACTTCAGCAACCCGGTGAGTAACTGACTGGAATTAGCATTAAGCTAACTAATCATTCATTAAATTGTACTTCGCTATAGAGAAACTTGTTTGTGTGAGTGTGATTATGTATGTGTGTTACGAGTGAGAATGCGTGAGTGTGTGTGAATGAGCGAGCGAGCGAGAGTGTGTGTGAATGAGTGAGAGAGTGTGTGTGAATGAGCATTAGAAGTATTTAATTAAATTGGTGAAAAAATAATTGTTTTAACAGTCTGTTTTTGAAATATCTTATCGTTGTGGCAAGCTAGCAACATTTATATTACTTTTACTACTGGCTAAAAGTACAAATATAGGCCTAACGTTATATAAAAAAACATATTTTACCTCAAGTTCTCTTTGAAGGATTGACAGTCAATACTGTCCTCTTCGTGCAATCCAAGAACGTGTCCATTGTCGGGTTTTCTTTCTTTTTTTATCTTTTTCTGAACACAAGACAGCCAATAGGAAAATCGCCGCTTCATCCATTGTTTGTTTACGTTCGTTTCCGTAAGTCAGGCGCTACTAGTTTCGCCTTCACGCGCTACTAG
This sequence comes from Leuciscus leuciscus, assembly GCF_965113295.1. Taxonomy (NCBI): domain Eukaryota; kingdom Metazoa; phylum Chordata; class Actinopteri; order Cypriniformes; family Leuciscidae; genus Leuciscus; species Leuciscus leuciscus. Next base: position 27,584,056 of record NC_138728.1, on the reverse strand, counting down.
TTTCGCCTTCACGCACGTCTTCAAAGACGACACGCGATGACTGGTCTGGAAGAAACGTGTAGTCTGACATGGTTCTTGTCCACGACACGACACGATTTTAGGAGTCAAAATCGTGTAATCTGACACAGTGACTATCGCATAAGATAAAAAAAGTGTAATCTGAACCGGCCATAAAAGTATAATTAAGTATTCTAAGTTTACTTGGCATGTAATTGTGTTTAATATTTTGAATGAGTCGCCTATTAAATACTTTTTTCACATATTTTTATATACTGTCTTATAAACAAAATTTTTTGGGGAAAAATATTGATTTATAAAGAAAACGGATATGTTCCTGAATTTTTGTGTAGGCTAGTCCACTGGTAGTGTACATAGGAATTGACTTTAAATCTACTTTACTTTTTTCCCTGCCATTGACTGAATTTTCCAGCTATCCATGTTTTCACTGTTATACGGTAGGTGGTGCTATTACGCATCTTCTTAAAGAGATTCTTAATGATTATACTAAAATAAACAGTTAGTCTAATAGATTCTGATCTTCAGAAGAATATCTCAGTTTTTTCATAAGGAGTTTAACGTTACACATGCAACACTTTGATTAGGCTAATGGTTGTCTGTGAGACTCTGTTATTGGTAAACAATGGTAAAACAAGCCAATTATCGTACTGATATCGTCAAAGCCATCTGCCATCAGCGATATCTCTGACTATCGTCGATACACGATACTATCGTCTATCGGCACAACCCTAAAAGTGTCCATTGAATGCACACTCTAGAATCATAGTGGAAGTAATAGGTCATCCAGGTACTTTTCGTCTACTGTTTTTTCTTATACTATGTATTTGGACATAATACTCTGTTGGCGTACTGTTTTTTGTATACTATATAGTTAGGAAGTATTTGATTTCAGACACCTCAGATGGGTGTATCAGGTAAGAGGACATCCAAAATGTGCAGTGTTGGGGGTACTCCAGGATCAGAGTTGGGAACCACTGCGTGAGTGCACTGCCTTCAGCATAGCCAAAATGGATGTTTGCTACAACTGAGGCCACCCATTGCTTCAGGTGGTTCTCTCTGAACAGCTAGGGAGGTCCTTTGGGGATAGATGCACTGTTTAAAAATGCCTGGAAGAATAGTTGTAAGCCTTAATATCCCTGGTGCTTGGGCCACCACAAGGGTCTGCTTGTGGCTCCCAGATGGCCAAAGAAACATTAGGTGGGTTCAACATGCGGCGCTGCACTCAACAATCAGTGTCTGACTTGCAACACTGCATGGTGGTTAGAAGTTTTGTGCGATGCCACATCACTGTGCCGCATACCGTCAAAGTACCACAAGCTGTAGTACCACAACACTGCAGTTTTACAATTGGCTGGATTTACTGATGAGAGGAACAGGAAGCAGAAAGTTCACTACATGAAGTAGAAAGTTTCTGACTCCTTCCCCGACTGCGACAAAATCTCACAGATTGGTAAAAATCCAGCTGAAGTCAACACACCTATTGGTTTACTGTCCTTGTACATCTGGTTCCTGGTTGCGTTGGGGAATCTTCTCTCTCAATCGGAGGGCCAGTCCCTGACATGGAAGACAGGGTTTATTCTGGCAATTTGTTGTGACAGTTGATGAGGTTCTGAGATTACAAGAAACACCTCTTTCAGTAGCCTTTTCTATAGGGTTTGATGTTTGTTTTGATGCTTTAATGCCTTTTGTGTTGGTTTTGATGTCTGTTTTGTGCCAAGAACTGGTGTTAACTTGTATTTGTCTTTTTGCTTTAGCCCTGATGGTACTGAAAGAAGAAAGTCAAGAACTGATGGAAGAAAAAGATCAGTATGAGAAACATTATGATTTCATGACTGGAGAAAAATCCACACAGACTGAAAAGACTTCCTCACGAAAAAGAGCTCAAAAGACTGACACTAACAGTTGTTTTACCTGCCGTCAGTGTGGAAAGAGTTTCAATCAAAAACAAAACCTTGAAGTCCACTTAAGAGTTCACACAGGAGAGAAGCCTTTCAGCTGCCAACAGTGTGGAAAACGTTTCACTCAAAAAGGAAACCTTAAAAGCCACTTAAGAATTCACACTGGAGAGAAGCCTTACACCTGCCAACAGTGTGGAAAGAGCTTCACAGCAGAACCAAACCTTAGGTATCACATGAACATTCACAATGGCGTGAAGCCGTTCACATGTGATCAGTGTGGAAAGAGTTTTACACGTAAAGTAACCCTTAATTACCACATGAGGATTCACTCAAGAGAGAACATTTTAATATGTCATCATTGTGGAAAGACATTCAGTCATAAAGTAAGCCTCAAGACTCACATGAGACTTCACACTGGAGAGAAGCCTTACACATGCCTTCATTGCGGAATGAGTTTTACATATAAAGCATCACTTGATTCCCACATGGGAAGTCACACTGGACAGAGCGCTTTTCCCTGCAAAGTGTGTGGGAAGAGCTTCTCACTAAAAGGAAATCTTAAGACTCACATGAGAACTCACACTGGAGAGAAGCCGTTCGTATGTGTTCAGTGTGGAAAATGTTTCACACGTAAAGGAAACCTTATTTGCCACATGAAGATTCACTCAAGAGAAGACTGTTATATATGTCATCAGTGTGGGAAGAGTTTCCCAGACATGAAATGCCTTAACAGGCATGTGATAATTCACTCTGGAGAGAAGCCTTTCAAATGCCAAGAGTGTGGAAGGGGTTTCAAATTCAATAAAAATCTTAAGGCTCATATGAGAATTCACAGCAGAGAGAAGCCTTTCAAATGCCCTTCCTGTGAAAAGAGTTTCAGTCATAAAGTAAGCCTTAAGACTCACATGAGACTTCACACTGGAGAGAAGCCTTACACATGCCCTCAATGTGGAAAGAGTTTCACATATACAGCAACACTTAATGCCCATGTGAGAAGTCACACTGGAGAGAGGCCGTTCATATGTGGTCAGTGTGGAAAGAGTTTCACACGTAAAGGAAACCTTAATTACCATGTGAGGATTCACTCGAGAGAAAACTGTTTAATATGTCAGCAGTGTGGAATGAATTTTACAGACAGGAATCACCTTAAGAATCATGTAATAATTCACACAGGAGAAAAGCCTTTTATGTGCCATCACTGTGGAAAGAGTTGCACAAACAAAGCAAATCTTGAGGTTCACATAAGAGTTCACACTGGAGAGAAGCCTTTCACCTGCCCTCAGTGTGGGAAGAGTTTCACACTTAAAGGAAACCTTAAAACTCACATAAGAGTTCACACTGGAGAGAAGCCTTTCACGTGTCTTGAGTGTGATAAGAGTTTCACATATCAAAAAGACCTGAAGCGTCATTTGCAAACTCATTCCGGAAAAAAATTGCAGTGTTCTGAGTGTGGTAAGACATTTGGAAAAAGTAGCAATTTCAAAAATCACCTGCTCATTCACTCTGGAGGAAGGCGATTTAGTTGTGAACAGTGTAATAAAAGGTTTCTTTTGCCATCACACTTACAGATACACCTAAAAAGTCATGCGGATGTGAGACCCTATTTGTGTTCCTTGTGTGGAAAGAGTTTTAAATGGCTCAGCAATTTAAAATGGCACCAGAGAATACGTGTCTGTGAAATTAAGTCATTGTTCACCCCGCAGCAGAATGTGGGGCAAATCTGTGGGGCAAAACCACTTTCATGATCATCTGCATCCTTCACCTCTTGAGGCCTTTTATTTTCTTTTGTATTTTGCAGCCACACTTCACAATCTCTTTTGCTATAGTTTAAAATATTGTGTGGTTACGGTAGACACCCTCTAATTGAGACGTCGCTCCATTCCATATTTTGATATCAGAATCAAAATATTAAACTTCTTTCTAGCTGTGAATTGCCACAATATAAAGGAAAGACTGTAAACGAAAGAACAAAAACTGAATGAAAATAATGAACATTGAGCATTATTTGATTTATTTTAAGTGAGAGAATGCACAGGTAAACGTGTTGTCATCCTGAAATTTAACATGGATATTGTTGGAGCTCATCTGGTGACACTGGAAGCTGGTTCCAGCTGTGGGTAAACATTCTCTCACTGCCGATCCTAGGTGTTTCTTAGCTTATTAATTAGTCAAAGTTTATTTCATTGACATAATACACAAAGTATGCATCAGATTTTATGCAAATGCTTAGCGTATCTGTACAGCCGAACTTGTAGTTTTTTAAAGTATACTCCATTTGATAGCATGCACGAACACAGGCAGTCAACACATGCACACTAAAAATGTTATCCTTTTCCACTGTCTGTGCAGTTTATCTTCAGAACTTAAAAGTGATAAAATGTATTTGTACTTGTTTAAACTAGTGCTCATCAACGTAGGCATCTATTGCATCTCCAAGAGTCTGTTAACTAACAGTCAAACCGTAAAAGAATGGTCGAACTGTCGAGCAACAAATGTAAAATTAAAGTAAAATATCCAAAATAAATTTTCTGAAATTTTCATTAAATAGTTCAAAGAAAAACACAATTTTTTTTTTTTTGACATTTTTACAAGTATTTCCTGAATTATTATGATCAAACACTTTCACTGTAAAATGCTAATATCTTACAGTTAACTGTTAGCTAGCAATAGCACGCATGCATGCTAATGTATATAGACATCACTGTGTTAGTGTCTACACGGTTACTGCCTTTAAATAAAGCAACATACAGCATATTGTCAATGTTTTCTGGCCCATCCTGGGCTGAAGTACTGACTCTACTCTTCAATACTATAAAAAAAAGTTGCTCCCTTACATTTTTAAGTACAATCAACTTGGATGTTTAAGTAATTTCAACTTAAATTACGGTAAACTGACTTAAAAACAGTAGTTGAATCTAGTATCACATAAATAAAAGTTGAAAACTGCTCAACTTATTCTGATGAGTTAAAGCAATGTAAAAGCATATGTTGTCATAACTTATTTATCATATATTTTTTAAAGTGCACAATGGTGACCAACAAAACCCAGACAACAGACACCCTTTAAATCCCAGCAGAACATTAAACAAGGACAGATCTCTCAAAATCTAAGCGTCTTCACTTATTACAATCTAGTTTGACTCTTTCACACAAAAGTTCTTATTGAGAATTAACAAAGGTTTAGATGCTGATGTTTTATTGAAAATAATAAAGTTTGAAGTCACCATTATTGTGGTAAGTGTCTGCTTTAGTTGGATTCTTGACCAAGCAGCAACCTTCTGGTCTCTCTTGAATCGAACACGGAAGTGTTCATCTCCATTCATCGACTGGCCGCTAGAGACAGGCTCCAAAAGAGAGTCAATCCCATAGAACCCCATGTTAAAATGCCCAACTTTACAGCAGAAAAAAATATGTTCACAACCTGGTACAAAAAGTGGTTTTGGTCTATATAGCTAATTTTGCCCTTCATGACAACTGTGAGGGGGTGAATTTTTTCATAACTCATCCGTTTATATTATATTAAGCCTTAACCTTTTTGCACGTAAGATCACATTGGTGTGATCAGTCTTGGCTGGTCCCTGGGGTGTACGATCACACCGGTGTGATTGGAATGGTCAGTGCATCACGTGATCAACTGCTAAATTCAAACGTGCTTTCGCGCGTTGGCTAGTGCTGGGCAAGAGACGGATGCGCTCAGCTCTGTCATATATCACAACTATTCAGTGTTTTGAAACCCATAATGTTTATTTTAGGTTTTTATGTAACACTCTACGCCGTCATGGATTAAAATCCTGCAGCGCACGCAAGGTCCCCCTACTCAAGCCAGCTCATGTCCAGGCCCGTCTGAAGTTTGCCAATGACCATCTGGATGATCTAGAGGAGGAATGGGAGAAGGTCATGTGGTCTGATGAGACAAAAATAGAGCTTTTTGGTCTAAACTCCACTCGCCGTGTTTGGAGGAAGAAGAAGGATGAGTACAACCCCAAGAACACCATCCCAACCGTGAAGCATGGAGGTGGAAACATCATTCTTTGGGGATGCTTTTCTGCAAAGGGGACAGGACGACTGCACCGTATTGAGGGGAGGATGGATGGGGCCATGTATCGTGAGATCTTGGCCAACAACCTCCTTCCCTCAGCAAGAGCATTGAACAGGGTGTCTGCAGGGTTTAGTCAGTCAAATTTAAGACTTTTTATTACCTTTTTATGACCATTTTGATTTAAATTTATGACCTACACGAATTACGAAAAATAACTTCCTTTCAAAAGTCTTTTTTTTTATTGACTTTAATTAAAAGTAACAAGTTTCATTATTTAAAGTTTCCATTTTCTTAAGAGTAACAAACTGAAGGCTCCCTTTTCCTAAGTATCAATAACACAGGAACAACACTTAACAATTATCATGATAATATATCAGTCAATATCGATAATTATCACGATAAATGTCAAATCTTAATTTCTTTCAAGTTTCAAGGCAGATTTTTGCTCCTAACTGAAAGTTGTAGAAATCAGAGCGTTAATTGTGGTTTTTAACTACTCTTTATTGTCAGAACATATCATGCCAAACAGGTGAACATTTCACAAATCTGAGGTAGAACATTCAGACATTTGTCATTTGTCCTTAACAAAATAAATATCTTTATTGGAAAATATTTTTTTTAGTTTCTGCATGTGCTAATGGGGGATATTGTTTCAAGTCTTGAAACAGGTTTGTGTTGCCTGACTTTGATGGCACGTATCTTCATGAAATGTATGAAAAACAGTGGTAGCCTAAATACATTAAATTCTGTAATTATATTCCATTAGTCCTTTAATACATTGTCTACATTAATAATATAATACAATTCAATATGTATATCCCACATTTCACGGTGCAGTTAATAATACTAGGCTAACGTTACAGTAAATCCATGGTAAATGATGGGAATTTGTAGACGGAAAAGCCTTCTGACTGTATCGTTGCGCACAGTGTTTCTCCTGTTTGTCAGCGCCGTTTCATCTGCTTTTAAACTGGTTTAGATCACGGAGACATTTGTGTTCTTCGCTGAATTCAAGCGATTCTCACTGGATCTCGTGACCGAGGCCGATCAGAGTAAACGCGCTGCGCTGCCATTTGGATTTTGAGCCGAGCTGATAAATGGTCCTTGTGGCACGCGGTTCAAATGAGTTTCATTCCACTTTTGGCGCATAAACATTATCGAACTCTTTATATCGTTTTATCGAGAAAAAAATTATATCGCGATAATAATATTGTTATCGTTTAATGCCCAGCCATAATTTCAGTTAAACTAAGCAGTGACTCAACGACATATACAGTAATAAGCTGAGGAGATTCGTGCGAGTTAGGAGTTCCAATGAATGAACGAGCATATCAATTTAAGACGTGGCTAAATGTAATTTATGACCTTGTATGGAAAATCCGGATGTTTTTATGACTTTTTATGGCCTAAAATTAGTATTATTAACGAAAGTTTTACGACATTTTATGAGTCCGTGGAAACCCTGATTGAAGATTCCAGCATGACAACGACTCGAAACACACAGCCAGGGCAACTAAGGAGTTGCTCCGTAAGAAGCATCTCAAGGTCCTGGAGTGGCCTAGCCAGTCTCCAGACCTGAACCCAATAGAAAATCTTTGGAGGGAGCTGAAAGTCCGTATTGCCCAGCGACAGCCCCGAAACCTGAAGGATCTGGAGAAGGTCTGTATGGAGGAATGGGCCAAAATCCCTGCTGCAGTGTGTGCAAACCTGGTCAAGAACTACAGGAAACGTATGATCTCTGTAATTGCAAACAAAGGTTTCTGTACCAAATATTAATAGATAGCCTTCTTTTTTATCCCCATTATAATCTCTGTTGTCAGCGTTTCTTTGTCTGGACACAAACACTGTACACACGCTTATACACATTAATGCAGACTTGCATAGGCTGCAGCCTAGGGGCCCCGGATTGGCCAGGCTATATATCTTTTTCACGTGTGCAGGGGCCCCGGATTGGCCAGACTATATATATTTTTTATGTACTTCAGCGCGAACAAAAAAGACTCATTGGCCCATAAGAAACATTAAAAAAAAAAGCAGGTGATTGGATAGATGTGACATTTAGGTAACATCTGTCCAATCAGCTACTGTTCAATTCATGTCAATCGTTTTCATTTTCGTCACTGCTATTGCTAGACGGCATAGCAGCAAAATGCCCGAAAGAACATACGATAGTGGAGCACAAAAACGAAAAATACAAAGGTTGAAAGAACAACGTGACCAAGATACACTGAGGAAAATCCCTAAATTGACTGGATACTTCAAGGTAGGGGTGTGTGATATCACAATTTGTAATTGTGGACGATTTAAATGTCTCCACGATCTGCTTCTGTAGTATTATCGTTCAGTTCTGGCGCCTCCGTCTTAACATACTGTTCAACAGCCGTGGCTCGTCTCTCTGGGGAGATGACTTTCACACAAGTCTAAAATATTCATCCAAACATAGACCTCTATATACACTGAATAAATAAAAAATATATAAATATGTTATATAAATATTTTCTGATTTTCTAGACTATTTTAAGTCATAAAGTGAGCAGGATATATTCAGATTTAGCGCATGGATTCAGCAGGCATATTCATGAAATGAGCCCTCCCTAGCTCAACAGCATCTTTTTCCCAATGTAAATCTGTGGTGAAAAATGGAAATGCAGTGAGCTCTCATAAATAAACTGGCTGCCCCGTTTATTTTCACGTGTAGGCTAAACCTCGCTATGTGGAGTAGTGTATCAAATTAATGAGAGTATAAACCCTTAAAAACCCATGCTCATGTGAATAGCTTTTATATACAGTAGTTCTGTTGTGTTTGTTTTATGTTTGTTCTGAGATTAGACATGACTTTTTTCCTCACTGGAACTCTTGTGATATCCTAAACAACATTCGGATGCAATAAATACTACATTAAGACAATTCTAAGATGACATTCTATGTGTTAGTTGTGTGTACTAAAGTCTGTCAATCATAATGAGAGCGCCTCCCTTGGGCTGAATAATGCAAGGACAATAGAATTCTGCCAAAAGTGTGTCTGATGTGTTCTGCCATTAGAATATAAAGCTTACAAAATGTTTAACATTAAACTAGCGCTAAGACCCAGAATCTGCCCAACCTAACTTTATGGTCAGGAGCCGCTACTGCTGTACATACATTCACATCACATGTTAATCACATGTACATTCACAAAAGTTCATTATTTGCATGTGCTTTAAAGCCTAAATGACATGCCTTGCTTTTTAAATTAATATTTTGTTACCTTGTAAGTCTCTGTTTTTAAAATAGGGAAATAAGTGTGATTGTACTGCTCAGTCACTTGCAAAATAGTAAAACCAACATGAAAAAGAATCGTGATAAAATTGTGAATCACGATTTTCCTAAAATAAAATTGTGAAAATCGTGATATTTTTGCCCTATAGCCCACCCACTCCTACTTCAAGGCTGCTGAATCTTCATCGAGTCGAAGCCAAGATCCACTGCCAGCTAGCTTTGGCTAACATCGGTGTTGTGGTTGAAACATCTGCAGCGTGATCCTTAGCTGTTGCAGCAGCTAGCTCATCATGTCATTGGTAATATTTAAGGGAATTTGGGGGAGTTATTACACAATGACACGCATATTATGGGTTGGTTTTTAAGGCTGGTCCTATTTTTTTCACGTTACCCGTGATAGATGTAAAGACACCAATCAAAATGACCGCCGTGACGTACCGCAGCCTCACTACCATCTCACTCAGACAGGGAGTCTGAGACAGAGGGACCGAGTCAGACACTTCAGCCACCCGAAGTGTCATGCTGCAGACACAGTTCACCTGCTCGTGGGTCAGCTCGGATCCTGCATGTTGGGATAACATTTATGAAGACATGAGGGCATTATGGATTAAAATAGGACCTGAAAGTTGCCAGAACAAAGATGCAGATGTTGCTGCCTCAGAAAGACAACATAAACACCAAAAGAGGTACTTTTCCAAAACCATGTTTAAAAGGAAACTGGCAAATGGTGAAACTCAGCCAAGAGAATGGCTGCTTTATTTCCCCTCAAAAGGCTCTGTGTTTTGTTTTGCATGTAAATTAAGTGGGGACAGTGACATGCGGTCTGCACTGACATCAGGCCATAGTGACTGGAAAAACGCAGAGTTTTTAGCTGAGCGAGGACTACCGTTTAGGGGACACAGTGAAGTTTTTGGGCAAACGGATAATGGGAACTTTATGGGTGTGCTGGAAGTTATCAGCGAGTTTGATCCCTTTTTGAAAGCGCATATAGAAAAATATGGCAATGCTGGAAAGGGAACTCTATCATACCTCTCATCAACAACATGCCAAGAATTGATTGAACTGATGGGAGAACAGGTTCTCGCAGAGATAATCAGTCAAATTAAAGTAGCAAAGTACTTTTCGATCAGTGTTGATTCCACTCCTGACGTTACGCACACCGACCAGTTCACATTCATCATGCTATATGTGGCACCTGATGGCTGCATCGCAGAGTGTTTTATCAAGTTTCTGCCAATCCTGAGTCATACAGGAGAGTCGCTTTGCCAGTCTGTGCTTGGTGTTTTACAAGACATGGGCATTGATATCAGTAACTGCAGAGGCCAATGTTATGACATTGCAGCCAACTTGTCTGGCGTTTACAGTGGCCTACAAGCACGCATTAAATAGGTAAACCCATTAATCGAGTGGGTACTCCTTCAGAACTCGCTTCAGAACTCCTGACCTGATATTTAGATATACTATTCTTCAATAAATATATTTGTTTGACAGGGAAGCTGTGCGCAAACAGGAATATATATTATTTAAAAAAAGAAAAGAAAAAAAAAGCACCCCAGAAAAAAGGGCACTTTCTCTCCAGGAATAAAAAGGGCAGGTGCTCAAGCCCCCTTTGATGTCTATGTGTGCACGTGCCTGGTGTAATTTGTACTGTTGTAGTGTACACATTATGTGTAGACTAGTACCGCTTTACAGGCAGTTGACTGGATTTATGTAATGCTGTTAATTTGGTCAGCTCGTTGAGGGATTATATGGCCAGTCTGTGAGAAGATTTTAACAAGTTTGTGTAATGTTTGGCAGTACTGTTATATATTTAACTGCATTACCCAAGAGGCCAAGGGTGTTACTGGAAGTGGAAAAGAAATAAAAGAAAATGTCGAGCTGATGGTCGACACACACTGCACGTTATCTGAGTTGTGTTTATTATTATACATTGATCACAAAGAGTGAAAGTACAAACAGTACATGGTGTCAGAGAAAATAATGAACTCACACAGACGAGAAGATGGACTCCGCTGGTGTTCCGATGCCCAGGATAGACTGGGATTCCCTCGACTTGCCTGACGCATGGAGGAGATTCCGACAACACGCCGAGCTGATGTTCAAAGGCCCGCGCCATGAAAAATCGGACGAGGAACATTGCAGCTATCTCCTGTTTTTGGTAGGGGAGAAAGGCAGAGACATTTACAACACCTGGACACTGACTGCTGAGAACGCAAAGGTTTTAGGCACATACTACGACAGATTCGAAGCATATGTGATGCCGAATTAGAACCACATCTTCACACGGTACAAATTCCACGAGAAAGTACAAGCGGAAGGTGAGAGTTTTGACAATTTCGTCACAGAACTAAAATTGTTAGTTAAAGACTGCGGATATGCCAATACAGACGAGATGGTAAGAGACAGGATAGTCTTCTCCATGAACTCCGCAAAAGTGAAGGACAAATTGCTAAACTATGGACCAGATTTAACCCTTGATAGAGCCATAGACATTGCACAATCTCACGAAATAGCACAGGGACAGCTAAAATCTGTGGCCGGACAGCACAGTACAACTCACACCCAACAGGTTGCGCATGCCGTGTTCAAATGAGGCAATAAACAGAACCGTATAAAAACTGCCATCAGAGCCGAACGAGACAGCATGAGATCTGCAACATGCGGACGATCCGCACAGGTGCACAGAGACAAGGAAAAATGCCCAGCCATGGGTAGACAGTGCAAGAAGTGTGGGAAAACAAACCATTTCGCGAAGGCTTGTAAATCGCAACAAATGTGGAAACAAAAAAGCGTGCATGCCGTGAATAACGACACCGACCAAGCTTACGAACCACCTTAGGAATTCTTCATCGACATGATAACAAAAGAGCACAGCAATGTGATAAATGAACAGGCTTTTGCCGAAATTGAAGTAGGTTTAAAGCTACAGAAGATGAAATTTAAATTGGACTCAAGGGCGCAAGTAAATATAATCCCATAAAATAAAATAAGAGATGTTATCGGTGTCAGCCAACTAAACCCAGCAACACGGTTGTCAGGATATGGATGCAATGTGCAGGCTGCAATGCAAGCACAAAGAGACCAAAGCCATGCAAGAATTCTACGTTGTTGACACTCAAGCACTGCCTATCCTAGGACTCAGAGCATGTTTGGAAATGGATCTAATAAAACTGGTCCTCTCTGTGCAAACCGACACCAGACAAAGTGACGATCTGCTGAGCGAATTTGCGGACGTTTTTGAAGGAATTGGGGAATTCCCAGGCGAGTGTAAAATACACATAGACCCCGCTGCAGTCCCAGTAGTATATCCCCCACGGAAAATTCCATTCACACTACGCGGACGTCTAAAGGAGTTAGATAGGATGGGGCGTCAAGGAATCATCTCAAAGGTCACCAAGCCAACAGATTAGGTCAACACTTTAGTTGTAGTGGAAAAACCCTGCACTGGGGCACTTTGCATATGCCTCGACCCGCACGACCTAAACAAGGCGATCAAAAGGCAGCATTATCCATTACCAACCCTGGATGACGTGATCTCCAGACTCTCAGGCGCAAGATACTTTAGTGTATTAGACGCCAGATCAGGATACTAAGCCATTAAACTGACAGAGGATTCATCTAAGCTCACCACATTCAACACGGTGGTTGGACGGTACCGTTTTCTCCATCTGCCATTCGGAATAATCTCTGCACAGGATGATTTCTAAAGGAAAATCGACAAGATGTACGAAGGACTGCCCGGAGTAGCGGCAATTGTGGACGACATCCTAGTGTACGGTCGCACAACAGACAAACACGACAAAAACCTGTGTGCAATGCTGGAAAGAACGAGGGCGAGAGGTTTCCGTTTGAATCCTGAAAAAGCACAATTTGCGAGTCTGAGGTCTGTTACTTTGGACACAGACTCACACATAACGGCATCAAACCAGACTGAGAGAAAATCAAAGCCATAAAGGAAATGGAACCGCCACAAAACAAATCCGAACTAGAAACCATGCTGGGCATGGTCAATTACCTGTCCAGATTCGCCCCGAGACTGGCAGAGATAAATGCACCGCTGCGACAGATGCTAAAGCAGGGCAATGAATGTACATGGGACGAGACTCACAACGCTGCTTTTCAACAAATCAAAGACTTGATCACGAGGGAGTCGGGACCTGTATTAGCATACTACAACCCTAACGAAGCACTGCGGCTGCAGGTTGACACTTCTAAAAATGGTTTGGGTGCGGTACTTTTACAAAAGGAAAAACCAATTGCATACGCATCCAAATCGCTCACAGAGACGGAACAGAATTATGCGCAAATCGAAAAAGAACTGTATGCCATTGTGTTTGGGTGCAAGCGAATTCACCAGTATGTATACGGGAGAGCATTCATTGTGGAATCGGACCACAAACCATTAGAGTCCATATAAAAGAAACCGCTATCTGCTGCCCCTCTACATCTACAGCGCATGTGTTTACAGCTACAGAAATACGACTTCACCATGATCCACAAACCAGGTAAAGAAATACTCATTGCTGATACATTGTCCAGAAAATCTGTGGCCTACCATGACACACATCACTAAATGAAGGAATGGAAGCACGGGTCCACACTGTAATCAGCAACTTACCTGTAACGGATGTAGTGTAACGACAATTTTTTTTTTTTTTGAAGTGTTGACAACTTAGTGTTAACTAATAATTGTTGCAAACTGGTACTGCCAACAAAATATTAGTGCATTCCTGGAACTGGGCGTCGTTACACTACATCCTTATGCATCGCTTTCTAACAGGACTTTCAACTGAGGAATATTTCAAAATTAAGAAAATTTTTGACTAAGGGTGAGTTGGAGATAATCATACATGCGTTCATTTAGATTACTGCAACAGTCTTTTTACCTGTTTGAGTAAGAAGGAGCTTTATCGTCTCCAGGCTGTTCAGAACTCTGCTGCAAGGCTTTTAATTCACATTAAGAAAAGAACACACACCACACCTGTTTTAGCAGCACTCCAGTACAGAATTCAATTTAAAATCCTGGTTCTTACTTTCAGAGGCCTGCATGGTCAAGTTCCTACATACACAGGACTCTGTACGTGGTGAAAAAACGTTTTGGGTTCGTACGTTTTGAAAAAACCTGGAAAAGTTATGGAATTTGAAAAATGCAAATTCCAGGCCTGGAAAGGTTTTGAAAAAATAAAAAGACCCAGAAAGTTTTGGAAAAGTCATGGATTTATTTTATTTTTTTACACAGCATAATATGTGATTAATACAAAAACTGTTTAATAAAAAAAATATTTTGCGTTGTCTTAACGTCCTTATATTCGGGCGACATAACGTTCAGTTCACTTCCGATTCACTCAACTTGTTGCGATGTTGCCTGAGGCGAAGTCGGTGCTGACAGAAATTGTATTGAAATGCCAGGAAAGTGTCGATTTAACAATGTCTGGCTTCACTTGGAAACATACAAGACATGGCTCGAGAAGGTCCAGGACCCGAGGAAAGCGAGATGTGGACTATGTTCTAAGATAATTGACATCTCTAATATGGGAGAATCAGCGCTAGCTAGCCATGCTAAAGGCGCCAAGCACCAGGCAGTTGTGGCTGCGCGTGAAGGCTCGAGCATGACTATCACTAGCTTCTTTTCTCCTCCGTCGACATCGACCAACGTTAGGCCGATTGCAGGTTCTTCCATCATGAGTCAGACTGAAGGCACAAGACAAGGGACTATCTCAAATGTTACTAGACAAGACGCATTAAGGGCCGAGGTATTGTGGGCGTTAAAAGTCGCAAACTCCCACTATTCTTTTAAATCGTGCGAGGATGTCAGCGCACTTTTCAGCGCCATGTTCCCTGACAGTCAGTTGGCAGCCACATTTGCGTGTGGGGAACGTAAGTGTGCTTACTTGTGTAATTTTGGATTGGCTCCTTATTTTAAACAGCTCTCTTTGAAGACAGTCGCTACACAGATGTCTTATGTACTTTTATTTGACGAGAGCCTGAATCATTACCTACAGACTAAACAATTAGACGTCCATGTCAGGCTATGGGACGGGCCCGAGGTGAAGACCAAATACATCGGTTCAGAGTTCCTGGGCCATTCAACCGCCAAAGATGTTGTTGAGAAACTCAACAGCTTGCTTTCACAGCTCGGAATCACCAACCTCATCCAAATCTCGATGGATGGACCGAACGTGAATTGGAAAGTGTTTGAAATCCTTCAAAAGCAGGTGCAGATTGATGTGGGGAAGTCACTTATCAACATCGGGTCGTGCGGTTTGCATATACTACACAATGCATTTAGAGGCGGATGTAAAGCGACTGGGTGGGACATTGAACATGGACTTTCTTCTCTCTACTGGCTGTTTCACGACTCCCCAGCCCGGCACGAGGATTTGTGACAGCGACTGGATGCAGCACGAGCATGCTAAAGTTTTGCAAGCACCGGTGGGTCGAGAATGTTAACGCAGCGGAAAGAGGATTGCAGCTCTGGCCGCATGTGAAACGATACGTGGAGATGGTAGGGAGAGGCGAACTCCCCAACCCAAAGGTGAAATCGTTTGAGGAGGTGAAGAACCGGTGTGGTGACCCTCTCTTCACTGTAAAGGTTGGCATATTCATCAGCATTGCGCGAGAAATTGAGCGCTTTCTCACCATGTATCAGACGGACCAACCAATGCTGCCATTCCTTGCTGAGGACATGACTAGACTGATCAAAGGTAAGCTTAAACATTAAATCCAATTGCCATATGTTACTTGTTTTCTAAGTTGCATTTATTGACAGTGTTGGGCAAGTTACTTCCAAAATGTAATTGATTACTAGTATGTCACTAGCCTTTCCATTACTGCAAATTATTCCAAAAGTGCAATGGAAACAGTTTTTGTGCATTTACAGTCACCTGACTTAGAAGACGCGGTGTGTTTGAGGTCCATGTATAGCTACGCAAATAATAATTATTTTATATTATTTTATTATAACATTTAATAAGCTATATTTAGAAGACGCTTTTATGCAAAAAAGGAACAAAGCTGAGTGTGGAGCGCGCACTGCATGGCACGGAGGCGCGGGCACGAACACTACTTGCATTTTCCTATCAACAGTGGAAACAACTTAAAATACTCTATCATTTCTGGTCATACATAAAATAATACATTATTCTCAACTACCTTTATTTGTGTAAACTCACAATAACAAGAAAACGTTGTGCTTTTGTAAAATAAAATAAAACAATCAGACGCACTTTCATGATCTCCGTAAACTGGAGCGCGAGAACTGAAACAAAATATAGCCTATGTAGGCTAAAACTTGAAATGTCCACTTTAAAACGAACAAATTTGAATTGAAAGCTAATACCTTCTGATTATGTAATCTGTGTGAAAGGTGCATTTCTCTCTAAAAGCGCATCTGCTTAACAGCGGAGATGGAGATGTGATTTTAGCCGACACTTAGAAAACAATGGTTTATTAATAATATTAATATTAATTAATTAATATAAAAATATTAACTCATTTCGCAATAGTTTTTTAGCGATATTTAGATAATAGCGCAAAACATTTGCGCAAAATCTGTAATGGAAACGCAGCTACTCGCGGACTTTTTTTCCCTCTGTGCCGAAATGTTTCGCGGTGTTGGTTAATTAAAAAAATTTTTTTTTTTAAACTTCCGTGCAGGACTTCACTGAGTGGACTGTTTAGAGACGATGTGACCGGCATGTAACGTTAAAGTTATCTGCTACTGTAGCAGAGCTGCAAGTAAACGCTGAACTGAGCTGTGTGTTTTACAGTGCCCTCCACAATTATTGAACCCCCTGGTAAATATGATCAAAATGGGCTGTAAAAAATAAATCTGCATCGATTATCCTTGTGATCTTTCATTCAAAAAATGTGCAAAATTCTAACCTTTCATTGAAGTAAAAGAATTGAAAGTGGGGGGAAAATCACATTATGAAATAAATGTTTTTCTCCAAAACACGTTGGCCACAATTATTGAAACCCTTTTATTAAATACTTTTTGCAATCTCCTTTTGCCAAGATAACAGCTCTGAGTCTTCTCCTATAATGCCTGATGAGTTTGGAGAACACCTGACCAGAGATCAGAGACCATTCCTCCACACAGAATCTCTCCAGATCCTTCAGATTCCCAGATCCATGTTGGTGCTTCTTCTCTTCAGTTCACTCCACTCATCAGGTCAGGGGACTGAGACGGTCATGGCAGAAGCTTCATTTTGTGCTCCACAACAAATTTTTGTTTTGATTTTGATGTTTGTTTTGGATCGTTGTCCTGATGGAAGATCCAACCACGGCCCATTATAAGATTTCTAGCAGAAGGCGTCAGGTTTTGATTTTTTATCTGTTGATATTTGATAGAATCCACAATGCCATGTATCTGAACAAGAAGTCCAGGACCTCCAGCAGAAAAATATGCCCACAACATTAAAGATCCAATGGTATATTAAATTGTACACATGGGGTACTTTTTATCCTTGTGTTCACCAAACCCATCTAGTGTGTTTGCTGCCAAAAAGCTCTGTTTTAGTCTCATCTGACCACAGAACCCTGTGTTGTTTGAAGATCCAGTCGTGTCTGACAATTAAATTTGCTGGAATTTGTTTTTGGATGAGCGAGGAGGTTTTTTTTTTAAACCCTCCCAAACAACATGTGGGGATGTAGGGGTTGTTTGATAATTTTTTTTTTAGGCTTTCTGACCCTAAGACTCAACTAATCTCTGCAATTCTCCATCTGTGATCCTTGGAGAGTCTTTGGCCACTCAAACTTTCATACTCGCCGTGCATTAAGACAGTATAGACACACGTCCTTTTCCTGGCAGATTCATAACATCTTTAGTTGGTTATAACTTCTTAATTATTGCCCTGATGGTCAAAATGGGGATTTTCAATTCTTTAGCTATTGTCTTACAGCCACTTTCTAGTTTGTGATGCTCAACAATCTTTTGCTACGCATCAGAACTGTATTCTGTGGTTTTACTCATTGTGATGGATGATTAAGGGGATTTGGCCTTTGTGTTTCCTCATATTTAAACTCCTGTGAAACACGAAGTCATAGCTGGACAGTTTCATGTTCCTAGTCACCCTGGTGTACTAAAAAAGGTAAATATTAATGGGAATATACTTCAGAGATATTTTACTCGTAAAAAATTTTAGGGGTTTCAATAATTGTGGCCAACATGTTTTGGAGAAAAACATTTATTTCATAATGTGATTTCCCCCACTTTCAATTCTTTTACTTCAATGAAAGGTTAGAATTTTGCACATTTTTTGAATGAAAGATCACAAGGATAATCGATGCAGATTTATTTTTTACAGCCAATTTTGATCATATTTACCAGGGGGTTCAATAATTGTGGAGGGCACTGTAAGAGTTAAACACTGCTGCAGCTATTCATGCACGACTGTTGTTGGTGATAAATACAATGAATCGTATTAAATATGACTTAGAAACAGGCAACACATTTTAAATGTCTTTGTTGTTATCTCAGCATTGCAGTCAAATCCACCTTTGTCTAAATAATGATGCACATTATATTGTTTGATACAGCATGTACCTTATACAGAACATTATCCATGTCTTTTTAAATATATAAAAAAAGTAGATTGTAAATACACACAATAGAATCAACACGTGATTCAATTGAAATATATATGTAGGCATGGTTGAAATGTGCATGTGGTTGTTTTATGGTCTTTGTTAATTGTTGAGTAATGACTCTGAACCTTACATACCCCTTATTTTTATTGTTTGCAGGACTCATGGGCCGATTTGTGGTGGACACGCACCTGAAGGAATCATCCACACTCAAGCTCCTGAATGTGCCTTACCAGGACCGTAACTTGCACAAAGATGCTTCTCAAATTGACCTTGGGTTCGCTGCAGACTCTACACTAAAGCAACTTAGGTCCACTAAAAAGGTTTCAGATAAGCAGTCCCTAGAGATAAGATTGAACAGTAAGACACTTCTGATGACTCTTCTTGACAAGCTGCTGGCAAAGGCTCCTGTGAAACACACCTTAGTAAGATGCCTACAATGCTTTGACCTGAGACACATGGCCAAATCTAAGGAACAGTGTGTTAGGCAAATGATGATAGTACTACGCATTATTGTGGAGGCTAAACATTTAAACAACACTGTATGTGATGATGTGATGAGAGAGTTCCGGGAGTTTTGCGATTTGGCTAACTTGCAGACTAAATTCAGGGATTTTGACCCCAAAGCAGAGCGTGTGGACACACTGCTGTATGAGACAATGGGGACCAACCCCTCTTTTTCCAGACTGTGGGATGTAGTGAAGGTTGTACTTGTCCTGTCTCATGGACAGGCAAGTGTAGAGCGAGGATTCTCAATAAATAAAAAGCTAATTGTGGAGAATCAGAAGGAATTGTCTTTGGTAGCTCAAAGGCTCATTGTTGACAATGTCAGGTCTGTTGGAGGTGTATCAAATGTAGCCATCACAAAAGAGCTGCTTCTGTCAGCAGGAGGAGCCAGGCAAAGATATCATGGCTACCTTGATGAACAAAAAAGAGTGTCAAAACAGGATGCTGTAGACTTAAAGCGGAAGGAGCTTAGTGACGAACTCCAAGGTCTGAAAAAGAAGAGGGCCACCATTGAGACAGATGTGTTTGCCCTCGAAAAATCTGCTGATGAATTGTCAGAGAAAGCAGAAAAAACAAGTTGTCTAACGTTCATTTCCAAATCAAACAGTTTCCGTCGGACAGCAAAGGAAAAAAGAGCTGCTCTGTTCAACATTGACAAGCAAATTGATGAAAAGCTTGCAGATATGAAAAAGTGAAGTGTGTGTGTTTAAAAAGGGAAGGTTATGTCCTCCATATGCGTTGTAAACTTAAGTGGGGTTAAAAAAAGATTAAACTCTTAGTTGTGCATTCACTGTTCAATTTCCACTATTGCCCAATTAGTTGTTAATTTGCAGTTGCTGTGTTTTTTCAGGACACTGTTATGTATTTTATCCTGTCCTTCAAAGATCTTGCACTTTGTGTGTGTTTAAATAAATGTTTATTTTGTATTGAACCACATAAATTGTCATCCATTTTATTGTTAAACCTCTGAGGGTAAACTTTAACACATATTTTTATTCTTATAATGTCGACTGACATTTTCAGGAATACATAGTCATGGAAATGTGCCGAAAAGTCATGGAAAAGTATTGGTTAAAATGTGTATGAACCCTGCATACATCACTGACTTGATACAGTTTCACACTCCCACCCGGAGTCTCAGGTCATTAGATCAGAGGCTATTAGTGGTTCCCCGCACTCATTTTAAAACTAGAGTGGACCAATCATTCCAGGCCGTGGCTCCTAGGCTGTGGAATGTTTTGCCTCTCTTTCTGCGTTGTGCGAACTCTGTTGATTCTTTCAAAAAGCAACTGAAGACTCTGCTCTTCAAGCAGGCTTTTAGTTAGTCAAGGTTTTTTTTTATGGTTGTTTGTTATGTTTTCTATTTTCTATTTATTCTTGTATTTTGAAATTGTTACTGTATTATATTTTATTGTGAAGCACTTTGTGATTTTTATCTGTGAAAAGTGCTATATAAATAAATTGTACTTACTTACTTACTTTTACGTGCTTTTCCCTAATCACTGAAGTGACCTCGACGTCCAGGTTAGCGGTAGCATGAGCCATCAGTCAAGTGTTATTTAAATAAACTCCTGATGTACTTACAAACTTTCCAATGCCTCGTTTTATGAGTACAGAACTTATTTGTACCACTGTATAAGTTTGGTACCATTCTGGGCATTATTAGTGGGGTAATTTACGAGATACAACCTTGGTTCCATTAGCGCCTGCACTAAGCCATTCGGCTGATATCTCTAAATAAGCTCTAACTTTAAAGGAACACTCCACCGTTTTTTGAAATAGGGCTTATTCACCTTCTTTCCTACATTTAGATAGGTGGGCAAATGCATTTTTGTCTCAGTGCATGCATTGTTTTAGTTTGACAGGGTCGGCGCTAGCTTAGCTTAGCATAATGAATGGAATCCTTTGTTGCCAGCTAGCATGTCCTGAGTAAAAGTGATTTACATTTTTTTAAAAACCCACCTAATTACTTCTTGTGGCCTGCGTATTCACAACAAGTACAAATAGCGATGCAGATTAACACTAGACGATTTCCTATGCAGATATTGACTTGGGACTATATTAGGGGGAAGCACAGGTGAAGCACTGCTACTTGGGCGCAGAGATATCACGCCCAAGTAGCAGTGCTTCGCCTGTGCTTCCCCCTAATATAGTCCTTAATATATAAGTCAATATCTGCCTAGGAAATCGCCTAGTGTTAATCTGCATCACTATTTGTACTTGTTGTGAATACGCAGGCCACAAGAAGTAATTAGGTTTGTTTTTTTAATTTTTTATATCACTTTTACTCAGGACATGCTAGCTGGCAACAAAGGATTCCATTCATTGTGCTAAGCTAAGCTAGCGCCGACCCTGTCAAACTAAAACAATGCATGCACTGAGACAAAAATGCATTTGCCCACCTATCTAAATGTAGGAAAGAAAGTGAATAAGCCCTATTTCAAAAAACGGTGGAGTGTTCCTTTAATCATTTTCAACCAAGGGAAAAAAGGCTTCGAGGTCATGGTGCAAAGGACCCTAGGTTGATTTTACTCCGAACCATCCCTTTAACAAGGATACGCACTTTGACGTAACGAGGAAAACTGCACTTGTCAACTCCATCTGCAAGTGCCAAAGTATCTCCTGCTAAGGTACTCCATACAACTCTCCTGATTCGTTTTGACTGCCAAGATGTAGGTGGAAATTTTCCATTTTCTCCCATAAGCATTGTAGAGTGTCGAGTAATACACATGCAGCTCATGTGAGTGTAGACACTAAACTGGTTTTATTCACGTTACCCGCTTCATCCAACCGGGGTCGCCACAGTGACGTTAACATCAACACTGATATTTAAAGTGATAGTGCCACAACTCTACATCCCCTTTCTTCCAGATGGGATGTAAATAAACTTAACACAGCCCACACAACAATACTGGAACAAAACACGTACTGAAATTATCTTATTATCAGGCCACCTACCACAGAACAAAAGGTGACACAAAACATTAAAAGTATGGTGAAGTATGAGCAAACAAAGTTAGTTCAGTTAACAAAGGGACACCTAGTTATCATTTCCATATCTTGATTTTAGTTTAGTTTTTTAGCCAAGTACTGACATAGTCCTGATAACGCTGATTGGGTTGGCTAACTCTGCCTGCTTGAGTCACCACCAGCTGTCTCTCAGATGAGTCAGCAGTATTGACCACTGGTGTGATACTAGGAGGTGTAGGTGGTGGGTTGGCATTTTGGGAAGTCTCTCTATCAGGTACTGGTGAGGTGGACCTCAGTGGCACATCCTCCTCAGAGCTTGCCGTTGGGTTTTCATCAACCCGGAGGAGATGTCGCCTGTTCCTGATATATTTATTTCCTTGTGATGCTATTACGTAGCTATTAGGCTGCTGAGCTGGGCCTTCCACTCTTGCCACTTGATCAAAACCACGTTCAGTGTGCACTCTGACTGTTTGACCTGGTCTTAGTGCAGAGAGGCGGTGAGCACTGCGGTCATGATACACTTCCCCCCTCATTCTGTGTTTGGAGATGGCAGCAGCCACACTGACTTGGATAGCAGGCCTGAGCATGTCTGTGGTTGCTGGCAGGAAGGTCCTGGTTTGCCTGGACATGAGGCGCTGAGCAGAGGAAGGGAGCCCATCACGGGGAATGTTGCGAGTGTGGAGAATGGCTGCTTGGATGTCTGTGCCATCACGGTGGCACTTCTCCAGCAGGTGCTTAGCGGATCTCACTGCACGCTCAGCAAGACCGTTAGATTGTGGGTAATAAGGACTGCTGCGGATGTGTTTAAAGTCCCATGCTTGTGAAAAGTCTGCAAAGTCCCTTCCAGTGAACTGGGTCCCATTATCAGTCATGAGGGTGTGGGGCACACCATGTGTTGCAAAGTGTCGCTTCAGCTTCGCAATGACCGTGTTGCTGGTCATGTTGGGGAGGTAATCCAGCTCGAACCACCCTGAGTAGGAGTCCACTAGGACTAGATGCATTTTGGCACGCCACTCAAATATATCAGCTGCAGTAAATCCATGGTAGTTCAGGGATGTCATGGAGTTGCATTGGTTCCTTTGTGTGGTGTGCTGTCAAAGCGTTGCATGCAGCACAATTTTTAAGCCAGTTTTAAGTATAGCCGTAAAGCCCTTATGATCTTGAGCTCAAATAGCAACTCAAATAGCAACTACAGAACACCAATTTCGAAACTGTTAACAGTGAAGCTACAGGAGCTAGGACTACTACGCAGTCAAAGGCCCACCACGGCGTTGCCTGATTCAGCTGTCCGGGAGGTGAGGCACCGGAAGCGGTGCGAGAGGACCCGGAAGCGAGGCAAGCGGTCGGGTGTTCGCTGGAGGCTAAAAGCTAACCCTAGCCGGCCAGCCCTCCCGTCAGTGCTACTGGCTAATGTGCGCTCTCTGGACAATAAACTGGATTACCTCAGACTTCGACTGATTACTCAGTCTGAAACAAGGAACTGCAGTGTGTTTATCTTCACAGAAACGTGGCTGCATAACAACGTTTCCGACACAGCTATCCAGCTACAAGGGCGAACATCGTTCCGTGCAGACAGGAACACTGGGACCTCCGGTAAGACCCGCGGTGGCGGGCTCTGTGTTTATATTAATAACGACTGGTGTGTAAATGCCTCTGTAGTCGCTACCCATTGCTCACCACAGCTAGAGTTTTTAGTGGTGAAATGCCGGCCGTTTTATTTACCCAGGGAATTCACTGCTATTATGGTAGTGGCGGTGTATATCCCTCCCAGTGCGAATGTTAACGAGGCGCTGCGTGAGCTATATGACACCATCAGTGGGCAACAAACACCCCACCCCGACGATTTCTTTATTGTTGCTGGGGATTTCAATCATGCCAACCTGAAAACTGTAGCCCCAAAGTTTTATCAACATGTGAACTTTGCCACGAGAGGTAAAAACATGCTGGACTTATGTTACACCAACATCTGAGACTCATACAAAGCCAGCCCTCGCCCCCATCTAGGATACTCAGATCATCTCTGTGTACTGCTCGTTCCAGCATACAGGCCAGTGCTGAAACGCTCCAGGCCAGAACAAAAGACCATCAGAGTCTGGCCGGAAGGAGCCGTTGCAGCCCTGCAGGACTGCTTCGAGTGCACAGATTGGGACGTGTTTAAGGAAGCAGCCACCTACGATCAGCAAACATGCTTGGACGAATACACAGACTCTGTGACTGGGTACATTGAGAAGTGTATTGAGGATGTCACTGTTGAAAAGACTGTAACTACACGCGCCAATCAGAAGCCGTGGCTGACAGCAGAGACCCGTGCCCTACTTAGGGCAAGAGATGCTGCCTTCAGGTCAGGAGATGGTAGGCTCCTCCGATCAGCAAGGGCTCAGCTCTCCAAGGCCATCAGGAAAGCGAAACGCATGCGCAGAAGATACACAACCACTTCTGTGACGCTAAGGACTCCAGACGTATGTGGCAGGGTATCCAGGCCCTAACAGACTACAAAGTCATAACACAGGTCAATAACAACGACGCCCACCTTCCAGATAAGTTAAACAACTTCTATGCACGGTTTGAAGCCATGAACAGCATGCAGGCATACAAGTCCATACCCACCCCTGAAGAGCAGGCGCTGCATCTGGACCCAGCTGACGTGAGGAGGACACTATCCAGAGTCGACCCACGCAAAGCCGCAGGTCCGGATAACATACCAGGGAGAGTGCTCAGGGACTGTGCTGACCAGCTAACAGGTGTTCTTACAGACATCTATAACATCTCCCTGAGCCAGGCTGTGGTCCCTGCGAGCTTCAAAAAGACCATCATCATTCCGGTGCCGAAGAAGTCAGCAGTGACATGTCTCAATGACTACCGCCCTGTAGCACTGACTCCCATCACGATGAAGTGCTTCGAGCGTCTGGTCAAGAGACATATTCAATCTTTACTCCCCACCTCACTGGACCCCCTGCAGTTCGCACACCGTCCCAACCGCACTACTGACGATGCCATCTCCTACACACTGCACTCTGCTTTATCACATCTGGACACTAAGGACGCATATATCAGAATGCTGTTCATCGATTTCAGTTCCGCATTTAATACCATCATCCCCCAGCAGCTAGTAAGGAAACTCTCACTACTGGGCCTCAGCACCCCCACCTGCAACTGGATTCTGGACTTTCTGACAGAGAGAGCACAGTCCATGCGCATCGGCAGCAGCACATCAGGTCCCATCACGCTGAGCACAGGTGCCCCTCAAGGTTGCGTACTCAGCCCACTGCTGTTCACGCTACTCACCCATGACTGCACCACCAAGTTTGAATCCAACCTTATTATTAAGTTCGCCGATGACACAACGGTAGTTGGCCTCATCAGCGGCGACAATGAAGCACGATACAGAGAGGAGGTGGAATTACTGTTAGGTTGGTGCCACAACAACAACTTATCTCTTAATGTGGATAAAACACAGGAGATGGTTGTTGACTTCCGCAGAATGCAAGCTGACCATCTTCCCCTGGTCATTAGTGGCTCAGAGGTGGAGAGAGTCAGAAGCACCAAATTTCTTGGTCTGCATATTTCTGACGACCTCACCTGGTCTATCAACACCAGCACTGTAATGAAGAAGGCACAACAACGCCTGCACTTTCTGCGGAGACTGAAGAGAGCCAGGCTCCCACCATCCATCCTCACCATCTTTTACAGAGGAACTGTGGAGAACATCCTGACCTACTGTATCACTGTGTGGTTTGGAAACTGTAAAGCACACGAACGAAAGTCACTGCAGCACATAGTGAGGACAGCTGAAAAGATCATAGGGGTCTCCCTACCACCCATCCAAGACATCTTTCAGTCACGCTGTGTGTGCAGAGCTTCTGCCATTATAAAGGACCCCTCCCATCCTTCACACAGTGTGTTTGTCCCCTTAAGTCAAGTCAAGTCAAGTTTATTTGTATAGCGCTTTTCACAATACAGATTGTATCAAAGCAGCTTCACAGTATTCAATTTAAATAATACAACAAAGTTTGTTTCAAGAGGAATTTATTGATTGATCAAATTAAATTAAATATCCCCAAAATATCCCCAACTGAGCAAGCCAAAGGCAACAGTGGCAAGGAACCGAAAAACTCCATCAAGTGACCTAATGGTGTCCTAAAACTCCATCAGGTGACCTAATGGAGAAAAAAAACCTTGGGAGAACCCAGGCTCAGTCGGGGGCCAGTTCTCCTCTGGCATTTATGAGCTAGAGGCCGGATTGTAGTTTGAACTGTGGGATTATATGAATGCCTGGCTGAAGAGATGCGACTTTAATCTAGTTTTAAACTGGGAGAGCGAGTCTGAGCAACGAACAGTATCAGGAAGACTATTCCAGAGTTTTGGAGCCAAATGTGAAAATGCTCTCCCTCCTTTGGTGGTTCTGAATATCCTAGGTATGACCAAAAGCCTTGAATTTAGTGATCTTAAAGAGCGCGATGGATTATAGGGCGATAGAAGATCCGTTAAATAGACTGGAGCTAAGCCGTTTAGGGCTTTATAAGTCAGTAGCAATACCTTGTAATTAATACGGAACTTTATAGGTAACCAATGCAGTGATGATAAAATCGGTGTTATATGATCATATTTTCTTGATCTCGTAAGAACTCTAGCGGCGGCATTTTGGACTAACTGTAGCTTGTTTATTGAGGATGCAGGACAACCAGCTAATAAGGCATTGCAGTAATCCAGTCTCGAGGTCATGAATGCATGAACTAACTTTTCTGCATCAGAAACTGATAGCATATTACGTAGCTTAGCAATGTTTCTAAGGTGGAAAAAGGCTGTTTTTGTAACATATGAAATATGATTTTCAAAAGACAGGTTGCAATCGAGTATAACACCCAGGTCTTTTACTGTAGAGGATAAAGTAACAGGACATCCTATGATGTTAAAGTTGTATTGTGCGAGGTTTTGTGGGCGGTTTTTTGAACCGATAAGTATTACCTCTGTCTTGTCTGGATTTAATCAAAGAAAATTACGCGTCATCCAATCTTTTATATCTTTAACACACTCTGTCAATTTGGAAAATTTAGCGTTTTCATCCGGCCTTGATGAAATATATATTTGAGTGTCATCAGCATAACAATGGAAACTAATTCCATGTTTCCTTATAATATTTCCAAGTGGCATCATATATATTGAAAATAACAGAGGGCCTAACACAGATCCCTGCGGCACTCCATAGTTAACTGGAGTTATGATCGATTTTTCTCCATTTAAATAGACAAAATGGTAGCGGTCAGATAGGTATGATTTGAACCAGCTTAGTGCTTGTCCTTGAACACCAGTATAATTTTGTAGTCGATCTAAGAGTATTGTGTGATCTATAGTATCGAACGCAGCACTAAGATCAAGTAAAACTAGTATTGAGATACAGCCTTGGTCAGAAGCTAAAAGTAAATCATTTGTGATTTTAACGAGCACAGTTTCAGTGCTATGATGCGGTCTGAATCCAGACTGAAACTTTTCATAGATATCATTTTGTTGCAAGAAAGAGCCCAGTTGAGCGGACACCACTTTTTCTAATATTTTAGACATAAATGGAAGATTTGAAATGGGTCTATAATTTGCTAGATTATTATGATCTAATTGTGGTTTCTTAATGAGAGGTTTTATAACTGCCAGTTTAAATGTTCTTGGAACATGACCTAGAGATAAAGACGAGTTAATAATATTGAGGAGAGGCTCTTCCACTACAGGTAACACTTCTTTCAGTAGTTTAGTTGGTATAGGATCTAATAAACATGTTGTTGTTTTAGATGAAGTGATAAGTTTATTTAACTCTTTTTGTTCTATAGTTGTAAAGCACTGTAATTGTTCTTGCGGGGTGATAATTGAAGCTGAATTATAAGGCGCGATTGAAGATTGAACGTTTACAATTGTGGTTCTGATGCTTTCTATTTTCTCAGTGAAGAAGTTCATGAAATCATTACTACTGAACTGTAACGGGATATTTTGTTCGGGTGACGTCTGTTTATTTGTTAGTTTAGCCACGGTGTTAAATAAAAACCTTGGATTATTTTGGTTGTTTTCTATTAGTTTGCGGAGGTTCTCAGCCCTGGCCGCTTTTAGGGCCTTTTTATAACGTGACATACTGTCTTTCCACGTGATTCTAAAGACCTCTAAATTAGTTTGTTTCCATTTACGCTCTAAAATACGGGTTTCTCTCTTTAAAACATGCGTAGTATTGTTATACCATGGTGCTTTATTTTTCTCTCTGACCTTTTTTAATTTAATAGGTGCAACCACATCCAATGTTCTAGAGAGAATGGTGCTCATAGTGCTAGTTAGTTCTTCTAGTTCATCTGTTTGTTTGGGTTCAGGCAGCTGCTGAGACAAATTAGATAAGCAATTTGAGAAATTATCTATGGTGGATGGAAGGATTGTTCTGCCTGGTCGATAACGCGGCGCTGCATGACATATTACAGCAGTACGTAATATGCAAGTTACCATGTAGTGATCAGTGACTTCATCACTTTGTGGAATGATATCTATATCGGTTGGATCGGTTCCATGTGATATAATTAAATCGAGTGTATGATTAAGACGATGTGTTGGTCCGGTGACGTTTTGCTTGACCCCAAATGAATTTAATAAATCTGTAAACGCAGCTCCTAACGCATCATTTGGATTATCTACGTGTATGTTAAAATCTCCAACAATTAATGCTTTATCGACATTGACTAATAGGTCTGAGAGAAAATCTGCAAACTCTTTTAGGAAATCAGCGTAAGGCCCTGGCGGTCTATATACGGTAGCCAAGGCTAGAGATAATAGTGATGTTTTTCTAACATCTAAGAGCGTAACATTTAGTACAAGTACTTCAAATGAAATAAACTTATAACCCGTTTTCTGAGTAACATTTAGAATATCTCTATAAATGGTTGCAACACCTCCGCCACGACCAATCAGACGGGGCTCATGCTTATAACAGTATCCAGGAGGAGTAGACTCATTAATACCGAAATAATCATTTGGTTTAAGCCAGGTTTCAGTAAGGCAAAGTACATCGATGCTATTATCTGTGACTATTTCATTTACAATAACTGCCTTAGGTGTGAGTGATCTAATGTTTAGAAGACCTAGCTTTAGAAATAGTTTTTGTTTACTAATAGCAACATTTTCTGTTTTAATAACAATTAGATTTTTCCTAGATCCTGCATTAGATTTATTATTTGATCTCACTAAACGAGGAATAGACACGGTTTCTATGCAATGTTCTACACTAGTATTTATATCAGTTGAATTGGAGCAGCAGAGACTATGATTTGGACTTTTGGTTACTAGTCAAAGGGTATTTAACTTTTTAGAGATGTTATCTGACAGAAGAGCCGCTCCGAATCTGCTTGGGTGTAAGCCATCAGCACGGAAAAGCCTAGGACGCTCCCAAAACAGATTCCAATTATTTACAAAGAGCAGTTTCTGCTCATTGCACCATGACATTAACCATTCATTTAGCGCAAATAATCTGCTGAACTTTTCATGCCCTAGTCGGTACGTGGGAAGCGGTCCTGACACAATGATCGTTGTTTCAGGCGATGTGCTGCGTACCGTATCGAATAGATTCCTGAAGTCTTTCTTCAGAATCTCCGTCTGGCGCAGCCTGATGTCGTTCACTCCCGCGTGCAGGACCACAGTTCCGACGCGCTCGTCACCGTTCAGGATCTTGGGAACGCGAGCAGCGATTTCAGAAACACGAGCACCAGGAAAGCAGTGACTTTGCACCTTACTTTTACCTAACGTAGCGTGTACGTGCCGAACGATGGAATCGCCGATGATCACAGCATCGTGTTCTGTTTCGCGAAGAGGGGAGAAGCGGTTTTGTGTGGATAACTCGAAAACCGGGAGGGTCGGAGAAAGTCTTGGTCTAAACCTGACTCGCGTCTTCCGCTGCGGAACCACCCAGGCTTCGTGGTGGCGTGTTGGAGCCGGAGTGAACGAGACCATGGCTGATTGCGACCGATGCTGAGGAACGCACGGAGTAGACGCGGTCGGAGTCACTGATTTGTGTGCATCGGCACGTGATGTTTCAAGAGCCAAACACCGGTCTCTCAGCTCGGCCTGTCTCAATAAAAGGTTGTGGATCTGTTTCTCAACAGCTTCCAGCTCAGACTGCAGTGCGTGCAGCTCAAATGTGTCCTCACCTGCACCAAACGGTAGACTACTTACATCTGATATATTCGCCATTTTAACAGATGGACAGTGAGTTAGCAACGAAGCTACCAGTGATGCTATCAATATTAATACTAATTTATATTATAAGTTTGTTTGTTTGTAAGTGAGTGTGGAGAAGACGCGTTCAGCCGTGATCCACGGACGTAACCTTTAAGAGTATGCAGCGTTGGATCACTAATAGGCTTGAGACGCGTCTGCTCAACAGTCCGCATTGTAACTATGAGGTTTTTTAGTTTTTTTTTTTTAGTGGTAGGGGTGTAGAGTAGACGCACGATAGGCAAAAAAAAAAAAAAAAAAAAAGTTTGTTTATAAGTGAGTGTGGAGAAGACGCGTTCAGCCGTGATCCACGGACGTAACCTTTAAGAGTATGCAGCGTTGGATCACTAATAGGCTTGAGACGCGTCTGCTCAACAGTCCGCGTTGTAACAATGAGGTTTGAGCAGTAGTGCTTCTCAGTGAGGAAAAGTAGAAAATCTTCGTTGTAAGCGAGTTTAAAGAGAAAAATCAAGAATTATAAATCAAATCGATAGAGCTCCAAAAACAACCACGCATTCAGACGCGACGCATGATAATAACAGGACAAGACATTACTCACCGTGTTTGTTGAGTGATTCTTACTCACCTGAGCTTTTATGAACTTAAAGGCGCGAGAGAAAATAAATAAATAAAAATAGCTGAGCGCACGGGTGGCGCTAACAGGCTAGCGAATTACCAGCGTGTTGTGTTAGTAGTAACGGAAGCCAGCGATGTTGGGTAAGCTGTATTTAGTAGTAGTATAAACAACTAGAAATTGTAGTAAATGATGGTTCAAAACAAGGAAATACGAGGCTATACGAGGCTAATACGGAGCTTACAGCACCGAAGCAGACAAACTCACAGCAGACAGCGAGGCAGACAGGACCTTACCATCTGGTAGCAGGTTATGCAGCATCAGGACTCGCACTGCAAGATTCTGTAATAGTTTTTTCCCTCAAGCTGTCAGAGCCCTGAATACCAGGGTGCCATTCATCATCTCATTGCCATAAATTGCCGCCTTCACATTTCGTAATTCATCTGTACGACGTGAGGAGAGCACCTGGACAGTCATCACTTCTAGTAAGTCATCAGTAAGTGGGGGCTCAGACTCAGGTAAGTGTGCACGCGACAACGCGTCTGCAACAAACAGTTCCTTGCCATGCTTATACATCACATCCAAGTTGTAACATTGCAATTTTAGCATCATACCCTGCAGGCATGGTGAGGCGGTGTGCAGTGGTTTCCTCAGGATAGTTATAAGGGGCTGATGATCCGTTTCAGCAGTGACGGGGCGGCCATAGATGAAATCATGAATTTTTGTTGCTGCAAACACCAGTGCTAACATTTCTTTTTCAATCTGAGCATACCTGGACTCAGTTGGTGTGAGGGCTTGTGATGCGAATGCCACCGGCCTTCCGTCTTGGAGGCACACCGCCCAAAGACCGTGTTGGGAGGCGTCTGCTGATATAACCACTGGCTTTGATGTGTCAAAAAAATTGCAGCACAGGGGGATTCATCAGTGCCTGCTTCAGTTTGCTGAAAGCCGCATCATGGGCGTCATGCCAGTGCCACTCCACGTCGTGGTGTATCAGCTGTCTCAGAGGGCCAGTCATGTCACTGTACTGGGAAATGAATTTGGATAGATAGTTTGTCATGCCCAGAAACTGCTGTAGGGCCTGTTTGTCCTGTGGCTTCTCCATCTCGCAGACGGCTTTGATCTTTTCCGGATCTGGCTTAACACCATCAGCGGTTAACAGGTGTCCTACATAGTGTACACAGTTGACTCTGAATTTGCACTTGTCAGGATTTGAGCTTTAGGTTGATGGCATGGATCCTGTTCAAAACCTGTGTTAGGCGTTCATCATGTTCTAGTAATGTACGTCCCCAGATAAGGATGTCATCGACCACGATCTCGCAAGGTTGTCCAGCAAATAGCTATTCCATCACGTTTTGGAAGACCTCGCTGCCTGTGCATATGCCGTATGGCATTCTCAGGAACCTATATCGGCCATGAGGTGACATGAATGTTGTGAGCTTGGAGGATGCGCGGTCAAGGGGTATTTGCCAAAACCCACACTTGGCATCTTAGATGCTAAATATTTTTGCACCGGGCATGTCCGCAATGATTTGATCAATTGATTTGAGCGGATGACGGGGTCTGAGGAGGGCCCGGCTTAGATGCACTGGGTCGATGCAAAGTCGCACTGTTCCATCTTTTTTTTCCGCTGCAACCATGGCAGACACCCATTCTGTTGCGTTGTTTTCTGGTGTAATTACACCAAGGGCAGTCATTCGGTCCAGCTCCGCCTTGACCTTATCTTTCATGGCAATGGGGATTCTGCGGGGAGCACATATTGTGGGGGCAACAGTGTCATCTAGTCTCATATGATATATCACAGGCAATTTACCTATGACATTAGTGTTAAAAAGGTCTTTGTACTCCAGTATTTCTGGAGCTTCTTGTTGCAGCATGTGGACGTCAGGTCCGAGATGTATGAGACCAATAGCAATACTGTCTTGTAGTCCCAGTATGGGTTTTACATCCCTATTGACCACATGAAACTTGAACTGTCCCTGTGTTCAATGCAGTGTTACAGTGCCATCAGATTTGATCGACTCACCTCCATAAGCCACTAGATTGACCTTTTCATTTGGATCCACATGCACTGTGTGGTCAACTGCATGCAGCAGTTTTCTGGGCAGCACATTATATTTGACACCAGTGTCCACTTTTACCTTCAGTTGTCCATTTCCGTTCTTCATTGCGAGCGTGGCGAAAATTTCCCCCTTCTGTGCGGGTGTGAGTATTGTGTCACAGTAGAAAGTATCAACCACTTGATTGTCTGGTTCAGTGGTCAATTCATTTACTCTACCCATTTCTCTTCTTCTGTATGGAGTGGGGGCTTTGGGGCGAACTGTGGCCTGCGCTGGTGCAGAGCAACAACACCTAGCAAAGTGATTACGTTTTCCACAATTATTGCATATCTTATTGAAAGCAAAGCATTTGCTGCGGTCAGGTGAGTGTTTGCCATTACAATTGCCACAGCGAGCCTTCTGAATTGAGCACACTTCAGCTTCCTTATGAAGTTCCTTAGAGCTTTTCTCCGACTGTTCATGGAGTATGCTAATGCTAACTGCCAGTTCAAGGGTGAGATTCTTTTCACGTAATAGTTGTTTGCGGAGGGTGTCGCTTTGTATCCCACAGACGATACGATCCCTGATCAATTCATCACGGAGCGCGCCAAAATCGCATTTCTTCGCCAGTATTTTCAAAGTGGAGACATACGCCTGAATAGACTCACCGGTTCCCTGACTAGCGGTGTTAAAAACATGCCTGTCCATAATGACGTTTTTCGCTGGCAAACATAATTCAGCAAACTTTACCAGTAGAGTCTCTGGTTCTTCGTGACTTTCCCCCTCTCCATAAACAAAGGATTCTGACTTTTCAACAGCCTCCGGGCCAGCTAGATTCAGTAGCGTGTAGGCTTGAACTTTCTTAGATTTATCTGACAGTCTTGCGTTGCAGTAGATTATCCATTCTTTCTCAAATTTCCGCCAGTTGTCGGCAATGTTGTCGTCAAAAACTAGTGGATCGATACGACGGAGTCCTTGAGCCATTATCAGACACTTCTGACACCATGTAGAGTGTCGAGTAATACACATGCAGCTCGTGTGAGTGTAGACACTAAACTGGTTTTATTCACGTTTCCCGCTTCATCCAACCGGGGTCGCCACAGTGACGTTAACATCAACACTGATATTTAAGTGATAGTTCCACAACTCTACAAGCATGATGAAATGTCCACCCTGTGTGCCACCATCTGGAAGATTTCCCATTGAGGAAGGTAATATGAGGCCTGTGAACAGCAATTTGCAACCGAAAGCAACAGAGTCAGGAACTGCAAAACAAATTAATTGCGTAAAATCTAACTTTGTGTAAAAAAAATTAACTGTTGCAAATGTCTAAATGGCTTGTTGTGTGCATGGGGGAAAACTGCACTTCCAGTTTTGGCACGATTCTCTCACTCATTGAGTTTTGTAAGCGCGAAGAGGAGGGCAGGTCCACCTTCGCTGACTCTCAATTTACTCTTAGTCTCTTAGGAAATATGAGGAACGGAGAGTGAACGCTGGCGTGACTGTCGCCGCTACTCACCGGTATAACTTTGGCATAAATTATGACAATACCAGCGAATTTTCAGACAGACAGTGTTTCAATCTGATCAAATTGAATCATTACATCGCCTGTACAACATTGGTTGCTGCTTATGACCAGTAACTGTTGAAGTATCGCTCTTCTGTGATCCCGACTGCGTCCTAACATCTTCACCGCTGAGCTTACCTGAGGATCTCTGGCCCCCCAGCCTTTCTCTCTCTCCTGTGCAGGATGACGTGGATTCTCCGGTCAATTCTCTGGTTTGTGCTTGGCTGGCTTCTGGTCTCCCTTGCCCATCTGCATGCCGACGCTCTGTTTCAGTACTCTGTTGCTGAGCTTCTGAAGCTCCGACGCCATGTCGATGTCCTCCAGCCTCCATCTGGTTGCTCCATTCCTTCGGACATCTTCTTCCAGCCAAACCGGAGATACATCCACCGTGGATCGCGCGGTAAGCGCTTTTACAAGAACCTTTATTCTTCCATACCAACTTGGTTTACCACACGCCGCCGCTCTCGTAACGCTAGCCGGGGAGCCAATCATAGTAGTCTGGCTAGCCTGCCCAAAGTGACTAACTCTGCCTGTAAAAGTAGCTTTGCCACCGTTAACTTCGGTCTCTTGAACATTCGTTCTCTCAATAACAAGGGTCCATTAATCAGAGATGTCATTATGGATTATAATCTTGATTTTTTATGTTTGACTGAGACCTGGCAGCTGACTAACGATTTTATTCCTCTTAATGAGTCTGCCCCGCCGGGGTTTGTTTACAATTGCCAGCCCAGTGCTTCTGGACGTGGCGGAGGTCTCGCACTGTTTCATCGCGAGACCTGGAAAGTTGCGCCGATTCCTGTTTTTTCTCTATTTTCATCCTTTGAGTATTCTGCATCATTGTTGCCCGGACCCTCTCCCACAGTTGTGGTCACTGTTTACCGTCCCCCAAAATATAACAAAGATTTTCTGAATGACTTTTCTCAGCTTCTCACTCATCTTTCAACCCTATCCCATAATTTAATCATCCTGGGTGACTTTAATATTCATATGGATAATATCAGTTCTCCGCTCTCAAGAGACTTTTTATCTTGCCTGGAAAGCTTCGGTCTGCATCTATATATTGACTCTCCAACTCATTGTAGGGGGCACATACTGGATTTAGTCTGTTGTTCTGGTGTCATCCCCCCTGCCTGTAAAACTCACTCTGTTGCCTTTTCGGACCATATGCTCATTACTTTTAACATCACCCTCCCGCTATCTAAAATGACTCTCCCTCGCACCATCTCCTTCCGGAATATCAAGGACATTAACACTGTCACCTTTGCATCTGATATCAATAATTTTCCAAGTGTATCTGCCGGCTTTTCACCCGATGAATTAGTTTCTTACTACAATAAAAATCTTCACACTCTCCTGGACACCCATGCTCCTATGAGATCCAGATCAGTTTCCTTCACCCGCTCAGCACCCTGGTTCACTCCCGCCCTACGCCTTATGAAATCTCAGGGCCGTCAGCTGGAACGCCTTGCCAATAGAACTGGACTCACCATTCACAACAATATGTACAAGGACCATGTCAATCTGTATAAGGACTCCCTCTCCTCAGTTAAATCTGCCTACTACTCTCATTTAATTCACTCTAATCATCACAATTCTAAAACCCTGTTTTCCCTTCTCACCTCCATTACAAAACCTCCTGACTCTCTTCCCTACCATATGCAATTCCAGGATTTCTGTAATAAACTTATGTCTTTCTTTGTTTCCAAAACCACTGATATCCATAACTATCTGATTTCATCTGGAGCTGCAGCTTCTGGAGGCAACTTCAACACCCCTTATCCATCACTAACTAATACTTTTTCCAGTTTTGACCTTCCTTCCGTTCAAGCCATTTCGGATATTATTCATAAATCTAAACCTTACACATGCCAGCTCGATCCACTTCCCTCCACTCTGGTTAAATCCTGTTGCTCTTCACTTGCCCCTCTCATCACTGAGATTATCCACTCCTCCCTAAGCTCTGGTTTAGTCCCCCCTTCACTTAAAACTGCCTCGGTCACACCCATTCTGAAAAAACCTGGCCTGGACCCCACCAATTTCAGCAATCTTCGTCCTATATCTAACTTACCCTTCATATCCAAAATTCTGGAAAAAACAGTCGCTTCTCAACTTCATAATCACCTCATGTCCAACAGAATCTACGAGCAGTTTCAATCTGGCTTCCGTCCCCTCCATAGCACTGAAACCGCACTCCTCAAAATTTCAGATGATCTTCTCATGGCTTCTGATTCTGGGTTACTTTCAATTCTTATTCTTTTGGACCTCACAGCAGCTTTTGATACCATTTCCCATCCTACCCTCCTTAGTCGACTATCATCCATTGGTATCACCCATACTCCCATAGCCTGGTTTACTTCTTACATTTCTGATCGCACACAGTTCATACAATTCAAATCCCAGAAATCCGTTACCTTCCCCGTCTCCGCTGGAGTGCCCCAAGGCTCTGTATTGGGGCCTCTCCTTTTTATCATCTACATTCTCCCTCTTGGTCACATCCTCTGTAAACATAACATTAAATTTCATTGCTACGCGGACGACACCCAGCTCTACCTCTCTACTAAACCATCCTCTTTACTCCCACCAACCTCTCTCACCCTCTGTCTCCAAGAAATCCACTCTTGGTTCTCATCCAATTTTCTCAAACTGAACAGTTCAAAAACTGAAGTTCTCTTGGTGGGCACACCTCATACTCTCTCCAAAGGCAATAAAGTTTCCATTGCCATTGATAACTCAATTGTCCTTTCCTCCCCACAGGTTAAGAGTCTGGGTGTCGTCCTCGACAGCACATTATCTTTCCACTCTCACATAAACAGCATCACACGGTCCGCCTATTTTCACCTGCGTAACATCTCCCGTCTCCGTCCCTCTCTCACTCCCCAAACCACCGCCATCCTGGTTCACAGCCTTGTCACATCTCGGATAGATTACTGCAATTCACTCCTGTTTGGCCTCCCTAATAAGTCACTCCAGAAGCTGCAGCTCCTACAGAACTCTGCTGCACGCCTGATTACTCGGACCCCCATCTCTCATCATATCACTCCCATCCTGCAACAACTTCACTGGCTTCCCATCAAACAGAGGATCATCTTTAAAATACTTCTCATTACTTTCAAAGCAGTTCACAATATGGCTCCTCCATACATCTCTGATCTCCTTCATTTAAACATCCCGACCCGTTCACTTCGATCCTCCCATACCTGCCAGCTTTCTGTCCCCCCTGCCCGTCTTGTCACAATGGGGAGCAGGGCGTTTAGTCGCTCTGCTCCCCATCTCTGGAATTCACTCCCTCCAGACCTTCGTACCATGGACTCATTTCATCTCTTTAAATCCAAACTCAAAACTTTTCTGTTCAGACAATCATATTCCACCTGACCCATATCATCTCAATGTTGTATTGCCAATTTTGTTGTTTTAATGTTTTTATCTGCTTTGTACAGTGTCCTTGGGTGTCCTGATAAGGCGCTTTTAAATAAAATGTATTATTATTATTATTATTATTATTATCTGATTGGTTCAATAAACATGCCAGTCACCAGAACACATCTTATTCTTCATTTGGCTCAGAAACGTTCTCGTTGCCGAAATTGTACTTTTAATGCACACATACATGTTAAATAAATAAATAAATAAATAAATCATGATTGCTTAATAAGCTGTTTATTACAGCACCATTAGGCCGATTAAGGCTGACTGACATTCATACAAAATTTCAAGCTGGTGTTAACGTTATTGGATTGAAATTTTATATATTATATAATCTGTTACACCACTGAGCAGATGTTAAACTTTACAATCAAAACATTTAATACCCATTCTTTATGTAATAATACCATTCTGATGCAGTGTTTTTCACATCATGTCTCTGTTCATGGTATTTAACACTCAACTATATATTTTGAAATATTGTTTTGGTCGCACTGTCAATATTGATTCTGATTAGTGATTACTTTCGTGTCACTGATCAAACTATTATATGTAGCTAGTATGAATAACAAAATGCTTTCTCTGTGTCCAGATTCGACTGTAATGAAAAACTGATACTAAATCAACATAAACTCAACTTTGACAAAAAGTAGCTAATTATGTCTGAGTAAAAACCCAGCAACCAGGGAATAGACGAATCCGACGAGCGTTCTGTGTAGGCTGCCATCTTGTGGCGACGCCATTACTGAGCTGTTACTAGTATAAACAAACCTCCGTGATAACGCACAGTCGATGACAGCTACAGCCAGGCAGAATGACTTGTTGGGTTGATGATGTTAGACAGTGGGCTCCAGTCACAGATGAAGGTACAAACGATCTTACAGATTATTTATGAAAATAGCTTGGCAATAACTATGCTAGCTAGGCTAGCTAACGAGGAAACTATAAAAAGATCTGTCCATTTGACAACAATAAATAAATGAATATCAAATAAACGAATTCATGTTTTTCATTTGTGACCATTATTGATCTCATTTTCACATTTCAAAAGGAAAGGGTGGTACAGCTAACTGCTAGCGTTGTTGGTTCTCAGAGTGAGAGTCACAGTCGAGCAAACCAAACATTAACAACAGACATAAGTAATGTTACTACTTCCCCATCGCGCCCCTTCGGTTGTTTTAAAGGTATTCAAGAGTATTTTCTCCTTCGCCTGGCATCCGATGATCAACAAAATGCCAACTACAGGTCACTGATAGAGGGTCAAAATGATCTGAGCTCCGGATGGTTTGGTTAGCTAAATAATGCACACACTACCAGATGATAAACACATAGTTCTAAAAGGACCTGTCCGATTTTCACAGACCATTAACAACACTCATACTGTACAAATAACTCGGCAGAGGAAGAATAGGAAAGTTGTAGATGTAACGTTAGTGACAGTCGTAAATCGCGGGCTGTTTATTCCAGTGGACGCAACCAAACCAATAGGAGGCAATGGCGCAACGCTACCCAGCAACAGCTCAGTAATGGCGCCCGCTTACTTCCGGTAGTTTCGCCGGATTCGTCTATACACAGCATCTTT
Organism: Leuciscus leuciscus; assembly: GCF_965113295.1. NCBI lineage: Eukaryota > Metazoa > Chordata > Actinopteri > Cypriniformes > Leuciscidae > Leuciscus > Leuciscus leuciscus. The sequence goes on along the minus strand of NC_138728.1, from coordinate 27,544,361 downwards.
ATATGTTTTTACAGCTATCTAGTGGTTACACGATGGCATTGCAGGTGATAAATGGTGCATACTGTAATTTAGAGATGCTCTTAAAATACACATTAAAGGGAAAAAATATTATTGTAACAAATTTTTGTAAAATAATAATAATAATTCTGGAATCCTCCCGATCAGTAGACATGATGAGCAGGATACATGCACTGAATACACAGAAATTTTCTTTCTCAACACACCAACTCGAAATTCAGTATGGACTCATATAGTCAGCCTAATGGTGCACAGCCTATTAAGCAATCATGATTTATTTGTTTATTTATTTATTTATTTAGCATGTAGGACTATGTGTGCACAACTTCTAGAGGGAAACAGCGCAGACATTGGACAAAGATGAAACTTTCTAGTGTGCATGTGTCGACCACCTGTGTTCACATGTGCTATCAAATGGAGGATACTTAAAGTTCTGCAATTCTGTTCTCTCTGGTCACATTATGTTTATTTATATATCACTTTATACAATAGATTGTTTAAAAGCACACAGCTTTACAGTATTAAATAGGAAAAACCAGTGTCAGTGTCTCTTTCAATTAGAACGTCCAACTTTGAGGGACTGAACATTATGTGGCAGGATAAGTGATTTTGCCCTCCTATTGGCCCTGATTAATGCCGCGTTCCAGGCAACCTGTAACCCGTGTTTTTCCAACCTTATACCCATGAAAGTGCACTGGAACGGCAGTCAAACCCGTACTAGATCGATGTACTCCCAGTTACGAGTTGGAAAAACACGGGTTACAGGTTGCCTGGAACGCGGCATAAGTGTGGCTTTGGCAGACCAATGAGGTGGAAGCGGCCACAATATTTAAGGACCCTTATTTTGACGGGTGTATGGGTCCTTGTTAATCTGGGTTCTTCCTTTCCTGGCATTTTCGTTTCCATTCTTGTTTCTTCTAAGTTTAGTTAGAGCGGGTCTGGTGGTGCTGGCACTGTGGCAAGTTTGTGGCGGAGTTCGCTTTCAGCAGTAACAACACGTTAGCAGGTGTGTGAATGCTGCCCGGTAGACAGAGCCGCAGCACCTGTTGTGAGTAACCATACAGCTTTGCGTTTGGTGGTTGTTCTACCTAAATCGTAAATGGGGAATGGAACATCACTATCACTAAGCCCTAGCTGTAGACGCTACATGTGACGCCGCTGCTGTTTTGACTCCAGGCAAAATTTTCTTTGTTTTGCACACGTGCATTTGTGCTGCTGTTTTAGAGCTTGGTTACTTTTGCGGATCGCTTGGACTGCTAGCTTACAAACATTGCGTCCGCCAGGCTGCCTACCAGTTTTATTTTGCTTTGTTTATAAGTATAGTTCAGTTTGTTTCTTTTTGTTTGCGCTGGGTTGTTTTCAATGTCTTTTTTTGTTGTGTGATTTTGGTTTCTTTTGCTAACAGTGGGTTTATTTTGTTGTTATTTAATTGTTGTTATTCTTTGTGGTTATTTTTTCTGTTGATGTGGTTTTGATCTATTTTGCAGCTTTATCATATTACTAAGCTGTTTTTTTGTTTTTGTTTTTTTTCTGGTAATGTATTTTATTCTAGTGTTTATTCTCTCTTCATCCCCTGTCCTGTTATTCTGGCGCCATAACATTGTGTCTGTAAACTTTACTTTGGTTCTCTCTTTTTCTTGAACGTTCAATCACATTATGAAAAAAAAAAAAAATGATTCTCCAAAACACGTTGGCCACAATTATTGGTACCCCTAGAATTTGTTTATGAGTAAAATATCTCTGAAGTATATTCCCATTAATATTTACGTTTTTTTTTTTGTTGTTGTTGTTGTTTTTAGCACACCAGATGACTAGGAACATGAAATTGTCTAGCTATGACTTCTAAAAAATATATATATATATATATCAGTTTACATTTCCAAACATTCTTTTTGCAATTAATTGTAATAATCCAGTGAGATTTGTATATGCACAAGGAGTCTGACAACAGCCGGTATGATCTGATCTCACCATCATTGAGTCCGTCTGTGATTACATGAAGAAACAGAAAAAACTGAGAAAGACTAAATCCAGAAGAACTGCGGGAACGTCTCCAAGATGCTTGAAGAAACCTTCCTGCAAAGCTACCTGAAAAACTATGCGCAAGTGTACCTGGACAAAAGCCGTTTTAAACGCAAAGGGTCGTTACACCATATATTGATTTGAATTAGTTAATAGAAGTTAAATCATAAATAAATTCAATTTGTGATTTTATTTTTGAAAGCATTCTCACTTTACAGCATTTTAACAAAGTACCAGTACTTTTCACAGTACTGTAAGTGTGATGGCAAAATAAACCTTTTATTACACTGTTCAAAATTAAAGGAACACTCCACCGTTTTTTGAAACAGGGCTTATTCACCTTCTTTCCCACATTTAGATAGGTGGGCAAATGCATTTTTGTCTCAGTGCATGCATTGTTTTAGTTTGACAGGGTCGGCGCTAGCTTAGCTTAGCATAATGAATGGAATCCTTTGTTGCCAGCTAGCATGTCCTGAATAAAAGTGATATAAAAAATTTAAAAAACCCTACCTAATTACTTCTTGTGGCCTGCGTATTCACAACAAGTACAAATAGCGATGCAGATTAACACTAGGCGATTTCCTAGGCAGATATTGACTTATATATTAAGGACTATATTAGGGGGAAGCACAGGCGAAGCACTGCTACTTGGGCGTGATATCTCTGCGCCCAAGTAGCAGTGCTTCGCCTGTGCTTCCCCCTAATATAGTCCCAAGTCAAAATATGCATAGGAAATCGCCTAGTGTTAATCTGCATCGCTATTTGTACTCGTTGTGAATACGCAGGCCACAAGAAGTAATTAGGTGTTTTTTTATTTTTTTATATCACTTTTACTCAGGACATGCTAGCTGGCAACAAAGGATTCCATTCATTATGCTAAGCTAAGCTAGCGCCAACCCTGTCAAACTAAAACAATGCATGCACTGAGACAAAAATGCATTTGCCCACCTATCTAAATGTAGGAAAGAAGGTGAATAAGCCCTATTTCAAAAAATGGTGGAGTGTTCCTTTAAATAACCTTCCTCCAGAGTGAATGAGCAGGTGATTATTGAAATTGTTGTAAACCTCTTGCCACACTCAGAACACTGCATTTTATTTCCAGAATGAGTTTGCAAATTACGTTTCAAGTTTCTATGATGAGTGAAACCTTAGGGCATGTGAAAGGCTTCTCTCATGTGAGTCTTAAGACTTCTTTTTTTGTGAGAAGCTCACAGTTCGCAGGTGTAAGGCTCTCTCCAGTGTGACTTCTCATGTAGAAATCAAGCGATGGTTTATATGTGAAACTTGTTTTGCACTTGAGAGCATGTATAAGGCTTCTCTCCAGTGTGAATTATTACATGATTTTTGAGGCGTTTCATGTCTGCAAAACTCTTTCCACACTGCTGACATTTAAAACAGTTCTCTGTTGAGTGAATCCTTGAGTGGTTTTTGAGGGTTTCCTTACGTCTGAAACTCTTTCCACACCGATCACATGTGAACGGCTTCTCTCCAGTGTGATTTCTCATGTGGATATCAAGCGATTCTTTATACGTGAAACTCTTTCCACACTGAGGGCATGTGTAAGGCTAGGCTTTTTTTGACTGTGTGGATTTTTCTCCAGTCAAGAAGTCATGTTTCTCATAATGAAATTTCTCTTCTATTTTATTCAGTTCTTGACTCTCCTCTGTAAAAGTCATCAGGACTAAAGTGAAAAAAGACAAATACAAGTTAACTCCAGTTTAGTGGGACAAAAAGCAACAGACATCAAAACCAACAACATGTATGCTAGAATCCTATGAATGCACTGAGATACTGAAAAAATGTGTTTCCTGTAATCTCAGAACTAATGTCAGTATTGTTAACTCTTCACTTTCTTTAGCACACATCCAAAAAAAAAAAAAAAACTTTAAAGCTGGCAGTTATCAAACCCTTTTATCAAACACAGCTCGACTCAGGAGATCTGGTTGATTATTAGACCAGTACTTCCCAAACCTGTCCTGTGGACCCCCCACCAGTGCACATTTTGTATGTCTCCCTCATCTAACACACCTGGTTCAACTTATTAGTACAGACTGCAGGACTGGGGCTGCATTTAAAGGCCCACTGAAGTGCCTTGGAAGGTGCAGCTTTGTATGATGCATTGACATAATTTCCACTGAAGCAGAGTTTGTGTAAGAAAAATATTCATATTTAACACGTTACAAAGTAAAATTCTAGCTTTCGGCCAAATGGCCATACGCAGTCTACTTGCGTCTAAAGCGCAACTTATGATGTCGGAAGTTAGCATTATTACTATGCTGCTAATTTTTCTTTAATTTTTTTTTAGTGTGTATATATGGGTGTGTATGATTTGTTATTTGTATTTATTGTATTTATTCATGATGAGTAGTTTAGTTGTTTATTTGTGAGTGGCTTTAACCGGACCTCAGTACCTAATTTCAAATGACAATAAAAATCCTTAATCCTTAAGTAGCGTAGTGTGTCATGGCGTAGCGTAAATATCAGCAGTACGTCACATTACTCGCATAAGTTGCGCTTTACACTTAAGTCGAATCCCTATGCTCGTTTGGCCGGAAGCTAGTTATTTTACTTTATAAAGTTTCACAAACTCATCGCTTTGCTTCAGAAGGCCTTTAACACCCTAAGCCCTTGATCACTTGGAATCCGCTATGGAGCTGATTTATTATTTATAGTTTTTTTCCTTATAGTTTTTTTTACACACCCTTTTATAGGCCTGTATGCATGCTTGGGCTGTTCGGCGTTTGGAATAAACTGCTGCTTCAATGTATATATTATAAGTGATTATAATCAAGGTATTCATCAATATTTTTCCTCTAAATGTCACATGAGTTGAATGACTTCTCTAGGCTTGTGAAATTTTTCTTTGTTATAGAAGTTACCAGTGTGATTACTGAAATGTTCTTTTCATGTATTTTCTAATGTCTGTATTTGATATCTGAATGCAGTAACAGTGCTTGCTCATTTAGCCCGGCTTCCAGAAATGAAATATGGAAAGATGTTTTGTTTTGTTAAGAAAGGTCTGCAACATGTGTCAATACATACATGTGTTTTTCTAGGGTACCCTGATGACCACAGGGGTCATTGAAGTCTATACTGTAGTTTAAGGGAACCTTTCTCAGTTAAAGCCTTACTTTCCAGTTAGACTAAAGTGTAGCTCTCCTTGAGAGAAAGAACGCATTATCTTGATGTTTTGAGACGACTCTCCTGTTTATAGTTAGAGCCTGGCCAAATCCAACCTTGGAAAAGTTTGTGTCGGTGTGTGTGTTAGTCTTTTTGGTTACAGGTTAAGGAACCACTGGCATTATTGGAGATTGACTAAGTTGTTGTTGTTCTGGACATGCTGGCACCCAACATCCCAAATCTGCGACCTGAAAGGTCACGATGCACTTCAAAATGGCGGTGGGGATTTCCCTAAGGAGGAGTGCTTAGGGAAATCAGGGAGTTGATATACAGCATTCTATATGTATATAAGTGTGTTTAGGTTGTTTTAAATGTAAAAAATTATAATTATTAAATCATAAAGTTGTTTGTGGTGGTGGTGGTAAATTAAACAAAACATGTAGTGATGACACAATTGCGTTGCATTGTGGTATATGGATCTGCCTGAAGTGTGCATATGACTCCAAGTTTGAGGGGGTGAGGGTCTGTCCATATAAACTTCACTTGTCCACTTCAAAGTGGAACGCACTTCAAAATGGCGGCAGGGATTCCCCCGAGGGGAATTGCTTAGTTAAGTTTGTTAGTGCGTGTCTAAAAGCAGAGTGGAACGCAGCCTCAGAGGCTGCAGCAATGGAGACTACAAACCAAGATGGCTGTCCGAACTGAAGTTCCCAGGTTCCTCAAAAGGAGGATCACAGCTGTTGCGAATTAAGAGATGTTGATGAGAAAGTGTCTGTTTTGTTAGGGTACGTTTACACAACAACGATACGCTTAAGAAAACCCTATATTCTGCTGCCAGGCCATTAGATGGCAATGAAACACTATAACTGAACACATAATGAACACATAATAAGCATGTCCATGATGTCATCGTCTTCAGAGATTTGCGTTTTTGTTTATACGGAGACCATTTTCAAAACGCATAAAAAGTTGTATGTTTTGAGTTGAAACAGTGTCGTGTAAACAGCCCTTTAGAATTACTATAGAGAAACTGATGTGTGTTTTCTGTTGAAAGTTTAAGTTTTGATTTGATGATTAAAAGAAACCAGTTGCTTTCTGCCTGGACTGAAATCTGCCAACCCACACTTTTGGTGATACCCTACCTCTCAAAATGCTACAGTATTTTATGTATTTGTATGTTGATTGTACAGCACTTTGGTCTGCATGGGCAGTTATAAAGTGTTTTATAAATAAAAATGAATAAATGAATATCATTCATTTCTGTAGAGGTGGATATTTTAATAAAAATCTAATGACTGAGAGAAGCTCTGAGAATGAAACCAACCTGTTGTTCCTCAGCATCTTATTGTTTCATGCTGAATACTTCTTCAATCCTCATGTCTTCACTCTCCTCTTTAATAGACGTCATCTTTATAATAGTGTCACATGGATCTCAGCTGCTTCACCAGGATGAGAAAAATTAACAGAAAGAAAAATGAATCAAAATTAAATCTCTGGGTGCGTCTCAATCAGCTCCCTAGGTCAGTAGTCAGAGCACTGGCAAGAGAGTCAGTCAGAATATCTGATAGTTAATGGCCTTTAACTGGCCTCATTAGCCAATGTTTTTTTGTTTTTTTTTTATAATTCGCACTTAGTAGATTCCACTTTCATGAAAGCATCTTAAATGTTAATTTTTTCAGTTGCCATCATGCTTATGTTGTTCTAGCTGCATTTACATCACTTTGACCAGTATGACCAGCGATGTTTCGAAAAGCATCGGCCAAAGCGAAGCGAATCATTTAACCATTTTGCAAAGCAATTGGTTCAAATGAATCAGCGTTTCTAACAGCGAATTCCAAACAGCGTTTTTGCACCCTTGAAGGGCACTTGGGGAAGTTGAACTCACACTCGGAGAAGTAGAATATAATATCGTCAGGATATTTGTTGAGAAGGTGAGTCAGAATACAGCTGTTTTCAAACAAGAAATAAAACAAAACCGAGAGTGTGTTAATTCTTTGAAGGAGGCTACAGAATTGATCTTTTAAGAATTGAAGGATGTAAAGGCAAGATATCTCCAATATGAAAATGATGGGAGACCATCAGAAACAGAAAACGGAACTGGAGGACGTGCTCAACGATTTGAGGCTGTATGGTCTGGCTGAACAAGAAGGCGAGGATGTTAAAGCCCGGGTGGTTGACATCCGTTGCTCTGTCATACAGAAAATGAGGAGACGTGTCAACAGCACATCAGGCCTCATTCATCAATATCTTCATAAAAATGTTCTTAACTTTGTACTTAATAAACTTCCTAAGAAAATTCTATGTCGGATTCATGACATGTTCTTAAACAACAGAATTGTTTGCACCTGTGTTATTAGGATTGATGAATCTCACGTCTTCGTAATTGAAAGCACGTGCCAGTTGTTCCTAATTAGCATAAGAAAACACCCCGCAAATTCCCATATAAGGACATGACATTTCAGGGCTGTGTGCAAGAAAAGTTGGAGAATGTCCAAAAGACGCACAGACGATGGTGGTCCACCGATCACCAAACGAAAAAAGACCTTCAGTAATTCTGAAATAGAAATCCTACTGCAATAGGTAAATGCAAAATGAGGCATAATATTTGATTTAATCAGCTTAATTGCTGATGTAAATTGCAGTGTTAGTGTTTTGCTTTGCATACTATGATTTTTTTTTTCAACAAATGATCAGAAGTACATTACAGTAAAATACTAGCATTGTAAACGACTGTAGAATAAAATAAAATGCAGTAACCAATTATTTGGAGCAAACTGTCATCACTCAAATGTGCGTAAGAGTGCTCTTGAATGTGCGTAGATTTTGTTCTTAGCTAAGATAAGAAAACATTAGTGAATGTCAGAATCTTCATAAAAAGTGCATAAGTGGGGTTTAAGAACACATTTCTTCGTAAGAACGGTTGGTGAATGAGACCCAGTGATGTGAGCCACAGGGTTGGCAGAAAGAGCGCGGAGAAGATTCAACCAGTTATCATCAGGTTCGTAGCCAAGTCAACTAGAGATCTCATTCGGAAGAACCCTAGAGGATCAGAATATTTGAAATCTAGGAAGTGGCGGAGAAGACCTTTCTGTGCAATGTCATTTTGTTTATATTCATTTAGTGTGAGGGGTATTCGTAACGTTAAAAAAAGAAAAGCTTTTTTTTTTACATTTTAAGACATTCAATTAAGGCCAACTTTTAATTTTAGCAAGAGACCCATGCTTTAGGATCTGACTACACGTTTTGGAGAAATCAATGGGGAGATGATCTTTGGCTATCCTATGGAAGCAGTAACTCTGCCGGTGTTGCGATTTTAAAAGGAATGTTCAAGGGTAAAATACTGAAAAGTAATATACACTCATCTGGAAGATGGATAATTTTGGTAGTTGAAATAGATGATAATATTGTAATTTCTACCAAAACTTGTTACCAAAACTTTGGAACAGTCTTCCTAACATTGTCCGGGAAGCAGACACACTCTGTCAGTTCAAAGCTAGATTAAAGACACATCTCTTTGACCTAGCATTCACATAATACATTATAGCAGTGGTCGCCAACCCGTCGATCGCGATCGACTGGTAGATCTTTATCACTGTCCTGGTAGCTCCCGAAAATAAAAACGTTTTCAGTTTTGCAAGCATCTGTATTTCTTAATCCAACTGCTTTATTTTCAATGAAGTGACCAATCAGATAAAAGAAAAGCACCCGTAAATTAACTGTCGCAAACGTCAATATGGATCTCCATGGTGATAGCCCGCGCGAGGTAACATAGCCTACTACAAACTAGAATGGCGGAGGCTCCACGAAAGAAGGCAAAAACATACAATTTTCATCCAGAATGGGAACAGGAATTTCTGTTTACCTTGGTAAAAGATAAGTGTGTATGTATGTTGTGCCACCAAAAACAAGCATTATGTAAAAGAGGGAATCTGGAGCGGCATCACAATACCAACCATCCGAAATTTAAAGACCGCTACCCGCAAAAGAGCGCGATTCGTGCACGGAAAGTTGACGAGCTGAGATCTGAGTTGAAGGCCCAGCAATCACTTTTTACAAAATCTGCTGATCAAAATAAGGCTGCTACTGAAGCATCGTTTCGTGTAAGTCACTTTCTGGCTAAAAACAAAAAGCCTTTTACGGATGGCGAAGTATTCAAGGAAGCCATGGCCATTACTGCAGAGACTATTTTCAAGGATTTCAAAAACAAAGACGACATAAAAGCCTCACTCCGTGCTGTACCTCTCGGCCCTGCATCAGTGGCAAGGAGGGTCGAGTCACTGTCAGAGGACGTGGATCGACAGGTGTTAAAGGACTTGTCACTCTGTGAATATTTTTCACTGCAGTTCGACGAATCTCTGGATGCAGTGGACACAGCTCAGCTTGTTGTTTTTGTCAGAATGGCTTTCCAGGATTCTACAACAAAAGAGGACTTCCTCACTCTTTTGCACTTAAAGGAGAGAATGCGAGGTGAGGATATTTACACTGAGTTTAAAAAATATGTAAGCGAAAATGATATCCCCATTCATAAACTGGTAGCAATTACCACCGACGGAGCACCGGCGATGCGTGGCGTGCGCCTTGGTTTTATAGCACTGTGCCGTAATGACCCTGATTTTCCCGAGTTCAAGAATTATCATTGTGTCATTCATCAGCAGGCCTTAGCAGGGAAAGTCGTAGATTTTTCACACGTAATGTCATTGGTGGTCAAACTGATAAACTCGATACGAGCAAAAGCACTTCAGCGTCGCTTATTCAAGGCGTTACTGGATGAGCTCGATGCCGCGTACGGAGATCTACTACTTCATGCTGATGTGCGGTGGTTGAGCCGCGGAAAAGTGCTCCAGCGGTTTGTTGACTTACTGCCTGAGATAAAGACATTTCTATCTGCAAGAAACGAGGAGCACAAGGAACTGTCAGATGATGTGTGGCTGTGTGACCTGGGGTTTCTGACAGACTTGACCGCAAAGCTGAATACACTCAATAACGAGCTCCAGGGAAAAGACCGACACCTGCCACACATGATCAGCGCAGTGAATGCTTTTAAGTCTAAGCTCGGTGTTTGGATCACACATCTTAAAAACGGGAGGCTAACACACTTTCCCAACCTGGAAAAAATGTCACAGAGCATTAAAGACAAGGACGTTTTTCACCCTGAGAAATACTGTGCTCACCTGGACAAAGTTGCAACAGAGTTCAATATGCGTTTTGGTGAGTTAAACGAAATGGAATGCATTGCTGCATTTATCTCAAACCCATTCATGATCATTGATATAGAACAGGTTGCAGCCAAATTCCAGCAAGTATTTTCTTTGTCAAGTGGAGTTGACATGGAGATGGTTGATTTGCAAAATGACATTGAGCTGAAAGCCAGATCAAGGGACAGTGACTTTTGGGGACTTGTCAACAGAGAAAAGTTTCCGCTCCTCACTGCATGTGCACTAAAAGTGAGTGCCTATTTTGGATCAACTTACCTCTGTGAAATGGCATTTTCACAGATGAAAATAATCAAATCAAAATACAGGAGCCGCCTTACTGACAGACACCTCACAGACTGCCTCAAACTGGCTGTCTCTAGCTATGAGCCAGACTTCAGAGGACTCACAGAGAGTATTCAGTCACAGCCATCACACTGACTTGAGTGAGTAACATTACTGCAGCAGTTTTGCCTTCTGGTGGCATTGAGAAAAGTGATGTTGCATATGGGACATAACTGCACTTAGCTTAATTGAGATTGTTGATAATTTTGTTTGCACAGTTCATTTATAAAATGTTAAGGGTAGGTAGTACCGTCAGAAACTTCAGTGAATAAGCACTGCTGACAATGGCATTTTTCTTGAGTTCAGTGCCACTTCATATGATCTGATTATATGATGGTTGCTTCCGGGTTAAGTAAAAAAAGAAAAAGAAAAGAACATTTAATGTATGTTAAATTCAAATACAATTCAAATACTAAATAAAAGGCCTCAAGTTGGAAGTACAATCTGGGCTGTCTTTTTCTATCTATTCTTCGATAGGTAGATCTTGCCTTTCATTAAGGCCGAGGTCAGGGATCTTCGGCTTGAAAAGGTTGGTGACCACTGCATTATAGACTTCTATAATTCAATGTTAGGCTGCATAGATTAGGTCAGCCGGAACCGGGAAGACTTCCCATAAATCCTAATGTACTCGTTACATCGTAAGAAGAATGGCATCTACGCTAATTTTAGTGTCTTTGTTTATCCCGAGGTTTTTTCCGCAGCCTGCCGGATCCAGGCCGTATCCAGATCTGACGAAGGACCTTCGCGTGGACCCGATGACAACGCAGTGCTGAAGTGCCAGCTAGTCTCTCCCTATGGAGGATCCCTTTACCCCTCTACAGATAAAGCGTTGTCGGGAAAACTCGTTTCGCGCACCTACCCCGAAGTGACAAAATAAAATAAAATTCTGTATAAAAATGTATAAGATAAGACCAGTACTTTGTTTAGGCTTGGTTTGTAGGGAATTAAAAAACTTCGCACATATATTCAAACGCACATAGCTATAGAACCAATTCTTAATGCGCATGTGAACGCCATCAGCGTTTATCACAGGTTCACGTTCAAAGTCTGTGTAGAGAGAATGGTGTCATGTTAGCGGCCCCTAATTTAATAACAAATGATCGTTGCGACGGAAGCGAATCAATCAAAACTAACTTTAGCTGGAAAATAACTTTATTAAAGAACCACTATTAAGCCAAAACATATTTTTTTTATTCTTATATTAGTGATTTATGTTTGCATCTTAATTGCCTTGATGAATAGATCAATTGGAATCCTGGTAAAGTTGAGTTTACATGGGTAATAAGGATGGTTCCAGACAATCCAGAATTTTTTTTGGCCACTGTCTAAAGAACTGGCACAAAAAGTTAAGGAAATTGATATAATACCTTCCATTCATACTGACCATAAAATAATCCATGTTATGTTTGGTTTTGATAGTTTGGCTGAAATGAACGATTTACAATAGTTATTAAATATATTATAAAGGATTCTTTTAGTAGGGCAAATGCTTCTCAAATGAAACATTGGGAATTTATGAAATATTCAATAAAAAATGTTGCTATCAGATTTGGAAAAGAAATGGTCAAAGCCAGAAGGGTTAAGGAGGATTCCATCATTAAACATATTACTCTTATATATGAAAAACATAACTTGTCTCAGATAGATAAAGAAATGTTAGTTAAATTGCATTAGAATTGGATCAAATATTTGAGAATAAAGCTAAAGGAGCATTTTGATGTGTATCACTAAATGTAAATGAGCTGCATATCCCCGCCCAGTCTTCAGATGAGGGCGTAGCGCAGGGGTTGGCAATAGGCGGCCCGTGGGCCAAAACTGGCCCGCCAGCAATAATATCTGGCCCGCAGCTGCAGCCAGATTATTTTGATAGCGGTTGGTTACGAAATTACGGAGCCCCCCTAGTCCCACTTTGTCAAAAAAAAAATAATTATAACTATCTCGTGGCCTCAAGATAGTATCTCGTGGCCTCAAGATAGTAACTCGTGGCCTCAAGATAGTAACTCGTGGCCTCAAGATAGTAACTCGTGGCCTCAAGATAGTATCTCGTGGCCTCAAGATAGTATCTCGTGGCCTCAAGATAGTATCTCGTGGCCTCAAGATAGTATCTCGTGGCCTCAAGATAGTATCTCGTGGCCTCAAGATAGTATCTCGTGGCCTCAAGATAGTAACTCGTGGCCTCAAGATAGTAACTCGTGGCCTCAAGATAGTAACTCGTGGCCTCAAGATAGTATCTCGTGGCCTCAAGATACTATCTCGTGGCCTCAAGATAGTAACTCGTGGCCTCAAGATAGTAACTCGTGGCCTCAAGATAGTAACTCGTGGCCTCAAGATAGTATCTCGTGGCCTCAAGATAGTATCTCGTGGCCTCAAGATAGTATCTCGTGGCCTCAAGATAGTAACTCGTGGCCTCAAGATAGTAACTCGTGGCCTCAAGATAGTAACTCGTGGCCTCAAGATAGTATCTCGTGGCCTCAAGATACTATCTCGTGGCCTCAAGATAGTAACTCGTGGCCTCAAGATAGTAACTCGTGGCCTCAAGATAGTAACTCGTGGCCTCAAGATAGTAACTCGTGACCTAAAGATAGTATCTCGTGGCCTCAAGATAGTAACTCGTGGCCTCAAGATAGTAAAGTGTCTGACACATGGACCCTTTGTTATTAAACTGGACCCTGTAGTGCAATACTTCACATTCTGTGCGATATTCTCTGTTTTAATATGTGTGCAATATAGTTTGCTGCAGTTCTGCTTCTATTTATTTACTAGTACTGTTCATCACAATTCTGTTAATACAGTAATGTAAATCTTGTAGGCTGCATATCCATAGTCCTTTATAATTCTTCTTCATATTTTATAGCCTATATTTATACTTTTTACATGTATATACTTGTTTATTTACCAACTTCTATTATTATTTATATTCCTTTAAATGTCTTGATGTGCACATCAACTGTGACACAATAATTGTCCCCCGGGTTATCAATAGCATCAATAAAGATCAATAAAGTATTTCTGATTCTGATTTTAAGTTAGCCTATAGTGGAGTGTGCAGACTGGTTCATTAATTATTGAAGTGTTTCACATTTTGGTAGTTTTGAATGTAAGAAAAGCATGTGTGCGTGTAGCCTACGAAAAACGTCAACGCCCTGTTCTAGGCTTAGGTCACGGTACCTCTGTCTGGCTGTATTTCCATATGTGTATTTCCCGGTATTTCCCAGTTGACGGCAAGGAGCTGTAGAAAAACAGCAGATGATCATATTAATCATTGTGACGGCTTTACAGAGGTAAGAGTGTTTTAATTAGCACGGTGAACATTTAGTTAGATGGCAAATTACTGAGTTAAGATAACTGCAAGACTAGCTAGGTGTTCAAGCAGGAAGCATTAGCGATTAGCATATAAGTTAGGCAGGCTAATTCAACGTTAACGGCTATCATTATTCTAACGGTTCTTTAGCCTCGGTAAAGTCCGGTAAAATTTGTAACATTAGTAACAGGGTGTATCAAGTAATCATATAATAATAATAATAATAATAAAGCGCTATATAAATTAAATGTAATATTATTATTATTATTATATGATTACTTGATACACAGACATTCTGATATTTCACTGCATCCACTAATAGTCAATGGCCAAAAACTAGTGTTGACACCATCAGTTAACATTAACTAAATAGAACAACCCCACACGAACTGCCGGGCTTTGTCCCTGTTACTAATGTTACAACTTTTTACCGGACTTTACCGAGGCTAAAGAACCGTTAGCCTAATGATAGCCGTTAACGTTGAATTAGCCTTCTTAACTTATATGCTAATCGCTAATGCTTCCAGCTCGAACACCTAGCTAGTCTTGCAGTTATCTTAACTCAGTAATTTGCCATCTAACTAAATGTTCACCGTGCTAATTAAAACACTCTTACCTCTGTAAAGCCGTCACAATGATTCATATGATCATCTGCTGTTCTTCTACAGCTCCTTGCCGTCAACTGGGAAATACCGGGAAATACACATATGGAAATACAGCCAGACGGAGGTACCGTGACCTAAGCCTAGAACGCCCTCTGCTGACGTTTTTTCGTAGGCTACACGGACACATGCTTTTCTTACATTCAAAACTACCAAAATGTGAAACACTTCAATAATTAATGAACCAGTCTGCACACTCCACTATAGGCTAACTTAAAATCAGAATCAGAAATACTTTATTGATCTTTATTGATCCTATTGATAACCCAGGGGACAATTCTTGTGTCACAGTTGATGTGCACATCAAGACATTTAAAGGAATATAAATAATAATAGAAGTTGGTAAATAAACAAGTATATACATGTAAAAAGTATAAATATAGGCTATAAAATATGAAGAAGAATTATAAAGGACTATGGATATGCAGCCTACAAGATTTACATTACTGTATTAACAGAAATGTGATGAACAGTACTAGTAAATAAATAGAAGCAGAAGTGCAGCAAACTATATTGCACAATGAATAGTAAAACAGAGAATATTGCACAGAATGTGAAGTATTGAACTACAGGGTCCAGTTTAATAACAAAGGGTCCATGTGTCAGACACTTTACTATCTTGAGGCCACGAGTTACTATCTTGAGGCCACGAGTTACTATCTTGAGGCCACGAGTTACTATCTTGAGGCCACGAGATAGTATCTTGAGGCCACGAGATACAATCTTGAGGCCACGAGTTACTATCTTGAGGCCACGAGATACTATCTTGAGGCCACGAGTTACTATCTTGAGGCCACGAGATACTATCTTGAGGCCACGAGATACTATCTTGAGGCCACGAGTTACTATCTTGAGGCCACGAGATACTATCTTGAGGCCACGAGATACTATCTTGAGGCCACGAGTTACTATCTTGAGGCCACGAGTTACTATCTTGAGGCCACGAGATAGTATCTTGAGGCCACGAGATACTATCTTGAGGCCACGAGATAGTATCTTGAGGCCACGAGATACTATCTTGAGGCCACGAGTTACTATCTTGAGGCCACGAGTTACTATCTTGAGGCCACGAGATACTATCTTGAGGCCATGAGTTACTATCTTGAGGCCACGAGATACTATCTTGAGGCCACGAGATACTATCTTGAGGCCACGAGTTACTATCTTGAGGCCACGAGATACTATCTTGAGGCCACGAGTTACTATCTTGAGGCCACGAGTTACTATCTTGAGGCCACGAGATACTATCTTGAGGCCACAAGATAGTTATAATTATTTTTTTTTACAAAGTGGGACTAGGGGGGCTCCGTACGAAATAGATCTGTCATGACAGCAACAGTTACCGCAATCACTTCGTCTCCAAAACATTATGCCGTCATACTCACATTTTGCCTTCAAAATAAAAGTACGAGAACGATTTTGCAGCAATGTTTTATTTTGAGATGAATTGAGAGCTTTTAATTTGAAAGATTCTGAAAGACATTCAAAAGAGTCTGTGGATCGCTTTGTTGCAGATAAGACACACCGGCTTTGCATTCACAAAACTAGGTAGGATGAACGCATAGTTGTTTCCATTCTTCTTTGTATGCCTTATTTTCGCTGTCAACTTTCCTCTTTAGACTCTTTGATAGTGCCATTTTCTCTCACCAGCTAGCTAAAACGTTAAAATCACTCTGCACACAACGTAATAGATAAATGCAGTTTAGTATGTGAGGATACCAAGGAATAATTCTGAGTGTTAAAGTAGACTACGCCAAATAATTATTACAATAAGTCAGGCTCCATTGTGTAACAAGCAAATTAAAAGGATACACATTTATTATTCACAATATGGAAAGAGGAAATAAAACAGTTTGTTAAGAGCATGACTCAAACATGCCATTAATGGGCGAATTCAAGTCCTCTTTTATTTTTTGAGTTCCGTATCTCCCATATATGTGTGTTTTAGCAAGGCGGTCTGTGTTGCAAGTTGGTGAATGAAGATACTTGCCAGGCTATGTGTCACTACTGCTTTATTAATTTATCTAGTGTAAAACCCGGACACTGCTACACAAATGTGTCTTTTTGTTAATGACTGTCCTACTACAGGATTTAACACAGAGTAACAGCTCACTACCAGTTACAAAAGACACTGTAACAGTCTGTCACAGGCAATTCTAATTGCTGTTCTGGCCCGCTATCTAGTGGTGAAATATTTTTTTGGCCCAAAGCCAAACTTACTTGCCGACCCCTGGCGTAGTGTATACATCTCTGCTTTGCAAACCTATATAGTCGGTAGAAAGCAACATGACCATGACTGAGAGCGAGAGACTCGGTATTCAGCCCTACATGTATAAACCAGAATCTGACCCAGATGAAGGAGAGACTGTACACCTACGAGAATGTACCAGGACGTCTCGGAATGGTTATTTGATGCATTTATGTACTTGTCGAGTTTTCGCAGTCCATTTGCAACGATGGATTAGCAACACACACAGATACTGTGATAGCGTTCGCTATGCACCTTTACGAAACGACACGAATATGGATAAAATGTTAGCAAAGCAGTATAACAACATGACTTTTATGTGAGGAGTACTGTTGCTGCATCATGTGAAAAATATTACTTGCTGAACAGGTGCTCATGTGGCAAATATGAGAGGATGCCTACAGAACCAGAAAACATATGCGGCAGGAAGATAGAGCGGGTATTAATTTAATTACAGTTATAATTGCTGTAAACAGAACGCATGACATAAAAATGCCTTACGTTGTTTACTGTAATGAAGGTTAGAAGACGGATACAACAACTGCAAGTGACTCCATCATGTATGGTGTACCATCCCGGAATGGATCCAGTTTGTTAAAGGTGCCATGTGTAAGAATTGAGGTAAAAATATCCAAAAAATGCATCAAAAGAATGAGAAGAAATAAGGGTGATGATGTCATTAAAAAAATGACAAGTTATAGTGCTGCAGAGATATCAACCTGAATTAGCATGCTAAATTACTAGCCACAGCCCGACAGGTGTCATAATACCAGTTTCGGCCATGGGAGGCGGTATGCGGGCAACATAACCACTAGCCAAACTGCAATACACGAATAACTCGCACGGCTTGTGGGCGTACTTGAACCTGATGTCACTACTACATTTCAGTTCAGGGAAGAGAGCGGAAGAATGGCTGAAGCCCTTGGCAAGAGACCCCTACCACCACCACAACAGGGTTCCAGACTGCGACCAAAATGGTCGCATTTGTGCAAGTGCATGGTCATGTAGGCTACTACCTGCATTGAACTTGTTTTAGCGCCCGCCAAAGTGAATTTTTGATCGGTGAGTAATGTAGATGAACTGCTGCGCTTGTTTAAATGAAAGAACGAGCAGAGAGAGAGAGAGACCCGGTCGCGCGCGCGCACTCTCTCTCTTCGGAGCCAGGCGAAAGTGTAAACAAGACTTCACAGTCTCCAAACTAAGCGCTGTCTTGCTCTCTCTCCCTCGCACATATTAATCAAAATAAATCGACACAGTGCTAAAAGGTCGGAAGACCAAAGTTTCATGTGGAGCATTCGGAGATTTTTAAAAAGAAATTCTGAATTGCCGCTGGGTGTGAATTGTGCTAAACGTTCCGCACATTCAGCTGACATAAAACAACACTTTAATTAAACGAAAAAAACTATCCAGTGATGAAATGTTTTCTGTGTTGACACAAATCTTGGATGTCCATGTCCTAACTGCTGGGATAATCAATCACACAACACGCATGACACGTCCAATTCGCAAACTAATGACTCCTTTGAACCGATTAATTTTAATGAATGGTTAAAACAACTTATTTTTCCAACAGTGAACTCAGGAGGTAAATAACTAATCAGTAACACTTTACAATAAGGTTCTATTTATTACATAAATTACATCAAAAGTACAGTTTGCTTACTCAAGCTTAAGCTTTAAAATAAATAAAACCACAAGCTAAGAAGCTTGAAATGTCTTCGATGAACCCCAAATGGACGCACGAAACATAACGGAAAACATTGCAAGGTGTAATGAGACCGAATGTTTTTTGGTGACTAATGATAACTTAGCTAGAAGAGGTATTGCTAATGAAAATCAAACTTGCATTACATCCATACCAGCTGTAAATTTAAGACTGATGCATTTATTTGAGGTCACTCTGTTTCAGAGACTGCAATGTGTCAAATTGATGAGTGGCGTGAGAGCGTGTGAAAAGTGTCAATACGCTGATTTCACGCAGCCGCCATTTTGAAATCGAAAGTGAGGCTCCGGTGGGAAGAACCCCGGAAGTAAAGATAAACAACAATGCCTTGGATTACCAACCTGAAGCTGCTGCCGCGATTTACACTATTGGATGTTACTATTCAATATAGGATATGTATATAGTTCATTCCTGCTTCTTTTTTTACATTCTGAATTATATATTAAAAAAAATATTTTATTTATAAATGAATTTCACTGTATATAGTCTAAAGTATGAAAGAAATATATGTACATTTTTAGAATTGACACAACATCATTAAACACAACAATACGCCATCGCATTCACGACTCTCCTGTGATTAAAGGCGACACTTCCGGTTTTCTTCCCACCGGAGCCTCGCTTTCGATTTCAGAATAACGGCTGCGTGAAATCAGCGTATTGCGTGTGTCTCACGGTGAATGCGTGAGAGTTGGCAGCTCTGGTTATGTTGGCGCTAGCTTGGTCAGCATCAGCGAATGCTGTCTATCAAATTAATGTAATTCAAACTAACAATAAAAATGTAATACGAACAAAACGAATATGAACATATTCACTGGTAAAGGTGAAGGGGAGTAACTTGAAGATGTCATATTTCAAAATCACTTGACATCAACCAACGTTCCTCTGGAGTCAAAACGTCCTCTATTAGGAGTTGGCTCGGCTTCAGCTATGGCTCTAGGGTCGTTGTGAAGGTAGGGGCGGAGCATAGAGACTATGCCGTTTCTCGGTTTCTGGAGGTATACTGCCCCCATCTGGTATGGAATGTGGAGTATGAATTGATTTTTTGGCGGACATTACACAAGGCACCTTTAAAATGTGTTTTCATTACAAAACGCATGTAAAGTGTCATGAACCTTGAAACGCGCTTGCTCCGGTCAGTATGAACCATAATATCCGCGTTACGAGAGTGGAACATGTTCAACGCATAAACCACTGTCATGCGCGTGCCGCATGTTTTTTGAATCCTCCGCTGTAATGTGATTGGATTAAAATTAGCTCTTTCTCATGAATAAATGCAGAGTTAGCTTGAGGGCCAGCTGATGTAGAATCGTGCCCACAGCCAGTCACACACTACGCACGCTTCTACCACTCATTCCCAGACGTTGCCTCAACTTTGGTTTTCAGCCCGGAAGAACGAAATTGCTAGGGAAAATTTTCCCTGTGCTTTTAGTGTTTTCAGCGATGTGCAACCTGTACATTTCTGTTCACATCTCAAAAAATGTGTTTTGTGGTTTCATGACCCTTTAACATTTATAGAGTTGACTATGGTCCCCTGCGACTTTCGTGGAGTACAACGGTGAGTGTGTAAATGATTAGCGAATATAACTGCAAATGTCTATTTCATGTGATCTTACAAAACATTTAGCATTATATTTCCCAAGGTTATATTCAAACCAAAGCATACATAAAGAGTGAACACAAACTCTATACCTTACTGTTGTTATATCCTTAAGTAAATTCATATGAAAACTTGCATAACATAAATGTATTTATTTACATAATTTACAAAGACAATGACCTTTACAAATAAATTAACTTTTAAAAATGACGTTCATCAACAAAAAAATTGTGCCAAAATGTATTGAATATCAAAAACTAAAACTCCAGACAGCGTAGATAGACACATAAAACAGAAACACCGAAAAAATCCTTGAACCCTGTTATGATGATGTCCCTGTGTGTCAGTCGTTACAGATTTTTAGCTTATCAGAGCTTTGTTAGCTGGTGCTGGGTTTTCCTGGGACGAAGATTACGAGTTGTGATTCAGCCTGTGTGGTCCTGAGTATTCGAAGAGAGTTTCCTGATGCCCAGGGCAGCTATGTAGGTTTTCGACCGCCTATATCTTAAAACGAGACACCCTGCTGGAGATGGCTTCATCCTAAGCAAGCCGGTCGTACTCTGGACACAGTGGCGGTGGTATGGGGATCCTCAAGACCTCATCCGCATACGGTGCAGGATCCACAAAGACTTGATCAAATATGAGGTCCAGCAGGTCATCCACATATCCTGTGCAATATGACATTTTTTATTTGTAGATAGTTACATTGTTTTTTCACATAGCTTGTAAGGAAAAGTGCAATAAAGGTAATGTACAATTCTATCACATTTTTTAAGTAAACTCAGGTTATACATACTGAAAGTTGCTTGTCTCTTCCCTTCTCTGACACTATGTTCTCCCTCCTTGGCCTTCGGAAAGGTCACTTTGAGCAGGGGTTGACCTGCTGCTGTTGTGGCTTGAGGACGCCCGGCGTTCTCGTTGTAGTGTAGTGCAGCCAGGTACAGTCTGAAAGCAAGAAATACATCATCAACATAACATGACAACAGTAAATGGACTGCATTTATATAGCGCTTTCAACAGACCCATGGCCACCAAAGCGCTTTACATATTGCCTCACATTCACCCAATCATTCACTGGTGTTGGTGTCACCATTCATTCAACGGTGTATGCAAATGTGAAATTAATTTTACAATAATTGCGTTACCTGCACAACATTCCAAGAAACGGAAAGACCACATTTTTGGGTGCAAACCGTAGTATGACACTGTGGAAAACCTCAATGGAAGAAGTCTGGTAGTGAGGACATAGCTTGGCCACATCCTTCAAAATTCTCTTGTTGGAGAGAACTTTCTCCAACTTGTAATATGCCAGAGTTCCTAAAGAATTGGAAATATTATTTAATTATACTAATCAGAAATAAGAACTGAATAAGCATTTAATTTTGACAAAAAAAGACGAGCTTTATGTTTTGCATACAGTTTGTTTAGAACTAACTTCATTGCTTCTTTAGACTACATACCAGCTGCCAGCCACTTGTTTTTGTTTAGACTTTTCCTTGGTGGATGTAGACATGCAGGAAAATTGGTGTCTTCATGTGTGTGCTTATCTTGGACATGGTTCAGCATAGATGTCCATTTAGCCACTCTTTCAGGCCCATTGCTTGATGATTTAGCAGTCCAATAGATGTGATTTTTAATACTACGCAACCAGTTATGTAGTTTCTCACATCCCTTCAACTTGCAAATTTTCTCCAACTGTTTTGAAATTCCTGGAGATTACAATTAAATACAAGTATGACAACACTTACAATAAGTGGACTAATGTGTAATAGGTGGTGGATATAAAAAAAAAAAAAAAAAAAAAGACGATTGTATTGTTATTGGTGATCCAGAAACATTCGCTATTACAGTATTATTACATTTATTAGTCTGTAAAACTCTTGCAAATTATAAGAATGGTAGTAAGGTTATATACCTTTCTCTATGTGCCAGACATCATAGAACTGGTTAACATTGCGCTCCCTGAGGAATTTTTTAATTTGCGGGTGCCGGTCAGTCACAATGCAGTCCAGGGTCACACCACGAGCGTCCAAAAAGTCGAGACTTCTCTTCAAACCTTCCTTCTCCATGTGGTAACTTCCTCCCACTTCATTACTCTGTCAAAGAAACATAGTATAATGAGTCTTTTAATTAAAAACGCAAATCTTCCAGCATGTTGCTACAAAGGTTTCTGCTCACTTACCTGGACGAGTTGTACGTCTACAATGGTGTTCGTCTCCAGGTCCATCATTGTGTAACTGCCATACTTGGCAGAGTGCCCTTCAAAAACCATGTTATATAATTCCTTATTACATACTGTGCCTTGTCTGGTAGATGTGCGAAAAGTCTATCATTCTTAAAACGTTCTTTTTTGGGGGATTTTCAATAACAGGTTTAATTTTCCCCACAATGTACCTGGTGAGTCAGCCCTCATGTCTCCTCCAACAATGACTTTTTCCCTTTGAGTTAACTGCTGTAGCATCTCATCCTGCCAGTTTCTCCATTTGTGAAGAACAGCAGGCTCAATCCACATTCGCGCGTGGCGACGAAAGGTGTCGTACCTGAAAAGTTGTAGCTTCATTGCTGCAAATATCTGACAACATAGAGAACAGTGACGTTGCTATACAGTAAAGTAATAAATTACTAAATGTAATCATCTTTGACATAATAAATGTTTAGTCTCTGTAACTGCATTGCGAATAATTATTTGATATTCAATTACTTTTTCAAGTGTGAAGAATGAAGCACCACAGAGATACACGGCAGCAGAAAGGTGAAGGTTGCCCGCTGGAGTACAGCCCATAATTGGCTGACTGTTCCATTTCCGTGAGAACTGACAGTGGTGGCAGAGTTGTTCAACACGTAAAAATGTCCCAAGCCTTTGCGATCGTACATGACAGCTTCGCTGACATACCGGGCACAACTCGAACAGTTCCATGATGCAGGTCTCATAGACAATATATTTACTAATATTTTGAACAGGACTGGATGCTTGAGCTCTGAAAAAATAGGCATGCATATAAGCACAACGTGAGGGTTGAAATGATTAAAACAAACATAATTCAAAACCATCTGCACATAATAGAAACTTACAACAAGCCTTTTGGCTCTGTTATTGATGTGTGATTGAATGTGACATCAGTCTTTTGAGCGGTTAGTATAGAAGAGCATTCCTTAAGAGTATCTTCTTCATCTCCCTCTTCCTCAAGGTCCAGATGAGGTCTCTTTGGTGGAGTCTTGAGTGGTGTGGAAGACTTAACTGCTGTTTGAGAAACTGATGCCATACTAAGGTCAAAACTTGACACCGTTGTCTGGACACCTGGAATGTATAATACAGCAACGTTTTAGTGTTATGCCATATCGTTTAACGTTAAGAAATTAGGGTGATATGATGATTGAATAAATGATCCACTGGCAAATATCAAGCTATATAGTAGTTATTATTTAATATAGCAGAAACATCATGGTCACGTTTTATTTATTGAAAGCTACGTAGGATTTCTATGAGTGTATGATAGACTGATGACTAAGCGCTCGTATGAATGCAAGACATTCCAATATTAAGAATTTTATTCTAACTGAGTGCAGGCACTTGTTTTTCCACTGGAGATTTGTATTTGTTGTCATTGTACACTCCTGAGCGGCTCCCACAAACATGACGCTCAATACCTATTATGCAATGCACAACAAAGTAGATTCACATTCTCTATTGCGGCTGCTGTGCAAAACAAATATAATTAAAACCATCAACATACCGATACTCCTGTGGTGTGCTTGAAATGTCGGTGGTTGTGTGACAAAACTGTGTAGCTGTGATGGTTCTGTCTGGACGCCAACATCCCTCGAGCTACGGCTTTGAGTAGATGTGCTGGCCTTTGCAAATAAACAAACATTTTTAACGTACACAGTTTTTCCAAGACAATAACCTTTTATACTGTTCTTTATAAAAGTGTGGTTATACAGTATATAAACAAGGTTTAAAATAGACGACGGACATCTAGGGCCCTATTTTATTGATCTAAGCGCATGGTCTAAAGCAGCGGTTCCCAAACTTTTTTTCCTGCGCACCCCCTTCTATGTCCCAACCGGGTTGGCGCACCCTCAATCCCCACTTCAAAAAAATTTTTTATCGCCATATAAAGACTCATGTTTAATCATGCGCAAATAACCAGAACACGCATGACAATAACAACATCAACAAAGTTTCAATATAATGCAACAAAGCTACGCACAAGCTTCCACTTTTAAGAGGACGAGTGACAGACACAGGCTCAGTAACAGAAAGCACGGTTATTTTCAGCCGCGTAATTTAGTTTTATTTAAAAACGAAATATCTTGTAACATTACACATGTGACATGTTTTAAGGTCACTTTTGATCACTTTAATGCATCCTTACTGAAAAAAATTCGGACTAACCAACACATTTTTGAACGGCAGTGTACATTCAGTTGGTCATTATTGCAATATAAACACTATCAGACTGATCAACAAGGTATCTCTTCATTTACCAGTCGAAGACGGAGCATCTTGCTGCTATTATGTTTACATCATATATGTCTTCATCATATTTGTCATGGTACCGGTCTTTGCAGCAATTATTTTACCGCAATTATTTTACCGCAAATACTGCATCGCGCGCTTTTGGCATCGAGCCTGGAGAAATGTAGCCACACTTTTGATCGACTTTTCCACATCTTTAGGGTATTGCGTGTGTGTGCTCGCGTCTCATATGAGTATGTGCGCGGAGAGTTTGTGTATGTGCTTGGGTCACATTGAGTATGTGTATGTGCGCGACTCGAGTTTGTGTGTGTGTGCTCGCGTTTCATGTGCGTGGAGAGTTTGTGTGCGCCCGCGCTTCTCATATGAGTGCGTGAGCGACTTTAGGTGTGTCGTTGTGCATTTCATGTGTATTTGTTTTATCAAAAACTAATAAATTATAGTTTTTTTATTTAAAATAAAAGGAAAAGGAATTTACAAAGGAAATGTTTACTGTTCATGTTTTTTTTATTGTGTGGAAAAATCCCACTTAAAAAAAACAGACCGCCATTACATTTTTCCTCTCGCGCACCCCCTGGTGGTAGCTCGCGTACCCCTGGGGGTGCGCGTACCACACTTTGGGAATCCCTGGTCTAAAGTGAAGGGCGCAAGTGCACTTAGGGTGTGCCCGAATCCACTTTTGCTAGTTTAACAATGGGAAAAATGGTCGGCGTAACGTGCAAAAAACCAATCAGAGTCTCGTCTCCCATTCCCTTTAAAAGCTAGTTGCGCTCGCGCCATGGTGGATTCACTATATACATGCCGGAATTTGCAAGCGGAAAGACTGAACGCTTCTCTTGCGAGGAAACAGATCTAAAGCGCACAAGCAGATCATCTACGGGACAAGCCGGATTCCACCATATCTTTAATGTACACAATATTATTCTTTTACATTGTAATCTTTTTATTTTTAATATGTGGCATGTTTGTGTGCTGCTTCCCTGTGTGTGTAATAAGCAAAGTGTACCTGAAACAAAAAAGTTGTGGACCTGCCTATAGGCGCACATTACTAACGCACTCTTTAACAAAAAAGAAATATTTCGCAATTGACTTTAGACCAGGTTTCAGTTGGTCAATGGCACAGTCATTTCAGTTGCCTCAAAATAGCAACGCGCCATCAATGCGCCTGAACACTCGTTTTCAGACCATCACGCCCATGGGCACACAAATGGGCACACAAATGGGCACAAATGCATTTGCCATTTAAACAACGTGGTGCAGGACGTGAAAATGAACTGCGTCAGGCTGAAACTAGCATTGCACCGGGTGTCTGATAGGGACCCTAGTCTCTAAGACAACAATAGCTTTAGCCCCATTTGTTGTGGAAATAGCTAACAGGCACATTGACTGAAATGGCAATTTGCTCAAAATTCATAAAAAATAAACAGTGTGACACTTACTACTTCTGCAGGTGAAGCTGGATCACGAAGAGTTGGTACCGATCCATCCTTCAGGATCAATTTTTTAGCAAAACCTGCTTTGTACTGACCCTCGTTCACAAAGCAGTCTGGCATGAAATGATTTGCGCAAACATAAACAAATTTAGGTAGATTAGGGGGCGCATTCCCTTCAAAAATAAAAGTATTCCACCGCGTCTTCAGCGGCTCAGATGTCGGGAGTATATGACGACTGCCGTGTTCATTCTTACATCCAACAACAAAACACCTTGATCGCTTAGAAGACATTCTTGTCCGGTACAGCTGCTCCCACGTCGAAACAATGGCAGACTGTGTATCAGTTCACTCAGGGTGGGTTTATGCTAATACAGCAGTGTCCGTCAACAGTCATGGGAGGGGCCTGAGCAAAAGGACGTCACATCGCCCAGAATCAGAAAACGGCTTGTTCTGAGACACTGCTTAGGATTTATGGGGATTAAAAAATAAACACACAGTGTGGATTTTTATCATTAAAGGTTGGTTGTGTACACACACTGCCAACACACATTGGGCCCTATTTTAACAATCTGAAACGCAAGTATCAAACGCGAAACGCAAGTAACTTTGTGGGCGGATCTCGCCCGACGCAAATCTAAAATGGGTTGGTCTGAAGTAGCTACATTACTCATAGGTGTGGGTTGGGCATAACGTGAAATAAACCAATCAGAACATCATCTCACATTCCCTTTAAGAGCAGGCGCGTTTGTTCCATGGCGGATTTGCCAGGCGCACGCCAGGAGCGGTTCACAGCCGAGGAGACCGACGTTCTCGTCAGGGCCGTAAAACACAGAGAAGTGACATTGTATGGGGATGGGAGAAACCCATCCAAATTAGCCTCGGTTAAACAGGCGTATAATAATTTGGGTAAATGTGTAAGCTAGATTTATGCCTATTTTTTCACATCTTCATGGATACCACAATGATTTCCCTCGTGTGGAATATTTTTCCTTGTAATTATGCATGCTTTGCAAAATTGGAACTGCTGCGTCTGTGTGTAGATGAGAGAAGCAAAGTGTATGCGCGTTGTGCACACGCTACATTATGGCCAAGCATGCGCCCTTAAAATAGCATCTGAACGCGCCACTGACTTTAGACTAGGTTTTTCCTGGTCTGTGGTGGAATTGTTTTCTGGAACTGCAAAATAGCACCAGGGAACGTTTGCGCCGGAACACGCCTCCTCTTTTCGCTGAACTGCCCCCCGGAGCACAAGTTCATTCCCTAATTTACCGACGTGCGTCTGTGGAGGGAAAAGTCCGCTGTGCGTCAGGTGCAAAATAGGAATGATACATAGTTTTTATACGTCGGTGTACAAAGTCAATTGCGCTGGGTGCAAGATAGGGCCCTGAGTGTTCAAACACCATGTAAAAGTGAATTTTGCATAATAGGTGGCCTTTAATCTCGAAAAGAGAAATACTGAATTGTCCTCCTTAAAAATACTTAGGATTGATGCTAAAGTTTCAAAGGTCTCTCAGTTTGTAACAAGCTTTTATAAAAAATGATACACATAGGATGAAGGTATTGGAGACGCAGGGACTTTTTTTTGGGATAGTATTAAAAAAAACGTCTACAGTATTAAATGAAGACTCAAAAAAAAAATTGTGATAGGAATTATAATATTGGATGAAATTGATAAAAATATTGCCAAATTGAAGAATAATAAATCACCGTGTAATATCAGTTTAACCACTTAATTTAATAAAAACCTTTCTGGAAGATATCTCTGTTTTCCTTTTACTTGTTTTTTAGGAAATATTGGAAGCTGAGAAAATGCTGCATACAATGAATCAGAGTTTAATAACCCTTATTCCAAAGTCAGGTAAAGATCCACTTAATTGTTATCGACAATATTTGCAGAGAGATTGAAACTTTGTCTGGATAAAATTATTGATGACTGCCCGTCTGGTTTTATGTGTGGCAGATATATTGGAAATAATATTCGTCTAGTTTTGGATCTAATTGATTATCATTTCTTAATTTAGGATGAAAGTTATATATTATTCATTGATTATTATAAAGCCTTTGACCATGCATTCATGATGGATATTCTTGTTTTTTTGGGGGGGGGGGGGGGGGGCTTTGGTAATAATTTTATCTGACTGGTTCATACAGTGTATAACGATTGTAATTAAATTACCTTCTGGAACAACTCCCTGATTTAATATTTCTAGATGTGTAAAACAAGGAGACCCAGCAGCTCCTTTTTTTATTTTTGTTAGTTGTTATGATTATTAGTTATGCAAGTGTTGTCTCTTCATGTTAAAAAGAAAAGTCTAGAATATATATATATATATATTCTAGACTTTTCTTTTTAACATGAAGAGACAACACTTGCATAACTAATAATCATAACAACTAACAAAAATAAAATATATATATATATTTTTTTGTTTTTTTTTGTTTATTATTTTAGGGAAATATCACATTAATGTGTGTTGATGGTCAATAAATACACCTAGTTTTATACAATTTAAGTTTGAGCTTTGACAGTATCTTAAATCATTGGAGGGTATAAGGAACACCAAGGCAAAAAAAATATATATATATATAGATTGTGGTAAAGACATGAAATGTTCTCCTTATTAAGGACCTGTTTTTTTTATTTTGTAATGATATGGATTTGATTTAAATACCCCTGAGTATATAGTTGTTCTTCTTTGTGTTATTTATTTGTATTATTACTATCTGTATTTTATAATATTCTTACTGTTTTTCTTTTTTTTTTTAACTATTGCTATGTTGTATTTAATTGTTGTGCTTTGTTACTAAATAAAGAATTACAAAAAACAAACAAAACAAAAAAAGCATAGGGATGCTCACTTCCGATTGGAACTTTCAAATGCCTCAATTCGTGTTTAGGATGTACAATCTGATTCATAATACAAGGAGCGAAATGAGACGCACTTTTTCTGTACTGCTGAAGCGCTTTACTCTCAAAAATAACTTATATTAATGTTAGATAAAACATTACAGTTTTACTTTCAATAATATTTGCGTTATTTAACAGTTCTTATAAAAACGATTAAATTGTTTTACTGAAAAACTTTAAACGCACAAACCTTTCTTTAGTCAGTTTACAGACACAGGACCGTGGCGCAGCCTTGTGACGTCACATCACCAGACCAAAATAAAAGTCCTGTCTTTTTCTGCTTGTGGTGTTTTTTGTGGTGTTATACAAAAAAAATATACAAAATTTGTACCAACATATACAACTCACAACAAATATGGAAACAAATATACATCTGATGAGTGTATAAATGGAAAACAATATATGCCAGAGTTAAAAAGAGATAAAGTGCCAGAGCCCACAAGATAAAGTGATGAAACGCTTCGTAAGTCTTTTTTGCTTTTAAAGGAGGCATAACCTAGTACTACATTGGATACCCACGCTCTATTATAGTCTTTCAGGCCCTTCTAAAAAAGAAAAGTGGAAAAAAATAAAATAAACACAGAGCTCCTCTGACCCTTATTTATGAAGGCATTATTGTCTCGCGAGATCTGATGCGATATTTTGACTGTCGTGGACGGTCATTGTAATAATGCAAATGAGGGGCGCGTTGATTGGTGGCAGGAAGGAGGGGGGTGACACCGCAGTAACGCTTCAGCATATCATTCCAAAATGACATCATGGCGCAAGTTGTGAATGAACCAGACCTAGCGCAACTTTAAATGCAACTACAATCTCAGTCATTTGTTGTTTGCAAAGTAGCAGCCATTCCCCTTGTTTACCTCGAAGCTAATACTCCCGCTAGCATACAATAGCCGCATTAGCAGTTAGCTGCTGTTTGTTACACACAGTAGAGCAATAAAAACACAGCCTTACCGTTTCAATTGCAGGCAAGTTTCTGATTGTTGGAATGGCCCCTTTTTCCAAACGGAGCTTCGATGCCAACTTCGCCTGATATTGCCCCAAATTTGTGAAGGATTCCGGCGTAAAATGTTTACCACAGACACCTAAGCCAGTGGGAAGGGTTGTAGGAACCGCGTCATTAAAAATGAATTTAATCCACTGGTCCCTGACAGCTTGGTCCGTTCTTGGGAGAGAAAAAACATTTCCATGTTGATTCTGGCAGTCAACAACAGAGCAACTCACGTGTGCAGCACGTTTCTGCATCTTTCACGGTGAATGTGAGGGGGAGAGGGGCAGGGGCGGGCTTCCTGCCGCATAGGTCTGCGGTGTCCATATATGGTATATCCTGCGCCGACTTGACGTCAAGTCGGGGCAGAAATTAACATCACGTATTTGAGTGCGCGTGCACGTGGGCTGGTTTACGAAACCTGGGGTAAACAAACGCTTCACTTTTAAATATCGGCTTCCCGGCCAGTGTATAATCGTTAGGCAATCATAACATAAATTTTTTTCTCGTGGAAAAGTGAAAATTACAGGTCATGACTCCTTTAAGTTAAATTTCTTTCCACAAAAAAAAAAAATGTTGGCTAGAAAAAGCCAACATACTGAATCTGATATTCAATTTAAACCTTATTCTGCTTCTTTGTGTGTCTGTCTGAATCTGTGTGGCTACAGAAGGTGACTGCAATCCGTTGACACTGGAAATGGTGCTGCAGTTTGCTTCTGGAGCCTCATCTGTGCCTCCTCTAGATTCCCCCATCCGGCAAAAATCTACTTTTTTACTTACATTTGGTCAAGACACCAGAATATTTCCAGAGGCCAACACATGCCTTATTGTTCTCAGACTTCCAATTCACAGTAGGCCTACCTACGAATCGTTTAGAACGGCAACTTTTGGCACCATGTAGTACCTTGTTCATGTAAAGGTGATAAAAGAAATACTTTAAATAATTCTCTGAACACTTATCCACCCTTATGCCATCTCAAACACACATTTTACTGTTACTGCGTTAACTGTTATTGTTGTACTGTTCTTACCTTTAATGTTTGATTTAGATTTAGATTGGGGGGAGGGGGAGGTGGAGGGGGGGGGGGGGGGGGGTCCCTTTGAGATAGTCAAGCATCCAGAATACATCAACATTTACTATCATTCTGATGGCGCGTTTCAAGAAAAAAATGCTGTATCATAAATTGTATCTCAGCCATCTTGTAATGTGTTTGCAATTTCTCTGCAGCACGTCTGATACTTAGCAGTAATATCTGAGATGGTCTCAATTGCCTGCATAATGTTTTCCTGCTGATGGCTCAGATTGATTCTGGGTTGCTCCACAACTACAGCTGGAAAATGATCTTCGCCATCATCAGTCACAGGGAAGTTGTCTATGCCATGTTGTGCCAAATGATCTTGTAGAGTTTGTGTGCTGTAAGGATCTTCACCAAAAACATTGCTGATGGCTCTGCGGTTTGTCTCCATGTTGGCAAGCATTCCTGCAGTCCATATTTGGACTGGTGTTTTATTGTTCTCCGTTCTGATTTTGTGGTGATTCCATCCATTCCTAAATAGACCCAGTCTCTTTAGTATCTCTGGCAGGAAGACAATTTGCAGGGACATCTTGTGGACATCATCATCTGGATCAAGGACCTCAGAATCCTCAGGAGTGTAGAACAAGTTGTAGAAGTACTGGAGCACATGCAGGAAAGCATCTCTCCAAAGCCGCTCTATGCGCTGATTGTGAACAGATTCTCCTGTTATGTGACTCCTCCGTTCCACCCCTTGAACAAGATTCATGAAGAGGACGATTTGTGAATTTTACCCTTCATGGTCAGATCGCACTGACGAAGGAAGGCCATAAAGACATGTGGCCTTCACAAACTGGGTCAGCACAGTTGAGACACGGGTATTTGTGTTGCAGCTCTGGTAGGTTATAAGGCGAGATTTCCCATCGATGGCTCCATGTACAACAAAACCCCACCTTGTAAAAAAGCACTAGTAGCTCCTAACCATAAATTAAGATGGGGCAGATCCGATCCTGGATCGTAGCGATAGATAATGATTAAGTGCTTGTGTTATAGATTAGCGGAGTGCGATATTGACAAAAAAAATCTTGATATTTTTGTGGACTTTGTCAATAACGATAATAACACAATATTTGTAGTATATTTGTACTCATCATGAAAAATAACATTATTATAAAAACCGCATTATATAAATTTGGGTTGTTAATTTTAACCTTTAGTAATGATACCAGCTGACACGTTTTCCTGTATGTTTACAGCGTTAGTTAAGAGATTTATTTTTCCTTGAGAAAAATCAACATATAGCTACTGTACCTGGTATTTATCTAAATGAATCGATATTGAATTAAGATCAGAATCAAATCGCAAGCTTATCATGAAAATCATGACATTTGTGTCAAGCACTTAAAATAACAGTAGTCTACCCGTCATGTAAACATGTTGTCACTAAACTTAATGAAGTTCTGTTTAGTTACCAATTGTTTTGACAACCACAATATTGTGATGCAAGTTTTTTTTCTTCTTGAAACAGATTTGTAAAAAAAAAAGAATTTCATGTGATTTTTTTTTTTTTTTTTTTGCTGTTCATACTTGCTAAATATGATCAGATTCCAATTAGATATGCAAAAAAATTGGGTTTGGCCTGACAGTCTGAATAAGGCTTTTTCGACATTTTTCGGATTTATGCCGGAAGCCCTTCCTGATGTAACCCAGCACTGGAAGTGCACTAACTTAAGTGCAACCACAGCACTACTAGGGCCCTGTTTCCACCTGTTATTAAGATGCGTTTTGGTCGATCGGATCACAATTAGACGAGGGAGACAAATTCCCGTTTACACCTGGAGCTTAAATTCGACCACTTTCGACCACTTCTGTCCTGATTTCTTTGAGAGGAGAGTCTTTGGGCGGATAAATGTATGGGCTTTTTCAGATCTTTCAGTCTAATGGATGAAATAAGCTCATGCAATGTACTACTGTATAAGTTTGGTACCATTCTGGGCATTATTAGTGGGGTAATTTACGAGATACATCCTTGGATCCATTAGCGCCTGCACTAAGCCATCCGGCTGATTTCTCTAAATAAGCTCTAACTTTAATAATATTCAACCAAGGGAAAAAAGGCTTCTGGGGGGGGGGGGGGTGTTTGGCTCGAGGTCATGGTGCAAAGGACCCTAGGTTGATTTAACTCCGAACCATCCCTTTAACAGACTGGCAATTCTTGATAAATTTCTGAGACATGCCTCTATGGCACGTAGATGTCGTTGACCACAAAAGCCATAGTGGTACGTCCTTTCAATGGCATAACATTGCCTTCCAATTTGCCTCAAAACCTCCTCTGCCATTGCCAGTTTGTTCACAGTTCATCGCAGTTCTTGAGTACGTAAAACATCACAAAAACATCACGCTCTTATTTGAATATTTATAAGCAGTCGTCATTACTATGCACATATCCAAAAACTGATTCTTGATGTCTGCAATAACTAATTTTACTAGTGAAAATTAAATTTTAACATGTAAGAATTAAATTACAGAATCAATAATTAAATTACAGACATCAAGAAGTATGTTTCTTACAAGTTGTAATTTCATTTGTAATATCATAAATGTATTTCTGCGAGTGATGACGTCATTTTTGATAACAACAATCAGAATTTCTGATATCAAAAATGTAATTGTTGATATAAAACAATTCATATCCTACATGTTTAAATGTTAAAAGGGCGACAAAACTATTAGATATCAAAAATTGATTTGTTACTAGTTAAAATTCTGAATACACATATCAGCTTTGTATTTCTTAGTAGTTTTAATATCAATAATTACATTGTTACTAGTAAAAAAGCAAATTCCTGATATCAAGAATTACATAGTAAAAATGTAAATTTTTGATATCTGAAAATGGCTTTCTTACTAGTAACATCACATTCATGATATCAGAAATTAACATTGTTACTAGTGAAAATAGAATTAATGATATAAAAAATTTACATTGTTACTAGTAGCAATTCAATTGTTGATATCAAGAATAAAGGTTTTTACTAGTAAGAATTGTATTTATGATACGTGAAATTGGAATTCCAGCTAGTAAGAAATAAATTCTTGATATCAACAATTGATTTTGAATGGCAGCCTATAGTGACATTTCACTAGTGAAAATACAATTAGATATCAAGACTTATATATATTTTTTCTAGTTGAAATTCAATTGTTGATATCAAGAATTATCATTGTAGTAGAAATCTAATTCCTGATATAAATAACTATCATTTTAACTTGTGAAAACTGAATTGTTGATATCAAGGATTCATATCCTGGAAATTAATAAAAGTTAAAACGGCTTGCCATCCAATCCAGTATTCAACTATATTAATCATCATTGACGTTGTCCGTTATATTTTAAATTATTACTCAAACTGTCCGATGCGCGGCGCTGCGGTCCAAATTATAACCCCTAACAAACAGATGAGTGGAATTTATTATTATTACTTGAGATTAATACGTGACTTTTTTTTATTTTATTGTTTTATGTGTATTAAACCCTTAAAGGCTAACGTTACATGTTTTATAATAGAAGCGATTTAACAGCGCTTCTGCGAGCCGGTCAGAGCCTCCGCCTCATCTGACAGGATAGTTGCGTTGGATGAACAGTCGTACTATGGCAACCGCTTGGCTGGTGAAATATTAATTAGGTAACTTCATCCTCGATCAATAGGCCTTTTTGATTGGCTGAAAGGTAGGCGTTGGTAGGCGGGCGCTGGACAGCTGACGAATAAACGAAGCTTAATACTACCTTATGAATATTAATTAGATAACGTGCCTGAAGCTCAAATGAACGTATTTGAGAAACGTCAGCGCGACCTAATTAACATTCATGAAGAGACCGTCGCAATAGTAGGAATCGTATATTCCACACCGAAGAACAGCAGCACAATCATGAAGCGGGATGGTGGCAGCCGGTGGCTCTGTTGTGTCTTTGTCTGGCCCTGGTCACTGTCTTTAACCGAGGACTAGTTTATCACGAGAAAGACATGCGTTATGAGAGGAAAAGCGCGAATTGTGTGATCGTGCAAGCGTTCATGTATTAATATTAATTATATTCGTGTATTTTCTTGAAGGAGGAGCGGGATACATGACAGACACACAATTTCTTCAGGACATGTGAGTGTACTTACATTAGACAGCCATCTTGCGCTTTTAACATCCATTCTTGCTTTTATTTATTGCATCAACGCCAAATCCAAAGTATTATGTCAATGTGTTAATGAGGCTTTGATGCATTATTCATAAGGAGTTTATATCTATGACATGGTGTTGAGGATCACACTTGCAGTGCTTGAATTACAATGTCTTCCTCCTCAGGGTTTGTTGAAAGCATAAATATAATAACTTGACCTCTCCATGCACGCGCACATGAAGATAGCAGGTGTGTGTAACGTAATAATATTGAGTTGTTTCTGCATCCTGCACTGCTGGTCCATCTCACTCTAAAAGCTTAATATAACCCTAATGACAGTGTGTATGCAGCATACTTGCTTCTATACTGTAGTGTATTAGCAGTGTCTGCTGAGGAGCTCCTGAGGGAATTAGTTCAGCCCCTCACCTCGTCCTGTCTTAAAACAATAAGCCCTATGTAGTAAACAGTATGTGGGGGTTGAATGGCTTCAGGTCAGGCGGATAACGTTACCTGATCCATGTGCTGCTGGTGACAGTGGGGTCATTGTGCACCTACTATAACCAGTGTTATTAGTGTCATCTACTCTATCTCGCATAGAAGACTAAACTAATGTACAGTTGAAGACAAAATTATTAGCCCCCTATGAAATATTATATTTTTATTAAAATGATTCCCAAATGCTGATTAACGGAGCAAAGTATTTTTTTTAACACAGCATTTCTAAACATAGTTCTTTTAGGAAACTTGGAGTGTTTATAATACAAATAGAAACAAAATTATAACCAAGAATAAAAAAGTCTACAAGTCAAAATTATTAGCCTCTTATGTGACCCTGAAAGCACCATAGAGTTGGCCCAGATCCGGTACACGTGGATTCCATACGGCCCAGATGTGGGTTGGATCTGGGCCGAAACTATGTTGCTGTCTGGGTAATAGTCAGTAGTGTATCCCTTTTGCTTGATAACTGCCTTTAGTCTTTTGTGTCAGTCCTGAGGACTGGCAGCCCATTCCTCCTTGGCAAATCTCTCAAGCTCCTCCAGATTTATTGGTCTCCTGGCATAGGCTCTGGTCTTAAGTGTGTCCCACAGATTTTCTACTGGATTCAAGTCTGGGCTTTGTGCAGGCCAGTCAAGGACGTTCACTTTGCTCCTTTGGAGGTAGTTCTTCACCAGAAGTGAGGTATGCTTTGGGTAGTGTTGTCAAAAGTACTGACTTCGGTACCAAGTCAATACTGAAATTCAAAACAAATTGGGCACTTGCACAGATACACACGTGAGCGTTTGAAAGCAGGCGTCTATCAGCGAATCCGTCTATTAGTGGATATATTAGGGATCCACTGATAGACGCCTGCTTTCAAACATTCCGTGTGTATCTGTGTAAGCGCCTCGGTGAAGACATGTTTTTGAAGCTTTGATCATTGTAGCCAATCACAGATATGTTGAGTGCGTGAACGCAATGGCCAATCAGAGGTGTTTAAGAATCCGTTCAACAGTCAAAATGCTAGGGTCGTTATCATGCTGGAAGACAAAACGTCAACCCAAACCAAGTTTTGTTGCAGATTGCCTGAGGTTGTCTTTCAAAATCTTCTCTTAGTCTTCCTTTTCCATGATTCCTTCGACCCTGACGATATTCCCAGTTCCAAACGCATTGAAATCCCCACAGCATTATTCTCCCACCGCCATGTTTTACTGTGGGAATGGTGTTCTTTGGGTGTCCTTCTTTCTCCAAGCATAGGCATTAGGCAACATATATGTGGCCACAGAGCTCTAATTTTGTCTCATCTGACCAAATGACATGTTTCCATTATGCATAATTTTTCTCCCGATTGTCCTTGGCAAACTTCAGTCTAGCTTGGAGGTGTCTCTTCCTCAGAAGTGTTTCTTGGTCAGCAACCCTGTCCATTCCTGTGCAGGGCTCTAGTGACGGTCTTCGTTGAGACATCAATCCCAGACTTGGCTAAATCATTCACTAGAGTCTTGGCAGTTGTTCTCGGGTCTTTAGAAACCTCTCTCACTAGTTTTCTTTCCAAAGTATTAGAAATCTTTCGGAGCAGCAATGCGCCGTATGGGCAACGCTGAAACTGATGCTTCACTTCATAGAGATCAAATTGACCAGCGCTGATGTAAAATATATATTTTTTTTATGAATATATGGCTTGACCTGAAGGACAGACCAGGAAATCGCACACGCCAAGTCGATGTCTCTCTCGGCCACTGTCTGTTTAGGCTTGTTAAGTGCAAATCCCGAGCCTCTGTACAAATCACCATGATAAACACAGTCTTGTTATCATTATTAACTTATTAACATTTAAAGCACTGCTGCTACAGTCACACATTTAGATGGTATTAGGTCATTGTGTCATGCTGTTTTTAAAAGAAGTCCAGCTTTTATTAATGTGTCCATTCCGTTCTGTTGATTCTTGTTTTTATATAAATGTGAGGATGTGCCTCTTTGGCCGATGATCACATTCTATGACTAGTGAGTTTGAGTCACTAAAATAGTAAATCAATGCAAATTGATCTCACCAACCAATCACAAATTGATGACATCAGACTTTAGTGCCATGAAATGAGCTGATGACGTGTGATGCAAAATGCATACGTTGACAGGCAGGTAGGACATCGTATCGGAGCATTCGGACCTGATATTTATATACATTTAGACCACTTAACTTAGTGATTGCTATCAGGATGTGAAGAGACTTTCAACCAGCATAACAAAAAAAACCAAAAAAATCTGGGAAAAAATCACCTACCCTGCATTTAAATACAAGTGAATTGTTATTAATGAAAAAGAACAAATAATTAAACTACAATCAATAGCACAAAGAAATAAATACAACAGAACAAAGATACAAATGAAATAATCAGTGCTTATAAGGTTTTTCAGGTAGGTCTAACAGTAGTTTTATCATCGCGATATCGATGCTAAAACCATATATCATGCAGCCCTACGTGAAATTACAGTTCTTGTGCCGGTCCCTCCTTAACTCTGTGGGATTTTTTTTCCCACATTTTATTGTCCAGAAGGAAACAATTGTCCATCTGACCTCTTAGTGAAGGATCTCCTCTAGAAGAACCACAATGACCAACATTGAGCTACATAAACAGTATTGAGCTACACACTGTCAGACACACAGTCAACAGTAGTTTAGTCTCTGTCTGTGTGTCTGTCTCCGGGAGGGATACTCTACTCTATTGTGCAGTTGGATGTTGGTGATTGTGTTCATATGACTCTGGTTACTCAAGAAGATGAACTAATGCCGCCCCGTGACAATACATACAGTCTGTACTCTGCATCATATGTTGCCATCTTACACCAAAACAGCTGAGTATGTTTCACACACACAGGGCCCTATCATACACCCGGCGCCAGGCACAACGCAAGTGTTTTTTGCTAGTTTCAGCACGACGCAGTTATCATTTTCACGTCCTGCGCCACGTTGGGCTGCTGGTCTGAAAACGAGGTGTGTTCAGGCTAGTGTTGTCACGATACCAAAATTATTGTTTCGATACCGATACCAAGTCAAGTATTGCGATTTCGATACTTTTTCGATACTTTTCCTGAAAAGGGAGAAACACTCTCAAATATCATTGCTGTGCTTTATTTTAAAACCGGGACAACATTCTAATCATATAACACACTAATAAATTAACATATGAACAGCAGATATATTAAACATTTGAACAAAATATGAAATATAAAAAATAAATTAGAGCAATGACATTCAAGGTAAAAAAATATATAAATTTAGCAGCATTATCTCATTTATCATAAGAAACATAAGAGCTTTATCTTGATTCTGAACTTTGAATAAAAATATGAACAGTGATTATATTAAACAATGTTTAATATTGGTAACATATGATAAGCCTCATTGGTGATATATTTGACGTGTGGAGAGAGAGATGTGTGGAAGGCCTATACTTCATGTTAAACATAAATATATAGCAGCAAAGACAACGTCGGCAGTGTTGACGGCAAAATAGGCTACAGAATAATTCGTTCTGTATTTGAGAGGTGCAATATTTGAAAATCGATAATATTTTTTTTAAATGACATTTATTGTATTTATGTCAAAACGTTCAAACATCAAAATGTCATTTATTAATATGTATTCGTGTCAAAATGACATAGAAACATCTTTTCCTATTCTATTTTGCCTGGAAACGCTTCCAACACGCTTGCGTGTCGCGTGAAAAATAGGCGTCGGTTCTATTTGTAGCATGCACGCATTTTCCGCGCGTCTCGAGCTGCGCCCAGACTCGTGTGTCACGCAGGCAGTTAACATGGGAGCCGAAATAAAAACGGACACGACACGCAGCCAGTGTGTCGACTCGCCGGCCTTACAAATCTGGAACGCAGTCATTCTTAGAAGTATCGATACTAATAAATTAAGGAATCGTGACGTTTTTAATTTCCGATTTACTTTTGAAGTATCGGTGCACCGTGCAACAGAGCAAGGTAGGCAACGTACTTCCATATGTCACTCCTCGCGTCATCTTTTTCTACGAGTCGTGGACCACTTGTGCTCGCACATGCAGCCATCTCGCTGTAGTGTTTTGTCACATGACACTGACAGCGGCAGGTTCTTTGCTGCGTGCGTCAGGAAAAAAACACAGACGTCCATAGGGAGGCGTTTTTTTTATTTTTATTTTTTTATAAAGTATCGATACTGAAAAATTTAGGTATCGTGACGTTTTTAATTTCCGAGTATCGCGATACTTTTGAAGTATCGGTACACCGTGCAACACTAGTTCAGGCTCATTGTTGGCGCGTTACTATTTTGAGGCAACTGAAATAGACAGTTGACCAACTGAAACCTGGTCTAAAGTCAATGGCGCAGTATTTATTTTTTGTTATTTAAAGAGCGCGTTAGTAATATGCGCCTATAGGCCGGTCCACACTGCGCGTACACTCTGCTTATTACACACACACAGGAATGCATAACAGCACACAAACATGCCAGATATTAAAAATAAAAAGATTACAATGTAAAAGATTAATATTGTGTACAAGATATGGTGGAATCCGGCTTGTCCTGTAGATAGTCTGCTTGCGCCTAACCTCACGCACGAGCTGATCTGTTTCCTCTCTGGAGAAACGTTCAGTTTTTCCGCTTGCAAATTCCGGCATGTAAATAGCGAATCCGCCGTGGCGCGAGCGCAACTGGCTTATAAAGGGAATGGGAGACGAGACTCTGATTGGTATTTTGCAATTTACGCCCAAAACACACCATTACTCAATAAGAGAATAGGGAAAACCCTTTTAGACCATGCGCTGACCATTTAGCAAAAGTGGATTCGCACTTGCCCTGTGCGCTTTAGACCATGTGCTTAGATTGTTAAAATAGGGCCCTCAGTTGTCAATGTTAACATTACAGATTAGAATGAAAATCAAATCATGAAAGATGGATGTGAAACAGACACTGTTTGCATGATTTGTGCATGTTTCATGTTTGCTGTGACGGCACCAGAAGGATTGAGGGAAATCAAAGGAGGGATGCTACTAACTAACATTTATTAGTTAGTTAGTACTAATAAATGTGACTAGACCAAGTCATTAGACCAAAGTATGGTCTAATGACTTTGACCATACTTTGCTTTCCAGTGGCTGGATTCATGGAAATCTTACAAAATTACAACATTTTAATTTCAAGAATTTCTTAAGGCCATTTCACACTACTCCGACAGACACGACCAATGCTGACAGTGACCAGATTATAGTATGTCATTTCTCAAACATTCCAAGACCCAATTAACATATTCAGTTGGCAAAAACGAGAGCCGACCAATGCCGACGCAATGTGGGTAACACAATGGTTTGGTTGCATTTATAACCTGTGGCTCGTTGTATAAACTGCTTAGACTAGTCTTAAAAGAACGATCTAAATTTTTTCTTCATGACTTTACCTGACATTTTTTGGTCCGTTACATAAAAGGTTGGAGAAAGACTTACTAAACCTGGAGAAAGACTGAAGACTAAGGCCCTGTTTACACGAGAACGCTCGCGGGTGAAAACGTAAAAATATTTTATCAGATGTGCCTTTCGTTTAGACGGCGACGACGTTTTTGGGGCTTAAAAACGCAAAAAAGTGAAACCACCCTCCAGAGTGGAAATCTTAAAAACGCTCCACCGTCGCGTTTCTGTCTAAACGGTAAAAACGCAAAAGTCTGCTAGACAGTGAAGGCACCGATCAGTGCTTCACATTGCCACCTAGCCGCCTGGAGTGCATACTACATCAAATTTCACACACTTTTCCGTCACCGTATGCACGCAGATTTCCCCCCCATAACGCTTGTCTAAACGCAGAATAAAAAGTGATCACTTTTGCGTTTTCTCTTCAGATCGTTTCCGTGTAAACGTAGCCTAACTGAGGGGCTGTTTCCACGACAACGTTTTCAGTTAAAAACGTAAAACTTTTTTATGCGTGCCTGAAAACGCAAAGTTTTGAAAACGGTCTCCGTGTAAACAATAAAAACGTAAATCTCTGAAGACGATGACGTCATGCACATGGGTATTACATGTTCAGTCTGTAGTGTTTCATCGCCATCTAATGGCCTGACAGCAGAATACAGCGTTTTTAGTCGTTTTCGCGGATCTGTGTGAATGGGGATCTTTTGACAGTTGTCGGTGTCGTCTGCACGCGGAAAACTCAAAGGAAAAACTTCTCCGTTTTAATCATATCGTTGTCGTGTAAACGTACCCTAAACTAGTCACTGTCAAAACGCACCACAGATCTGACAATTTTGTTTACTGTTGTTGAGTAATGTTTTGGGTCAAAAGCACACATAGTTGTGTAGAACTGACAGAATGATGAATTTCATGTGGACGGAAAAGAGGTCACATTTACAATAGATGTGACGAGCGTAATTCCTCTGTGGACTGAAGCACTCGCTTAGAAATCTAAACAACGAGCTCATTCATTTTGATCTTTTCTTGGCATAAATGAAATAAAGAAATTCTGTTTTTATTGAAGAGCAGCAATAATGTTTTCTTTTTCATGACATAATAATGTCATTATTATTATAAATGTGGCAGTTAGACATGATGCCTGAACTGGATCAAACGAGCCCAGGTTACTCACCTTTATAGCTTCCCTGATTGATTGACATTCAGATTAATACACAACAGACCAATCAGAACACGGTTTTTATTTTCTGAATCGATTTGTTTTCTCTTTAATAAAATAAGTGGTCATAGTTTGTTTTGCTCCTATCAATCTAAAGTCATCCCAGAATGATAATGTGTGCTGATGTTGTCCAGGGTGTTTCCTGGATGTTTTAAGGGCACCATACCAGGAAACATGTTTCGGTCAAAGTTTGAATGCAATAGAGTGGTACAGGTATGATGTCAGAACCCAGAAGTCTAATTCACCGCTCGTTCCTTCCAGATTTTCCTATGGGGTTTTATAATGAGTAATTTATGAGTAAAATAAAGCCTGTGGTAAACATAACTTGATGATACTTTGATGTTTTGCACGTACTCACACCCCAAGCTGTCTTATCTAGTTACTTATTAAAAACGTATTTTTACGTATTGTAAAAAATTAACATAACCTTTTGAAAATTCGCATTTTCGCTATAAGTGTGTTATTTACGTTGTAGAAAGTATAATCAAGTTATGTTTACCACAGGCTTTATTTTACTCATAAATCGAAAACCACCATTATAAAACTGCATAGGAAAATCTGGAAGGAACTCGAATCTTCCGGGTTCTGACGTTATAATTGCACCACCCTACTGCAAATTAATTTAGTATTTGCATTGCATCCTCATTCCCAGAAGCGATCACTGTCTGATTATTAGCCAGTCCATGCAGGTATGATGGTATGAATGCAAATGTAAGCAGTGCACTGCCCTCATTGTTTGCAGTAGCTTGTGTTTAACTGTACTTCTGCTGTATTGGACTGACCGTTTGGAGCACCAGGACTTCGACGCCTGCCAGGTTTACATACAAGTGTTTTAAAAGGGAAAGAAAAGTTCCAATATGAGCAATTTTTGAGAAAAGCCACAGCAAATCAGCAAAATCAGAAAAAAGTCCCATTACTAAATCCTTATTGGACTAATCGGTGTATTACCATAGAGCGCAGCTTCTTGTGTTTGTGCAGAGCATGTGAGGCTGTTTTAGTTTCAAGAACTTTTATCATCCCATTCTAACCAATCAGGGCCCAATGTTCCATACAAAAAGGCCACTGTAACCAATCACAATATTAAAAATGAATCCCTCGTTTGGCACATTTGCGGTACATTGGCACAGTTGATTGTTGTGACGCATTTTGAAATGGTAAAAAGTCACATAATGTTTGTGTTTGTATGATCGGTTGCTGCTGTCACGTCTAGGTACTCATGGCCATACTTGTACATGCTGCGAAAAATGATCCCCTCGTAAAGGTTATAAACACTCGTGCTCCAGATAGCTAGTGAATTATTTTAATTTTTTTCCACTGGTGAAAGTAAGAGCTAGTGTAGATAAGCTGGAGCGCTTCCAGCAGCAGCAGGACTCAATATTTAATGATGAGCAACTCTAGCCTATCAGATATCTGTTCGGTTTATTACAGCGTTCACGAGCAACACACACACACACACACACACACACACACACACACACACACACACACACACACACACACACACACACACACACACACACACACACACACACACACACACACACACACACACTAATGCCTAGATGTATGCCTTCTCCACAGAATGTTTATTCATTCATGTTGTATATTTAGCAACAGACTTTTTGACACACTGGGCTGAATTGATGTTTCTCATGATCTTACACAACGTCCCAGCTTTACTGATCTTTTCATCATGAAGTGTTCATCATTAAGTACGGTTTAAAATCGTCCCAGGATGAACCTCGTGAAGTTGGCTGATGAAAGTCCAGAATCTAAAAGAAGCTCAGATATAAGAGTGTTTTCTTTACTACATCAGTAGCATTCTTCAATGTGTGTCATGGTTGTGTAGCTTATAATGTGACTTTGACTTTATAAATAAACTTTTTTTAAATTAATTTATAAAGAACCAACCACATCATCATATTCTCTGACACGATCAAACATTAAACTAGAAACACACCTCTGTGTTCAGTCTGGAGTCCTTTCTGCTTATAGTTGTATTATGTTATGAAAAGGATAGGTCATTTAGTAGATCATTTACTCAACCTCATGTCATTCCAAACCAGTAAGACTTTCGCTCAACTTCGAAACACACATGATGATATTTTAATGAAATATGAGAGATTTCTATCCCTCCATTGAAAGTTGAATGCACCAAAACTTTGATGCTTCAGAAAGTTCATAAAGACATCGTAAAAGTAATCTATATTGAGCGGTTTAATCCTAGTCTTCTAAAGAGACGCTTTATGAGAATTGATTTAATTTAGGCTTTAATTATTTTATATAAACAAATATTGACGACACACATACACAGAGCACATCAAATATGAGAAATGGAATTTCAAACGTGTTTGTTTTATTCAAGCATGTTTACTTCCATTTACTATATGTGATGTGATGTGCTTTGTGTATGTGTTGATCAGTGTATATATAAATGAATAAAATCCTAAATTAAATTCATATAAAGCGATCGTGTCTCTTCAGAAGACTTCGATTAAAGTGCTTAATTCATATGGATTACGATAGCAACGTCTTTATGAACTTTTTGGTGGAATGGACTTTCAATGAAGGGACA
Organism: Leuciscus leuciscus; assembly: GCF_965113295.1. NCBI lineage: Eukaryota > Metazoa > Chordata > Actinopteri > Cypriniformes > Leuciscidae > Leuciscus > Leuciscus leuciscus. The sequence continues at coordinate 27,499,433 of NC_138728.1, read as the reverse complement.
GAACTTGAGTTTCATTAACAATATCGTCGTTTGAGTTTTGAAATATGTTCGAAAGTCTTATGGGTTTGGATCGATGTGAGGGCGAGTAAATTTTTTTTTTTGGGTGAACTGACCCTTTAATTGTGAAATTATAAATAAATTATTTATAAATAATGCTCACAATTCTTCTTTTATTTCAGGGATTGACTGACCGTTCATTCATCTGTAGCTTGTGTTCTTGTTTTGTGTGTCTGTAGGTGAAATTAAATCAGGAATCAGCCGTGGTTTATGAGGAGAAAACTTTGTTCTGCTCTTCCTGCTGACTTATACTCTAAAGCTTTAAACATCATTTCATCACAATGGTACGTTCACATTTCCCTACTATCAAAATATTGTGTCCTTACAGTTTATTATCTCTTAATTTATACAACAGTTTGTTCTGGTTCTCGATTCTGATTGGCTGAGAGCCTTTTCCAGCCATGTGATATTCTACATGCATCACCACGGGAACCGTTTCACTGTTTGTATCACTCCGCTTCCAGCATTTCTTTCACAAAGAGTGTCATGGCGGACAAGTAAGGGTTAATGCCCAACGAGGTGTCCATTGTCAGGTATTAATGGACGACGGCGAGGCGTGAACCGTCCGACGCGCAGCGGCCTCCGCCGAAGTCCATTAATACCTGACAATGGACACCTCGAAGGGCATTAACCCGCTTATACCATGGTCACTTGCCAAATAACACATTTTTAAAACATTAGTTTATATTTTAATTAGTTTTACAATCGAAATCTAACGTTTTTACAAACAATAACTTGGTTTACCTGGTTACGCCTGACGGTTTATTTAGCAACCGGAGATATTTATAGTCCGCTCAGCTCGTATAATCCTTCAGTTTATTGCCTGTTGCTATGGTTACTCACAGCTGATGTAGCCAGCGCATTTATTCATTCATTTCGAATGGTAAACAGTCAGTTTCACCAGAACTCCTTTACTAGGTGTCCTCTATCACTTTTTAATGGACACCCTGCTGCCAATCAGAATCAAGTATTCACCCAGACCATGGTATAAGCAAAATGATTTTGTATAAATATCATAATATCAGCTAGATGCAGGTAATGCACTCGCTTAAATGATCTCTCTCTCATAATACTCTTCTCAACATAATACAATAAGTAAGCAATAAGGTACTCAAGGCTGTGCTGTACCGTGAATAAGTTGTTACGTTGCAAACCCTTCAGCGGTAACTTACTCACGATACAGCACTAGTCTCGAGTACCTTATTGCTTTTATAAAACTGTTACCACACAGTACAAATATTAAAGCCAGAAAATAGGTTTCAATGCAACTTTCTTGAAGTAAAATCACTAAATGCCTTCCTTCCGCTGGAAAAAAATAGTCCCTGACCGTGAACAGCAACAACGTTCCTAGGTGTAATAATAAACGTTCCTAGGCGTCATCTCATGGAGCTTGAATAAAAACAGACTAGGAACCGTTTTGCAAAAACACATTTATGTGACCAGGTGTAAATGGAATCGTTTTGATAAATCAGATAGCTATCCGATCTGAGAAAACACATGAAGTGGCCAGGTGGCCTGATGCTTATACTTGTGCGCTGGTGTGTGCGTCGAGCCGGCAAGTGTGTGTGTGCGTGGGGGGACTGTGTGGTAGAGCGAGGGAGAAGTGAGAGAGTGACGGCGATTAGCTTTGGAGTGAGTAGCGACTCTAGAGTCATATTGAGAGAAACAAAGCGTCTCTGCTGTTCTTTCTGACCACTGTGGGAAATCTGTAGCATGAAAAGTTATCCCTCTCCAAGCAACGTGTATTTTTCGAGAGGTACATGTCGGACGGGACGCATCATAAACAAAATATTGCATAATTATCGTGAGACTTTCGATATAATATCGGGCAGCGTGATATCGCGATAACGATATCGAGTCGATATATCGTGCACCCCCAGTTAAAATGCGGAATGAGTCTGGAATGTGTTCTCGGTTCCCCTCTTTTCAGTGTAACTGCACGTCAAACCAGACTTTGTTTACGAGTCCTTCAGGTGTGTTTGGATTAAGCGCATCAGACAGTTTAATGGTGCTGTAATCTTTAGCAGAAATCGGTGTATGATGCTCCGTTTTATCACGACCCTCTCTTCTCATTGTCTTTACGACTCTAGCGAAAACATTATTGGATGAGGTGAATTCGCTGTCTCTCATTAGACACCAGGACAAAGGTGGATCATTCAGAAATCTGTTTAGACCCGCACGTAATGGGCCTTTCACACAGGACGCGGTATGCGCGGCGCTTGCCCTTCAGATACAACGCGATTTGCGCTGCGCTATGACGTAGGCGGAGTTTTAAATACTTTTAGCGGGAGCTATTACGTCTGTTGTTCCTCCTTTCGGTCAGCAGCAAACAATGTATCTGTCCCGTTCTACATTTATAATGTTACAAAATATTCTATTTCAGATAAATGCTGTTCTTTTGAACTTTCCATTCATAAAAGAATCCTGAAATAAAAATGTAAATAACGGTTTTCAACAGTGATAATAATCATAAATGTTTCTTGAGCATCAAATCCTCATAAAATACTGATTTGTGAATACAGCTTTCCTGACGATGTCCCTATACGACCTCAAACTTGTATCGTACAGCTCAGGAAATTCCGACACACACAAGACTAGACTTTCATCCATTTTGATTTCCGTGCTTGTTTGGATCCCCCGATTCTATTGGCCGCGCTGGTAATCGTCACAGAGCGCAGCTGCAAAAGTTGAACTATTTTGAACTTTGACCGCGGCGTGCGCGCGAGCTCGCCAATGTTGCGCACCGCTGCGCTTGCGCTTTGGTCGACGCAGAAACAAAACGTCCTTGCGCGGCGCAAGCCATTGAGATGAATGGGTTTTATAGCGCAGCGCCGCACATACCGCGTCCTGTGTGAAAGGCCCATAACGCTACATAACTGCTGATGCCATATTTTTCACCTTTGGAGCTTCTGACGGTTCCGGAGAAGTCACTGGAGCATGATGGTTCATATTTTTAGAAGTCTCTCTAAATTGGTCCTCATGCCACTCATCTACTGTCATGCCACCTAGTAAATCAAAATTTACTTTAAACATTTTAGCCTTTTAATTCTTAGGTTTTTCCTCAAATAAGAAAAAAAGCATATGTTTATGTTGCTATGGGTGGTTGCTAAGGGTGTTGCGCAGTGATACCTAGAACCGTTGGGTGAAGCGGTCAAAGATAAACACAGCTATTGACCAATCAGAATCAAGGACTGGAACTAACTGTCATATAAGCTTAAATGAAGTGACTCAACATTCATTCGTTGCTAGTTCTAATCAAAGGCTTGGGCCCAACTGTTAAACTGTCAACTTGAGATTTGAATCCGTGGCGGAAGGAAGTAGTTCTGCACAAAAGAGGGTTTTTAAAGACACTCCTTTGTTGTTTCTTATTTATTTACACTCTTGTGCTGTCAAACTGTTGTATAAACGCAATATCACCCGAGTAGCCGTGCGATATGGCTGTATATCAGCACGCTACTCGTATGATATTGCTTATGTAAATTATGCTAATGCTCATGTTATACTGTAATGCTTTGGCCAGCGTATATTGAACACCATTTTATTGGTAACACTGTACGATAAGGTATTTTGTTAACATTAGTTAATGCATTAACTAACAATGAGAAGTATATTTTTACAGCATTCATTAACCTTTGTTTACATTCATATTAGTTCACAGATGCAGATGCATCTTTTGGCCCTTACAAATGTTTTCAGGGCTAGTTGGGTACTAGCACAGACTAGCCAGTTTTAAAAAATATGCAATTTTGCGAATCCTAATGAGATGGTTTTGGTTATAGACATTGGATTTTGCTTTGGATTATGTGGTCTAGGAATTGAACTACCTGTCCTCTTCTAATGTTTTGACAGAGTATTGTATGAAGATATTTGTGGCTATGGCCAGTGAACCGCTCGAAGGTTTCCATGAGGTGAACCTGGCGTCACCCACCACCCCAGATCTTCATGGCGTTATCGCCCCGAGTCCACCAAAGCACAACGCTCCTCCTAGCACACTGTACCGAACACACTCGCTGTCCTCCGGTCAGAACGCACCCAACGCTCTCCGAGCCGACCAGCTGCCCACCCAGCCCGTGTATTCGGCCCCGCGACACCTGGGCACAGAGGACGCCCTCAATGGCAGGTAAGACTTGAACATGGGACAGCAGGTGCAGAACCGAACACAGAGTCTACAGCAAAAGCTCCAGTCAGTTTATTTCCTCTGCAAATTAATTTGTATATACGTTTTTTTATATACAGTATGTTTGCCTAGCCTTGCATTTATTTGTACAAACATTTTGGCTATGCTGTTAAATTTAAGAGCATTAAACGCATTTAAATAATCTCAGTTAATGAGACAGTTCACACCCAAAAATGACAAATCTGTCATCATTTTGTCTTTCCAAACCTGTATGAATTCCTTTCTTCTGTGGAACATAAAAGAAGATATTTTGAGAAATGTCTTTTTTCATATAATGGAAGTCAGTGGTCACCAAAATGGTTTGGTTACCAACATTCTTTAAAATATCTTCTTTTATGTTTCACAAAAGAAAGAACGTCATACAGGTTTGTAACGGCATGAGGGGGAGTAAATGATGACCGTAATTTTATTTTGGGGAGAACTGTCCTTAATTTAACTCTTTAACTTATATAAAATACTTAAATACTACATATACAGATAAACTGAAATCACATGGAAACTACAGAACAAAAAAAGAATAAAAAGCTATAACTTTAAAATGGCAATAATAACTAAATTAAAAATGACAAATGATAAAAACCCTTGATATTGGTGCTTGTATCCGCAGACCAAGTTATCGTCATTTTGAAATATAGTAATGCAGATTTGAATCCTGCCACCACTGTGTCCCAGTTCTGTTTCCTGTTCCTCTATATTTATCAAAAGCCCAAAATAGAACAAAAAAATAAGTATTGTGTATTACTTTGAGGAGATGCCATCAAAAGCGTATAATCACAAGCTGAAGTATGCGAATATGTTGTATGTACCTGAATGTTTTACGCATGCATGCACAACCAAAATTGAGAATTCTTTTTTGTAAATGGAATATTGCAATATTTATTATAAATGATTTATCCGTGCACATCTGTTATTTTTTTTATTCATGTGCCCTTGTAATTTTTAATTAAAGGGATACTCCACCGAAAAATGAAAATTCTGTCATCATATACTCACCTTCATGTTGTTTCAAACCTGTATGAATTTCTTTCTTCTGCTGAACAGAAAGGAAGATATCTAGAAGAATGTCAGTAACCAGACAGTTTTAGATACCATTGACTTCCATAGTATATTGTTTTCCTACCATGGAAGTCAATGGTATCTAAAACTGTCTGGTTACTGACATTCTTCTAGATATCTTCCTTTCTGTTCAGCAGAAGAAAGAAATTCATACAGGTTTGAAACAACATGAAGGTGAGTATATGATGACAGAATTTTCATTTTTCGGTGGAGTATCCCTTTAAAATAACCTCCCTCTTGCAGTGACATCACTGATGATGTGTTTACCACAAACCATCCAATGAATCCCCCATGGACAAAATCAAGTCCTGGCCAACATTTTTTCTTGTTTGAGAAGCTGTTTCACTATACATCACAATAGGGAAGAAAACAATATCACAACTTCCAATTCATGCCGACTTTAAAGTCAACATGAAATCAAAATTGATAATTCATACTTTTTAATGAAAAGTTGTAGTGTTAATTACGAATGACTTAGTGTACAACATTATTTAAAAAAAAAAAAAGTAATATATTTTAAGGCTGCAACTAACGATTATTTTGATAATCGATTAATCTGTTGATAATTTCTTTTGATGAATCGGGTGAGTAATTAAAAAAAAAAAGTTAAAAAAATTTTTTATCTCGATATTGTCAAAATGTTTACGATATTCTTTATATATCTTGATATGTTTGCATTTTCTTTTAAATAATAAAAAAACATGATTTTCTTTTGCCAGTATTAAAAAACAACAAAAACAATTTAGATAGAACAGTTATTGTTACAAAGTAAATACAAAATGTTTAGTGCAAATTTGAGCAGTTAAAAAGAAAAATCTGTGATCACTTCCCGCTTTTGATTAAATGAACACATGTAAATGTAACTGAAGTAGAGCAAAACAAGTACAGAAAGTGCAATCTGCGGTGATCTCCCCGGTGTGTTCATTTGTAAAGTAACTGGCTTGCAGACAAGCCGATTTCAGCTCCCAGCCATCAATAAAATGAATGGTAAGACTGATGTAGGGTTCGCAGGTTCGGCTCGTCAATAGATCGGAAGTGGTCGCGAAGTACGTTATCTAAGAAAGCTGCTGCGACAGATGTTCGACAACTTTAAAATACAATTTTGGGAGCGCATATTTACGGCAAGACAAATTGTATCTGGGGTCAATTGCCTTTAGCAGCCGTTTGAAGCCAGGTTTTTCCATGGTACTGACAGTATCATATCTTTGGCTATGTGAAACGTGACCGGCGATGTAATATCTTCCCACTTTTTACTATTTCCCACATATGGCACACCGCAAGAGAATTAAGTTTTATTAGTTTTAGTCACGTTCATACTCTTTTTAGTCTAGTCAAGTTTCAGTTGACTAAAAGTCTGAGCATTTTAGTCTTATTTTAGTCAGAATTATCCATGACTATTTTCGTCTAGTTTTAGTCGACAAAAACTGATGACATTTAGTCTAGTTTTAGTCAATGAAAATTGTATTTTATTCTCTTTTTAGTAATGCAATTCTATTTAACCCAGTCAATATAGTGTACCACTATGGAAAAATAGCAAAAATAGCGAACAGAAAAGTTACACTCGTCTCATTCGTGGAGGTTGAAAAACAAGTTCTTTGTGACATGCAAGATTTATTGTATTAAATCAAAAAAAATTCAATTTTAAGTTTTAATTTAAAATGTTTGTGATTTTAATATAAGTACATGGTTAAATATTTTACCACTTGCTTGAGCAACTTAATATATAAATCTATATAAAAGTAATGCATTGAATAATACGTTGTTTAAATTGTGTTTAAACGTGAATTACGTCTATTAAAGAATGTATATGTGTACAAAGAGAATCGCAATGCTGACAAAACTTTTTTTTTAAATAAAAGTAGCTGATAACTTCTGGATTTGAAATAAAAATAGTGAGTATGTGTTTGTGGTACAGCCGTGGATCAGTTACGCACTGCAAACACAGCATATGTGAAAGCACTATAGCGCGTGCTGCTCCTGCACCGCATACGCAATGCACATGGTGTATGTATGAAACGGGCGTCAGACTTAACTTTGTTTGTTGTCGTTTACGCTAAATCACCGCAGCTGCATCTTCTAAATAATGCCGCGAGTGGGGCTTGAGGAAGTGACATCGCCTGCGTCTGCGCAGTGCGACCTGATGCAGCCCCTGAAGTGAGACACGGGAACCAGAAATACTGCAATATAATAATAACGCGACTAAACGAGACGAAATAACGTCATAATAGCGTCGTCTCGTCTCGTTTTGGTCATCGAAAATGAAGACATTTTAGCATATTTTTTATTTTGTAAACCACATTTAGTCTCGTTTTTATTCGTCAACAATATTGTATTATACATTTGATTATAGTTATCGTCACATGACCAGCATTTATGTTGCGTCTCGTCTCGTTTTCGTCACGTGATAAAGGTTCGTTGACGATATTTAGTCATAATTTCCGTTGACGAAAGCAACACTAATGAAGAGGCCGAGGCTAGTGATGATGCCTCACGGAGTTTCATGCTTTGCTTGTACTGCACAGGGTTGAGGTGATGAAAGAGATTGGTGGTGCTACCACCCTTTGTAGCTGTTATGTTCTTGCAGACCCTCTCCCACTTCACGTCTCTTGCGCGGTAATACGTGAGAAGACGAAAAGGGGACGTAATATTGGAAGTTCGGCACGTTCTTTGGATAAGTATGCTTGAATTTGAAATATTCTATATAACGGCCAGCCCTAGTGCAGATACTATATGTATTGCGATTTTTTTTTAAGAATTGCGATTCTACAAGTATTGCGTTTCGATATTGCATTTTTTTTTAACCCTAGACCATCAGAATACACTTATACAGACTGTACATAATGTATAGGATGAGTCATATTTACAAAAACAAATCATCACATCTTTCTGACTTTTACTTCAGAATTATCATACAATACTACATTCTCTTGAATAAACGATTCAATAACAAATACATTTTTTAACAGTCACTTGTCGCCACTTAGTGGTGAAACAGTGTAATCGATAAATGCGTTATTTTAAGCACCCAGTTTCTATCAAAAGCTGTTTGATCGCTATCGTAGTAGTGACTGTTATCAGAGTACGTCTATGATAATTTTAACTATTGCATCACAGAAATAATGATACAATGAGGTAGGGCTGGGTGATATGGCCAAAAAAAAAATCACGATAATTTTTTTATATCAGTCGATATCGATAATTATCACGATAAAAGTCAAATCTTTATTTCTTTCAAGTTTAAAGGCAGATTTTTGCTCCTAAGTGAAAGTTGTAGAAACCAGAGTGTTAACTGTGGTTTTAAACTACTCTTTATTATCAGAACATATCATGACAAACACTTGCCAAACAGGAGAACATTTCACAAATCTGAGGTAGAACATTCAAACATTTGTCATTTTTCCTTAACAAAACAAATATATTTATTGGACAATTTCTTAGTTTCTGCATGTGCTCATTTATTTTTATTTATTTTTTGGTAAAATGTAATATTCTGACTGTTTGAGTTTTATTAAACTTAACCATTGGTCATCTAGTATCATGCATTTAGATCATGATAACCACAGATAAAACCAGGAAAAGCCTACAGCACCTCACTATCATGGAAAATGTAACTTTATGGTTTCTATGGTATTTGTATGATAAACAGTATCCTAAATAAATTATTAAATACTGTAATTATATTCCATTAGTCCTTTAATACATTGTCTACATTAATAATATAATACAATTCAATATTTATATCCCACATTTCATGGTCCAGTTAATATTACTAGGCTAACGTTACAGCAAATCCATGGTAAATGATGGGAATTTGTAGACGGAAAAGCCTTCTGACTGTATCGTTGCGCTCCGTGTTTCTCCTGTTTGTCAGGGCTGTTTCATCTGCCTTTAAACTGGTTTAAATCACTGAGACATTTGTGTTCTTCACTGAATTCAAGCGCTTCTCACTGGATCTTGTGACGAGACCGATCAGAGTAAACGCATCGGCTCTAGTGAGCTCGCGCTGCGCTGCCGTTTGGACTTTGAGCCGAGCGGATAAAGGGTCCGTGTGGCGCGCGGTTCAAATGAGTTTCGTTCCGCTTTTGGCGCATAAACATTATCGAACATTTTTCGACCTCTTGATATCGTTTTATAGAGAAAAATTATATCGCGGTAATTATCGTTATCGTTTTATCGCCCAGCCCTACTATGAGGTTGAAAAGACTGTTTCATGACAACTCTCTCCGGGTCAGCGGCAGCGCCAACACAGCTTTGAATGTTGCGATATGATTTTGTCAAAGTTTAATAGACAGACGAATTGAAAGAGATCACAGTCTTTTAAAGATGAATCGTGTTGTCTCTATTGTCTTATCGGTCTCTCAGCATACAGTGCCCTCCACAATTATTGAACCCCCTGGTAAATATGATCAAAATTGGCTGTAAAAAATAAATCTGCAACGATTATCCTTGTGATCTTTCATTCAAAAAATGTGAAAAATTCTAACCTTTCATTGAAGTAAAAGAATTGAAAGTGGGGGGAAATCACATTATGAAATAAATGTTTTTCTCCAAAACACGTTGGCCACAATTATTGAAACCCTTTTATTAAATACTTTTTGCAATCTCCTTTTGCCAAGATAACAGCTCTGAGTCTTCTTCTATAATGCCTGATGAGTTTGGAGAATAACTGACAAGAGATCAGAGACCATTCCTCCATACAGAATCTCTCCAGATCCTTCAGATTCCCAGATCCATGTTGGTGCTTCTCCTCTTCAGTTCAGCCCACTCATCAGGTCAGGGGACTGAGACGGTCATGGCAGAAGCTTCATTTTGTGCTCCACAACAAATTTTTGTTTTGATTTTGATGTTTGTTTTGGATCGTTGTCCTGATGGAAGATCCAACCACGGCATATTATAAGATTTCTAGCAGAAGGCGTCAGGTTTAGATTTTTTATCTGTTGATATTTGATAGAATCCACGATGCCATGTATCTGAACAAGAAGTCCAGGACCTCCAGCAGAAAAATATGCCCACAACATTAAAGATCCAATGGTATATTAAATTGTACACATGGGGTACTTTTTATCCTTGTGTTCACCAAACCCATCTAGTGTGTTTGCTGCCAAAAAGCTCTGTTTTAGTCTCATCTGACCACAGAACCCTGTGTTGTTTGAAGATCCAGTCGTGTCTGACAATTAAATTTGCTGGAATTTGTTTTTGGATGAGCGAGGAGGTTTTTTTTTAAACCCTCCCAAACAACATGTGGGGATGTAGGGGTTGTTTGATAATTTTTTTTTTTAGGCTTTCTGACCCTAAGACTCAACTAATCTCTGCAATTCTCCATCTGTGATCCTTGGAGAGTCTTTGGCCAGTCAAACTTTCATACTCGCCGTGCATTAAGACAGTATAGACACACGTCCTTTTCCTGTCAGATTCATAACATCTTTACATTTACATTTTACATTTAGTCATTTAGCAGACGCCCTTATCCAAAGCGACTTACAAATTAGGACTAAGTTCAGCGAGTCATCATAAAGAGGCAAAAGCAACAACAACGCAGGAAGTGCTCAAAATACGAAGTTCAGGTATTATTCAGAGTAGCCTAAGCCTGATAAGTGATGTTTCAAAGGGAAAGGATTATTATTTTTTTTTTATTTTTTTTTTCTATAAGGTTAAGTGCTCACGGAAGAGATTGGTTTTCAGCTGTTTTTTGAATGTTGTCAGGGATTCTGCATTCCGGATGAGGGTGGGGAGAGCGTTCCACCAGCATGGAACTGTAAATGAGAATGTTCTGGAAAGTGATTTTGTGGCTTTCTGTGATGGAACCACGAGACGTCGCTCGTTGACCGATCGTAGGTGTCTGGTAGGGATGTAGACTCGTAGGAGTGAGTGAAAGTAGGAGGGAGCTGAGCCTGTGATAGTTCTGTAAGCAAGCGTCAGTGCCTTGAACTTGATGCGAGCAGCTAGAGGTAGCCAGTGCAGAGAGATGAACAGAGGAGTGACGTGGGCCCTCTTGGGCTCGTTGAAGACAAGACGAGCTGCAGCATTCTGGATCATCTGTAGGGGTTTGGTCGCACATGCTGGGAGTCCAGCCAGAAGGGCATTGCAGTAGTCAAGCCTAGAGATGACCAGGGCCTGGACGATAAGTTGTGTTGCATGCTCAGTTAGGAAAGGCCTGATCTTCCTGATGTTGTGCAGTGCAAACCTGCATGATCGAGCTGTCTTTGAAATGTGATCTGTGAAGGTCAGCTGGTCATCAAACGTTACTCCAAGATTTCTGACCGATCTTGATGGGGTGATTAATGATGACTCTAGCTGGATGGTGAAGTCGTGCTGTAGAGACGGATTGGCAGGGAGGACGAGAAGCTCAGTCTTTGCCAGGTTGAGCTGCAGGTGGTGTTCCTTCATCCATGTGGAGATGTCCGCCAGACAGCTTGAGACCCGTGCAGCTACTGTGGGATCATCTGGTTGAAAGGAGAGGAAGAGCTGTGTGTCATCAGCATAGCAGTGGTAGGAAAAACCGTGTGCCTGTATGATGTGTCCCAGTGATGTGGTGTAGATGGAGAAGAGGAGGGGACCAAGAACTGAACCCTGGGGAACCCCTGTGGTCAGCTAATGTGCTCTGGATACCTCGCCTCTCCATGCGACCTTGAAGGACCTACCTGTGAGATAGGACTCAAACCAGTGGAGTGAAGTTCCTGTGATGCCCAGCGATGAGAGGGTGGACAGAAGGATCTGATGATTCACCGTGTCGAAGGCAGCAGACAGATCCAGGAGAATGAGGACTGAAGATTTGGAAGCAGCTTTTGCGATCCGTAGGGCTTCTGTGACTGACAGTAATGCAGTCTCAGTTGAATGTCCTTTCTTGAAGCCAGATTGGTTGACATCCAGCTGGTTGTTTAGAGACAAGAAGGATGTTAGTTGGTTGAAGACAGCTCTTTCAAGTGTCTTCGCAATGAATGGTAGGAGAGAGATAGGTCTGTAATTCTCTACCAATGATGTGTTTAGCGTTGGTTTTTTGAGCAGTGGAGTAACCCGAGCCTGCTTGAATGCTGTAGGGAAGGTGCCAGTGTGGAGGGATGAGTTGATGATGTGTGTGAGTGATGGTAGAAGTGTGGGAGAGATGGCTTGTAGAAGGTGTGAGGGGATGGGGTCAAGCGTGCAGGTGGTAGGGTGACTGGAGAGGAGAAGTGTAGATACTTCTTCCTCGGTTAGCGAAGAAAAGGAGGACAGAGGGGTATTGGCTGTGGAAGGGGTCGGTCTGGGTTCCTGTGTGTGTGGAGCTGAGAACTGACTGCTGATAGCTGTTGTTTTGTTGGTGAAGAAGGTCGCAAAATCGTCAGCAGTTAAGGAGGAGGCGGGAGGTGGTGGAGGTGGACAGAGGAGAGAGTTGAATGTCTTGAAGAGTAATCGTGTGTTGGAGGAGCTGTTGATCTTGTTGTGGAAGTATGAAGATTTTGCAGCATGAACATCAACAGAAAAGGAGGAGAGGAGGGATTGATACATACTCAGGTCAGATGCGTCTTTTGATTTGTGCCATTTCCTCTCCGCTGCCCTGAGTTTGGTCCGGTGTTCCCGAAGAACCTCAGATAACCAGGGGTTAGAGGGAGTAGTGCGTGCTGGCCTGGAGGAGAGAGGGCAGATAATGTCTAGAGAAGAGATTAGAGTGGAGCATAAGGTGTCCGTTGCGGTATTCACATCCAGAGATGAGAATTGTGAGGGTGGGGGAAGAGAGGATGACACGGCAGAGGAGAGATGGGAGGGGGAAAGTGAGCGCAGGTTTCGTCTGAAAGTGACTGGTGGTGGGGGTGGGGGTGCAGGGGTAGAGAGTTGTAGACTGAAAGTAATGAGGAAATGATCTGAAACGTGGAGAGGTGTCACCAGGATGTTTTCTGTGGTGCAGTTGCGTGTGTAAACCAGGTCCAGTTGGTTGCCTGATTTGTGAGTAGCTGTGGTGATGAGTCGTTTGAGATCGAAAGAGGCTAGGAGAGAGGTGAAGTCTGTTGCATGTGGCTTTTCGAGATGAATGTTGAAGTCACCGAAGACTAGAAGTGGGGTGCCGTCCTCAGGGAAAGTGGACAGCAGCACATCCAGCTCATCTACAAAGTTACCCAGCTGACCTGGGGGGCGATAAATGACTACAATATGGATTTTAATGGGGGTTGTAAGTGTAATAGCATGATATTCAAATGAGTTGTTGTTGCATAGAGAAGAGAGCGTGGAGTATTTGCAATTGTTAGAAACGAGAAGCCCTGTACCCCCACCTCTCCCAGACTGGCGAGGGGAGTGGGAGAAGGAGAAATTGCTAGAGAGAGCAGCAGGGGTTGCTGAGTCTTCTGGACGAATCCAGGTCTCAGTCAGCCCCAAGATACTAAGAGTAGAATGAGATGCAAAGGCTGGAATGAAGTCAGCTTTATTGACTGCTGACTGACAATTCCATAGACCCACGGAAAGAGAGAGAGGAGTATGTGAGGATGTGAGGATGGGACGCAGATTGGCAGTATTGCGCTGCCTATTGCGCGTGGTGAAAGGACGGTGCCGAGAGATAACAGGAATGTATTGAAAGCACATGTTGATGAAGGTGAACAATAAGATAAGTAGAGGGAAGAAAAAAGGGGAAGAGGAGATACGCAAGTGCCTTTCTGGTGTCCTTGCTCGGTGGAGTCGCGCAGGTAGAGTCGCTGGTCTTTACCCGAGTCGGTCTTCACACGAGGAGGCTGAACGCTTCCGCTGGCGCTTCCGCGACAGCGCGCAAATTACACAGATATACAGATAATGCTCTCACCGCTTGAGTGAGTACAGCTGTTTCGTTCTGCCAATTAAGTCAATAACGCGTGAATGTGTCAAATCGAAAGTGCTTAGGAGCAAGGGCTTAAGTTACGTGCAAATTCGATTGCTATAAAAATTTAAATTTGTTTCACTCGCGGCTATTTCTCTAAAGTGCCAATGCGTCTAACTGAAATACAGAATTATGTTAAGTTAAAATGAGAAAAATAAAAAGAGAATCGAAGATGGCCTTACCTGGACTAAAATACAATGCTGCAATAACGGGAGAACAGTGTATTCTAGAGAAAACCACTTGCGAGCTGCGTGCCTCTAGTATGCTGCCCGCTTGTCCTAATGAAGTGATCTGAAGCTCTTCTATTTATATCTATCAATTCTTACAATTCTTACAGATGCTGTTTCGTTCTGCCAATTAAGTCAATAACGCGTGAATGTGTCAAATCGAAAGTGCTTAGGAGCAAGGGCTTAAGTTACGTGCAAATTCGATTGCTATAAAAATTTAAATTTGTTTCACTCGCGGCTATTTCTCTAAAGTGCCAATGCGTCTAACTGAAATACAGAATTATGTTAAGTTAAAATGAGAAAAATAAAAAGAGAATCGAAGATGGCCTTACCTGGACTAAAATACAATGCTGCAATAACGGGAGAACAGTGTATTCTAGAGAAAACCACTTGCGAGCTGCGTGCCTCTAGTATGCTGCCCGCTTGTCCTAATGAAGTGATCTGAAGCTCTTCTATTTATATCTATCAATTCTTACAATTCTTACAGATGCTGTTTCGTTCTGCCAATTAAGTCAATAACGCGTGAATGTGTCAAATCGAAAGTGCTTAGGAGCAAGGGCTTAAGTTACGTGCAAATTCGATTGCTATAAAAATTTAAATTTGTTTCACTCGCGGCTATTTCTCTAAAGTGCCAATGCGTCTAACTGAAATACAGAATTATGTTAAGTTAAAATGAGAAAAATAAAAAGAGAATCGAAGATGGCCTTACCTGGACTAAAATACAATGCTGCAATAACGGGAGAACAGTGTATTCTAGAGAAAACCACTTGCGAGCTGCGTGCCTCTAGTATGCTGCCCGCTTGTCCTGTTGGACTTTAGTCCAACAACTTTAGTTGGTTATAACTTCTTAATTATTGCCCTGATGGTCAAAATGGGGATTTTCAATTCTTTAGCTATTGTCTTACAGCCACTTTCTAGTTTGTGATGCTCAACAATCTTTTGCTACGCATCAGAACTATATTCTGTGGTTTTACTCATTGTGATGGATGATTAAGGGGATTTGGCCTTTGTGTTTCCTCATATTTAAACTTCTGTGAAACACGAAGTCATAGCTGGACAGTTTCATGTTCCTAGTCACCCTGGTGTACTAAAAAAGGTAAATATTAATGGGAATATACTTCAGAGATATTTTACTCGTAAAAAATTCTAGGGGTTTCAATAATTGTGGCCAACATGTTTTGGAGAAAAACATTTATTTCATAATGTGATTTCCCCCCACTTTCAATTCTTTTACTTCAATGAAAGGTTAGAATTTTGCACATTTTTTGAATGAAAAATCACAAGGATAATCGATGCAGATTTATTTTTTACAGCCAATTTTGATCATATTTACCAGGGGGTTCAATAATTGTGGAGGGCACTGTATGAGTAGTGCAAGGGTTTTTCAGTGCTTTCAGTCTCACGTCTCTTCCACGCGTCCACCTGGGATATGACGTCACTCAACACTCATAGATAACGACACATTTCATCATCTGTTGGAACGAAAGTGTCTAACTTCTGTCAACCTCATCTACAAGCAAGGACAAAAATAAAGCAATTGAATTTGAAGTAATATCAGTTCTGGAATCAAAAAATCGATTTAGAATCAAAAAAATTATAATTGTGATAGCTAGGTGAATCGATTTATTTCTCCCAGCCCTATTATTTCACATCTTGTCCAGTGTATGGAAGAAAATGTATGACATTTTTTTATGAAAAACAAAAGCTTGTTGAATTGCACTACTTGAAAAAATATGCATTGCATTAAAAGTGCTTGCATTTTAATGCATTTTATCTTTAGGGCTTTCATTTTTATGGGCTGAATTCAAAACATTTCACACTCATTTTCATTATTAAAAATTCAATAATCAATATTCACCTTTCAAATTCCGACAATTAAATTCGACAGGCAATTTTCGGTCGATTTTTTTTTCGCTTAACAAATTTGCTTCCACAAATTCAGTAGTTAAAATTTGACAGAAAATTTAACTTTGCACATCTGGGAACTGCAGTAATAGCAGTAGAGTATCCATGATCTCAATCTGCTGTTAGTTTGCACACCACAAGCGCGTGTTGACAAAGACCAGAGCAATGGGTAGATAGTCACTCATTCATTAAAACGGATTTGCGGAAATGGAAATTGCAGCAAGTGGTAAGTGTATGTGTGATGACTATCAGGGCCAGTATATATGCGGAAAGATGATAAAGACACAAAAGCTGTGTTAATGTTTAATTCAATGTCTTTACGGTTACTTTCCCTGTGTAGCCTACATGTGAGCAGCGTTCTCTACCGTGAACGAGATTATAATGTTATTCCCCGATGCTGCTGTACAGATCAAACGTTAAATCTGAAGTACACATACTGTATATTTCTCTCGATTGTTCAGTTTCCTAAACTTTATATCTTAGCGCTGCGCTGCAGTACTGGGGGTTCCTTCAATATGTCATACTCCAGGATTCCCCTGCCGAAAACGCTTAACGTAGCTTAATGGACTAAATACAGTGATATAAAAAACCAAACTCACACCTTATTGGGGATGTAGGCTATACTATATAGGCTACAGGCAAGCAGATGGACTCAGAATATGAACATAACGTGCAAAGTTTCACGCTAAGGGTTTCACAGTGATATACTAGCATAAAGTTGGCTTGATATTTGCAAATTTAGGGACCGTCTCTAAAGTTACATACGACATTGGTATACACGTTTCTAACTTCAATAGCATTTGAAGATAATGACTTGCAGTCATAAATCTTACTGTAAATGTTATGCGTTGAGGAAAACGTGCCAACGGCATTAAACGGCACACACATCTGTCAAAGCACGACAGGGCAAGAAGCATTAAACACTTATGCTTTTGTTTGAAGCGCTTATAAATATAAAGCATGCTCATGTTTCGGTCAGATTGGATCATGTACCTTTCCCGCAGCAACTCACTCTGTGTATTCCGCTATTTTCCGAATGCAAAGTTTTGAAACCAAATTGATGTTTGTCTCCACAGTGGAAATGATCCTTCAGCCACTGTGGATGTGGTGGATGGCAACGTCCTGTTGGCTGATGGAGAGGAGGTTCTGGGCCTGAGCACAGACAGTCTGTCCCGTCTCAGAAGTCCGTCAGTTATGGAGGTCAGAGAGAAAGGCTACGAGAAGCTAAAGGAGGAGCTCACCAAAGCACAACGGGTGAGACACTTAACAAACGTCATTCACACTCACTGATCTACACTTAAATTTATTAATTTAGCAGATGCATTATGCAAAATTACCTACAAATGACCAACATCATAAGCAATTATTCATACTCTGAAGAGATCAACTATATTGCCAAAAGTATTGGGACACCCCTCCAAATCTTAGAATTCAGGTGTTCCAATCACTTCCATGGCCACAGTTGTATAAAATCAAGCACATAGGCATGCAGACTGATTCTACAAAGAATGGGTCGCTCTCAGGAGCTCAGTGAATTCAAGCCTGGCACTGTGATAGGTTGCCACCTGTGCAATAAGTCCATTCGTGAGATTACCTCACTACTAAATATTCCACGGTGAACTGTTTGTGTTATTATAACAAAGTGGAAGCAATTGGGAACAACAGCAACTCAGCCACGAAGTGGTAGGCCACAAAAAATCACAGAGCGGGGTCATCGCATGCTGAGGTGCAGAGTGTGCAGAAGTCGCCAACTTTCTGCAGAGTCAATAGCTACAGACCTCCAAACTTCGTGTGGCCTTCAGATTAGCTCAGGGATTAGGGAATATTTTGACGATGGCCCCTTCCTGTTCCAACATGACTGCACACCAGTGCACAAAGCAAGGTCTCTAAAGACATGGATGAGTGAGTTTGATGTGGAAGAACTTTACTGGCCTGCACAGAGTCCTGAACTCAACCCGATAGAACACCTTTGGAATGAATTAGAGCGGAGACTGTGAGCTAGGCCTTCTCCTCCAACATCAGTGCCTGACCTCACAAATGCGCTTCTAGAAGAATGGTCAAAAATTCCCATAAAAACACTCCTAAACCTTGTGTAAAGCGTTCCCAGAAGAGTTGAAGCTGTTAGAGCTGCAAAGGGTAGGCCAACTCCATATTAAACCCTACGGATTAAAAATGGGATGCCATTAAAGTTCATGTGCATGTAAAGGCAGGCGCCCCAAAACTTTTGGCAATATAGTGTACCTTGTGTCACGTGTTGTGTCTGGTTAAGACGCAATGTAATTCACACAGTCTTTAAAAATCTACTTCCTCTCAAACCTGGAGTCTGATTGACTAACAGTATTAACAGTAACAGTAACGAATATTACCTTTCAAGTATCGTGTAATATAGCTGTTCGTGAATGTAAAAGGTCTGCAAAGTTTCACAGATTAAAGTGCACAATAAATTGAGCTGCTAGTAATTCCAGTCTTTGTTCCTGCTGGATTCCTCATAGGCCTGTAACGAAATTTGCACAATGCCCAAATATAGTTACCTATATGTGGGCATGTTTGACCTGCCCTCAAACACTGTAGCTGTAGCTGAGGCCTGGAAGAGTTTGGTTCATGTTGTCAATTAGGGGTGTGCAATATTTATCGTCTGCAATAACATCGTAATTGTTGTTTTAACGATGTGCGATTTGACATTATTGAGTGTAGCCTATCCCTCACACACACCCAGAGAGTGCATGCATACTCTACGTGATGCAGTCTTGTAGATTAGACTAGTGCGGGTGCGCATTTAGAGTGCACGCTTTCACTGTGTAATTTAGTCTTTATTTATATCATTTAGTAATAAATATCACAAGAGTGCAGTTTTTCTCCAAATATCAGCATGATACATTTATACAAGTTTAATAAACAAGAAGTTAATATTAAGTGACTTACATTTTAGACACCATATCGCCTGTTTTTGCTCTATTTCGCCAACGAAAATAGTTCAAAACAAAGCCACACACGGCGGTCTTTCCTTACTGAGTGAATCAGCTTTTTGAATGAATCAGATGACTAGGATACATTAAAATTGTCAAATGTTTCTTTCCTTGAATGAATCAGCCGTTTGAATGAATCTGTTCAATCTCAATGATTCGCTCATTAACAGTGACTTGCTGCCACCTACTGCCGGTTTCAATTTCACATTAAAGTATCTTTTCTTGTTTTAAATAATTTTAAATATCAGTATTCAATATTGCAAAGATGAATTTTGTTGATACTAATTTCATTTGATTGGTAACAGCCCTATTGTGTCTTATTTTTATAATTGAATTTGATTAAATGTATGAAATTGACACTAACGATGATGCATGCATATAATTAGGTTTAAAAATGGCTTTATAAAGGTAAACATGCCCATACTAGGTAAAAATCAATTGAAACATATGCTGTGAACTGATCACCACACAGAGTATGAAGAATATCAAAAACTTTAGGAGTCCGCTGTCCACGACAGTCCTAAACCAGCCAAAGTACCAACACAATAAACACACTCAGCAAAATATCGTCTAATAATCGTTATCGAGAAAATCCCAGAAAATATCGAAATATCATTTTTTGTCAGTATCGCACACCCCTATTGTCAACATGTCGAGAAGATGCTGTCTCCTGTGCAGCGAAAAGCATATCTACTCTGCATGCACTTCCAAAACATGAGGACCAATGGCATCGTTACTGTTCTTATCACTGTGTATCAAGTGCTGAGTTCAGCGTGAGTTCTGCATGTTCACGAATCCTTTCATTATTGTTTAAAAACAATGTCAATAAGAGATTCATTGCAAAGTGTAGACAGCTTCATTGATTATAGTGGGATTTTTTTTGCAAGAGTGCAGCTTTGTGTACCTCTATTGCTCGAGAGTGTTTAGAAAACATTATACATATAAAACTGTAATTTACAAAAAAAGCATTATGAAGTATTTCCTTTCTGTTTGTGATGCAGCTGCTGTCAGATTGCTGTGCCTCGTTTACAAAATGAAATACTCAGAACAAAAATGTAATCCGCCGATGCAATCCAGTACGCCATTAAAATAAACCATTCACTTGTTTCCGACGCTGGGATCTTTCTGAAGTCAGTACAGAGTATTTTGAATTAGCTGTTATTTTTATATTTTCTGTTATTTTAGTTTTAATTTTGTTTATATTTTTAAGTGCTTTTGTCTTTTTTTATATATATTTCTATATCACTTCAATTTATTTTTAGTTTTATTTCAGTTTTAGTTTATTGTAGTGCTTCAACTTGTAATTTATTTCAGATAGTTTCCAAGGATCAAGTTTCAAATAAATATATATATTCAGCTTTATTTCAATTAACAAAAAAGTTTTTTAATAATTTCAGTTACATATGCTACTGTCAGTAAAATATTTGTTCAAAGATAAAAAAAATTATACAATTTTTTTTTAAGAATACTGTAGCGTGTGTATGCTGAATCATCCACCCTTTTACATTGATGAGAGACTGAGCCATACATTCCCTGTTTTTTTGTTCTGTTTATCATTTGTGTGTTGTGTTCTGTTCATGTCATTGCATGTGTCTGAAGGATCTTAAGTTAAAAGACGAGGAGTGTGAGAGGCTTTCTAAAGTGAGAGACCAGCTGGGGCAGGAGCTGGAGGAACTCACTGCTAGCCTTTTTGAGGTTTGTTTGCCAAATGACGGAGCAGATCTGTGTGTGTCTGTGAGCACTTGATCGTCTGGAGTTACTCTGAACATTCAGCACTATGATGGGTCAACTCAAATGATTCAAGACAGACCTTAAACACTTATTGACTGCACATCTGTGTATCAGACTCTGTCCACACTATATATACTAGATATATTGCATATTTAATGTATGACGTTAAACAGTAAGAATAAAATAATGTTTTCCACACTGTCTTTTTTTAAAATGATAAATAAACACCTATAATAGGTATAATAGACACCTATTTAACAATTCATAGTTATAATCAGTTATACTGTATGTCCTGAAATATACACTACCGTTCAAAAGTTTCTGTTAATAGATGATCCTTCAGAAATCATTCTAAAATGCTGATTTGCTGCTCAAAAAACCTTTATCATTATCAATGTTTAAAACAGTTGTTAAAAACAGCATTTATTCGAAATAGAAATCTTTTAGAAATAATAATCTTTACTGTCACTTTTGATCGATTTAATGCATCTTTGCTGACTAAACATATTAATTTCTTTCAAATTGATCTTACTGACCCCAAATTTTTGACTGGTAATGTATATTTATTAAAAGTCACATGATTGTCACATGAAGACTTTCGTGAACATGATCAGAGTTTTAAACTCTGAAAAGAACAGGATTCACAAACCATATACCCACATTTTTTACTCGTAATGTATATTTATTAAAAGTCACATGATTGTCACATGAAGATATGAAATGAGTTAGATTCAGCTATAAAGCAGCTCTGGAGAAAACAGTGATGTCATTGTTCAGCTCAGTTTAGTTCTCATCCTATAGTTTCAGCTCAGTCAATTCAATAATATTGCTGAATATTAAGTGTCACCAACTAAGGAAGCCAAAGGTGCCATATTTGTGTACTGATAAACATCTTAAAATAAGTCATAAACATCATCTCCAGACAGTTGTGACATCTGACAGGGAAATTACATCATCCATAAAAACACACCCATTGAATACACCTCTGTGACGTGTGTGTGCTATCAGGGTTGTAAAGAAGTTCACATCAAATCTTTTATCAGTATTCAGCTCTTGACAAGCTTTTGTAGCAAACCCAGAAATTGACATTAAGACTGTTATCTGGCTGAAACTATTGCAACATGTTTTATTGCATCATTTGCTTTTAGGGTGCCATTAAAACTGGAGATGTTACTGCAGATGTTAGACGACTACTTCACATTGCTTTAGCTGAATAAACAAACTCAAGTATAAACATGTTTTTTTTTATCATAAATGTACGAGGAATAATTTTGAGTAAAATTGATTTTTCTAAATAGGATTGGGTTGAAAATATTGATTTCCCATATATAATTAGGGTTGTAACGGTACATGTATTCGTCCCGAACGGTCACGGTACGGACGTAACGGTTCGGGGAATATAGTCAGTCACAGGGGAGCCACACTCCAATCCAGAAGGGGGCGCGTGTGGTAATGCAACGCTATTTGCTAACCACCACAACAGGAAAAAGCAGAAGAAGAATAGCGCATGTGCGCTTGAAAACAAGTCCTCTAGATATTACACTCAAAGGAGTATACTTTGACAAACTGTCATTTGCACTACTCTTCTAAACCTAGCATTGTGGATTTGTTGCTTTTTCCAGTAACTCTTTAGTTTAGGTTCTAATTCTCACTATTAACTATTT
This sequence comes from Leuciscus leuciscus, assembly GCF_965113295.1. Taxonomy (NCBI): domain Eukaryota; kingdom Metazoa; phylum Chordata; class Actinopteri; order Cypriniformes; family Leuciscidae; genus Leuciscus; species Leuciscus leuciscus. The sequence continues at coordinate 27,476,832 of NC_138728.1, read as the reverse complement.
GCTTATTAGCATGCATATTACTAGGATATAGGCTGTTTATTAGTATTTTTTTAATAGTACATATTAATGCCTTATCCTGCATGACCATATTCTAGGCCTACATCCCTTAATCCTACCCAATACCTAAACTTAACAACCTTACTAACTAATAAGCAGTAATTAGGGGTTTATTGAAGCAAAAGTCATAGTTATAAGGTAGTAATAGTAAGAATTTGACCCCTAAACTAAAGTGTGATCATTTTTCCTATTCTACCAAACTCGTATTGAACCATGACCCCAAAACCGAGATACGTACCGAACCGTGACATCTGTGTACCGTTACACTACTATATATTTCCAAATGAATTTGTTTCATATTTCCAAATTAATTTGTATCGAATCGAGATCACATTGAATTGAAAACTTGTGAATCGGAATAAAACACATTGTATATTGTGATACCCAGCCTTATTTCTAAAGTTATTTGAGAATCTTCCTGATTTGAACAAGTGTCCAACTCCGAACACTTTAACTGAAGTTCATCTTATTATGTGGAGTGGACAGGGTCAAACATATGACATGCCTACATTATGTAGGTCTTTATACCATATAAATACAGATGTGCTGAGTGATTAGGTAACCCGCTCTGAAGTCTCACTTCCTCTCCTCTGTTTTGCTTTTCATACTTTCCTCATACTTTTCCTTTTTCATGTCTTTCTGTTTTCCTTTGTTTGTTTTTGCTAGTCAAAGTCCTTGAGTGTCCTCGTCCTCTAGCGCTGCTCTGCGAGGTGCCTCTGATCTGGTCTGTTGTGTTAGAGGTTTTTTACAGACGAGTTTGAGTTCGATCTGATGTGTGACATTCTCAACAGGAGGCTCATAAGATGGTGCACGAGGCAAACCTGAAGCAGGCCACTGCGGAGAAACAGCTGAAGGAGGCGCTGGGAAAGGTGAGTTATGCTGACATGTGTTTTTTGTTATGGCTAAATGTCAAAACAGCACTTTCTACATGACTACAAATCAGTGAGCTAAAGGAGAGAATACAGTGAGCTCAGAGAAGAAACGAAGCTAATCAACATCTCACTAAACCGGTCAAATTGGTCACAAGAAATGTCTCACAGTATGACTGAACTTAGGGTACATTTACACGACAATGATATGCTTAAAACGGAGAAGTGTTTCCTTTGAGTTTTCCATGTACAGACAACACAATTGTCAAAACGATCCCAATTGACACGGATCCGAGAAAACAACTAAAAACGCTGTATTCTGCTGCCAGGCCATTAGATGGCGATGAAACACTATAGACTGAACATTATAATATGTTAGCATGTGCATGACGTTTTGTTGTTTACATGGAGACTGTTTTCAAAAACTTGCACTTTGAAACTCCTTTTCAAAAGTTTGCATTTTCAGGCACCCAAAACGGCGTTTTCGTGTAAACAAATGAAAAACTTTTGTTTTTAGTTTTAGTTTTAGTTTCAACTAAAAACTTTTATGTTTTTAGTTGAAAACGGTGTCGGGTAAATAGCCCCATAAACTGCAGTTATTGATCTCTAATGTTCTCTAGCATTAAAGGTGGGCCTTATGACCAAAACCTAATATCACTCTGATTTTAAAAGTTATAATTTTAACAGTAACAGTATATTTTAAAAGTTATTGTTGCTGTAAATTTAACCCCAGAATCTTGTATATTACATTGGTCTATAGTAATGTCTATTTTTCCATAATCTGGTGACGTGCATACTTAAAAAAATCTATCACAGTGAATTTAACATGACTCATATCCAATGATTAAGTGCAAAATCAGCTTCACATTTGGAAACACTTGAGTTTGAAATAGACGTTATAAACGTTATAAATATGACTAGATCTGCTCAGTGTGACGCTCTGAGCAGGGTTAAAAATGAATGTTTGTCATGTACCAAATGAGAGTGAAAGGATGCTTTGGTGGGTAAATGAAGCTGAGGTACTTTTTTTTTATATGACAAAAATGACATGAGTGAATCAAATAAGATGGAAACAATCCACTTTGAAAAACTAGGTAGGAAGGACACTATTTTATTTTATTAATGGTTAAATAATGGAAAAATTAAAAAAGATAAATATGAGGAACTACAACACAAAAAAACATTGTAAGTTCACTCTTTTTTGCATTTTGTTCAGCATCTTGCACATGACCCTGTTCTAAAAACACAGCGCTTGAGTTAAAAGAAAATGTTTTTTTCATTCCACTACCTTGCATATCACATTTTTAAATGCAAAACATGTTTTTGTGAGATGTGATATTTTGTAAATACCTGAACTTAAACCCCTCTTAAGTTTGTAATCTGAGAAGACCTTCTCTTTCTCCTGGGTTCAGATCGACGTTCTGCAGGCTGAGGTGGCTGCTCTGAAGACTCTGGTCCTGTCAACCTCTCCCACATCCCCCTGTAGGGAAATGCCCCCCGGACCCAAAGCCCCCTTTAAGAAAGGCCACGGTCGCAACAAGAGCACGAGCAGCGCCATGATGGGCAGCCAGCAGGAGGTTGCGGTAACGCAGCCCATTGTACGTGAGTGTAAAGAGGTTTGTATCTGCTTGTGTACGTTTGTGTGAGTATCCAGAGACATTTCCCATATACCCCTGGGGTTTGTTCCGTGTCAACTACGATGTCTTATTAATCACAACCATCAACATGTATTTTTATCTTTCTAGTTGATATGTACTGTAGATGAATCTCATGAGAATATTTCCAATGTCCTTTCTGACTGCACACTAAACCAAACATACTGTCCAATTTATGAATTAATCGCTTAATTACATTGAGTCATTCACATTAATTTCTTTATCAAATTTCAAAAAAACATTTTTCATATGCAGGGCTCCAGACTAACATTTGAGTGCAGTAGCACCGATGCCACTAATTTCTACAGATGGTGGTGCCAGCTCCTGATTTGGTATTGCTGGGGGGGATTTCATAAAGTAATCATAATAGTCCATTTAATCAAAACTATTGTTATGCAGTTAGTGCAGTTACTAATAATATAACGTTGGTTAATTGGAAATTTGACAGTAAAGCACTGAGCTTGAATTGAGATGCAGATAAAATTAACTTTTATTAATAATATTAGCATTAATAAACCTATTTTTTTTATAGGGAACATTTAAATATTCTACTCTTATTAAATGTACCATTGTTCTTTTATAGTATCATATTGAACTGACCGACAGCTTCAATGATTATAAAAGGAGAACTCTTCACTTGTTTTCTGTATAATTCAGTTATAATTTGAAGAAAAATATTTTTTTCAACCTTCAAAGGAGGATATAGCTGTGTGTCGTCAACATTACAATGATAATCAATAATGTTTTTTGACAAATAGAAACTATTTGTTAGAAACTAACACATATAGGGAAAACAAGATGGGACTTAGAATGGAGCCTTGAGGAACTCCACAAACATTGAGAGCAGCAGAAGAAGAGTCATTTCCCATTTCTACAGAAAAAAATTCTACTAAATTGGATGCTCTAATTCCATGCTCTGTAGTGTTAAATGTTGTGGAAAGATCAAGCACAGTACATACTATAGTACATTGAAGCTACACAATATACTATAGTTGTGTAAGGTACAGTCTGAAACTTACTTCAAAGTTCGCTGATCATCTTCCCCTCAACCAGTGTTCTGAAATGGACTATAAAAGTTGTTATAATGGTGGATATTAAATAGTATATGTGTGTTTTTGTCATTTGTTAGGTGGATTCACTGCTCTTCACAGAATTCAAAGCATGGAAAGAGGAGCCGAACCTGGAAAGAAGCTGCTCCTTCCTCGAGCGCATTTACAGAGAAGACATCTACCCATGTTTGACGTTTTCTAAAAGCGAGGTATGCTTCTGCTGTCATCCTTCTGTAAGACTTATGAGCTCCTCCTTCTACTGTTAATATTTTATGAACATTAGATTCTGTAAATGATTAGCTGTAATGAACTAAACAAACGTGGCTGCTCAGCTAATGGTTGAGAATCTGGACTAACAACTGAGATCTTCAGCTGCTCTCTGGTGGTTGAACCTACTCATGAATTGCTGAAAACATGGATGTCAGCTATATGAAAATGTAGTTTGCAAAGAGACATGCACATGTATTGTGAAGTAATTCACTATAGACAAGCTACCTAATTAAAAAAGTAGTGCTATATACCTAATGTAAAGTAAATAACTGCACTTAAGCCAGGGTTGTCCAAACTTTTTTTAAAGGGGCCATATATGATGTTGGGATACACACACACACACACACAGGGCTCCAGACTTACATTTGAGAGCATTGGCACTGGTGCCTCGAAGAATAATATTAATATTGCATGTTCACATTTGCAGTACAACTTCTCAAATCTGTCACTGCAATTTCAAATCTTCGCACCTTGACTTTTGCAACTCATTTCGCAATATATAAGATGCAAAACTAGCTTGTGCACTTGCAAACTCAGTGGTGGCGAGAGAGAAAGGCGGGGCAGGGGGAGGGCGCAAAGGAGTCATTTTATTGGTTGGCGCCTAGCCGATGAATTGGGACTTCTTTTGTAAGCGATGATGTCAAGACATCCGCCTTTACTGCAGTAAGCAATGGTATCACTCTTTACAATGTCGGACACATAATGGCAATTCATATGATTAGCCTTTTGCTTGACAATGTTATCAAACAGCTGATAATGTGCTGCTAATGTTACACAAACCATGTTCCCATTCGCCATTTCGGTGCATCAGGCTGGCAGCCTTCTAACAATCATCAGAAACGCTTTGAACAACTCAGAACTTCAGTGGAGAAAGGCATATAGTTCATCATAACATCATAATATACATCATACACACGCTATGTCGCTAAATCTACCCGATTTTTCATTTCAACAGAAAAATATACCGGGTAACCTGGCATTTCTCGAGACTCCATTGCTCGTATTAGTGGTGCAACGGATCATCATTGATCCGTGATCCGTTCGGATCAATATCTTCGGTTCGGCACACACGTGATCCGCGGATTAATTTGGTGGTGGTGGCGCAATGGATAAGACACATGCCTTTGGTGTGAGAGACCCGGGTTCGAATCCACTGTGAGACACCAATGTGTCCCTGAGCAAGACACTTAACCCCTAGTTGCTCCAGAGGCGTGCGACCTCTGACATATATAGCAATTGTAAGTCGCTTCGGATAAAAGCGTCAGCTAAATGAATAAATGTAAATGTAAATGTAAATTTATGAAAAAAAAAAAAAGTTGTGCGCATGTTCAGTCCACACACAGCGTGGTCATGGCGAGCGGACGAACGGAGGAGCTTGAACGCCCCGCGTCATATAAATCCCCTGTATGGGAGCATTTTGGCTTCCCTGGAACACGCGTCTATTTCGCTTCAAACGCTCGCTTTATCATTATACGCGCGCGGCGCGTCCTATTCGCTTTGGACGCGCGAAAGGATTCAAGCTGTTCAAGCATCGAACTAGACGCGAATTTGACTCTCTATTCGCGTATGGTGTGAACCATAGACTGTAAAAAATATGAACGCGGCAAAATGAACAGGCTGCGATGTATGCTGGAATGTGTGTGTGTGTGTGTGTCAGACAGAGAGAGAGAGAGAGAGAGAAAAAGAGAGAGAGAGAGAGAGAGAGAAAGAGAGAGAGAGAGAGAGAGAGAAAGAGAGAGAGGCACGGGCGCGATCGAACAATCACACACACACACACACACACACACACACACACACACACACACACACACACACACAAACACACGCTGTTTAAAAGCAAAAATTATCTCATCTTTTGGACATTATATTGCATTGGTTTTCATTTCTTGTCCTCAAACAGAGTAATCTGTTTATTTTGAAGTTACACATTCTACATTGATTAAAAAAGAAAATCAAATGTGTTTTTAATGGTAGTATCATTTTATACAGAAATAAATGATTTATAATTCAGATGAGAATAACGTTAAAGTTAATTAAAATTTTAAGGAAACAAATATATTGATCTGAAATATAGCAAATTAATTTTAAATTCATTCAGGTAGCCTACAATTACCAAACATATGTGACCCTGGATCACAAAACCAGTCTTAAGTAGCACGGGTATATTTGTGGCAATAGCCAACAAAACATTGTATGGGTAAAAATTATCGATTTTTCTTTTATGCCAAAAATCATCAGGATATTAAGTAAAGATCATGATCCATGAAGATATTTAGTAAATTTCCCACCTTAAATATATAAAAAATATATTTTTGTGAGTGGATGCAGCACAATCGCCTATAGAAATGGACAACTTTAAAGGCAATTTTCTCAATATTTCGATTTTTCTGCACCCTCAGTTTCCAGATTTTCAAATAGTTGTATCTTGGCCAAATATTGTCATATCCTAACAAACCTAATATCAATGGAAAGATTATGTATTCAGCTTTCAGATGATGTATAAATCTCAATTTAAAAAAAAAAACACATAAGACTGATTTTGTGGTCCAGGGTCACATATCTCAAGGTCATTTGAATAAAGGGTGACAGTCTTTCATTATCAACTGTTGTTGTGGACTATATACTGGAGAAGTATTTGTTCTCCATTTGAGTGAGATGTTTTTATGTGGCTAATTGAGCAAAGTGCTTCCATATATTTTATTATTAGTAGTATTAGTTCAAGAATAAAATAAAAATATCGGATTGATATCGGTATCGGCAAATAGCCGATATGCTGCGGCATCGGTATCGTATCGGAAGTGAAAAAGTAGTATCGGGACATCCGTGGAAACACATCAAGCATGGCCACGCATTTGAAGCGACATCACCTCAGTGTTTCACTGACAGGAGCTCAACGTTGCACAATCAGACCGGGCTAAAGCCATCACAAACGCTATCAGTGTGTTTATAGTCACGCTTCATGGAATGAACCCGTCGCACACCCACTGTTGATTTTATATATTTTAATTTAATATTTTAAAAATGTTAATAAACAAAAAGACAAAACTTGTGTTTATTTGTCTTGTCTTTTTTTTTTTTTTGATCCGAAAAATGATCCGATCCGTGACTCTGATCCGAGAAACGATCCGAACCGTGAGTTTTTTGATCCGTTGCACCCCTAGCTCGTATGCTATAATGATTTGCTAAAGCCCGCCGGCACGTTGACCTGATTGGTTACAAGGTAGTTTGTGACGTCAGAAACACCAGCAATTTCAAACCGCGTTTTTGACACTGCAGTTTTAAGGAGAAAATATTCAACAATGGTGTTGTCATTTGAATTTGTACATGGTTTGCTTTAAAACTAGTGGTGGGCCGTTATCGGCGTTAACGTGAGTCTCTTATCGCGCGATAAAAAAAATATCGCCGTTAATCTATTCTCCAAGTTGGGTTGGGAGATGGCTCTATACTACACAAGCTATGATGACGCAATCTACCCGCGGCCGCGAGGTAAACCCGGCTGCAACGCATATTCGTCGTCATCTTAAGTAAACACGGCTGAAAGTGAAAGCTGGTGAAAAAGATCGGTGCAACATCCGATCTTTGGACTTGGTTCGGGTTTAAGCCGTCAGACGAGCAGCAGCAAACCATATACAGAGTGTGTGGGGTAACAGTTCAGTAAGTTAACACACGACTAATCCGTTCTACCACCTCAAATTCAAAACGAAACATGATATCACTGAATACCAGCGCGCGCGTATTATTCCCATTCCAATATATCTTAGTGGTGTAGCACATAATCTCGATTTTAAGAATCTTTGTTGTGTTTCTTTTTAACTGAAAAGACATCAGTTAGACAATATTCTAATTTTAAATTTGGGGTTTCATAAGCTCCAAGCCATAATAAACATTAGACCTACTTAAGTCTCTGCAGCTAGTGTACTTAAATTTTATTTATCTGCAAAATTATGTTGTATACTTACAGTTTTGCACAATATATGTTCTCAAAACTACATACACCCTTAAAAAAAAATACATTCAGCAGTTGTTTAGCATGGGTCTGTGTAATCTGTTCTGAAATGGTTTTATTATAATATACTGTATATCGTTATCACAAGAGGCTGCAATGTATATCACAATATAGATTTTAGGCCATATCGCCCATCCCTAATTGATAGCCTATAGTAGTTGATAATAACATAGGCCTACCTAATGTTGCCTACGGACGGTAACAGTACAGTAGTAACCTTTTACAGTCTATGAGTAGAACAGCTTTCTCAAGCAGTTTGTGATGCATTTTGGAAACAGGAGATGAGCCCCTGGTCTAATGCGCCACCTGGCTTGAGAAACCCGTTCTCAAAGACTTACTTTTATAGTCATTATTTGGGTAGCACACATATTATGAATGCCTTCGGCAGAATTCAAATGAGCCATTTTAATCTAGATTAATTTCAAAATTAATCTAGATTAATCTAGATTAAAAAAATTAATCTATGCCCACCTCTATTTAAAACATATTAAAAACACCACATAGCCATATAAACAACATTAAAAACTTGATTTTCACCACAGGGGGTCTTTAAAGTCTTACATTTGTTTTCGAAAAACAAATAGATACCCTGTTTATTTGATATTCAACATTAAAAACATCATACATAGCAGATAATCTTGTGTCATATATTGCTGAATAGAACAGTAAAATATAACAATTTATTTCAGTTATAAACAAATGTACACATGTAAACAATACACACTTAGGTCTTTTTGGGTTTTCTGGTTTATTTTGTAAGTTGTTCTTGTGTTCAGTAAAACGCTCAAATTGCTTTTTTTACATGTTTTTTGGACTCTTTGATAAAAAGCCTTTAGTGGCGTAAGGGATTATCTTATGGTTAAAGATTCAAACTAATCAGTGAATCATTTATAAACCAGTTTATTAAAACGGCGCATGCAAACAAACAAAGCCTCAGTAAACTGAATCAGACTCTTCCAAATGCATTTTGAAATGTTAGAAATGTTAATGTGAATAGATCTGTGCGTGGCTGATGTGTAGTTTGTGTGATCCACAGCTTGGATCGGCGATCCTGGAGGCGGTGGAGCAGAACACACTGAGTGTGGAGCCGGTGGGATTCCAGCCGCTGCCGGTGGTCAAAGCGTCTGCCGTCGAGTGTGGAGGACCCAAGTGAGTGTCACCCACTTCACTGACACGAGGCCCGGCGCTACATTACTCTGTGGAGGAAGTCGTTTTAGAAATCCAGATCACTCCTAATATGAGCCATGTATCCTGCAAATAAACAATGAATGTGACAATGGCATCAAATGCATTTAAGAAGTAGATTAATGGTTGCCTTTATTTGTAAACTAATTTATTGTGTAACACTTTGTTTTAAGGTGACGTAGTTACACATTACATGTACTTACTGTAACAGTACTATTGCAGTAAATGTTGGTAACACTTTATTTTACAGTGTCCTTGTTACATATGTTACATGTACTTACTATAGTAACAACAGTAAATTATGCATAATTACATGCAACTAACCCTCAACCAAATCCTAATCCTACCTAACTCTATAGTAAGTGCATGTAGTTGCTTAATATTACTCTATGTAACATAAACATATCACATATCAATAAATATTACTCACTATAACAATGACACCTTAAAATAAAGTGTAACCAAATTTGCATAAACTAAACTCTAAACGTAATTCTATAGTAAGTACATGTAGTTAGTAAATATTACTCCATACATACTTGTGTAATTACACTTCAACAACGTCACCTTAATGTCGGCATGAAATGGAAGTTGCGATATTGTTTTCTTCCCTGTTGTGATGTATATTCGAGAAAAATGGCTTCTAGAACAAACAGTATCATGTGTGTACATTTAGTTAATTATTATTAAAATGTAAAAAAAGACTAATGTAAAATATACACTTTCCCTACTACATTAATTTACATTTAATCAAACCGTTATTATTAGATATGTATCTGAAGTTTGTCAGATCCAATTTGTTATTTTTATTTCAGAGTCTGTCTGCATGACTTTCATTCGTCATTCTTTTTTTCTGTTCTTTTGTTGGTTTTGTTCTTATTCTGATGGGCTCTTCCTGTGGCAGGATGGCACAGACTCTTGTGTAAGTGAATCGTGATGAGACCCTCGGTCCCCCGATCTGGCCCGTGCCGCCCTGTGTCTGTGTTTCAGGGAGTTGTGCTTCATTTAGTTATTCACCCAGGTGTTATAGTCGTAAATCCCTCCTCAGATGTCCATCAAGTTTGTGGTATAATATATTTCTAATTGCTTTCAATCTCTTTCCCGCTGTGTAGGAAATGTGCCCTGTGTGGTCAAACCAAAACCTGCAAGCACAGAATCAAGTTTGGTGATTCCAGCAGCTATTATTACGTGTCTCCGTTCTGCCGCTATCGGGTGAGTGTCACATTTTTTACTTATTATTCGATAAACATTCTATTTACAAACGGCCGCGCACAGTCTTACAAATGTAGATAGGCTTCACAACATCTTCGTTTAGTGAAATATGGATGCTTTGGGTTGATAGATCTTCAGAAAATATTTTATTTATTTTTGTTTGTGTTGCAGATTCAAATGAGAGCAGCATAATTATGTGTATAGAATTAATGGTTTGAATATCAAAATCAAATGTATTTGACTTAAGACCATCCTACCAAATTGAGCAAGTGGATAAAAAGAGCAAATGCAAAGAATTGACCGTGAAACCTACATTCGCTTCAGCAGATTCGGCCTCTTGAGAAGATGACTAGATTAAAGACTCTACTGAGGAAGTCTCACCTGGAGACTGAGGCAGACCAAAGACAAAACCTCAGAGATAAAATAGAGACTACCGTTAAAGTCCCCCTGTGGTGAAAATCAAGTTTTTTATGTTGTTTATACGTCTATGTGGTGTTTTTAATATGCTATAAGACAAACCATGTGCAAAATCATAAGTCAACTCCAGTGCTGAGTATTTTCTCTTTAAAACTGCAGTGAACCAAAGACAGTCTCAAAAACGTGGTTTGAAATCGCCGGTGTTTCTGACATCACAAACTACCTTGTAACCAATCACGTCAACGTAGGGGCGGGCTTTAGCATATCATTAAATATTCTCTGAAGCAGGGGAGTCTAAGAGAAGCCAGGTTATACCGGGATATTTTTCTGTTGATGAGAAAAATCGGGTATATTTAGCAATATAGTAGGTGAATTATGTATATGATGTATATTACTATGTTATGATGAATTATATTTCTTTTGCCACTGACATTCAAAGGTGTTTAAAGCATTTCTAAGGATGCTGATTTTTAGAAGGCAGCCGACTGACTCTGAGATGGCGAACGGGAACATGGTCTGTGTAACATTAGTAACACATTATTAGCTGATTGATAACGTAGTCAAGCAAAGGCTAATCGTATTAATTACCGTTATGTGTCCGACGTTGTAAAGAGCGATACCATTGTTTACTACAGTAAAGTTGACCCGACCGAGTGGATCTCTGAGTTGGTGCGAGGCCGGGGATAATTTGCATATTTCATCCTTGTTTGGAAAATGTTTATGTAATGTTTATGTTTTACAAGTTCACCTCCCCATCCAGTCTTGATAAATATTGTAAATTAATTTGGCTTGCTATATGCTTGTGATTGTCAGGAGTGAATGATTAGGGTCAATTACCATAAACATTATTAGTCAAATCCTTCTAGTGTTGATTGTGTTGGTACTGTCATAAGCTGTTTCCATCCAAAGTTGAGAATTTAACTTATGCGTGAAATTGGAATATTGCATAAAGCAGTTGTGAATAAAGCACTGTTTCCATCCAGTGAGTCGAAGAGAACAAAATTGTCACTTCCTGGTAAACTGGCGTAAATATCACTAAGAAAAATTGAAGTTTTTCGTACCTACTCCTCTCAGCGCGCAGACCAAACTCTATTAACACGGTCATGTTAACTTGCTTTCGGAGGCGGATGCCTGCTGTTTGGTAACACAGTTGTGTAAGAGAGTTCTTGGAGGGAATTAAACAGAACCACTTTGACGACAGACTTTGCATTTCAGAACGACTAAAAGAGCATTTCAGATGCTCTGCAACGTGTTCGGTCCACTGGTTAGTCAAGTCATCCCATTCCATCGCAAAGTCACGTCTTTTTTTATGCGCATCAAGGAATTTATTCTGTTAATGTGTTTCCATCGTAGTTTATGTGCATGTTTTCTTATCAGATAAAGAATGTATCTGACTCAGTTGAGCGCATACGTATTTTTTACGTGCATTTTTAGAATTTATGCGCATCTCCATCCAGCGTTTTTTTATGCAATATCCCAAAATGCGAATAAAAATAGGTGGATGGAAAAATAGCTATAGTAAAGATATTTCAAACTTATATCAAAAAAATTTAATAAATATATAAGTATTTATTTCATAAATCTGAAAAATAATAGATATATGTGAAGAAAATTAAGCCTGTTATACCATAATAAAAGCATAAACTGAATTCCATACATCTGACACACTTTTCTTCTCTACCTACCTCAGATTACGTCCGTCTGCAACTTCTTCACCTACATCCGTTACATCCTCCAAGGACTAGTCAAACAACAAGATGGTAAGCTAATAACTTATAGTAATATTTAATATATAATATTTGATCTTATAGACTTAGATCGTTCAAAGCTACAAATCAGCATCCAAGCTTGATGCTGTTTTCTGCATGGATTTAATATAGTCATATACTGTAAGTATCCGTTTTAGTTTTAATTATAAAATGATTTATGGTTTTACAGTATGAAATTATCATATATTCATCTGAACATGAATATGTGCAAGTTCTTTACCAAAATATATTTTGATAAAAGCTTTATTCAAAATTCAAGTATATTAAAAGATTACAATTTTTTATTTGACAAATTTGTAATATTGCGGAATTGAGGCACGGATCAGGGTCAACTGTGTAAGTATGTTCTATATAGTATGAATGTGTTGCCATGTTGTCATTATCATGTGACCTACCAGTGTCATTTGTGTCACTTCACCTCCATTCATAAATCCTCTCCCGTGGGCTCATGGGATAGTAAAGTGTGCACACTTCAGAATCTCGCCGGTAGTAGTAGGTCATCCGGGGACTTTCCGCCTACTGTTTTTTGAATACTATGTATTCGCACATACTACTATGTTGGCGTACTGTTTTTCACATACTATATAGTAGCGAAGTATTCAATTTCGGACACAGCTTAGGTCTTTAGCTAGTGTTAGCATTGCTGTACTCTGTATTCTTACAGCTACCACAATGGTGATAGAGACTGCACTGCCACCTATTGACATGGATCAACTCTAAGTTTTACATAAATTCACTGATAAGGGATGAATTACTCAAATCAAGTACAGAGACCATAACAAAATATTACTCCAGTAAAAAGTACTTATTTTCCATTTTACTTGAGTGAAATTACAAAAGTACTTTATTTATTTATTTGTATAGCTTTTTTTAAATTTACATTTTATTACCAAAACATAATTATGATCAAAATCATACAGTGGGGAGAACAAGTATTTGATACACTGCCGATTTTGCAGGTTTTCCTACTTACAAAGCATGTAGAGGTCTGTACTTTTTTATCATAGGTACACTTCAACTGTGAGAGACGGAATCTAAAACAAAAATCCAGAAAATCCCATTGTATGATTTTTAAATAATTAATTTGCATTTTATTGCATGACATAAGTATTTGATCACCTACCAACCAGTAAGAATTCCGGCTCTCACAGACCTGTTAGTTTTTCTTTAAGAAGCCCTCCTGTTCTCCACTCATTACCTGTATTAACTGCACCTGTTTGAACTCGTTACCAGTATAAAAGACACCTGTCCACACACTCAATCAAACAGACTCCAACCTCTCCACAATGGCCAAGACCAGAGAGCTGTGTAAGGACATCAGGGATACAATTGTAGACCTGCACAAGGCTGGGATGGGCTACAGGACAATAGGCAAGCAGCTTGGTGAGAAGGCAACAACTGTTGGCGCAATTATTAGAAAATGGAAGAAGTTCAAGATGACGGTCAATCTCCCTCGGTCTGGGGCGTCATGCAAGATCTCACCTCGTGGGGCATCAATTATCATGAGGAAGGTGAGGGATCAGCTCAGAACTACACGGCAGGACCTGGTCAATGACCTGAAGAGAGCTGGGACCACAGTCTCAAAGAAAACCATTAGTAACACACTACGCCGTCATGGATTAAAATCCTGCAGCGCACGCAAGGTCCCCCTGCTCAAGCCAGCTCATGTCCAGGCCCGTACAGTACAACCACAAGAACACCATACCAACCGTGAAGCATGGAGGTGGAAACATCATTCTTTGGGGATGCTTTTCTGCAAAGGGGACAGGACGACTGCACCATATTGAGGGGAGGATGGATGGGGCCATGTATCGCGAGATCTTGGCCAACAATCTCCTTCCCTCAGTAAGAGCATTGAAGATGGGTCATGGCTGGGTCTTCCAGCATGACAACGACCCGAAACACACAGCTAGGGCAACTAAGGAGTGGCTCCGTAAGAAGCATCTCAAGGTCCTGGAGTGGCCTAGCCAGTCTCCAGACCTGAACCCTATAGAAAATCTTTGGAGGGAGCTGAAAGTCCGTATTGCCCAGCGACAGCCCCGAAACCTGAAGGATCTGAAGAAGGTCTGTATGGAGGAGTGGGCCAAAATCCCTGCTGCAGTGTGTGCAAACCTGGTCAAGAACTACAGGAAACGTATGATCTCTGTAATTGCAAACAAAGGTTTCTGTACCAAAAATTAAGTTCTGCTTTTCTGATGTATTAAATACTTATGTCATGCAATAAAATGCAAATTAATTACTTTAAAATCATACAATGTGATTTTCTGGATTTTTGTTTAAGATTCCGTCACTCACAGTTGAAGAGTACCTATGATAAAAACTTCTACATGCTTTGTAAGTGGGAAAACCTGCAAAATCGGCAGTGTATCAAATACTTGTTCTCCCCACTGTATACAGTTGGTACTCAACCAGAATAATACTTTTACCGCCGCCGTTCCTGCGGGATTGTGGGGTGTGTATTTGCTGCCTTTTACAGCTAAGAGGTGCTACAATCACCGACTTTGAAAAGTGTCAGTTTATTCTCTCTATTGCGTAATCTGCTGCGGCTCTTTGAGAACTGGTAGCAGATAAATTCAAGCGAAGTACTGTAGTTAAACGGATTCATAATCCCAATACTGAAATTACAGTACAAATTTAGAACTGAAACAAATGTAGACTTCTATTATTGCATCATATTTAAGCAAAGTAGGCTAAACGTTAACATTGTGTGCCCAGTTTTTCTATAGCTAGAAAGGCAATGCATGTAAAGGTTATGTGTCTTATACTTTGTGTTATTTTAATTTGTTAGTAGGCCTAGATTTATGAACTGAAACATAACAGTGAAATAAATTAAACTAAATGATCGTAAAATTAAAACATTGTCAGGACTTGCTAACCGATGTTAGTCGGCAGCATTTGTGTTTTAGGATTAATTAAGAATTAAATAGGCTTACTGTAGGTTGTTATGATTAGCATCATTTTCTTTAATAAATAATGAGAACATTTCAACATAAACATTGCAATAGAAAAATGTTACATCAATGAGGCTTTGTGTAAGCATAAGACATTAAGCTGATGCCCATTAGACGTTCAGGCGATAGCTGTGTGGTCAACGCTTCAACGTGCCTCGCGGTGCTTCAAGCGTTCTGAGTTCGAATCTCAGCTCTACCATCTTCATAATTTTGTTTGTAGTTTAATAGGCTGTTTGTCAAAAATAAAAACTTCTGAAATGTTCATTTATTGATTCGAAACACGTTTCGGAGCTTTGTTATTCATTGTCTGTAATTTTTATTAATAGGCGTTTAGACGATAACATTGTACCCTACATGCTGTTAACCGATGTTGGTCGACAGCGTTTATGTTTTACCGTTCTTGATGGTTAAATTGGTAACAGATTATTTAGGTCAAGAATTTTGTTTAATTAATAATTGCACATTACATCAATTTGCTACATTCCAGTAGAGCCTCTGTTGCGCTGCACAGACGACCCGAAGGTGCTCTCGAAGGAGATTATCAGCCAATCGCACCAGAAAATCACAATGGCCTGAAGATGATGAAGATTGTCTTTAATCTGCTAAATTATTGTTTTGTGAATCATTCACGAAATTGAGATGACTGACAGTGATACCCGGCCATAGCAACGAAAGAAAATTTTCAAAACAGATCCATACTTTGAACAAATAAGAAAAAAGACTGATTTTGTTGACTTGGCTACCAAAAATAACAGACTAACTAAATAGTATTGCTTTCAATATAAAAAACAATGAAAATGTAAAAGAACACTCAAATTAATTCAGTTTAAATCCCCATCTCACATTTCAAGCTTTAAATAAAGAGTCGGTACAGTTTATTTAAAACAAGTCGAGTTTAGCGTTTCACTTTGCTATGCAAAATTAGAAATAGAGAATCTTATTCTTGCAACATTTTAAATTTGTATTGACTAAGAAATTGCAGCTTTCTTGTGTACAATTAAAACAGTAATTGTACACTCTTTATTTAATAATACAATTATTATTGCAGTAAGTAAAAACATGCAGTTTCAACTCCACCAAATCTTAGGTTGTTTCATTATTGTACAGCAAATGTCAATAGCTCTTTTTAAATTTTTCATGTTTGTTGTAGGCAATTGCTCCTGTTTTGCACCTGGTGGTCATTTCGCGAACGACTTTGAAATGCGACTGGTTTATTTTTGCCGCGTGACTTTGCTGCGGCGGTAATGGCATTCTGGTTGACTACCAACTGTACCATCATATGTACGCACACATACAGCGAGTGCAAAATATATGTCATAAAAGCCGTTTTTTTAGGATCTGTGTTAAAATGACAGTGAACGTAAAGCGAAACAGCATTAAATGTATTATTTTCTTTTTTGGTCTGGACCAAAAGAACGAGGAGAACCGAACTACAAGTGTGAACACCCTAATGTCCAAACGGATCAAATCCTGATTAAACGGATTAGAAAAGGTTTAAACCACCATAATCGAAATGAAATTTAAATCGGATTTGGCCAATTCATTCCGGTTGACATGGTTACATGTGACTTTTTTTATTCCGACTGTGCTGCTTGTCCAATTATAATCAGATTATTAGGGTCTATGTAAACACAGCGAGTGGTAAAAATAAACATGCATAAGCAGATGTTTGTTCTTATGAAGGTTTCCCCTCTAAAATTGACATAATGCTGTGTTTTTCCAAGCAGAGCAGATGTTCTGGGAGGTCTTGCTGCTACGGAAGGAGATGTCCAACGCCAAGTTGGGCTATTACAAAGACGAACTGTGAACAGAGCCATAACAGTCTTGGGAACGTCATTGTCTTAACCTGGCCCACTCCTTGACATGATGGAGTTTACCTGTCCTGTCAGAGTGGCTTCACAGGGACCACCGCACCTCATCATATTTATTGAAGCAGAAGGACGAGAAGACACTAAAGCATGAACTGTAGCTGGAGGTTGTGTTCTCTCTGAAGAATCTTTACAATGAAGGATGAAACACATTCAAATAAACGTGTCTCAACCTCTCTTAGATTGAAGTGTTCAGTGCTATAGCTTGCTGTGTGCTGTTGTGTTTGTGTATCTGGAATGTTCTGTTTGTATCCTCTCAGACCACCGTGTGTATTTCCTCATGAGTCTCATCTAGCCTCCTTCATTTTGATTTTAGTGCCTTTCTGGAAGCCTGAATAAAGTTCTGCACCTCCAGAGGAGTATAAACGCTGGTTTTTGTCCTCATAAAGTGAAAATGCAATATATCAAAAGAAAGAACAGACCATCTGCTTTTAAACAAAAATCCCATTTTATTCTAGCTTAATCCATTATTTTTTCAATAACGCTTGAATGTGGGTACGTTTTATATAAAAATGCAACATTTTGAGTAAAAAGCTGAGAAAATCATGTAATCATCAAAGACTACATCCAGGTCGGATTCAAAGGGATGAACAAAACAGGAGTAGATCGAGTCCATCAACACCTCCAAAGCTTGGACAGTCCTATACCTCGTCCTGTGTCGACATTACATTCAGTAAAATTAGGCAGTTTGGATTTATTGATGATCACAATATTTTATTTATGCATCTTCTTACATATTCTATCACTTGTTTCTGCTTCTTCTTTGCCTGTGTTTTGATCAGGAGCAGTGTTGCCCGATTGAGTCAATGATTTCCAGCCAACTCCCAACTCCCACCCAGTCCAAGAAAAACCCACCCAAAACTTTAACTGCCAAACTAATGTGATATCATTTTATTGCCATGTCAATCAATGTTGATAAGCACAATTTGTATCTCCTTAAAACAAAACAAAAATGACAAAATAAAATGAAAATATATACATTTCCCAGGAAAACAGATCAAAACAGGGAAAATACATTAAAGAGAATGACGAAAATGTCCAGGAAACTACGTCAAAACGGCAATCAAGAAATTAACCAATGACTTTGACCCTCGTAAAACACATGCATAATTTTCTGTCAACAGTAAGAATAAGCCAATTTAAGTGCAAAAATTGCCCAATATAAGTGATCGGAATAAGCAACGTAATAGGGGTTATGCGGAACGCCCAACGTTCGAACCGTAAAAACAGGTATAAGCATTTCCGGTTTGCACTTCAGTACGCATCTGCAGCGGTAGGTGATCTCTGAGGTAACTTATTTTTCGCTTTTTTGTAATACAATTCTTATTTCTGTTTTAATTCAAATGTCACGAATGCTTAAGTTTCAGAAAAAAAATGTTTTATAAAAAAATAAAATGCAGTCTTCATTTGATTGTTTTAATCGTCTGCAAGCAAATATAAAAGGTTAAACTACTGATAGCATACTAAGTCTAAACTAACTTACTGATAGTTAGCCAACTCTACATCGGGTGCCATTAGCAAAAGCTACATATTCTAACTTACATACCTTCATAATCATGAATAAATGAGGAGGCGTAAAAACGTAAATCCTTTATCTAACGGAGTACTCGGGGCTCTGGACGTCCGTTTGGCAATACGATGTACATCTGAAATGGATAGAATGGATAGCTCCTGTAAACACCGGCTATAAAAGGTCGCCATTCCTACGCTGTGTTTACCTCAGTAGCTGACGACCGGAAGTAGTTATACCCGTTTTGTAGAACCCGGAAGTATGTTCCGCATAACCCCTATTAGCAAACATTTCACACACACCACAGCCAAAATGTGGCATTCGTTGATGCATACTGTACGATCAAAAAACAAGAATGCGCTAACCTTTTTGTCCCATATTTGATGTCATATTATTTTTGCTCTTAGAGCTGGTTATATTTGCTTTGAGTCATCTCCCACCACAGGTGTAATACATGTCTCCCACTCTTTACTGTAGATACAACTTACTGTATATTTATGCCACTTTGGCATAGCGAACATTTGAATATACAGCTACAAGTTATCACGCTAAAAAACCATCAGTCATGAATGATCACGTCTGCCTGCTGATCAGCAACTCTAGTGGGCCTGTGTGTTTAGTAACGTCATGATGGCTGATTTTATGGAGTACATGTACACTTGCATTTTGTTTATTAACCAATTAGACTATATAACATTTAGATGTTTGAAAACCGCCGAACTGACCCCAAACCAGCCCAAGTTGTCCACCTGCCCAAACCCATTTTTACCCACACAATTAAATTCAAAGCTGCCCAATTGGGCAGGAACCTAACCATCTGGCAACACTGATCAGGAAATTTAGTACCCTTTCATAAGACGCATAATGGCACCCCCTGCTGTATAACATCAAAAACACAGAAAGCCGTTTCCATAAACTGCAGGGAAAGAGTTTGCTGAATCAAACTCGTGATGTGACCACATATCTATATAAATGACTTGATTGCTCATTTGCATTCTAAACTCCCATCAGGCGGTGAAGCCACCGGAAGTGTTCGAGCGGCCTTCTTACTATTCCCTACCGACAGAGGGCATCATTGACTTACAGCCAAAAAATTGACCTGCAGCATATCAGTCGCACATGAGTAGTTTTTAGGATATACTGTATGTATGTACATTAATTGATACTTCGAACATTATCTGCAATGATCTTTTTGGGCAGGAAAAGGCCCTGTAATATAGAAATCGGCGTGTCTTCTGCATACTGGCGGCACAGGTAACAACTCACTAAAAATTAAGAAATCTATGTAATTATGCAGGAAATATTAAGCATGAACATATTTCTGGGATTATTAGCAGAAATGTATTCGAATAGAGATTAAATATTACAATACATACAATCCCCTATTACTAAATTACACAATATTATTATTAAAAAGGTTTACAATTAATCATCTTGCTCAGAGCAACAATGCTAGGAAATAAAGCTTCATGTCACAAATGTGTAAATGAGTAGACAAGGAAGTGGATCTAAACGCAGGAATACTTTAATAAAACACATAGGGAAACACTTGGAACAAGTACACTTGGAACAGCGAGCCAAGCTCCGCAGCCGTCTGAGCTTGGACCGTATAGTGTATACTGGACCAACATACTGAGCCAGGGTCCAGCCGGTATAATCCTCCGGCATCAGTTGGGCGATGCTGTCATCCAGCCCGCTCCAAAAATAGTCCAGAAGCCGGGTGTCATCAAATGGCGCTAGATGGCAGCAAGCTGAAAGCCCGTCTAGATCAGTCCAAAGGCGGCATCCAATAGAACGGGTGAAGGTCTCTGTGTGTTACAGTTTTTCCGCATGGCAAAGTAATTTAATTCTATTTAAGCTTTTATCTGACTCCATTTTATATCTGACTCCATTTTATCATGACCTCGAATTTAAGTTAGATTGCCAATTGGTTATTGGTCAATTATATAATAGTTTAGCAATACATTTGATTGTTCGATTTAACTCTTTACTTATATTTTACCCATTCATAATAGGAAGCTTTGTTGCTCAGAGGTCCTTATGCCTTGTTTAACGTGGGTCTCACGATCACAAGCTCGCCAGCTTCGGTCACCAAACAGAGGTAATTGCTATATACCTGAGATCGGTTACATTCATGCTTACACAATCAAACATACTGTGATATAGCCACCATGGAATTGCATACACTTGAATTTAACGTAACGTTTACTTCAGTAGAGGTACGGCCACTACTACAGATATTTCAACCAACTTTACAATAGCTTTGGATTGGACACTTATTTAAAGTAACATTAAATTAAAACAGGTAAGACATACCCAGATTTAGATTGGTCAAGCAGTACTTTTGCTGCCCTAAACGAAAATGCACTTCTTGTCTTTGTAAAACCAAGTACACTTGAATTAGTGCCAAATATTAGTAGTCACTAATCTGATGCAAAACTTGCAGTAACTTACGAATCCGTTTAATATACTTGGGAAAACAATTTCAGAGTCAGTCGGAATAAAATCAAATGTAACAATTTATTATGTCAGGTAAATGGATCATGCCAATTTCATAATCAGTTCAAAGATAACAAATACAAAACTTCAAATGCTCTGGAATAAAGAGAGAAGATGCGAACCTGACATTCTAAAATACATGAGGAGTGCCTGCATACAATCCGCATAACGGGTTAATTTGAGTTACAAATCGCCCTGAGCTTTTTGTTGTATTTCTTTATATAGACAGAAACTTTCACATGGACACATTTGCTAACAATAGGAATTTGCATTCAGAGTTTACATCTTTTTGGGAGCAGAATGCCATTTGCCTGGAGGACCCACCCCTTCTCTATGAGCAAGTTATCTCTAAACTCTTAAGAACTTTATTAACTTTTGGTTGACTTCTTTGGGAATGACACATTTGTACCAGTCGCACTGAGACATTTCAAATGATACCAAACGTGTATGATACTGTATGATAATTATTCACACTAAACCATATAGATTTTTGGGTGAATATCTGGTGATCTCAGCATGAGAGAGAGACAACATGGGGAGGTGATTGACTCGGGGATGCTAGTTTCTCAAGAGAGAGTCAAATGTTAATTTCCAGGAAGGTCATTTGTCTTCTCTGGAGTGGTCGTTCCTCAAGCAGACTGGTTGCATTTCTCTATTTTTACAAAGCCAAGAACTCCTCCACGTAATTTTCGATGGATCGGCCGCCTTTAAAAATAGTGCAAAGCACTCTCACAGGGTCCTGGTTACTTTCTGCTAGATTCATTATTTGGTTAGTCTTTCTGTCACAAATGTTTAAATGAGTAGACAAGGAAGTGGATCTAAACGCAGGAATACTTTGATAAAACACATAGGGAAACACTAGGAACAAGTACACGTGACGAAACACCACACATAACACCTACAATGACTAACAAAACAAGTGTAAAACAAGCACTATATTTACACAGGGAAGACTAACTTAACAAGATAACAAGGGGTCATGGTAAATGGGAAACACCTAGTAAAACTAATCAACATGAAAAACTACAAAGAACTACAAAACATGGCACAAGACAGGAAATAATAAAAGAGGGAATACATGACACTTCATGACTTTAAGTCCATAAAGCTCTCAGTTGATTTCAGTTAATTCAGGCTGGGAAATGTCATGGATCTGTTAATGTCAGGGCCAGTCTGTTCGTGGATTGGTTTTCTTCCCCTAAGGAAGACCCCTGTAAATGCCCGATCAGCTCTGTGCTTTCCTTCCTGCAGGAGAGGTTGGAGACTGTGTTCATTTTGTTGACGAATAATTTTCGTCATTATTATCGTCTACATTTTATCACATGACAAAAACTATGACGAAAATCTATTGACATTTTCGTCAACAAATAAAAAACTAGACGAAAATGTTAGGGAGAATCGATTTGGAAAGAGATACGGTCAGAACTGATGTCCTGCGTGTGTGGTAGAAGCGCACATTTTAATTGTAACATGTTGATCTGTAAGGCAGAACTGTATTTGATGGTTACATTTTCTCAAATTTGTGTACTGGAAAATGAATCCTACTGCTGTTTTATTATTTACCAAACCATTGAAATACTTTTAATACACAATAAGCTGTAAAGAAATATCTCCTGGTGATAAAACATCATAACAACAGTAATGACAACCAGTGGCGGATCCCGGCATAAGCAATATAGGCAGACGTCTAGGGCGGCATGGGGCACTGCCTGGGCATGGTGCACACAGCGTTCAGACACGACTTTCTTCCCTTCTTTAGGCAGTTTCCTAGGCGTTATTCTAATGACAAATGTCGAGAATGCATCTATGTAGTGCACAAGCATGACTGAGGAGTCTCTCCACTCGCAGGCCAATTTGCTTCGAGTTTGCTCTTGCTCAAAACTGGACGATCCCTCTCAAATATACAGTGTTCTCTTATAAATGGGCTCTGCTCTCCCCCAGATATTTGTGTGTGCATACTCAAACTTTCCTGTGCACTCGTGCATCTCTATCTAGCTTATTTTTAACATAAGAAATTTTGTAAATCTGTTATGGTGCTTGATAATCCAAATGTATTTGTTATCATATTATGTTATTATTATCAGAATTATAAACACACTGGTTTGTAGTGCAAATAGTTCTTCCAGTTATTTACCTATAGTGGCTAATGAATCAGAAGTCTGGAACATTCAAAGAAAATAGCTTACTTCTGCATTACAAATTAATCAGAATAGACTTCCATGATTGGCATGTCTGATTTCGCATTGGGCACCAAATAAGCCAGAACCGCTTGAACGATATGATAAACTATATAACTATGAGGATTCTGTCTTGAATATGGTCCATATACAATAACTAAGTATATTTGTTTCTCTCATCGTAATATTAATGCTTTTGCTCCATTATTTGCTCCTGTCAAATCCACAGTGTCCAGGATATCATTGATCTATTTGCACAGAAACACACCCATCAATCCCTTCAGCTCTCGCAGCATGTCTGTGTGCGATTACCTCATAAAGCAAAGCTTCCTTTATGGCCTCCTACAGGTGTTTGCTCGAATGTGGGTGGATTTTGTCTCTAGGGTCAGTGAACAAAGTACATGCGAGACTGCGCAACAGCTGCCATTTTCAATGAATAAGAACTTCTTTTTCTCTTTCTATATACATTATTATTTATTTTAATGTAGGAATATATAGGGGCCTTCACAAGAGACCATCTATCTGTGGTGTATCTGGAGTTACTGATGGATTACACTTGAGCTGCTCACTTAAATGGGTCGAAACCAAAAGAACCGACATCTAAATCTAAATTCTGGAGGAAAAGGTAGAATCTATTTTTGTATAAACCGGAAAAAAAATTGAAATGTATTTTTGTTGTCGTCATATATATTATATTATATTAGCAGCTAGTAGTGATGACGTTAGATTTATGGTTTTTGATTTACACCTACATTACATTAAGAAGCTAGTATAAGTACAGGATTCTCTTAAGTTGCTGTTTCTGTTGATCAGATGTGTATGTGTAGTTTGCGCACAGTCAGATCACCAAAACTGGCTGCCGCCATTCCAGGCCAAGATCACTGTGAGCCTGTGTTAACAGGGCGTATATTTTCAGTTTTGTTCTATTTTGACTTTAAAATGGTCAACATTAGTTGACGCTATCAATGATTACAACAATATTATTGAAGTAGATCAGTCTAAACTGAACGTACTTTGTGTGAGATCATACAGTTGTGTTTGTCACATTACATTAGCGGCACAACGAAAAGGAAATAATGCTGTCATGTGCTTGACACGAACAAGCTTTCGATCTTTCTCAGTTTCTCTGAATTGGGGAAAGGTAAAGCGATAAGTATTTGAGTAAGTTCATGCTATCTCTCCATGTCTAAGATACAACCTGTCCTGTGTCTTTCACATAGGGAATTTACAGCAGTTGGTTTAAAATAAGCAGCACTAAAAGAAATTCAGTTGACCCGGAGCTGATCCAATGGATGTTCTTGGGGAAAATGAAGCACTGCAGCAATTTTTTAATGGTAAGACACCTAAACAACATTCACCTGTTTTTCCTCGGATCATATTTTCATGTTTTTTTTTATCTTTTAGTTAAACCATAAATAAATGAACATCATAATAATGATATATTTTAATGCATAATTCATATTCTTACATAGTGTAAATAATACAAATACAGTAATACAGTACATGTTCCTAAATTTCTTCAATGTAAAAATATTCTTTTGAAATAATCTTTTGGGTTTGCAAAAGGTCAGTAAATATTACTGTGCTATGTAATTGAATAATTTGGAAACTGTAACTGTTTGCTTCTTAAAATGTATGTCAGTGTATAAAAAAAGTGTATATCAGCCGTTATCTCTGAAATCTGGTTACAAACCAGGAATTTGTTATTATGTATTTATTATTTTTTACTTTATTTATATCTGCAAACAACCTACTGTAGATTAAGAACTATACATGTTAGTATTTCATGGAGGTTGTGTTTTAACATGGTCTTCACAGCATTTATAAGCATAACAATCATATAATGTAGGTGGCTGTAATCTATACAGTATGAAGGTACAGTTTACTATATAGTTCAAGGTCACGGATCTATAAAACAAGTCAGAAGAGCAAACAGATCAAGGCCCTTTATGTGAATACACATTTATTGTCTCCTTGCTGTTTCTATACAGTATATTATATCTAGAATTTAAATGTATTTTATCACTGTACAGGTGAAATAAATAACATTGTTTATATCATTACAGTGGCACCTATAAAGGGGTGGGATATATTAGGCAGCAATGAACAGTCAGTTCTTGAATTATTGAGTTATTTGGCAGGTGGTTTTATTGTTGTGGTTGCTCAGTTTCCGCCTGCTGTAAAGCTCTCTCAATCTGGTACTGGTTGTTTGTGTCTGTTCCATCATCATCAGTGCTTTCCTTCAGTCAGTTCAAGCCAATCTATGATGATTGTGCGTTCAACCTGTTTTTCCATTCTTGTTATCCTCTAGAGTGGTTTTTGTCTAAAATTTGTTTCTCAGTCCATGATCGGGGACATTTGTCTGAAGTGTCAGTCGATACTTTAGTTATCTGGAATGGTGGCCTTTGGAAGCGGTCTCTGGATCAGATCATCTGTGTATTGTGAGAGGTTCTTCATGTCTCTTTCCTTATTTGACATTATTGTGATGTCCATGTATTTGATGATTGGTGAGACATGTTTGTGGATCTTTTGAAATTTGTGACCCTGGACCATAAGACCAGTCACATGGGTACATTTTTTGACATTGAGATTTATATATAACCCAAAAGCTGAATAAATAAGCTTTCCATTGGTGTATGGTCTGTTAGGATAGGACAATATTTGGCCGAGATACAACTATGAAAATCTGGAATCTGAGGGTGCAAGAAAAAGAAAAAGAAAAAAAGAAAAAAAAATCGAAACATTGAGAAATTCGCCTTTAAAGTTGTCCATTTACGTTTGCAATTGTGCTGCATTCACTGACAAAAATAAATGTGTTACATATTTACGGTAGTAAATTTACAAAATATCTTCATGGAACATGATATTTACTTAATATCCTAATGATTTTTGGCATAAAATAAAAATCGATCATTTTGACCCATACAATGTTTTGTTGGCTATTGCCACAAATATACCCGAGCGAGTGCGACATGTGACTGGTTTGGTAATCCAGGGTCACGTTTCTCATAAGTGTCTAAGCCAGGAAGTCTGTACTTCATTTTGTCTACAGAGGTAGATGGTTGCAATGTTAGGAGTCTTGACCTTAGAACTATACAACTTATGAGTGTAAGCCCTGCATTCAATTACAAGCAGTTAATTATAGTTGAGACGCCATTCACATACTGTAGCTATGGTTACAAACTTGAATATTGTAATAATCAAGAAATGAATTTCTTATGACATCATAATTAAAGCCACCATGCCATCTGATTTCAATGCGTAAACATTACTTAGCGAGTCAGTGTTCTTATATTTGAAGTCTCTCCCTGTATATCAACACAAATGTCATTTTAATGGTTAAATAACCTAGCCTGACGTCGTCATACTCAGATTCTAGTCAGAATATGAGTCTGATACTGCTCCATTGGGCTGTGATTAAGGGGCGTGTTACAACCATAGACAGTATAAGAAATGGACACAGCGACCCCATAGACTTCAACGGAGAAAAGTGAAGCAAATTAGAAGCACTCACTTCCTGATGGCTGAGCGTACTGCGCAGCCTCAAACTGAGCTTGACGACGTAGATGTGACGTGAGCCTGTCTGACAGTTGTAAGTCTTCTAGTAGCTGTGCAAAGGGAAATCTGAATAATTCCCTTCCGAATCTTGCAGAGACGGAAAGCGTGAGTAGGAGCTGTCCATGAGCTAGGAGCAGGAGCAACTTTTTCTAAGTATTCTGATTAATTATTTTGTCATTTTGTCTCCACGTCCCCCCCCATTGCCTTTGAGCTTCTCCTCCTGTCTATACGGTAATTTCTCTACTGTGCGACAGAGAGTCGCATGGTTATGACGCAATCGTTAGCCTATTTTTACAAAACCGGCTTCTACAGGGCCATAGTGTAAGATACAAGGTAAAGGAGCCTTTTATACATTGTCGTGTTTCTTTAGAAATAAACAATGGACAAATGGAGTCTTTAAACGCCTCAGATGTAAAGTTATTTGCTGTCAAAGTGACGGCAAAATGAATGGAAGTCAATGGCATGCTAACCAATGGCGGCCCCCGGGGAAGGTACGCTTTCCTGGTGCTGGATTACCCCCATGGTTTCAACCGAACCAGGAAAGATAATGCCTCTGCACTCAATTGGATAGACCTACAACCAATCAGAGCAACGTGACGTATGTTCTTCATTCATCTTTCCAATTGGCAAATGCCTTGATCGCGGTTCTCTGTTCCTCTTTTTAAATTAATGTGCCGTCGATATCTTCTATAACAGACGCGATGGCGGAATCTACACATCTCAATTCTCCAGCGGCAGCCGTCTCTGTTGTAAACAAATTCAACCCAAGCGCTCTTTGGTGATGATTACGTTACTGTTGTTGATCATCTGTCCATCATTGTATAAAGCCCGCCCTGACAATTTGATTGGTCCGAACAGCATTGGTTCGAGCATAGTTGCTACACAACGGTTCAAGTCCAGACCGAACTTCCCGACCTCAAATGTTGTGGGCGGGACTAAGTTCGGCTGGTATCCAGGCTATAAATAACAGGGTTCCCGCGGGGTCTTAAAAAGTCTAAAATTCTAAACTTTAAATGTAAGGCCTTAAAACGTCTTAAAAACAGCCAGATTTTCATCCGCGGTCTTAAATTTCATTTAGTCAGGTCTTAAAAAGGGTTTATCCTCGTTTATTTCCAGAAACGCTGGCCGCAGAAAGTTATTACAAAGTAGCAAAAAAAGTATCTAGTGCAGGGTTCTCCAACAAGTCGCTCGCGGCCTGATTGGAGGTCGCTCGCCAAGAGGCCGTTCACACGTTCACACGTTCACATATCGCGTCTTTTGCGCGCTCAAGTTTGTTCAAATGTAGGCTTGCGGTAAGCGTCCTCATAATTGAAGTGACGCACTCGTTTTTTCCAGGCGCTGTCTGAAAGCTCAGTCAACAGGAAGGATGGGGGTGCACCCAAACACTACGGGTGTTTTTCTCTTCTCCGTAAATAAATCTTGTAGCAGAGCTACAGCAAGCGTTTTTCGGTGGTGGAAATCTATTAGCTACTAAAACTTCTTTTTCTTTGTCTTTGTGGAGAGTGCAGTGCATGGTTGCATAGCAACGACAGACGCCACGGGAAAATCGGACCGAATTTTACTATTAATAATAAAAGATAAGCTAAAGTGCATTGTAAATGTCAGTAATTTATCTTTTTTGACTCATACTTTTTATAAAAGATCATTTAAAGTCTGAAATATGTGAGGTTTATCTTTTTATAAAACTTTTTTTGTCAAACCTTTATTTTAACTTGTACATGTTAGTATGCAAGACATTTTTAAAAATGTTCATTTTTAATGGTATTATTTTAATGTTTATGTAAACAAAAAGTGCATATTGATGCGAAATTTATTTGTTATTTGCTGGTTTTCGACATAAAACTTGGTAAATTGATTTCATTGTATAGTATTAATACTTTTTGAACAGGATTCTGTGATAACCATGATAATTTTTGTCACTATAATCATGAAATTAAATGTTCATGCCATTTCATCTTTAGTTATGATCAACTATGATCAACTAAAATCAACTAATTATGTTTTTTTTTTTACAGTATAGTATGCAAAGTACAATTTTCTATAAAGAAATTATATCTGATTCTGTTCTTTTCTCTGACACGCGTTGTTGGGTGTGGAAGGTTACTAATGTGATTTATCTGTAAATTAAATTAATGCTTTTTCAATTACTGAATTCATTGAAATAAAATGAATTCTTTGATTTGAATATTTATTTGGTAATGCTAAATTTCATCTTTATGGTCTTAAAATGTCTTAAAAAGGTCTTAAATTTGACTTACTGAAACCTGCAAGAACCCTGAAATAACCATTATAAGCAAGTAAATGGTTATTTATTTAAAATTGGGAATTTTCCCTGCCTATTAAAAGTGTGAGCAAACTACATATTGGCTTCAGCAAATGTTAAAAGTGCTCATTCTGAAATCTGAATACAGGTTTATGCTTTTTTAAGGTATGTGCATACAACTTAATTTGCCCTTGCAGCCAACTGCAACTTGCATTCACTGCAATTATGTAAATATGTTTTACTACTGTATTGTTTTTATTAGTACAGTAACTTAATTTAAATTATTCTAAAGTGGTTTGGTCAACAGACAGCATTGTCCGTGTACCCTCTGTTGTTCAGATCACATATTTAGCTCCGGTCTATTTAACGGATCTTCTATCGCCCTATAATCCATCGCGCACTTTAAGATCACTAAATTCAAGGCTTTTGGTCATACCTAGGATATTCAGAACCACCAAAGGAGGGAGAGCATTTTCACATTTGGCTCCAAAACTCTGGAATAGTCTTCCTGATACTGTTCGTTGCTCAGACTCGCTCTCCCAGTTTAAAACTAGATTAAAGTCGCATCTCTTCAGCCAGGCATTCATATAATCCCACAGTTCAAACTACAATCCGGCCTCTAGCTCATAAATGCCAGAGGAGAACTGGCCCCCGACTGAGCCTGGGTTCTCCCAAGGTTTTTTTTCTCCATTAGGTCACCTGATGGAGATTTAGGACACCATTAGGTCACTTGATGGAGTTTTTCGGTTCCTTGCCACTGTTGCCTTTGGCTTGCTCAGTTGGGGATATTTTGGGGATATTTAATTTAATTTTATCAATCAATAAATTCCTCTTGAAACAAACTTTGTTGTATTATTTAAATTGAATACTGTGAAGCTGCTTTGATACAATCTGTACTGTGAAAAGCGCTATACAAATAAACTTGACTTGACTTGACTTGACATACTCCTCCATTCCGGCTTCCAAGGTGAACGCTGGCGTTATTAGCTGCCGATGCTCTGGGGGAATTTTATTTTAGTTGTTTTATTGCTATTTTAAAAGCTATCATCTATCTGTCATCCACCTGTGTATTTACGCTGACTCAGTGAGTTTGGACCGTTACATCGGTCGTTACTATCGGCGCTACTAGCCTATCTGTGCAATGCTTCTTGCGGCTGCCGGTTTGTCTGCCGGTTACTGACCTCAGATTTTCCACTCGAGGTGCCTCTGGCGCGGCAAACAACTATGAAGATCATCAAGTTGTTTGAACGGATTAATTACATCTGGGTCATCCTTTCTGCTATATACAAACCTGCAGTGTTGATGTTCCAATATTCTGCGGCGGAACTTATCCAGCTCCACTCCAGTCTTTTTGAACTTCCGTCAGCTTTACATCCTCACCCAGATATTGTATCAACCACGTCGGAAATACAACCACCGTGGGTCTAGTTGGAGCTATACCATCGATGACTCATGCTCAATATGGTTATTCTGGTCGTCTAATCCACGTCCAGCAAGGAGGTCCACACAAACTGTCAGTCATGGTGTACTAACCAACCTGGCCAGAACGTTTAGATTGTAAAACAATCTCTCCTTTGGATTACTCAATGTATGATCACTCTCCAATAAAGGACCTCTGGTGCATGATTTGCTGTCTGACTCTTAGTTTGGTTTCCTGGCAGAAACGTGACGATTTCCTTCATCTTAACTAGTCTGTTCCTCCGGGGTATGTTTTTGTTTGTAAATCCCGCGCTACTGGACGGGGAGGGGGTTTAGCAATACTTCATAAAGAAAAATGGAAAGTATCTCAGCTAACTGTACCTACATACTCTTCATTTGAATCCATTTCCCTAAAAATCAATGGGGCTATTCCTACTATTCTCATGACTATTTACCACCCCCCAAAGTACAATAGGCTACTATCTTCTTAACGGAACTTTCTGACTTATCCATGTTTCATGTCTTCAAATGTAATCATGCTGGGTAATTTTAACATGCATATAGATAATGTCAGTAATGCAAGTACAAGGGATTTTGTATCTTGTCTGGAGAGTTTTAGCATGCAGAAATTTACTAGCTTGCCCACTCATTCAAACGGGCACATCCTCAATCTCATTTGTTGTTCTGGCATAAATCCTTATTATGTTACCCTTTCTGATTTGGCCATGTCAGATCATCTGCTGGTGTCTTTTTGCGCCCAACTGACAGTCTTCCAGATAAACCTGTGTTGCTCTCTCACATTTCAGAACATTTAGGACCTTGATGTGCTGATCTTTCTACTGCTGATGCGCTTATTTCCTATTATAATAATGGACTAACTGTGATTTTGAATGTTTTTGCACTTGTGAAAACCTGGACTGTTTCTTTAAATCATTCTGCTCCCTGATTTAACCCTGAACTTTGTGAACTTAAAACTAAAGTCTATAGGTTAGAGCGTCTGCATGCCAAATCTGGTTTTACTGAACACAAACAAATGCTTGCTGACTATATTCAACATTACATGGATGCTTTGTCTAAAGCTAAATCTGACTATTATTCTAATATAATTGGAGCTACAGTAGTGAAGGGAACTCTAAATCTCTCTTTTCTGTGGTAAAAAGTATTTTACGACCACCTGACTCTTTGCCATCAGATATGTATTCTACCCCACTACATGACAGTTTTATGACATTTGAGTCTAAGGTCAAAATATTCACCAACAATTACTTGCAACTAACTTGAGTTATGACTTCCATTGTCCAGTCTTTCATGTGCCCTCACACTCTGCTTTCTCTACTTTTTCTTTACCAACTGCTGTGGGGATACTGTGTCTGATCCAGAAATCTAACTCTACTAACTGTTGGTTTGACCCTTTACCAACTCGCTTAGTTAAAGCCTGTTTACCATCTTTATCTCCATTAATTACTAAAATTATTCACTCTTCACTTTGTAACCATCCAACTGAGAACTCTCAGAAGGGCACATCACACATCAATTTATAACAAAGGACTCTATTGACTATAATGGCTTTAACCAGACTCAGAAACACTCAAACCATAAGTCCAAACACAAAAGTAGATGCAGAAGTGTTTATATCAAATATTCCACACAAAACCATCAAAATAGACAGTCAACATATGAAGATAGTTGCATGTTTTCTTTGTTGACATGGTGAATAAAGATTAGAAACCAAGAAACCATTGTCCAAGAAATGGCTTTCCTTAGAGGTCTTTGAGAATGGTGCAGGTGAAGATAGGGGTTTGTTAAAGAAGAAAGGAGCAAACAGTCCAGTAGATATTCTAGCTTCAATCAATTCAGGCTTCAGTTTAGGATACGTAGCAATAACGGTATCCTTGCAGCACTCAAACATCCCTGTTATCAGTTGACATCATTTTTTCCAATGATGATATTGGCATAACTCAGTAAAATCCCCACAAGAAACAGTATAGCATAATAGGAAATAAGAAAACAAAATGTATATCAAATAAGAGTCCCCGAACAAATACTGTCCCTCTTACCAAGATGATGCAAGGTATATGATTTCTGCAAATCCAGATATGTGTTCATATTTAATATATCCTGCATAATTACATAAAGATTTATATATTTTGTGTTAGGTTAATTTCTTGTATTGGCAGTGTTCAGTAGGCACACCCATCTTAACAGTTGCTATATACAGCAGTGTTTCCCTTACCATTGTTTTGGGAGGGTGCCATTGTTTCTTATTGCAATTACTGCAACAAGACACAGGTGTAAGTCATTTTGCACTTGACCTACTTGCCGCCGCTCGTCTCCCCACTCTCTCCACTCTCTCTCCCATCGCAGACCTCGCTGAACCACACCCAGTGGCGGATCTAGAGATTTTTTTCCTGGGGTGGCAAAGGGGTGGCATGAGGTTTCAGGAGGGGGGCCATGGATATTATTCATAATTTAAAATGCTACGGTTTTCATTGAATGTGTTTTGTTCTCTACACTACATTACATGGAGTGGGAGTCAAATCAGAGATGTAGCTGGGTTTTTGGATGGTGTGGGTCTTAATTTGTGAATTGTGGACCCTTTCTCTGTGTAATCACTATCAACAGTCTGTGTAGTCTATACTTAAATTGTACTGTGTGAAAAAGTAATTATTGGGGGGGTTTGGGGGTATGCTCCCCAGATAAAAAATAAATAAAATAAAAAAAGACCCCTCAAATGATGTCTTCTAGTGAGTTTTGAGGAAATATGGACAGATTTAGTCATACAACATAAACCATCAATAGATTTAGGTTATCTGGATTGAAACAAGATTATAATGCAGGATTGTTGCAATGATAACCATGACTGTCAAAAAATTTCCCTCTGATTCAATAAAGACTCAGTGAAGTACCTTTTTAGTCAAACTTGTTTTTGGATTTATTACAATATAACGTACAACAATTTAAAATGTACATAAGAATGTAATTCATAATCTCTCTCTCTCTCACACACACACTCTCTCTCACTCTCTCACTCTCTCTCTCTCTCTCTCTCTCTCTCTCTCTCTCTCTCTCTCTCTCTCTCTAAACTGCTGATCACTTTAAACTGCTGATCACTTGAGGGCAAACATCAAAAACACAATTTTCTGAGGCAAGACCTCAAAATCCAAAGGAACTATGGAATTCATATTAACTATAGTTTGGGCATTTCAGCCCAAGATAAACATTTAAATGTGCTAGGCATTTGTGAGGCTCCATACTGTATGCAGAAAACATACGAAAAAGAACATCTTGAAATGAAAAACACTAACTTGATCAAATTATAACCTAATGCAATTTTCTTATTTGCAAGATGCTGTTATTTTATTGCACATGACTATTAAACTGTACAGGTTAAATCAATTGCAGACGGCGGTTTCCATGAATGCTAGCAAAGCGTTGAACAAACTCGTTTAAGTCAACTGCTTTTGCACGGTCACTCTCAATGCTGAGCACAGCTAAATGGGACAATCTCTCAGTTAGCATAGTTGAGCGCAGGTGATTTTTTACGAGTTTTAGAGTGGAAAAACTGCGCTCACATCCAGCTGTGGTAACTGGTAAAACAGCTGCAATCTTGCATAAACGATGCATCTCATAATACACCTCTTTAAAAGGGTCCAAATAACCTAGCAGTTCAATCAAAGATGAAGGGCAATTTTTTCCATCTCTTTTACTCCTTGCAAAAAGCCTCTCAACCTGAGTGAGTTCATTTTTCAGATCCTCAATATTTGAGCCATATGCTTCAGCAAGCAGCAAGACAATATCCTCTTTTAGGAAGTGATTGCTAACTGGGTTTAGCCCCTGTAAGCCTTTCATTATATTGCAACTGGGCGTTGAAAAACGCTTCTGCATTTCCCCAATAATGGAGTCCATTATGGGCAGGAATATGTTTGTTCTAAAAGCATCCTTGCCATTAACTTGGCTTCTGTGACCAAGTGTGGATGTGACATAACTGTAATTTAGTGCTCTGGGTGTCTGTTTGGCTCTTTTTAGTCTAACAGTGATGGGGATGTTGCAGGTTTCACATGTGTGGATTACTGTGTTCCACAGCTCATTAAAGTACTCATCCTCATTGCGATGCTCTTCAAAGGTCTCCCTGAGGGTCTCAATTAAGTCTACAGCACTGAGGAGATCCAAGTTTGGGGACTGTAGCAGCTCAGACAAAAACTTTACGTCACCAAGCACCTGTCTAAATACGGCAAGTAGCCCAATGAAGTTCAGGTCAATTTGAAACATTAACCCTCGGGCCTTCGTAGATCTTTCAGGATCAACCTCATGTGATATGTCATCCAACACTTTGAGTACTGCAGGCAATCTATCAAAAAGGTTCCTACAGGCAATGCCGCGACAGGCCCATCTGGTGTCGCTGAGGCTTTGAAGTTCTCTAGGGGGGCCACTAAACATCTCCGCTTGTACTTCCATCCACTTTTGATGGACATAAGAGCCGGAAAGAAACACATACAATTGCTGGAGCAAAGTAAAAAACTCCCCAGCCTCAGGGACCTTTTTGACGCAATCGACAATGACCAAATTTAAGCAATGAGCATTGCAGTGGACATAAAAAGCATATTTGGCCACCTGTTTAACTCTTGTCTGCACCCCTGAGCACCCCACTCATAACTGCAGCGCCGTCGTACCCTTGGCCCACTAAATTCTCCTTGTATTCAAGGCCATACTGCTCCAAAGAAGAGATGATTTTGTTAGCTAAGGAGCTGGCATCCAAATGTTCGGCTTCCCAAAAGCCTAAGAAGCCCTCCCGTATGGCTCCCTCATAATAATACCTTAAGACTATGGACAATTGCTCCCTTTTGCTGAGATCTTTTGTTTCGTCAGATGTAACAGAGAAGTACTGACTAGATTTGACTTCTTTTAGTATGTCCTCCTGGACCATCCCTGCCAGGATTTGTAATATTTCGTTTTGGATATTTTTTGAAGTATAGATCGCATTGCGGGGGCCTTCTGATAGTCTTTTTTGAATAAAAGAATCATGATCTCCTACTACGTGCAAAATCTCAAGGAAATTGCCTCTGTTCCTAGACTCATCATTTTCATTATGTCCACGCTGAGCTATATTTTGTATTGCAGTAAGACACAATACCTGACCTATAGTCTTTATGTATTGTTGATTCTCTTTTATCTGTTTGCGATTCTCATCATTCATCATGCCTAATACTGATGTGTTGCGTTTCATCATCTTTTGATGATCTCGCCATATGGTCATTGCATTCAAATGCGGCTCAGATTTGGAATGTACACTAAAGCCACCATCTTTAAAAGTGGCCTTGCGCCAGTTTTTGTATCCCTCAGAAGAGGTAAACAGTTTTGCTAGATGAAAAATGCCGGCATGCAAAGCAATGCCCATGGCCATGGCCACTGAATATTCCAACCAAGGATATTCCTCATACCACTGTCCTTGGAAGCTCCTCCTTGCCCCTCCCAGCATGGTTTTGGGAAATACCTTTAACACAGGTTGTGTCGGATCATCTGCCTTCAGCTTTGATATATCTGAGAAGAGAAAACAAAAAAACACAATCACAGCACTGACAACATGTTACAATTTTTGTTGCATTTATCTAAACAATATCAGTTTTAATTTTGCCGCCTAGAGTTGGACATGTCTTTATTACAGCAGTGATTCAACGTACCATGAGGGCCAGCTTGACATTCACTGCTCCTAGCCATCTCTCCAGTTTCGCTTTCACACTCTTCACTGATTTGCCCTCTCTCTCGTCCTACATTTCCCTCTTTTTCAGTGGGCTGTTCTAGCCCCGCATGCTGCTCATGACCCTCATACTGATCCTGCCCCTCGCACTGCATGCTTCTGGCCCTCAGTCTGCATTAGTGTCTCCTGCTGCTCCTGCCCCTCGCACTGCTTCTGGCCCTCAGTCCGCCTTAGTGTCTCCTGCTGCTCCTGCCCCTCGCACTGCTTCTGGCCCTCAGTCCGCCTTAGTGTCTCCTGCTGCTCCTGCCCCTCGCACTGCTTCTGGCCCTCAGTCTGCCTTAGTGTCTCCTGCTGCTCCTGAACCTTGGTCTGCTTCTGGCCCTCAGTCCGCCTTAGTGTCTCCTGCTGCTCCTGCCCCTCGCACTGCTTCTGGCCCTCGGTCTGCTCCAGTCTCTTGTGCTGCTCATCTTTGTCTAACTTCTCTTCAGTCTCCCTTCTTCTCTCCCTGTCTTCTCCACCTGTGTCCAGTTCCCCCCTTTTTTTCTTGGGTTGAAAGAACTTGGCTATGCCAAACCTTTTCATTTTGCATCCTAATCTGACCTGCAGTTTGTCAAACGTAAAAATAGTTACCATGTCGTAAAAAACCATGTCGTACAATTCCAATTCATCTATCCATGTCAATTGAATCTTAATCCTTAGTAAAATGTAAATACTTTTACTAGATACATACTGTTGTGTATTCCCATGAGAAGGTTTTTTTTATTTTTTTTACTAACAATGCTGCAGAGCCATGAACAGCTGTTAACAATGTTACTGTTTATGTTCTCGCTAGTTGATCATGATTTTTGCAAGTTTGGTCATGGCACTGATACACTGTATGAAATACCAGTCTTCAATAAACCGACAGTCTTGTACCAAGTCTGCCAAATTTCTGCTGGTTGAAGACTTTGGTGGTGTTCAGATGTGGAATGTAGTGGATGCACTCACTTCAGTAAGTTGAAGTAATTGTACAGAAATACATTTCAAATTGCATAAGCTACTAAGAAAAATGTGGCTAATCATGCATCAGATGCTGTGCTGGCCTCAGCTTTCTGTTGGTTCATCTACCAGCAAACCCAATGAAATATTTAACTGGAATCTAAGCAATTACATCTCATGCACTAAGCATGTGATGTGCTGACATCAGCTTCAAATGTCTAGACTAGTAGCCTACTCTGGGTTTGAAAGTTAGTGGGCTACTTTTACTTGTTGTGATTGAGTAGAATTTCAGTCATGTAGGGCTAACTGCAAAATGCGTGGTCAACCAGCGAGAAAACGGTCACGTTGTTGATAACAGGTGTCCATGTGAGTCAAACGTGCAGTGCTTGTGCATCACCAGCTTATGACACGCTTAGATATCTTAGTTTAATTTGGCATGTCGACCATTTTTCAAAATTGGATAGTCATAGATGCTGGGAAAGTGGATGCATGCCAATTTTGTCACAGCAGTAGTTTAAACGCACACAAAGAGCTAAACTAACGTTAGATAAGACCCTTATCTGACCTGACGATCATAGACAACTAAGTATTGTGGATGTAAATAACGTAACAATGTGGTAGTTGCAGGGTTAACTGTCTGCTTATGGCCTTTTTCAACTTGGTGTCAAACTTACCTCTAAACTCACTGCTATCAGCCTCTCTTCTCCGAGACACTGCGTACTGCAGACAGATGCACTCACTTTCCAGGCTGCCACTAGTTAAATTTCGCGGGGGTCGCTGCCGTGCTGGTGATGGGTGAAACCATTGTGACTCAGAGGGGGAGGGGAGGGGATTCTAAATCGGCGATTTCTGTTTGAGAGGAGTTTGGTGCGGGTCTCCTTGGCCTTCAACGTGTAGGCTATGAACATAAAATATAACTAAAAAATATTATCTGATTTATAAATGGGGTGGCAACAGGGGTGGCAAGACTGTATCCCAGGGGTGGCAGCTGCCACCCTTTGCCACCCCGTAGATCCGCCACTGACCACACCTCCCCCACCACAGTCTCAATGTTATAATAATACTAACACTAATACAAATAAATTATGATCAAATCTTAATTTAAGGAACAATCCATTTTTCTTCCATGTTTTAATTTTAAAAGTAAAGCTCATTGTGCAGCACGTTGTTTGACAAAAAAGTTTGTTTAATTTCATATGATTAAAATAAATGTAATTATTGTTTTATGTCTTCATTTGATTACCAGAAAAAACAACACCGAATTTGTGTGGAAAAAAAACATTTCATAAATTGTTTATAATAAAAGTTTCATGATTTCAATTAATTAGACATGATTTTTTATTACTAAAAATTTTACACCACGTATCCGTAACATGCCCGCTCTCTGCGACACTAGTTTCGGGGGATCTACCCCCCCCCCCCCCCCCTGAAAAAATAGGCTATGGGATATACTGAGTGAATGTTCACTGTTCAATGATATACGGCGCATGTTCTAAAAGGGTTGTCCCTATTCTACCCTAGTCTCATCTCCCATTCCCTTTAAAAGCCAGTTGCGCTTGCGCCATGGTGGATTCGCTATTTACATGGCAGAATTTGCAAGCGGAAAAACTGACCGCTTCTCTAGCGAGGAAATGGATCTGCTCGTGCACAAGCAGACCATCTACGGGACAAGCCGGATTCCACCAAAGCTCCCTGAGGAAGCGTGGCCGGAGGTAGCAGTGATTGTGTCCTCGTCTTCTGGCATCACAAGAACGGCTGTACAATGCCGAAAATGGTACAATGATGTCAAGAGACGGGTAAAACAAAAGCTCGCCACAACAGCAAGTGGCCACGGGAAGAGGACCACCTAAAGCCACTCTGGACCTAAAGCCAGCGGAGGACATCGCTGCCTCTATCTTCAGTGCTGAAAGCATTGAGGGATTTGGGGGCTTAGAGTTGGGCGTCCAAGGTAATGCAATGATAATAAAAAAAACAACGTGTACAATGCATTCAGGCTTCTTATGAAAATATTTTATTTGACCAGCAACAGTCTAAAATAAATTAACTTGAAATGTCATGCAGCTCTGCTGGCTGAAGATCCTGCTGCCTGACCCAGTGAACAACCATCATCAAGGTTGAGAGGAGAGGCGAGGCGACCAAGAGCACAACGCGGGAACATCAGCCAAGAGGACCACCCATTCCTGGCACTCCAGCAGGCCGGCTTCAGCATGCTGGAGAGGGAATTGAGGGAATTGGAGATGTTACTGATGCCCCTCGGACGCATCGCAGACAGTGTCGGAAGTGTCGCTGAAGCAGTTGAGCGCATAATACCTGCAACATCTCCTGCAACACCTCCTCCATCCACCGGATCTTCTCCGTCCACCCGATCCATGACCATACTGCGCTTTGATGCTCCTGGACCCGCCGTGGTGCTTCCCGCCTGCGAACCCGAGGAGGAAGAAGATTGTTGTAAAAAAAAAAGATTGCGTAGATTTTTTTATTTTTATTTATTGAAATGGTTATTTTTTGTAATTAAAGTTTTGGTTCTCTTTTAAAGTAGTTTTTTTTTTTTTTATCATGGAGTAATAAGTAAAATCAGCAGGGTTTTAATTGCTGAAAGTATGGATACATGATCACTGTAATCTCAAAAATATTTAAAGTATTTTTAAATTAATAATTTACAAATATGCAAAAAAAAAATATTTGTAAGAAACAGGCGAAAGAATCACTAACTTTTCGAGACCGTTTCAGCACCTGGAGAGCTCTGTGATGTTTTCATAAAAGTATTATTTAAAAATGGTTCTCATCATATCCAGAGGTACAAAGTCATCATACACAATGAATCCATGGGGTACCATTTCAAAATAAATGCAATATTTGAATTTTTTTAAATCAAACAATTCAGCTTACTTACCAGGCTACAGGTGAAGCAGCTCTTCTGCCAGCTGATATCTCCTCGCCTGTGCTGCTGCTTGCGTATTTGGGTTAATTGGCATCGGCACATGCAGTTCAGCTTCACGCCTTCTAAAGTCCTGTAATCTGTCCTCATTTATGTCCAAGAGACATCCATGGCATATGGGAATGTTACACAACACACAACATGCCACAAAGAATGCTCCGACCTTCTGAGGGGTGTACTGTAATGTTCCCCCTGACTTGTCCAAACACCTGAAGCTCATTTTCAGTATGCCAAACGTTCTCTCAATGACAGCTTGTGCTTTTGATTAAAAAACACTTCACTCATTGTTGTAGGCATGATATCCAGTGTAATTAGCCATGTCTTTAATGGATAGCCATTTTCCCCTAGCAGTCACCCGTCCAGGCGTGAGTCACCCTGGAAGACTGCAGGATTTGTTCAGAATAAAGTAGTCATGGCTTGATCCAGAAAAATTTGGATTTGGACCCAACCTGGATATTGATGGAATGGGTTCCCTTACAATTAACGTATATCAAAGTGTTCTCTGAAGGGGCACATAGTTGCATGTGCGTGCAATTTATCGCACCCACAACCCCAGGGAACCCAAAGGTAGCCCAAAATTTTGGCTACTGCATGTATGGCCGAACATACGACATACAAAAAAATGTAGTGCAGCAGTTACTTTAACAGTAACAGGGAGTGCATATGGA
Source organism: Leuciscus leuciscus (assembly GCF_965113295.1). Lineage (NCBI taxonomy): Eukaryota > Metazoa > Chordata > Actinopteri > Cypriniformes > Leuciscidae > Leuciscus > Leuciscus leuciscus. The sequence continues at coordinate 27,435,819 of NC_138728.1, read as the reverse complement.
CAGTATGCATTTGTCTCTGGGTCATCTGCCAGAAGATGATAGAGGTCTGTTACTGCCTGGCGGAATAGGCGTAGCATCTGGCGACACTCCACCTCAGACAGGAACAGATGTGTACCTTGGCTGGTAGACCCTCTGCCTCCTCTGTCTCCCAATTCTTTGGTCCATCAGGTACTCCATTTGGCTGAACAATTCAAAAATACATAACTGATCAAATACACTGACTGAGGAGTTTTGCTCAAATTACATGTTTAGTAGTCAGTCAGTCGTCCGCGTTGGATCCAGGCTTTGATATGGCTTACTGGTTGTTGATGGACACCCTCAACCTGACGAGGCAGTTTAAATACATGTGTGTATTGGCACGATTGGTCAAATAATTTGCCAATTTCATTCATCATTACTGCAAATAGGTAGGCTAATTCTGATACATGCAATGACTATTGTAACGTAAACGACTCTGGGTCAATGCGAATTAGCTCAAGAATATAGGGAATTTGGGAATATTACAAATCATAACTCATGGTCATAATTCATAAATCGCATATACATTACTTTATCAATTTTCGGAAATACCTCGTTCTGTAACTGGTCTCGTCATCAGTCATTCGTCCAGCGAATAAATGTAAGGTTATCAGTTAAGAAGGAGTATTTCTGTTTACAAACTCCAAGAAAGTTTATCTTCTGGCCACGAACATAAAACTTCCTGAGTTTATGAATTAAAACTACTCAAGGTAGTCAAAATCGAGCTTGTAGCTTAGATCTTTTAGTTTCATTGACTTATAAGGTGGGTTTTCAAACACAGAGACAATTAAAAGTATAAATTGATTTTTAATAAATGTAAACTAGAGATTATATGAGCTACAATATAAACGTACGTAAAAATGCAAACAGTAAAACAGACAACATTTAACCAAACAAAACATAAAACATCGCGTGGTCAGAATAAATGAAATGAAATGAAAGAAAGAAAGAAAGAAATAGAGAGAAGAGATAGAGGGTAACTTAATTCACAGACCTAAGAACTGGACACCTGAAATCAGCGTTTAGAGAGAGTTACGTTACTTGCAAGATTCTGTGCTCTTTCAGTGTGGTGCTGAAGAGGGTGCGCGTGTGCGCGTGTCCGGCTGGTTTGCGTCTAGCTTCGTCTTCTGGGTCGTTTCGCAAGACGATGTAAAGGCTCACTTGAATTTAACGTTACCGAGAAAGTTCAGATCATTTCCCCTGTGGCGGGGAAAGGCGAGTAGGAACTTAGTTGCAAAAGAACGGCAGCTTCTACATGACGCGGGCATGCGTCCAGAGGAGAAGCCGAGGCCTGCCCCGCTGGTTGCGTTGGGAGAAGCGCTGCGCGTGGAGGAGAAGGTCCGAAGAGAGGATGAGTTGAGAGTTGAGAGTTGAGAGAGAGCGTTTAAACTGAAGGTTCGGACTTTTAAGGGAATCCCGTGTACGCCTCCTTTCTCGTGGAGGACGAATCGGATCCTCTGATCTGAAGCGGGAAGAGGTTTCTTTGTTTGTGAAGAAACCCCCCCCACTTTGACTGTCATGTGAGAAATCGAAAACAACATTCATATTTAGAAATGTGGTATTTCCTGGAATAAATGCATATTATTGTACTTTGCAGTCAAGATTCGACTCCGACATGTTGTTCCCATTACATTGACACCTCGAATGACGTTTTTGCATGAAAGAAATACAGGGTTACATAATTTCCTCATAATCACTAGCATAGTGATTTTGATTATCATAATAACGTTGCATAGATACCTCAGACATTATCTGGCTAATTATACACACATAAAAATACATATCACAAACATTGCTATTGGATCATATGTGTGGAAATGTCTGGAATGTTGGCTTGAAGAAGAACTGGAGGAGCTGCAGCTTTGGAGTCATAAAGTTTATGACCAGGTCGAGGTCGGGTTACAAGACACTATTGAGGAACCTTCTTTCAGTGAACCTTTAGAATTCAAAATTATACTCTAGCAAACCACACCTCTATTATAAGGCAAACTAACCACACATGCATAATGGAATTGTACATATATTTAAAAGAAATATTGCTTATCCTGAGGTACACACAAAGGTTGGTCCTTTCGGTGTGTGTGTGTGTGTGTGGGTGTGTGGGTGTGTGTGTGTGCGTGCGTTGGACTGTCATGAGGCTGTAAAGTCACAGGGAGTCCATGCTGAAATGGGGGGTTTTAGAGGGGATTCTCCAAAACAGGGTTCCCTATTTGACTCAAATGTCCCTCTGGGGAGCCACAAAGATGCAATTTTGACCGTTCAAGCAGACTTAGAGGCGCCATGAACAAACTCGTTGTCTAAGGAGACAACGAAGGATGTGTTTGGAGATCAGGATTTACTAATTTGAACAGCATGTGACCGCATGTCATAGTCATTGTCGTTACACTATCCATTATGACATGTAGGCATTTTTATATTAATGTACACAATAATAATCTTTTACATTTTAATCCTTTATTTATTTATTTTTAAGATTTAAAAATGTTTGTGTGCTGCTGCATAAGCAGCCCTGCTTACATTACCCTGTGTGTGTAAGAAGCAAAGTGTGCGTGCGTTGTGGACCGGCCTATAGGCGCAAATTACTAACGCGCACTTTAAACAAAAAAAAAATAAATATTACATTGACTTTAGACCAGGTTTTTGTTGGTCAATGGTCCATTGTTGGTCCATTTCAGTTGCCTCAAAATAGCAACGCGCCAACAATGCACCTGAACACACCTCGTTTTCAGACCAGCACGACCATGGGCGAACAGATGGGGGCGAGTGCATTTACTATTTAAACAACGTGGCGCAGGACATGAAAATGATAACTGCATCAGGCTGAAAGTAGCAAAAATCACTTGTGCCTGATGCCGCATTGCGTTGGGTGTATGATAGGGCCCCTAGTCTCAGACGTAGAACTGCCTAAATTGTCCAACAGGTACACAGGACTTAAGGTGCATTTTACGGTGTAACCGGCCCATGGTGCCAACCACTACCAGGTATTTTAGATATACAAGTTACAACAGTCTGTAAGGTTTCTTGATGTTGAAAATATTAATTATGGTTAACTGAAGCTCATATGTGCTTACTTGACTCGAGAGAACCAATGAATAAAATTAATTCTGTTCATCGTTTAAAGCAATCCTGTCTCTTCAGAAGACTTGTATTAAACCACTGGATTAATATGAACTATGTTTGCTATCTCTTTATATTTTGATGATGAACAAAAGTGCATCAGTATCAAGAAAGAATGTAAATCCAACAGCAGAATGGTAGCATAACCCCAGAGCTCACTGCAGCATGAAATCCGGTCCTGAGCTGCTATAGCCCCTCAAATTGTTCAAATTGATCACATTCAACAGGGGGGAAAAAGTATTTTTTACTCTTCTTTTTTTCATCAGGACAAGATGTGAGTGGGGTGTTGGAGAGTGCCGTGGTAGACACCAGTATTCTGGAGCAGTATTTGAGCAATGAGACAGATCCCACTTTGTGAGTTCTTTCAGATATTCTAATTAAAATATTTTCAAATAAAGTCCACTTAACCTCCTCTATATGACAATTTGACATTTTTATTTGTTCATCTTAGTACCCGTTTTTCTTATTTCTTAGCATGTTACCCGAGTCACCACCAGATTCAGGATCAGAACGTAGTTCTCCACCACAAATACAAGGTGACTCTTCTCCTATCTAAAATCCCAACCTCACTTGGGATTAACTCTCTCCCTGCCCGTGTTTTTGAAAAAGTTGCCAGCCATTTTCACAAAAGTGTCATGGCCCCCAGAACATTTAGTTGTGTGAATATCTGAGCAGGTCTGATGAAGAGCCTGCGTGCTCGAAACGTAACATACGCTATGCGATAGTTGTCTTGAAAATAAATATTTTTTATAATTTTGGAGCTTAGGTGTTGCCGACTTTATATTTTATTCTTTACGTGAATATCTGAACATGCAATTGATCCAAAACAGACCCTTTGCTGCTTCCTCTTTTTTTTTTCTTTAAAAACTGGTTTTATTCTTGCTTCATGCATTCTTTTTTTTTTAATCACACTTGAATGTGTGTAGGTTTATTGAAAAAAGCAACATTAGCAACAACCAAAAAGAGCAAAAAGCTAAGAAAATCGCATTTTAGTCAAAGACTAAGTCTGGATTGGATTCAGAAGGATGATCAAAATATAGAAGGAGTAGATCGAGTCCATCAACATCCCCAAAGCTTGCACAGTCCTATACTTCGTCCTGGTTCAACATTTCATCAGTAAAGTGGGGCAGTTTTGATTTATATGCTGTTAACCTTGATGATCATAGGGGTGGTGGTGCAATGGATAAGACACATGCCTTTGGCGTGAGAGACCCGGGTTCGAATCCACTGTGAGACACCAATGTGTCCCTGAGCAAGACACTTAACCCCTAGTTGCTCCAGAGGCGTGCGACCTCTGACATATATAGCAATTGTAAGTCGCTTTGTATAAAAGCGTCAGCTAAATGAATAAATGTAAATGTAAATGATCGCATTTATTTTTTTATTTTTTTTTTACATAATATGCATCTGCTAACATATCCTATCGCTTGTTTCTGATTCTTCTTCGTTCTGTGTTTTGATCGGGAGATTCTGTACTCTTTCAGAAGATGTGTAATAGTGTCCCCTACCGTCAAAACATGGAAAGCCGGAAAAAATCTGTCAAAATTCCGGGGAAGCACTGTTTAATTTTCGTCAATGGCGGGGAAAGAGTCAAAACACATTTGTTATCCACCTTATTTCTGACGAGCTTACTGCATTTTGAATTATGGGTGGCACTTCCGGTTTGGGGAACTTCCATTCAAAAAAGACCGAATCGAATCATTTCAAATCATAAGGTTGCCCTACAAATAAAGCTTATCCATCAGTTTGACTGAATGAACTGTCAATTTTCTTTCATGTTTTATTTTTCAACTTCATGAGAAAAAAACGTCACACTTGGTATTTTAACGTGACATGATGCACCTTTTTGATGCTTTTACACTTTTAAATTGTTAATGTTTGATGGTTGAAGGGTGAGTAGAATAATGTCATCTCATTGTACCTAGTTTTCGTAAAAAGAAAAACGTATTATTGCATTTATAGAGCGAGCCTTTCACTGATTGTTCACAGCTTAGTGGAGGTTACACCCATAATTCGCACAAAGCGCCATGGGGCGTACGAATAAGGTGGATAGTCATTAAACTCTGTCTTTTCACCAGATTCCAGATGGTCTACTGAACAAAGCAGCCGGGACACATATAGCCAATCAGAAGACTCCTTCCCTCCATCTTGTCCCTTTAAAGACATAAAACCAGAGCGCTGTGGTGGTGCAGGACTCATGTATGATGTTGGCAGAACCCATGGGAACATCAAAACTAATTCACCTGCTTCGGTACCTCAGTACAGTCTCAACACAGCTGACAGTTACATTCAGGCAACCATGTCCCATAATGCACCCATCCATGGTATCCTGCAGTATACTCAGTGCTCACCGATGGGTCTTTCAGCGGGACATATGCCAGCTAATGCTGCTGTGGATTCTTCCTGTGTGCCCCATGCTATGCAACCAGAGACTGTGTACCCTTATATGCCCCCAAAACACGACCAACATGTAGGGTAAGACACGTTTGCGGCATGTGCTGTTCTGCTTTGTTATGCAGTTTATTCAGTATATTCACAGTCTGCAGTTCTTGCTTTAACAGAAATTTCGTACAAAAAAATAAGAAAAGAAGACGGTCAAACTCTTTTGAGGAGCACACAGAGCAGCACAAGGGCACCGACCTGGTTTGGGCCAAACCGTCATTCTGTAAGTATTACATCATATGCAGAATATTTGAGTCCAATCTTAGGTGTTCATGGTCTATTTGCCAGTCTATACATGTTACTTTGTGGCATTACATCTTGCAATATATTGGTCAGAACCAATGTAAAATGCTATAAAGTGTACATAAGGGTGCTTTCACACTAGCACTTTTGGTGTGCACCTGGGTTCGTTTAACATCACACTTCGGTTTGTTTGGATGATTTGAATGCTATTTTCTGAAGTAAGATGTAAACACGCAAAGTCTGCTTGTAAAATGGTGGTCTGGTTCATGTGAACCGTGCAGTTTGGTGCTTATATAAACATGATCATACTAAATTGTGGAAGTGAACCGCCATTGATGACATATGATTCGATAAAACTGTTTATTTGTGTTGTCACTCACTTTTCTGACAACTGGTACTGATATACTGCAAGCAGAGAGAATGTATAGGCCTAACTCATGCCTGTTTGCCTTCAGAATATTCAATATTAGTACTGCTCACACAGTAGAGCATAGCGCTAGCAACACCAAGGTTATTGATTCCATTACTACACATTCCATTTTCAGATCTTGTTAAAAATTGTTATATAAATCAGTAAAATAGTTTGTAATGATAGAAAAAGAGAGATTAAAAGACAAACCAATATCTTTATTGTGAAGAGGCAATCACAGCGTTCTGCAGTGGTGACAGTGAAACACATTCCAATGAAAACGTTCCTGTTAAGGCTACACTACACGACTTTTAAAACCAGAACAGATTTGTACACTAGGCATTTTTAAGATTTTTAACACTTGCAGAATTTGTAAATCTTACAGTTAAAAACTGGGCATTAAACCAGACTTTGCTATTCAAAACACAACAGTCTCACACAGAAACATGCCCTCGTTGCTTGGAGACATACGACAAATTATGTGTTCCAAAGTTATTGGGTCATTCTGTAATTTATAGAATAAAACTGTTGGTTTCAGTTTAAAGTGATTATTCATAGAATGATATATGTAAAAATATTAAACATTTACATGGTAGTATATACCAGCCTATACATATCATTTTGTGAATGTCTTTGCTTAATGTCTGTGTTGTCTTCAGGTCCAGAGAGTGGATCATATGAAGCACAGTCTTATGACAGCGATGCTACTGGTGGAAGTCCAGCAAGCAGTGTGCACCAGCTGCTCACATGGGACCAGTATCAGCCCAGTCAGTGGTGCTCGCTCCACAACAGCAGATCTGAAACGTTGTGAGTAGCTACCAAGACTTCCTAACCTGACGATTAACCGAGTACTATGATCTATTTTTTTTCCTTTAAAATTACTTAAAGTACATATATAACAACGAGGCAATAATAATTGGTTCAAATAAAATATCAAAAGCATGTAATCCTTTGGTTTTATTGAACAACACTGTTAAAATACATAATGTAATATACATAACATAAACATAATTCAATTTATGCACAACGTTATGCATTATAACAAATGCCTGGCGATTGTTGTTGTTACACTTTACAGCAGATCAAATCCTTGTTCAATATTGACCAAAAATGTAAATAATAACAGTGCAACACTTTGCTATGAAACACAAAGCACATAAAGACTTTATATGCATTCTCAAATGCACATTATTGGAAACCCAAACAATATATATATATATATTTTTTTTTTTTTTACTCATACTTTTATTAAATCAGTAAGAAAAATGCATCATCAAATCATTCACAAAACCAATCAACACAGCAAAAAAAAATTACATCCATTCCCCCTCAAACACAGTAAAAATAAAAAAAATAAAAAAATTTTTAAATTAAAACACCACTGTAGTACAAAGGTTTCCATATAATGCATCTCTTTATAGTACTTAAACTCAACTGAGATCCTAGACCTGATAAATGCCTTAAACAACAATACACTATCTTGGCCATTTGTAATCTTGTTTTTTCTTGAGATATATATGGTCATGTTTACTTGGCCGACCATAAAATGAATCAACTGCCATTTAAATCTTTGATTGCGATCTTATCCTGCCCCGTAAATGAAAGCCTTAGATGTGAAACTTTCCTTAAAACCTAGGCTACAAACAATTTTTCTAGTAATACAAAAAGTGGTTTTAGCCAGATACATTCCAGAAAACAATGAACAATCGTTTCTCTGAAACCACAAAAAACACAACCTTCATTGACATTGGGATTAATTACACAAAAGCATTAACAACAACAGCCCCCTTCAGCAAATTCCCTTCCTCATATCTTGCTGACTACCCTAAACTTTTCCGACTTGAGCCTGGGAGAACCAAGGTGCTGGTGCTATCTATCTAACTGACTCTACTCCTATTCGGCAGAGGCCGTACCGTGTACCCGAGAGCCTTGTCACCCCATTGAAAAAAGAGATTCAATTGATGAGAGACCTGGGGGTAATAGAACCATCAGCCAGTGCATGGAGTAGTCCGATTGTCTTGGTCCCTAAGAAAGATGGTTCACTAAGGCTGTGCCTGGAATTCAGAAAACTCAATTCTGTTTCTAAGTTTGATGCATATCCAATGCCGAGAATTGATGAGCTGGTGGAGAGGATTGGAAGAGCCAGGTACATCACCACCTTAGATCGCTGTAAGGGATATTGGCAGGTTCCGCTGGAGAAGTCCAGGGAATACACTGCATTCAAGACACCTATAGGACTCTTCCAGTTTACAACGATGCCGTTTGGGTTACACAGGGCTCCGGCGACATTTCAACGGCTTATGGACCATACTCTTCAAGAGTGTGAGGACTGCTGTGCTGCTTACTTGGATCATGTGGTCATCTATAGTAACACCTGGGATGATCACCTCCAACATTTGCACCGCGTCCTGAGTAAGATCAGCAGGTCTGACACTAAATGGATCTAAGTGTGGGCTGGCAAGGCAAGAAACCCAATACCTGGGATTCCAGCTAGGAAATGGTGAAGTGAGACCTCAGGTGGACAAAGTTGAAGCCATACGCAACTGCCTCAGACCCCGTACAAAGAAGGAGTTGCTTTCTTTTCTGGGACTAGTTGGTTGGTATCGGCGCTTCATACCACGGTTCTCCAGCCTAGCTGTACCCCTGACTAACCTGACCACAAAGGCGGTTAAAAACCCGGTTATATGGACTGAGGACTGTGAGCATGCCTTCACACAGTTAAAACACTATCTGTGTACATCCCCAGTCCTGAGAAGGCCTGACTTCACTAAAAGATTTTTAGTTCAGGTGGATGCCTCCGCAAAGGGGATTGGGGCAGTGTTGGCTCAGAGAGAGGTTGGTCGAGAACAACCCATTCTGTACCTCAGCCGAAAACTCCTACCCAGAGAAACCCATTACTCAACCATTGAAAAGGAGGGCTTAGCTATCAAGTGGGCCCTAGACAGCCTTCGGTATTATCTTTTGGGTAGAGAATTTGACCTCGAGACCGACCACAGAGCACTTACCTGGATACATACCATGAAAGACCAGAACTCCCAGGTAACTCGCTGGTACCTGTACTTGCAGCCATTCCAGATTAAGGTCCGTTACAAAGCAGGGAGGTGTAACGTTACCCCAGATTTTCTGTCCCGATTGCCGAGCCTCGTCAATCCAGGAGAGGAGGGAGGTAATGTGACAGATCTCTCTGTCACCGGTTGGGACAGCACTTGCATTCCCATCCCCATCTAATACTACACATTATGTTACACATTTTCAGCTCTATAGCCTTTCCTTCAGGTGCACACTTGGGTTTGTGCTACCGATAGTTTTGCATACATGCACACACAGCCATTATACATCAAATATTCCCGCTATCATATCATATTTTTAAAAATCACACACACCAGACAAGTTCTATTATAACATCTTTATTTACTTATATGTATATTTGTTAGTAGGTGTCTTTGTTCGTGCTGTGAAGTGTCTTGCATGTGGTGTCTTCCTGGTTGATCTGCCGTGAGCACGGCAAGTGAAAAAGGTCAAAACGCCAGCGGCGATTCATAAACGCTTAAATCATAGCTTGCCGTAGCATGCTGCGCATGCGTGAGTCATCTGTCGGCTGTACGGTTTTTACTGTTTATGTGTGGGGAAGGGGGGAAAATGTCCTTAATAATTAATTTATTAACTATGTATATTTCATATTATTACTGAAGTATAATGAATACATATTATTACACAATACATATATAAAAGTGTGTATAACCAGTTTACCTTTTTGGAGAAGGCTGGAAAATGGATACTTACCTGGTACTTACCATAATGGTTTCTCCCAAATTGGTGGGGCCTTTAAAATATAAAGGGCAGCTCTCTCACACAAAGAGAGGGAAGTGTGGACGTTAAGGAGTGCAATTTGAGGTGCAATTGGAGACTATTGAAATCCTTTTTAGAAGGACTTACTCCGTACATGGACGAGACGAGACAGAGAGAGAGAGAGGGAGAGAGAGAGAGAGAGCTCTTTGTGAGCAAACAACTCAACTTGATAATTTAGAAGTAAATAGTGGAAGCATAAATTGAACTGGACAATTCCATACCATATATGTGACCCTGACCACAAAACCAGTCACATGGGTAAATTTTATGAAATTGAGATGTATACAGCATATGAAAGCTGGATAAATAAGCTTTCAATTGATGTGTGGTTTGTTAGAATATGACAATATTTGGCCGAGATGCAACAATTTGAAAATCTGGAATCTGAGGGTGCAAAAATATCGAAACATTGGAAAAATCGCCTTTAAAATTGTCCATTTATGTTTGCGATTATGCTGCATTCACTCACAAAAATACATGTTTTATATATTTACAGTAGGAAATTTACAAAATATCCTCATGGAACATGATCTTTACTTAATAGCATAATGGTTTTTGCCATAAAAGAAAAATCGATAATTTTGACCCATGCAATGTATTGATAATGTTTTATAGATCTTTTATTGAAACTGTTTTGACCTTTGCTATGATCTGTTGGTTTTATGGATCAAATGTTAAAAGTAGATCCCAGCTTCAGAGCATTATTCATTTAGGGTCAAAGATTACAGGCTCTGTACAGCTGGGTTTGTCTGCTCTGTGTGAGAGGAATGTGCTTAGGAAGTCTTTGACTATCTTGGATGATACATCTTACATTTTGTTTTCAGAATTTGAACTGCTTCCCTCAGGTAGGCGATATAGAGTGCCCAAGTGGAGGACTGTTAAAGCTTCTAGGTCTTTTGTTTCAAATGCAGTTATGAGTGTAAATACTTATTTGAAACAAAGATAAAGATACCGTGAATTTTAATAGTAGCTATATGAAGAATTATTGTAAATGCCCGGGGTTTGTGATGTTCGTGATGTTTGTGATGTTTTCTGTTTCATAAAAATGTGTATGTTTGTGAGGTTGAAGCTGCTTAAATTACCCTGTAAAGGGACAAATAAAGATTTTACTACTACTTACTACTACTATTGTTGACTATTGCCACAAATATACCCGTGCGACTAATGACTGGTTTTGTGATCCAGGGTCACATGCATTGTTCGTTCTACAAAAAAAATTGTTCTAGAAAATTCCGGAAAATTTTAGGAAGTGCTACTTACTAATAAGCAGTAACATTTGTTATGGTTGTGAATTTTGCTTTGTCTGGGGTGACCCTTTTTTAAACTTTAAAGGAATTAAGGCCTTTTTCATTGTTTTTAAGCAAAAGTTCATTGATTTATGATACAGGAAATCTTTTATTTGAAAAATAGTCAAAAAGTTATAACCCTAGTGCTCACTACTTCTTAATCATTATCTTGACATCTTATTCTGTCCCCTTTTTTGTGTAGACCACCTCCAGGTTACCATGTGGACACTGATAAGGGCTTCAGCTACTCCACAGCTGATGAAGCCTTTGTGTGTCAGAAGAAGAACCACTTTCAGGTTACGGTTCAGATTGGGATGGTTGGAGATCCCAGATTTGTCAGAACCCCAGCAGGTCTCATGCCCGTGGAGAGCTTCTACGTGAAGGTGTTTGGGGTCAAGGTAGTGACAACATGGCTGAAAACTTACGGAAACATTTATGTTCTGAATGCAGATGGTTTGTTTGACGCTTGAACCCTTTTGTAGTTTGAAGCACAGAACCATTTCATCACCATCGAGCAGTCTCAGTCGGATCGCAGCAAGAAGCCTTTCCTGCCGGTCAGGTGAGTGTCAGGATACTTAAAATGAAGCATGTGGAAAAACATATTTATAATGTGTAATTTATCCTGTTTTTATGGTGTAACATCTCTTTTAGAGTAAATCTGCCAGGAGACACAATCACCAAGGTGACATTAGGACGCTTACACTTCTGTGAAACGACGGCGAATAACATGAGGAAAAAGGGCAAACCCAATCCTGATCAGAGGTTAGTTACAAACAAATTTGCTTGTTCTTTTGAAGGTCTAACCTTTGGACATACAGAGTTTACCATTTTAACAGTTAGAAACAACAGGTTAGCTACAATGATCCAGGTAAAGCACTTTCGTGTACAGTTTTATTAGATTTGCCACATTCGCTTGTTCAGGCCAAACCTTAATATTTCATGATTTCTGGTCAGGTGTTTGGTTCAGTAATCTGTTGTGATTCTTAGATGGTTTAAGGAGAATAATCTTCCAAACATAACTTTTAAAAAGATTTCTTGATGAGTTTATCTATAGACTACTGAAACAAAGGTATGTTGGACTGATCTTTAAAGGGTACATAACATACACAGTTTCACCTAATCTCATGTTAATCTTGAGTACCTATAGAGTAGTAGTGCATCCTTCATATCTCCAAAAAGTCTTTAGTTTTATCATATTTATAAAAGAAAAATACAGCTTTGCGATTGTCTCCGGAAAAAGCCGAGCTCCTGGAGGCGTGCCGTGGGCGGAGCTATAGAGTCAAGCGGGAGCAGACTTTTCTGCAAAAGACAGAAATCTGATCCAGTTGTACTTACATGAATGGGGTCTTTTATCACTGGGACCGCTCCACGTTTTAATAGCAAACGATTTGCAAATCCAGCGTCGACCTGGGCCTTGTTAATAAAACATTCGTCACTGAAATGACCAGAACACACAACCGCACTTGCTACACTCCGTTGCTGCCCCGGAAAAACAAACTGCATCCACTGTTCCTGTAACGCTGGGTTCTTTGGGAAGCTGAACACGGTAAGCTTTCCCTCACATCCAAAAACACACTTTTTTGGAGACATTCTTGAACAAATCCTATGCAGCGCTGCCGATGATTTCCTGTTGAAGCGCGTTGATGTGTGCGGTCTCGCTCTCCTCTGGTCGACGTGTGCGCGGGCGCGCTTTTCCGAGAGAAATGCTCATATAAGGAGTTCCACTCTCGTCTACGTCATTAGATCCACGATCGAAAAAAAACAGCCAAAACTTGTACCAACCAGGAAGTAAGATTTTCGGCACAGAAATTCTCCGTTATTCGTCCAAAATATTTTTTTTTAACTTTGCCCATGTTTAGCATGAGAATCCATCTCTTTAACACTGTAAACAACTCTGAATACATGAAACACCATTGTACCCCCCCTTTAAGGATGCAATCTTCTTACCTTTTTGTAAAATTCACCATTTTGGATCCAAAATGGGTCATGATTCTGTTTTCAGTGTCACAGAGTAGCTTGATCAGTTTACCATAAATGCTGCTCCAAGTGAACTCAGATGCTATATGTTTGAGTCGCTTAAACACAAATGCCAACATTTTTAATGAAACCTGAGAGAAAATTTCACTCTTCCAAAAGTCAATAAAAACATCATAAAAGTGGTTATGATTTCAAACATTTTAATCTAGGTCTTCTGCACAGGCGAACAAATTTAATTGATGTTTTTATTCACATATAAACATCGATCAACGCAAAAACAAATGTTCATGGTATATATATATATATATACACTCACCTAAAGGATTATTAGGAACACCTGTTCAATTTCTCATTAATGCAATGATCTAATCAACCAATCACATGGCAGTTGATTCAATGCATTTAGGGGTGTGGTCCTGGTCAAGACAATCTCCTGAACTCCAAACTGAATGTCAGAATGGGAAAGAAAGGTGATTTAAGCAATTTTGAGCGTGGCATGGTTGTTGGTGCCAGACGGGCCGGTCTGAGTATTTCACAATCTGCTCAGTTACTGGGATTTTCACGCACAACCATTTCTAGGGTTTACAGAGAATGGTGTGAAAAGGGAAAAACATCCAGTATGCGGCAGTCCTGTGGGCGAAAATGCCTTGTTGATGCTAGAGGTCAGAGGAGAATGGGCCGACTGATTCAAGCTGATAGAAGAGCAACTTTGACTGAAATAACCACTCGTTACAACCGAGGTATGCAGCAAAGCATTTGTGAAGCCACAACACGCACAACCTTGAGGCGGAAGGGCTACAACAGCAGAAGACCCCACCGGGTACCACTCATCTCCACTACAAATAGGAAAAAGAGGCCACAATTTGCACGAGCTCACCAAAATTGGACAGTTGAAGACTGGAAAAATGTTGCCTGGTCTGATGAGTCTCGATTTCTGTTGAGACATTCAGATGGTAGAGTCAGAATTTGGCGTAAACAGAATGAGAACATGGATCCATCATGCCTTGTTACCACTGTGCAGGCTGGTGGTGGTGGTGTAATGGTGTGGGGATGTTTTCTTGGCACACTTTAGGCCCCTTAGTGCCAATTGGGCATCGTTTAAATGCCACGGCCTACCTGAGCATTGTTTCTGACCATTGTCCATCCCTTTATGACCACCATGTACCCATCCTCTGATGGCTACTTCCAGCAGGATAATGCACCATGTCACAAAGCTCGAATCATTTCAAATTGGTTTCTTGAACATGACAATGAGTTCACTGTACTAAAATGGCCCCCACAGTCACCAGATCTCAACTCAATAGAGCATCTTTGGGATGTGGTGGAACGGGAGCTTCGTGCCCTGGATGTGCATCCCACAAATCTCCATCAACTGCAAGATGCTATCCTATCAATATGGGCCAACATTTCTAAAGAATACTTTCAGCACCTTGTTGAATCAATGCCACGTAGAATTAAGGCAGTTCTGAAGGCGAAAGGGGGTCAAACACAGTATTAGTATGGTGTTCCTAATAATCCTTTAGGTGAGTGTATATATATAGTTTGTCCGTGTTTTGCCCCTAGTTTTGTCCGTGATGATCTAAGATTATTTAGTGATTATAAAAAAGAAAAGCGATTTCTGCCATGCCATATCACACATACAGTATTCTAGCTTTCCTGTTAAAATAGTTTACTTTAGTAGTTTACTTTAAAATGAAGATTACCCCACGATTTAATCACCCTCAAGCCATCCTAGGTGTATAACTTTCTTCTTTCAGATGAATACAATACAGAGTTATATTAAAAAATATCCTGGCTCTTCCAGGCTTGATAATGGCAGTGAATTGCAACCAACAATTCAAAGCTCAAAAAAGTAAATCCATCCATCATAAAAGTGCTCCACATGGCTCCGGGGGGTTAATAAAGAGTTTGTGTAAGAAAAATATTAATATTTAAAGGAGCATTTCACCTGTGGGAACATTAATCTTTATTGAAAGTGGGTCATATATGTAGTCGAAATGTAACATAAATTTCGAATTTGGTGCCATCTTGACCGAGGAAAGACAAAGTAACTTTAGGGCGCATTTGTATGGAAGACAACAACTCCCACAATGCACCACATTGCACAGCTCCGCAGGCCACTCCCACTAATCCAGAACACCGCCTATGAGCTATCCGTCTATCAGAGAAATCACTCTTCTCACAAGGCTAGCTACCACCAGAGCTTGAAATTCATTTCACACAAAATGTCTAGTTAGTTGGCAAATTCATTAGTGAATTACTCCTCGTTTGTATTTCAATGGTGAATTATTGCATGGTACCGGGATGTTCAGTCCGCGTCCGCGACAGGCAGGTCTTCTGCCTTGGCTGCAGAAGCCGCAGCAGCCGCCTCCTGTTCCTCCATCAGCCTCAGCTGCTCTTCGCTATATTGCGGCTCGTAAAAGTAGCCACGAACATCTGATTTGAGCATCAGACTTTCGAAATCCTCTTCTTCCATATCATATTGAGTACCTTCTGCCATTGTCATAACTTCACATCTGGCTCCACAGTGCCTGCTAGCTTAGCTTCCAAACAAGATGGCGGATATTGCTTTTAGTTTCTGCTAGTGAAGTCCCACCCACTGATCTGTAATAGATCTGTAGCGTGAGTGGGTCCCACCCCCTGGAAAAATGAGGAATGAGTGTGTGTAGTTTCAACCCCTCTACAAAGAAATGGGACTTGATCAATAAGACATCGCTTCATTTACTGCTACAAACTGATAATGGTCAAATAAGTATGATTTAAACCATGTTTATGCAATTCCAATAATGCCAACATAATTTTCGAGTCTATTTAAAAGAATGTTGTGGTCAATAGTATCAAATGCAACACTAAGATCGAGTAACACTAATAGAGAGATACAACCACGATCGGATGATAAGAGCAAATCATTTGTAACTCTAATGAGAGCTGTCTCAGTACTATCGTACGGTCTAAATCCTGACTGAAAATCATTGCAGATACCATTTTTTTTTCTAAAAAGGAAAATAGTTGTGAGTCCTTTTAAAAAAAGCCTTTTCTAGTATCCTTGACAGATTCGAGATCGACCTGTAATTGACTAATTCTGTAGGATCAAGTTGCGTTTTTTTAACAAGTGGTTTAATCATAGCCAGCTTAAAAGTTTTTGGTACGTATTCTAATAACAAAGATTAATTAATGATATTAAGAAGAGGATCTATGACCTCTGGAAGCATCTCTTTCAATATCTTAGTCGGTATAGGGTCTAACATACATGTTGTCAATTTAGATGATTTAACGAGTTTAGAAAATTCTTCCTCTCCTATAGCAATGAATGAATCGAATTTTTCCTCAGGGAGACTACAATGCACTGTCTGATGCGATACTGTAGTAGACGGTTGCATAGTTATAATTTTCTCCCTGATATTATCAATCTTGTAAGTAAAGAAGTTCATAAAGTCATTACTGCTGTGCTGCTTGGAAAGGTCTGGGGTTAAAGTGAAAGTGAAAGTGAAAGTGACACGTGACGGCCAAGTATGGTAACCTATACTTGGAATTTGACCTCTGCATTTAACCCATCCAAGTTAATGCACACACATTAGGAGCAGAGTAGTGAGTAGTTAACACACAGACACTGCAAACGTGGATACACACACCCAGAGCAGCGGGCAGCCTTTGTGTGGCGCCCGGGGAGCGATTAGGGGTTAGGTGCCTTGCTCAAGGCTTTATTTATCATTAATTTAGCCACCGTTTCAAATAAATACCTAGGGTTTTGTTTATTTTCTTCTAATAGGGTTGAAAAATAAGCAGATCTAGCAGTTTTTAAAACTCTAGTTTTGTTTTCTTCCAGTTGCGCTCCATTTTTCTGCCTGCTCTCTTAAGGGCCTGAGTGTGCTCGTTGTACCACTGTGTTTGACTATTTTCTTTAATCTTCTATAAGCGCAAAGGAGCAACTGTGTCTAAGGTGCTGGAAAAGAAAGAGTCAAACATTTATGTCGCAATATTGAGTTCTTCTAAGCTTTATGGGATGCTGAGGAGATCAAACTGATCAGGAATATTATTAATAAAGCAATCTTTAGTGGCAGAAGTGATAGGTCTAACATATTTGTAACACGGAGTTGGCTTTGCAGCCTTGGCTAAATGAAGAATACACAGCAAATTCTTTGATAAAGTCTGTATGGTGCCCTGGTGGCCTGTAGACAGTAGCCAGCACAAATCTCAAACGTGATTTATCATTTACACTAGATAGTATTAGATTAAGCACCAACACTTCAAAATAATTAAATTTAAAACAAGACTTCTCAGTAATTCTGAAGATATTACTATAAATTACAGCAACACCTCCCCCTTTGCCTTTCAGACGAGGCTCATGTTGAGGAGCATGACGAGCGTTTATGTTGGGAAGTGTAGTTTGCGCGGTGACACCCAACTTGAAACTATTTCAAGGAAATCTATTTACATGTGTTTTTAAAGTAGAAGCGTATCTCCTTAGCCTTACCCTGGAATTGCTTCAATCTCCGCCTATAGAGGGTATGTATTGACGTCACTTCCCCGCCAGAACACACCCCCTCAGCAGGACTGAGTGGCAAAACATCCTGCAGCTTGACTGGATTTAATAGGGGAAACTGTGAAAACAGGAGTAAAACAAACAATTACCTGCTTAAATTAAAGGCAGTTGGACTCGACAGTGTTCCTTATAACTTACCAAAGAACCAGTGGTCTGGAATGTGGCCAGGATTTGGGTTTCCCGACAGTTATATGTACCTGATTTCGATGCTAGGGAAATACATAAAACAAAGCCTGTTAATGCATTATGTTAGACAACAATATAAATACAATATAGGTATATCTAAATCCAGATGGCTTCTATCATTGTTATATCGTCATATTGTCCAGCCATAAAACTTGTTAAAGCACCAAGTCATTATAGACATAACAATTTATGTAAAGCTGCTTGAAAACGATGTGTATATTGAAGCGCTAATAAATTTGTCTTGACGCTTGGTCATACTTCAAGATGCAAGAAGAAATTGAGATAATAGTGTTTTGGACTGCTTTTTACAGAAAAGTTGTGGGGGGAAAAAAAGAAAAAGGATTTGGATGCAATCGATGAGATTATGCTTACACCTTTCATCAGCTCACTTTCTAATTGGGTATCGTTTCATTCCATGTGACAATCTACAGAGTGCGTTTGTCCCCGGGGTTCCTCCCACACAACAGGATTTCTGATCGTAAATATTCAACACTGTGGCGACATGTGCTTGAAATGGTAGAATTCACATACAGTGCTTGTTAGGTTTCATCTTTAAGAATGTTGCCTGCGGTGTGAGTTTCCCCTTTAAGGGACTGACGTTTGCTTTTGAGTGGTTTTGGAATATTAAATCGTTAGCTAGTTCACGGCTTTTCATCCAGTTTTGATGTCGTCTTCATTTAATCAGACGAACACCTACAATACATTGGATATTTACGATTTCAGATCCGCGTGGCCCTGACCTTCTACCGAGCAGATTCAATCAGTCTTAAAGGGATAGTTCACTTTGAAATACATTTTTGGTATGTTTTAGCTTACCTCAAGGGCATCCAAGATGTAGGTGTCTTTTTTTCCCGCAGTAGTTTCAATTTTGATATTTTTAGGTCAAACCGTTCTTGTCTGTCAGTCATATAATGCAGGTCTATGGTCATTATCTCAAAACACAAGCACAGAGTCCAAATTAAAACAATTCCCCATCGTCCAAATTAAACAATTCCCCATCGTAAGTACACATTGATGGCCTAAGACACGAAACGAGCGGTTTGTGTGAGAAAACGAACAGTATTTATATCGTTTTTACCTCTTATACGCAGCCATGTCGAAGTGATCTGATCTGACGTGTACGCAGACTGGTGCATAGATATATACACACTAGACTGACAGACAAGAACGGTTTGACTTAAAAATATAAAAATTTAAACTACTGCAGAAAAAAAGACACCTACATCTTGGATGCCTTTGAGGTAAGCTAAAACATACCAAAAATGTATTTCAAAGTGAACTATCCCTTTAACACAACTCATAACACAGGAAAATCTGATAAAATAATCTGTACAACCATCAAGATAATCAGGACTTTACCTAGGATTGTCAGCTTGTAAACAACGTCACGTAACGTTAGATTTACCTCAGAAAAAAACATTGAATGACCGTAAACTTGATAGTTAGCTAGCAAAATTAACACTGGAGAGGAGCATAGCAAAAAATGTAAATGCACTATATTACTTATTCATATCATTAAAACATTTTTATTAAAATGCTATTATTATAAAAACTAGCTTATATGCATTTGTAAACGAATCAGTTGTTAATTTTGCCCTTTAATAATTACTTACCAACATGTATAGTTTATAGCAATAGTTGAGATTTTTTTTATTGAGAAAAATTAACATGTAATTAATTGATATTGCATCGAATTGGATCAAGATCAGAATCGAATAGCAAGCTTATGAATCGAAATCATGAAATCAAGCCCTAATAAAAACACAGCTCCAATACCAATCATTGAACCATGCAAACATTGTAATATGTCAGTAAACCTAATAAATTCTGTTCCGTTATCAAAGTTTTTTTTACAAAAAAACTCCACCCATTAACCTCCTCCTCCGCCAGACCTCGATCAATGAAAATTACACTGAACAAAATTATAAACGCAACACTTTTGTTTTTGCCCCCATTTTTCATGAGCTGACCTCAAAGATCTAAGACTTTTTCTATGTACAAAAAAGGCCTATTTCTCTCAAATATTGTTCACAAATCTGTCTAAATCTGTGTTAGTGAGCACTTCTCCTTTGCTGAGATAGTCCATCCACCTCACAGGTGTGGCATATCAAGATGCTGATTAGACGGCATGATTATTGCACAGGTGTGCCTTAGGCTGGCCACAATAAAAGGCCACTCTAAAATGTGCAGCATAAAAAGCGGCGGCGCTTTCATTAGGATTTATTTTTCTCATAACAGCTAAACGAACTTAATATACTCCACCATTTTTTGGTCATACAGATAAGAGTACATAATTCAAAACTGTAAACTTTCATTCATGTACACTCACAATAGGCTAACGACAAAAGTTTGTCTGTCGTCTCTGTCTCCAGGAACTGCGCATCATAAAAATGTACCAAAAGCCACTTGCCTCAGCTCAGTCACGATAAGAAATATGTCTAAAGCTTTAAATGTCTAAATATTTAATAAATGTTGTCTGATTATGTAATCCATATGAAACCGAGAGGCATAGAGGATCTACTCAAATATGTTGATCATGTGTATGAGCGCGTCTCAATGAGGAAAGGACAAGGTAAGAGTGAAAATCTCGCTCTAATTAAATGTAAATCGCCCTGAATTAAAATGTAAAAACAGATCAAAATTTCTTTGCCGAAATGTTGCGATATTGTTTAATTTAAGTTCATAATTATTCTATAAATGTTATTTAGTTTAACAGCAACACGAAATATCCACTGTGGTTCGAGATTTATTTGAATAAATAAAAATAACCGCCCTCTGCTTAATTCACAAATCGCACCCTGGTTTTAAGGATCCAAAGATCCAGCCCGACTGAAAGATCCCTGAGGAATTTAATATTGAATTGAAACTAATATTTTTCATGACAACAAATGAACATGAGTTTGAAGTTTGTATTTCGTTTTGCTTGGAAAAAGCTGGCCTAAACCGAAGTAGCGTTTTACTTTATCTCCTCTCAAATTGCCTATGGGGGGTTTGGAGGGGCAGTTCAGTGGCTTTATCGTGGGGGTGCAGGACAAGGTGTTAATGCCCCGACTTTCACATTTACATTTACATTTACATTTAGTCATTTAGCAGACGCCCTTATCCAAAGCGACTTACAAATTAGGACTAAGTTCAGCGAGTCATCATAAAGAGGCAAAAGCAACAACAACGCAGGAAGTGCTCAAAATACGAAGTTCTGGTATTATTCAGAGTAGCATAAGCCTGATAAGTGATGTTTCAAAGGGAAAGGATTTTTTTTTATTTTTTTTATTTTTTTTTTTTTTTATAAGGTTAAGTGCTCACGGAAGAGATTGGTTTTCAGCTGTTTTTTGAATGTTGTCAGGGATTCTGCATTCCGGATGAGGGTGGGGAGAGCGTTCCACCAGCATGGAACTGTAAATGAGAATGTTCTGGAAAGTGATTTTGTGGCTTTCTGTGATGGAACCACGAGACGTCGCTCGTTGACCGATCGTAGGTGTCTGGTAGGGATGTAGACTCGTAGGAGTGAGTGAAAGTAGGAGGGAGCTGAGCCTGTGATAGTTCTGTAAGCAAGCGTCAGTGCCTTGAACTTGATGCGAGCAGCTAGAGGTAGCCAGTGCAGAGAGATGAACAGAGGAGTGACGTGGGCCCTCTTGGGCTCGTTGAAGACAAGACGAGCTGCAGCATTCTGGATCATCTGTAGGGGTTTGGTCGCACATGCTGGGAGTCCAGCCAGAAGGGCATTGCAGTAGTCAAGCCTAGAGATGACCAGGGCCTGGACGATAAGTTGTGTTGGATGCTCAGTTAGGAAAGGCCTGATCTTCCTGATGTTGTGCAGTGCAAACCTGCATGATCGAGCTGTCTTTGAAATGTGATCTGTGAAGGTCAGCTGGTCATCAAACGTTACTCCAAGATTTCTGACCGATCTTGATGGGGTGATTAATGATGACTCTAGCTGGATGGTGAAGTCGTGCTGTAGAGACGGATTGGCAGGGAGGACGAGAAGCTCAGTCTTTGCCAGGTTGAGCTGCAGGTGGTGTTCCTTCATCCATGTGGAGATGTCCGCCAGACAGCTTGAGACCCGTGCAGCTACTGTGGGATCATCTGGTTGAAAGGAGAGGAAGAGCTGCGTGTCATCAGCATAGCAGTGGTAGGAAAAACCGTGTGCCTGTATGATGTGTCCCAGTGATGTGGTGTAGATGGAGAAGAGGAGGGGACCAAGAACTGAACCCTGGGGAACCCCTGTGGTCAGCTGATGTGCTCTGGATACCTCGCCTCTCCATGCGACCTTGAAGGACCTACCTGTGAGATAGGACTCAAAACCAGTGGAGTGAAGTTCCTGTGATGCCCAGTGATGAGAGGGTGGACAGAAGGATCTGATGATTCACCGTGTCGAAGGCAGCAGACAGATCCAGGAGAATGGACTATCTATGGATAGCCAGCCTGATGATACAGTACAGGCAAAGGCAAAATTCCTTTCAGAATAAATCTCTTGATGTGTCCACATAGGCCCTGTCTTAATTAAATTATAAATATTGGAGCGAATGTATTTAAAGGTTTTTCATAAAAAAAAAAAATCAATTGAAGTGTTCAATCCAGTTGTTTCAACTGTTTTGTAGAGTTTTAGAATGTTTGAGCAGTGTGTATGATTGTCAATGATCTGGCATTATCTAAACATGAACTGTTGACAAAACGCGTTCATGCCAACTAAACAATAGAGAGTGCTTTAATTTGCGATGAACCTCGTTTTATTGTAGCCTAAGGTGAATTCAACAAGGCATTATTTTTCTTTGAAGCAACAAAGGCTAAATCATTTGTTACAGTTGTTTTTTGTAATTGGTGTGGATGACACGCAGCGAAATATACAGTATTATTAGCTGTATGATGTGTTTCTACCCTGAAATTTTAATAAAGACCCGGTGCGCACAGTGAGGGAGACAAAATAAACTTGCTAAAAAGAGATCCAGCGAGAGATAGGCAAAGAAAAACACCCAATCTTAATTTATGTGGCTTTGTACTATTTTCATTTTGTACTGTTTTAATTGTACACAGCAAAGCTGCAATTTCTTTGGCAATACAAATTTAAAAATGTTGCAAGAATAACATTCTGTATTTCTCATTTTGCATCACATATGGAAATGCTAAACTCGACTTGTTTAAAATAAATAGCCTAAACTGTCCAGACTCTTTATTTAAACCTTGAAATGTGCAATGGGGTTTTAAATTGAATTCATTTATATTTTATTTTTTAATTAATTTAGAGTTCTTTTACATTTTTATTGGTTTTTATATTGAAAGCAATACTATTTATTTAGTCTGTTATTTTTTGTAGAAGTCTTTTTTCTTATTTGTTCAATGTATGGATCTGTTTTGAAATTTTTCTTTTGTTGCTATGACCGGGTATCACTGTCAGTCATCTCAATTTCGTGAATGATTCACAAAACAATAATTTAGCAGATTAAAGACAATCTTCATCATCTTCAGGCCATTGTGATTTTCTGGTGCGATTGGCTGATAATCTCCTTCGAGAGCACCTTCGGGTTTTGCCGTCTGTGCAGCGCAACAGAGGCTCTACTGGAATGTAGCAAATTGATGTAATGTGCGATTATTAATTAAACAAAATGCTTGACCTTAATAATCTGTTACCTATTTAACCATCAAGAACGGTAAAACATAAACGCTGTCGACCAACATCGGTTAACAGCATGTAGGGTACAATGTTATCGTCTAAACGCCTATTAATAAAAATGACAGACAATGAATAACAAAGCTCCGAAAAGTGTTTCGAATCAATAAATGAACATTTCAGGAGTTCTTAATTTTGACAAACAGCCTATTAAACTACAAACAAAATTATGATGATAGTAGAGCTGAGATTCAAATTCAGGCCACATTTACACATAGCTGGGTATTTAGAGAAACGAATATTTCTCCCCCTCCGTTTTCAAAAATAACATCGTGCACACAACATCGTTTTCAAAAAAAGTTGTCGTTTACATCAACCCGCATAAATACAAAGGGGCGGCAGTGTAAGGAGAAGGATAAAGCCATGCAAGCCAATCAGAATCCTCAAAATCGACAACGACGAATAGCACGAGCGACTTCCTGTTCCTTTCAAAACAATAGACATGGCGCGAGGTTCGTTCGTGTGGACAGACAGCGAAGCAAATGCAAACAGGCCAAAAGCGTTTTCACAAAAGTAAAAATGAGTACCACTTTAACAGCATCCATGATCAAATAGTAGCCAAACAAACTCATAGACAGTATGGAACAAACTCTAAACATAGGGCGCTCACATGACGTAAGCATTTTCTGGCGCATAATGTGACGTTTGAGAACCTAAAACCCCGTTTCTCCCAGTTGACACGGCAACACATAACCGGCGTTTTCAGAAATCTCCACTTTGGCCGGCGTTTTTAGAAATAATCGTTTTCTGGGATAAAAACGGCGTTTTCGTGTAAATGACAGGCCAAAACGCAGGGAAATATCTGCGTTTTCCCATCGTGTAAACGGGGCCTTAGACTGTTTGAAGCACCACGAGGCACATGTTGGAGCGTTGACCACACAGCTATCGCCTGCTTAACGATAGCTTAACGTCTTATGCTTATGCAAAGCCTCATTGATGTGACATTTTTCTATTGCAATGTTATATGTTGAAATGTTTTCATTATTTATTAAAGAAAATTATGCTAATCATAACAACCTACTGTTCGCCCATTTACTCCACTATTCCACCAAGGCATTTGCAATTTCTCAAATATGTCTGGGGCGAGAAATTGTTATATGTGGTTTGGCAATAGGGGATCAGTTTGCATCCGTGAAATGTATTGTCTGAAAGCTGCAATGCTACCTACAGATTTGACCATTTAATTATAACTAGCTGTACTGTATTTTACCGTTTATGCTTGATAGGTACTTTATGATGGCGGTTGGTCTGTATGCTACTGTGAAAGAAGACAGTTTCCTGCTGGTTGCTAAAGTTTCTGAAAAAATCATCGTCAGGGTAAGTGTTTTTGCTTTTGTACCATAACCCTGGGCTGGACTTCAGTCCTTAAGATTTAAAAGGCAACTAAATTCTGTATCTAGCAATACATCTTCACATTTACTTCCACAGAGTTGTGGTCAAAACTTTTGCGTATCCAGAAGAAATAATAACAGACCACTTTACTGATATAATATACAGTATAGCACAAACATAGCCCGCTATGAACTCCAGGTTTGCACACATTATCCTCAAAGATTGCTGCTTTAGTGGTGGAAGCCTTCTGTTGGCTTTGACAGTGGGTGCATCTCAATCAGCTCCCTAGTTTAGTAGTCGGGGCACTGATAAGGGAGTCTGCAATTTTAAGGGCTGTCTCAATTGCTAAATTCTACCAGTGCACTGAAAGGTTGGCTCCCTAAAAAGTCCCACAATGCACCGTGAAAACCAGGGAGCATCGATGCTCACTATGTTTCATTAACGGAAGATCTGAAGCACAGAACATAAATCACAAGGGCCAACTCACTACTCATAATGAAACGCGATAGATGTTTAAAAAAAAAAAATACAAACCATTATTTAATTATATTTCAGCGTAAATATACATCACTAGACAGGTAATGAACAGTCTAGATAACATAATTTATTTATAATGTTGCACATAACAAGCAAAGTATTAATCATAATATACTTTAATTGTCATGTCGCCGGAAATAGAGTCATCAATGCCCCAATTTGTAGTGAGTCAGGGTCTTTACTGTCCTTACCAGTGCCTGAATTTGTGTACATGATATACTGATTCACAACTTAGGAAGCTACAGAGCTGAATGAGACGCACCCAATGTGTCTTGACGGTGTACGAAAGTGGTTCTCAAACTTTTATCATCTCTCCATCTATAGGCCTCCAATCCAGGTCAGTTTGAGAATGATAGTGACGTGCTCTGGCAAAGAGGACAGATCCCAGAGTCTGTGGTGTGTCACGGGAGGATCGGCATCAACACAGACAGCCCTGATGAGGCTTTGGTGGTTTGTGGGAACGCCAAGATAATGGGAAACGTCATGCATCCCTCAGACAGAAGGGCCAAACAAAACATTCAGGAAGTGAGTGTGTCTCTCTGATAGATATTACAAAGACAAACTAAACAAGATGACATTCAATTAAGGTTAAGACAGCAGTATTAATGGCTTTTCCAAACGGATTGCCTCCCAAAAGTGATTTGATCTGATATTAACCTCAGTCTCGAGAGATCCGATTAGAGACCCCTTGATCCCAGGATACATATTTGAGACACATGATATTAGCAGGTCTAACTGGGTCCTTATATATAAGTAGTAAAATACATCACACTTTAAACCCATTAAATCATCTTAGTAGTACTATAATACTGCAGTTACTGTAGCACTCAATAGTAACTGCAGAGAAGCAGCGCTGATGAATCTAGTAGATTTACATAGAAAGCAGTGATAAACAGCTTAAGCAATAAATTGGCTTAAAAGCATTCTTCTTACATCAGTGCGTTCAGACCTCGTACATGCTCATACTGGTAATCCTATTCTTTGTTCACAAATATCATTATACCGGTAATTTACTGGTAATGTTACAACTTCTCATACTTGAAAACTGATTTACCACTATTTTTGAAAAAGTCCTGTTCACACATGATCTCTAAATGAAGTTTTATGTAACAAAGTTCGGGAGGAGCACGTTCAGGTAGTCAACCAATCAGCACAAGAGGAAGCCGGTATAAATGAAGCCTTTCCTCACCTCTGTCTCATGACAAGTTTCACAGCATCCCTCCACCACCCCATCACCTCACTCTCGGCTGGTTTCTATCCCAGTAAAAAGGGGGAGTACTCTGGGTTCGGGCCAAATTCCGAGCTCGGAGCCCTCCCCCGGACAGCATGCCAAATACGCTTGAAATACTACATCTGATTTCATGTACGTGTGAACTCGTGAAATGGTTTACTAGTAAAGACAGTATGTGTGAAAGGAATTATATCTTGTGCCTTGCGATGTTGCAGGTGGACTCAACAGAGCAACTTAAGAGGATAGCTCAGATGAGAATTGTGGAGTATGATTATAAACCGGAGTTTGCCTCAAGGATGGGAATTGACCAGCATCATGAAACAGGTACAACCTAAATTAGTGTATACACTGCGCTTTATATAAAACTATGTTCTGAAGACAGACACTCACCATCATCCGTCTCGCCTTGATTAGGAATCATAGCGCAAGAAGTCCGAGAACTCCTGCCTTCGGCTGTGAGAGAGATGGGTGATGTCACTTGCATGAACGGGGAGAAGATCGATAATTTTCTTATGGTGGACAAAGTGAGTCTGTCAGATATTTGTTATTAATTGTAGTAAATATTTCTAGACATGGACAGTATGTAAAATAATCTTGGTTGGTTTGTCTTAAAGGAGCAGATTTTTATGGAGAACGTGGGTGCTGTGAAGCAGCTGTGTAAACTCACAGATAACCTTGAGACTCGTATTCAAGAGCTTGAGGTCTTGAACACTCACCTGGCCAAACTGAAGACGCTAGGTAGCATGCGCTCCAACAGTGGCTCTCCTGCTAAAGGGTATGGAATTTCTTAAGTTCTCCACACAGTATTTCTCTCTTTCAGATGCTCTTTCCCCAAGTTTCTTTCCCATTTTCTCAACACACATGGAGGTCAATGCTTTAGTGTTTCCTGGAGTCCACACATTATCTAAGGGTGTGTTCACACTTGTAGTTCAGTTCTCTTGATTATTTTGGTCCGGACAAAAAAAAAAGAGAAAACAATACATGTAACACTGGTTCGCTTAGCGTTCACACTGTAATTTTGTAAAGACTCAATTGCAATTGCTAAAGAAAAAAAAAGTGGGTTGTGCAACAGAACTTAAACAAACATCCAAAATAATGCTGTGTTCTAGGCTAAATGCGCTCGTTGTATGTGCATACGTATGATGGTATTTTGACCAGCTGAGAACTTGTGAAGAGTTTATAAAATGTGTAAAGTCAAAACCGAAGTGGGTTCTGTAGTTCTGTAGTGGACTCATTGGCTGGAGCGGACACCTGGGCTGAAGAACAGTTTGCGGCCCAAACACACAAAATGGCCACTGCCATTACAGGAAGTGGAGCCGCAGGCAGTGAACCCTCTAAGGCGACCAGACTAAGAACAACTGAGCTCTGAAGTGTTGCCAGCCGCTCTCACCAACATTAGCAGTGGATCCACCAAGCTGGATGCCAGTCTCACTAGCATAGGGACCACATTAATGGCTTCATGTGCAACATTCATGACGACCGGAAACCTTGGCGTGTCGTCCATGATAGCTGAAGACTGGCGTGGCGGAAATGACGGCTGGAGACTCTGGTGTGGTGGAAGATACTCTGGCATGAGTATCTCTGCCATGTTGTGAAGAGTCTCTGGTGTGGCGGCCACCGGACTGGAAGGCGCTGAAAGCACGGGATTAGCGAGTAGTAGCGACCATCAGAACTGGACATGCTGGTGACTGTGGTGGGCCAAGCTCTGTGGCCATCGGAGCTTGGTGGATACTGCCCCCCACAAAAAATCTTTATGGGGAGCATCCTCCTCGACCTAACCAACAGTGAAGAGGACCTTGTTAGCTGGAGGCACAATTTTCTGCTATTCATTTTCCACTTACATAAATGTGTGCTTCACTATGTAGGTCTATACCTGCTATATCATATGCCTACAAACATCTACACACAGTTTATAGCAATTCAGATGCATTATGATTTCTGGATTTTGTGTCAAACAAATGTTTTTTTTTGTAATTTAATGTAATTATAAATCAGTACAAAGGAAATAATATAGAACAATGAACATGAACATGTGGGGATACAGAGAAAAGGAAAATAACTAATAATAATAATAATATATATATTTTTTTTTTTACAATTTATATAAAACTTGTTCTATAATACAAGATGTTTTCAAATCTTTTTTATTGGAGGGGATTTTTTGAAGTGATGACAATAATAACTGTAAATCAAAAACAAATAATTTGCAGTTAGGTTTGAATTTAAGGTATCTTGCTTTGTGAATATGGTATTTAACTATCATACAAAAAAAAGTTTAATATATCATCTAGCTTTTTATTTTCAGAGACATCCGAGAGAAAAATAACCTTACTGACAGAGATATTGCACAACTGATGAAATGCAAGAAATATGGAAGCTGAAATCTGAAGCCAAAATTGTTTAGTATAAGCACAGAAGAATAAGTTTAGAATAAGTGTAAAATAGATTCTTCCTCCTCTTGGCAAAAAGAGCATAGTGGGGAAATATTACGGTAAAATGTACTTATATTTATTACAAGGGTAATAATGATGAATAATTTTTAAATTGACTTTTTTATTTTATTATGAAACAAAAATTTGTTTGGCACTGTCCATGCCTTATGAAATTTGATATTTGGGAAAAGTGCAAACCATTTCCCATAAGCCTTAATAATTGAACTATTACTATCAGTGATAAAGTTTCTTAAAAAATTATTTGTACATTTAACATCCAGGGCCCGTATTCATAAAGATTCTAAGAATCCTCTCAGAAAACTCTTAATTTAGCTTAAAAACTTTTACGTAGGAGTCTTAGCTTAAGAGCAATTCGGGACCGATCTGAGAGCAACTCTGAGTAAGGAAAAGACAAAAACTTTCATCTTAGTGAGGAGGCGGGGTTGACTACGTTGCTATGTATGACACAATCTTTTGAAGACTGTGATTGGTTGGTTGTCCAAGAAGGGAAAAAAAAGTGATTTTAAGTATAGGGTCTATTCTAAGCCTTCACTTTGAAATTACATGCGTAATTTTTCCTATTTGACCGTTCTCACACACACACACACACACACACACACACACACACACACACACACACACACACACACACACACACACACACACACACACACACACACACATTATATATGTGTATATAAATCCTTTTTATTTTTATTTACCATGGTATGGTAATAATGTATCATGCATGCTGTTAATTTCCTATAAGGTATTTGATTGGCTTAGAATGATAAAAATTGTTCCACTCTTTCCAATTACACTGATTGCTGGCATGTCTATTTAAGTGGTGGTTTGAATGTTGGTTTTAATGTTTCAAACATGGAATTTCTCCAGCTGCCAAATATCGTAATGTAGTGATTACTTTCATTTCTGGCGCTATGGCATTTCTGTGCTGTGTTGGAGATGTTAGCGCATCTCTAATAAGATCTGTCACAAACATGATCCCTGCATGATCTAATATATAGTGTCTTATTAACTCACTGTCATCCATTGTCTGCAACACATTTCTTCTCCTTCGTCTTTCTGTCATTTTCTCCTCTGCTAAAGAAACTCTTAAGCCTCTTAAAAGTCCTCGTCCGTGCTCCTAACAATTTTGACCTTAAGACCTCTTTTAAGGGTTAAGATGCTTTCTGAATTACTTTTTTCTTTACTAGGATTTTTTCTTTAATTTTAAGAGTAAACGCCCACATTTCTAAGAATTTCTTAGAATTTTGTCACTAGGAGCTACTCTTTGCATTAAGATTCTTTATGAATACGGGCCCAGGAGATTTACCCCTTGTATAGATAGTTGAGGGACATTCATATTCAAATTACCATATGATTTATAAGATTTCACCGAAAACAACAAATTAGAAGGGATAATAATACATTTTATTTGTAATGCACTTTACACTTCAGCGAAATCTCAAAGTGCTACAGTAACAAGAGGTTAAAAAAAAAGAAAAAAAAAAAGAAAAAAAAAAAAGAAACAGTACAAAATATATCACACAATAAATAAAAACACCACAAAATTAAAATCAAAAACATGAGAGTTAAAAGGCCTGTTTAAATAAAAATGTCTTTAGACCCTTCTTGAAAACCTCCACGGTTTGTGGAGCCCTTAGGGACTCTGGGAGGGCATTCCAGAGCCGTGGGGCGACTGCCTGAAAGGCCCTATCTCCCATGGAGGAGAGTTTAGTCCTTGGTTGGTACAGGCAGTAGGTAGAGGTAGAGGAGCGGAGGTTACGTGTGGCGGTGTGTGGAATGAGGAGTTCACTGAGGTAGGCAGGGGCAGTTCCATGTATGCACTGATGGGTGAGGAGACAGATTTTGTACTGAATTCTGTGTTGAATGGGCAACCAGTGTAGTAATTTCAGGAAAGGTGTGATATGGTCATATTTGCGCCTCCTCGTCAGGACCCGGGCATCGCAGTTCTGAATATGCTGGAGCTTTTGCAGGCTTCTGCCAGGGATCCCGACAAGGAGGGCATTACAGTTGTCCAACCTGGAGGAGACAAAGGCATGGATCAATCTCTCAGCATCCGGTTGGGAGAGGGAAGGACGGAGTTTGGCGATATTTTTAAGGTGGAGAAAGGAGACCTTACAGAGGTGACGGATGTGGGTGTCCAATGTGAGATTTGAGTCAAGTCTGACTCCGAGGTTTGTAACAGAGGTAGACAGAGCAATGTGATGGCCAAAAATAGATATACTACTGAGGGAGGAGTACTGGGTTTGGTGAGGGGTACCAATCAAAATGGCTTCGGTTTTGCTGCTATTTAATTGAAGAAAGTTGCCAGATAACCATGCCCCTATCTCCTCCAGGCAAACCTGAAATGCCGACGTCAGCGCTGAGGGGAGTGAGGAGTCCATTTTTATGTATAATTGTGTATCGTCTGCGTAACAATGGAATGAAACTTTATGTTTATGGATGATGTGACCAAGGGGTAGTAAGTAGATGGTGAAAAGGGTCGGACCAAGGACGGACCCTTGTGGCACTCCACAACTGACCGTGTGGGGTGATGATTGGGACTGTCCTAAAGCCACATACTCCAGCCTGCCTGCGAGATATGACTGGAACCAGCTTAGTGTGGTCCCTGAGAGTCCAACCACAGACATAAGACGATGGAGCAAGATGTTGTGATCCACGGTGTCAAAGGCTGCCGACAGGTCCAGTAGGAGAAGGAGAGATGGTGAGCCCTGGTCTGCAATGATAAGTAGGTCATTCATGCCGCGTACCAGAGCTGTCTCCGTACTGTGTGCTGCTCGAAAACCAGACTGAAATTTTTCATATATGTTATGGATGTGAAGATGATTGTGAAGTTGGGCTGCAACAACTTTTTCCAGGGCTTTAGACAAAAACGGCAGGTTTGAAACGGGTCTGTAATGAGCCAGAATTTCCGGGTCAAGTGACGGCTTTTTCAGATGTGGACGGATAACTGCAGTTTTGAGAGCTGGAGGAACCTGACCGGATGTGAGTGACTGGTTGATGATTTCTGTGATCAGTGGACTGATGGCTGTAATGTTGGATTTTAATAATGGTGTGGGGAGAGGGTCCAATGAGCATGTAGAGGTTCTCATGCACTTTATGATCCTCTCCACCTCTGTCTGAGAAATGCATGAGAAGAAAGAAAATAGTCTTTGATAGTCTTTGAACTTAATGTAGTTCTGTTTTGATACATTTAAACCATATAGTTCAATAACATCTTTATAAGAATATAAGTCTCCACTATTGTTTACTAAGTCTGAGACAAAAACAGAATAAACAAGGCTAATGAGCAACAGCGGAATGCAATGAGTACTGATGAGTCCGGGCAAAGGATTATGGGGAATGTTTGACTGAATAGCAGAGGTCTGTGGAGGATTGCCCTCTGGTGGCTGTCCTGGGCACACCAGCTGGTGACTGTGACAATAGACATCTTAAAATAAAAATGAATAAATATGACAAAAACACAACAAAATTACTCAAACTAAAATGAAACTGAAAAATATACAAATAAAAACTTAATCAAGCTATTAATGAAAAATATATAATAGTATCTAAATTAGTATCATATTGGCGATTTACCGGTTCTGAATTTCGAATCCCGGGCAAATTTGGGTGTTTCAGACAGGACTAATGTAATTTTGCATTTTTCATTGAATCATTTCAGTTTTTATTTCATTTTATGTTTAATTTTCAATTTCTTTACATTTTTCAATTTAGATTTTGTTAATTTTCATTCAGTCATTTTTTTTTGTTATTTTAGAATTTTTCGAAGTTAATGCACTAACTGACATAATTTAATAACATTCAGCATTTTTTATTTTCTCTGACACAGTCTAGTCTAGTGTTATTGCTAGTCTAGGGTTAGTGCCAATATCATTGTTTAATGCAGGCAGGTTATAATATCAAGCGTAGCGTCAGTTCTGGCAGGTCACGTTAGTCAAGCTCGCATCAGCTGACTCTCAGCTGATCCACGTCTACCTATAGAAATACGACACCTATCACTGTATACATATATAAGCTCCTTCAGCATTTTCAGCAGTTGTCACGTTTCTTAGGAGCTGATTACCCTCCTCCATCCCCAGCTCCTGCTCTCGTCATTCCCCTTGAATCAGAATAAATTGTCGAATCATGTTGTACTTTAAAAATCTTGAATTAATGATATCTGCAATACATTCATGTTGGTTCTGTTCTGTTTACCCTAAGGGGGGTTATTGCTGCTCTCCCTGCTCTTATCCATGCTAGTTCTCGCCCAGAACAGAACCATACCGCCAATGCAAACTGTATACTAATTGTCAATCGTATTCGACGATAGTGGTCCTGACAGAAATACCATGTATAAAAAAACCTAAACTAAAATTAATTTTGTGACTATTTTTGTAGTATGAAAATGTATTTTAGTGCCAGTTGTTTATTTGAGTTAATGAAAATATTTTAATTTAGTATTATTTATCATTAATAATAATAATATCACTGGTCTCTCAGATGCTTCCAGACTTGGGAAACAATGAACTGTAATACTAAGGTTTGCAAATTATCTAAATATCTCAACTGCCAGTATTCAATTACTGGTAATCATAACACAGTCATAATAGAGCTGTAAACGGCAGTTTGAGGTCCTGGGAGTCATAATAGCAATATGTATTATACATATTTTTAAGATCCATAATTGCTCACTGGTGATATTCCAGTTTGAATGGAAACTTGTACTCGCACTTTTGCTTAACATTTGTTGCAGTTTTCGTGAATATGTGTGATTTGTGATGTATGTGCTCTCATGCAATCATCTTAAATCTGTCGTTCTATTGAAATTTTTGTGTCACAGGAAAATCAACATGAAAAACACACCTCATTCAAAACTTCCATCACCAAAGTCACCGCCACTGCAGTCTAGCAAAGTACGTGAAAATCACATTTCTTATCATTTTCTACAATGAATGTGACAAATATGACTGCATATCATGTTTTTCTTCCAGAACTACTTCTGTGGGAAATATCATCACTGTCTTCAACACAGAGTATTCCAAGCTAGCATCATCATGCTAGTAACAACCATGGCTATTTGGTGAGATGGTCTTCTAAATACACACCTTAAGATATTTTGGACACAAATTAAGAATTTGTTCCCACAACTTATCAATTCATGGCCACGTTTAATTAAGGCAAGACAATAGCAAAAAACACGTGTTTTATTTATTTATCTATTTTTTTACAGGCACTAGTCAATTTTGAGATTGTGGGCTATTTTGTTTCCATAACTTGTAATCTTTTAGACTCGTGGAAAGAAAACATTCAAATACACTTTTAATTGTTTATTTTATTGTTCTTTATCTATTTACAACTATGGATTTCAATAACAAGACATTTTTTTTTTTTTTTAAGTTCTCTCAAAACGACTTGGGTAGCATTTTATATAAATGTTAATTTTTTTCTGATTTATGGAGTAATAAAAATAAATATCCAAGAAATATCTCCTCTGTTAAAACATTCAACTCTAATTTAGTAACAGTGAAACAATAATTTAGGACCTGGCTACATCCAATGTTAAAATTTCTGTATATTTAATCAGATAAAGTCTCATTAGCATAATGAAACAAAACATTTCAGAACGCTTCTTATAAAAAAACAATTGTCTTAATGTACTGTTTAATTAACTGGGGAAAGTATGGCGATATCTATTAGTTAAAGGGGTGATTTTTTTATTATCTTAATATTTTCCTTGAGGTTCACTTCTAATGTTAATAAAGTTGGGGTTTTTTGTGCAAAAGGATAAAAAACAAATATATATGCAGAAAAAGTATTATTTTCAACCCTCATTCTGACCTCTGTCTGAAATGATCCGTTTTTAAGGGGCTGCTCCTTCAAGGCTTGTCAGTAAACGGCCACTGATTGGCTAAGGCCGGCGACACATTGGCTGCATGGCGTGTCCGTTTTTATTTTGGCTCCCATGTTAACAGGTTAGAGCTTGCACACTGCCTGCGTGCCTGAGCCGTGCGGAAAACGCGTGCATGCTAGAAATAGAACCGACGCCTATTTTTCACGCGACACGCAAGCGTGTTGGAAGCGTTTCCAGGCAAAATAGAATGGGAAAGATGTTTGTATGTCATTTTGACATAAATGCAGATATAAATGTAATAAAAAAAAATATTATCGATTTTCAAATATTGCACCTGTCAATACAGAACGAAATATTCTGTAGCCTATTTTGCCGTCAATACTGCCCACGTTGTCTTCGCTGCTATATATTTATGTTTAACATTAAGTAGGCCTTCCACAACTCTCTCCTCATATGTCGAATATATCACCAATGAGGCTTATCATATGTCACCTATCAGCAGCAGCGCCGTGTCAGACACCTTTCTGGTGTGCAAAGACATAGAAAACGCCACGCAGCTGACACGCAACAGAAACGCCACGCTCACGCCACGCAGCCAGTGTGTCACCGGCCTAATGATTAGCAATTGTCAATGCATAGAAACAGTATCATTGAAAACATCCTCCATATAAAACCGTCATTTACAGACAAAGCATTATGAAAACATTTACTTACGTTTTGTGAGGCAGTTGCTGTCAGATTCAATACGGTTGGCTGCTTCATCTTTTAACAAAAGTTTCTTTGCGAACTCTCCATTCCACAAACATTTAATCCTCTGAGGCAATCCGTGACATCATTAACTTGTTTCAGACACTGGGATCCTTCTAAAGTCTGTACAGAGGTGTAAACGACCTTATTAAACAGGCCGCATAAACGCAAACGTTCCATTTGTCCTGTTGTCGAGAGACATAAGCGTGTGGAGCATGTCAGAAAATGAACACTGTATGCTGTATCCAGTGTAGACAGCATCAGTTATTATAATGGGATCTATTCGCTTTTGACGCGACACTCAGCATCCAGTGTAGGCAAATGTCAGCCTTTAAGAGACTGAATGCCAGTGGGAGGGGCCTATTGTGCGATGATGTATATTCTTTGATATTCTTGCTCTGGAGGCAGGCATATGCAAATGTGACTATGAAACTTTCAGGATGTTTTAATGGTACAAATACCTTTTTTATTCAAAAGATCAAGGCAGATTTGATTTCTCATGTCATGAACCCTTTTAGTTAAAATTCTTGCCTTAATTAGTCTGTGGCCACGCTGTACTAATTCATTCCCTCATTTTAATGTAGTTACATCGTGGCTATGGTTTACCTAAAATAAGGGAACAGATTAATACATTGTGGGAACGAATTCTTAATTTGTGTCAATAATATCTTGTTTTTTCTCTCTGAATGTTATGTGCGGGACTTACAAGTAAAAGAAATACTCCCAGTTAAACATATGTATCAGTGCTCAACTGATGATTACCACAAAAAATAATCAATTGGTCCCTCAACATGTAACACTGAACAAAAACTGTGTATGTCTAGAAGTGTATTCTCACATCAAATTAACAATTTAGAGACTCTTACAGCTCAAATAACAAACACTGTTGTATTTAACCTGTAATGTTTCTTTAAATGAAGGTCTTGAGGACAGTTTGAGACCAAATGAAATTCTACTTGATCGTGACAGAATATTTCACAAAACATGACAAGATCAGCCTGTGTGTGACTTTATTTTGTCCTGTTATTTTGCAGTGTCATTTGTATTATTGCACTCCACTTGTTAACATTACAAGAGAACATGGACTTCAATAACAGGTACAAATTTCATCATCAGTGATGTCATCATTAAAAACCAATGTGTTTGGTGCAAATTGATTCAGTTAAATTACATTACTTGCCATGCTTGTTGCGTCACTGTCAGCGCAACTTAATCGACTGTTATTTTGTGTTCTTGTATCACAGTCTCAACCACACGGATGTTATACCGCCTTACACTACACCAACAGCACTGACCACAGGTACTGTATGTAGATATTTAGAGATACTGTATAGGGCTTTTCACACTTGAAATAACCCTGGGTCTTTCTAAATCCCAGGAAAACTGAATCCTGGGTTATCTTGCTTCACGTTTTACACTGCTCATAATTTACCTAGGATTAACAATTATTCCTGGGTATTCACAAGCTGACGTGGCAAATTGTACATTCTTAAACCCTGGGTTAACATTCATATTTACAGTGTCACTGATTAGATAAACGAAGCACGCAACCTGTTTACAGAAAGACTCTAGCATTGTGCATTCTCATATTATACATTGCCCACTGTAGTAAAACAATTTTTTTCCTGAATAGACTCTCCGTACTTTAAAAAAAATGGTTTGGAAACATGTTTTCCTTCACCATTTGACATTTTCCCCCTCAAAAACTGAAATTAATGTTTATACAGCACGTGCTGTTTCAGTGACTGTCCAAAGCATGTGAATTTAAAGGCAGTTGCTCCCACCCCTGGTCCTGGAGCGTCCCCAACTGTACACATTTTGGATGTCTTTCTAATCTGACACAACTATTTCAGGTCTTGAAGACTCTACTAATGAGTTGAATCTGGTGTGTTTGATTAGGGAGACATACAAAGGGCCCTATTTTAACGAGCACAGCGCAAGTCCGCTTACGGCATGTCCGACTCTACTTTTGCTAGTTTAAATGACGGGAAAAATGGTTGGGTTCTCTTAATGAGTAATGGGTGTGTTTTAGGCGTAACGTGCATAAACCAATCAGAGTTTCATCACCCATTCCCTTTAATAGCCAGTTGCGCTCGCTAGTGATGGTGAAATGAAGCTTTGTGAAGCACTGAGGCTTTCCCCTCAAGTGTATCGTAAATTGGTTCATTACTCGAAGCTTTTCAACACCGTGCCCACTAATGACATCTTGTGGTCAAAAGGTGGAAAAAGCTTTTTTTTTTCTTTTTTTTTTTTTTTTTAAGCGTGGATCAAACAGAGTTGCTAGAGTCATGATGCTCATAGTTTCATATGTAGACATCCTCAGTCTCAGGAGGTTGTTGCACGATTGCAAAGCCATCTCATCATGAACCTGTGAGCTTTCTGAGGTGATTGCATGCCTCAGCATTCTTATAAGAGGAATCACCTTTGACCCTGACACTCTCTTCTCCTCTGACAATTCTGTGGAAGCCTCACTGAAATGACACATTACACCCAGACATTCATTTACTGTCTGGTACTCTTCTGAAGTCAATGGTATGAGGCTTGTCTTCACAGTGACTAAAGCAGCGCCTACTGGCTCCCTCTGAGCAAAGAGCCGCTCTAACATGGCATATGTGCTGTTCCAGCGAGTTTCCACCTCTTGAATCAACTTGTGATTTGGTTTGCCCATCTGATTTTGTAAAACCAATCTCTTGCTGTTGTGGTAGACTTGAAATGTGCCACAATCTTTCGTGCCTTTAGTCTAATATCCTCCAATCCTCGTGTTTGTTCTATTGCCTTCTTCACAACCAGGTTTAAGGCATGTGCTATGCAGTTTGTGTGGCGCAGCTTCAGGATGCTGGCACATGCTACCATGTTGGCAGTAGCATCAGTTACTAGACACCTAACTTTGTTTTGAATGCCCCACTCCTCCATCAAAGCTGACTTGACTTCAGCTATATTTTCAGAAGTGTGACATTTGGAAAGTTTTTCCAAATTTTTGTTTAAATTCAGCCATTATAGCCTTTATTATGGCATTATGGCTTGGCCATCTACACCTCTTTCATCCCACTATACATGAATAATCCACCTATTATCTTAAGTCTTGTTAGAAAAAAAGAAAACCATTGGACTAAGAGCCCTGACGGATGCTGTATTTTGCATGTATGTGAACACAAATAAACCGGAGAAAACATGATTGAATGCATTATGTTTTAGTGATAAATCCTATTCAAAATATTGAACATTACAGATTAATCATTTTGCACTCCTGGCATAAATGAACAAATTAATGTCACTGCAAACCAGATTTATCATAAACAGTGGTCAAATATTGAAGCTGGAGTCTTAAAATCTTTCTGTTGATGCTCTACCCTGGAAATCCAGAGTTCTCGCAAGAGCACCAATTCAATTTGCTCAGCGAGTTATTCTGGCGTTGAGTAATGATGCTCATTAAATATGCCCTTGTATCCGAGCTGCACCAATCACATTGGGTTATCTGATATAGGCGGGCCAGAGGCGAGCTAAACAGATGACGACAGCGCTGTGACGTCGAAGTCATCAGTAAACATTGCAAGATGGCTATGGATGAACACCAGTTGTTTGAAATGGCTTTGGCCGCTACAATGAACGAGTTAGACTTGGCTTTTTATCTAAAAGAGGAACAGAAGACGGCGCTCGAATCCTTCCTTTGCAAGAAGGGCGTTTTTGCTGTTTTGCCGAACAGATACGGCAAGAGTCGAATCTATCAGTTAGCTCTGCCGGTAGCTAAGCATATCAGCTGAGAAGGTTTTTGTTGGTCAATGGTGCAGTCTATTTCAGTTGCCTCAAAAGCAACGCGCCAACAATGCGCCTGAACATGGGCACACAAATACATTTGCTATTTAAACAACGAGGCGCAGGATGTGAAAATGATAACTGCGTCAGGCTGAAACGAGCAAAAAAGACTTTGGCCTGGCGCCGCATTGCGCCGGGTGTGTAACAGGGCTTGAAGAGCAGGGCATGTTAAGAGTTGGGGTTACTCTGGGGTTAGGAGTATTGGGTACTCCAGGACCAGGGTTGGGATCCACTGATATAAGGCACTCAATTGAGTGTCCGTTGCTAAGCATCCTGTCATCATTCAAC
The DNA here is from genome assembly GCF_965113295.1 of Leuciscus leuciscus. Classification (NCBI taxonomy): domain Eukaryota; kingdom Metazoa; phylum Chordata; class Actinopteri; order Cypriniformes; family Leuciscidae; genus Leuciscus; species Leuciscus leuciscus. The sequence continues at coordinate 27,395,847 of NC_138728.1, read as the reverse complement.
ATTCTGACACCGCATAGTTTCACAGAATTCACACTGCACACGTTTGGCGCTGCAGTGTTAACACCACAAAAAGCAATGCTGACCCCGGGTAAAAGTCAGTGCTAACCCTACTTTTAAATTACAAGTCTTTAATGTTCACCTACCCGGGGTTAAAGTTTTAAACGATAACCCAGGGTTACGCAGTGTGAGAATCCCTTATGCGAGTTGGTTGGTCTGTATATTTTGATGATTGTTTATCTTATATGGTGAATTTAATCTTGACTGTTTGCAGTGTTCTCCACCACACATCCTGTTCCCTGGCCTCCAGACATCGATTTCTCCAATGTGTTTTATTCAGATGAGATCTACTGCTGTCCTTCAACTTTAATTCATAACCATAACACCCAAGTGACAGACACAACTGTCCCCTTTGACTTTCTTTCAAAAACACAAAAAGGTCAGAGGCACAGTAGCAGCGTTCAATCATCAAATATACTATAATACATATTTTTGGTTGACTTCAAGTCATTTTTTATTTGTTCTCTTTCAGAGAAGTGGTTAGAACAACTGCAAGAGAAATTAAAAAATTCTACTGATTGTAAGTTGACCGATTAAAAGCCTGTTCATGCCAAGATTATCAGATAAACAACAAATTTCATTTTAAAATAAAACGACGTATCCTTACTACTGTAACTCCTTTACACTGAGACTGAAATATTGTAATATGGAACATCATTGTTTTATTTAGAGGCTTTTTTCATTACTTGAATGAGGTTTGTTTCAGCTATATAAACCTTTATAAAAAAAATTGCCTTAGAAAAATAATAGTTTGTGAATGTCTCCCTAGGATAAATCCATTTTATCAAAACATTTCTTATTCCAAATAACAGAATGAATTAGAGCTGTGGCCACAATAGATTCACACCTTTACGTCTTTGTTCATGTCTTCTTTTTAGGGACAAACACAACTATACAGTCCATCCGCATAACACAAAATCAACAAGTTATAGACCAGCGGTACTGTCAGCAAGAGGACTGTGGGTAGGTAGCAAACTTGCATCTTCAATATACACAGGAAGTTTACTTTTCATTCTCACTTTTAGTATAACACTCGTCATGGTGTGACCAGTCATATGTTTCCCTTTATGAAATCCATAACTAGCTATTTCTGAAGATCATATTCACATCAGGGTCCTGAAAGTGGTGTGGTTGGAACGACAGCTCTTAACCTGTGCTTAGAAGCATAGGTTCTTGTTTTTATGACGTGGACTTAAAAAAAACATTATTTTAATCAAAATAAGCAAGCTTACATTTATTACAATCTATATATTTTATTTCGATTATTTGCTAACTTAATTTACGTGTTTTAGTTTGTCAAGAGATTTAAAGTGCAATTTTTGAAGAGCGATGTGCGAACATGGAAATAAAGCAAAATAACTGTGGAAAAAAAGAGAATTAGTCCCCAGATGCCACGTCCATAATTTATAGCAAGAAAATCTTGCATTAATTCTATCTCAAACGGATTAAATAAAATAAGTTATTATCCACCACCTGCATTCCATCATTAACGTGGTTGAACGACAAATTTGCAACAATATGATTTCAGGAAATGGTTAGTTGATGTCTTCAACGATGCATCAAACTATGGTAGTTAAGTAGCAAGTTGCGTCGCTCCCCTGGTCTATGCTGCTCTATACAACAGTGTTTATAGCACATGGGGATTTCTTGACTGACTTTTACTAAAGTTATCAAAGAATGTTCTATAGTAATGCATTTGCATTTTTCCCATTGATCTATGTTTTGTAGGAAGGGAAACTACACGTACCTCATTCCCCTCAGTAAACACATCCCACCCAACATGCCCATAACCCTCCAAATGAGGTGAGTACACTGTTCATACTGCACACAGTCTTCATTATACTGTCCTCTTTGTTTATTTAACCAGGTTATTTTAATCATTTTATTCTTCTTTGTATTTCCTTAAAAGTTTCTATTTGTTTGTTATCTGGCATGAATTTTCTTATAAAAAAATGTACATCTCAAAAAGCTGTCATTTTAACAAGGGTGTTCAAATGTTTTATACCAGCTGTATAATGTTCAAAGTAAAAATCATTGGACATGTTCATGTTAATATAAAGAACTGCGGCCTCGTGCTGGTCAAGTGGATGAATCAGAGCCATATCGCACTCCTGCTTATGTAATATTTTTAGACAGACAGTATATTATGATAGAAAAACAGTGTCTGCATATGTGAATCACATTCTCATTGATATGAATGAGGGTTTTTGTTCCCCCACTTGATCAGAACAAATGAATTGCTGGTGATCTACTTGTGTTCACATGATGAAAGCGAACAGTGCTCTTCAGTACTCGACTACAACAGCCCAGAGTCAAACACTGCCCTCAACACACAGGTACTTCAGCACTTATACACTCAAAGCAACATGCATTAGAAAAACATTTCATTATAAATGTAATAATAATATTATATAATCATAATAGTTTAAATGCATAGTAAATGTAGAGTAATTCTATAATAATTATTTGATAATAACGTTTATTTGTTGCAGACTATTCACCCTCAGAATTGATTTGATTATGTTAATGAAAATTATGGATAATACAAATCATTAGCACATAAAAAAATTAGATCCAACTTTATTTAATTTCCTGTAAAATGGTTATTGATTTCATGCATTTGTTAAAAGTCTTTCTTTTCCATAGGGCTACATACATAAGTGGACATTGGCGGTGGCGAATCACCATCGCTCCTCTTACCATTTCCGCACTTCAGTTGCTGTGAGTTTCTGTGCATCTTTATGTGTTTGTGTGTTCATCTCTGAATGTATGCTGTCTTTATTTAAAGACTTTAGTCAGGGTAAACACCACATTTAATATGGTGTGAATGAAAATGACACTGTAAGGGACAGAAGTACAGTCTGTCCAGTGGACTAAAATACGAGGTGAGCTTAACAGATTAAATATTGAACAGATTGTACTTCTGTCTATGTTAGTGTCTAATTAAATATAAAGTCTATTTACATACAGGCAATGTAGATTGTGTGACTAGCAGCATGACTTCAATCTTTTGGCTGTACTTTGTCAATATTGACATGTTTCTGTCACACAGGGTTTGGCTGATTGTAGCACCGATCCCAACTACGCAGAAGTTTTATTTACTGACTACCACTTCCAGTTCTACCGTCGCTGTGACTGATCAACACCAAATGATGATGCTGTCACAACAGCCCTTCAAAAGCAGCATCCGGTGATTTGACGGCATTAGTAGGCGATAAAAACTGCAAGTTGTACATTATATAGAAAGAACATCTTTCATGGGCTGATATTTTGTTGCTGAAAAAAAAAAGCAAATATGTTTCATTTTAGTTTATTCTTATTTTACTGGTGTTTTGGAATCAGAAGGAAAACTTCTGAACCCCAACGCAAAGAGTAAAGTAGGTCTTCAGTTATGATTTGACATGCATATTTAAACAATAAAGAGATGATGTTTGTTTTGTACTGAACTATGCAATCAGATAATATTTTACTCTAGTAGACTCACACTGTGTTCTTGTATAGAACTAGTTCATATGTAAACCTGTAGACCAAACAATTATTCAACTACAGAAACTGTACTATTAAATAATGTCTAGCTGTATGACATCTGATTATTTTAGAAGTGGGGACAAATGGGGACATTTAATATTCAACAATAATATTGATCTGCCTGCATTGACACCATTATATGAGAACTGAACTGAGCTGGACGATGACATCACTGGTTTCCCCAGAGCGGCTATATATATATATATAAATATTAACTAAATTAATAACTTTTTTTACAACAAAAATGAAACATCACTGAACTTACTTAAACTGGACTATGACGCTATTTTCTTCTAGATCTGTACAGCAGAAACAAACTTTGTTGCATTATTTTCCTGTTTTCACTGTAAAGCTGCTTTGAAACAATCTGTATTGTAAAAAGCGCTATATAAATAAAGGTGACTTGACTAGAAGTCAAATTCTTTTTGTAGCTAAAGACTTTTATGAAGTTTTCACTGAATATCAAACAATATACAATAAAGGCAGTTTTTTTTTCAGCCCACAATCACACTTTGTACTTATTATTATAAAAGGATAGCATTTACTAGATCAATTACTAGATTTTAGCAGTACTAGATTTAGTCTGAAAATTATGTTACAGAAATTAATTGTGTGGTGTAAAGTTTGTGAGAGGAATTGCGAGCTACGAGCAGCTTACTGTAGTGTTTTGAATGTGAAAAGTAGAAAAGTATCCTGGTATAACCAGTTTGTGTAATGCTACTAAGTGTCGGTCAATTGCAAGCAAGAATGTGATTAGATTCTTAAAATAATGTGTATGTGTTAAAAAAAAAAGAGCATGCGCAACAGGATCTGTGTGCTGTGCAGGTGAGGGTGCTACTACGATGTGTTTTTAAGTTCTAGATTAATATGTTAAGAAGCTTGTAGACAAAAATTATAAGATTTTTACACGTTGAAAAAATGTGGGGAATTGGCTTGAATTTGTCCTATAGGCTCTCCCTATTCCCAAACCATACAGGACCACTTCACATAGGCTACTCTAGGCATGCTTTTAACTTTGGATAATTTAGAAATGTAATCCGGTCTAGTGGAAATATAGAGTTTTCCGATATCACCTAGGCCATGTGTCCACCAAAGCATTTTTAGCCAGCTGAAAACGCTAGGCGCTCTGCTGAAAACGCCTAGTGGGCGCTTGAGAGCGTTTTGGCAGCGTTACGTTTTTTTTCAGTTGAGACACTTTGCTTGTTATAATACAGAATATCCGCGAAAGTGTTACTAGTATCTCATTTCACACACATTTTGTTTCTGTGTTGATTCTATATTAAAATGTCGATACAATGTAACATATTTTCTCTGGCTCTTGTTTTAAATTATTTTGTTCTGTTATTATGCTTGTTGTTGTCATCTGTTGATGTTGAACAAGCAGAATGTGGCGGTTGGTTGGTGTGGTATTAGTCCCGCCCCTCCTCCACTGTGATTGGACAGTTGGGTAAAAAGTAACAGTGATGTGATTTGTGATAGTGATTTGCATTTTACCCAAAGTTGATCATTCTTCAACTCTCGGTGACCTGTAAAAACCTGCGCTCGGCGCTTCAGCATGAAAAAAACGCTCAGCGCCTCGTTACGCTCATGGCGTTTAAAAAACGCTGCGCTCCCATTGAAAACAATTGGAATACACCAGCCACGTGTAAAAACGCTTTGGTGGACACACAGCCTTAATGCAGATCCTTGTGGTACTCCATACTTGTGTTAGAGTTGTCTACTCCTCACTGACACAAACAAAATGGTAATGATCAGACAGACAGACAGACAATATTTAATTTAATTTTATCAATCAATAAATTCCTCTTGAAACAAACTTTGTTGTATTATTTAAATTTAATACTGTGAAGCTGCTTTGATACAATCTGTATTGTGAAAAGCGCTATACAAATAAACTTGACTTGACTTGACTTGACAGGACCTGAAACAGCTTTATGCCTCTCTGTGAATACATAATTCACCAATCTGTTTAAGAGTGTGTTATGCTTGATCAGTATCAACAGACCACTGTAAGATCTAGTAATACTAGGAGCGAGATGCAACCAGAGGCGTCACTAGACACTTTTTACGGAGGCACGAGCCCCAGTAAAGTTTTGCTGTGCCCCAGTAGATAGATTTAGATTTAGATAGATACATCTGGAAAAAAGGCTTTCCTATTAATTTAATGTTATCATTTTCATAATTTGAACTATTTAAAACTTGAGGGCTGATTGTAACACCTGCGGAAATTAAAATATCCAGCGGAACCGCTTTAATCATACGCCTAGGACCCGCCCCCTCGCGGGGTGGGAACTTTGGAGACACAGGAGACTTCGAGCTGGGCAGGACAAGCGGGGACAGGAGATTCAGCAGAATGTCCATATCCCATTTTAAATATTAAGAGTTACAGTGTCCAAAGCACTACAGAACATATGTCTGTCTAGGAGGTCTTGAGTCTGTCAATTTTTGGGTCTCTGTTTCCTGTCAGCATCTAACATCCATTATGCTATTCTTACAGACCAGATGGTGTGTGGCCAAACTTGAGAAATAAAAAGTATGAGAATTCTTTTTGCTGTCTTCACTCTGCCTATTACTTCCTAGCAGTGGTGGAAAGAGTACTGAAAATTTGTTGCTAAAATAGTACTCAATTACAAGTAAAAGTACTGTTGTCAAAAAAGTACTTAAGTAAAAGTACAAATTACTCTTCTCAAAAACTACTCAGAGTACTAGTTACTAGTTACTTTTTAGCTGCGATAGTTAATTTATTACCAATAAATATTAAAATCAAATCAAATCTAGAAAATAGTGACTTTTAACATATTTTTACCTTATTGATGAAGGACATTAATTAGTGGTCATGATGCTGGAATTTCTAACTTCAATATGACAATATGAAAAATGTCAATATTCAGTATAATTTTCAATACCATTGGGAAAACCACCACATACTAAATATTTTAATATCAAAATTTTTGTCCATCCATTTTGTCAAGGCAATCATTATTTTCAAGCTTCAGAAAGCACAAAACTCATTAACAGTAATCTATTTGAATGGAAAAGTTTAATTCAAGTCTTCTGAAGAGGCACGTCCACTTTATACGATGAACGGATATTAATTTAGGCTTTTGTTTACATATTTAAACATTGATCAATAACCATTACAATAATCTAACTTAAACATTTGCTCACTCTGTGTATTTGTCTTTACAATAGGGTAACTATGTTTCAAAAGCTCACACAGCACAAAGAAGCTTGATTTCAAACTGAATTGAATTTGCAAAAAAGACAAGTAAACAGTCAGTAATAAAATAAGAACAAATAAAATAAATTACCTCAATACAGTTGTCAAAATATGACAACACTGAATTTTTATATGTAGTGTGTGTTAAAGGTAGCCTGACATCTTCATACTCAGATTCTAGTCAGAATGTGAGTCTGATACTGCTCCATTGAGCTTTGATTATGGGGCGTGTTTCAACCGAACCAGGAAGGAAAATGCCTCTGCACTCAATTGGATAGACCTACAACCAATCAGAGCAACGGAGTAAGTGACGTATGTTTTTCATTCATGTTTCCGATCGACAAATGCCTTGATCGCGGTTCTCTGTTCCTCTTTTAAAATGAATGCGCTGTCGATATCTTCTATAACAGACGCGATGGCGGAATCTACACATGATGTTTCATAAACAGAGTTCGAGAGGAGCACGTTCAAATAATCAATCCAATCAACTTGTCATCAAAGAATGACCGTCTACGGTCTACACTATCAGCATGAGAGGAAGCATATATTTATTCACTCTGTCAACTCACCTAACATTCCAATATATTAAATATGGTGCGTGTCCTCAGGAAGAACAATCTGGACACAAAGCTGCTGCTGGCTTTCTATCACTTCTCTGTGGTGAGCGTACTAACACACTGCTTAAGTGTGTGGTACGCAGGCTCCACAGCTGAGGACAGGAAGGTGGTGCAGAGGGTCATCAACACTGTCCAAAAGATCATCAGCTGCCCTCTGCCCAGCCTGGAAAACATCTCCACATCTTGCTGCCTCAGGAGAACCAAGGCCATCACAAGAGACCCCTCACACCCTGCATACCCCCTGTTCGATCTGTTGCCCTCTGGGAGACGCTACAGGTCAACCAAATCCCACACCAGCAGGCTGACGAACAGCTTTTCCCCCTGGGCCATACGAACTGCCAATACCCATGGACACTCACACACATAAGCCCCGCCCTCCAATCACCCCATAGAGCTGGTAAGTCCCGCCCCTTCCGTAAAACCCCGCTGGACCTCAAAGTTGAAAAACCGTCAATGCAAGTGAATGGGAGAAAATAATTATTTTCTGGTGCCGTTTGAATTGTGCCATGAATGTGAACATATGTTGTCTGTGTATTTTTTATATAATCTTTCATGTTACAAGTTTGACAGTATATGGTATGATTCTTCGGCTAGCAGTTGTGGAAAAGACATAACGAGAAAGACTACATGTCGCCTATGTGACGTCACCCCATAAAGTTGACTTACCCGTGGTTTTCGCCAACCTCAACGATTTTGTCCTCTCCCTGAAAGAAGGCGGTGAAGTGCACCAAAGACACAGCCATGTTTAGCGGGATCCGTGAGCTAGAGCCTTGTGCTAGTGGTGTTGACGTTTCAAACGCGTCGAGAGTTGTAGTCCACAAAGTGCTCTCACACAAAGTCTACCCGTATCAAACTTCTACCCGCTAAATTGTAGCATTCTTCACACGAAAGATTATATAAAAAATTCACAGACAACATATGTTCACATTCATGGCACAATTCAAACGGGACCAGAAAATAATTATTTTCTCCCATTCACTTGCATTGACGGTTTTTCAACTTTGAGGTCCAGCGGGGTTTTACGGAGGGGGCGGGACTTACCAGCTCTATACCGCCCTGAAGAGCAGACAATCAGCCCACCTCCCCCTACCTGCACTCTTGTAATAACTACAGACACTTTAAGATTTTAACTTTTTATTAGATTTTATATATATATATATATATATATATATATATATATATATATATATATACACAGTATATACACATGTAAATATATATATTTTTTTTTTTACATTATGTTTGTATGTATTATTATATTATTGTTGTCTCTATTTTAATGAGAGAACATCGCTCGTTTAGCCTGTTTTGTCCTTTGTCTTTTGTCCTGATGTATGTTGTTTCTTGTTTCTTCTTGTTTTGTTTTTTTGTGTGGTGCAAGGGTGTCAATTTCGTTGGACCTCCACAGTGCAATGACAATAAAGGCTATTCTATTCTTAATACTAGGTTTACACACATGTTTGCTGTTCTTAATCCATGTTGACGAACATTTGAAGTATATGCTCTATTTACTGTAAAATGTTAATGCAAAAGTTCTTTATGAATTTGAGTATGATACACAATGCATAATTTACATTAGTTGTGTGAATCCACTCTAAACAACTGTGGGGTTTGCATTATGTATGTGTTTAGTGTTTTTATTGTTTATGAAATCAGTTAATGGGAACTGTGCTAAGTCCTCCATTTTTGGAAAACTCAATACAACAAAAGTACAAAACTCTTTGCCTTTTGCATTTATTGTCAGTGCCAATATGTATTTTTTACAATTATGATTTTGTATTCACACACGCATTCAAAACATGTCTACGATAGTTCACTTGAGCGAGTTCGATTTACACAACTCTGATACCAGAAACATAATGAAATTGTTTTAGTGTTACATAATACTGTTAATTAATATTAGCATAAAGAAATCAAGTTACAGTTGAAAATCTGGTATCCTTGCATGATGAAATCACATAACATTACACAATAAATTTGTATTACAGTAATGACAAATAATGTTTTGAATCAACGTGATTATTTTATTTAAGCAGTCTACGGGAATTAAATATTTTGGTTTGACAAGCAATAATTAATTGAGAAAAAGAGGAAAATTGTGTCAGTTGAACGCATTCTGATCATGTGGGACCGATGTACACATTAAAATCAAGTAAATTCAAAGGACTTTTTTTTTCAGTGCAAGCTAGAATTTAAAGATTGTGAGCTAAAGAGTAATATTCAGATAAAAAAAAAAAATTTCAGAGGTTTTTGAAGGAGAGAAGGGTGGATGCTTGACGGATGTCTTGAGGAAGAGCATTCCACAACCTGGGAGCCACAATGCTAAAAGAACTGAGTCCCATGATTACTAGACTATTGAAAATGACCGAATATGACACAGCCCCACCTAAGATATTTTTCACCAGCCGCCACTGGACCTGGGACAGACATAAACTCATTATCTGCACAGACCTGGCCTGGCAAAGGTTAAAAATGAGTTAAATCTTGTATAACATAAAAAAGTGCAACAATTACACCTGCAACAATTACATTTGCAGAAGGCACAGTACTTTGTGCCCAAAATAAGCCTATAAATTAGGCTAATTATGGATAGTAAAGATCCATTTCCAAAAGTACAAACATTTGAAAAGTAAAAAAAAAAAAAGTTGTAGTTATTTTGTATACTATTCCTATTTATATTGTTTTGTATATTTATTACATAGTATATTCCCATTTTGTGAAAATGAAAATATTAAATATAATTTTATTTTTGTAATGTGTTGTAAAAGTCATAATTTAACATAAAATACATAATACAATAGTTTTTGATCTGCCTGCTATTTGCAATGGTTCTGTTCTGTCTATATTGTTCATAATGTGATTTTGGTGAATTATATTGAAACCAGTTGTCAGTTACCACAATTATCATAATAATGAATTATTAATTAATCAATAACTGTATTGTCCCCGTTTTTTATTTTTATTAATATATAATAACAAGATTAGTAAGATTTGGGTGATATTTTGACCACTTATTTAGGAAATGTCCCTGGTTTCCATTTCACAAATTTAACGTTATTCTAGAAAAGGGTCGAGCAACGCCCATGTAAGACGTTACATTTTCTTTTTAGGCCAACACCGAGTCAAACGCCGATAATAATTATATAAATGGCCCGCATTTTTATTCATCTCACCTGCTGGGTTGTTCTCCACAGTGTCTATATTAGGAGAACCCAAGGCGGTTATCACATCAGCCTTTCTCTCAGCTGTCTGCGACGCGACAGAGTCAGACAACGCGTCGGAGATGAAGGTGATCATTTCCAGATTATCGACACCTAGCTCTGCCAACTAGCCTACAGATGTCGTGGACACAGGGCCGGATTAACCATAGATGGGATTGGGCGAGTGCCCTGGGGCACCAGCCAATAGGCGGGGCACCAAGTGATTAAGATAATGACTAGACTTTAAAATATTTTTCATGTTTTGTATATATATTATTTTGCTGGAAGAGATGCAGATACAAAATGAACAGTTAATGATACAATATATACAGAGAGAATATTAATTATATCCATAAAGAATTGCGATTGGGTCAGGTCACAGTGCATTTGCCCCCTCCCCCCAGTCCGAGTCGAGCCCGCCAATTTACAATATTAAATTCAAAATGGATAGGCAGCATTAGCTTAGCGGTTGTGCCAAACGTAAACTAAAAAAAGAGAAAATAACACGACACATAGCCACCCTTCAAAAAGTACCTGCGATATCAAGTTTTTTTCTTCGAAATGAAGAAAAGACAGAGACATCAGCATCACCAGCAGAAGGCACTAGCAGCAGCGAAACTAATGCCTCAACCGTTACGACTCAAGCCGCTAATGTGAGCAAAGGCGAAAACCGGAGGCAATGGAGAGGATAATGGGGCTCACGAGATTGATGGAAATATAAGTACACGTAGGTCAGAGGATCAGGTGCAGCAGCCGCCGCCAGAGGATTTTACCATCTCAACGGACCCTGAACTATGGCACTACAAAAAATGCTTTTCTTACTTAGTATTTTTGTCTTGTTTCCAGTCCAAATATCAAAAAATTCTTAAAACAAAATGCATTTACTAGATAAGTAAAATTAGATAAGATATTATGTCTTGTTTTCCAGGGGAATTAATCAAAATTAAGTGAGTTTTTGCCTTAAAACAAGCAAAATTATCTGTCCATGGGGTAAGAAAAATAATCTTAATTCAAACAGAAACAAGATTATTTTTCTTACCCCGTGGACAGATAATTTTGCTTGTTTTAAGCAAAAACTCACTTAATTTTGATTTATTTCCACAGAAAACAAGACATAATATCTTATGGCATTTTACTAATTTAGTAAATGCATCTTGATTTAATAATTGTTTTGATATTTGGACTGGAAACAAGACAAAAATACTAAGTAAGAAAAGCATTTTTTTTTTGCGTGAACATGCTGTTTGATGATGTTGTCAGATGTGGACACACTAGAATGTAATGTTTGTAGACCGTGTTTCTGAAGAGTTTTACTCTGTCTCTCTTCGCACAGATTCTCACTCACTCGAATCTTGAGCTTGTGACTATGGATTATTAATGCCTTTTTAGAAGCTTCTGGGCTAAAATTAAACATCCCTAAATGTGAAATTCTTTGTTTATTCGATACCCTTGAAACCTCTGAATAATATACACTCTAAAAAATTGTTTTACGGAATTTTATTTTATTTTACAGAAAAATTACAGAAATAGACTGAAAATGTACATTTCCAGTGTAAAATGAACATGTTAAAAACATGTAAATATGCATAAAAAAAAGTTTTCTTTTATTGTTTTTTCAAAGAAAAACACTGGGAAGAAATATGCAAATGTATCAATACTTCACAATTTTTTTTTTTAAATATTTATATTTATATAATAGGCTATTACATATTAATTAATAGATTAGCATTTATATACCTTTTACCGGAATGAAAAGAGAGAAATTAACATGGATTATGAAACTGGTCTGTTAATTAAAACAAGTTTATTCACTTTTTATATAATTATTAGGTTCTTTGATTATATAACATTGTGATTGTGTGTCATTGACTCATTGCCTGTTTTTTACAAGAGCCTGGTGAGTCAGTTTTTGAAACGGTTCGTTTTAACGACCTATCCGAAAGAATCATTTCGAGCAAGAGAACCAGACTTCCATCACTACTGCGACTGACCACATCTTGTTCCGCTTGTCAAAGTAGGCAAAGTAGGCATAGTTCTGCAGCGTTCAGTGTTTTATTACGCATTTATTCTCATAGTATCGTATTATATCGTATATCATATAATAATACATTCTTTCTTTAAGTACGCTGATATTTAAATGACAGCAATGAAAATTGTAAATATTCGAACTGAAGGAATTCCCGTCTTGGCGCAAGGATACAATCCCTTCTAAGCACATGGGACAGGTACGCGCATGACAGCTTAGACTCGACCTTCAGCTTAGTCGTCAGTCTTGGATGTGAAGCGAAAATAAGCAGGTAAAATGCATGTGTTCTAATTTCATCATTACTATATGTGATCAAACTTGAGTTTTACATTTGTAAAAGAATTTTTTTACTGTTTCAAAAAGTGTTGACCGTGTTTTATAATCTTTATAATGTTTAAAATGTGGGTCTCGGTTGATGGTACCGTGTTACTTAGTTTGTTTCTTCTTTTTGTTTGATTTTAGCCAAGTCCTAGTTTCATAGGTTTGTTTTTACGCTTTGTCAATCGACAATTGACAGTCTCTGTTTCTGAGATTCTGGATCAGATTTATTTATAGACAAAACTATAACAGTTGATTTCACAGACCTTAAAGGGTTTGAGAGAAGACCAGTTCTCTTACGAGAGGTCTCTCGTACTGCGTAAGATATCTTACGCTAGGGGAAAATCCTTTTCCGCGAGATATTGAAGCCAAAAATTATCCTTAATTTTGTAATAATGCAAAACGCGTTGCAGCAGCAATGCAGACATAGGCGAGGCAGCTCGCGCGCCTATTGGCTGCTCTGCGGCAACTGCAGCAGCCTATCGAGCGAGGCCTGGCGTGACGTCAGACCCAATCAGGGCACTTCGCGCCCGCTGCGTCACGTCCCGCCGAAATGGGCGTGGTCTAGGCCTATAAATATCGCTCGCAGGCAGCTATTATCTGATTTTTCATCCTTCAAGCGAAGCACACGCATCGCTGGAGCTGGATTAGAAGCCGCGCCGTCGAGAGAGAGCACCTTCAGCGGGACGAGTCACTGAAGTCGCTGGCCGCGCCGCCTTCCTGCCTTCCTGCTGCGCTTTCCGGCGCTTATATCCTTCTCTTTTATTACTCTGTATTTGTGTGTGTGTGTGTCGCCGCCGCGACACACATTCTAAAAGAGCTAGCGTCTTTTTAAAGATGCCTTCCTGCGGCTCGTGCAGAGCCACACTCAGCGACGGGGACCGCCACGTGATCTGCGTTTCCTGCCTGGGTGAGGAACATGCAGCTCTCGCGCTCGCTGACGGCGGATGCCCTCACTGCGAGCTGATGGCAATGGCGACTCTGAGGACTCGCCTAGCCGTCTTCACCGAGACTGCTCCCCCGCCCGCCGCGGCGTCGCGCCGTAAAAAGCGCCGTGCCCAGCGGGCCCCGGAACCCTCCCTCAGCCGCCAAAGCTCGCCGGTTCGCCCGCTTGCTTCCCCGGCTTCTTCTGTTTCGCTTCCTGACGGACAGCGGCCGCCGTCTGCCGCCGCTTCCATTGACATCGCGGATGAGGAAGCCCTGCTTCCTGAGGATGATTCCTGCTCTATCCTGGCGTCAGGCAGTGAGGATTGGGCGGGCTCTGAGGACCCCGCACCCCCTGCCCGCACGTCGTCAGGCAAGAGAGCTTCCATTGAGACGGAACTCATGCGAGTACTCGCACAGGCCGCGGCGAGCCTCGGCCTCGAGTGGTCTTCGCCTGAGCAGCCCGCTCACAACCGGCTGGATGGATTTTTCCTGCCTGGGGAGCGCGCTTCGCCTGCGTCCAGACCGGCGCCTTTTCTTCCTGAGTTACACGAAGAAGTCGCCAAGTCCTGGAGCGCCCCCTATTCTGCTAGAGTGCGTCCTGCTGTTTCTTTGGCATTCTCCGCCGTTGACGATGCCAAGAACAAAGGATACCTCTCGCTGCCGCCGGTTGAAGAGGCGATAGCGGCCCACTTATGCCCGCCCTCCGCTGGACGGCGCGCTAAGCCGGCCCTGCCCTCTAAAGCTTGCCGCACGGCGTCAAGCCTGCTCCGCCGCGCTTTCTCCGCCGCCGGGCAAGCTGCGTCAGCGTTGCATACCATGGCAACGCTCCAGATCTTCCAGGCCGATCTCCTCCGTAAGCTGGATGAGGAAGGACCTGACGCGATCTGCGTGCCGGACTTAAGGAGTGCCACGGACCTCGCTCTTCGTGCTACTAAGTCCGCAGCACAAGCCATTGGACGGACTATGGCTTCTCTCACCGTGTCTGAGAGACATCTTTGGCTGACGCTCTCGGAAATGGCCGAGTCTGAACGCACCGCGTTCCTCGACGCCCCGCTTTCCGCCACAGGCCTCTTTGGATCCTCCGTCAAGGACTTCGCGGAGAGATTCGCAGAGGTACAGAAAGCGTCTCAGGCTATGAAGCACTTCCTCCCGAAGCGCTCCAGCTCTGCAGCAGGCCGTGCGAAACCGTCTGCTCAGAGCTCACAGCCACAGCCACCGTCCACTGCCTCCACTTCACAGCGCCGCCAGGCCAGAAGCGCGAGACCGCGCTCCCGCTCATCCGGTCGCCGCCCCGCAGGACGTGGCTCGCGACCTAGGATCACGGTGAAGCCCGAGGCCCCGAAGTCGTCCTAGCACAGCTAGGAAAACGACGGTGTTCCAGTCCCGCTGCGGCCGGACTCACACCAAAGCTATTCGCTCGTCCAGTTCCAGAAAATGTGACTGTTCCAGTGTTTTCTGCAGCCAACAAGTCGGTTCTGTCACCCGCTTGCCTGCACACAAATGCCGTTTTCACGGCTACCCAGATAAA
This sequence comes from Leuciscus leuciscus, assembly GCF_965113295.1. Taxonomy (NCBI): domain Eukaryota; kingdom Metazoa; phylum Chordata; class Actinopteri; order Cypriniformes; family Leuciscidae; genus Leuciscus; species Leuciscus leuciscus. The sequence continues at coordinate 27,380,426 of NC_138728.1, read as the reverse complement.
TCCCCAAAAGAGTGTATTTTCTGGTGTCCCGGCCACGGCCGATGGTGTTTCATGTGTAGTAAGAATGCCCACTGCCCAGTGCCCATCCCTACACACAAGCACAGCCTGTCACACAGGGCTCGCGCACATAAAACCGACTCAGATCGGTTGCGCTTCAAACATGGTGAACGTGCCCACTACCCAGTGCCCACTAACACCACGTTATGCATGTCTCACGGTTTCTGTAAAAACGAAACCAACGTGCACTCGCTTCACGCAAGCGAACGATGCTTTCGGTGTGATAAATGTGCCCGTTGTCCCGCGCCCACATCCACACATAGACATGACAGTTCCCACGGGAACCGCCCAGCCCTCCCCCTCGCGGTTAACCACCGCAGAGGAGTCGAGCGCGGGCGCGGAGCGCGCTTCGTATTCAACCCCTAGCTATCCATGCAGACGCATGGGCAAAGCTACCCTGGGTTTCGAAGTGGGTGCTGAACATTATAGAAAGAGGCTATTCGCTGCAGTTTCGCCGACGCCCTCATCGCTATGTGGCGCGCGTCGAGACCACGGTAAAAACAGAAGTAGCACATCTACTTCGAGCCGAAGTGACGAAACTATTGAGCAAAGGGGCCATAGAGCCTCTCTCTCAAGATCAGAGCGAAGGAGGGCTATACAGCAGATACTTCCTGGTACCGAAAAAAGACGGGGGTCTCAGACCCAAACTAGATCTAAGGCAACTGAACAAAGTGCTTGTGAAGCGACAGTTCAGGATGCTCACGACCAGGCAAATCCTTGTGCAGATTCGCCAAGGAGATTGGTTTGTGTCAATAGATCTGAAAGACGCGTATTTTCAAATACAGATAGCGTCACGTCACAGGCGATATTTGAGATTCGCCTTCGAGGGCCAGGCATATCAGTACACAGTCCTGCCATTCGGTTTGTCCCTAGCACCCCGTACATTTACGAAGTGCATGGATGCGGCGCTCGCACCCCTCAGAATGAGAGGCATGCGAGTGCTGAACTATTTGGACGATTGGCTGATTCTAGCGCAATCTCGCGCAGTGCTCATAGAACACACGACCATTTTACTCGATCACCTCGAGGATTTGGGTCTGAGTGTCAATTGGGCGAAGAGCTCCCTGTCACCCAGTCAGAAAATATCTTTCCTGGGCACAGAACTGGACTCACTATCCATGATAGCGCGACTATCACAACAGCGCGCGGTAGACATTCGACGCACAGCGAACTCTTTTCGCTGCGGCGCGTCTGTCCCGCTCAAGAGATTTCAGAAGATGCTAGGTCTCATGGCCTCAGCATCGTCAGTGCTCCAGCTGGGTCTGCTCCGCATGCGCCCGCTGCAGTTTTGGCTGAAGCGTGGGCACCCGGTTTGCTTCGCCTCAGGGTCAATCAGAAGTGCGTTACAGCTCTGAAACCCTGGAAAGCGAACGACTGGTACCAATCAGGTGTAAGCCTGGGGACTTCCTCGAGGGTGAAAGTGGTGTCCACGGACGCGTCCACCTCGGGATGGGGAGCGCTGCTCGAGGGCAGACCGTTCTTCGGCCAGTGGTCGGAACGGGAGAAGCTCCTGCACATAAACTGCCTCGAAATGCTGGCAGTAAACAACGCGCTGACGCGTTTTTGTCCCCAAATAAAAGGACGCCACATCCTGGTCCGTTCGGACAACGTGTCTGTGGTGTCCTACATAAATCGCCAGGGCGGCCTCAGGTCCACGAACCTGTACAGGCTAGCAGAACGCCTCCTGGTGCGGGCTCAGCGCAACCTGCGCTCGCTCAGAGCAGCGCACGTGCCAGGGCTCCTGAATATAGGACCAGACAGACTGTCCAGGAACAATGTTCCGGCAGGCGAATGGTCTCTACACCCACAGACAGTCCAACTGCTGTGGAAGAAATTCGGCAGAGCGGAAGTAGACCTGTTTGCGTCTCAAGAAAACGCTCACTGTCCGGAATTTTTCTCCAAGAGCAGGGACGCGCTGGCCCATGTGTGGCCCCGCCGCCCGCTCTATGTTTTTCCCCCGTCTCTCTCCTGCCTCAGGTGATAGAGCGGATCAGGGAAGAAGGATGCTCAGTATTGCTGGTAGCACCGTTCTGGGAAAACCAACCTTGGTTCCCAGTTGTGTTGCAGTTAGCAAGTACTGCCCCGTGGCCAGTACCAGTGAGGAGAGACCTCCTCTCACAGGCCCACGGCTCGATCTGGCATCCTCACCCGGAATTATGGTCCCTTCATGTCTGGGCCATCAACGGGTACATGTTGGACTCCCTAAAGGAGTATTAGACACGATCACGCAGGCTAGAGCTCCGTCTATGAGACGGCTCTACTCCTCGAAATGGTCAGTGTTTTCGGGCTGGTGCACAGCCCGTGGCGTGTCACCCACAGACTGTGGAGTGACGGAGGTGTTTTCCTTCCTACAAGAGCTGTTGGACAAGGGCAGGGCCCCCTCCACGCTCAAAGTTTATGTGGCGGCTATAGCAGCGTTCTCAGGAACAACGCTTGGCCAGTCAATAGGAAGGAACGATTTAGTCATCCGCTTCCTTAGAGGGGCTAAGAGACTGAATCCTCCCAGACCTCCCTCAGTCCCCGTATGGGACCTTTCTACGGTTCTGGAAGCCATGAAAGGTACGCCAGTCGAGCCTTTACAGTCAATTGATTTGAAACATCTGTCTTTCAAGACTGTGTTTCTGATGGCTCTCGCTTCAGTGAAGCGCATAGGGGACTTACACGCGCTCTCTGTGAGCGCGACGTGCATGGAGTTTGGGCCTAATGACTCGAAAAGTTATACTCAAACCTAAGCACGGTTATGTTCCAAAATCCCTCAACACACCGTTTAGGGCGCAGGTTATCTCCCTGTCAGCCCTACCGGTCCCTGATGAGGAAAGAGACGCGGGCCTCCTTTGCCCAGTCAGGGCATTACGAGCTTATGTGTCTCGCTCGTCTGTTCTCAGACAAACGGAGCAGCTCTTTGTTTCGTTTAGCGGGCGTCCTAAGGGACTAGCCGCGTCGAAACAGAGCCTATCCAGATGGATAGTTGATGCTATAGCGCTGACATACGCTTCCAAGGGCATGCAGTGCCCGTTGGGTGTCAGAGCGCACTCCACGAGTGGCATGGCCTCTTCGTGGGCCTGGTCAAGTGGGATTGCCTTGCAAGATATTTGTACGGCGGCAGGCTGGGCCTTCCCGTCTACATTTATAAGGTTCTACAACCTAGAGGTTCCCGCCCTGCAGGCCAGGCTGCTGTCGGTCTAAGTTAACCAGTATTATCTGACCTGATGCTATCAGCTCAGAATGCTGCGTCTACTGAGCACAGCTCGATGATCGACAGTGAAAAGCAGCAGCACGAGATGTGCCTGGGCAAACTGTGTAAGACCCACATTTCCCCATCAGTTCAGGCCGTACCCCGCCCTGTCTGTATGATGAAATTCGCGTCTAAGCGACGCTGCCATATGTGGAAGAGTGCGGCTCCGCCCCTCCCTCTTCCCGGACTCCCTGTGAGTTCCCTGAGTGATTGTGCACTATATGTACCCCGGGCTTTCGCCCTTGGGTCTTTGGTGTCAGATCTCAGCATGCACGGCGTTTTGCATTGGGTCCCCTAGCGTAAGATATCTTACGCAGTACGAGAGACCTCTCGTAAGAGAACGTACTCGGTTACTAACGTAACCTCGGTTCTCTCTAGAAGAGGGAACGAGTACTGCGTATCTTGCCGTGCATGCACACGCTCTGGTTGCTTCGATGATGAAAAACCAGATAATAGCTGCCTGCGAGCGGTATTTATAGGCCTAGACCACGCCCATTTCGGCGGGACGTGACGCAGCGGACGCGAAGTGCCCTGATTGGGTCTGGCGTCACGCCAGGCCTCGCTCGATAGGCTGCTGCAGTTGCCGCAGAGCAGCCAATAGGCGCGCAAGCTGCCTCGCCTATGTCTGCATGCTGCCGCAACGCGTTTTGCATTATTACAAAATTAAGGATAATTTTTGGCTTCAATATCTCGCGGAAAAAGGATTTTCCCCTAGCGTAAGATATCTTACGCAGTACTCGTTCCCTCTTCTAGAGAGAACCGAGGTTACGTTAGTAACCGAGTACGTTTTTTTTGTGTGGAAAAACAAACATCAGCATCTGAAGATTTTTATCTTTTATGTTAATACTTTCAAAGTGAATTGGGTAAGAAACTCTCCAGATTCTATTTGGTACTTTATCCCACATAATATAAAAAAGTGGGAGGGCTTAAAGGGTTAGTTCACCCAAAAATTTTAATTCTGTCAGTAATTACTCACCCTCATGTTGTTCCAACCCCGTAAGACCTTCGTTCATCTTCGGAACACAAATTAAGATAATTTTGATTAAATCTGAGAGCTGTCTCACTCCTCCATAGGCTTCTAAAGACGTTATAACTTGCTGGCCCAGAAAATGCATTAAAGACATCGTTAATATAGTCCAAGTGACTACAGTGGCTCAATCTTAAGTTTATAAAGCGACGAGAATACTTTTTGTGCGCAAAAACAAACAAAAATAACGACTTTATTCCACTATTCATTTCCTTCTCTCTGGGCCTCGAGTTTTTTCATATCTAGCCTAACATTTCCATGAAAAATGCTAACAAAGACAATCACTGGTGCTAACTGGCTTCGTAAAAATGTGACCGTAATCAGTTACTGCTAGCTGTCTTGGTATAATAACATATAACATATAACATAAATAGTCAAAAACGTGGAACGTCCACAAGCATGTAGTAAAAAAATTAATAAATCTGGGCGTATTGTTCAGCGTGACAAAAATGATGCAATATTGATGTGCGCATGCGCAATAAGCCCTGGTAGGACAGTCTGATGGGTAGAATGAAATATCAGGACACTGGATAATAACAGTAGTCACAGGAAGATATGGTTTGCCACAGGGGCGATTCTAGTCCCCATGAAATCAAAATGGACGTTTTTTAGCTTTTAGTATGAATGTGATACTCTCACTGTTATCTATAAGCTAGTGTGCTCCAAAACAATGACAAAATCCGCATTTAGAAGATATAAGTGTAAGACTTGGTTTTCCTGATAAGCCAAAATCTGAGATCAAACCCCCCTGCAATAAAACTCACTAATCTGGAGAGAAGATCTCAAAGAAAGAGCAGAGAACACCGCCTTGCCTAAACATCTCTCCATGTTTATATATATATCCCCCCTCTCCCTTCCTTTCCCCTTTATTCAAGTCACTGAAAGTTCTCTAAAGGCCAATTCACACCGTACCGACAAACGCCAACAAACATTTTCACTGAGGCTGTCAAGGCTGTTAAAAAAAATCTATTTCATTTAAATGATTTATTCTGTATTATTCTGAAATCATTATTTCTAGTAGATTAAAGTGGAGTCAATTGTTACTGCAAATCTGTGATCAGGACAGATCATACCGAAGGCCCAATAAATGGAAAATGGAGCATATCATCTGGGACCTTCCGATTTCTGACTATAGGGGTGGGCGGATCGATCCTGAAGTATCGATACTTTCGATACTGACGTAGTGTCGAAAAGGATTGATCCTCATATAAAAATATCGGTCCAAATGTGTGGATTTTATTACTGTTTTTTTACCAGTAATTTGATTCATTTAGCACGAAATTCAGTGCGTAAAAAAAGCTTCTAAGTGGCACAATAAGTGAATGTTAGCGAATAATTGTGTAGGATAAAACTATTTCTCCTAGTCATCTGAATACAAGACGAAACCAATCAATCACAGAGAGCGTACGTTGCTGGTGCTTCGCTGAGTATTTTGACCTAAAAATAAAATAAAATAAATTTAAGGGAAGAAATAGAACTTCACAACTTAGAGTAGAGATAAGAGTTGCTTCAAAAAGAACTTCAGAGTAAGTGGTAATACTATATTTCACACAAAGTACTATTGCTGACCTTGCATAACAATATCTTATTTCAGGCAAAAGATGACTTGATCACTGGCTTTTCTTTACAAAGAATAATTGAAACGGAATAAACTGAACGGAACTGAGCATATTTGTCTTGTCTTTTATTAAACATTTAATGAAACGTGTTTTTTTTTTTTTTTTACCATATTTCAAAAATTGTGCTCCACAATTCTGTCCAAAAAGTAGACAGGCTTTTGGGACATACTATCACATCATACAATTGCGCCTTTAACGGTTGCTCTCGGTCGCATCCTGTCACAGTAAACTGGCCTGTCAATCATCTTGTCACAGTTAAAATCCTCCTCATTTCATTTAAATTATTTCCTATACCGTAATGGAGAGAAATGCAGTAGCACATTGATCTGCAGTCGCAGGTCTTTCATGCGGAGACTCTCCTCATATTAATGCATAAAGATGCATTTAAAAGTTAATGGCCAAACGGATCTTTATAAAAGTCCACATTATTGCAGATAAAATATAACACGGATAACATTAAATAATTTTTTTTTTTTAGCAGGTTAAACTTTGATTAGTCACTCAAACCTTTATCTCACCCCTCACCATCAGTCGCGCATTTCCGCCATGTTTTGTAGTTTCTTAACACTTTTTACTCGTGTTTGTAGTTCCTCCTCATAAGCGAGGTTTGGGTCAGGGAATGGGGTCATAAAATACTGCCTGCAGGCATAGCCCCTGTCTCCGAGCAGGATCCTGTCGCAATTGCACATACTCCGTGTAAAGGGAGCAGCGGTGGTGAGTGCGCATTCTACAAGATAAGACATTTATCAGACGCTTAGGCTCTGTTGCACAATGAATCCTCCGCCATAGTCTTGTAAATCATCTCGCCTTACTCTCGTCATGTGATCAGTGAACTGTGATTCCTGCTGCACTGTGTGCGACTCTGCAGCTCGTGCTGGATGAGGTATAGGTATATCGGTATAGGTTGATGAATGGCACAACAATGGGCCTCAGGATATCGTCACGGTATCTCTGTGCATTCAAAATGCCATCAATAAAATGCACCTGTGTTCGTTGTCCATAACATACGCCTGCCCATACCATAACCCCATCGCCACCATGGGCCACTCGATCCACAACGTTGACATCAGCAAACCGCTCACCCACACAACGCCATACACGCTGTCTGCCATCTGCCCTGTACAGTGAAAACCAAGAATTATTCGTGAAGAGAACACCTCTCCAAAGTGCCAGACACCATCGAATGTGAGCATTTTGCCCACTCAAGTCGGTTACGACGACAAACTGCAGTCAGGTCGAGACCCCGATGAGGACGACGAGCATGCAGATGAGCTTCCCTGAGACAGTTTCTGACAGTTTGTGCAGAAATTCTTTGGTTATGCAAACCGATTGTTGAAGCAGCTGGCTGGTCTCAGATGGTGGCAGGTGGCTGGTCTCAGATGATCTTGGAGGTGAAGATGCTGGATGTGGAGGTCCTGGGCTGGTGTGGTTACACGTGGTCTGCAGTTGTAAGGCCGGTTGGATGTACTGCCAAATTCTCTGAAACGCCTTTGGAGACGGCTTATGGTAGAGAAATGAACATTCAATTCACGGGCAACAGCTCTGGTGGACATTCCTGCAGTCAGCATGCCAATTGCACGCTCCCTCAAAACTTGCGACATCTGTGGCATTGTGCTGTGTGATAAAACTGCACATTTTAGAGTGGCCTTTTATTGTGGCCAGCCTAAGGCACATCTGTGCAATAATCATACTGTCTAATCAGCATCTTGATATGAGGTGGATGGATTATCTCGGCAAAGGAGAAGTGCTCACTAACACAGATTTAGACAGATTTGTGAACAATATTTGAGAGAAATAGGCCTTTTGTGTACATAGAAAAAGTCTTAGATCTTTGAGGTCAGCTCATGAAAAATGGGGGCAAAAACAAAAGTGTTGCATTTATAATTTTGTTCAGTGTAGCTTTTGATCTATTTTTTGTTTGGGAAGACTATGAGCTACAATGAAAGAACAATCATATAAAGAAAACAGTGAGTCAGATAAAATACATTTTAAATCTGAGGTGAAAATAATAATAATCCCAACTAAGACAAAAATTACTACAGCACTATTGACGACAATTTTTATGGGATGATTATAGGGGTGTAACAATACATCGTATCACAATATATCGCAACATAAAAATGCAACAATATGTATTGTGGATAGTGACAATCTGTATTGTGGATAGTTCACCCAAAATGAAAATTACTGAGATTTTTTTTTTTTTTTTTTTTTAGTTTACAGAGTTTTACTGTCAGTACTACATTAAACTACCACACAGTATACATAATGTTGAATATAAATGTATAATAATGCAATGGGGGAATATTTATGGGACCTGATAATGCCAAATGTCTTATGTTACCAGTAAAAAGTGGCCTACATTATTTTCAATATATCTAGTCAGTGACAGATGCAAGCATATTCATCTAAAATAATTCTGTATTTCAGGCTTCAGAATCCTCAATATTTTTATTCTGGTGTCACTATTGGGTTACCAGCACCAAGTCCAAGCCTATTCATTTCCACCCCCAATGAAATACCAAATGTAGCATTTTAATCAATAGTAAAAAAATTTTTTTTTTTAATTACCTTTTACCATATGTCTTGGACTTGAATTATTGCAATAAAATCGTATCTTGAGTTCAGTATCATGATATGTAACTAGGGATGGGAATTTATCAATATCAATGCCACTGACGATTCTGCTTATCAAGCCGATTCTTTAACAATTCTCTTATCGATTCCTGATAGCACTGTGTGGGAAAAAGTAGTCATATGCTTTTTCGGCAAAAAAACACAAAAAAAGTGGTTTTATTTGTTTTAAAAAAGCTTACACTTGAGTAAGCAAACTGAATATTAAAAAATTCCAACGGCTCAGAATCGATTCTTTTTGGAATCGATTCCCAGCCCTACCTGGAGTAGCTCTAGTCTTCTTCCAGGGAATCATCTTATTAAATGCTGGACTAGACTACACTAGACAGAGAAAGCAGATTTCTAATCTGGTTAAAGGGCCATTTTAGTCCGTCACCACTGTCAAATATTTATAAAAACAAAAACAAAAAAATCAGGCAACTACAAGGTCAACTACATTCCTGAGGACCCCATTTTCAAATCTTCAGCTCTACTGCATGCTTAAATTTCACTCAAGCTCCCGTTAGTTTGCTATTTTCTCTTAAACTTGTTCATATTTTTGGACACTGCTCAGGCCCAGCTCCAGAAATGAAAGGTGGGCCAAGTGATATTCTAGGTGGGCTGGGTGGATGGGATATGGGATGGGGGATGGGGTGAGAGGGTGTTTAGTCTCACATGTCTATTGATATAGTTTTGATATCATAAATTGCAGGCAATTGTTGGGGTTGTTAGTTTGTTATTGTTGTGTTTGTTTGTGTTTTCTTCATTTTTTATATATTTTTTATATATATTTGCAACTATTTGTATTTAGTAACTTGTTATATATAGAGAGATAAAAGTGTTTAACAGGTTTATTTTTACATTCTCTCTTTTTGCATTTGTAATATATATATATATATATATTACCCCTTAACAGATCCTGTATCAATTAAAGTAACTTTAGATTTGATCAAAAGGGGCAGGTCTTTTAAAATAACTATTAACATCACTATACCATTTACAACATCAGCTTTTTGCTCATTGTAGAAAACTGTTACAAACTAAAAATGTTCATTTTATCTGAAATGCTGTTTTTCTTAAGAATTATTCTCACGTCTGTTAATATAGTATAACATTACAGATTTTTGGCCATTATTTATTTTTATTTATTTTTTAACATTCTTATGTATAGTTAGATTCTTTATTTATTTAATTAATTTTTTAATATATATTTATAAAACGGTTAGTTCCAATCCTTGATTCTGATTGGTCATTAGCTGTGATTTTTTCACGATAAAACACGGCTATGACCGCTTCACCCAACAGTTCTATTTATCACTGCGCCCTTAGCAACACCCTTAGCAACCACACATATCAACATAAACATAGAAAAAAAGTAAGAATTAAAAAGGCTAAAATGTTTAAAGTAATTTCGATTTACTAGGTGGCATGACGATGGATGAGTGGTTTGAGGAACAATTTGGAGAGACTTCTACAAATATGAACCGTCATGCTGAAGTACTAAAATGTAACATTGATACATTCGAGAAGACTCGTAATGAAAAAAATACCGTGCAGCAAACCTTCGCAAATGCTTCGGTGACTGCATGGTGTAGTGAAAAGGTTTGCAGCATTGATTTTAAACAAATCACCAAGACGGAACTCAACGCACTTCTCCGTGACTTCTACGGAACTGTCAGAAGCTCCAAAGGCGAAAAATATGGGATCAGTAGTTATGTAGCATTACGTGCGGGTCTGAACAGATTCCTGAATGATCCACCTTTGAGTTTGTCCTGGTGTCTGATGAGAGACAGCGAATTCACCTCATCCAAAAATGTTTTCGTTGGAGTCGTAAAGACAATGAGAAGAGAGGGTCGTGATAAAACGGAGCATCACACACCGATTTCTACACGTACAGTATCAACAACGTATCAACGTAAATATTTAGTTTAGTGCAGAGAGAAAATAACGGAATAAACAAAAAATAAATATGTACTTATTCACGATACAGCACAGCCTCTCGTACCTTATTGCTTACATATATTTTTACCACACAACAGATCTTGTATCAGTTTAGTAACTTTAGAGTTGAGGAAAACAGGGCAGGTCTTGAAAAATATCTACTTATATCACTATAATATTTACAACATTAGCTTTGTACTCATTTTAGAGAATTCTGTTACAAACTCATCCATGTCCAGCAGTTCATGTGTTACTGCTTTTTCATGAGCTAAAAACACAAGGTTTTCCTTTCGGAACAAGAAATCTGTGCATGTTGTGTTTTATTAGGCTGCATAGTGTGGTAATCAAGTTCACTAATAGTTAGTTCTAATAAAGTTAATTGGCTGTTACTGTCGTTATATTGCTTCATAATTCAGCACGTCCGTTTACCTCAAAGGTAGCGAAGTGAATGAGCTAAATCTGTCTCTGAGAAAAAAAAGGGGGTTGGGAAGAAAACAGAAAATAACATATCTAGAACATGGTGTGTGGCGTAAGAGCGGCGATTGAATATCGCACCAATTTTGTGGTTGGCTGTTATGTGGTGTGGGGCCAGGGTGGCCCAAGCTTCTGATTGGGTGGGCCAGGCCCACCCTGGCCCCCCCATGGAGCCGGGCCTGATTATGATCATTAATGATATATGTAAATATAATTATTATCATTATTAACAATAATTTCAACCTCAAGAGAACAGCAGAAACTTTGCCTTAACGAGATTTTTGTGTGGATTTACAATTTTGTGTGCTTGCCTAAAAGTTTAACATGCATTAATCACATATCACATATTCATAGTTTATGAAAACACAATTTTGACAAATTAATTAAATAACAGACTGCAAATAAAACAATACACGTACACACTTCACCATTAACGATTATTATTGGTCGTTTCACCATTTTACTCTGATCATGATTGGTTAATCTTTCTAGCCTGGCAAGCCAGACCTACATCAAGATGTTGGGTCTGGCAACTCACCATAGACACGGCTCAATCCGAGGGGCGGGATAAACGGCTGTCTTTCAAATTCCCTCGGCACGCAATAGGACAGCGCTTCAACCAACCAGAGCGTTTTCCCAACAGCGGAGCTAGTTGATAGATTCAACTTTTGCCATATCTGGCCGGCAAAACTACGAACACATCTTCCTTTTTTTAAGAATGACTTAAGTGCCGTTCTATGCTCTTTTCTCAAAGAAAAACTTAACTCCAAGTCCTCCAGAGTCGCGGATAAAGCCGATTCGAAAGATGTTCGCCAGCAGCCGCCATTCTTTGTTTTCAAGTAGCAGGTAACCGTCGCAACTCTGTCGTCATCATGTTAAGCCCGCCCCGCCTACTCTATACACGACGTGATTGGCCTGACCCAATTTAGGTTTTTGCAGCTTGAAAGTCAATGGAGAGTTGCTAGACTGCCCTGGCAGCAAAATACATTTTGCTGCCACTAGGGTGCGTCTAGATTTCTAGGCTATAATCTTTCTGTCTTCCAGGAAACTGGCCAATGACAATGTTCGCGCCTATTCTAAGTTTGAAAATACGTCCGTTACTGTTTGAGTCGACTCGGTGGTGCGAGCAACGGCAGTTTGCAATTATTACTCGGTCGGAGCGGATTATATTATATTGGTTAACCACCCAGAACACCCAGTAGCCCATCGCGATATTTATATATATAATTATATTTCACGCAAGATTGCTCAAGTATGGCTCAAGGTCAAGGAAGGACACCGAGAGAGCAGAGAGCGGGATTTTGAGAGATGACGAAAGGTAAGTTAATATAACTTATATGTAAATGTGTTATGTAAAAGTTGTATGACTGAAACACGAATGTTAACGCTACAGTTAGCTAAATTAGCTTATTAACGAGGGTCAGGAAATGTGTTTCGACATTTATTTCACTTACTTTTGCCACCTCATTGTGTTTTTGCAGTTGCTACGGTGATTTTCAGAGAGACAAAGTGTTGTGTAACGTTAGGTCGACCGCCAATTTAACGTTAGCAGCTTTTATTTTTTCACTATTTTTCAGCTATTTAACTCTAGCCAGGCCTTTTTTGTAAGGTTAATTCCCCTATAGGAATCTGAAGTAACAGCCGCGTGTGATTCGGTAACGTTAAGCTAAGATGGGGCAGTTTTGCAAGGTTTTTTTATTTGATAATAAGCGTCATATAACATTGCTTCTTATTTCTTATTTTTGCATCTTTGTTGTTGTCCGGTTCGTGAAGGAATCGTTCTTTTGAACAGGTTCTTTTTAGTGAACCGGTCGAACCAGTTCACCAAATCTGACTGAATCGTTCAAAACAGTTCGCATCTTTAGTCAGCGCTCATCTACAAGTTCCTAAAGTTACTCACATTCGGACATGCCTGACACTCCCTCCAACTAGAAATAAACCAATACCCCGGAGTATATTTCTCCAGTAACTCAACAGTTCACCGATCTGATGTGCTGAGAGAACTGATGAGCACGAGCAGTTGATACTGAGCATGCACGTAGCCTACTACCGAATGCACAGGTACAGCGGTTCTCGAATCACCAGTACAGAACCTAGAACGGTTTCTTTTTGGACAGTGCATCGTAACTAAAGTTGATCATTTTCACGTCTTAAGTCTGTAATGTTTCTTAATCCAGTACAGAAACAGTTTTGTAACAAAACGTATCTTTTATTAACTTTCAGGTCGCGAGCAGGAACAACAACACAGGGCCCTAGAGTGCGACCAAAATTTGTAAGGGTGTGACCATTTTTTTTCCTAGGTCACACCGTTTCATTTATTATTTTCATTTATTAGTTCACCCCACACATAATATCAGGACAAATGGCACAAATCAGATAGCACATATATTCATGTGTGAGACAGGTCTCCCAAAGAAGCTATCCAAGCTTATAATAGGGAGCCTGAGGACATATTGACATAATACATTAAAAACAAATACTTAAACTGAACAAAAAAAAAAAAAAAAAAAAAAAAAAAAAAAAAAAAACGAAGAAACAAAACAAATTTAACACCAATCACACAACAGTGATATCATACCAAAATGCACAATACAACATAAAACACAAAAAAGTAAATCAGGACAATGCTTTTAGAATCTACTATGATCTGGGTAGGCTACTGAATACGGTATAGATACAAGCGTAAAAATTCCTTTTTTAATAATTTCTTAAAGATGAATACAGAGTTCAACACCTTCAGCTTGCCATCTAGCTCATTCCAAATCTTTGGACCTCTACTTGTAATGCTCAAACTTGCACGTTTGAGTCTTCTATTTTTACCAGTGATCAGGTATTTATTCCTAGTGGCATGAGCGTGAAGCGGACTACTAATTGGAATGAGCTGAGATAGCCTGCTATTCAACTCAGTAAGCCGGAGGAGACCAAAACAGTGAAAGAGGGGTCTTGTGGGAGTGTTGTACAGAGACCAAGACATGGCTCGTATTATCTTCTTTTGTAGACTTATTAATTTATTTAAGTGACTCGGATAAGTATTACACCAAATTACATTGCAGTAGGTAATGTGAGGTTCAAACAGAGTTTTGTACAGGGTGAGAAGAGCAGGTAATGTAAGATAGTGCCGTATTCTAAAGAACAGACCAACATATTTTGAGAGCTTCTGCGTCAAGTGATCAATGTGGCATTTAAAATTTAGACATTTATCAATGTAAACCCCCAAAAACTTTGTGGAGGTAACTGGTAGTATCTCCTCATCATTTACTTTGAGGCAAAACTGTTTTGTGGCTGATGCCCTTATATTTGATTGGAAAACTATATAATTTGTTTTTTTAATATTAAGAGATAATTTATTGCACTTGAACCAGACAGCAATTTTTTGTAGTTCTTCACTTAAAAGAATTTGTAAGTCACCTGAATTTTTATGTGACAAGAACAAATTGGTGTCGTCTGCAAACATCACCTTTTGGAATACTTGAGAGGAATTCACAAAGTCATTTATATATATGTTGAATAGTAATGGACCTAATATTGAGCCTTGGGGAACCCCATATTTAATTTCTTTATTTTGAGATATATGGTTATTAATCATCACATATTGTTTACGACCATATAGGTAACTTTTAAACCAGTCAAGTGCTACTCCTCTAACGCCATAGTGATGTAATTTCTCTAAAAGAATATTAAAATCAATAGTGTCAAATGCCTTGGATAGGTCAAGGAAAACACCAACTCCACAATCACCCTGATCTAAAGAATCATTGATTTTTTCGATAAGGTCTAAAACAGCCATAAAGGTAGAGTTCTCTTTCCTGAAACCATACTGTGATCCTACTATAATATGAAGCTTATCCAAATAATGACTTAACCTAGTGTGTACCACTCTCTCTAATACCTTAGACAGAGATGGTAAAATAGAAATTGGACGATAGTTGCCCATATTATTTTTGTCACCTGATTTATAAATTGGCATAATTCTGGCAATTTTAGTCATACTTGGCACTACACCATACAAAAGTGATAGGTTAATGCAGTGTGTAAGTGGCTGTGCTATTATATCTGCAACAGCTATCATAATTTTACTACATATTCCATCAACCCCTCCTGTACGAGAGCTCTTTAAATTTGTAATAATTTTATGAATTTCAGTTTTATCAGTAGGTTTCATAAAAAAAGATTGTTTATAATTTCCATTGATTTTTTTTGCGAGATCTTCACCCAAGGAGACAAAGTAATCATTGAAACTATCAGCTAATGAAAGTGAATTGTCATTCGAACATTCGGGTAGCACAGCTGACTTCTGGCCCCTGTTTAGAACTTTATTCAACACAGCCCAGGTCCTTTTGGAGTCACCTTGGGCTGCATTTATATGTTCGGTATAATACATTTGTTTACTCTTCCTCATAATATGAGTGAGTTTATTTCTAAACTTAAAATATTTACTTTTATTTTCATCATTGGGATTTTTCCTGTAAACCTTATAAAGTTTATTTTTATGTTTGATAGAATTGAGAATCCCTTTAGTAAGCCAAGGGTGATGATCATCATTTCTGCATATGACAGTCTTCACTGGAATAGTATTATGAATGGACTCCGTTAATTCGTGAATTAGACTGTCATAGGCAGTCTCTGGATCACGGGTTTCATACACACTAGTCCAAACCTTGCTCTCCAAATTATTACGGAGCTGTTGTAATGTTCTATCATTCAGGACACTGATCTTTATCTTACAACGTTTAGGTGGAGGTTTGGATGCCAGGTTTAAAGATAGCACAATTGGGTAGTGATCAGATATATCAGTCACAACCACACCTGACTCCAACCTCAAGTTTTGTATGTTTGTGATAATATTATCAATGATAGACTTGGATGAGTGAGTTACTCTAGTATATCTATTAATAGTCGGTATAAAGGAGGAGGAGTGAAGAGTGTTCATGAAATCATTTTTAATAGATCCATCCCTAGAGATGTCAATATTAAAATCCCCGAGGATTATACAGTTTCGATTTTTCCTGTTGATATCAAAAAGAGTTTCCTCAAATTTACTAGTAAAAGTAATAGGATTCAGATCAGGGGGGCGATACACAATGCCAACGATAAGATTACTAGTTGCATTGATACTTTTATCCACAAACAATGAATCTATTTGTTCATCATCCAAGGCCAAATTGTCACAGACATTGGCCTGGAATCTTGATTTAACATAAAGACACACACCTCCACCCATTCTACCTAATCTGTTCTTGTAGTAAAGTTTATAGCCCTTAAGGTTTAGAGAATCACAGTATGACCTATCATTTAACCAGGTTTCACTACAAGCAATTACATCAAAGCTACAACCTGATACAGACAGCATTGACACTAATTGATCGTAATGTTTGGTTAGGCTTCTGATATTGATATGGACCACCGAAAAGTTATTATTCATACTTAAGTGTTTAAGATTTTCTAGGTCATACTGCTTGCAAGTGTCACTACAGAGCCGAACCTCCTCATCTAGATCATCCGAATCATCCAAACCCATCAAAAAACAGTAGACCTAATCCTACATCCAGCATCCATGATAAGGCATATACACATAAAGCATTCATTCCTAAATACAACAAATAATCAAAAAAAATACAAATACACTTGCCTAGGTGTACTCTCTTTTGCACCTTGCTCCATTTACAACCACACCCACACACACCCTCACATCCACACCCACTCACAACCACAAGTTGATTTATGTAGGGCACAAACTGACACATTTGTACCATTGGATGGTGATCTCAACACCCACATTTATAAGTATAATTCATTAATCAATCATGAGTATGCATAAGTAATTTTTGTTCAAATAAGAAGCCAAAAAAAAAATAAAGACAGTAGAAAATAAAAAGTAAAATAAAAAGTAAAAGGTATGCCTTATTGACAGTTCTCAAAGCCGTTTAACACAAGGACTAAGCCTTTTCAAATAACCACACAGGTCACCAGCCAGCCAGTTTAAGGCAATGTCTTAACTCTTAACGTATTGCATTGCTTCTGGAACCGAAGAAAAGTACATCCTACCTCCCTCCTTGAGTTTGATAAAAAGTCTGGCAGGGAATAGAAGCGTTGGTCTAAGTCCGCGTTTATACAACTCCGACATCACCTCTCTATATTCCTTCCGTTGCGCCACAATTTCAGGTGGATAATCCTCGTAGACTGAGATGGAATGGGATTGGAACTTCAACTGACCTCTTTTGGCCCGAGCTTCACGGATGATTTTCTCCTTTACAAGGTACTTGTGAAGCCGAATGATGACCGGCCGCGGTCTCTGACCTGGTTGTGGTTTGGCAGATGGAGTTCGATGAGCCCATTCGCACTCAGGCGGGGAGTCCAGAATGTGGCCAAACACCTCGGTTAGCATTTTGGAGTAAAAGACTATCGGCTGTTGCTGTGTTTCGATGTATTCAGGTAGGCCAACCACCCTGATATGATGTCGACGATACCGGGATTCCAAGTCACTTACTTTCGCAAGTAGCTTAGTGTTGCTGTCCTTTAATATAACACAGTTTGCTTCCAGTGTTGCCAAACGTGAATCTTGTTGAGTTGCATTTTCCTCAAGTTCGCCGATCGTCACCGAATGCGCTGCAACAGTATCATGAATTCGATCCAGTTTATGTTCAAGTTTTGCAAGCGTTTCTTTAAAATCCAAAGTTAGTGCTTCCCGGTTTTTTTCGAGAAGTTTAGCGATGGACGCCAAAGTCAGATCCCCGCCGTCTTCAACATGTGCTTTATCTGGGGCGTCTGATTTGTTTTTGGAAGGTTTAGGCATGTTTAAGCGTTTGGTATAATGATCTGGTAATTTAGATCATAGGTAATAAATATTCAGATCAAGTTATATGTTCTTTAGAAAAGGTTTGACTGCATAATTGCCGGTGGTATTGAGACACCTAGTATATCGTGCACCTACACGTCAGCCATCTTGGATTGCATGATACATAACGTCCTACAACCTGAGTCTTCAATACAACTACAGCCCATTCTCTGCATACTCGTTCTGACACTGCACATGAATGGATGTTTCCCATTAACAGTGAAAGCAGATCTATGAGTCACACATCTCCTGTTTGACTTTACGTTTGCAGCGTTCTGTTATGTTTTAAACTAAGGGCAAACAACGTCTCACGCAGCCTCTGACCTCCTTACACTTCACACCAGCAAAAACTGAATCCGTACAAACAGGATAAGCGTGGCCGCAGTGTGAAAACGGCACCACATGGGTGAGGAGGTCCGGAAAGCCCTACGTCCTCGCATCCGCTGCCTCTCCACGAACGAAGCGTTTATTAATATTACGATTATCATTAATACTGGTCTTTCGTGATACCCCTAATTGTGATATTTTCTTGACCAGTACAGATTACCTCACCTCATAAACATTGTTCTACCAGAAAGACTCGGGAGATAAAATGATGTAACGAAGCATACATTTATTGACAGCCCAGCAAGCATTATAAAGTTCTTTGGCATAGGCCCCGTCTATAGTTCGTAATCCGAGGGTAGCGGATCTGCATCTCAGCCGACCCCCCCCTGGAAGGTATGGACAGGACCATCCTGGTGGTGGTGAGGAGGGTGGAGGTTGTTGTCGCGTCGGCATCTGCGAACTCAAACATGTGTAAGTACCGATCTTTTATACAGAAAGTATAAAGACGTGATTGGATAGAGATGAAGGTAATAGTGACGTAGTAATTAAGTCTTCCTGGCAGAACTTAAGCTAAAGCTTTCATATCTAACTTGCAGAAAAGATTAATCATACTGAAAATAATTCTTGTTTTGACAGACTGTTACCTAAACACTATCGTTTTACCTTTGTCTTTCCCTTCTGTTATGACTGTTATTAACTTTTTTCATAGATGGCGTACAATAGCGCTGTCTAGCAGTGACTCAGAGGAGGATCATTCTTCTTTTGCTGCTGGGTCTGACCTGGGTGCAAACAGTAACAGCTTTCAGAGAGAAAATGGTTCAGAGAGTGCTGCAGACATCGATGATCTTGCTTATGATCATGATGGCCAGCCGTATGATAGTTACAGTGAAAGTGATCATGGTACTGAAACAGACACCTCCTCAGATGAATTAAGTGATTTGAGGAGTGATTTGGCTAAATGGGCTGTTCAGAATAAAGCAACACGAACATCTGTTGATGAGCTCCTCTCGGTGTTAAGAAAACATGGACATCGGCTGCCTAAAGATGCAAGAACACTGTTTGGAACTCCTCGCCAAGTAGAAGAACGGGAATTATGTGGTGGTCAATATCTGTATTTTGGTCTTGAGTCAGGAATTTTTTAAATATGTTCACAATACCCAGATGACTTCTCCAGAGAAAATCATGTACTCCTAAATTTAAACATAGACGATTTGCCAGATTTGGTCAATCCTTTGCAGTGTCAAAAGGTTTCAGCCTTTTATTGTAGCCGTATTTTGTGGCAATGAAAAACCCAATTCTGTGAGTGATTTCATGTCAGAATTTCTTGAAGAGCTTACTAGGCTCCAACAAGATGGAATTGCATTCAAAGATGAAACCTTAAATGTGAAAGTTAATGCTTTCATTTGTGATGCTCGAGCAAGAGCCTTTTTGAAATGCATAAAGGGACACACTGGATACAATAGTTGCGAGCGATGCACTATTAAAGGACAATATGTGAACCACAGGGTTGTGTTTAATCACCAATCACAAGAGAATGTTTCATCAAGAACAGAAGAGGAATTCAACAGGCAGTCCTACTCTTCTCACCAAAGTGGACACTCACCCCTGGCATGGCTTGCCATGCATACAGTCATTTGTCTTAGACTACATGCATCTTGTCTGCCTAGGGGTGGTTAGACGCTTACTGACTTTCCTCAGACAGGGTCCAAGAGAGTGTAAACTTTCTCAGAGACAAATTGGTGAAATTTCATCCAAACTTGAGTCCCTCAATGGAACATTGCCAAGGGAATTTGCCAGACAGCCGCGGTCTCTTGTTGTTCTGGACCGATGGAAAGCAACTGAATTCCGACAGTTCTTACTGTACACTGGACCTGTTGCTCTTCGTGCAGTGCTGCCTGAGAGCTTCTACCACCACTTCCTGACACTGACTGTTGCCATGTCCATACTGTTGGACTCTAATGACTACACTAGGAGTGCATATACTACCTATGCTGAAGAACTACTGATGTATTTTTATAAAGCATCTACTAAGCTCTACAGTCCCATCTTTCCTTCTTACAATGTCCACTCTCTTACCCACTTAGCATAAGATGTTAGGAATTTTGGAACTTCACTAAATGAGATGTGTGCTTTTCCATTCGAGAACCATCTGCAAAAATTGAATAAAAGTGTCAGGAATGCACAAAAAAAAAAAAAACAAAAAAAAAACATTACACAACTTTACAAGAGGATAACTGAAATGGATAATGCCAAAGTATGCATTACACCAGCACTCCACCGGACATTTGTGTCCACCAAAAATAAGGACTCCTGTTTTCTTGTTGGAGATGGTTTTGCCTTTGTAAAGGAAAAGAGAACGGATAAAGTGTGTGTGTGTGAGGTGTACAACCTTGACCATTTAGACAGTTTCTTTGACACTCCATGCAACTCCAAACTTATAAACATTGCGCTTCTAAGGGATGAAAGAAGACCTGGAAAACGAAAGCTCATTGAACTGAAAGACCTGAGAAAAGAAAGCTGTCTGTCCTCCATATGGAAATGGATTTGTTCTGATACCAATGCTTCATGGCAGTGAAAGGCATTAAGAACTGTGTCCGAGGATGTGCAAAAGTTGTTAAAGACATGGTAATTTTTTTCACATAAATGTTCTGTTTCAAGGGATGTGTCACTAATTTTTTTGTTGTATTATAACAAAAAAGCATATTTCAAACACAGATATCCCACTGTGAAGGTGTTTATACTTTAAATATGTGTGTACACCTGTAAAAATATTGACACTGTTTACACCTGGTATTGTGATTCATATTTAAAATCAGATCACAAGTGGTCAGTGCTAAAGACAGGTATAAAATGGTGCTCTCGCAAAATTGATGTAAGGTTTTACAAAATAAGAGGGGAAGAAATCTGAAAACAAGTGGTTTCTGGAGTGGAGACTAACTTAAAATCCATGTTTTAAAAACTGGACAAATTTACTATTAAGTAACCCCAATCCTACTATTGTTTTGTACTATATGTTTTGTACTAAATGTTATGGCAATAACATTTCACCAGTATCCTTTTCCCCATTTAACCATCTGCACAATTGTCACAAAATGTCATAGACAAACATAAAAACAATAACAGTTTAAAAGCTATGTATAGTGGAAGACAAGAACAATGTGGGCCAGAGCTGTATGGAGAGAATGCAATGCAGAGATGGAGGGAGTCATACCATCATGTTGGGTTAAAAATGGTTGTGTGTTTTGGCCTGATCAGGGAGTGAAAAAAGCCATGAAAACCTGCAAAGAGCCTGAAGATATATGGATGAAGTTTACTCTTATCAAAGTAAAATTTCAGTCAGGTATGTAATTATTTTGTTTACATTACGGCTGGGAAAAATATTAATTTCTCGATTTTATAATCTATTGTCTTTTTTTATGAACTGGTAGGCTATAAATTCTTAAATCCCAATAACGTTTTAGTCTTTTAATCTTTTAGTCTATACTGTTTTCAGTTGATGAATGAACAAAAGTTTGTAGCGTGTACCAATCCAGTAAATCTCAATAAGCTTTTTCTGATGTGAAACTAAAAGTATCAGATTCTGTCTATTTTATTATGAATACCGTTTTGGCGTTCTTTAAGTGTTTGTATACAAATCAGTTAATTTTAACCTTCAATAGTATAGCAGCCTAATGTCGTACATACTTGACTTGACATACTTTTTTTTTTGTGTGTGTGTGTGTGTGTGTGAATACCCAGCCCTAGTTTACATGCTGTTATCAGAGTAGGTGCAACATTAATAATTCCATTATTCCTGTGCAAAACAATGTCTTTCAGATAACAGACAGGAATGTGAAAACTATGATTTAACAACCACTGCTGAATTGAGCTGCCCAGAGGAAGAACCATTAAAGATCCCCGAAAAGAGGAAGTCAAAGAAAAAGAGCTATCCTGACTATCAAATGGGTTGGTAGTTTATTATTAACTGTTTCCCCGCCTGCATTTTATTTTTAAGTTACCAGCCAGTGCATTTTTTATCATTTCCATAAAACTTTCATGGCGTTCGGTGTACCTTCTGGTATTTAGATTTTCTACTTAAAAAGCCATAAAGATAAATGAGAAGAGTTTTGATTTTAGTTGTTTTCCTTTTGTGTAAGACTGAACCTTTTAATAGCTCAAAAGTAAAAATATTGAATGTAAATTATTGCAGATGACCTTCCTGACACTAATGTAAATGGTTTTGAAATGGTGGCTGTTGCTGGGCCCCAAATACATGAGCACACAGGTATCTGACAAAGTTTTAAAAAACAATTTTCACATGAAATTGATAAATTGTTTATGCCTGCCAATGATGCTTATAAATATGAACTGAATGGAGCCTATGGTCAGAGATATTTAGTATCTATATCCTTTTCCCTCGTAGATGATCTCTTTCTTACTGATGTACCCAAGAAAGTTCAGAAGAATGTGCATTCTGGTTGGTGTTTGTTCAACCCTTTTTTTCTGCCGAACTTAAATCAAAATCTTGTCTTATTTCAACACTAAACTTACATTTTGTTCCATGGAAGTCAGTGCATAGTAAAAGTTTAGTAGGGATGTCCCAATCCAATTTTTTTTGTGCCCCCGATCTGAGTCACTTAATATAGCTGATATAAAATAAGGGATTGGGCTTAGGATAGCCGATACTGATCAGTTAAAAAAGTTTAATCAGCCATGATATTGATCTTTAAGATCGGCTCGGTACATCACTGGTTTTTAGTATTTTGTCTTTATTGTCATCTATTCTTTTTTAGCAGAAACTGTTGGCATCTGTCCAAACCAAAGCAGACCATCCACATGCAGCCCAAGTAATCCCTCTGAGTCCCTCTCACACTGCCAGAGAAGCCCCATAGAATCCCTCCCACAGAATGACAGGACGGATCAGTCCAGTGAGTCCCTCTCACACGGCCAGAGAAGAGGCCCTAGTAAATCCCTCTCACACAGCTGGAGGAGTATTTCTTCAGAGTCACACAGCAACTGGAGTCTGTCAGATAGATCCATAGTCACACAGCAAAAGGAGACCCTCCAAATCAGCCTCGTGACAAATGCAGAAATGGCAGTAAGAGCCTGTCACTAAAAAATACCATTGACAACCTACCTGAATGTATAATTATGGATTCATACCATAATAGATATGTAGAAGAATAAACTATCTTTGGTGTTAAGTATTGTTTTGTTAGGCAGTGTCTAAACTTTAATTTCATTTCAACTCTGAGACCACAACCTATTTAACATTTGTTGGTATATTGATGTCCCCCTCAAAAGTGACAGCCAGAGAATAAGAGGTTTACAGAGAAGCCTGAGCCAGCATCCAAGTAGTCACCCACCACTTAAATCCAACAAGAAGAGAGTAAGGTCCATGAGTGCAGAACTGTCGAGGGAAAAAAATATTGTGTGCCATACAACAATGAGGACAGGGAAAGATCAGAGCCTGTTTTCTCTGAAGTGTGCCAACAGACCTCAACTACAAAATTGAAGGCATCAAACTTTCCTCTATCAGAGGAAAGTAATTAGTCACTTTTAATTTGACTGACTTTTCATAGTGATTTGTGTTAGTGCTGGGCAGTATAATTTTTTTTTTTAATTTTTTTTTAATGTGTCAAACTATGAAGAATAAGCTTGGGTACATGATCTGTAATCGGTATTTACAAATTGAAGTTATGTTAACTGCTGTAAACCACATAGTACCTATAGAAGTTATTGCCCAACCCTATTAACTCATGTTCTCACTTCCCTAAATCCTAGAATTCCAGAAGAAAGTGCTTAAAATGCTTATTGACATAAGAGATTCAATAAAAATTGCTATCGGAACCTCTGATGGGACTACATTTAATCTGAAGCAAGCCAACAGTAAGATCGAATTCCAAGAACTGGAGAGTCTTTTGGAAGACAAAAATGAAAGAGCAGCCTTGGTAAGTTTCAGATGAAATATGCAATCAATCACAGTTATAGCCTCAAAGTGACTTATTCCCAAATGTTAATTGATAATTAATTAATTAAATGATTATTTTTACGTAAAAGGAAAATAAAAGCTGAAACACTTTCACAGAAGCTTGCTAAAGCAGCATGTTACAGTGGTGAGGGAAAAGCTCGCTGTATTGGATGCAATCACAACAACAAAGTTTGACAGGCGTCTATGTCAGCTGAGGAGATTAATGCTACAAAGATTAACAGAGTGTTTTATTATGTATCATAGCAATTACTTGGTTTTGTTTAACCCTGAAACTCAGTTTAGCTTTTACTAAAAAAATATAAAACATACTTTCAATTAACTTTTATTTGGTAAGTTACCTGTATGTTTTTGGATTCTTATTACTTAATCAAAACAACCCAGCTGCAGTTTGATATTACTTCAAATGCACAAACAAAAAAACATGTTATATATATTTTTTGTGAGTGTAAACTTGCCACATAATATCTAAATATCGATAAATCTATCAATATATCCCTGAACTGTATCACAGAATTTGTTGAGGTATCGACAAATATCGTATCGCTGGCTGAGAGAATCGATATCGTATCGTGATGAACTGTCCAATTTACACCCCTAGTTAGAAATTATGATAACCCGGGGTGAAGGGTTCGTCAGATTTCTGTTGTGTCAAGTTCATCTTACAGATAAGTGATTTTGTTGTTGTTCTGTTTTACTCCTTTACAGCAAGCATATTTGAAAAGACTGGGAGGTGTTGATGAGGTAGACATGGAGAAAAAAATAAAGTACCATTTATGCAACACATTGCTGCATTTATTTAAAATAAATAATTACGCCACACATTAAAGCTCTAGTTTCTTGCTGTTGTTGCAATGTCTCTGCTCTACGCAAAAAACTTTGCAAATGTATTTTATCATGTATTTAACATGGAAAAGATACCTTTTATAAATGAGTACTTGTATATAAATGCATGTTTGTTTTTTAGAACTCTCTCAAATGCCTTGATGGCACAGATGAATTTAAAGGGGAAATGTGGGAAGCTGCCATTTTCTCAGTCTCTGCTATGCCAGATCATCTGTGGTAAGTAAAAAAAGAAAAAGAAAACGGGTGCAGAACAACTCATAAGGACATTTGTGTTTGAGTGTTTTTATTTTATTTATTTTTTATCATTTTGGTTGTGCTTATCTAAATGTAATTAAATTTCAACAAGTAGTTACAAATTGTAATTCTTATCGATCACGTAACAAGTTAATGGCAGTCTTTTAATTGTTTGTGCCTCTTTTACTTCCAATAGTCAAAAGTTAGCACCAACAAAGTGGTTTTCTGGCTTCACACATCAAGAATGTTTGCAAATATTTCTTAACATGCACCTTGTGATTCTATTCTATCTTTGTGAAAAAGTAAAACACAGGATGTTTCATGGGCTGAAATATACAGCAGTTATGTTGATCTAAACTTTTTATTTTTCTCTTTAGATGCTGTCATCAACGCATACAACACAACACGTACACAAATATTGGAGACCATGTCAAAATACTTAAAATATGCACCAGAGAGGATGGGTGGTGGTGGCCGTAAGATGACTTTTCCATGAAGACTCAATTCACTTAAAAAAAAAAAAAAAAAAAAAAAAAAAAAAGGTTTAATGATTGTTTCTAGATCAATATATAATTCAAGAATGAAACCTAGAGTAAAATGTTTGTTTGTTTCATTAGTGATTTACTGACGTTGAATGATGTTACTTGATCATTCTGGCGTGTAGTTTTATAAGAACTTACTTGAAACCCACATAAGTAAAAGTTTTAATGATATTGGGTTTAATGATGCTTCTAAAATGAAATCTACAGTATAATTCAGTTTGTTTCATTATAGTTTTGTGTTTTGCTGTTGTTGAACAAGAGTTAATTAAATAAAAAAGCATATATAAATATATGTATTCTAACAAAACTGTGTTTTTATTTTTAATTCCGGCATAGTGCCAATTTTTTTCTCCTACACAATGTGTAACATCTCACCTCTGTACACAGTTTGAACTTCTGACTTTGAATCAATGTTTTCCCATTAGATGCCACTGTATCTAGGATAGTATTGCAAAACTTACAGTTGCTTTGATTTTCTGTACAAATGTCATGTCTTCAGAGAGTACAGTGAAAAGGAAACTCAATCTATAGTTTATTCAATGTTGAAAAATAAGATGTACGGTTGCATTTTCAACGTTGTTTCGTTTTGCAAAATCAGTACTTAATTCAACCTTAATTCAACCTCGACGTCAACGGTGAAACAACGTCACGATTTCAACGTTGAATCGTTTTGCAAAATCGAATCATAATCCAACATTGATTCAACCTTGGTCCCTGACGTTGATTCACCGGTGAATCAACGTTGCCGGCTGGGTACATAAGCAGAGAGCAGTCCGTTTTCTTTCGTTTTGAATTGTTTTGTTTAAAAGTAAACATTTCTATATACATATTTCTCAGGTCTGTGAGGCAAGTAGCTTATACGCTGAGTTTCGGTTCATTTAAGAGACGAGCTCCAGTTCACGTGCCGGCGCCTCCGTGCCCTGGTTATATTGCCTGCTATATTTAGTCTACCTCTTATTTATTAAATCCAAGAAATTGGTTGATGAAACACTGATTAAAATGAACATACAATTAATACAAAACGAAATTCTCTTTAAAGAAAGGTTTTCTACAAAAACAAACTTGAAGTGGTCAAAATCATGTCTGCCCACTCCATTTGTCTCCCGATATTTACGGGATCATCTTATCTTATTCATGCTTTTCACTTTTCATATAATCAACATTAAATAAAAAAATAAAAAAAAAAATATATTTTTTTTTAAACATGAATATGAAACTAAATCGTTTTTTAATGACTGGGCTACAACCAATGTTGTTTTCGTTTATGCTTTTTTGCTTTTTTTATGACGATAACGCGACGATGACTAGCTAAAAATGTCTCTAAGGTGACTAAAACATGACGAGACGTTTTCGAGTTTTCGTTGACGAGACGAGACGGAACGAAAATGATTATAAGTCTGACGTTCACAGTGCATGTCATTTCTGCCTATTTTGCGTGAAATCTGTCTGTTTTGAGCTAAAAAAGTATCAGCAATGCTGCCGCTTCTTATCCTTGTTTTGGGTAGGGCGCCGCTAAGGGGGGGAAAGTTAGGACGATTCTAAGGGCCCAGGCACTTTTGGGGGCCCCAGAGATCGATTTTATTAATGGAATGGGTGCGGTAGGGGGCCCAACCTCATATTCTTTCATAGGGCCCAAAATTGATGGTGGCGCCCCACCACCCGGCTGCCGCCATGCCGCGCACCAGATTCCACACAAGAACAACACACCTGCGGCTGCGGCTAGTCACTCGCCACACATCTTCGATATGAGGCGCCGGACTGGACAAAAGCGAAACGAACTGCGCGAGCGAGCGACAGTGCGCAAGAGAGACCGAGTGTACGCGAGAGAGACCGAGTGTGTCTGCGCGCGAGAGAGACCGAGTGTGTCCGCGCATTAGTTTAGTAGGCTAATTGGTACAAAGTAATATATAATTATTATATAACTTAGATTATAACATCAATTATAACATAAATTATTATTTAACTAATTATATAATAAAGCCACAATTGCCAAAGTAAGAATGTTTTTATACCTGGGTTTTTTGGAGTAAAACAGTGATTCCACTGTTACCACTTTATCTGTGTGTAATGTTGTAGAAGCTCAAATTGAATTGAGTTACAACACTTGAATTGCAACACTTGTTACAACCTGTCAAACCTAAGCCCATTTCCAATACTTTTTAACCTAAATCAATTTGTTAAAGACTACTTTTTTTTTGGGGACTAAAACTTGACTAAAACTATAGAGTTTATAAGTGACTAAAATGTGACTAAAACTAAAAAGCATTTTCGTCCAAAAGACTAAGACTAAAACTAAAAGGGCTGCCAAAAACAACACTGGCTACAACACATAGCCTAGGCCTATTAGCCTACCTACAGTACAGAGAAATGTAATGTCGGATTGTCTTACCGGTGAGCATGTGGGGGGAGAGATACGATTTTCGATCAATCATCGAATATTATTTTGCTTGATATGCCAATTCTTAATATTTGGTGTTTTAAATGCCTGTTTGAGATCTCTGTGAAAGTTTTAAAGCAGTCTTGCAGTGCCACTTGCAGAGCGGTCACGTCCGTAACATTTCTTCCTCATAAATGTGAACACGAAAAATAAAATAAAATGAATATATTATGTTCTGTTGAGAGCCAACCCCGGTCGGTAGTATTACTTTTGGTTTGCGCCAGTGCTTTAAGTGGGCCATTACGCGCCGGTACTCAGTACCGCCACTTCCAAATATAGCTCTTGAGCGTACCGCCACCTCTCCGTGCGCCCAGAACGTGCTTTTAGCGTACCGGTACGCTCATTTGCACACCTGTTTTAATCCTTTGGCTGCGCTGACGCTTTTCAGAGCGCCCTTCACAATGCACGCTTCCTAATTCGTCCCACCAAGAGCAGAGACTATTACCCATACACCCTTGAGTTTTACAAGTGAAAAGCGCATACGTCGCTTTTGCCGCTGTCAGTGTCAACAACTCAACGTGGTTCGGAGAGGGTGTGTGAAACGCGCAACCATAGCTGCTCGGTTAAAATACAAATACAATGAACGCTTAATATGCTCTCCTGGCTTCAGACTCTGAGTCTGAGTAGTAAAAGAAAATGATTTGTACAGTATTTCTCATTTTTCATTTGGTGTAGGCTACTGTGTATTTTGCTGAATCTGCTTTTGTATATTTTTCAAGGGTAAAGAAATGAACCATCTTCAAGACTCATGTTTATGTTCTACTCTTCTATGGTTATTATGTTATTATGTTTTATAATTTATTTTATGTACATTTTGTTCAACATTTTTTCAATACCCTTTTGCACATTTTATTTATGTTCAGTAGCTCTTTCTACAGTAGCTCTTTCTAAGGGTATTTTTTTCAAAACCCTTTTGCACATTTTATTTATGTTCAGTAGCTCTTTCTACTGTAGCTCTTTCTAAGGGTATTTTTTCAATACACTTTTGCACATTTTATTTATGTTCAGTAGCTCTTTCTAGCTCAAGCAAATCCACAAACTAATAAAATGATTTATTATTTTTTATAAGGTCGTCTGTTGACTGCTGTATATAAAACCCCTTCAATATAGTTGTTGTTACCCCTGGGGAGGAGGGGAGTCAGCAAAAAAAAAAAAAATTAAAAATAATAATAATAATAATAATAGAGTACCGGCACCTCTTTTGGGCCACTTAAAGCACTGGTTTGCACAGTGTAATTCATCGAATTACTTGGGTCGGTCCTAAATTGACAGGGTTACGGCAAACAATAATATTTTTAAGGATGGCCTTATTAAGGTGTAGGCTACTTTTATTAATGATAGCCTATTGATAATTTAACCTATGTTTCTTATTGAATGTTTGCCACAGTGCTCACAATTGTTGTTATCTGTTCTTCACGTCCAATATACAGTTTACAGTCCAGTTTTCACAAGAATATAATGGGGTACTTTTAATAATGATATCGCTTATTGATGTACCTTATATTCCTTGAAAAATGTTTATCACAGTGCTCAGGATTGTTATTTTTTGGACCAAATAGTTAAAATTGTTAAGCAAGAAGCCATTGACTTCATTGAGTGGTATACATTTTGGGATTGTATGTTGCAATGAGGCCACTGTCACCAATGTCAGATTAGTGTCACCACCGTCAGAGGGAGATTTATTTGTTTTAAATTAATATGCTTACAATGTTTCTTCAGTGCTGTTGAGTTATTAAAGTAATAGTCTCTTTTAATACAAAAATATGTTTGTTAAATAAAAAAATACTTTTTCTATTTAGGCTTAAAGTAAACATTGTATGATGTTAGATCTTTTAAAGGAGTACACGTGAAACAGAATAAAAAATGAACAAACGTGAATATTCAACATTTAACAGCATATATGTGTACTAAGAATGGCAGATAATGATTTAAAAACTCTAAATACATATTAAACCAAATAAATAAAAAATAATCTGTATCGTGTCTGACGGTGTTGACAAAAACAAAGTAATAACTGGAAAAATGCCTATTTTATGAAAAAAATACAAAATGAGGAGGTTTCACTGGTACATTGCTGAACAGCCAAGACCTTGGTCTATAATGATATACCTTCAGATTTTGTAATTTAACTAACTTTTTATTTTCAAAATTAATACCAGAATCACTGATTCTTGATATTTTTTTCGATAGGGCACACATGCGCTGAATACCTCTTAAGTAAATTAACCCTGAAACAAACCGCTTAACTGCTTGTCGCATAACCTGCTTTCTGAAAAACCCTCCTGGACTTTTATTTTGGTGTGGTCGTGTGACGTCATAAACATGCGCTGCGCTCCTGAGTCTGTTGTGATTCGGAATGAAAGGTTTGTGTTTTTTAAACGTTTGTGATTTGGGGAATATTTGGTGTTTAAATGGGAATGATTGTTTAATCAATGTATAGCATTTACAATGAATAAATAATGAACGCAACATGTATGAATGTTATTTTTGGTGAGTATAAAACCGCATCCACGCATGAGTTGCAGAAGGGGTACGTCTCATGTCGCTCCCTATCTCCCTATATCATGAAATCAAATAAAGTATATCGTAAACTGAAATTCGGTCTCTGACAAGTAGTGATTGGAGATTCAAAGCTTTGGAACTGTTTCAAAACAAGTAACGTTTGACAACCTTTACAAACGAACTGATTTTTCCTCCCTTAATATTAAATAGCCTATTATCTACACATTTTTAAATACCAAATATATCATAAATACTAAATATGAAGACTATGTAAACAGCTAAATGAATTTTACGGAATGAATATGTTTAGATACAATCTCCAATCGAGTCTACCAAAATTAATTTGTAATATATTAGGTTTAGGGATGCACCGAAATGAAAATTCTTGGCCGAAACCGAAAACCGAAAAAGAGGAAACTAAGGCCGAAAACCGAAACGCCGAAATAAATTATGCCAATTATTAGTACCATTGCATTTATGGCTATGACTGTGTACTAACTTTACTATAATCAAGGCATTGCATAAATTAATATTAAAGTTTCAAAGAATAAATCAATTAAAATTGTATGCAAATATTTATTTAGCACATTGCAAAGTATAAAATTAAATGTTTAACTTGACCCCACTCGTGTTTATGTTCTCTCATAAAAACAAAGTGCATTTAGGTCAATACTGCCATAGCCCATAATAATATCTGCAGCTATATGCTCATGGACGTGAGTTGCAAAAACCATAAACGGCTAAGGTAAACACACACACCTCTGATAAATGACGGCTGCTCTGCACACACACGCAAGGTCTCTCGCTCCTTCTCTCTGCCGCGCGCGCGCTCATGCTCGCTCGCGATTCCGGGAGATTTAAACTAATTTGCGGGCATCAGGGAGCCGCTATCAATACGCGGGAGACTCCCGGAACTTCCGGAAGACTTGGGACGTCTGTGTTTTAAAAATCGCTGTCCGTGGGTCACTCTCAGATATATTGAAATACGTCCACACCGCAGATATGTTGCTTCAGACAAGCACGTGCAGGTCGCGGTATCTGCTGTTTGCGTCATCACAACATTTCGGCCGTATTGTTTCGGTGATAAAAGTCTTTCGGCCGAAAACCGAAAATGCATTTTTGGGCCATTTTCGGCCGAAAATTTTCGGTGGCCGAATATTCGGTGCATCCCTAGTTTGATCGAGACATTTAGCGACTGACTGACTCCCTCACCAGTACACCAACTACTGAACTAGGGAGCTAATTGAGACGTACCCATAAAATAAGTTGGGATTTTTTATTTATAATTTAATTTTTTAATTATTATTCACATCTTAAACAAAGTGTCTAAACACACAGAAAAAAATCCTGGTGATGCAACTGAAATCCATG
The DNA here is from genome assembly GCF_965113295.1 of Leuciscus leuciscus. Taxonomy (NCBI): domain Eukaryota; kingdom Metazoa; phylum Chordata; class Actinopteri; order Cypriniformes; family Leuciscidae; genus Leuciscus; species Leuciscus leuciscus. The sequence continues at coordinate 27,348,398 of NC_138728.1, read as the reverse complement.
TGACTTACGATTATAAAGATGGCGTTTATTAAAGAGGAGAGTGAAGACATGAAGATTGAAGAAACATTCAGAGTGAAAGAGGAAGATACTGAGGAACAAACAGGTTGGTTTTATTCTCAAAGCTGAACTCTGTCATTTGATCCTTATTAAAATGTTGACCTCAAAAGCGCTCTCCGCATCAAATCAGTAGCTGTGTCCCAATTCAGGGTCTGCATCCTTCAAAGGTCGCATTTGAAGGCTGATTGTGTCACACCAGCGTGACTAAGGGTCCTTCGAATGCGGCCTACCGTCCTTCTTTCCCCGGGCTGTGAAGGATAGAATGAGTGGGTCCTTCGCAGCCCAGCCTATCCCGCGCCGGTGATGACAGTATTTTTTATTTTCGAAGAAAATTGAGGGTGAGTTCTTCTGTGGCGGCCGAAGAATACTTGTATAAAATGTAAGTATTGTTTACATTTACTCAAATAGCGAATAGCTAGCGAAACAAGGGCCACGGGTCTGTCTTTCGTAAAAACATGAAATTTGCTGGACTTTCGGGCACTTGTAAATAAATATCACCATACTCTGAAGACTGCTATGGGTTGAGTCATCTTTTTTTTTTTTATTCAGAGTATGGTGGTATTTATTTAAAAGTGCCCGAAAGTCCAAAAATCCCGCAGTAAAAAAGAAATAATAATGATATATATATACACACACACATAAAAAAAAAAAATTAACTAGACGAATATGTACACAAACTCACAAGTATCCGCAATATACAATATAGACTCCGCAGTTGCACGTTGGTTCGACTTGGTAAACAAGTCCTGTTCTGGAGTCTGGCTGCTGCTTTTAAAGGCCAGACTCCGCCCCTTTTCTCGGGCACCACCATTAATAGGTACAATTGTCATAAGGTGATATCTTCCACTTTCAGATTGACATATACCTCCACCTTGTAACAAAACAAACTTTATACAAACTAATTTCAGTAAACATAATAACATACTAAACAAGACAACCATAGCTCAAATTATTGTCTTTTAACCTAAAACTTGGGTACCCCACATATAGACACAACATGGTTTCTCCGGGTTTTGGTCCACTCGCCGGCGCGGCATAGTCCGATGACGTCATAACCGCTCGCCCTACCTGAGCTCGAGTTTGCCCGTGTTGTGCAAGGGGGGTAATCCAGCACCCGGAAAGCGTACCTTCCCTGGGGGCCGCCATTGGTTAGCAAGCCGTCACCTGCTGTTAGCATAACATTAACTCCCATTTCATTTTGGTGTCACTTTGACAGCGAATAACTTTACATCTGAGGCGTTTAAAGACTCTATTTATCCATTGTTTATTTCTAAAGAAACACGACAATGTATAAAAGGCTCCATTACCTTGTATCTTACGTTATGGCCCCGTAGAAGCAGTTTTTGTAAAAATAGGCTAACGATTGCGTCATAACCACGCGACTCTCTGTCGCACAGTAGAGAAATTACAGTATAGACAGGAGGAGAAAGTCCGATAAAGTCAAGGGAGAAGCCCATAGAGAGTCATAAAGTTGCTCCTGCTTCTAGCTCATGGACAGCTCCTACTCACGCTCTCCGTCTCTGCAAGATTCGGAAGGGAATGATTCAGATTTCTCTTTGCACAGCTACTAGAAGACTTATAACTGTCAGACAGGCTGCTCACATCACATCTACGTCATCAAGCTCAGTTTGAGGCTGCGCAGTACGCTCAGCCATCAGGAAGTGAGTGCTTCTAATTGAATTCACTTTTCTCCGTTGAAATCTATGGGGTCGCTGTGTCCATTGACCATTTCTTATACTGTCTATGGTGTGCCGAATTTCAACTCCCTGCCAGAATCTCACTCCCCTTCGTGTGCACACGCATGACGTCACTTCACTAGCCGCGGCGGTCTTTTTTTATGTTCTTCGCCGGTAATTTCCACACGTGTAATTCCTGTCAGGAACTCTGGATTAAGTTTTTTTTTTATTTTAATTTTTTTTTTATTTTTTATTAATGGTTGTTTTGCCCTGCTTTATTTTGTACTTTTGCCAATGCCATTTTTTTTCACTTTGGGTTCACTAATTTCCATGTCAGTCTCTCTGTTCCCTCCACACATTTAAATGTAGGTTACCTATAGACACAGTAGTTTGTTTGTGTGTGTGAATTAAATAGGGTAAGTGTACCCATTAAGCCTACCACAATCTAAGTTTAGTTTTTTTTTTCATAGATATTGACATGGTTTATAAGAAAAATAATTTGTTAAAATGCAAGATTTATTTTTCATTTGAAAATGTATTAATTAGTTGATGTACATTTTAGAATATAAATTTAAGATAATTTAGGAATAAAGTCAGAAGTCCTGCATGGGCTTAATTGGTACTTTGGCACCATTTAAGCCCCCATGTGTTCCAAATAAGTCCACATCATGAATGATTCACAAAATATAAAGATTTATTGATTTTAAAGAAGTAAAACATCAATATATTTATTCAGTGACTTTCAAAATATTCCAATTCCAATATTCCATTTAAAATATACTAATGGTTGCTATAGTGCTCATCACCTGTACCAATAACATTCAACATGAAAAACATAGGCTACAGTATGCAAAAGCAGAACACTCCATGAACAAAGAATGCAACCATTTGCAATTACTGTTTTGTTACTGAGCTGATTTCATTGATTTAAGTTTCTGTTTGTAGAGTTTCTCTACTTCATTGTGGTTTGTCAGGTAAAAAGGGCCAGCACACTCCAGGTTCGCCCTGCAAAGAATAAACATGCGCTCAACATCTTCAATCTCCCGTAAAGGGAGATTGTAAATGTTGCTTGGGCCTCTGTCAAGGAACTTCATGACATATGACGTCTCTCCATGCAGTGGGGAGGATTCATTCAGGGCTCACGCTACATAATAGGCTCCAGGCATTAAAATTAGATATAATAAGAGTCATAATGTATCAGCCTGAATGCTAAGTGTTGTTTTTTCTTTCCTGTTTTCTTTTTGATGTGGCAGTGTGTCACATGCCCATCTTGATGAATGAATTTTTCTCTCATGAATGACCTGTTATCAATTTAAATAGCTCAGTTCTCCACTATTTTTATTTTTATTATTTTTTCATCTAATGTTCATTGATCATTTTCCCCATTGAAGACTTGTTTAAAAGGTTGGATTAAAAACTATAGTGATTTTGTGTCAGTTTACATGCATATGGTTATATATTGTTAATCCGTAAAAGGGACAACGGTTTTACATACCGTATTTGCTTCGTTTTTTTCTTTTTGAAGAAACGTTTTTTTTTTAAACAACCATTAATAAACAGAGAGAGAGAGAGAGAGAGAGAGAGAGAGAGAAAAACACTTAATCCAGAGTTCCTGACAGGAATTACAAGTGTGGAAACTACCGGCAAAGAACATTAAAAAAAGACTGCCGCGGCTAGTGAAGTGACGTCATGCGCGTGCATGCAAAGGGTAGTCAGATTCTGGCAGTGAGTCAAAATTCGGCACAACACATGTGCAGCTCCCAGCAACCCGGTTACGCCAACATATAACACACAAAACAAACAAATAATGAGAATCCGTTCTATGCCCGGAAGGAATAACAGAAGGGAAGTATGGAATGTGGATGAATGACTAAGTGCTATCGGGATCGTGTGTGCACCCGCTTCACTAATAGCGGCATCAACAGGTGAGAAAAGTGTGTGTGTGTGATTATGTGTGCCGGTCCTGCCGCTTGCAGCGCAGCGGTGAAGAAGGTCACTTCTTCACAAACGTTTTATACATCATTTTTTAAAGGGGTCATATAATGGTACATGCACTTTTACAAGTTGATTGTACTGAAATGTGTGTTGGCAGTGCCTGTACACAACCATCATATAATGATACAAATCCATCCAGTGGTCTTTTTTTAATCTTCTTATGTTTTCCCCTGTCTCAAATCGAGCCTTCTGACCGTGTGACGTCACACGGTCGGATGCCCCTCCCACGATTGTTGATTGACAGCAGCGTTTCAACACAGACCCGCCCTCGCTCGTGAATGAGCTGTCATCATAGTCCGCCATTGTTGATACGCTGGAGCAGAATTGCGTCTAAGCGATTGTGGTGTTCTGTTTTTGGGTGTAATAACGAACACAGCAGTCATTTTGATGTTCCTAAATCCGAACCGCTGAAGACGCAGTGGCTAAGTTTTGTTTTCGAAGGGAATATTCCCCACGATCAACGTCAATGCTTTCATGTTTGCGCAAATCATTTTACACCAGACTGCTTTATAAACGAGGGTCAGTATAAAGCTGGTTTTGCTAAGAAGCTGCTCCTGAAAAAAGGATCGGTACTATTAGTGTTCCTGCTGCACCTCCAGAAGAAGTGAGTGTAACGTGTTATTAACCTTTATATTAATCTTTGCAAATCGCTTGCACGCTTCACGATGAATGCGGCTAAAGTTTACACTCAGGGTACATTACGGCATGTTTTCTATGTACAAAGTTCTCAATATAATTCATAATCCCAAGTTTACAATGAACAACGCGAACAACGTTATGGTTATTGTGTTATTACAAACTGTACGCACAGAACAGAGGGGCGGGGTGAGCAAAGCTCATTATCATTTAAAGACATGCACTTAAATGGCGTGCTGAAAACAGCTAAAATGATTGTTTTCTTACAATACTAATGAGAATTTTTAATCAAAGTGTATTACAAACTTTTCATTTAGACCCTAAATAATCATAATAACTTGTACAAAAATGGCATTATATGACCCCTTTAAATATTTTTTTGTATGTGTGTTTATTTTTGTAATGCAAGTTCAATTTGTAAATTAAATCAAATATTATTCTGTACATTCATTTTTGACATCAATTAATTTGTAAATGAAACAAAAATTGTTCTATACATTTTTACTTGCAGTACATTTTACAACTATTTGCACTGTCCACTGCGTTGTCTACCAACAGATTTGTCGACGGCAAAAGTCGACGGCTGCCATGTCGCTAAGATGTTTTCAGAAAGAGGAAAGAATAAATTAAATGAATTCACATCTTCAAAAAGCAAACCATAAAATATTAACATAAAAGCAAAACAGGACCGACTTTGCCTATTCCTGATCTAGAAGACGTGTAGTGTTATATTATATACTGTTCTTTTTTTTATTTTGATTATTATATCTAATTTCCAAAATCTAATATTCATCTGTAAAAAGTCAGTTTTTCCTAGAAGTACAACATTTGCTGTACTTAGTTACTCTCTACTTAAATAGAGAGTAAATGTATTTTGTTACATTCCACCACTGGTTATTTGGAAAAACTCCCAGGAGTTGTTCAATGGGAGGTCTGTTCTTGTCGCCTAGCAACTGTGACAGCTGCCTTACTGGACTTTTTAAAGTTATATTCAACTGCCTAAAACAAAACAGGTTTGAAAACCGATCTAAAAAATGTCACCTTGGTCCATTTATGTACATAATAAAGAGAAGAACTATATAAAATCGCATGCTGGTAACATAAGTCAACATTTGATCCTTGATTGTATTTTTTAATTTGTATCATTACATACAATAGATTATTCGAGTAAATTGAAACCCAATACCTACATTTAAAAGTGCAATTTGGCAATTACTTAAAAAAAAAAATCCTCACGGGTGTGCAATGAATCGTGGGGTAGGCAAGGCCGTGAAGGATCCATCTGTTGTATCCTTAAAAGGATATTTCACCGCTGGAAAGATGAATGTGTATTTAAATTGGGTCATTTATGTAGTAGAAATGTGAAATTATTTTAGAATTTCTGTTAGAATAAAAATAGAATTTTTGGCTCATGTGGATGAAAGACAACAACTCCCAGAATGCACTTGCTTCGCTGCCCTATGAGGCCACTCCCAAGCCACGCCTACCGGTTACAGAGGGCAGTATCGGAAGAAATTAAGATCAGTATCAGTATACAGAGGGCAGTATCGTAAGATCCAACTAGGCTACTAGTTGACTCGAAACTGCAAAGACGCCGTTTAATCGAGAGATCCCCCTATGGGCGGGTTGAAAACATGCAGAACGAGCTCCTACTACTGGCTGTAGTCTCTAGCCTCTGGCCAAAAAGCCTCCGATGACGCAAAATGACGATTTTTGTGTCATCTGAGTTTTTTATCCAGACACACAATACAGAAATCTCTCGTCTCAGGGGGACATGAGGGAGGGAAGCACGGTCATTCAAAAATACTACCGGTTTCTACTGATACAAAGCTTAATGTTAATCGGTGAAGTGTCCCTTTAATTTCACGGGAAACGAAGGACGCGTTTGTTGGCCTCATTTGAAGGACCCTTTGAATTGGGACAAACTTCGTTGTGACGCAAACAGCTATACCATCCACTGTAACAAGTCTCAGTGCTTCCTTGAAAGGACACGGCCTTCGAAGGATGCAGCCCTTGAATTGGGACACAGCTAGGGTCTTGTAAACACAACTTTATTTACTGGGAGGAATTCCAGAAAGCAGGGTAAACTTATCACATAACTTTAAGCTAACACAAAATGTTCTTATTTGGGGTAATCAGTTCCAAAAATGTGGCCAGGAGTAACTTCAGTGGAAATGGATGCTTAGAAATGCACCATGATTATTTTTTCAGTTAAAACAGCTCACGCATGCATTTTAGTCTGGGACTAGGTTTAAGCCTTGTTTGTGAAACCGGGGGAATACTTCTGAAGTAAATTCTGGAGCAAGTTAATGTTCAGTTTTTGGAAACAACTACTTAAAAGTGATCACACAGATACAGAAACACACACATACGTATATATACATATACATACATGTGTATATGGGATATATATATATATATATATATATATATATATATATATATATATATATATATATATATATATATATATAACCGATCCCATATATCCCGATCCCAACCAGATATATATATATATATATATATACACACACACACACACACACACACACACTCACACTTTATGTAAAACCAATACAAAAAAAGGTATTCAGTCAAGAGCAGTGTGTGTTTTTATAGATTTTTTAGAAGGACACAGACAGCAGCAGGTATATTAGGCTGCTTACACTTTCAAATCTAATGCACAGGTCCAGTGTATTCTAGGGATGCACTGAAATGAAAATTGTGGGCATGAAATTTCATGTCAGCACATTATTTGAGCAGACTTTGCTTTTCCAGTGAGCGTGAGCGGTACATGAGTGGAGCGTTTGGGCCATAAGCAACTGTGCGGAGTGCACACACGGAGCAGAACATTGAGCAGATGGGTGCCGATACAGATTTACATGCTCGGCCAGAGTCGCTTCAAAGTTGTGCATCTTCGGATGCGGAGCCGCTCGCAAAGTTACAATAAAATGCTGCGCGAGAGTGAAACCTGAGTGCTGAACACAGAGGGGCGGGGTAGCATATATTTTTTTAAGCCTTTTTTCTCCTTCGGACAAAAATCGAAAATGCCATTTTCAGCTGATCATTTTAGGCCTTGTAGGGGTGTGACAAGATCTCGTGCCATAAGATTCCGCAATATTAAAATGTGACGAGATTTCTCATTGAGGTGAAAAGCTGTCCCGTGATATCGCCATTACGGAGTGTGAGGGTGAGATTAGCATAGACTTGATTACATTACCGCCTCTATTTTTTATAGAAATGAAAAACATTTAATTCAGTTGGATAACAGTCGCTTCATTTGTAAACTATTGTAAACGTCTGCTCTCATCCAGCACGACCTGGAGAGTCGCACACAGTGCAGCAGGAATCACAGTTCACTGATCACGTGAAGGGAGTAAGGCGAGATGACTGACAAGACCATGCGGAGGATTCGTTGCGCAACAGAGCCTAAGTATCTGATAAAGGTCTTATCTTGTAGAATGCGCGCTCAGCACTGCTGCTCCCTATACACAGAGAATGTGTGATTGGAAATTTAAAGTGAAACGCAAGCTCCCTGATGCGCGCAAATTAGACTACATACAATAGCCTGTCTCCCAATATCAAACCTATCTTAGGGTACGTTTACACAACAAAGATATGCTTAAAACGGAGAAGTTTTTCCTTTCAGTTTTCCATGTACAGATTACACTATTGTCAAAGCGATCCCCATTCACATGGATCCGCGAAAACGACTAAAAACACTGTATTCTGCTGCCAGGCCACTAGATGGCGATGAAACACTATAGACTGAACAAGTAGTACGCATGTGCGTGACGTCATCATCCTCAGAGATTCACGTTTTTTGTTGTTTACACAGAGACCGTTTTCCAAAACTTGAACATTGAAACCCGTTTTCAAAAGTTTGGGTTTTCAGGTGTTGTCACGTAAATGAACGGTCAAAACACATAAAAAGTTTTACGTTTTTAGTTGAAACTGGTGTCGTGTATACAGTCCCTTAGGCTGGGCTGTGTAGTTGTAACCACCTCTTTCGCATATAATTAATTTGGGGTATATCAACATAGCAATCTTTGGTCTTATTAATCTATTACTTGTTCCAGAGAAAAAAAACGATTTGGCTAATGGTTTCAAAACTTTATATTTAGGCTATATTTAACTTGAATCCTGTACTTGAGCAGTGCTTTTGTATGTTTAACTGAATTGTTTGCTTGTGTTTATTTCCTATTGTCTTTTATAATGGCTATTGTTGTTAATTTAAATATTGTTGTTCAATAAATATTTTATATAAATAATATGCCGTATTTGGTATTCGTGATATTTAGTGAAAGTTACATTATTACGCCATTAGATGGCGGCAAAGTCTTTGAGTGAGTCCCTGGTCAGATCAAGGTACTTGTTTTAGCGCTGTCGTGGAAATCCCCTTAACTTTTAAAAGACATTCAAACTGATTTTTTTTGTAATGGAAATAATATTGACATCGACCTGAAGAATGAATGCTATATCAGATTACTAGTTACTAGTTTTAGAATTATTGATGTTTTAGAATTAGTAATGGAGGCTCAACGGAAGGAAGTAGTTCTGCAAAAAAAGAGGGTTTTTAAAGACACTCCCTTGTTGTTTCTTATTTATTTACTCACTTGTCCCATCGAACTGATGTATAAATACAATGTCACACTTATGTGATGCGATTAATTACAATTAAACGATTTTACAGTCCTAGCTTGATTAGTTTAAAAATGCTTACGTTTAGACTGGCAAGGATTTTAAAAATCATGAAAAGGATCAGCTTTCATGGCAGTGCAACTGAACATGAGAGGAACTGGGTTGGAACAATAATCAAAAATGTATGCCGGTTTTCACATGTCTACCGATTCATTGTGTCTACTGGTATATTGCTCCCCTCTTATAATGGAACTGAAATACAGTGAGAAAAGCAGAGGACCTAATAGTGGGCCCCGTGGCTCTCTATACCTGTGTTTAATGAAAAGTCTCTTCAATTACACAAATTTGAACCTACACAATGCTAATGCTTGTCCAAAAATTCCAAGGAACGTTGTGGCCCTTGTTGCTGAAAGATCTAAAAGCATTAGAAGATGCCAAAATTAGATGCCAAAAGCAGGTCGGTTGAAATTTTAATAAGCAAAGTGTATGTGCTAAGATGGGGCATAAATCCTGACTGAAATATCAAATTCTACAAATACTGTTTCCCTGCAAAACTGAACATAGTTGAGAGGAAACCGTTTTTCCTTTATTTTGGATATAAATGGCAGAGCTGAAATCGGTCTATAATTTACCAGTTTCTTCTGGATCAAGCTGTTTTATTTTATTTGTTGTAAGATTTTGGGATGTGTCCTAAAGAAAGTGAAGATTTAATATTAAGAGGTGGTTCTGAGATGAGATTAAAGGAAACCTATCTTTCAAGAGCTTAGTCAGTTTTGGGTCTGGCATACATGTTGTTGGTTTGGATTATTTTAATGTTTTGATGTCTGTTGCTTTGTGCCATTAAACTTAAGTTAACTTGTATTTGCCGTTTTTGCCCTAGACCTGATGCCGCTGAAAGAGGAGTCTCAAGAGCTGAATGAAATGGATGAGAAATATCACTATGAGAAAAATCGTGATTCTGCCAATGGAGAAAAATACACACAGACTGAAAATACTTTCTTACGGAGAAAAGATGAGACAGGAACTAGTAGTTATTTCACCTGCTTTCAATGTGGAAAGAGTTTCACTGAAAAAGGAAACCTTAAAGTCCATATGAGAATTCATACTGGAGAGAGCCCTTACACCTGCCAACAGTGTGGAAAATGTTTTACTCAAAAAGGAACTCTTAAAAGCCACATGAGAATTCACACCGGAGAGATGCCTTTCACCTGCGAACTTTGTGGAAAGAGCTTCATGCGAGAAGTAAACCTTAGAAATCACATGAACATTCACAATGGAGTGAAGCCATTCTCATGTGATCAATGTGAAAAGCGTTTCACACGAAAAGTAGGCCTTAGTAACCACATGAGAGTTCACTCAGAAAATTGTTTTAAATGTCATCAATGTGGAATGAGCTTCCCAGACATGAATCGCTTTAACAGGCATGTGATAATTCACTCTGGAGAGAAGCCTTTCAAATGCCAGCAGTGCGGAAGGGGGTTCAAATATAAGAAAAACCTTAAGACACACATGATAATTCACACTGGAGAGAAGCCTTTCATATGCCATCACTGTGGAAAGAGATTCAGTCATAAAGTAAGCCTTAAGACTCACACAAGACTTCATACTGGAGAGAAGCCTTACACATGCCCTCAATGCAAAAAGAGTTTCACATATAAATCAACCCTTAATGCCCACATGAGAAGCCACACTGGAGAGACCCCTCACACATGCAAACTGTGTGGGAAGAGCTTCTCACAGAAAGGCAATCTTAAGACTCACATGAGAATTCACACTGGAGAGAAGCCATTCATATGTGGTCAGTGTGGAAATGGTTTCAGATGCAAAGTAACCCTTAATTACCACATGAAGATTCATTCAAGAGAGAACTGTTTTATATGTCAGCAGTGTGGAATGACATTCACAGACCGTAAACAACTTAAGGATCATGTAATAACTCATATTGGAGAAAAGCCTTTCATGTGTCATCACTGTGGAAAGAGTTTCACATTTAAAGGAAACCTCAAGACTCACATGAGACTTCACACTGGAGAGAAGCCTTTCACATGCCATCAATGTGAAAAGAGATTCAGGCATAATGTAAGCCTGCAAACTCATGCGAGACTTCACACTGGAGAGAAGCCTTTCGTTTGTCTTGAGTGTGAAAAGAGTTTCACGTATCAACGAGACCTGAAACGTCATTTGCAAACTCATTCTGGAAAGAAATTGCAGTGTGATAGGAGGTTAACAAAAAGGGATCATTTCAAAAGTCACCTTCCCATTCACTCTGGAGGAAGGCGATTTAATTGTGATCAGTGTAATAAAAGATTTATTTTGTTGTCTCACTTACAGATACATCTGAAAAGTCATGCAGATGTGAGACCCTATTTGTGTTCTATGTGTGGAAAGAGTTTTAAATGGCTCAGCAATTTAAAATGGCACCATAAAATACGTGTCTGTGTGAAATCAAGGCTACGTTCACACCTCAGCTGAATGTAACCCAAATCTAATTTTCTGCTAAAAGTTTTATTATAAATTTTTTTGGGATAATTTTTAAATGATCAACTGATGCTCCCACAACGTTCGACCTTGGCATGGTCAGTGATTTGGAGATGGCCAATTTATTTATTTATTTTTCTTCCTTCACCAATAATTTGCCTTGAGGCTTCTTTTCCTTTGGCATGTACATATGAATGCTTGTGACAACAACTGGCAGTTTACCAATCTTTCTCTATATATTCATTACCTCAGAATCACACCACTGGCCCTTTTTGTTGTCCTCTTTGTGTGTAGGTTGAAGAGAGCAAACATACATTTGCATGGTCTCTTTTTTTATTATTATTATATTCATTTATTCCCTACTGTTCAATTTTATTATATTACTCATTATATTCCTTACTCTTGCAATGTTTTGCTGTTGTTATTTAGTCTTTTGGTCTGTTTTGTTTGTTTGGTCTTCATAATTTAGAGATAAGAGGGAGTGAGGTCGTTTCAATTCCCGTCCTTCGGATGAGACGTTAAACCGAGGTCTTGACTCTCTGTGGTCATTAAAAATCCCAGGATGTCCTTCGAAAAAGAGTAGGGGTACCCCGGCATCCTGGCCAAATTTGCCCCTTGGCCTCTGTCCATCATGGCCTCATAATCATAACCCATATACTGATTGGCTTCATCACTGTCTCCTCTCCACCAATAAGCTGATGTGTGGTGGGCGTTCTGGCGCAATATGGCTGCCGTCGCATCATCCAGATGGATGCTACACATTGGTGGTGGTTGAGGAGATTCCCCCCTTCCATATGTGAAGCGCTTTGAGGACCCAGAATAAGCGCTATATAAATGTAACAAATTATTATTAATTATTATTATTTCAGGGTTTTTGCTGTCACAGGATGATGTTGTGAAGCAGTTTGGTATAATACCACAGATGGACAAAGTCTGACTGAGCATTGAGAATGAAAGAACTAGGTTTATTCAATAAAATTTGCTCATTATTACCATTATTTTGTCTCCTGCTTTACTCTTGCCTTGGTCTGTCTACACAACTGGGTTCCTGCGGTTTGAGACTGGGTCTGAAATTTATCATTTTAAACTTCTTTCCATTTCTTTTCCACAGGAAATTAAACATGCAATTATGTCAAATGTCATGTTCAAATGACATCCAAAACTGGTCATGTTCCTCTCTTCCCCGAGTTCTATGTTCCCCAGATTTATATGGCACATAATGAAAATGTGAAAAAGGGCCCTATGTTTCCAGGCTCATGTGTTTCCTATTGTTACGACCCGGCTCAAAGTCTCAATATAAAGAGGACACTTCACAAGATGGGTTTCAAAAAAGAAAATGTTTTGACCCTAGACATTATTTGTTTAACTTTAAATTAACTTATAAGATAATAATATAAAAGAATAATAGAACAACAACTTAATAAACTGTTGGAAATTGTGTTTCTGGAGTCTGGAGATTGTCCTCCCATTTTGTCTGGAAACAAAATGGGAGCACAATCTCAAGAACCCACTCTTCCAACAAAGACAAAACAAAAATGAAAGAAAGTGAGACAAAATCCAGGAGCTTCTTAAATAGGTTGTCACAGGTGCTGCCTGTTTTCATTAGAGCAGTCCCGCCTTCCAAGGAGGATTATCTGTCCTAGAATTCTCACAAAAGCAACTGAAGTTAAAAAAGGGGGGCAGGGCTATTATACCTCTACCCAGAAAACATTAAATAATCTGAATTGTTTTATGTTTTTTTTTTTTTTTTTTTTTTTTTTTTACCAAGCATAACCCCAAACTAGAGGAAAAAGCAAACAAGATAAATCTACAATAAATCAACTTATATGAAAATAAAAAATACCTACTCATAAATGGGATTTAACCACTTCCAGGGGGCTACATTTATGAAAGAATACAACATTTGAAATTGACAAGATGTCACAGACGAGAATAAAGGGGGTGGATTGGAATCCACTGCTGCTTCAATGTATATGTAATGAGTGATTATTATCAAGGTATTAATCAATATTTTTCCTTCTAAATATCAAATGAGTTGAATGACTTCTCTGGAGATTTTACTTTGTTATAGAAGTTACAAGTGTGATTACTGAAATGTTTTTTTCATGTTTTCTTTAATATCTGTATTTGATATTTGAATGCAGTAACATTGCTTGCCTATTTATCCTGTCTTCCAGAAATGAAATGAAATGTTTTGTGTTTGAGAAAGGTCTTCAACGTGTTAAAACAAATAGGGGTCATTGAAGTCTATAGTTTAAGGGACCATTTCTCAGTTAAAGCCTATATTTTCTATTTAGACTAAAGTATCCTGAGAGAAAGAACTTGATGTTTTGAGACAAGACTCCTGTCTATAGTTAGAGCTTGGCCAAATCCAACCTTGGAAAAGATGTGTGTCGGTGTGTGTGTTAGTCTTCTTGCTTACAGGTTAAGGAACCACTGGCACTGTTGGATATTGACTGAGACTACGTCTACATTAATCCGGATACATTTGAAAACGTGCTGTTGGAGCTGCACCGAATGGCAGATGAAAATGCCATCGAATCCCATACATTGCACTAAAGTGTTACTTTAAAGTCCATGTAATGCAGGTCAGTGTTACCGTAATGTTTGGTTAACTCTAGCGTGAACTGAAACGCAGTGCTTGGTCAACACTAATGCATTTCTGGGTAAACTTGCCAGAGGGTTAAAGACTCTAGCTTGAGCCCGCAGCCAAAGGTTGGGGTTGTCAGAAGTGGGATTCGAACCCACGCCTCCAGGGGAGACTGCGACCTGAACGCAGCGCCTTAGACCGCTCGGCCATCCTGACGTGAAGGCTAGGGGCGAGCAGTGCTGTTGGAGCTGCACCGAATGGCAGATGATCTAGAAGCTAGTGCTTCACCGCTCACAACTCGTCACAGCACATGCCTCGTTGGCGCAGTTAGGCAGCGCGTCAGTCTCATAATCTGAAGGTCGTGAGTTCGAGCCTCACACGGGGCAGGCTGGTGCTTTTGGATACAGGGGAGCGTGTAAATAAAAGAGCTGCTTTCTGTATTCCCTTTTGTGCGTTTGTTCATTTCTTCATATGCAATGTAATTGAAATCCAGTGTTTCTGTGGGACTAATGTTGAACAAAGGCAGTAATAGTATTACTCTCCGATTCATTGAATTATGTGTCAGTGTTGTTACAATGTTTTGTTAAGGCGAATACAATTCTTTCATTCTAATGACATGTCTTGTCAATGCTAATGTAATGTTTTACATGACATTCTTTGAATCTTATGCCATGACACTCCACCCCATGCCCCAAAACCCATGACATTTCATTCCAAGAAATTTCCAAGAATCCTTGCCATGAAATTCTACTGCATCCCCAAAACTTCAGTCCATGACATCACTTCAGTCAAACTCCACGAATCACATTGCATCCCCCACCCCAAAAAACAAAAACACGAATAGCCTTTCATAAACAAGTTCTTCTTCCGGTAAACATCACAACATGGCAGTCCATGGAATTCCGTTGAACTCCATTCTATAAACATGTCCAATTTCATGAAATGTCACGACTTGACATTCCAAGAAAATTGCACGAAAATGCCATCGAATCCCATACATTGCACTAAAGTGTTACTTTAAAGTCCATGTAATGCAGGTCAGTGTTACCGTAATGTTTGGTTAACTCTAGCGTGAACTGAAACGCAGTGCTTGGTCAACACTAATGCATTTCTGGGTAAACTTGCCAGAGGGTTAAAGACTCTAGCTTGAGCCCGCAGCCAAAGGTTGGGGTTGTCAGAAGTGGGATTCGAACCCACGCCTCCAGGGGAGACTGCGACCTGAACGCAGCGCCTTAGACCGCTCGGCCATCCTGACGTGACGGCTAAGGGTGAGCAGTGCTGTTGGAGCTGCACCGAATGGCAGATGATCTAGAAGCTAGTGCTTCACCGCTCACAACTCGTCACAGCACATGCCTCGTTGGCGCAGTTAGGCAGCGCGTCAGTCTCATAATCTGAAGGTCGTGAGTTCGAGCCTCACACGGGGCAGGCTGGTGCTTTTGGATACAGGGGAGCGTGTAAATAAAAGAGCTGCTTTCTGTATTCCCTTTTGTGCGTTTGTTCATTTCTTCATATGCAATGTAATTGAAATCCAGTGTTTCTGTGGGACTAATGTTGAACAAAGGCAGTAATAGTATTACTCTCCGATTCATTGAATTATGTGTCAGTGTTGTTACAATGTTTTGTTAAGGCGAATACAATTCTTTCATTCTAATGACATGTCTTGTCAATGCTAATGTAATGTTTTACATGACATTCTTTGAATCTTATGCCATGACACTCCACCCCATGCCCCAAAACCCATGACATTTCATTCCAAGAAATTTCCAAGAATCCTTGCCATGAAATTCTACTGCATCCCCAAAACTTCAGTCCATGACATCACTTCAGTCAAACTCCACGAATCACATTGCATCCCCCACCCCAAAAAACAAAAACACGAATAGCCTTTCATAAACAAGTTCTTCTTCCGGTAAACATCACAACATGGCAGTCCATGGAATTCCGTTGAACTCCATTCTATAAACATGTCCAATTTCATGAAATGTCACGACTTGACATTCCAAGAAAATTGCACGAAAATGCCATCGAATCCCATACATTGCACTAAAGTGTTACTTTAAAGTCCATGTAATGCAGGTCAGTGTTACCGTAATGTTTGGTTAACTCTAGCGTGAACTGAAACGCAGTGCTTGGTCAACACTAATGCATTTCTGGGTAAACTTGCCAGAGGGTTAAAGACTCTAGCTTGAGCCCGCAGCCAAAGGTTGGGGTTGTCAGAAGTGGGATTCGAACCCACGCCTCCAGGGGAGACTGCGACCTGAACGCAGCGCCTTAGACCGCTCGGCCATCCTGACGTGACGGCTAAGGGTGAGCAGTGCTGTTGGAGCTGCACCGAATGGCAGATGATCTAGAAGCTAGTGCTTCACCGCTCACAACTCGTCACAGCACATGCCTCGTTGGCGCAGTTAGGCAGCGCGTCAGTCTCATAATCTGAAGGTCGTGAGTTCGAGCCTCACACGGGGCAGGCTGGTGCTTTTGGATACAGGGGAGCGTGTAAATAAAAGAGCTGCTTTCTGTATTCCCTTTTGTGCGTTTGTTCATTTCTTCATATGCAATGTAATTGAAATCCAGTGTTTCTGTGGGACTAATGTTGAACAAAGGCAGTAATAGTATTACTCTCCGATTCATTGAATTATGTGTCAGTGTTGTTACAATGTTTTGTTAAGGCGAATACAATTCTTTCATTCTAATGACATGTCTTGTCAATGCTAATGTAATGTTTTACATGACATTCTTTGAATCTTATGCCATGACACTCCACCCCATGCCCCAAAACCCATGACATTTCATTCCAAGAAATTTCCAAGAATCCTTGCCATGAAATTCTACTGCATCCCCAAAACTTCAGTCCATGACATCACTTCAGTCAAACTCCACGAATCACATTGCATCCCCCACCCCAAAAAACAAAAACACGAATAGCCTTTCATAAACAAGTTCTTCTTCCGGTAAACATCACAACATGGCAGTCCATGGAATTCCGTTGAACTCCATTCTATAAACATGTCCAATTTCATGAAATGTCACGACTTGACATTCCAAGAAAATTGCACGAAAATGCCATCGAATCCCATACATTGCACTAAAGTGTTACTTTAAAGTCCATGTAATGCAGGTCAGTGTTACCGTAATGTTTGGTTAACTCTAGCGTGAACTGAAACGCAGTGCTTGGTCAACACTAATGCATTTCTGGGTAAACTTGCCAGAGGGTTAAAGACTCTAGCTTGAGCCCGCAGCCAAAGGTTGGGTTTGTCAGAAGTGGGATTCGAACCCACGCCTCCAGGGGAGACTGCGACCTGAACGCAGCGCCTTAGACCGCTCGGCCATCCTGACGTGACGGCTAAGGGTGAGCAGTGCTGTTGGATCTGCACCGAATGGCAGATGATCTAGAAGCTAGTGCTTCACCGCTCACAACTCGTCACAGCACATGCCTCGTTGGCGCAGTTAGGCAGCGCGTCACTCTCATAATCTGAAGGTCGTGAGTTCGAGCCTCACACGGGGCAGGCTGGTGCTTTTGGATACAGGGGAGCGTGTAAATAAAAGAGCTGCTTTCTGTATTCCCTTTTGTGCGTTTGTTCATTTCTTCATATGCAATGTAATTGAAATCCAGTGTTTCTGTGGGACTAATGTTGAACAAAGGCAGTAATAGTATTACTCTCCGATTCATGCAATATGTGTCAGTGTTGTTACAATGTTTTGTTAAGGCGAATACAATTCTTTCATTCTAATGACATGTCTTGTCAATGCTAATGTAATGTTTTACATGACATTCCTTGAATCTTATGCCATGACACTCCACCCCATGCCCCAAAACCCATGACATTTCATTCCAAGAAATTCCCAAGAATCCTTGCCATGAAATTCTACTGCATCCCCAAAACTTCAGTCCATGACATCACTTCAGTCAATCACATTGCATCCCCCACCCCAAAAAACAAAAACACGAATAGCCTTTCATAAACAAGTTCTTCTTCCGGTAAACATCACAACATGGCAGTCCATGGAATTCCGTTGAACTCCATTCTATAAACATGTCCAATTTCATGAAATGTCACGACTTGACATTCCAAGAAAATTGCACGAAAATGCCATCGAATCCCATACATTGCACTAAAGTGTTACTTTAAAGTCCATGTAATGCAGGTCAGTGTTACCGTAATGTTTGGTTAACTCTAGCGTGAACTGAAACGCAGTGCTTGGTCAACACTAATGCATTTCTGGGTAAACTTGCCAGAGGGTTAAAGACTCTAGCTTGAGCCCGCAGCCAAAGGTTGGGGTTGTCAGAAGTGGGATTCGAACCCACGCCTCCAGGGGAGACTGCGACCTGAACGCAGCGCCTTAGACCGCTCGGCCATCCTGACGTGACGGCTAAGGGTGAGCAGTGCGTTTGGAGCTGCACCGAATGGCAGATGATCTAGAAGCTAGTGCTTCACCGCTCACAACTCGTCACAGCACATGCCTCGTTGGCGCAGTTAGGCAGCGCGTCAGTCTCATAATCTGAAGGTCGTGAGTTCGAGCCTCACACGGGGCAGGCTGGTGCTTTTGGATACAGGGGAGCGTGTAAATAAAAGAGCTGCTTTCTGTATTCCCTTTTGTGCGTTTGTTCATTTCTTCATATGCAATGTAATTGAAATCCAGTGTTTCTGTGGGACTAATGTTGAACAAAGGCAGTAATAGTATTACTCTCCGATTCATGCAATATGTGTCAGTGTTGTTACAATGTTTTGTTAAGGCGAATACAATTCTTTCATTCTAATGACATGTCTTGTCAATGCTAATGTAATGTTTTACATGACATTCCTTGAATCTTATGCCATGACACTCCACCCCATGCCCCAAAACCCATGACATTTCATTCCAAGAAATTTCCAAGAATCCTTGCCATGAAATTCTACTGCATCCCCAAAACTTCAGTCCATGACATCACTTCAGTCAAACTCCACGAATCACATTGCATCCCCCACCCCAAAAAACAAAAACACGAATAGCCTTTCATAAACAAGTTCTTCTTCCGGTAAACATCACAACATGGCAGTCCATGGAATTCCGTTGAACTCCATTCTATAAACATGTCCAATTTCATGAAATGTCACGACTTGACATTCCAAGAAAATTGCACGAAAATGCCATCGAATCCCATACATTGCACTAAAGTGTTACTTTAAAGTCCATGTAATGCAGGTCAGTGTTACCGTAATGTTTGGTTAACTCTAGCGTGAACTGAAACGCAGTGCTTGGTCAACACTAATGCATTTCTGGGTAAACTTGCCAGAGGGTTAAAGACTCTAGCTTGAGCCCGCAGCCAAAGGTTGGGGTTGTCAGAAGTGGGATTCGAACCCACGCCTCCAGGGGAGACTGCGACCTGAACGCAGCGCCTTAGACCGCTCGGCCATCCTGACGTGACGGCTAAGGGTGAGCAGTGCTGTTGGAGCTGCACCGAATGGCAGATGATCTAGAAGCTAGTGCTTCACCGCTCACAACTCGTCACAGCACATGCCTCGTTGGCGCAGTTAGGCAGCGCGTCAGTCTCATAATCTGAAGGTCGTGAGTTCGAGCCTCACACGGGGCAGGCTGGTGCTTTTGGATACAGGGGAGCGTGTAAATAAAAGAGCTGCTTTCTGTATTCCCTTTTGTGCGTTTGTTCATTTCTTCATATGCAATGTAATTGAAATCCAGTGTTTCTGTGGGACTAATGTTGAACAAAGGCAGTAATAGTATTACTCTCCGATTCATTGAATTATGTGTCAGTGTTGTTACAATGTTTTGTTAAGGCGAATACAATTCTTTCATTCTAATGACATGTCTTGTCAATGCTAATGTAATGTTTTACATGACATTCCTTGAATCTTATGCCATGACACTCCACCCCATGCCCCAAAACCCATGACATTTCATTCCAAGAAATTTCCAAGAATCCTTGCCATGAAATTGTACTGCATCCCCAAAACTTCAGTCCATGACATCACTTCAGTCAAACTCCACGAATCACATTGCATCCCCCACCCCAAAAAACAAAAACACGAATAGCCTTTCATAAACAAGTTCTTCTTCCGGTAAACATCACAACATGGCAGTCCATGGAATTCCGTTGAACTCCATTCTATAAACATGTCCAATTTCATGAAATGTCACGACTTGACATTCCAAGAAAATTGCACGAAAATGCCATCGAATCCCATACATTGCACTAAAGTGTTACTTTAAAGTCCATGTAATGCAGGTCAGTGTTACCGTAATGTTTGGTTAACTCTAGCGTGAACTGAAACGCAGTGCTTGGTCAACACTAATGCATTTCTGGGTAAACTTGCCAGAGGGTTAAAGACTCTAGCTTGAGCCCGCAGCCAAAGGTTGGGGTTGTCAGAAGTGGGATTTGAACCCACGCCTCCAGGGGAGACTGCGACCTGAACGCAGCGCCTTAGACCGCTCGGCCATCCTGACGTGACGGCTAAGGGTGAGCAGTGCTGTTGGAGCTGCACCGAATGGCAGATGATCTAGAAGCTAGTGCTTCACCGCTCACAATTCGTCACAGCACATGCATCGTTGGCGCAGTTAGGCAGCGCGTCAGTCTCATAATCTGAAGGTCGTGAGTTCGAGCCTCACACGGGGCAGGCTGGTGCTTTTGGATACAGGGGAGCGTGTAAATAAAAGAGCTGCTTTCTGTATTCCCTTTTGTGCGTTTGTTCATTTCTTCATATGCAATGTAATTGAAATCCAGTGTTTCTGTGGGACTAATGTTGAACAAAGGCAGTAATAGTATTACTCTCCGATTCATTGAATTATGTGTCAGTGTTGTTACAATGTTTTGTTAAGGCGAATACAATTCTTTCATTCTAATGACATGTCTTGTCAATGCTAATGTAATGTTTTACATGACATTCCTTGAATCTTATGCCATGACACTCCACCCCATGCCCCAAAACCCATGACATTTCATTCCAAGAAATTCCCAAGAATCCTTGCCATGAAATTCTACTGCATCCCCAAAACTTCAGTCCATGACATCACTTCAGTCAAACTCCACGAATCACATTGCATCCCCCACCCCAAAAAACAAAAACACGAATAGCCTTTCATAAACAAGTTCTTCTTCCGGTAAACATCACAACATGGCAGTCCATGGAATTCCGTTGAACTCCATTCTATAAACATGTCCAATTTCATGAAATGTCACGACTTGACATTCCAAGAAAATTGCACGAAAATGCCATCGAATCCCATACATTGCACTAAAGTGTTACTTTAAAGTCCATGTAATGCAGGTCAGTGTTACCGTAATGTTTGGTTAACTCTAGCGTGAACTGAAACGCAGTGCTTGGTCAACACTAATGCATTTCTGGGTAAACTTGCCAGAGGGTTAAAGACTCTAGCTTGAGCCCGCAGCCAAAGGTTGGGGTTGTCAGAAGTGGGATTCGAACCCACGCCTCCAGGGGAGACTGCGACCTGAACGCAGCGCCTTAGACCGCTCGGCCATCCTGACGTGACGGCTAAGGGTGAGCAGTGCTGTTGGAGCTGCACCGAATGGCAGATGATCTAGAAGCTAGTGCTTCACCGCTCACAACTCGTCACAGCACATGCCTCGTTGGCGCAGTTAGGCAGCGCGTCAGTCTCATAATCTGAAGGTCGTGAGTTCGAGCCTCACACGGGGCAGGCTGGTGCTTTTGGATACAGGGGAGCGTGTAAATAAAAGAGCTGCTTTCTGTATTCCCTTTTGTGCGTTTGTTCATTTCTTCATATGCAATGTAATTGAAATCCAGTGTTTCTGTGGGACTAATGTTGAACAAAGGCAGTAATAGTATTACTCTCCGATTCATTGAATTATGTGTCAGTGTTGTTACAATGTTTTGTTAAGGCGAATACAATTCTTTCATTCTAATGACATGTCTTGTCAATGCTAATGTAATGTTTTACATGACATTCCTTGAATCTTATGCCATGACACTCCACCCCATGCCCCAAAACCCATGACATTTCATTCCAAGAAATTTCCAAGAATCCTTGCCATGAAATTGTACTGCATCCCCAAAACTTCAGTCCATGACATCACTTCAGTCAAACTCCACGAATCACATTGCATCCCCCACCCCAAAAAACAAAAACACGAATAGCCTTTCATAAACAAGTTCTTCTTCCGGTAAACATCACAACATGGCAGTCCATGGAATTCCGTTGAACTCCATTCTATAAACATGTCCAATTTCATGAAATGTCACGACTTGACATTCCAAGAAAATTGCACGAAAATGCCATCGAATCCCATACATTGCACTAAAGTGTTACTTTAAAGTCCATGTAATGCAGGTCAGTGTTACCGTAATGTTTGGTTAACTCTAGCGTGAACTGAAACGCAGTGCTTGGTCAACACTAATGCATTTCTGGGTAAACTTGCCAGAGGGTTAAAGACTCTAGCTTGAGCCCGCAGCCAAAGGTTGGGGTTGTCAGAAGTGGGATTTGAACCCACGCCTCCAGGGGAGACTGCGACCTGAACGCAGCGCCTTAGACCGCTCGGCCATCCTGACGTGACGGCTAAGGGTGAGCAGTGCGGTTGGAGCTGCACCGAATGGCAGATGATCTAGAAGCTAGTGCTTCACCGCTCACAATTCGTCACAGCACATGCATCGTTGGCGCAGTTAGGCAGCGCGTCAGTCTCATAATCTGAAGGTCGTGAGTTCGAGCCTCACACGGGGCAGGCTGGTGCTTTTGGATACAGGGGAGCGTGTAAATAAAAGAGCTGCTTTCTGTATTCCCTTTTGTGCGTTTGTTCATTTCTTCATATGCAATGTAATTGAAATCCAGTGTTTCTGTGGGACTAATGTTGAACAAAGGCAGTAATAGTATTACTCTCCGATTCATTGAATTATGTGTCAGTGTTGTTACAATGTTTTGTTAAGGCGAATACAATTCTTTCATTCTAATGACATGTCTTGTCAATGCTAATGTAATGTTTTACATGACATTCCTTGAATCTTATGCCATGACACTCCACCCCATGCCCCAAAACCCATGACATTTCATTCCAAGAAATTTCCAAGAATCCTTGCCATGAAATTCTACTGCATCCCCAAAACTTCAGTCCATGACATCACTTCAGTCAAACTCCACGAATCACATTGCATCCCCCACCCCAAAAAACAAAAACACGAATAGCCTTTCATAAACAAGTTCTTCTTCCGGTAAACATCACAACATGGCAGTCCATGGAATTCCGTTGAACTCCATTCTATAAACATGTCCAATTTCATGAAATGTCACGACTTGACATTCCAAGAAAATTGCACGAAAATGCCATCGAATCCCATACATTGCACTAAAGTGTTACTTTAAAGTCCATGTAATGCAGGTCAGTGTTACCGTAATGTTTGGTTAACTCTAGTGTGAACTGAAACGCAGTGCTTGGTCAACACTAATGCATTTCTGGGTAAACTTGCCAGAGGGTTAAAGACTCTAGCTTGAGCCCGCAGCCAAAGGTTGGGGTTGTCAGAAGTGGGATTCGAACCCACGCCTCCAGGGGAGACTGCGACCTGAACGCAGCGCCTTAGACCGCTCGGCCATCCTGACGTGACGGCTAAGGGTGAGCAGTGCTGTTGGAGCTGCACCGAATGGCAGATGATCTAGAAGCTAGTGCTTCACCGCTCACAACTCGTCACAGCACATGCCTCGTTGGCGCAGTTAGGCAGCGCGTCAGTCTCATAATCTGAAGGTCGTGAGTTCGAGCCTCACACGGGGCAGGCTGGTGCTTTTGGATACAGGGGAGCGTGTAAATAAAAGAGCTGCTTTCTGTATTCCCTTTTGTGCGTTTGTTCATTTCTTCATATGCAATGTAATTGAAATCCAGTGTTTCTGTGGGACTAATGTTGAACAAAGGCAGTAATAGTATTACTCTCCGATTCATGCAGTATGTGTCAGTGTTGTTACAATGTTTTGTTAAGGCGAATACAATTCTTTCATTCTAATGACATGTCTTGTCAATGCTAATGTAATGTTTTACATGACATTCCTTGAATCTTATGCCATGACACTCCACCCCATGCCCCAAAACCCATGACATTTCATTCCAAGAAATTTCCAAGAATCCTTGCCATGAAATTCTACTGCATCCCCAAAACTTCAGTCCATGACATCACTTCAGTCAAACTCCACGAATCACATTGCATCCCCCACCCCAAAAAACAAAAACACGAATAGCCTTTCATAAACAAGTTCTTCTTCCGGTAAACATCACAACATGGCAGTCCATGGAATTCCGTTGAACTCCATTCTATAAACATGTCCAATTTAATGAAATGTCACGACTTGACATTCCAAGAAAATTGCACGAAAATGCCATCGAATCCCATACATTGCACTAAAGTGTTACTTTAAAGTCCATGTAATGCAGGTCAGTGTTACCGTAATGTTTGGTTAACTCTAGCGTGAACTGAAACGCAGTGCTTGGTCAACACTAATGCATTTCTGGGTAAACTTGCCAGAGGGTTAAAGACTCTAGCTTGAGCCCGCAGCCAAAGGTTGGGGTTGTCAGAAGTGGGATTTGAACCCACGCCTCCAGGGGAGACTGCGACCTGAACGCAGCGCCTTAGACCGCTCGGCCATCCTGACGTGACGGCTAAGGGTGAGCAGTGCTGTTGGAGCTGCACCGAATGGCAGATGATCTAGAAGCTAGTGCTTCACCGCTCACAATTCGTCACAGCACATGCATCGTTGGCGCAGTTAGGCAGCGCGTCAGTCTCATAATCTGAAGGTCGTGAGTTCGAGCCTCACACGGGGCAGGCTGGTGCTTTTGGATACAGGGGAGCGTGTAAATAAAAGAGCTGCTTTCTGTATTCCCTTTTGTGCGTTTGTTCATTTCTTCATATGCAATGTAATTGAAATCCAGTGTTTCTGTGGGACTAATGTTGAACAAAGGCAGTAATAGTATTACTCTCCGATTCATTGAATTATGTGTCAGTGTTGTTACAATGTTTTGTTAAGGCGAATACAATTCTTTCATTCTAATGACATGTCTTGTCAATGCTAATGTAATGTTTTACATGACATTCCTTGAATCTTATGCCATGACACTCCACCCCATGCCCCAAAACCCATGACATTTCATTCCAAGAAATTCCCAAGAATCCTTGCCATGAAATTCTACTGCATCCCCAAAACTTCAGTCCATGACATCACTTCAGTCAAACTCCACGAATCACATTGCATCCCCCACCCCAAAAAACAAAAACACGAATAGCCTTTCATAAACAAGTTCTTCTTCCGGTAAACATCACAACATGGCAGTCCATGGAATTCCGTTGAACTCCATTCTATAAACATGTCCAATTTCATGAAATGTCACGACTTGACATTCCAAGAAAATTGCACGAAAATGCCATCGAATCCCATACATTGCACTAAAGTGTTACTTTAAAGTCCATGTAATGCAGGTCAGTGTTACCGTAATGTTTGGTTAACTCTAGCGTGAACTGAAACGCAGTGCTTGGTCAACACTAATGCATTTCTGGGTAAACTTGCCAGAGGGTTAAAGACTCTAGCTTGAGCCCGCAGCCAAAGGTTGGGGTTGTCAGAAGTGGGATTCGAACCCACGCCTCCAGGGGAGACTGCGACCTGAACGCAGCGCCTTAGACCGCTCGGCCATCCTGACGTGACGGCTAAGGGTGAGCAGTGCTGTTGGAGCTGCACCGAATGGCAGATGATCTAGAAGCTAGTGCTTCACCGCTCACAACTCGTCACAGCACATGCCTCGTTGGCGCAGTTAGGCAGCGCGTCAGTCTCATAATCTGAAGGTCGTGAGTTCGAGCCTCACACGGGGCAGGCTGGTGCTTTTGGATACAGGGGAGCGTGTAAATAAAAGAGCTGCTTTCTGTATTCCCTTTTGTGCGTTTGTTCATTTCTTCATATGCAATGTAATTGAAATCCAGTGTTTCTGTGGGACTAATGTTGAACAAAGGCAGTAATAGTATTACTCTCCGATTCATTGAATTATGTGTCAGTGTTGTTACAATGTTTTGTTAAGGCGAATACAATTCTTTCATTCTAATGACATGTCTTGTCAATGCTAATGTAATGTTTTACATGACATTCCTTGAATCTTATGCCATGACACTCCACCCCATGCCCCAAAACCCATGACATTTCATTCCAAGAAATTTCCAAGAATCCTTGCCATGAAATTGTACTGCATCCCCAAAACTTCAGTCCATGACATCACTTCAGTCAAACTCCACGAATCACATTGCATCCCCCACCCCAAAAAACAAAAACACGAATAGCCTTTCATAAACAAGTTCTTCTTCCGGTAAACATCACAACATGGCAGTCCATGGAATTCCGTTGAACTCCATTCTATAAACATGTCCAATTTCATGAAATGTCACGACTTGACATTCCAAGAAAATTGCACGAAAATGCCATCGAATCCCATACATTGCACTAAAGTGTTACTTTAAAGTCCATGTAATGCAGGTCAGTGTTACCGTAATGTTTGGTTAACTCTAGCGTGAACTGAAACGCAGTGCTTGGTCAACACTAATGCATTTCTGGGTAAACTTGCCAGAGGGTTAAAGACTCTAGCTTGAGCCCGCAGCCAAAGGTTGGGGTTGTCAGAAGTGGGATTTGAACCCACGCCTCCAGGGGAGACTGCGACCTGAACGCAGCGCCTTAGACCGCTCGGCCATCCTGACGTGACGGCTAAGGGTGAGCAGTGCGGTTGGAGCTGCACCGAATGGCAGATGATCTAGAAGCTAGTGCTTCACCGCTCACAATTCGTCACAGCACATGCATCGTTGGCGCAGTTAGGCAGCGCGTCAGTCTCATAATCTGAAGGTCGTGAGTTCGAGCCTCACACGGGGCAGGCTGGTGCTTTTGGATACAGGGGAGCGTGTAAATAAAAGAGCTGCTTTCTGTATTCCCTTTTGTGCGTTTGTTCATTTCTTCATATGCAATGTAATTGAAATCCAGTGTTTCTGTGGGACTAATGTTGAACAAAGGCAGTAATAGTATTACTCTCCGATTCATTGAATTATGTGTCAGTGTTGTTACAATGTTTTGTTAAGGCGAATACAATTCTTTCATTCTAATGACATGTCTTGTCAATGCTAATGTAATGTTTTACATGACATTCCTTGAATCTTATGCCATGACACTCCACCCCATGCCCCAAAACCCATGACATTTCATTCCAAGAAATTTCCAAGAATCCTTGCCATGAAATTCTACTGCATCCCCAAAACTTCAGTCCATGACATCACTTCAGTCAAACTCCACGAATCACATTGCATCCCCCACCCCAAAAAACAAAAACACGAATAGCCTTTCATAAACAAGTTCTTCTTCCGGTAAACATCACAACATGGCAGTCCATGGAATTCCGTTGAACTCCATTCTATAAACATGTCCAATTTCATGAAATGTCACGACTTGACATTCCAAGAAAATTGCACGAAAATGCCATCGAATCCCATACATTGCACTAAAGTGTTACTTTAAAGTCCATGTAATGCAGGTCAGTGTTACCGTAATGTTTGGTTAACTCTAGTGTGAACTGAAACGCAGTGCTTGGTCAACACTAATGCATTTCTGGGTAAACTTGCCAGAGGGTTAAAGACTCTAGCTTGAGCCCGCAGCCAAAGGTTGGGGTTGTCAGAAGTGGGATTCGAACCCACGCCTCCAGGGGAGACTGCGACCTGAACGCAGCGCCTTAGACCGCTCGGCCATCCTGACGTGACGGCTAAGGGTGAGCAGTGCTGTTGGAGCTGCACCGAATGGCAGATGATCTAGAAGCTAGTGCTTCACCGCTCACAACTCGTCACAGCACATGCCTCGTTGGCGCAGTTAGGCAGCGCGTCAGTCTCATAATCTGAAGGTCGTGAGTTCGAGCCTCACACGGGGCAGGCTGGTGCTTTTGGATACAGGGGAGCGTGTAAATAAAAGAGCTGCTTTCTGTATTCCCTTTTGTGCGTTTGTTCATTTCTTCATATGCAATGTAATTGAAATCCAGTGTTTCTGTGGGACTAATGTTGAACAAAGGCAGTAATAGTATTACTCTCCGATTCATGCAGTATGTGTCAGTGTTGTTACAATGTTTTGTTAAGGCGAATACAATTCTTTCATTCTAATGACATGTCTTGTCAATGCTAATGTAATGTTTTACATGACATTCCTTGAATCTTATGCCATGACACTCCACCCCATGCCCCAAAACCCATGACATTTCATTCCAAGAAATTTCCAAGAATCCTTGCCATGAAATTCTACTGCATCCCCAAAACTTCAGTCCATGACATCACTTCAGTCAAACTCCACGAATCACATTGCATCCCCCACCCCAAAAAACAAAAACACGAATAGCCTTTCATAAACAAGTTCTTCTTCCGGTAAACATCACAACATGGCAGTCCATGGAATTCCGTTGAACTCCATTCTATAAACATGTCCAATTTAATGAAATGTCACGACTTGACATTCCAAGAAAATTGCACGAAAATGCCATCGAATCCCATACATTGCACTAAAGTGTTACTTTAAAGTCCATGTAATGCAGGTCAGTGTTACCGTAATGTTTGGTTAACTCTAGCGTGAACTGAAACGCAGTGCTTGGTCAACACTAATGCATTTCTGGGTAAACTTGCCAGAGGGTTAAAGACTCTAGCTTGAGCCCGCAGCCAAAGGTTGGGGTTGTCAGAAGTGGGATTCGAACCCACGCCTCCAGGGGAGACTGCGACCTGAACGCAGCGCCTTAGACCGCTCGGCCATCCTGACGTTACGGCTAAAGGTGAGCAGTGCTGTTGGAGCTGCACCGAATGGCAGATGATCTAGAAGCTAGTGCTTCACCGCTCACAACTCGTCACAGCACATGCCTCGTTGGCGCAGTTAGGCAGCGCGTCAGTCTCATAATCTGAAGGTCGTGAGTTCGAGCCTCACACGGGGCAGGCTGGTGCTTTTGGATACAGGGGAGCGTGTAAATAAAAGAGCTGCTTTCTGTATTCCCTTTTGTGCGTTTGTTCTTTTCTTCATATGCAATGTAATTGAAATCCAGTGTTTCTATGGGACTAATGTTGAACAAAGGCAGTAATAGTATTACTCTCCGATTCATGCAATATGTGTCAGTGTTGTTACAATGTTTTGTTAAGGCGAATACAATTCTTTCATTCTAATGACATGTCTTGTCAATGCTAATGTAATGTTTTACATGACATTCCTTGAATCTTATGCCATGACACTCCACCCCATGCCCCAAAACCCATGACATTTCATTCCAAGAAATTTCCAAGAATCCTTGCCATGAAATTCTACTGCATCCCCAAAACTTCAGTCCATGACATCACTTCAGTCAAACTCCACGAATCACATTGCATCCCCCACCCCAAAAAACAAAAACACGAATAGCCTTTCATAAACAAGTTCTTCTTCCGGTAAACATCACAACATGGCAGTCCATGGAATTCCGTTGAACTCCATTCTATAAACATGTCCAATTTCATGAAATGTCACGACTTGACATTCCAAGAAAATTGCACGAAAATGCCATCGAATCCCATACATTGCACTAAAGTGTTACTTTAAAGTCCATGTAATGCAGGTCAGTGTTACCGTAATGTTTGGTTAACTCTAGCGTGAACTGAAACGCAGTGCTTGGTCAACACTAATACATTTCTGGGTAAACTTGCCAGAGGGTTAAAGACTCTAGCTTGAGCCCGCAGCCAAAGGTTGGGTTTGTCAGAAGTGGGATTCGAACCCACGCCTCCAGGGGAGACTGCGACCTGAACGCAGCGCCTTAGACCGCTCGGCCATCCTGACTTGACGGCTAAGGGTGAGCAGTGCGGTTGGAGCTGCACCGAATGGCAGATGATCTAGAAGCTAGTGCTTCACCGCTCACAACTCATCACAGCACATGCCTCGTTGGCGCAGTTAGGCAGCGCGTCAGTCTCATAATCTGAAGGTCGTGAGTTTGAGCCTCACACGGGGCAGGTTGGTGCTTTTGGATACAGGGGAGCGTGTAAATAAAAGAGCTGCTTTCTGTATTCCCTTTTGTGCGTTTGTTCATTTCTTCATATGCAATGTAATTGAAATCCAGTGTTTCTGTGGGACTAATGTTGAACAAAGGCAGTAATAGTATTACTCTCCGATTCATTGAATTATGTGTCAGTGTTGTTACAATGTTTTGTTAAGGCGAATACAATTCTTTCATTCTAATGACATGTCTTGTCAATGCTAATGTAATGTTTTACATGACATTCCTTGAATCTTATGCCATGACACTCCACCCCATGCCCCAAAACCCATGACATTTCATTCCAAGAAATTTCCAAGAATCCTTGCCATGAAATTCTACTGCATCCCCAAAACTTCAGTCCATGACATCACTTCAGTCAAACTCCACGAATCACATTGCATCCCCCACCCCAAAAAACAAAAACACGAATAGCCTTTCATAAACAAGTTCTTCTTCCGGTAAACATCACAACATGGCAGTCCATGGAATTCCGTTGAACTCCATTCTATAAACATGTCCAATTTCATGAAATGTCACGACTTGACATTCCAAGAAAATTGCACGAAAATGCCATCGAATCCCATACATTGCACTAAAGTGTTACTTTAAAGTCCATGTAATGCAGGTCAGTGTTACCGTAATGTTTGGTTAACTCTAGCGTGAACTGAAACGCAGTGCTTGGTCAACACTAATGCATTTCTGGGTAAACTTGCCAGAGGGTTAAAGACTCTAGCTTGAGCCCGCAGCCAAAGGTTGGGGTTGTCAGAAGTGGGATTCAAACCCACGCCTCCAGGGGAGACTGCGACCTGAACGCAGCGCCTTAGACCGCTCGGCCATCCTGACGTGACGGCTAAGGGTGAGCAGTGCTGTTGGAGCTGCACCGAATGGCAGATGATCTAGAAGCTAGTGCTTCACCGCTCACAATTCATCACAGCACATGCCTCGTTGGCGCAGTTAGGCAGCGCGTCAGTCTCATAATCCGAAGGTCGTGAGTTCGAGCCTCACACGGGGCAGGCTGGTGCTTTTGGATACAGGGGAGCGTGTAAATAAAAGAGCTGCTTTCTGTATTCCCTTTTGTGCGTTTGTTCATTTCTTCATATGCAATGTAATTGAAATCCAGTGTTTCTGTGGGACTAATGTTGAACAAAGGCAGTAATAGTATTACTCTCCGATTCATTGAATTATGTGTCAGTGTTGTTACAATGTTTTGTTAAGGCGAATACAATTCTTTCATTCTAATGACATGTCTTGTCAATGCTAATGTAATGTTTTACATGACATTCCTTGAATCTTATGCCATGACACTCCACCCCATGCCCCAAAACCCATGACATTTCATTCCAAGAAATTTCCAAGAATCCTTGCCATGAAATTCTACTGCATCCCCAAAACTTCAGTCCATGACATCACTTCAGTCAAACTCCACGAATCACATTGCATCCCCCACCCCAAAAAACAAAAACACGAATAGCCTTTCATAAACAAGTTCTTCTTCCGGTAAACATCACAACATGGCAGTCCATGGAATTCCGTTGAACTCCATTCTATAAACATGTCCAATTTCATGAAATGTCACGACTTGACATTCCAAGAAAATTGCACGAAAATGCCATCGAATCCCATACATTGCACTAAAGTGTTACTTTAAAGTCCATGTAATGCAGGTCAGTGTTACCGTAATGTTTGGTTAACTCTAGCGTGAACTGAAACGCAGTGCTTGGTCAACACTAATGCATTTCTGGGTAAACTTGCCAGAGGGTTAAAGACTCTAGCTTGAGCCCGCAGCCAAAGGTTGGGGTTGTCAGAAGTGGGATTTGAACCCACGCCTCCAGGGGAGACTGCGACCTGAACGCAGCGCCTTAGACCGCTCGGCCATCCTGACGTGACGGCTAAGGGTGAGCAGTGCTGTTGGAGCTGCACCGAATGGCAGATGATCTAGAAGCTAGTGCTTCACCGCTCACAACTCGTCACAGCACATGCCTCGTTGGCGCAGTTAGGCAGCGCGTCAGTCTCATAATCTGAAGGTCGTGAGTTCGAGCCTCACACGGGGCAGGCTGGTGCTTTTGGATACAGGGGAGCGTGTAAATAAAAGAGCTGCTTTCTGTATTCCCTTTTGTGCGTTTGTTCATTTCTTCATATGCAATGTAATTGAAATCCAGTGTTTCTGTGGGACTAATGTTGAACAAAGGCAGTAATAGTATTACTCTCCGATTCATGCAGTATGTGTCAGTGTTGTTACAATGTTTTGTTAAGGCGAATACAATTCTTTCATTCTAATGACATGTCTTGTCAATGCTAATGTAATGTTTTACATGACATTCCTTGAATCTTATGCCATGACACTCCACCCCATGCCCCAAAACCCATGACATTTCATTCCAAGAAATTTCCAAAAATCCTTGCCATGAAATTCTACTGCATCCCCAAAACTTCAGTCCATGACATCACTTCAGTCAAACTCCACGAATCACATTGCATCCCCCACCCCAAAAAACAAAAACACGAATAGCCTTTCATAAACAAGTTCTTCTTCCGGTAAACATCACAACATGGCAGTCCATGGAATTCCGTTGAACTCCATTCTATAAACATGTCCAATTTCATGAAATGTCACGACTTGACATTCCAAGAAAATTGCACGAAAATGCCATCGAATCCCATACATTGCACTAAAGTGTTACTTTAAAGTCCATGTAATGCAGGTCAGTGTTACCGTAATGTTTGGTTAACTCTAGCGTGAACTGAAACGCAGTGCTTGGTCAACACTAATACATTTCTGGGTAAACTTGCCAGAGGGTTAAAGACTCTAGCTTGAGCCCGCAGCCAAAGGTTGGGTTTGTCAGAAGTGGGATTCGAACCCACGCCTCCAGGGGAGACTGCGACCTGAACGCAGCGCCTTAGACCGCTCGGCCATCCTGACTTGACGGCTAAGGGTGAGCAGTGCGGTTGGAGCTGCACCGAATGGCAGATGATCTAGAAGCTAGTGCTTCACCGCTCACAACTCGTCACAGCACATGCCTCGTTGGCGCAGTTAGGCAGCGCGTCAGTCTCATAATCTGAAGGTCGTGAGTTCGAGCCTCACACGGGGCAGGCTGGTGCTTTTGGATACAGGGGAGCGTGTAAATAAAAGAGCTGCTTTCTGTATTCCCTTTTGTGCGTTTGTTCATTTCTTCATATGCAATGTAATTGAAATCCAGTGTTTCTGTGGGACTAATGTTGAACAAAGGCAGTAATAGTATTACTCTCCGATTCATTGAATTATGTGTCAGTGTTGTTACAATGTTTTGTTAAGGCGAATACAATTCTTTCATTCTAATGACATGTCTTGTCAATGCTAATGTAATGTTTTACATGACATTCCTTGAATCTTATGCCATGACACTCCACCCCATGCCCCAAAACCCATGACATTTCATTCCAAGAAATTTCCAAGAATCCTTGCCATGAAATTCTACTGCATCCCCAAAACTTCAGTCCATGACATCACTTCAGTCAAACTCCACGAATCACATTGCATCCCCCACCCCAAAAAACAAAAACACGAATAGCCTTTCATAAACAAGTTCTTCTTCCGGTAAACATCACAACATGGCAGTCCATGGAATTCCGTTGAACTCCATTCTATAAACATGTCCAATTTCATGAAATGTCACGACTTGACATTCCAAGAAAATTGCACGAAAATGCCATCGAATCCCATACATTGCACTAAAGTGTTACTTTAAAGTCCATGTAATGCAGGTCAGTGTTACCGTAATGTTTGGTTAACTCTAGCGTGAACTGAAACGCAGTGCTTGGTCAACACTAATGCATTTCTGGGTAAACTTGCCAGAGGGTTAAAGACTCTAGCTTGAGCCCGCAGCCAAAGGTTGGGGTTGTCAGAAGTGGGATTCGAACCCACGCCTCCAGGGGAGACTGCGACCTGAACGCAGCGCCTTAGACCGCTCGGCCATCCTGACGTGACGGCTAAGGGTGAGCAGTGCTGTTAGAGCTGCACCGAATGGCAGATGATCTAGAAGCTAGTGCTTCACCGCTCACAATTCGTCACAGCACATGCCTCGTTGGCGCAGTTAGGCAGCGCGTCAGTCTCATAATCTGAAGGTCGTGAGTTCGAGCCTCACACGGGGCAGGCTGGTGCTTTTGGATACAGGGGAGCGTGTAAATAAAAGAGCTGCTTTCTGTATTCCCTTTTGTGCGTTTGTTCATTTCTTCATATGCAATGTAATTGAAATCCAGTGTTTCTGTGGGACTAATGTTGAACAAAGGCAGTAATAGTATTACTCTCCGATTCATGCAGTATGTGTCAGTGTTGTTACAATGTTTTGTTAAGGCGAATACAATTCTTTCATTCTAATGACATGTCTTGTCAATGCTAATGTAATGTTTTACATGACATTCCTTGAATCTTATGCCATGACACTCCACCCCATGCCCCAAAACCCATGACATTTCATTCCAAGAAATTTCCAAGAATCCTTGCCATGAAATTCTACTGCATCCCCAAAACTTCAGTCCATGACATCACTTCAGTCAAACTCCACGAATCACATTGCATCCCCCACCCCAAAAAACAAAAACACGAATAGCCTTTCATAAACAAGTTCTTCTTCCGGTAAACATCACAACATGGCAGTCCATGGAATTCCGTTGAACTCCATTCTATAAACATGTCCAATTTCATGAAATGTCACGACTTGACATTCCAAGAAAATTGCACGAAAATGCCATCGAATCCCATACATTGCACTAAAGTGTTACTTTAAAGTCCATGTAATGCAGGTCAGTGTTACCGTAATGTTTGGTTAACTCTAGCGTGAACTGAAACGCAGTGCTTGGTCAACACTAATGCATTTCTGGGTAAACTTGCCAGAGGGTTAAAGACTCTAGCTTGAGCCCGCAGCCAAAGGTTGGGGTTGTCAGAAGTGGGATTTGAACCCACGCCTCCAGGGGAGACTGCGACCTGAACGCAGCGCCTTAGACCGCTCGGCCATCCTGACGTGACGGCTAAGGGTGAGCAGTGCTGTTGGAGCTGCACCGAATGGCAGATGATCTAGAAGCTAGTGCTTCACCGCTCACAATTCGTCACAGCACATGCCTCGTTGGCGCAGTTAGGCAGCGCGTCAGTCTCATAATCTGAAGGTCGTGAGTTCGAGCCTCACACGGGGCAGGCTGGTGCTTTTGGATACAGGGGAGCGTGTAAATAAAAGAGCTGCTTTCTGTATTCCCTTTTGTGCGTTTGTTCATTTCTTCATATGCAATGTAATTGAAATCCAGTGTTTCTGTGGGACTAATGTTGAACAAAGGCAGTAATAGTATTACTCTCCGATTCATTGAATTATGTGTCAGTGTTGTTACAATGTTTTGTTAAGGCGAATACAATTCTTTCATTCTAATGACATGTCTTGTCAATGCTAATGTAATGTTTTACATGACATTCCTTGAATCTTATGCCATGACACTCCACCCCATGCCCCAAAACCCATGACATTTCATTCCAAGAAATTTCCAAGAATCCTTGCCATGAAATTCTACTGCATCCCCAAAACTTCAGTCCATGACATCACTTCAGTCAAACTCCACGAATCACATTGCATCCCCCACCCCAAAAAACAAAAACACGAATAGCCTTTCATAAACAAGTTCTTCTTCCGGTAAACATCACAACATGGCAGTCCATGGAATTCCGTTGAACTCCATTCTATAAACATGTCCAATTTCATGAAATGTCACGACTTGACATTCCAAGAAAATTGCACGAAAATGCCATCGAATCCCATACATTGCACTAAAGTGTTACTTTAAAGTCCATGTAATGCAGGTCAGTGTTACCGTAATGTTTGGTTAACTCTAGCGTGAACTGAAACGCAGTGCTTGGTCAACACTAATGCATTTCTGGGTAAACTTGCCAGAGGGTTAAAGACTCTAGCTTGAGCCCGCAGCCAAAGGTTGGGGTTGTCAGAAGTGGGATTTGAACCCACGCCTCCAGGGGAGACTGCGACCTGAACGCAGCGCCTTAGACCGCTCGGCCATCCTGACGTGACGGCTAAGGGTGAGCAGTGCTGTTGGAGCTGCACCGAATGGCAGATGATCTAGAAGCTAGTGCTTCACCGCTCACAATTCGTCACAGCACATGCCTCGTTGGCGCAGTTAGGCAGCGCGTCAGTCTCATAATCTGAAGGTCGTGAGTTCGAGCCTCACACGGGGCAGGCTGGTGCTTTTGGATACAGGGGAGCGTGTAAATAAAAGAGCTGCTTTCTGTATTCCCTTTTGTGCGTTTGTTCATTTCTTCATATGCAATGTAATTGAAATCCAGTGTTTCTGTGGGACTAATGTTGAACAAAGGCAGTAATAGTATTACTCTCCGATTCATTGAATTATGTGTCAGTGTTGTTACAATGTTTTGTTAAGGCGAATACAATTCTTTCATTCTAATGACATGTCTTGTCAATGCTAATGTAATGTTTTACATGACATTCCTTGAATCTTATGCCATGACACTCCACCCCATGCCCCAAAACCCATGACATTTCATTCCAAGAAATTTCCAAGAATCCTTGCCATGAAATTCTACTGCATCCCCAAAACTTCAGTCCATGACATCACTTCAGTCAAACTCCACGAATCACATTGCATCCCCCACCCCAAAAAACAAAAACACGAATAGCCTTTCATAAACAAGTTCTTCTTCCGGTAAACATCACAACATGGCAGTCCATGGAATTCCGTTGAACTCCATTCTATAAACATGTCCAATTTCATGAAATGTCACGACTTGACATTCCAAGAAAATTGCACGAAAATGCCATCGAATCCCATACATTGCACTAAAGTGTTACTTTAAAGTCCATGTAATGCAGGTCAGTGTTACCGTAATGTTTGGTTAACTCTAGCGTGAACTGAAACGCAGTGCTTGGTCAACACTAATACATTTCTGGGTAAACTTGCCAGAGGGTTAAAGACTCTAGCTTGAGCCCGCAGCCAAAGGTTGGGTTTGTCAGAAGTGGGATTCGAACCCACGCCTCCAGGGGAGACTGCGACCTGAACGCAGCGCCTTAGACCGCTCGGCCATCCTGACTTGACGGCTAAGGGTGAGCAGTGCGGTTGGAGCTGCACCGAATGGCAGATGATCTAGAAGCTAGTGCTTCACCGCTCACAACTCGTCACAGCACATGCCTCGTTGGCGCAGTTAGGCAGCGCGTCAGTCTCATAATCTGAAGGTCGTGAGTTCGAGCCTCACACGGGGCAGGCTGGTGCTTTTGGATACAGGGGAGCGTGTAAATAAAAGAGCTGCTTTCTGTATTCCCTTTTGTGCGTTTGTTCATTTCTTCATATGCAATGTAATTGAAATCCAGTGTTTCTGTGGGACTAATGTTGAACAAAGGCAGTAATAGTATTACTCTCCGATTCATTGAATTATGTGTCAGTGTTGTTACAATGTTTTGTTAAGGCGAATACAATTCTTTCATTCTAATGACATGTCTTGTCAATGCTAATGTAATGTTTTACATGACATTCCTTGAATCTTATGCCATGACACTCCACCCCATGCCCCAAAACCCATGACATTTCATTCCAAGAAATTTCCAAGAATCCTTGCCATGAAATTCTACTGCATCCCCAAAACTTCAGTCCATGACATCACTTCAGTCAAACTCCACGAATCACATTGCATCCCCCACCCCAAAAAACAAAAACACGAATAGCCTTTCATAAACAAGTTCTTCTTCCGGTAAACATCACAACATGGCAGTCCATGGAATTCCGTTGAACTCCATTCTATAAACATGTCCAATTTCATGAAATGTCACGACTTGACATTCCAAGAAAATTGCACGAAAATGCCATCGAATCCCATACATTGCACTAAAGTGTTACTTTAAAGTCCATGTAATGCAGGTCAGTGTTACCGTAATGTTTGGTTAACTCTAGCGTGAACTGAAACGCAGTGCTTGGTCAACACTAATGCATTTCTGGGTAAACTTGCCAGAGGGTTAAAGACTCTAGCTTGAGCCCGCAGCCAAAGGTTGGGGTTGTCAGAAGTGGGATTCGAACCCACGCCTCCAGGGGAGACTGCGACCTGAACGCAGCGCCTTAGACCGCTCGGCCATCCTGACGTGACGGCTAAGGGTGAGCAGTGCTGTTAGAGCTGCACCGAATGGCAGATGATCTAGAAGCTAGTGCTTCACCGCTCACAATTCGTCACAGCACATGCCTCGTTGGCGCAGTTAGGCAGCGCGTCAGTCTCATAATCTGAAGGTCGTGAGTTCGAGCCTCACACGGGGCAGGCTGGTGCTTTTGGATACAGGGGAGCGTGTAAATAAAAGAGCTGCTTTCTGTATTCCCTTTTGTGCGTTTGTTCATTTCTTCATATGCAATGTAATTGAAATCCAGTGTTTCTGTGGGACTAATGTTGAACAAAGGCAGTAATAGTATTACTCTCCGATTCATTGAATTATGTGTCAGTGTTGTTACAATGTTTTGTTAAGGCGAATACAATTCTTTCATTCTAATGACATGTCTTGTCAATGCTAATGTAATGTTTTACATGACATTCCTTGAATCTTATGCCATGACACTCCACCCCATGCCCCAAAACCCATGACATTTCATTCCAAGAAATTTCCAAGAATCCTTGCCATGAAATTCTACTGCATCCCCAAAACTTCAGTCCATGACATCACTTCAGTCAAACTCCACGAATCACATTGCATCCCCCACCCCAAAAAACAAAAACACGAATAGCCTTTCATAAACAAGTTCTTCTTCCGGTAAACATCACAACATGGCAGTCCATGGAATTCCGTTGAACTCCATTCTATAAACATGTCCAATTTCATGAAATGTCACGACTTGACATTCCAAGAAAATTGCACGAAAATGCCATCGAATCCCATACATTGCACTAAAGTGTTACTTTAAAGTCCATGTAATGCAGGTCAGTGTTACCGTAATGTTTGGTTAACTCTAGCGTGAACTGAAACGCAGTGCTTGGTCAACACTAATACATTTCTGGGTAAACTTGCCAGAGGGTTAAAGACTCTAGCTTGAGCCCGCAGC
This sequence comes from Leuciscus leuciscus, assembly GCF_965113295.1. Lineage (NCBI taxonomy): Eukaryota > Metazoa > Chordata > Actinopteri > Cypriniformes > Leuciscidae > Leuciscus > Leuciscus leuciscus. The sequence continues at coordinate 27,309,286 of NC_138728.1, read as the reverse complement.
CAAAGGTTGGGTTTGTCAGAAGTGGGATTCGAACCCACGCCTCCAGGGGAGACTGCGACCTGAACGCAGCGCCTTAGACCGCTCGGCCATCCTGACTTGACGGCTAAGGGTGAGCAGTGCGGTTGGAGCTGCACCGAATGGCAGATGATCTAGAAGCTAGTGCTTCACCGCTCACAACTCGTCACAGCACATGCCTCGTTGGCGCAGTTAGGCAGCGCGTCAGTCTCATAATCTGAAGGTCGTGAGTTCGAGCCTCACACGGGGCAGGCTGGTGCTTTTGGATACAGGGGAGCGTGTAAATAAAAGAGCTGCTTTCTGTATTCCCTTTTGTGCGTTTGTTCATTTCTTCATATGCAATGTAATTGAAATCCAGTGTTTCTGTGGGACTAATGTTGAACAAAGGCAGTAATAGTATTACTCTCCGATTCATTGAATTATGTGTCAGTGTTGTTACAATGTTTTGTTAAGGCGAATACAATTCTTTCATTCTAATGACATGTCTTGTCAATGCTAATGTAATGTTTTACATGACATTCCTTGAATCTTATGCCATGACACTCCACCCCATGCCCCAAAACCCATGACATTTCATTCCAAGAAATTTCCAAGAATCCTTGCCATGAAATTCTACTGCATCCCCAAAACTTCAGTCCATGACATCACTTCAGTCAAACTCCACGAATCACATTGCATCCCCCACCCCAAAAAACAAAAACACGAATAGCCTTTCATAAACAAGTTCTTCTTCCGGTAAACATCACAACATGGCAGTCCATGGAATTCCGTTGAACTCCATTCTATAAACATGTCCAATTTCATGAAATGTCACGACTTGACATTCCAAGAAAATTGCACGAAAATGCCATCGAATCCCATACATTGCACTAAAGTGTTACTTTAAAGTCCATGTAATGCAGGTCAGTGTTACCGTAATGTTTGGTTAACTCTAGCGTGAACTGAAACGCAGTGCTTGGTCAACACTAATGCATTTCTGGGTAAACTTGCCAGAGGGTTAAAGACTCTAGCTTGAGCCCGCAGCCAAAGGTTGGGGTTGTCAGAAGTGGGATTCGAACCCACGCCTCCAGGGGAGACTGCGACCTGAACGCAGCGCCTTAGACCGCTCGGCCATCCTGACGTGACGGCTAAGGGTGAGCAGTGCTGTTAGAGCTGCACCGAATGGCAGATGATCTAGAAGCTAGTGCTTCACCGCTCACAATTCGTCACAGCACATGCCTCGTTGGCGCAGTTAGGCAGCGCGTCAGTCTCATAATCTGAAGGTCGTGAGTTCGAGCCTCACACGGGGCAGGCTGGTGCTTTTGGATACAGGGGAGCGTGTAAATAAAAGAGCTGCTTTCTGTATTCCCTTTTGTGCGTTTGTTCATTTCTTCATATGCAATGTAATTGAAATCCAGTGTTTCTGTGGGACTAATGTTGAACAAAGGCAGTAATAGTATTACTCTCCGATTCATTGAATTATGTGTCAGTGTTGTTACAATGTTTTGTTAAGGCGAATACAATTCTTTCATTCTAATGACATGTCTTGTCAATGCTAATGTAATGTTTTACATGACATTCCTTGAATCTTATGCCATGACACTCCACCCCATGCCCCAAAACCCATGACATTTCATTCCAAGAAATTTCCAAGAATCCTTGCCATGAAATTCTACTGCATCCCCAAAACTTCAGTCCATGACATCACTTCAGTCAAACTCCACGAATCACATTGCATCCCCCACCCCAAAAAACAAAAACACGAATAGCCTTTCATAAACAAGTTCTTCTTCCGGTAAACATCACAACATGGCAGTCCATGGAATTCCGTTGAACTCCATTCTATAAACATGTCCAATTTCATGAAATGTCACGACTTGACATTCCAAGAAAATTGCACGAAAATGCCATCGAATCCCATACATTGCACTAAAGTGTTACTTTAAAGTCCATGTAATGCAGGTCAGTGTTACCGTAATGTTTGGTTAACTCTAGCGTGAACTGAAACGCAGTGCTTGGTCAACACTAATGCATTTCTGGGTAAACTTGCCAGAGGGTTAAAGACTCTAGCTTGAGCCCGCAGCCAAAGGTTGGGGTTGTCAGAAGTGGGATTTGAACCCACGCCTCCAGGGGAGACTGCGACCTGAACGCAGCGCCTTAGACCGCTCGGCCATCCTGACGTGACGGCTAAGGGTGAGCAGTGCTGTTGGAGCTGCACCGAATGGCAGATGATCTAGAAGCTAGTGCTTCACCGCTCACAACTCGTCACAGCACATGCCTCGTTGGCGCAGTTAGGCAGCGCGTCAGTCTCATAATCTGAAGGTCGTGAGTTCGAGCCTCACACGGGGCAGGCTGGTGCTTTTGGATACAGGGGAGCGTGTAAATAAAAGAGCTGCTTTCTGTATTCCCTTTTGTGCGTTTGTTCATTTCTTCATATGCAATGTAATTGAAATCCAGTGTTTCTGTGGGACTAATGTTGAACAAAGGCAGTAATAGTATTACTCTCCGATTCATGCAGTATGTGTCAGTGTTGTTACAATGTTTTGTTAAGGCGAATACAATTCTTTCATTCTAATGACATGTCTTGTCAATGCTAATGTAATGTTTTACATGACATTCCTTGAATCTTATGCCATGACACTCCACCCCATGCCCCAAAACCCATGACATTTCATTCCAAGAAATTTCCAAGAATCCTTGCCATGGAATTCTACTGCATCCCCAAAACTTCAGTCCATGACATCACTTCAGTCAAACTCCACGAATCACATTGCATCCCCCACCCCAAAAAACAAAAACACGAATAGCCTTTCATAAACAAGTTCTTCTTCCGGTAAACATCACAACATGGCAGTCCATGGAATTCCGTTGAACTCCATTCTATAAACATGTCCAATTTCATGAAATGTCACGACTTGACATTCCAAGAAAATTGCACGAAAATGCCATCGAATCCCATACATTGCACTAAAGTGTTACTTTAAAGTCCATGTAATGCAGGTCAGTGTTACCGTAATGTTTGGTTAACTCTAGCGTGAACTGAAACGCAGTGCTTGGTCAACACTAATGCATTTCTGGGTAAACTTGCCAGAGGGTTAAAGACTCTAGCTTGAGCCCGCAGCCAAAGGTTGGGGTTGTCAGAAGTGGGATTTGAACCCACGCCTCCAGGGGAGACTGCGACCTGAACGCAGCGCCTTAGACCGCTCGGCCATCCTGACGTGACGGCTAAGGGTGAGCAGTGCTGTTGGAGCTGCACCGAATGGCAGATGATCTAGAAGCTAGTGCTTCACCGCTCACAACTCGTCACAGCACATGCCTCGTTGGCGCAGTTAGGCAGCGCGTCAGTCTCATAATCTGAAGGTCGTGAGTTCGAGCCTCACACGGGGCAGGCTGGTGCTTTTGGATACAGGGGAGCGTGTAAATAAAAGAGCTGCTTTCTGTATTCCCTTTTGTGCGTTTGTTCATTTCTTCATATGCAATGTAATTGAAATCCAGTGTTTCTGTGGGACTAATGTTGAACAAAGGCAGTAATAGTATTACTCTCCGATTCATGCAGTATGTGTCAGTGTTGTTACAATGTTTTGTTAAGGCGAATACAATTCTTTCATTCTAATGACATGTCTTGTCAATGCTAATGTAATGTTTTACATGACATTCCTTGAATCTTATGCCATGACACTCCACCCCATGCCCCAAAACCCATGACATTTCATTCCAAGAAATTTCCAAGAATCCTTGCCATGGAATTCTACTGCATCCCCAAAACTTCAGTCCATGACATCACTTCAGTCAAACTCCACGAATCACATTGCATCCCCCACCCCAAAAAACAAAAACACGAATAGCCTTTCATAAACAAGTTCTTCTTCCGGTAAACATCACAACATGGCAGTCCATGGAATTCCGTTGAACTCCATTCTATAAACATGTCCAATTTCATGAAATGTCACGACTTGACATTCCAAGAAAATTGCACGAAAATGCCATCGAATCCCATACATTGCACTAAAGTGTTACTTTAAAGTCCATGTAATGCAGGTCAGTGTTACCGTAATGTTTGGTTAACTCTAGCGTGAACTGAAACGCAGTGCTTGGTCAACACTAATGCATTTCTGGGTAAACTTGCCAGAGGGTTAAAGACTCTAGCTTGAGCCCGCAGCCAAAGGTTGGGGTTGTCAGAAGTGGGATTTGAACCCACGCCTCCAGGGGAGACTGCGACCTGAACGCAGCGCCTTAGACCGCTCGGCCATCCTGACGTGACGGCTAAGGGTGAGCAGTGCTGTTGGAGCTGCACCGAATGGCAGATGATCTAGAAGCTAGTGCTTCACCGCTCACAACTCGTCACAGCACATGCCTCGTTGGCGCAGTTAGGCAGCGCGTCAGTCTCATAATCTGAAGGTCGTGAGTTCGAGCCTCACACGGGGCAGGCTGGTGCTTTTGGATACAGGGGAGCGTGTAAATAAAAGAGCTGCTTTCTGTATTCCCTTTTGTGCGTTTGTTCATTTCTTCATATGCAATGTAATTGAAATCCAGTGTTTCTGTGGGACTAATGTTGAACAAAGGCAGTAATAGTATTACTCTCCGATTCATGCAGTATGTGTCAGTGTTGTTACAATGTTTTGTTAAGGCGAATACAATTCTTTCATTCTAATGACATGTCTTGTCAATGCTAATGTAATGTTTTACATGACATTCCTTGAATCTTATGCCATGACACTCCACCCCATGCCCCAAAACCCATGACATTTCATTCCAAGAAATTTCCAAGAATCCTTGCCATGAAATTCTACTGCATCCCCAAAACTTCAGTCCATGACATCACTTCAGTCAAACTCCACGAATCACATTGCATCCCCCACCCCAAAAAACAAAAACACGAATAGCCTTTCATAAACAAGTTCTTCTTCCGGTAAACATCACAACATGGCAGTCCATGGAATTCCGTTGAACTCCATTCTATAAACATGTCCAATTTCATGAAATGTCACGACTTGACATTCCAAGAAAATTGCACGAAAATGCCATCGAATCCCATACATTGCACTAAAGTGTTACTTTAAAGTCCATGTAATGCAGGTCAGTGTTACCGTAATGTTTGGTTAACTCTAGCGTGAACTGAAACGCAGTGCTTGGTCAACACTAATGCATTTCTGGGTAAACTTGCCAGAGGGTTAAAGACTCTAGCTTGAGCCCGCAGCCAAAGGTTGGGGTTGTCAGAAGTGGGATTTGAACCCACGCCTCCAGGGGAGACTGCGACCTGAACGCAGCGCCTTAGACCGCTCGGCCATCCTGACGTGACGGCTAAGGGTGAGCAGTGCTGTTGGAGCTGCACCGAATGGCAGATGATCTAGAAGCTAGTGCTTCACCGCTCACAACTCGTCACAGCACATGCCTCGTTGGCGCAGTTAGGCAGCGCGTCAGTCTCATAATCTGAAGGTCGTGAGTTCGAGCCTCACACGGGGCAGGCTGGTGCTTTTGGATACAGGGGAGCGTGTAAATAAAAGAGCTGCTTTCTGTATTCCCTTTTGTGCGTTTGTTCATTTCTTCATATGCAATGTAATTGAAATCCAGTGTTTCTGTGGGACTAATGTTGAACAAAGGCAGTAATAGTATTACTCTCCGATTCATGCAGTATGTGTCAGTGTTGTTACAATGTTTTGTTAAGGCGAATACAATTCTTTCATTCTAATGACATGTCTTGTCAATGCTAATGTAATGTTTTACATGACATTCCTTGAATCTTATGCCATGACACTCCACCCCATGCCCCAAAACCCATGACATTTCATTCCAAGAAATTTCCAAGAATCCTTGCCATGAAATTCTACTGCATCCCCAAAACTTCAGTCCATGACATCACTTCAGTCAAACTCCACGAATCACATTGCATCCCCCACCCCAAAAAACAAAAACACGAATAGCCTTTCATAAACAAGTTCTTCTTCCGGTAAACATCACAACATGGCAGTCCATGGAATTCCGTTGAACTCCATTCTATAAACATGTCCAATTTCATGAAATGTCACGACTTGACATTCCAAGAAAATTGCACGAAAATGCCATCGAATCCCATACATTGCACTAAAGTGTTACTTTAAAGTCCATGTAATGCAGGTCAGTGTTACCGTAATGTTTGGTTAACTCTAGCGTGAACTGAAACGCAGTGCTTGGTCAACACTAATGCATTTCTGGGTAAACTTGCCAGAGGGTTAAAGACTCTAGCTTGAGCCCGCAGCCAAAGGTTGGGGTTGTCAGAAGTGGGATTTGAACCCACGCCTCCAGGGGAGACTGCGACCTGAACGCAGCGCCTTAGACCGCTCGGCCATCCTGACGTGACGGCTAAGGGTGAGCAGTGCTGTTGGAGCTGCACCGAATGGCAGATGATCTAGAAGCTAGTGCTTCACCGCTCACAACTCGTCACAGCACATGCCTCGTTGGCGCAGTTAGGCAGCGCGTCAGTCTCATAATCTGAAGGTCGTGAGTTCGAGCCTCACACGGGGCAGGCTGGTGCTTTTGGATACAGGGGAGCGTGTAAATAAAAGAGCTGCTTTCTGTATTCCCTTTTGTGCGTTTGTTCATTTCTTCATATGCAATGTAATTGAAATCCAGTGTTTCTGTGGGACTAATGTTGAACAAAGGCAGTAATAGTATTACTCTCCGATTCATGCAGTATGTGTCAGTGTTGTTACAATGTTTTGTTAAGGCGAATACAATTCTTTCATTCTAATGACATGTCTTGTCAATGCTAATGTAATGTTTTACATGACATTCCTTGAATCTTATGCCATGACACTCCACCCCATGCCCCAAAACCCATGACATTTCATTCCAAGAAATTTCCAAGAATCCTTGCCATGAAATTCTACTGCATCCCCAAAACTTCAGTCCATGACATCACTTCAGTCAAACTCCACGAATCACATTGCATCCCCCACCCCAAAAAACAAAAACACGAATAGCCTTTCATAAACAAGTTCTTCTTCCGGTAAACATCACAACATGGCAGTCCATGGAATTCCGTTGAACTCCATTCTATAAACATGTCCAATTTCATGAAATGTCACGACTTGACATTCCAAGAAAATTGCACGAAAATGCCATCGAATCCCATACATTGCACTAAAGTGTTACTTTAAAGTCCATGTAATGCAGGTCAGTGTTACCGTAATGTTTGGTTAACTCTAGCGTGAACTGAAACGCAGTGCTTGGTCAACACTAATGCATTTCTGGGTAAACTTGCCAGAGGGTTAAAGACTCTAGCTTGAGCCCGCAGCCAAAGGTTGGGGTTGTCAGAAGTGGGATTTGAACCCACGCCTCCAGGGGAGACTGCGACCTGAACGCAGCGCCTTAGACCGCTCGGCCATCCTGACGTGACGGCTAAGGGTGAGCAGTGCTGTTGGAGCTGCACCGAATGGCAGATGATCTAGAAGCTAGTGCTTCACCGCTCACAATTCGTCACAGCACATGCCTCGTTGGCGCAGTTAGGCAGCGCGTCAGTCTCATAATCTGAAGGTCGTGAGTTCGAGCCTCACACGGGGCAGGCTGGTGCTTTTGGATACAGGGGAGCGTGTAAATAAAAGAGCTGCTTTCTGTATTCCCTTTTGTGCGTTTGTTCATTTCTTCATATGCAATGTAATTGAAATCCAGTGTTTCTGTGGGACTAATGTTGAACAAAGGCAGTAATAGTATTACTCTCCGATTCATTGAATTATGTGTCAGTGTTGTTACAATGTTTTGTTAAGGCGAATACAATTCTTTCATTCTAATGACATGTCTTGTCAATGCTAATGTAATGTTTTACATGACATTCCTTGAATCTTATGCCATGACACTCCACCCCATGCCCCAAAACCCATGACATTTCATTCCAAGAAATTTCCAAGAATCCTTGCCATGAAATTCTACTGCATCCCCAAAACTTCAGTCCATGACATCACTTCAGTCAAACTCCACGAATCACATTGCATCCCCCACCCCAAAAAACAAAAACACGAATAGCCTTTCATAAACAAGTTCTTCTTCCGGTAAACATCACAACATGGCAGTCCATGGAATTCCGTTGAACTCCATTCTATAAACATGTCCAATTTCATGAAATGTCACGACTTGACATTCCAAGAAAATTGCACGAAAATGCCATCGAATCCCATACATTGCACTAAAGTGTTACTTTAAAGTCCATGTAATGCAGGTCAGTGTTACCGTAATGTTTGGTTAACTCTAGCGTGAACTGAAACGCAGTGCTTGGTCAACACTAATGCATTTCTGGGTAAACTTGCCAGAGGGTTAAAGACTCTAGCTTGAGCCCGCAGCCAAAGGTTGGGGTTGTCAGAAGTGGGATTTGAACCCACGCCTCCAGGGGAGACTGCGACCTGAACGCAGCGCCTTAGACCGCTCGGCCATCCTGACGTGACGGCTAAGGGTGAGCAGTGCTGTTGGAGCTGCACCGAATGGCAGATGATCTAGAAGCTAGTGCTTCACCGCTCACAATTCGTCACAGCACATGCCTCGTTGGCGCAGTTAGGCAGCGCGTCAGTCTCATAATCTGAAGGTCGTGAGTTCGAGCCTCACACGGGGCAGGCTGGTGCTTTTGGATACAGGGGAGCGTGTAAATAAAAGAGCTGCTTTCTGTATTCCCTTTTGTGCGTTTGTTCATTTCTTCATATGCAATGTAATTGAAATCCAGTGTTTCTGTGGGACTAATGTTGAACAAAGGCAGTAATAGTATTACTCTCCGATTCATTGAATTATGTGTCAGTGTTGTTACAATGTTTTGTTAAGGCGAATACAATTCTTTCATTCTAATGACATGTCTTGTCAATGCTAATGTAATGTTTTACATGACATTCCTTGAATCTTATGCCATGACACTCCACCCCATGCCCCAAAACCCATGACATTTCATTCCAAGAAATTTCCAAGAATCCTTGCCATGAAATTCTACTGCATCCCCAAAACTTCAGTCCATGACATCACTTCAGTCAAACTCCACGAATCACATTGCATCCCCCACCCCAAAAAACAAAAACACGAATAGCCTTTCATAAACAAGTTCTTCTTCCGGTAAACATCACAACATGGCAGTCCATGGAATTCCGTTGAACTCCATTCTATAAACATGTCCAATTTCATGAAATGTCACGACTTGACATTCCAAGAAAATTGCACGAAAATGCCATCGAATCCCATACATTGCACTAAAGTGTTACTTTAAAGTCCATGTAATGCAGGTCAGTGTTACCGTAATGTTTGGTTAACTCTAGCGTGAACTGAAACGCAGTGCTTGGTCAACACTAATACATTTCTGGGTAAACTTGCCAGAGGGTTAAAGACTCTAGCTTGAGCCCGCAGCCAAAGGTTGGGTTTGTCAGAAGTGGGATTCGAACCCACGCCTCCAGGGGAGACTGCGACCTGAACGCAGCGCCTTAGACCGCTCGGCCATCCTGACTTGACGGCTAAGGGTGAGCAGTGCGGTTGGAGCTGCACCGAATGGCAGATGATCTAGAAGCTAGTGCTTCACCGCTCACAACTCGTCACAGCACATGCCTCGTTGGCGCAGTTAGGCAGCGCGTCAGTCTCATAATCTGAAGGTCGTGAGTTCGAGCCTCACACGGGGCAGGCTGGTGCTTTTGGATACAGGGGAGCGTGTAAATAAAAGAGCTGCTTTCTGTATTCCCTTTTGTGCGTTTGTTCATTTCTTCATATGCAATGTAATTGAAATCCAGTGTTTCTGTGGGACTAATGTTGAACAAAGGCAGTAATAGTATTACTCTCCGATTCATTGAATTATGTGTCAGTGTTGTTACAATGTTTTGTTAAGGCGAATACAATTCTTTCATTCTAATGACATGTCTTGTCAATGCTAATGTAATGTTTTACATGACATTCCTTGAATCTTATGCCATGACACTCCACCCCATGCCCCAAAACCCATGACATTTCATTCCAAGAAATTTCCAAGAATCCTTGCCATGAAATTCTACTGCATCCCCAAAACTTCAGTCCATGACATCACTTCAGTCAAACTCCACGAATCACATTGCATCCCCCACCCCAAAAAACAAAAACACGAATAGCCTTTCATAAACAAGTTCTTCTTCCGGTAAACATCACAACATGGCAGTCCATGGAATTCCGTTGAACTCCATTCTATAAACATGTCCAATTTCATGAAATGTCACGACTTGACATTCCAAGAAAATTGCACGAAAATGCCATCGAATCCCATACATTGCACTAAAGTGTTACTTTAAAGTCCATGTAATGCAGGTCAGTGTTACCGTAATGTTTGGTTAACTCTAGCGTGAACTGAAACGCAGTGCTTGGTCAACACTAATGCATTTCTGGGTAAACTTGCCAGAGGGTTAAAGACTCTAGCTTGAGCCCGCAGCCAAAGGTTGGGGTTGTCAGAAGTGGGATTCGAACCCACGCCTCCAGGGGAGACTGCGACCTGAACGCAGCGCCTTAGACCGCTCGGCCATCCTGACGTGACGGCTAAGGGTGAGCAGTGCTGTTAGAGCTGCACCGAATGGCAGATGATCTAGAAGCTAGTGCTTCACCGCTCACAATTCGTCACAGCACATGCCTCGTTGGCGCAGTTAGGCAGCGCGTCAGTCTCATAATCTGAAGGTCGTGAGTTCGAGCCTCACACGGGGCAGGCTGGTGCTTTTGGATACAGGGGAGCGTGTAAATAAAAGAGCTGCTTTCTGTATTCCCTTTTGTGCGTTTGTTCATTTCTTCATATGCAATGTAATTGAAATCCAGTGTTTCTGTGGGACTAATGTTGAACAAAGGCAGTAATAGTATTACTCTCCGATTCATTGAATTATGTGTCAGTGTTGTTACAATGTTTTGTTAAGGCGAATACAATTCTTTCATTCTAATGACATGTCTTGTCAATGCTAATGTAATGTTTTACATGACATTCCTTGAATCTTATGCCATGACACTCCACCCCATGCCCCAAAACCCATGACATTTCATTCCAAGAAATTTCCAAGAATCCTTGCCATGAAATTCTACTGCATCCCCAAAACTTCAGTCCATGACATCACTTCAGTCAAACTCCACGAATCACATTGCATCCCCCACCCCAAAAAACAAAAACACGAATAGCCTTTCATAAACAAGTTCTTCTTCCGGTAAACATCACAACATGGCAGTCCATGGAATTCCGTTGAACTCCATTCTATAAACATGTCCAATTTCATGAAATGTCACGACTTGACATTCCAAGAAAATTGCACGAAAATGCCATCGAATCCCATACATTGCACTAAAGTGTTACTTTAAAGTCCATGTAATGCAGGTCAGTGTTACCGTAATGTTTGGTTAACTCTAGCGTGAACTGAAACGCAGTGCTTGGTCAACACTAATACATTTCTGGGTAAACTTGCCAGAGGGTTAAAGACTCTAGCTTGAGCCCGCAGCCAAAGGTTGGGTTTGTCAGAAGTGGGATTCGAACCCACGCCTCCAGGGGAGACTGCGACCTGAACGCAGCGCCTTAGACCGCTCGGCCATCCTGACTTGACGGCTAAGGGTGAGCAGTGCGGTTGGAGCTGCACCGAATGGCAGATGATCTAGAAGCTAGTGCTTCACCGCTCACAACTCGTCACAGCACATGCCTCGTTGGCGCAGTTAGGCAGCGCGTCAGTCTCATAATCTGAAGGTCGTGAGTTCGAGCCTCACACGGGGCAGGCTGGTGCTTTTGGATACAGGGGAGCGTGTAAATAAAAGAGCTGCTTTCTGTATTCCCTTTTGTGCGTTTGTTCATTTCTTCATATGCAATGTAATTGAAATCCAGTGTTTCTGTGGGACTAATGTTGAACAAAGGCAGTAATAGTATTACTCTCCGATTCATTGAATTATGTGTCAGTGTTGTTACAATGTTTTGTTAAGGCGAATACAATTCTTTCATTCTAATGACATGTCTTGTCAATGCTAATGTAATGTTTTACATGACATTCCTTGAATCTTATGCCATGACACTCCACCCCATGCCCCAAAACCCATGACATTTCATTCCAAGAAATTTCCAAGAATCCTTGCCATGAAATTCTACTGCATCCCCAAAACTTCAGTCCATGACATCACTTCAGTCAAACTCCACGAATCACATTGCATCCCCCACCCCAAAAAACAAAAACACGAATAGCCTTTCATAAACAAGTTCTTCTTCCGGTAAACATCACAACATGGCAGTCCATGGAATTCCGTTGAACTCCATTCTATAAACATGTCCAATTTCATGAAATGTCACGACTTGACATTCCAAGAAAATTGCACGAAAATGCCATCGAATCCCATACATTGCACTAAAGTGTTACTTTAAAGTCCATGTAATGCAGGTCAGTGTTACCGTAATGTTTGGTTAACTCTAGCGTGAACTGAAACGCAGTGCTTGGTCAACACTAATGCATTTCTGGGTAAACTTGCCAGAGGGTTAAAGACTCTAGCTTGAGCCCGCAGCCAAAGGTTGGGGTTGTCAGAAGTGGGATTCGAACCCACGCCTCCAGGGGAGACTGCGACCTGAACGCAGCGCCTTAGACCGCTCGGCCATCCTGACGTGACGGCTAAGGGTGAGCAGTGCTGTTAGAGCTGCACCGAATGGCAGATGATCTAGAAGCTAGTGCTTCACCGCTCACAATTCGTCACAGCACATGCCTCGTTGGCGCAGTTAGGCAGCGCGTCAGTCTCATAATCTGAAGGTCGTGAGTTCGAGCCTCACACGGGGCAGGCTGGTGCTTTTGGATACAGGGGAGCGTGTAAATAAAAGAGCTGCTTTCTGTATTCCCTTTTGTGCGTTTGTTCATTTCTTCATATGCAATGTAATTGAAATCCAGTGTTTCTGTGGGACTAATGTTGAACAAAGGCAGTAATAGTATTACTCTCCGATTCATTGAATTATGTGTCAGTGTTGTTACAATGTTTTGTTAAGGCGAATACAATTCTTTCATTCTAATGACATGTCTTGTCAATGCTAATGTAATGTTTTACATGACATTCCTTGAATCTTATGCCATGACACTCCACCCCATGCCCCAAAACCCATGACATTTCATTCCAAGAAATTTCCAAGAATCCTTGCCATGAAATTCTACTGCATCCCCAAAACTTCAGTCCATGACATCACTTCAGTCAAACTCCACGAATCACATTGCATCCCCCACCCCAAAAAACAAAAACACGAATAGCCTTTCATAAACAAGTTCTTCTTCCGGTAAACATCACAACATGGCAGTCCATGGAATTCCGTTGAACTCCATTCTATAAACATGTCCAATTTCATGAAATGTCACGACTTGACATTCCAAGAAAATTGCACGAAAATGCCATCGAATCCCATACATTGCACTAAAGTGTTACTTTAAAGTCCATGTAATGCAGGTCAGTGTTACCGTAATGTTTGGTTAACTCTAGCGTGAACTGAAACGCAGTGCTTGGTCAACACTAATGCATTTCTGGGTAAACTTGCCAGAGGGTTAAAGACTCTAGCTTGAGCCCGCAGCCAAAGGTTGGGGTTGTCAGAAGTGGGATTTGAACCCACGCCTCCAGGGGAGACTGCGACCTGAACGCAGCGCCTTAGACCGCTCGGCCATCCTGACGTGACGGCTAAGGGTGAGCAGTGCTGTTGGAGCTGCACCGAATGGCAGATGATCTAGAAGCTAGTGCTTCACCGCTCACAACTCGTCACAGCACATGCCTCGTTGGCGCAGTTAGGCAGCGCGTCAGTCTCATAATCTGAAGGTCGTGAGTTCGAGCCTCACACGGGGCAGGCTGGTGCTTTTGGATACAGGGGAGCGTGTAAATAAAAGAGCTGCTTTCTGTATTCCCTTTTGTGCGTTTGTTCATTTCTTCATATGCAATGTAATTGAAATCCAGTGTTTCTGTGGGACTAATGTTGAACAAAGGCAGTAATAGTATTACTCTCCGATTCATGCAGTATGTGTCAGTGTTGTTACAATGTTTTGTTAAGGCGAATACAATTCTTTCATTCTAATGACATGTCTTGTCAATGCTAATGTAATGTTTTACATGACATTCCTTGAATCTTATGCCATGACACTCCACCCCATGCCCCAAAACCCATGACATTTCATTCCAAGAAATTTCCAAGAATCCTTGCCATGGAATTCTACTGCATCCCCAAAACTTCAGTCCATGACATCACTTCAGTCAAACTCCACGAATCACATTGCATCCCCCACCCCAAAAAACAAAAACACGAATAGCCTTTCATAAACAAGTTCTTCTTCCGGTAAACATCACAACATGGCAGTCCATGGAATTCCGTTGAACTCCATTCTATAAACATGTCCAATTTCATGAAATGTCACGACTTGACATTCCAAGAAAATTGCACGAAAATGCCATCGAATCCCATACATTGCACTAAAGTGTTACTTTAAAGTCCATGTAATGCAGGTCAGTGTTACCGTAATGTTTGGTTAACTCTAGCGTGAACTGAAACGCAGTGCTTGGTCAACACTAATGCATTTCTGGGTAAACTTGCCAGAGGGTTAAAGACTCTAGCTTGAGCCCGCAGCCAAAGGTTGGGGTTGTCAGAAGTGGGATTTGAACCCACGCCTCCAGGGGAGACTGCGACCTGAACGCAGCGCCTTAGACCGCTCGGCCATCCTGACGTGACGGCTAAGGGTGAGCAGTGCTGTTGGAGCTGCACCGAATGGCAGATGATCTAGAAGCTAGTGCTTCACCGCTCACAACTCGTCACAGCACATGCCTCGTTGGCGCAGTTAGGCAGCGCGTCAGTCTCATAATCTGAAGGTCGTGAGTTCGAGCCTCACACGGGGCAGGCTGGTGCTTTTGGATACAGGGGAGCGTGTAAATAAAAGAGCTGCTTTCTGTATTCCCTTTTGTGCGTTTGTTCATTTCTTCATATGCAATGTAATTGAAATCCAGTGTTTCTGTGGGACTAATGTTGAACAAAGGCAGTAATAGTATTACTCTCCGATTCATGCAGTATGTGTCAGTGTTGTTACAATGTTTTGTTAAGGCGAATACAATTCTTTCATTCTAATGACATGTCTTGTCAATGCTAATGTAATGTTTTACATGACATTCCTTGAATCTTATGCCATGACACTCCACCCCATGCCCCAAAACCCATGACATTTCATTCCAAGAAATTTCCAAGAATCCTTGCCATGAAATTCTACTGCATCCCCAAAACTTCAGTCCATGACATCACTTCAGTCAAACTCCACGAATCACATTGCATCCCCCACCCCAAAAAACAAAAACACGAATAGCCTTTCATAAACAAGTTCTTCTTCCGGTAAACATCACAACATGGCAGTCCATGGAATTCCGTTGAACTCCATTCTATAAACATGTCCAATTTCATGAAATGTCACGACTTGACATTCCAAGAAAATTGCACGAAAATGCCATTGAATCCCATACATTGCACTAAAGTGTTACTTTAAAGTCCATGTAATGCAGGTCAGTGTTACCGTAATGTTTGGTTAACTCTAGCGTGAACTGAAACGCAGTGCTTGGTCAACACTAATGCATTTCTGGGTAAACTTGCCAGAGGGTTAAAGACTCTAGCTTGAGCCCGCAGCCAAAGGTTGGGGTTGTCAGAAGTGGGATTTGAACCCACGCCTCCAGGGGAGACTGCGACCTGAACGCAGCGCCTTAGACCGCTCGGCCATCCTGACGTGACGGCTAAGGGTGAGCAGTGCTGTTGGAGCTGCACCGAATGGCAGATGATCTAGAAGCTAGTGCTTCACCGCTCACAACTCGTCACAGCACATGCCTCGTTGGCGCAGTTAGGCAGCGCGTCAGTCTCATAATCTGAAGGTCGTGAGTTCGAGCCTCACACGGGGCAGGCTGGTGCTTTTGGATACAGGGGAGCGTGTAAATAAAAGAGCTGCTTTCTGTATTCCCTTTTGTGCGTTTGTTCATTTCTTCATATGCAATGTAATTGAAATCCAGTGTTTCTGTGGGACTAATGTTGAACAAAGGCAGTAATAGTATTACTCTCCGATTCATGCAGTATGTGTCAGTGTTGTTACAATGTTTTGTTAAGGCGAATACAATTCTTTCATTCTAATGACATGTCTTGTCAATGCTAATGTAATGTTTTACATGACATTCCTTGAATCTTATGCCATGACACTCCACCCCATGCCCCAAAACCCATGACATTTCATTCCAAGAAATTTCCAAGAATCCTTGCCATGAAATTCTACTGCATCCCCAAAACTTCAGTCCATGACATCACTTCAGTCAAACTCCACGAATCACATTGCATCCCCCACCCCAAAAAACAAAAACACGAATAGCCTTTCATAAACAAGTTCTTCTTCCGGTAAACATCACAACATGGCAGTCCATGGAATTCCGTTGAACTCCATTCTATAAACATGTCCAATTTCATGAAATGTCACGACTTGACATTCCAAGAAAATTGCACGAAAATGCCATCGAATCCCATACATTGCACTAAAGTGTTACTTTAAAGTCCATGTAATGCAGGTCAGTGTTACCGTAATGTTTGGTTAACTCTAGCGTGAACTGAAACGCAGTGCTTGGTCAACACTAATGCATTTCTGGGTAAACTTGCCAGAGGGTTAAAGACTCTAGCTTGAGCCCGCAGCCAAAGGTTGGGGTTGTCAGAAGTGGGATTTGAACCCACGCCTCCAGGGGAGACTGCGACCTGAACGCAGCGCCTTAGACCGCTCGGCCATCCTGACGTGACGGCTAAGGGTGAGCAGTGCTGTTGGAGCTGCACCGAATGGCAGATGATCTAGAAGCTAGTGCTTCACCGCTCACAACTCGTCACAGCACATGCCTCGTTGGCGCAGTTAGGCAGCGCGTCAGTCTCATAATCTGAAGGTCGTGAGTTCGAGCCTCACACGGGGCAGGCTGGTGCTTTTGGATACAGGGGAGCGTGTAAATAAAAGAGCTGCTTTCTGTATTCCCTTTTGTGCGTTTGTTCATTTCTTCATATGCAATGTAATTGAAATCCAGTGTTTCTGTGGGACTAATGTTGAACAAAGGCAGTAATAGTATTACTCTCCGATTCATGCAGTATGTGTCAGTGTTGTTACAATGTTTTGTTAAGGCGAATACAATTCTTTCATTCTAATGACATGTCTTGTCAATGCTAATGTAATGTTTTACATGACATTCCTTGAATCTTATGCCATGACACTCCACCCCATGCCCCAAAACCCATGACATTTCATTCCAAGAAATTTCCAAGAATCCTTGCCATGAAATTCTACTGCATCCCCAAAACTTCAGTCCATGACATCACTTCAGTCAAACTCCACGAATCACATTGCATCCCCCACCCCAAAAAACAAAAACACGAATAGCCTTTCATAAACAAGTTCTTCTTCCGGTAAACATCACAACATGGCAGTCCATGGAATTCCGTTGAACTCCATTCTATAAACATGTCCAATTTCATGAAATGTCACGACTTGACATTCCAAGAAAATTGCACGAAAATGCCATCGAATCCCATACATTGCACTAAAGTGTTACTTTAAAGTCCATGTAATGCAGGTCAGTGTTACCGTAATGTTTGGTTAACTCTAGCGTGAACTGAAACGCAGTGCTTGGTCAACACTAATGCATTTCTGGGTAAACTTGCCAGAGGGTTAAAGACTCTAGCTTGAGCCCGCAGCCAAAGGTTGGGGTTGTCAGAAGTGGGATTTGAACCCACGCCTCCAGGGGAGACTGCGACCTGAACGCAGCGCCTTAGACCGCTCGGCCATCCTGACGTGACGGCTAAGGGTGAGCAGTGCTGTTGGAGCTGCACCGAATGGCAGATGATCTAGAAGCTAGTGCTTCACCGCTCACAACTCGTCACAGCACATGCCTCGTTGGCGCAGTTAGGCAGCGCGTCAGTCTCATAATCTGAAGGTCGTGAGTTCGAGCCTCACACGGGGCAGGCTGGTGCTTTTGGATACAGGGGAGCGTGTAAATAAAAGAGCTGCTTTCTGTATTCCCTTTTGTGCGTTTGTTCATTTCTTCATATGCAATGTAATTGAAATCCAGTGTTTCTGTGGGACTAATGTTGAACAAAGGCAGTAATAGTATTACTCTCCGATTCATGCAGTATGTGTCAGTGTTGTTACAATGTTTTGTTAAGGCGAATACAATTCTTTCATTCTAATGACATGTCTTGTCAATGCTAATGTAATGTTTTACATGACATTCCTTGAATCTTATGCCATGACACTCCACCCCATGCCCCAAAACCCATGACATTTCATTCCAAGAAATTTCCAAAAATCCTTGCCATGAAATTCTACTGCATCCCCAAAACTTCAGTCCATGACATCACTTCAGTCAAACTCCACGAATCACATTGCATCCCCCACCCCAAAAAACAAAAACACGAATAGCCTTTCATAAACAAGTTCTTCTTCCGGTAAACATCACAACATGGCAGTCCATGGAATTCCGTTGAACTCCATTCTATAAACATGTCCAATTTCATGAAATGTCACGACTTGACATTCCAAGAAAATTGCACGAAAATGCCATCGAATCCCATACATTGCACTAAAGTGTTACTTTAAAGTCCATGTAATGCAGGTCAGTGTTACCGTAATGTTTGGTTAACTCTAGCGTGAACTGAAACGCAGTGCTTGGTCAACACTAATACATTTCTGGGTAAACTTGCCAGAGGGTTAAAGACTCTAGCTTGAGCCCGCAGCCAAAGGTTGGGTTTGTCAGAAGTGGGATTCGAACCCACGCCTCCAGGGGAGACTGCGACCTGAACGCAGCGCCTTAGACCGCTCGGCCATCCTGACTTGACGGCTAAGGGTGAGCAGTGCGGTTGGAGCTGCACCGAATGGCAGATGATCTAGAAGCTAGTGCTTCACCGCTCACAACTCGTCACAGCACATGCCTCGTTGGCGCAGTTAGGCAGCGCGTCAGTCTCATAATCTGAAGGTCGTGAGTTCAAGCCTCACACGGGGCAGGCTGGTGCTTTTGGATACAGGGGAGCGTGTAAATAAAAGAGCTGCTTTCTGTATTCCCTTTTGTGCGTTTGTTCATTTCTTCATATGCAATGTAATTGAAATCCAGTGTTTCTGTGGGACTAATGTTGAACAAAGGCAGTAATAGTATTACTCTCCGATTCATTGAATTATGTGTCAGTGTTGTTACAATGTTTTGTTAAGGCGAATACAATTCTTTCATTCTAATGACATGTCTTGTCAATGCTAATGTAATGTTTTACATGACATTCCTTGAATCTTATGCCATGACACTCCACCCCATGCCCCAAAACCCATGACATTTCATTCCAAGAAATTTCCAAGAATCCTTGCCATGAAATTCTACTGCATCCCCAAAACTTCAGTCCATGACATCACTTCAGTCAAACTCCACGAATCACATTGCATCCCCCACCCCAAAAAACAAAAACACGAATAGCCTTTCATAAACAAGTTCTTCTTCCGGTAAACATCACAACATGGCAGTCCATGGAATTCCGTTGAACTCCATTCTATAAACATGTCCAATTTCATGAAATGTCACGACTTGACATTCCAAGAAAATTGCACGAAAATGCCATCGAATCCCATACATTGCACTAAAGTGTTACTTTAAAGTCCATGTAATGCAGGTCAGTGTTACCGTAATGTTTGGTTAACTCTAGCGTGAACTGAAACGCAGTGCTTGGTCAACACTAATGCATTTCTGGGTAAACTTGCCAGAGGGTTAAAGACTCTAGCTTGAGCCCGCAGCCAAAGGTTGGGGTTGTCAGAAGTGGGATTCGAACCCACGCCTCCAGGGGAGACTGCGACCTGAACGCAGCGCCTTAGACCGCTCGGCCATCCTGACGTGACGGCTAAGGGTGAGCAGTGCTGTTAGAGCTGCACCGAATGGCAGATGATCTAGAAGCTAGTGCTTCACCGCTCACAATTCGTCACAGCACATGCCTCGTTGGCGCAGTTAGGCAGCGCGTCAGTCTCATAATCTGAAGGTCGTGAGTTCGAGCCTCACACGGGGCAGGCTGGTGCTTTTGGATACAGGGGAGCGTGTAAATAAAAGAGCTGCTTTCTGTATTCCCTTTTGTGCGTTTGTTCATTTCTTCATATGCAATGTAATTGAAATCCAGTGTTTCTGTGGGACTAATGTTGAACAAAGGCAGTAATAGTATTACTCTCCGATTCATGCAGTATGTGTCAGTGTTGTTACAATGTTTTGTTAAGGCGAATACAATTCTTTCATTCTAATGACATGTCTTGTCAATGCTAATGTAATGTTTTACATGACATTCCTTGAATCTTATGCCATGACACTCCACCCCATGCCCCAAAACCCATGACATTTCATTCCAAGAAATTTCCAAGAATCCTTGCCATGAAATTCTACTGCATCCCCAAAACTTCAGTCCATGACATCACTTCAGTCAAACTCCACGAATCACATTGCATCCCCCACCCCAAAAAACAAAAACACGAATAGCCTTTCATAAACAAGTTCTTCTTCCGGTAAACATCACAACATGGCAGTCCATGGAATTCCGTTGAACTCCATTCTATAAACATGTCCAATTTCATGAAATGTCACGACTTGACATTCCAAGAAAATTGCACGAAAATGCCATCGAATCCCATACATTGCACTAAAGTGTTACTTTAAAGTCCATGTAATGCAGGTCAGTGTTACCGTAATGTTTGGTTAACTCTAGCGTGAACTGAAACGCAGTGCTTGGTCAACACTAATGCATTTCTGGGTAAACTTGCCAGAGGGTTAAAGACTCTAGCTTGAGCCCGCAGCCAAAGGTTGGGGTTGTCAGAAGTGGGATTTGAACCCACGCCTCCAGGGGAGACTGCGACCTGAACGCAGCGCCTTAGACCGCTCGGCCATCCTGACGTGACGGCTAAGGGTGAGCAGTGCTGTTGGAGCTGCACCGAATGGCAGATGATCTAGAAGCTAGTGCTTCACCGCTCACAACTCGTCACAGCACATGCCTCGTTGGCGCAGTTAGGCAGCGCGTCAGTCTCATAATCTGAAGGTCGTGAGTTCGAGCCTCACACGGGGCAGGCTGGTGCTTTTGGATACAGGGGAGCGTGTAAATAAAAGAGCTGCTTTCTGTATTCCCTTTTGTGCGTTTGTTCATTTCTTCATATGCAATGTAATTGAAATCCAGTGTTTCTGTGGGACTAATGTTGAACAAAGGCAGTAATAGTATTACTCTCCGATTCATGCAGTATGTGTCAGTGTTGTTACAATGTTTTGTTAAGGCGAATACAATTCTTTCATTCTAATGACATGTCTTGTCAATGCTAATGTAATGTTTTACATGACATTCCTTGAATCTTATGCCATGACACTCCACCCCATGCCCCAAAACCCATGACATTTCATTCCAAGAAATTTCCAAGAATCCTTGCCATGAAATTCTACTGCATCCCCAAAACTTCAGTCCATGACATCACTTCAGTCAAACTCCACGAATCACATTGCATCCCCCACCCCAAAAAACAAAAACACGAATAGCCTTTCATAAACAAGTTCTTCTTCCGGTAAACATCACAACATGGCAGTCCATGGAATTCCGTTGAACTCCATTCTATAAACATGTCCAATTTCATGAAATGTCACGACTTGACATTCCAAGAAAATTGCACGAAAATGCCATCGAATCCCATACATTGCACTAAAGTGTTACTTTAAAGTCCATGTAATGCAGGTCAGTGTTACCGTAATGTTTGGTTAACTCTAGCGTGAACTGAAACGCAGTGCTTGGTCAACACTAATGCATTTCTGGGTAAACTTGCCAGAGGGTTAAAGACTCTAGCTTGAGCCCGCAGCCAAAGGTTGGGGTTGTCAGAAGTGGGATTTGAACCCACGCCTCCAGGGGAGACTGCGACCTGAACGCAGCGCCTTAGACCG
This sequence comes from Leuciscus leuciscus, assembly GCF_965113295.1. NCBI lineage: Eukaryota > Metazoa > Chordata > Actinopteri > Cypriniformes > Leuciscidae > Leuciscus > Leuciscus leuciscus. The sequence continues at coordinate 27,287,398 of NC_138728.1, read as the reverse complement.
CTCGGCCATCCTGACGTGACGGCTAAGGGTGAGCAGTGCTGTTGGAGCTGCACCGAATGGCAGATGATCTAGAAGCTAGTGCTTCACCGCTCACAACTCGTCACAGCACATGCCTCGTTGGCGCAGTTAGGCAGCGCGTCAGTCTCATAATCTGAAGGTCGTGAGTTCGAGCCTCACACGGGGCAGGCTGGTGCTTTTGGATACAGGGGAGCGTGTAAATAAAAGAGCTGCTTTCTGTATTCCCTTTTGTGCGTTTGTTCATTTCTTCATATGCAATGTAATTGAAATCCAGTGTTTCTGTGGGACTAATGTTGAACAAAGGCAGTAATAGTATTACTCTCCGATTCATGCAGTATGTGTCAGTGTTGTTACAATGTTTTGTTAAGGCGAATACAATTCTTTCATTCTAATGACATGTCTTGTCAATGCTAATGTAATGTTTTACATGACATTCCTTGAATCTTATGCCATGACACTCCACCCCATGCCCCAAAACCCATGACATTTCATTCCAAGAAATTTCCAAAAATCCTTGCCATGAAATTCTACTGCATCCCCAAAACTTCAGTCCATGACATCACTTCAGTCAAACTCCACGAATCACATTGCATCCCCCACCCCAAAAAACAAAAACACGAATAGCCTTTCATAAACAAGTTCTTCTTCCGGTAAACATCACAACATGGCAGTCCATGGAATTCCGTTGAACTCCATTCTATAAACATGTCCAATTTCATGAAATGTCACGACTTGACATTCCAAGAAAATTGCACGAAAATGCCATCGAATCCCATACATTGCACTAAAGTGTTACTTTAAAGTCCATGTAATGCAGGTCAGTGTTACCGTAATGTTTGGTTAACTCTAGCGTGAACTGAAACGCAGTGCTTGGTCAACACTAATACATTTCTGGGTAAACTTGCCAGAGGGTTAAAGACTCTAGCTTGAGCCCGCAGCCAAAGGTTGGGTTTGTCAGAAGTGGGATTCGAACCCACGCCTCCAGGGGAGACTGCGACCTGAACGCAGCGCCTTAGACCGCTCGGCCATCCTGACTTGACGGCTAAGGGTGAGCAGTGCGGTTGGAGCTGCACCGAATGGCAGATGATCTAGAAGCTAGTGCTTCACCGCTCACAACTCGTCACAGCACATGCCTCGTTGGCGCAGTTAGGCAGCGCGTCAGTCTCATAATCTGAAGGTCGTGAGTTCAAGCCTCACACGGGGCAGGCTGGTGCTTTTGGATACAGGGGAGCGTGTAAATAAAAGAGCTGCTTTCTGTATTCCCTTTTGTGCGTTTGTTCATTTCTTCATATGCAATGTAATTGAAATCCAGTGTTTCTGTGGGACTAATGTTGAACAAAGGCAGTAATAGTATTACTCTCCGATTCATTGAATTATGTGTCAGTGTTGTTACAATGTTTTGTTAAGGCGAATACAATTCTTTCATTCTAATGACATGTCTTGTCAATGCTAATGTAATGTTTTACATGACATTCCTTGAATCTTATGCCATGACACTCCACCCCATGCCCCAAAACCCATGACATTTCATTCCAAGAAATTTCCAAGAATCCTTGCCATGAAATTCTACTGCATCCCCAAAACTTCAGTCCATGACATCACTTCAGTCAAACTCCACGAATCACATTGCATCCCCCACCCCAAAAAACAAAAACACGAATAGCCTTTCATAAACAAGTTCTTCTTCCGGTAAACATCACAACATGGCAGTCCATGGAATTCCGTTGAACTCCATTCTATAAACATGTCCAATTTCATGAAATGTCACGACTTGACATTCCAAGAAAATTGCACGAAAATGCCATCGAATCCCATACATTGCACTAAAGTGTTACTTTAAAGTCCATGTAATGCAGGTCAGTGTTACCGTAATGTTTGGTTAACTCTAGCGTGAACTGAAACGCAGTGCTTGGTCAACACTAATGCATTTCTGGGTAAACTTGCCAGAGGGTTAAAGACTCTAGCTTGAGCCCGCAGCCAAAGGTTGGGGTTGTCAGAAGTGGGATTCGAACCCACGCCTCCAGGGGAGACTGCGACCTGAACGCAGCGCCTTAGACCGCTCGGCCATCCTGACGTGACGGCTAAGGGTGAGCAGTGCTGTTAGAGCTGCACCGAATGGCAGATGATCTAGAAGCTAGTGCTTCACCGCTCACAATTCGTCACAGCACATGCCTCGTTGGCGCAGTTAGGCAGCGCGTCAGTCTCATAATCTGAAGGTCGTGAGTTCGAGCCTCACACGGGGCAGGCTGGTGCTTTTGGATACAGGGGAGCGTGTAAATAAAAGAGCTGCTTTCTGTATTCCCTTTTGTGCGTTTGTTCATTTCTTCATATGCAATGTAATTGAAATCCAGTGTTTCTGTGGGACTAATGTTGAACAAAGGCAGTAATAGTATTACTCTCCGATTCATTGAATTATGTGTCAGTGTTGTTACAATGTTTTGTTAAGGCGAATACAATTCTTTCATTCTAATGACATGTCTTGTCAATGCTAATGTAATGTTTTACATGACATTCCTTGAATCTTATGCCATGACACTCCACCCCATGCCCCAAAACCCATGACATTTCATTCCAAGAAATTTCCAAGAATCCTTGCCATGAAATTCTACTGCATCCCCAAAACTTCAGTCCATGACATCACTTCAGTCAAACTCCACGAATCACATTGCATCCCCCACCCCAAAAAACAAAAACACGAATAGCCTTTCATAAACAAGTTCTTCTTCCGGTAAACATCACAACATGGCAGTCCATGGAATTCCGTTGAACTCCATTCTATAAACATGTCCAATTTCATGAAATGTCACGACTTGACATTCCAAGAAAATTGCACGAAAATGCCATCGAATCCCATACATTGCACTAAAGTGTTACTTTAAAGTCCATGTAATGCAGGTCAGTGTTACCGTAATGTTTGGTTAACTCTAGCGTGAACTGAAACGCAGTGCTTGGTCAACACTAATGCATTTCTGGGTAAACTTGCCAGAGGGTTAAAGACTCTAGCTTGAGCCCGCAGCCAAAGGTTGGGGTTGTCAGAAGTGGGATTCGAACCCACGCCTCCAGGGGAGACTGCGACCTGAACGCAGCGCCTTAGACCGCTCGGCCATCCTGACGTGACGGCTAAGGGTGAGCAGTGCTGTTGGAGCTGCACCGAATGGCAGATGATCTAGAAGCTAGTGCTTCACCGCTCACAACTCGTCACAGCACATGCCTCGTTGGCGCAGTTAGGCAGCGCGTCAGTCTCATAATCTGAAGGTCGTGAGTTCGAGCCTCACACGGGGCAGGCTGGTGCTTTTGGATACAGGGGAGCGTGTAAATAAAAGAGCTGCTTTCTGTATTCCCTTTTGTGCGTTTGTTCATTTCTTCATATGCAATGTAATTGAAATCCAGTGTTTCTGTGGGACTAATGTTGAACAAAGGCAGTAATAGTATTACTCTCCGATTCATGCAGTATGTGTCAGTGTTGTTACAATGTTTTGTTAAGGCGAATACAATTCTTTCATTCTAATGACATGTCTTGTCAATGCTAATGTAATGTTTTACATGACATTCCTTGAATCTTATGCCATGACACTCCACCCCATGCCCCAAAACCCATGACATTTCATTCCAAGAAATTTCCAAGAATCCTTGCCATGAAATTCTACTGCATCCCCAAAACTTCAGTCCATGACATCACTTCAGTCAAACTCCACGAATCACATTGCATCCCCCACCCCAAAAAACAAAAACACGAATAGCCTTTCATAAACAAGTTCTTCTTCCGGTAAACATCACAACATGGCAGTCCATGGAATTCCGTTGAACTCCATTCTATAAACATGTCCAATTTCATGAAATGTCACGACTTGACATTCCAAGAAAATTGCACGAAAATGCCATCGAATCCCATACATTGCACTAAAGTGTTACTTTAAAGTCCATGTAATGCAGGTCAGTGTTACCGTAATGTTTGGTTAACTCTAGCGTGAACTGAAACGCAGTGCTTGGTCAACACTAATGCATTTCTGGGTAAACTTGCCAGAGGGTTAAAGACTCTAGCTTGAGCCCGCAGCCAAAGGTTGGGGTTGTCAGAAGTGGGATTTGAACCCACGCCTCCAGGGGAGACTGCGACCTGAACGCAGCGCCTTAGACCGCTCGGCCATCCTGACGTGACGGCTAAGGGTGAGCAGTGCTGTTGGAGCTGCACCGAATGGCAGATGATCTAGAAGCTAGTGCTTCACCGCTCACAACTCGTCACAGCACATGCCTCGTTGGCGCAGTTAGGCAGCGCGTCAGTCTCATAATCTGAAGGTCGTGAGTTCGAGCCTCACACGGGGCAGGCTGGTGCTTTTGGATACAGGGGAGCGTGTAAATAAAAGAGCTGCTTTCTGTATTCCCTTTTGTGCGTTTGTTCATTTCTTCATATGCAATGTAATTGAAATCCAGTGTTTCTGTGGGACTAATGTTGAACAAAGGCAGTAATAGTATTACTCTCCGATTCATGCAGTATGTGTCAGTGTTGTTACAATGTTTTGTTAAGGCGAATACAATTCTTTCATTCTAATGACATGTCTTGTCAATGCTAATGTAATGTTTTACATGACATTCCTTGAATCTTATGCCATGACACTCCACCCCATGCCCCAAAACCCATGACATTTCATTCCAAGAAATTTCCAAGAATCCTTGCCATGGAATTCTACTGCATCCCCAAAACTTCAGTCCATGACATCACTTCAGTCAAACTCCACGAATCACATTGCATCCCCCACCCCAAAAAACAAAAACACGAATAGCCTTTCATAAACAAGTTCTTCTTCCGGTAAACATCACAACATGGCAGTCCATGGAATTCCGTTGAACTCCATTCTATAAACATGTCCAATTTCATGAAATGTCACGACTTGACATTCCAAGAAAATTGCACGAAAATGCCATCGAATCCCATACATTGCACTAAAGTGTTACTTTAAAGTCCATGTAATGCAGGTCAGTGTTACCGTAATGTTTGGTTAACTCTAGCGTGAACTGAAACGCAGTGCTTGGTCAACACTAATGCATTTCTGGGTAAACTTGCCAGAGGGTTAAAGACTCTAGCTTGAGCCCGCAGCCAAAGGTTGGGGTTGTCAGAAGTGGGATTTGAACCCACGCCTCCAGGGGAGACTGCGACCTGAACGCAGCGCCTTAGACCGCTCGGCCATCCTGACGTGACGGCTAAGGGTGAGCAGTGCTGTTGGAGCTGCACCGAATGGCAGATGATCTAGAAGCTAGTGCTTCACCGCTCACAACTCGTCACAGCACATGCCTCGTTGGCGCAGTTAGGCAGCGCGTCAGTCTCATAATCTGAAGGTCGTGAGTTCGAGCCTCACACGGGGCAGGCTGGTGCTTTTGGATACAGGGGAGCGTGTAAATAAAAGAGCTGCTTTCTGTATTCCCTTTTGTGCGTTTGTTCATTTCTTCATATGCAATGTAATTGAAATCCAGTGTTTCTGTGGGACTAATGTTGAACAAAGGCAGTAATAGTATTACTCTCCGATTCATGCAGTATGTGTCAGTGTTGTTACAATGTTTTGTTAAGGCGAATACAATTCTTTCATTCTAATGACATGTCTTGTCAATGCTAATGTAATGTTTTACATGACATTCCTTGAATCTTATGCCATGACACTCCACCCCATGCCCCAAAACCCATGACATTTCATTCCAAGAAATTTCCAAGAATCCTTGCCATGGAATTCTACTGCATCCCCAAAACTTCAGTCCATGACATCACTTCAGTCAAACTCCACGAATCACATTGCATCCCCCACCCCAAAAAACAAAAACACGAATAGCCTTTCATAAACAAGTTCTTCTTCCGGTAAACATCACAACATGGCAGTCCATGGAATTCCGTTGAACTCCATTCTATAAACATGTCCAATTTCATGAAATGTCACGACTTGACATTCCAAGAAAATTGCACGAAAATGCCATCGAATCCCATACATTGCACTAAAGTGTTACTTTAAAGTCCATGTAATGCAGGTCAGTGTTACCGTAATGTTTGGTTAACTCTAGCGTGAACTGAAACGCAGTGCTTGGTCAACACTAATGCATTTCTGGGTAAACTTGCCAGAGGGTTAAAGACTCTAGCTTGAGCCCGCAGCCAAAGGTTGGGGTTGTCAGAAGTGGGATTTGAACCCACGCCTCCAGGGGAGACTGCGACCTGAACGCAGCGCCTTAGACCGCTCGGCCATCCTGACGTGACGGCTAAGGGTGAGCAGTGCTGTTGGAGCTGCACCGAATGGCAGATGATCTAGAAGCTAGTGCTTCACCGCTCACAACTTGTCACAGCACATGCCTCGTTGGCGCAGTTAGGCAGCGCGTCAGTCTCATAATCTGAAGGTCGTGAGTTCGAGCCTCACACGGGGCAGGCTGGTGCTTTTGGATACAGGGGAGCGTGTAAATAAAAGAGCTGCTTTCTGTATTCCCTTTTGTGCGTTTGTTCATTTCTTCATATGCAATGTAATTGAAATCCAGTGTTTCTGTGGGACTAATGTTGAACAAAGGCAGTAATAGTATTACTCTCCGATTCATGCAGTATGTGTCAGTGTTGTTACAATGTTTTGTTAAGGCGAATACAATTCTTTCATTCTAATGACATGTCTTGTCAATGCTAATGTAATGTTTTACATGACATTCCTTGAATCTTATGCCATGACACTCCACCCCATGCCCCAAAACCCATGACATTTCATTCCAAGAAATTTCCAAGAATCCTTGCCATGAAATTCTACTGCATCCCCAAAACTTCAGTCCATGACATCACTTCAGTCAAACTCCACGAATCACATTGCATCCCCCACCCCAAAAAACAAAAACACGAATAGCCTTTCATAAACAAGTTCTTCTTCCGGTAAACATCACAACATGGCAGTCCATGGAATTCCGTTGAACTCCATTCTATAAACATGTCCAATTTCATGAAATGTCACGACTTGACATTCCAAGAAAATTGCACGAAAATGCCATCGAATCCCATACATTGCACTAAAGTGTTACTTTAAAGTCCATGTAATGCAGGTCAGTGTTACCGTAATGTTTGGTTAACTCTAGCGTGAACTGAAACGCAGTGCTTGGTCAACACTAATGCATTTCTGGGTAAACTTGCCAGAGGGTTAAAGACTCTAGCTTGAGCCCGCAGCCAAAGGTTGGGGTTGTCAGAAGTGGGATTTGAACCCACGCCTCCAGGGGAGACTGCGACCTGAACGCAGCGCCTTAGACCGCTCGGCCATCCTGACGTGACGGCTAAGGGTGAGCAGTGCTGTTGGAGCTGCACCGAATGGCAGATGATCTAGAAGCTAGTGCTTCACCGCTCACAACTCGTCACAGCACATGCCTCGTTGGCGCAGTTAGGCAGCGCGTCAGTCTCATAATCTGAAGGTCGTGAGTTCGAGCCTCACACGGGGCAGGCTGGTGCTTTTGGATACAGGGGAGCGTGTAAATAAAAGAGCTGCTTTCTGTATTCCCTTTTGTGCGTTTGTTCATTTCTTCATATGCAATGTAATTGAAATCCAGTGTTTCTGTGGGACTAATGTTGAACAAAGGCAGTAATAGTATTACTCTCCGATTCATGCAGTATGTGTCAGTGTTGTTACAATGTTTTGTTAAGGCGAATACAATTCTTTCATTCTAATGACATGTCTTGTCAATGCTAATGTAATGTTTTACATGACATTCCTTGAATCTTATGCCATGACACTCCACCCCATGCCCCAAAACCCATGACATTTCATTCCAAGAAATTTCCAAGAATCCTTGCCATGGAATTCTACTGCATCCCCAAAACTTCAGTCCATGACATCACTTCAGTCAAACTCCACGAATCACATTGCATCCCCCACCCCAAAAAAACAAAAACACGAATAGCCTTTCATAAACAAGTTCTTCTTCCGGTAAACATCACAACATGGCAGTCCATGGAATTCCGTTGAACTCCATTCTATAAACATGTCCAATTTCATGAAATGTCACGACTTGACATTCCAAGAAAATTGCACGAAAATGCCATTGAATCCCATACATTGCACTAAAGTGTTACTTTAAAGTCCATGTAATGCAGGTCAGTGTTACCGTAATGTTTGGTTAACTCTAGCGTGAACTGAAACGCAGTGCTTGGTCAACACTAATGCATTTCTGGGTAAACTTGCCAGAGGGTTAAAGACTCTAGCTTGAGCCCGCAGCCAAAGGTTGGGGTTGTCAGAAGTGGGATTTGAACCCACGCCTCCAGGGGAGACTGCGACCTGAACGCAGCGCCTTAGACCGCTCGGCCATCCTGACGTGACGGCTAAGGGTGAGCAGTGCTGTTGGAGCTGCACCGAATGGCAGATGATCTAGAAGCTAGTGCTTCACCGCTCACAACTCGTCACAGCACATGCCTCGTTGGCGCAGTTAGGCAGCGCGTCAGTCTCATAATCTGAAGGTCGTGAGTTCGAGCCTCACACGGGGCAGGCTGGTGCTTTTGGATACAGGGGAGCGTGTAAATAAAAGAGCTGCTTTCTGTATTCCCTTTTGTGCGTTTGTTCATTTCTTCATATGCAATGTAATTGAAATCCAGTGTTTCTGTGGGACTAATGTTGAACAAAGGCAGTAATAGTATTACTCTCCGATTCATGCAGTATGTGTCAGTGTTGTTACAATGTTTTGTTAAGGCGAATACAATTCTTTCATTCTAATGACATGTCTTGTCAATGCTAATGTAATGTTTTACATGACATTCCTTGAATCTTATGCCATGACACTCCACCCCATGCCCCAAAACCCATGACATTTAATTCCAAGAAATTTCCAAGAATCCTTGCCATGAAATTCTACTGCATCCCCAAAACTTCAGTCCATGACATCACTTCAGTCAAACTCCACGAATCACATTGCATCCCCCACCCCAAAAAACAAAAACACGAATAGCCTTTCATAAACAAGTTCTTCTTCCGGTAAACATCACAACATGGCAGTCCATGGAATTCCGTTGAACTCCATTCTATAAACATGTCCAATTTCATGAAATGTCACGACTTGACATTCCAAGAAAATTGCACGAAAATGCCATCGAATCCCATACATTGCACTAAAGTGTTACTTTAAAGTCCATGTAATGCAGGTCAGTGTTACCGTAATGTTTGGTTAACTCTAGCGTGAACTGAAACGCAGTGCTTGGTCAACACTAATGCATTTCTGGGTAAACTTGCCAGAGGGTTAAAGACTCTAGCTTGAGCCCGCAGCCAAAGGTTGGGGTTGTCAGAAGTGGGATTTGAACCCACGCCTCCAGGGGAGACTGCGACCTGAACGCAGCGCCTTAGACCGCTCGGCCATCCTGACTTGACGGCTAAGGGTGAGCAGTGCTGTTGGAGCTGCACCGAATGGCAGATGATCTAGAAGCTAGTGCTTCACCGCTCACAACTCGTCACAGCACATGCCTCGTTGGCGCAGTTAGGCAGCGCGTCAGTCTCATAATCTGAAGGTCGTGAGTTCGAGCCTCACACGGGGCAGGCTGGTGCTTTTGGATACAGGGGAGCGTGTAAATAAAAGAGCTGCTTTCTGTATTCCCTTTTGTGCGTTTGTTCATTTCTTCATATGCAATGTAATTGAAATCCAGTGTTTCTGTGGGACTAATGTTGAACAAAGGCAGTAATAGTATTACTCTCCGATTCATGCAGTATGTGTCAGTGTTGTTACAATGTTTTGTTAAGGCGAATACAATTCTTTCATTCTAATGACATGTCTTGTCAATGCTAATGTAATGTTTTACATGACATTCCTTGAATCTTATGCCATGACACTCCACCCCATGCCCCAAAACCCATGACATTTCATTCCAAGAAATTTCCAAGAATCCTTGCCATGAAATTCTACTGCATCCCCAAAACTTCAGTCCATGACATCACTTCAGTCAAACTCCACGAATCACATTGCATCCCCCACCCCAAAAAACAAAAACACGAATAGCCTTTCATAAACAAGTTCTTCTTCCGGTAAACATCACAACATGGCAGTCCATGGAATTCCGTTGAACTCCATTCTATAAACATGTCCAATTTCATGAAATGTCACGACTTGACATTCCAAGAAAATTGCACGAAAATGCCATCGAATCCCATACATTGCACTAAAGTGTTACTTTAAAGTCCATGTAATGCAGGTCAGTGTTACCGTAATGTTTGGTTAACTCTAGCGTGAACTGAAACGCAGTGCTTGGTCAACACTAATGCATTTCTGGGTAAACTTGCCAGAGGGTTAAAGACTCTAGCTTGAGCCCGCAGCCAAAGGTTGGGGTTGTCAGAAGTGGGATTTGAACCCACGCCTCCAGGGGAGACTGCGACCTGAACGCAGCGCCTTAGACCGCTCGGCCATCCTGACGTGACGGCTAAGGGTGAGCAGTGCTGTTGGAGCTGCACCGAATGGCAGATGATCTAGAAGCTAGTGCTTCACCGCTCACAACTCGTCACAGCACATGCCTCGTTGGCGCAGTTAGGCAGCGCGTCAGTCTCATAATCTGAAGGTCGTGAGTTCGAGCCTCACACGGGGCAGGCTGGTGCTTTTGGATACAGGGGAGCGTGTAAATAAAAGAGCTGCTTTCTGTATTCCCTTTTGTGCGTTTGTTCATTTCTTCATATGCAATGTAATTGAAATCCAGTGTTTCTGTGGGACTAATGTTGAACAAAGGCAGTAATAGTATTACTCTCCGATTCATGCAGTATGTGTCAGTGTTGTTACAATGTTTTGTTAAGGCGAATACAATTCTTTCATTCTAATGACATGTCTTGTCAATGCTAATGTAATGTTTTACATGACATTCCTTGAATCTTATGCCATGACACTCCACCCCATGCCCCAAAACCCATGACATTTCATTCCAAGAAATTTCCAAGAATCCTTGCCATGGAATTCTACTGCATCCCCAAAACTTCAGTCCATGACATCACTTCAGTCAAACTCCACGAATCACATTGCATCCCCCACCCCAAAAAACAAAAACACGAATAGCCTTTCATAAACAAGTTCTTCTTCCGGTAAACATCACAACATGGCAGTCCATGGAATTCCGTTGAACTCCATTCTATAAACATGTCCAATTTCATGAAATGTCACGACTTGACATTCCAAGAAAATTGCACGAAAATGCCATCGAATCCCATACATTGCACTAAAGTGTTACTTTAAAGTCCATGTAATGCAGGTCAGTGTTACCGTAATGTTTGGTTAACTCTAGCGTGAACTGAAACGCAGTGCTTGGTCAACACTAATGCATTTCTGGGTAAACTTGCCAGAGGGTTAAAGACTCTAGCTTGAGCCCGCAGCCAAAGGTTGGGGTTGTCAGAAGTGGGATTTGAACCCACGCCTCCAGGGGAGACTGCGACCTGAACGCAGCGCCTTAGACCGCTCGGCCATCCTGACGTGACGGCTAAGGGTGAGCAGTGCTGTTGGAGCTGCACCGAATGGCAGATGATCTAGAAGCTAGTGCTTCACCGCTCACAACTCGTCACAGCACATGCCTCGTTGGCGCAGTTAGGCAGCGCGTCAGTCTCATAATCTGAAGGTCGTGAGTTCGAGCCTCACACGGGGCAGGCTGGTGCTTTTGGATACAGGGGAGCGTGTAAATAAAAGAGCTGCTTTCTGTATTCCCTTTTGTGCGTTTGTTCATTTCTTCATATGCAATGTAATTGAAATCCAGTGTTTCTGTGGGACTAATGTTGAACAAAGGCAGTAATAGTATTACTCTCCGATTCATGCAGTATGTGTCAGTGTTGTTACAATGTTTTGTTAAGGCGAATACAATTCTTTCATTCTAATGACATGTCTTGTCAATGCTAATGTAATGTTTTACATGACATTCCTTGAATCTTATGCCATGACACTCCACCCCATGCCCCAAAACCCATGACATTTCATTCCAAGAAATTTCCAAGAATCCTTGCCATGAAATTCTACTGCATCCCCAAAACTTCAGTCCATGACATCACTTCAGTCAAACTCCACGAATCACATTGCATCCCCCACCCCAAAAAACAAAAACACGAATAGCCTTTCATAAACAAGTTCTTCTTCCGGTAAACATCACAACATGGCAGTCCATGGAATTCCGTTGAACTCCATTCTATAAACATGTCCAATTTCATGAAATGTCACGACTTGACATTCCAAGAAAATTGCACGAAAATGCCATCGAATCCCATACATTGCACTAAAGTGTTACTTTAAAGTCCATGTAATGCAGGTCAGTGTTACCGTAATGTTTGGTTAACTCTAGCGTGAACTGAAACGCAGTGCTTGGTCAACACTAATGCATTTCTGGGTAAACTTGCCAGAGGGTTAAAGACTCTAGCTTGAGCCCGCAGCCAAAGGTTGGGGTTGTCAGAAGTGGGATTTGAACCCACGCCTCCAGGGGAGACTGCGACCTGAACGCAGCGCCTTAGACCGCTCGGCCATCCTGACGTGACGGCTAAGGGTGAGCAGTGCTGTTGGAGCTGCACCGAATGGCAGATGATCTAGAAGCTAGTGCTTCACCGCTCACAACTCGTCACAGCACATGCCTCGTTGGCGCAGTTAGGCAGCGCGTCAGTCTCATAATCTGAAGGTCGTGAGTTCGAGCCTCACACGGGGCAGGCTGGTGCTTTTGGATACAGGGGAGCGTGTAAATAAAAGAGCTGCTTTCTGTATTCCCTTTTGTGCGTTTGTTCATTTCTTCATATGCAATGTAATTGAAATCCAGTGTTTCTGTGGGACTAATGTTGAACAAAGGCAGTAATAGTATTACTCTCCGATTCATGCAGTATGTGTCAGTGTTGTTACAATGTTTTGTTAAGGCGAATACAATTCTTTCATTCTAATGACATGTCTTGTCAATGCTAATGTAATGTTTTACATGACATTCCTTGAATCTTATGCCATGACACTCCACCCCATGCCCCAAAACCCATGACATTTCATTCCAAGAAATTTCCAAGAATCCTTGCCATGGAATTCTACTGCATCCCCAAAACTTCAGTCCATGACATCACTTCAGTCAAACTCCACGAATCACATTGCATCCCCCACCCCAAAAAAACAAAAACACGAATAGCCTTTCATAAACAAGTTCTTCTTCCGGTAAACATCACAACATGGCAGTCCATGGAATTCCGTTGAACTCCATTCTATAAACATGTCCAATTTCATGAAATGTCACGACTTGACATTCCAAGAAAATTGCACGAAAATGCCATTGAATCCCATACATTGCACTAAAGTGTTACTTTAAAGTCCATGTAATGCAGGTCAGTGTTACCGTAATGTTTGGTTAACTCTAGCGTGAACTGAAACGCAGTGCTTGGTCAACACTAATGCATTTCTGGGTAAACTTGCCAGAGGGTTAAAGACTCTAGCTTGAGCCCGCAGCCAAAGGTTGGGGTTGTCAGAAGTGGGATTTGAACCCACGCCTCCAGGGGAGACTGCGACCTGAACGCAGCGCCTTAGACCGCTCGGCCATCCTGACGTGACGGCTAAGGGTGAGCAGTGCTGTTGGAGCTGCACCGAATGGCAGATGATCTAGAAGCTAGTGCTTCACCGCTCACAACTCGTCACAGCACATGCCTCGTTGGCGCAGTTAGGCAGCGCGTCAGTCTCATAATCTGAAGGTCGTGAGTTCGAGCCTCACACGGGGCAGGCTGGTGCTTTTGGATACAGGGGAGCGTGTAAATAAAAGAGCTGCTTTCTGTATTCCCTTTTGTGCGTTTGTTCATTTCTTCATATGCAATGTAATTGAAATCCAGTGTTTCTGTGGGACTAATGTTGAACAAAGGCAGTAATAGTATTACTCTCCGATTCATGCAGTATGTGTCAGTGTTGTTACAATGTTTTGTTAAGGCGAATACAATTCTTTCATTCTAATGACATGTCTTGTCAATGCTAATGTAATGTTTTACATGACATTCCTTGAATCTTATGCCATGACACTCCACCCCATGCCCCAAAACCCATGACATTTCATTCCAAGAAATTTCCAAGAATCCTTGCCATGAAATTCTACTGCATCCCCAAAACTTCAGTCCATGACATCACTTCAGTCAAACTCCACGAATCACATTGCATCCCCCACCCCAAAAAACAAAAACACGAATAGCCTTTCATAAACAAGTTCTTCTTCCGGTAAACATCACAACATGGCAGTCCATGGAATTCCGTTGAACTCCATTCTATAAACATGTCCAATTTCATGAAATGTCACGACTTGACATTCCAAGAAAATTGCACGAAAATGCCATCGAATCCCATACATTGCACTAAAGTGTTACTTTAAAGTCCATGTAATGCAGGTCAGTGTTACCGTAATGTTTGGTTAACTCTAGCGTGAACTGAAACGCAGTGCTTGGTCAACACTAATGCATTTCTGGGTAAACTTGCCAGAGGGTTAAAGACTCTAGCTTGAGCCCGCAGCCAAAGGTTGGGGTTGTCAGAAGTGGGATTTGAACCCACGCCTCCAGGGGAGACTGCGACCTGAACGCAGCGCCTTAGACCGCTCGGCCATCCTGACTTGACGGCTAAGGGTGAGCAGTGCTGTTGGAGCTGCACCGAATGGCAGATGATCTAGAAGCTAGTGCTTCACCGCTCACAACTCGTCACAGCACATGCCTCGTTGGCGCAGTTAGGCAGCGCGTCAGTCTCATAATCTGAAGGTCGTGAGTTCGAGCCTCACACGGGGCAGGCTGGTGCTTTTGGATACAGGGGAGCGTGTAAATAAAAGAGCTGCTTTCTGTATTCCCTTTTGTGCGTTTGTTCATTTCTTCATATGCAATGTAATTGAAATCCAGTGTTTCTGTGGGACTAATGTTGAACAAAGGCAGTAATAGTATTACTCTCCGATTCATGCAGTATGTGTCAGTGTTGTTACAATGTTTTGTTAAGGCGAATACAATTCTTTCATTCTAATGACATGTCTTGTCAATGCTAATGTAATGTTTTACATGACATTCCTTGAATCTTATGCCATGACACTCCACCCCATGCCCCAAAACCCATGACATTTCATTCCAAGAAATTTCCAAGAATCCTTGCCATGAAATTCTACTGCATCCCCAAAACTTCAGTCCATGACATCACTTCAGTCAAACTCCACGAATCACATTGCATCCCCCACCCCAAAAAACAAAAACACGAATAGCCTTTCATAAACAAGTTCTTCTTCCGGTAAACATCACAACATGGCAGTCCATGGAATTCCGTTGAACTCCATTCTATAAACATGTCCAATTTCATGAAATGTCACGACTTGACATTCCAAGAAAATTGCACGAAAATGCCATCGAATCCCATACATTGCACTAAAGTGTTACTTTAAAGTCCATGTAATGCAGGTCAGTGTTACCGTAATGTTTGGTTAACTCTAGCGTGAACTGAAACGCAGTGCTTGGTCAACACTAATGCATTTCTGGGTAAACTTGCCAGAGGGTTAAAGACTCTAGCTTGAGCCCGCAGCCAAAGGTTGGGGTTGTCAGAAGTGGGATTTGAACCCACGCCTCCAGGGGAGACTGCGACCTGAACGCAGCGCCTTAGACCGCTCGGCCATCCTGACGTGACGGCTAAGGGTGAGCAGTGCTGTTGGAGCTGCACCGAATGGCAGATGATCTAGAAGCTAGTGCTTCACCGCTCACAACTCGTCACAGCACATGCCTCGTTGGCGCAGTTAGGCAGCGCGTCAGTCTCATAATCTGAAGGTCGTGAGTTCGAGCCTCACACGGGGCAGGCTGGTGCTTTTGGATACAGGGGAGCGTGTAAATAAAAGAGCTGCTTTCTGTATTCCCTTTTGTGCGTTTGTTCATTTCTTCATATGCAATGTAATTGAAATCCAGTGTTTCTGTGGGACTAATGTTGAACAAAGGCAGTAATAGTATTACTCTCCGATTCATTGAATTATGTGTCAGTGTTGTTACAATGTTTTGTTAAGGCGAATACAATTCTTTCATTCTAATGACATGTCTTGTCAATGCTAATGTAATGTTTTACATGACATTCCTTGAATCTTATGCCATGACACTCCACCCCATGCCCCAAAACCCATGACATTTCATTCCAAGAAATTTCCAAGAATCCTTGCCATGAAATTCTACTGCATCCCCAAAACTTCAGTCCATGACATCACTTCAGTCAAACTCCACGAATCACATTGCATCCCCCACCCCAAAAAACAAAAACACGAATAGCCTTTCATAAACAAGTTCTTCTTCCGGTAAACATCACAACATGGCAGTCCATGGAATTCCGTTGAACTCCATTCTATAAACATGTCCAATTTCATGAAATGTCACGACTTGACATTCCAAGAAAATTGCACGAAAATGCCATCGAATCCCATACATTGCACTAAAGTGTTACTTTAAAGTCCATGTAATGCAGGTCAGTGTTACCGTAATGTTTGGTTAACTCTAGCGTGAACTGAAACGCAGTGCTTGGTCAACACTAATACATTTCTGGGTAAACTTGCCAGAGGGTTAAAGACTCTAGCTTGAGCCCGCAGCCAAAGGTTGGGTTTGTCAGAAGTGGGATTCGAACCCACGCCTCCAGGGGAGACTGCGACCTGAACGCAGC
This sequence comes from Leuciscus leuciscus, assembly GCF_965113295.1. Taxonomy (NCBI): domain Eukaryota; kingdom Metazoa; phylum Chordata; class Actinopteri; order Cypriniformes; family Leuciscidae; genus Leuciscus; species Leuciscus leuciscus. Next base: position 27,270,796 of record NC_138728.1, on the reverse strand, counting down.
GCCTTAGACCGCTCGGCCATCCTGACTTGACGGCTAAGGGTGAGCAGTGCGGTTGGAGCTGCACCGAATGGCAGATGATCTAGAAGCTAGTGCTTCACCGCTCACAACTCGTCACAGCACATGCCTCGTTGGCGCAGTTAGGCAGCGCGTCAGTCTCATAATCTGAAGGTCGTGAGTTCGAGCCTCACACGGGGCAGGCTGGTGCTTTTGGATACAGGGGAGCGTGTAAATAAAAGAGCTGCTTTCTGTATTCCCTTTTGTGCGTTTGTTCATTTCTTCATATGCAATGTAATTGAAATCCAGTGTTTCTGTGGGACTAATGTTGAACAAAGGCAGTAATAGTATTACTCTCCGATTCATTGAATTATGTGTCAGTGTTGTTACAATGTTTTGTTAAGGCGAATACAATTCTTTCATTCTAATGACATGTCTTGTCAATGCTAATGTAATGTTTTACATGACATTCCTTGAATCTTATGCCATGACACTCCACCCCATGCCCCAAAACCCATGACATTTCATTCCAAGAAATTTCCAAGAATCCTTGCCATGAAATTCTACTGCATCCCCAAAACTTCAGTCCATGACATCACTTCAGTCAAACTCCACGAATCACATTGCATCCCCCACCCCAAAAAACAAAAACACGAATAGCCTTTCATAAACAAGTTCTTCTTCCGGTAAACATCACAACATGGCAGTCCATGGAATTCCGTTGAACTCCATTCTATAAACATGTCCAATTTCATGAAATGTCACGACTTGACATTCCAAGAAAATTGCACGAAAATGCCATCGAATCCCATACATTGCACTAAAGTGTTACTTTAAAGTCCATGTAATGCAGGTCAGTGTTACCGTAATGTTTGGTTAACTCTAGCGTGAACTGAAACGCAGTGCTTGGTCAACACTAATGCATTTCTGGGTAAACTTGCCAGAGGGTTAAAGACTCTAGCTTGAGCCCGCAGCCAAAGGTTGGGGTTGTCAGAAGTGGGATTCGAACCCACGCCTCCAGGGGAGACTGCGACCTGAACGCAGCGCCTTAGACCGCTCGGCCATCCTGACGTGACGGCTAAGGGTGAGCAGTGCTGTTAGAGCTGCACCGAATGGCAGATGATCTAGAAGCTAGTGCTTCACCGCTCACAATTCGTCACAGCACATGCCTCGTTGGCGCAGTTAGGCAGCGCGTCAGTCTCATAATCTGAAGGTCGTGAGTTCGAGCCTCACACGGGGCAGGCTGGTGCTTTTGGATACAGGGGAGCGTGTAAATAAAAGAGCTGCTTTCTGTATTCCCTTTTGTGCGTTTGTTCATTTCTTCATATGCAATGTAATTGAAATCCAGTGTTTCTGTGGGACTAATGTTGAACAAAGGCAGTAATAGTATTACTCTCCGATTCATTGAATTATGTGTCAGTGTTGTTACAGTGTTTTGTTAAGGCGAATACAATTCTTTCATTCTAATGACATGTCTTGTCAATGCTAATGTAATGTTTTACATGACATTCCTTGAATCTTATGCCATGACACTCCACCCCATGCCCCAAAACCCATGACATTTCATTCCAAGAAATTTCCAAGAATCCTTGCCATGAAATTCTACTGCATCCCCAAAACTTCAGTCCATGACATCACTTCAGTCAAACTCCACGAATCACATTGCATCCCCCACCCCAAAAAACAAAAACACGAATAGCCTTTCATAAACAAGTTCTTCTTCCGGTAAACATCACAACATGGCAGTCCATGGAATTCCGTTGAACTCCATTCTATAAACATGTCCAATTTCATGAAATGTCACGACTTGACATTCCAAGAAAATTGCACGAAAATGCCATCGAATCCCATACATTGCACTAAAGTGTTACTTTAAAGTCCATGTAATGCAGGTCAGTGTTACCGTAATGTTTGGTTAACTCTAGCGTGAACTGAAACGCAGTGCTTGGTCAACACTAATGCATTTCTGGGTAAACTTGCCAGAGGGTTAAAGACTCTAGCTTGAGCCCGCAGCCAAAGGTTGGGGTTGTCAGAAGTGGGATTCGAACCCACGCCTCCAGGGGAGACTGCGACCTGAACGCAGCGCCTTAGACCGCTCGGCCATCCTGACGTGACGGCTAAGGGTGAGCAGTGCTGTTGGAGCTGCACCGAATGGCAGATGATCTAGAAGCTAGTGCTTCACCGCTCACAACTCGTCACAGCACATGCCTCGTTGGCGCAGTTAGGCAGCGCGTCAGTCTCATAATCTGAAGGTCGTGAGTTCGAGCCTCACACGGGGCAGGCTGGTGCTTTTGGATACAGGGGAGCGTGTAAATAAAAGAGCTGCTTTCTGTATTCCCTTTTGTGCGTTTGTTCATTTCTTCATATGCAATGTAATTGAAATCCAGTGTTTCTGTGGGACTAATGTTGAACAAAGGCAGTAATAGTATTACTCTCCGATTCATGCAGTATGTGTCAGTGTTGTTACAATGTTTTGTTAAGGCGAATACAATTCTTTCATTCTAATGACATGTCTTGTCAATGCTAATGTAATGTTTTACATGACATTCCTTGAATCTTATGCCATGACACTCCACCCCATGCCCCAAAACCCATGACATTTCATTCCAAGAAATTTCCAAGAATCCTTGCCATGAAATTCTACTGCATCCCCAAAACTTCAGTCCATGACATCACTTCAGTCAAACTCCACGAATCACATTGCATCCCCCACCCCAAAAAACAAAAACACGAATAGCCTTTCATAAACAAGTTCTTCTTCCGGTAAACATCACAACATGGCAGTCCATGGAATTCCGTTGAACTCCATTCTATAAACATGTCCAATTTCATGAAATGTCACGACTTGACATTCCAAGAAAATTGCACGAAAATGCCATCGAATCCCATACATTGCACTAAAGTGTTACTTTAAAGTCCATGTAATGCAGGTCAGTGTTACCGTAATGTTTGGTTAACTCTAGCGTGAACTGAAACGCAGTGCTTGGTCAACACTAATGCATTTCTGGGTAAACTTGCCAGAGGGTTAAAGACTCTAGCTTGAGCCCGCAGCCAAAGGTTGGGGTTGTCAGAAGTGGGATTTGAACCCACGCCTCCAGGGGAGACTGCGACCTGAACGCAGCGCCTTAGACCGCTCGGCCATCCTGACGTGACGGCTAAGGGTGAGCAGTGCTGTTGGAGCTGCACCGAATGGCAGATGATCTAGAAGCTAGTGCTTCACCGCTCACAACTCGTCACAGCACATGCCTCGTTGGCGCAGTTAGGCAGCGCGTCAGTCTCATAATCTGAAGGTCGTGAGTTCGAGCCTCACACGGGGCAGGCTGGTGCTTTTGGATACAGGGGAGCGTGTAAATAAAAGAGCTGCTTTCTGTATTCCCTTTTGTGCGTTTGTTCATTTCTTCATATGCAATGTAATTGAAATCCAGTGTTTCTGTGGGACTAATGTTGAACAAAGGCAGTAATAGTATTACTCTCCGATTCATGCAGTATGTGTCAGTGTTGTTACAATGTTTTGTTAAGGCGAATACAATTCTTTCATTCTAATGACATGTCTTGTCAATGCTAATGTAATGTTTTACATGACATTCCTTGAATCTTATGCCATGACACTCCACCCCATGCCCCAAAACCCATGACATTTCATTCCAAGAAATTTCCAAGAATCCTTGCCATGGAATTCTACTGCATCCCCAAAACTTCAGTCCATGACATCACTTCAGTCAAACTCCACGAATCACATTGCATCCCCCACCCCAAAAAACAAAAACACATATAGCCTTTCATAAACAAGTTCTTCTTCCGGTAAACATCACAACATGGCAGTCCATGGAATTCCGTTGAACTCCATTCTATAAACATGTCCAATTTCATGAAATGTCACGACTTGACATTCCAAGAAAATTGCACGAAAATGCCATCGAATCCCATACATTGCACTAAAGTGTTACTTTAAAGTCCATGTAATGCAGGTCAGTGTTACCGTAATGTTTGGTTAACTCTAGCGTGAACTGAAACGCAGTGCTTGGTCAACACTAATGCATTTCTGGGTAAACTTGCCAGAGGGTTAAAGACTCTAGCTTGAGCCCGCAGCCAAAGGTTGGGGTTGTCAGAAGTGGGATTTGAACCCACGCCTCCAGGGGAGACTGCGACCTGAACGCAGCGCCTTAGACCGCTCGGCCATCCTGACGTGACGGCTAAGGGTGAGCAGTGCTGTTGGAGCTGCACCGAATGGCAGATGATCTAGAAGCTAGTGCTTCACCGCTCACAACTCGTCACAGCACATGCCTCGTTGGCGCAGTTAGGCAGCGCGTCAGTCTCATAATCTGAAGGTCGTGAGTTCGAGCCTCACACGGGGCAGGCTGGTGCTTTTGGATACAGGGGAGCGTGTAAATAAAAGAGCTGCTTTCTGTATTCCCTTTTGTGCGTTTGTTCATTTCTTCATATGCAATGTAATTGAAATCCAGTGTTTCTGTGGGACTAATGTTGAACAAAGGCAGTAATAGTATTACTCTCCGATTCATGCAGTATGTGTCAGTGTTGTTACAATGTTTTGTTAAGGCGAATACAATTCTTTCATTCTAATGACATGTCTTGTCAATGCTAATGTAATGTTTTACATGACATTCCTTGAATCTTATGCCATGACACTCCACCCCATGCCCCAAAACCCATGACATTTCATTCCAAGAAATTTCCAAGAATCCTTGCCATGAAATTCTACTGCATCCCCAAAACTTCAGTCCATGACATCACTTCAGTCAAACTCCACGAATCACATTGCATCCCCCACCCCAAAAAACAAAAACACGAATAGCCTTTCATAAACAAGTTCTTCTTCCGGTAAACATCACAACATGGCAGTCCATGGAATTCCGTTGAACTCCATTCTATAAACATGTCCAATTTCATGAAATGTCACGACTTGACATTCCAAGAAAATTGCACGAAAATGCCATCGAATCCCATACATTGCACTAAAGTGTTACTTTAAAGTCCATGTAATGCAGGTCAGTGTTACCGTAATGTTTGGTTAACTCTAGCGTGAACTGAAACGCAGTGCTTGGTCAACACTAATGCATTTCTGGGTAAACTTGCCAGAGGGTTAAAGACTCTAGCTTGAGCCCGCAGCCAAAGGTTGGGGTTGTCAGAAGTGGGATTTGAACCCACGCCTCCAGGGGAGACTGCGACCTGAACGCAGCGCCTTAGACCGCTCGGCCATCCTGACGTGACGGCTAAGGGTGAGCAGTGCTGTTGGAGCTGCACCGAATGGCAGATGATCTAGAAGCTAGTGCTTCACCGCTCACAACTCGTCACAGCACATGCCTCGTTGGCGCAGTTAGGCAGCGCGTCAGTCTCATAATCTGAAGGTCGTGAGTTCGAGCCTCACACGGGGCAGGCTGGTGCTTTTGGATACAGGGGAGCGTGTAAATAAAAGAGCTGCTTTCTGTATTCCCTTTTGTGCGTTTGTTCATTTCTTCATATGCAATGTAATTGAAATCCAGTGTTTCTGTGGGACTAATGTTGAACAAAGGCAGTAATAGTATTACTCTCCGATTCATGCAGTATGTGTCAGTGTTGTTACAATGTTTTGTTAAGGCGAATACAATTCTTTCATTCTAATGACATGTCTTGTCAATGCTAATGTAATGTTTTACATGACATTCCTTGAATCTTATGCCATGACACTCCACCCCATGCCCCAAAACCCATGACATTTCATTCCAAGAAATTTCCAAGAATCCTTGCCATGGAATTCTACTGCATCCCCAAAACTTCAGTCCATGACATCACTTCAGTCAAACTCCACGAATCACATTGCATCCCCCACCCCAAAAAACAAAAACACGAATAGCCTTTCATAAACAAGTTCTTCTTCCGGTAAACATCACAACATGGCAGTCCATGGAATTCCGTTGAACTCCATTCTATAAACATGTCCAATTTCATGAAATGTCACGACTTGACATTCCAAGAAAATTGCACGAAAATGCCATCGAATCCCATACATTGCACTAAAGTGTTACTTTAAAGTCCATGTAATGCAGGTCAGTGTTACCGTAATGTTTGGTTAACTCTAGCGTGAACTGAAACGCAGTGCTTGGTCAACACTAATGCATTTCTGGGTAAACTTGCCAGAGGGTTAAAGACTCTAGCTTGAGCCCGCAGCCAAAGGTTGGGGTTGTCAGAAGTGGGATTTGAACCCACGCCTCCAGGGGAGACTGCGACCTGAACGCAGCGCCTTAGACCGCTCGGCCATCCTGACGTGACGGCTAAGGGTGAGCAGTGCTGTTGGAGCTGCACCGAATGGCAGATGATCTAGAAGCTAGTGCTTCACCGCTCACAACTCGTCACAGCACATGCCTCGTTGGCGCAGTTAGGCAGCGCGTCAGTCTCATAATCTGAAGGTCGTGAGTTCGAGCCTCACACGGGGCAGGCTGGTGCTTTTGGATACAGGGGAGCGTGTAAATAAAAGAGCTGCTTTCTGTATTCCCTTTTGTGCGTTTGTTCATTTCTTCATATGCAATGTAATTGAAATCCAGTGTTTCTGTGGGACTAATGTTGAACAAAGGCAGTAATAGTATTACTCTCCGATTCATGCAGTATGTGTCAGTGTTGTTACAATGTTTTGTTAAGGCGAATACAATTCTTTCATTCTAATGACATGTCTTGTCAATGCTAATGTAATGTTTTACATGACATTCCTTGAATCTTATGCCATGACACTCCACCCCATGCCCCAAAACCCATGACATTTCATTCCAAGAAATTTCCAAGAATCCTTGCCATGAAATTCTACTGCATCCCCAAAACTTCAGTCCATGACATCACTTCAGTCAAACTCCACGAATCACATTGCATCCCCCACCCCAAAAAACAAAAACACGAATAGCCTTTCATAAACAAGTTCTTCTTCCGGTAAACATCACAACATGGCAGTCCATGGAATTCCGTTGAACTCCATTCTATAAACATGTCCAATTTCATGAAATGTCACGACTTGACATTCCAAGAAAATTGCACGAAAATGCCATCGAATCCCATACATTGCACTAAAGTGTTACTTTAAAGTCCATGTAATGCAGGTCAGTGTTACCGTAATGTTTGGTTAACTCTAGCGTGAACTGAAACGCAGTGCTTGGTCAACACTAATGCATTTCTGGGTAAACTTGCCAGAGGGTTAAAGACTCTAGCTTGAGCCCGCAGCCAAAGGTTGGGGTTGTCAGAAGTGGGATTTGAACCCACGCCTCCAGGGGAGACTGCGACCTGAACGCAGCGCCTTAGACCGCTCGGCCATCCTGACGTGACGGCTAAGGGTGAGCAGTGCTGTTGGAGCTGCACCGAATGGCAGATGATCTAGAAGCTAGTGCTTCACCGCTCACAATTCGTCACAGCACATGCCTCGTTGGCGCAGTTAGGCAGCGCGTCAGTCTCATAATCTGAAGGTCGTGAGTTCGAGCCTCACACGGGGCAGGCTGGTGCTTTTGGATACAGGGGAGCGTGTAAATAAAAGAGCTGCTTTCTGTATTCCCTTTTGTGCGTTTGTTCATTTCTTCATATGCAATGTAATTGAAATCCAGTGTTTCTGTGGGACTAATGTTGAACAAAGGCAGTAATAGTATTACTCTCCGATTCATTGAATTATGTGTCAGTGTTGTTACAATGTTTTGTTAAGGCGAATACAATTCTTTCATTCTAATGACATGTCTTGTCAATGCTAATGTAATGTTTTACATGACATTCCTTGAATCTTATGCCATGACACTCCACCCCATGCCCCAAAACCCATGACATTTCATTCCAAGAAATTTCCAAGAATCCTTGCCATGAAATTCTACTGCATCCCCAAAACTTCAGTCCATGACATCACTTCAGTCAAACTCCACGAATCACATTGCATCCCCCACCCCAAAAAACAAAAACACGAATAGCCTTTCATAAACAAGTTCTTCTTCCGGTAAACATCACAACATGGCAGTCCATGGAATTCCGTTGAACTCCATTCTATAAACATGTCCAATTTCATGAAATGTCACGACTTGACATTCCAAGAAAATTGCACGAAAATGCCATCGAATCCCATACATTGCACTAAAGTGTTACTTTAAAGTCCATGTAATGCAGGTCAGTGTTACCGTAATGTTTGGTTAACTCTAGCGTGAACTGAAACGCAGTGCTTGGTCAACACTAATGCATTTCTGGGTAAACTTGCCAGAGGGTTAAAGACTCTAGCTTGAGCCCGCAGCCAAAGGTTGGGGTTGTCAGAAGTGGGATTTGAACCCACGCCTCCAGGGGAGACTGCGACCTGAACGCAGCGCCTTAGACCGCTCGGCCATCCTGACGTGACGGCTAAGGGTGAGCAGTGCTGTTGGAGCTGCACCGAATGGCAGATGATCTAGAAGCTAGTGCTTCACCGCTCACAATTCGTCACAGCACATGCCTCGTTGGCGCAGTTAGGCAGCGCGTCAGTCTCATAATCTGAAGGTCGTGAGTTCGAGCCTCACACGGGGCAGGCTGGTGCTTTTGGATACAGGGGAGCGTGTAAATAAAAGAGCTGCTTTCTGTATTCCCTTTTGTGCGTTTGTTCATTTCTTCATATGCAATGTAATTGAAATCCAGTGTTTCTGTGGGACTAATGTTGAACAAAGGCAGTAATAGTATTACTCTCCGATTCATTGAATTATGTGTCAGTGTTGTTACAATGTTTTGTTAAGGCGAATACAATTCTTTCATTCTAATGACATGTCTTGTCAATGCTAATGTAATGTTTTACATGACATTCCTTGAATCTTATGCCATGACACTCCACCCCATGCCCCAAAACCCATGACATTTCATTCCAAGAAATTTCCAAGAATCCTTGCCATGAAATTCTACTGCATCCCCAAAACTTCAGTCCATGACATCACTTCAGTCAAACTCCACGAATCACATTGCATCCCCCACCCCAAAAAACAAAAACACGAATAGCCTTTCATAAACAAGTTCTTCTTCCGGTAAACATCACAACATGGCAGTCCATGGAATTCCGTTGAACTCCATTCTATAAACATGTCCAATTTCATGAAATGTCACGACTTGACATTCCAAGAAAATTGCACGAAAATGCCATCGAATCCCATACATTGCACTAAAGTGTTACTTTAAAGTCCATGTAATGCAGGTCAGTGTTACCGTAATGTTTGGTTAACTCTAGCGTGAACTGAAACGCAGTGCTTGGTCAACACTAATACATTTCTGGGTAAACTTGCCAGAGGGTTAAAGACTCTAGCTTGAGCCCGCAGCCAAAGGTTGGGTTTGTCAGAAGTGGGATTCGAACCCACGCCTCCAGGGGAGACTGCGACCTGAACGCAGCGCCTTAGACCGCTCGGCCATCCTGACTTGACGGCTAAGGGTGAGCAGTGCGGTTGGAGCTGCACCGAATGGCAGATGATCTAGAAGCTAGTGCTTCACCGCTCACAACTCGTCACAGCACATGCCTCGTTGGCGCAGTTAGGCAGCGCGTCAGTCTCATAATCTGAAGGTCGTGAGTTCGAGCCTCACACGGGGCAGGCTGGTGCTTTTGGATACAGGGGAGCGTGTAAATAAAAGAGCTGCTTTCTGTATTCCCTTTTGTGCGTTTGTTCATTTCTTCATATGCAATGTAATTGAAATCCAGTGTTTCTGTGGGACTAATGTTGAACAAAGGCAGTAATAGTATTACTCTCCGATTCATTGAATTATGTGTCAGTGTTGTTACAATGTTTTGTTAAGGCGAATACAATTCTTTCATTCTAATGACATGTCTTGTCAATGCTAATGTAATGTTTTACATGACATTCCTTGAATCTTATGCCATGACACTCCACCCCATGCCCCAAAACCCATGACATTTCATTCCAAGAAATTTCCAAGAATCCTTGCCATGAAATTCTACTGCATCCCCAAAACTTCAGTCCATGACATCACTTCAGTCAAACTCCACGAATCACATTGCATCCCCCACCCCAAAAAACAAAAACACGAATAGCCTTTCATAAACAAGTTCTTCTTCCGGTAAACATCACAACATGGCAGTCCATGGAATTCCGTTGAACTCCATTCTATAAACATGTCCAATTTCATGAAATGTCACGACTTGACATTCCAAGAAAATTGCACGAAAATGCCATCGAATCCCATACATTGCACTAAAGTGTTACTTTAAAGTCCATGTAATGCAGGTCAGTGTTACCGTAATGTTTGGTTAACTCTAGCGTGAACTGAAACGCAGTGCTTGGTCAACACTAATGCATTTCTGGGTAAACTTGCCAGAGGGTTAAAGACTCTAGCTTGAGCCCGCAGCCAAAGGTTGGGGTTGTCAGAAGTGGGATTCGAACCCACGCCTCCAGGGGAGACTGCGACCTGAACGCAGCGCCTTAGACCGCTCGGCCATCCTGACGTGACGGCTAAGGGTGAGCAGTGCTGTTAGAGCTGCACCGAATGGCAGATGATCTAGAAGCTAGTGCTTCACCGCTCACAATTCGTCACAGCACATGCCTCGTTGGCGCAGTTAGGCAGCGCGTCAGTCTCATAATCTGAAGGTCGTGAGTTCGAGCCTCACACGGGGCAGGCTGGTGCTTTTGGATACAGGGGAGCGTGTAAATAAAAGAGCTGCTTTCTGTATTCCCTTTTGTGCGTTTGTTCATTTCTTCATATGCAATGTAATTGAAATCCAGTGTTTCTGTGGGACTAATGTTGAACAAAGGCAGTAATAGTATTACTCTCCGATTCATTGAATTATGTGTCAGTGTTGTTACAATGTTTTGTTAAGGCGAATACAATTCTTTCATTCTAATGACATGTCTTGTCAATGCTAATGTAATGTTTTACATGACATTCCTTGAATCTTATGCCATGACACTCCACCCCATGCCCCAAAACCCATGACATTTCATTCCAAGAAATTTCCAAGAATCCTTGCCATGAAATTCTACTGCATCCCCAAAACTTCAGTCCATGACATCACTTCAGTCAAACTCCACGAATCACATTGCATCCCCCACCCCAAAAAACAAAAACACGAATAGCCTTTCATAAACAAGTTCTTCTTCCGGTAAACATCACAACATGGCAGTCCATGGAATTCCGTTGAACTCCATTCTATAAACATGTCCAATTTCATGAAATGTCACGACTTGACATTCCAAGAAAATTGCACGAAAATGCCATCGAATCCCATACATTGCACTAAAGTGTTACTTTAAAGTCCATGTAATGCAGGTCAGTGTTACCGTAATGTTTGGTTAACTCTAGCGTGAACTGAAACGCAGTGCTTGGTCAACACTAATGCATTTCTGGGTAAACTTGCCAGAGGGTTAAAGACTCTAGCTTGAGCCCGCAGCCAAAGGTTGGGGTTGTCAGAAGTGGGATTTGAACCCACGCCTCCAGGGGAGACTGCGACCTGAACGCAGCGCCTTAGACCGCTCGGCCATCCTGACGTGACGGCTAAGGGTGAGCAGTGCTGTTGGAGCTGCACCGAATGGCAGATGATCTAGAAGCTAGTGCTTCACCGCTCACAACTCGTCACAGCACATGCCTCGTTGGCGCAGTTAGGCAGCGCGTCAGTCTCATAATCTGAAGGTCGTGAGTTCGAGCCTCACACGGGGCAGGCTGGTGCTTTTGGATACAGGGGAGCGTGTAAATAAAAGAGCTGCTTTCTGTATTCCCTTTTGTGCGTTTGTTCATTTCTTCATATGCAATGTAATTGAAATCCAGTGTTTCTGTGGGACTAATGTTGAACAAAGGCAGTAATAGTATTACTCTCCGATTCATGCAGTATGTGTCAGTGTTGTTACAATGTTTTGTTAAGGCGAATACAATTCTTTCATTCTAATGACATGTCTTGTCAATGCTAATGTAATGTTTTACATGACATTCCTTGAATCTTATGCCATGACACTCCACCCCATGCCCCAAAACCCATGACATTTCATTCCAAGAAATTTCCAAGAATCCTTGCCATGGAATTCTACTGCATCCCCAAAACTTCAGTCCATGACATCACTTCAGTCAAACTCCACGAATCACATTGCATCCCCCACCCCAAAAAACAAAAACACGAATAGCCTTTCATAAACAAGTTCTTCTTCCGGTAAACATCACAACATGGCAGTCCATGGAATTCCGTTGAACTCCATTCTATAAACATGTCCAATTTCATGAAATGTCACGACTTGACATTCCAAGAAAATTGCACGAAAATGCCATCGAATCCCATACATTGCACTAAAGTGTTACTTTAAAGTCCATGTAATGCAGGTCAGTGTTACCGTAATGTTTGGTTAACTCTAGCGTGAACTGAAACGCAGTGCTTGGTCAACACTAATGCATTTCTGGGTAAACTTGCCAGAGGGTTAAAGACTCTAGCTTGAGCCCGCAGCCAAAGGTTGGGGTTGTCAGAAGTGGGATTTGAACCCACGCCTCCAGGGGAGACTGCGACCTGAACGCAGCGCCTTAGACCGCTCGGCCATCCTGACGTGACGGCTAAGGGTGAGCAGTGCTGTTGGAGCTGCACCGAATGGCAGATGATCTAGAAGCTAGTGCTTCACCGCTCACAACTCGTCACAGCACATGCCTCGTTGGCGCAGTTAGGCAGCGCGTCAGTCTCATAATCTGAAGGTCGTGAGTTCGAGCCTCACACGGGGCAGGCTGGTGCTTTTGGATACAGGGGAGCGTGTAAATAAAAGAGCTGCTTTCTGTATTCCCTTTTGTGCGTTTGTTCATTTCTTCATATGCAATGTAATTGAAATCCAGTGTTTCTGTGGGACTAATGTTGAACAAAGGCAGTAATAGTATTACTCTCCGATTCATGCAGTATGTGTCAGTGTTGTTACAATGTTTTGTTAAGGCGAATACAATTCTTTCATTCTAATGACATGTCTTGTCAATGCTAATGTAATGTTTTACATGACATTCCTTGAATCTTATGCCATGACACTCCACCCCATGCCCCAAAACCCATGACATTTCATTCCAAGAAATTTCCAAGAATCCTTGCCATGAAATTCTACTGCATCCCCAAAACTTCAGTCCATGACATCACTTCAGTCAAACTCCACGAATCACATTGCATCCCCCACCCCAAAAAACAAAAACACGAATAGCCTTTCATAAACAAGTTCTTCTTCCGGTAAACATCACAACATGGCAGTCCATGGAATTCCGTTGAACTCCATTCTATAAACATGTCCAATTTCATGAAATGTCACGACTTGACATTCCAAGAAAATTGCACGAAAATGCCATCGAATCCCATACATTGCACTAAAGTGTTACTTTAAAGTCCATGTAATGCAGGTCAGTGTTACCGTAATGTTTGGTTAACTCTAGCGTGAACTGAAACGCAGTGCTTGGTCAACACTAATGCATTTCTGGGTAAACTTGCCAGAGGGTTAAAGACTCTAGCTTGAGCCCGCAGCCAAAGGTTGGGGTTGTCAGAAGTGGGATTTGAACCCACGCCTCCAGGGGAGACTGCGACCTGAACGCAGCGCCTTAGACCGCTCGGCCATCCTGACGTGACGGCTAAGGGTGAGCAGTGCTGTTGGAGCTGCACCGAATGGCAGATGATCTAGAAGCTAGTGCTTCACCGCTCACAACTCGTCACAGCACATGCCTCGTTGGCGCAGTTAGGCAGCGCGTCAGTCTCATAATCTGAAGGTCGTGAGTTCGAGCCTCACACGGGGCAGGCTGGTGCTTTTGGATACAGGGGAGCGTGTAAATAAAAGAGCTGCTTTCTGTATTCCCTTTTGTGCGTTTGTTCATTTCTTCATATGCAATGTAATTGAAATCCAGTGTTTCTGTGGGACTAATGTTGAACAAAGGCAGTAATAGTATTACTCTCCGATTCATGCAGTATGTGTCAGTGTTGTTACAATGTTTTGTTAAGGCGAATACAATTCTTTCATTCTAATGACATGTCTTGTCAATGCTAATGTAATGTTTTACATGACATTCCTTGAATCTTATGCCATGACACTCCACCCCATGCCCCAAAACCCATGACATTTCATTCCAAGAAATTTCCAAGAATCCTTGCCATGGAATTCTACTGCATCCCCAAAACTTCAGTCCATGACATCACTTCAGTCAAACTCCACGAATCACATTGCATCCCCCACCCCAAAAAAACAAAAACACGAATAGCCTTTCATAAACAAGTTCTTCTTCCGGTAAACATCACAACATGGCAGTCCATGGAATTCCGTTGAACTCCATTCTATAAACATGTCCAATTTCATGAAATGTCACGACTTGACATTCCAAGAAAATTGCACGAAAATGCCATCGAATCCCATACATTGCACTAAAGTGTTACTTTAAAGTCCATGTAATGCAGGTCAGTGTTACCGTAATGTTTGGTTAACTCTAGCGTGAACTGAAACGCAGTGCTTGGTCAACACTAATGCATTTCTGGGTAAACTTGCCAGAGGGTTAAAGACTCTAGCTTGAGCCCGCAGCCAAAGGTTGGGGTTGTCAGAAGTGGGATTTGAACCCACGCCTCCAGGGGAGACTGCGACCTGAACGCAGCGCCTTAGACCGCTCGGCCATCCTGACGTGACGGCTAAGGGTGAGCAGTGCTGTTGGAGCTGCACCGAATGGCAGATGATCTAGAAGCTAGTGCTTCACCGCTCACAACTCGTCACAGCACATGCCTCGTTGGCGCAGTTAGGCAGCGCGTCAGTCTCATAATCTGAAGGTCGTGAGTTCGAGCCTCACACGGGGCAGGCTGGTGCTTTTGGATACAGGGGAGCGTGTAAATAAAAGAGCTGCTTTCTGTATTCCCTTTTGTGCGTTTGTTCATTTCTTCATATGCAATGTAATTGAAATCCAGTGTTTCTGTGGGACTAATGTTGAACAAAGGCAGTAATAGTATTACTCTCCGATTCATGCAGTATGTGTCAGTGTTGTTACAATGTTTTGTTAAGGCGAATACAATTCTTTCATTCTAATGACATGTCTTGTCAATGCTAATGTAATGTTTTACATGACATTCCTTGAATCTTATGCCATGACACTCCACCCCATGCCCCAAAACCCATGACATTTCATTCCAAGAAATTTCCAAGAATCCTTGCCATGAAATTCTACTGCATCCCCAAAACTTCAGTCCATGACATCACTTCAGTCAAACTCCACGAATCACATTGCATCCCCCACCCCAAAAAACAAAAACACGAATAGCCTTTCATAAACAAGTTCTTCTTCCGGTAAACATCACAACATGGCAGTCCATGGAATTCCGTTGAACTCCATTCTATAAACATGTCCAATTTCATGAAATGTCACGACTTGACATTCCAAGAAAATTGCACGAAAATGCCATCGAATCCCATACATTGCACTAAAGTGTTACTTTAAAGTCCATGTAATGCAGGTCAGTGTTACCGTAATGTTTGGTTAACTCTAGCGTGAACTGAAACGCAGTGCTTGGTCAACACTAATGCATTTCTGGGTAAACTTGCCAGAGGGTTAAAGACTCTAGCTTGAGCCCGCAGCCAAAGGTTGGGGTTGTCAGAAGTGGGATTTGAACCCACGCCTCCAGGGGAGACTGCGACCTGAACGCAGCGCCTTAGACCGCTCGGCCATCCTGACTTGACGGCTAAGGGTGAGCAGTGCTGTTGGAGCTGCACCGAATGGCAGATGATCTAGAAGCTAGTGCTTCACCGCTCACAACTCGTCACAGCACATGCCTCGTTGGCGCAGTTAGGCAGCGCGTCAGTCTCATAATCTGAAGGTCGTGAGTTCGAGCCTCACACGGGGCAGGCTGGTGCTTTTGGATACAGGGGAGCGTGTAAATAAAAGAGCTGCTTTCTGTATTCCCTTTTGTGCGTTTGTTCATTTCTTCATATGCAATGTAATTGAAATCCAGTGTTTCTGTGGGACTAATGTTGAACAAAGGCAGTAATAGTATTACTCTCCGATTCATGCAGTATGTGTCAGTGTTGTTACAATGTTTTGTTAAGGCGAATACAATTCTTTCATTCTAATGACATGTCTTGTCAATGCTAATGTAATGTTTTACATGACATTCCTTGAATCTTATGCCATGACACTCCACCCCATGCCCCAAAACCCATGACATTTCATTCCAAGAAATTTCCAAGAATCCTTGCCATGAAATTCTACTGCATCCCCAAAACTTCAGTCCATGACATCACTTCAGTCAAACTCCACGAATCACATTGCATCCCCCACCCCAAAAAACAAAAACACGAATAGCCTTTCATAAACAAGTTCTTCTTCCGGTAAACATCACAACATGGCAGTCCATGGAATTCCGTTGAACTCCATTCTATAAACATGTCCAATTTCATGAAATGTCACGACTTGACATTCCAAGAAAATTGCACGAAAATGCCATCGAATCCCATACATTGCACTAAAGTGTTACTTTAAAGTCCATGTAATGCAGGTCAGTGTTACCGTAATGTTTGGTTAACTCTAGCGTGAACTGAAACGCAGTGCTTGGTCAACACTAATGCATTTCTGGGTAAACTTGCCAGAGGGTTAAAGACTCTAGCTTGAGCCCGCAGCCAAAGGTTGGGGTTGTCAGAAGTGGGATTTGAACCCACGCCTCCAGGGGAGACTGCGACCTGAACGCAGCGCCTTAGACCGCTCGGCCATCCTGACGTGACGGCTAAGGGTGAGCAGTGCTGTTGGAGCTGCACCGAATGGCAGATGATCTAGAAGCTAGTGCTTCACCGCTCACAACTCGTCACAGCACATGCCTCGTTGGCGCAGTTAGGCAGCGCGTCAGTCTCATAATCTGAAGGTCGTGAGTTCGAGCCTCACACGGGGCAGGCTGGTGCTTTTGGATACAGGGGAGCGTGTAAATAAAAGAGCTGCTTTCTGTATTCCCTTTTGTGCGTTTGTTCATTTCTTCATATGCAATGTAATTGAAATCCAGTGTTTCTGTGGGACTAATGTTGAACAAAGGCAGTAATAGTATTACTCTCCGATTCATGCAGTATGTGTCAGTGTTGTTACAATGTTTTGTTAAGGCGAATACAATTCTTTCATTCTAATGACATGTCTTGTCAATGCTAATGTAATGTTTTACATGACATTCCTTGAATCTTATGCCATGACACTCCACCCCATGCCCCAAAACCCATGACATTTCATTCCAAGAAATTTCCAAGAATCCTTGCCATGGAATTCTACTGCATCCCCAAAACTTCAGTCCATGACATCACTTCAGTCAAACTCCACGAATCACATTGCATCCCCCACCCCAAAAAACAAAAACACGAATAGCCTTTCATAAACAAGTTCTTCTTCCGGTAAACATCACAACATGGCAGTCCATGGAATTCCGTTGAACTCCATTCTATAAACATGTCCAATTTCATGAAATGTCACGACTTGACATTCCAAGAAAATTGCACGAAAATGCCATCGAATCCCATACATTGCACTAAAGTGTTACTTTAAAGTCCATGTAATGCAGGTCAGTGTTACCGTAATGTTTGGTTAACTCTAGCGTGAACTGAAACGCAGTGCTTGGTCAACACTAATGCATTTCTGGGTAAACTTGCCAGAGGGTTAAAGACTCTAGCTTGAGCCCGCAGCCAAAGGTTGGGGTTGTCAGAAGTGGGATTTGAACCCACGCCTCCAGGGGAGACTGCGACCTGAACGCAGCGCCTTAGACCGCTCGGCCATCCTGACGTGACGGCTAAGGGTGAGCAGTGCTGTTGGAGCTGCACCGAATGGCAGATGATCTAGAAGCTAGTGCTTCACCGCTCACAACTCGTCACAGCACATGCCTCGTTGGCGCAGTTAGGCAGCGCGTCAGTCTCATAATCTGAAGGTCGTGAGTTCGAGCCTCACACGGGGCAGGCTGGTGCTTTTGGATACAGGGGAGCGTGTAAATAAAAGAGCTGCTTTCTGTATTCCCTTTTGTGCGTTTGTTCATTTCTTCATATGCAATGTAATTGAAATCCAGTGTTTCTGTGGGACTAATGTTGAACAAAGGCAGTAATAGTATTACTCTCCGATTCATGCAGTATGTGTCAGTGTTGTTACAATGTTTTGTTAAGGCGAATACAATTCTTTCATTCTAATGACATGTCTTGTCAATGCTAATGTAATGTTTTACATGACATTCCTTGAATCTTATGCCATGACACTCCACCCCATGCCCCAAAACCCATGACATTTCATTCCAAGAAATTTCCAAGAATCCTTGCCATGAAATTCTACTGCATCCCCAAAACTTCAGTCCATGACATCACTTCAGTCAAACTCCACGAATCACATTGCATCCCCCACCCCAAAAAACAAAAACACGAATAGCCTTTCATAAACAAGTTCTTCTTCCGGTAAACATCACAACATGGCAGTCCATGGAATTCCGTTGAACTCCATTCTATAAACATGTCCAATTTCATGAAATGTCACGACTTGACATTCCAAGAAAATTGCACGAAAATGCCATCGAATCCCATACATTGCACTAAAGTGTTACTTTAAAGTCCATGTAATGCAGGTCAGTGTTACCGTAATGTTTGGTTAACTCTAGCGTGAACTGAAACGCAGTGCTTGGTCAACACTAATGCATTTCTGGGTAAACTTGCCAGAGGGTTAAAGACTCTAGCTTGAGCCCGCAGCCAAAGGTTGGGGTTGTCAGAAGTGGGATTTGAACCCACGCCTCCAGGGGAGACTGCGACCTGAACGCAGCGCCTTAGACCGCTCGGCCATCCTGACGTGACGGCTAAGGGTGAGCAGTGCTGTTGGAGCTGCACCGAATGGCAGATGATCTAGAAGCTAGTGCTTCACCGCTCACAATTCGTCACAGCACATGCCTCGTTGGCGCAGTTAGGCAGCGCGTCAGTCTCATAATCTGAAGGTCGTGAGTTCGAGCCTCACACGGGGCAGGCTGGTGCTTTTGGATACAGGGGAGCGTGTAAATAAAAGAGCTGCTTTCTGTATTCCCTTTTGTGCGTTTGTTCATTTCTTCATATGCAATGTAATTGAAATCCAGTGTTTCTGTGGGACTAATGTTGAACAAAGGCAGTAATAGTATTACTCTCCGATTCATTGAATTATGTGTCAGTGTTGTTACAATGTTTTGTTAAGGCGAATACAATTCTTTCATTCTAATGACATGTCTTGTCAATGCTAATGTAATGTTTTACATGACATTCCTTGAATCTTATGCCATGACACTCCACCCCATGCCCCAAAACCCATGACATTTCATTCCAAGAAATTTCCAAGAATCCTTGCCATGAAATTCTACTGCATCCCCAAAACTTCAGTCCATGACATCACTTCAGTCAAACTCCACGAATCACATTGCATCCCCCACCCCAAAAAACAAAAACACGAATAGCCTTTCATAAACAAGTTCTTCTTCCGGTAAACATCACAACATGGCAGTCCATGGAATTCCGTTGAACTCCATTCTATAAACATGTCCAATTTCATGAAATGTCACGACTTGACATTCCAAGAAAATTGCACGAAAATGCCATCGAATCCCATACATTGCACTAAAGTGTTACTTTAAAGTCCATGTAATGCAGGTCAGTGTTACCGTAATGTTTGGTTAACTCTAGCGTGAACTGAAACGCAGTGCTTGGTCAACACTAATGCATTTCTGGGTAAACTTGCCAGAGGGTTAAAGACTCTAGCTTGAGCCCGCAGCCAAAGGTTGGGTTTGTCAGAAGTGGGAATCGAACCCACGCCTCCAGGGGAGACTGCGACCTGAACGCAGCGCCTTAGACCGCTCGGCCATCCTGACGTGACGGCTAAGGGTGAGCAGTGCTGTTGGAGCTGCACCGAATGGCAGATGATCTAGAAGCTAGTGCTTCACCGCTCACAATTCGTCACAGCACATGCCTCGTTGGCGCAGTTAGGCAGCGCGTCAGTCTCATAATCTGAAGGTCGTGAGTTCGAGCCTCACACGGGGCAGGCTGGTGCTTTTGGATACAGGGGAGCGTGTAAATAAAAGAGCTGCTTTCTGTATTCCCTTTTGTGCGTTTGTTCATTTCTTCATATGCAATGTAATTGAAATCCAGTGTTTCTGTGGGACTAATGTTGAACAAAGGCAGTAATAGTATTACTCTCCGATTCATGCAGTATGTGTCAGTGTTGTTACAATGTTTTGTTAAGGCGAATACAATTCTTTCATTCTAATGACATGTCTTGTCAATGCTAATGTAATGTTTTACATGACATTCCTTGAATCTTATGCCATGACACTCCCCCCCATGCCCCAAAACCCATGACATTTCATTCCAAGAAATTTCCAAGAATCCTTGCCATGGAATTCTACTGCATCCCCAAAACTTCAGTCCATGACATCACTTCAGTCAAACTCCACGAATCACATTGCATCCCCCACCCCAAAAAACAAAAACACGAATAGCCTTTCATAAACAAGTTCTTCTTCCGGTAAACATCACAACATGGCAGTCCATGGAATTCCGTTGAACTCCATTCTATAAACATGTCCAATTTCATGAAATGTCACGACTTGACATTCCAAGAAAATTGCACGAAAATGCCATCGAATCCCATACATTGCACTAAAGTGTTACTTTAAAGTCCATGTAATGCAGGTCAGTGTTACCGTAATGTTTGGTTAACTCTAGCGTGAACTGAAACGCAGTGCTTGGTCAACACTAATGCATTTCTGGGTAAACTTGCCAGAGGGTTAAAGACTCTAGCTTGAGCCCGCAGCCAAAGGTTGGGGTTGTCAGAAGTGGGATTTGAACCCACGCCTCCAGGGGAGACTGCGACCTGAACGCAGCGCCTTAGACCGCTCGGCCATCCTGACGTGACGGCTAAGGGTGAGCAGTGCTGTTGGAGCTGCACCGAATGGCAGATGATCTAGAAGCTAGTGCTTCACCGCTCACAACTCGTCACAGCACATGCCTCGTTGGCGCAGTTAGGCACCGCGTCAGTCTCATAATCTGAAGGTCGTGAGTTCGAGCCTCACACGGGGCAGGCTGGTGCTTTTGGATACAGGGGAGCGTGTAAATAAAAGAGCTGCTTTCTGTATTCCCTTTTGTGCGTTTGTTCATTTCTTCATATGCAATGTAATTGAAATCCAGTGTTTCTGTGGGACTAATGTTGAACAAAGGCAGTAATAGTATTACTCTCCGATTCATGCAGTATGTGTCAGTGTTGTTACAATGTTTTGTTAAGGCGAATACAATTCTTTCATTCTAATGACATGTCTTGTCAATGCTAATGTAATGTTTTACATGACATTCCTTGAATCTTATGCCATGACACTCCACCCCATGCCCCAAAACCCATGACATTTCATTCCAAGAAATTTCCAAGAATCCTTGCCATGGAATTCTACTGCATCCCCAAAACTTCAGTCCATGACATCACTTCAGTCAAACTCCACGAATCACATTGCATCCCCCACCCCAAAAAACAAAAACACGAATAGCCTTTCATAAACAAGTTCTTCTTCCGGTAAACATCACAACATGGCAGTCCATGGAATTCCGTTGAACTCCATTCTATAAACATGTCCAATTTCATGAAATGTCACGACTTGACATTCCAAGAAAATTGCACGAAAATGCCATCGAATCCCATACATTGCACTAAAGTGTTACTTTAAAGTCCATGTAATGCAGGTCAGTGTTACCGTAATGTTTGGTTAACTCTAGCGTGAACTGAAACGCAGTGCTTGGTCAACACTAATGCATTTCTGGGTAAACTTGCCAGAGGGTTAAAGACTCTAGCTTGAGCCCGCAGCCAAAGGTTGGGGTTGTCAGAAGTGGGATTTGAACCCACGCCTCCAGGGGAGACTGCGACCTGAACGCAGCGCCTTAGACCGCTCGGCCATCCTGACGTGACGGCTAAGGGTGAGCAGTGCTGTTGGAGCTGCACCGAATGGCAGATGATCTAGAAGCTAGTGCTTCACCGCTCACAACTCGTCACAGCACATGCCTCGTTGGCGCAGTTAGGCAGCGCGTCAGTCTCATAATCTGAAGGTCGTGAGTTCGAGCCTCACACGGGGCAGGCTGGTGCTTTTGGATACAGGGGAGCGTGTAAATAAAAGAGCTGCTTTCTGTATTCCCTTTTGTGCGTTTGTTCATTTCTTCATATGCAATGTAATTGAAATCCAGTGTTTCTGTGGGACTAATGTTGAACAAAGGCAGTAATAGTATTACTCTCCGATTCATGCAGTATGTGTCAGTGTTGTTACAATGTTTTGTTAAGGCGAATACAATTCTTTCATTCTAATGACATGTCTTGTCAATGCTAATGTAATGTTTTACATGACATTCCTTGAATCTTATGCCATGACACTCCACCCCATGCCCCAAAACCCATGACATTTCATTCCAAGAAATTTCCAAGAATCCTTGCCATGAAATTCTACTGCATCCCCAAAACTTCAGTCCATGACATCACTTCAGTCAAACTCCACGAATCACATTGCATCCCCCACCCCAAAAAACAAAAACACGAATAGCCTTTCATAAACAAGTTCTTCTTCCGGTAAACATCACAACATGGCAGTCCATGGAATTCCGTTGAACTCCATTCTATAAACATGTCCAATTTCATGAAATGTCACGACTTGACATTCCAAGAAAATTGCACGAAAATGCCATCGAATCCCATACATTGCACTAAAGTGTTACTTTAAAGTCCATGTAATGCAGGTCAGTGTTACCATAATGTTTGGTTAACTCTAGCGTGAACTGAAACGCAGTGCTTGGTCAACACTAATGCATTTCTGGGTAAACTTGCCAGAGGGTTAAAGACTCTAGCTTGAGCCCGCAGCCAAAGGTTGGGGTTGTCAGAAGTGGGATTCGAACCCACGCCTCCAGGGGAGACTGCGACCTGAACGCAGCGCCTTAGACCGCTCGGCCCTCCTGACGTGACGGCTAAGGGTGAGCAGTGCTGTTGGAGCTGCACCGAATGGCAGATGATCTAGAAGCTAGTGCTTCACCGCTCACAACTCGTCACAGCACATGCCTCGTTGGCGCAGTTAGGCAGCGCGTCAGTCTCATAATCTGAAGGTCGTGAGTTCGAGCCTCACACGGGGCAGGCTGGTGCTTTTGGATACAGGGGAGCGTGTAAATAAAAGAGCTGCTTTCTGTATTCCCTTTTGTGCGTTTGTTCATTTCTTCATATGCAATGTAATTGAAATCCAGTGTTTCTGTGGGACTAATGTTGAACAAAGGCAGTAATAGTATTACTCTCCGATTCATTGAATTATGTGTCAGTGTTGTTACAATGTTTTGTTAAGGCGAATACAATTCTTTCATTCTAATGACATGTCTTGTCAATGCTAATGTAATGTTTTACATGACATTCCTTGAATCTTATGCCATGACACTCCACCCCATGCCCCAAAACCCATGACATTTCATTCCAAGAAATTTCCAAGAATCCTTGCCATGAAATTCTACTGCATCCCCAAAACTTCAGTCCATGACATCACTTCAGTCAAACTCCACGAATCACATTGCATCCCCCACCCCAAAAAACAAAAACACGAATAGCCTTTCATAAACAAGTTCTTCTTCCGGTAAACATCACAACATGGCAGTCCATGGAATTCCGTTGAACTCCATTCTATAAACATGTCCAATTTCATGAAATGTCACGACTTGACATTCCAAGAAAATTGCACGAAAATGCCATCGAATCCCATACATTGCACTAAAGTGTTACTTTAAAGTCCATGTAATGCAGGTCAGTGTTACCGTAATGTTTGGTTAACTCTAGCGTGAACTGAAACGCAGTGCTTGGTCAACACTAATGCATTTCTGGGTAAACTTGCCAGAGGGTTAAAGACTCTAGCTTGAGCCCGCAGCCAAAGGTTGGGGTTGTCAGAAGTGGGATTCGAACCCACGCCTCCAGGGGAGACTGCGACCTGAACGCAGCGCCTTAGACCGCTCGGCCATCCTGACGTGACGGCTAAGGGTGAGCAGTGCGGTTGGACCTGCACCGAATGGCAGATGATCTAGAAGCTAGTGCTTCACCGCTCACAACTCGTCACAGCACATGCCTCGTTGGCGCAGTTAGGCAGCGCGTCAGTCTCATAATCTGAAGGTCGTGAGTTCGAGCCTCACACGGGGCAGGCTGGTGCTTTTGGATACAGGGGAGCGTGTAAATAAAAGAGCTGCTTTCTGTATTCCCTTTTGTGCGTTTGTTCATTTCTTCATATGCAATGTAATTGAAATCCAGTGTTTCTGTGGGACTAATGTTGAACAAAGGCAGTAATAGTATTACTCTCCGATTCATTGAATTATGTGTCAGTGTTGTTACAATGTTTTGTTAAGGCGAATACAATTCTTTCATTCTAATGACATGTCTTGTCAATGCTAATGTAATGTTTTACATGACATTCCTTGAATCTTATGCCATGACACTCCACCCCATGCCCCAAAACCCATGACATTTCATTCCAAGAAATTTCCAAGAATCCTTGCCATGAAATTCTACTGCATCCCCAAAACTTCAGTCCATGACATCACTTCAGTCAAACTCCACGAATCACATTGCATCCCCCACCCCAAAAAACAAAAACACGAATAGCCTTTCATAAACAAGTTCTTCTTCCGGTAAACATCACAACATGGCAGTCCATGGAATTCCGTTGAACTCCATTCTATAAACATGTCCAATTTCATGAAATGTCACGACTTGACATTCCAAGAAAATTGCACGAAAATGCCATCGAATCCCATACATTGCACTAAAGTGTTACTTTAAAGTCCATGTAATGCAGGTCAGTGTTACCGTAATGTTTGGTTAACTCTAGCGTGAACTGAAACGCAGTGCTTGGTCAACACTAATGCATTTCTGGGTAAACTTGCCAGAGGGTTAAAGACTCTAGCTTGAGCCCGCAGCCAAAGGTTGGGGTTGTCAGAAGTGGGATTTGAACCCACGCCTCCAGGGGAGACTGCGACCTGAACGCAGCGCCTTAGACCGCTCGGCCATCCTGACGTGACGGCTAAGGGTGAGCAGTGCTGTTGGAGCTGCACCGAATGGCAGATGATCTAGAAGCTAGTGCTTCACCGCTCACAACTCGTCACAGCACATGCCTCGTTGGCGCAGTTAGGCAGCGCGTCAGTCTCATAATCTGAAGGTCGTGAGTTCGAGCCTCACACGGGGCAGGCTGGTGCTTTTGGATACAGGGGAGCGTGTAAATAAAAGAGCTGCTTTCTGTATTCCCTTTTGTGCGTTTGTTCATTTCTTCATATGCAATGTAATTGAAATCCAGTGTTTCTGTGGGACTAATGTTGAACAAAGGCAGTAATAGTATTACTCTCCGATTCATGCAGTATGTGTCAGTGTTGTTACAATGTTTTGTTAAGGCGAATACAATTCTTTCATTCTAATGACATGTCTTGTCAATGCTAATGTAATGTTTTACATGACATTCCTTGAATCTTATGCCATGACACTCCACCCCATGCCCCAAAACCCATGACATTTCATTCCAAGAAATTTCCAAGAATCCTTGCCATGGAATTCTACTGCATCCCCAAAACTTCAGTCCATGACATCACTTCAGTCAAACTCCACGAATCACATTGCATCCCCCACCCCAAAAAACAAAAACACGAATAGCCTTTCATAAACAAGTTCTTCTTCCGGTAAACATCACAACATGGCAGTCCATGGAATTCCGTTGAACTCCATTCTATAAACATGTCCAATTTCATGAAATGTCACGACTTGACATTCCAAGAAAATTGCACGAAAATGCCATCGAATCCCATACATTGCACTAAAGTGTTACTTTAAAGTCCATGTAATGCAGGTCAGTGTTACCGTAATGTTTGGTTAACTCTAGCGTGAACTGAAACGCAGTGCTTGGTCAACACTAATGCATTTCTGGGTAAACTTGCCAGAGGGTTAAAGACTCTAGCTTGAGCCCGCAGCCAAAGGTTGGGGTTGTCAGAAGTGGGATTTGAACCCACGCCTCCAGGGGAGACTGCGACCTGAACGCAGCGCCTTAGACCGCTCGGCCATCCTGACGTGACTGCTAAGGGTGAGCAGTGCTGTTGGAGCTGCACCGAATGGCAGATGATCTAGAAGCTAGTGCTTCACCGCTCACAACTCGTCACAGCACATGCCTCGTTGGCGCAGTTAGGCAGCGCGTCAGTCTCATAATCTGAAGGTCGTGAGTTCGAGCCTCACACGGGGCAGGCTGGTGCTTTTGGATACAGGGGAGCGTGTAAATAAAAGAGCTGCTTTCTGTATTCCCTTTTGTGCGTTTGTTCATTTCTTCATATGCAATGTAATTGAAATCCAGTGTTTCTGTGGGACTAATGTTGAACAAAGGCAGTAATAGTATTACTCTCCGATTCATGCAGTATGTGTCAGTGTTGTTACAATGTTTTGTTAAGGCGAATACAATTCTTTCATTCTAATGACATGTCTTGTCAATGCTAATGTAATGTTTTACATGACATTCCTTGAATCTTATGCCATGACACTCCACCCCATGCCCCAAAACCCATGACATTTCATTCCAAGAAATTTCCAAGAATCCTTGCCATGGAATTCTACTGCATCCCCAAAACTTCAGTCCATGACATCACTTCAGTCAAACTCCACGAATCACATTGCATCCCCCACCCCAAAAAACAAAAACACGAATAGCCTTTCATAAACAAGTTCTTCTTCCGGTAAACATCACAACATGGCAGTCCATGGAATTCCGTTGAACTCCATTCTATAAACATGTCCAATTTCATGAAATGTCACGACTTGACATTCCAAGAAAATTGCACGAAAATGCCATCGAATCCCATACATTGCACTAAAGTGTTACTTTAAAGTCCATGTAATGCAGGTCAGTGTTACCGTAATGTTTGGTTAACTCTAGCGTGAACTGAAACGCAGTGCTTGGTCAACACTAATGCATTTCTGGGTAAACTTGCCAGAGGGTTAAAGACTCTAGCTTGAGCCCGCAGCCAAAGGTTGGGGTTGTCAGAAGTGGGATTCGAACCCACGCCTCCAGGGGAGACTGCAACCTGAACGCAGCGCCTTAGACCGCTCGGCCATCCTGACGTGACGGCTAAGGGTGAGCAGTGCTGTTGGAGCTGCACCGAATGGCAGATGATCTAGAAGCTAGTGCTTCACCGCTCACAACTCGTCACAGCACATGCCTTGTTGGCGCAGTTAGGCAGCGCATCAGTCTCATAATCTGAAGGTCGTGAGTTCGAGCCTCACACGGGGCAGGCTGGTGCTTTTGGATACAGGGGAGCGTGTAAATAAAAGAGCTGCTTTCTGTATTCCCTTTTGTGCGTTTGTTCATTTCTTCATATGCAATGTAATTGAAATCCAGTGTTTCTGTGGGACTAATGTTGAACAAAGGCAGTAATAGTATTACTCTCCGATTCATGCAGTATGTGTCAGTGTTGTTACAATGTTTTGTTAAGGCGAATACAATTCTTTCATTCTAATGACATGTCTTGTCAATGCTAATGTAATGTTTTACATGACATTCCTTGAATCTTATGCCATGACACTCCACCCCATGCCCCAAAACCCATGACATTTCATTCCAAGAAATTTCCAAGAATCCTTGCCATGAAATTCTACTGCATCCCCAAAACTTCAGTCCATGACATCACTTCAGTCAAACTCCACGAATCACATTGCATCCCCCACCCCAAAAAACAAAAACACGAATAGCCTTTCATAAACAAGTTCTTCTTCCGGTAAACATCACAACATGGCAGTCCATGGAATTCCGTTGAACTCCATTCTATAAACATGTCCAATTTCATGAAATGTCACGACTTGACATTCCAAGAAAATTGCACGAAAATGCCATCGAATCCCATACATTGCACTAAAGTGTTACTTTAAAGTCCATGTAATGCAGGTCAGTGTTACCGTAATGTTTGGTTAACTCTAGCGTGAACTGAAACGCAGTGCTTGGTCAACACTAATACATTTCTGGGTAAACTTGCCAGAGGGTTAAAGACTCTAGCTTGAGCCCGCAGCCAAAGGTTGGGGTTGTCAGAAGTGGGATTCGAACCCACGCCTCCAGGGGAGACTGCGACCTGAACGCAGCGCCTTAGACCGCTCGGCCATCCTGACGTGATGGCTAAGGGTGAGCAGTGCTGTTGGAGCTGCACCGAATGGCAGATGATCTAGAAGCTAGTGCTTCACCGCTCACAACTCGTCACATCACATGCCTCGTTGGCGCAGTTAGGCAGCGCGTCAGTCTCATAATCTGAAGGTCGTGAGTTCGAGCCTCACACGGGGCAGGCTGGTGCTTTTGGATACAGGGGAGCGTGTAAATAAAAGAGCTGCTTTCTGTATTCCCTTTTTTGCGTTTGTTCTTTTCTTCATATGCAATGTAATTGAAATCCAGTGTTTCTGTGGGACTAATGTTGAACAAAGGCAGTAATAGTATTACTCTCCGATTCATGCAATATGTTTCAGTGTTGTTACAATGTTTTGTTAAGGCGAATACAATTCTTTCATTCTAATGACATGTCTTGTCAATGCTAATGTAATGTTTTACATGACATTCCTTGAATCTTATGCCATGACACTCCACCCCATGCCCCAAAACCCATGACATTTCATTCCAAGAAATTTCCAAGAATCCTTGCCATGAAATTCTACTGCATCCCCAAAACTTCAGTCCATGACATCACTTCAGTCAAACTCCACGAATCACATTGCATCCCCCACCCCAAAAAACAAAAACACGAATAGCCTTTCATAAACAAGTTCTTCTTCCGGTAAACATCACAACATGGCAGTCCATGGAATTCCGTTGAACTCCATTCTATAAACATGTCCAATTTCATGAAATGTCACGACTTGACATTCCAAGAAAATTGCACGAAAATGCCATCGAATCCCATACATTGCACTAAAGTGTTACTTTAAAGTCCATGTAATGCAGGTCAGTGTTACCGTAATGTTTGGTTAACTCTAGCGTGAACTGAAACGCAGTGCTTGGTCAACACTAATGCATTTCTGGGTAAACTTGCCAGAGGGTTAAAGACTCTAGCTTGAGCCCGCAGCCAAAGGTTGGGGTTGTCAGAAGTGGGATTCGAACCCACGCCTCCAGGGGAGACTGCGACCTGAACGCAGCGCCTTAGACCGCTCGGCCATCCTGACGTGACGGCTAAGGGTGAGCAGTGCTGTTGGAGCTGCACCGAATGGCAGATGATCTAGAAGCTAGTGCTTCACCGCTCACAACTCGTCACAGCACATGCCTCGTTGGCGCAGTTAGGCAGCGCGTCAGTCTCATAATCTGAAGGTCGTGAGTTCGAGCCTCACACGGGGCAGGCTGGTGCTTTTGGATACAGGGGAGCGTGTAAATAAAAGAGCTGCTTTCTGTATTCCCTTTTGTGCGTTTGTTCATTTCTTCATATGCAATGTAATTGAAATCCAGTGTTTCTGTGGGACTAATGTTGAACAAAGGCAGTAATAGTATTACTCTCCGATTCATTGAATTATGTGTCAGTGTTGTTACAATGTTTTGTTAAGGCGAATACAATTCTTTCATTCTAATGACATGTCTTGTCAATGCTAATGTAATGTTTTACATGACATTCCTTGAATCTTATGCCATGACACTCCACCCCATGCCCCAAAACCCATGACATTTCATTCCAAGAAATTTCCAAGAATCCTTGCCATGAAATTCTACTGCATCCCCAAAACTTCAGTCCATGACATCACTTCAGTCAAACTCCACGAATCACATTGCATCCCCCACCCCAAAAAACAAAAACACGAATAGCCTTTCATAAACAAGTTCTTCTTCCGGTAAACATCACAACATGGCAGTCCATGGAATTCCGTTGAACTCCATTCTATAAACATGTCCAATTTCATGAAATGTCACGACTTGACATTCCAAGAAAATTGCACGAAAATGCCATCGAATCCCATACATTGCACTAAAGTGTTACTTTAAAGTCCATGTAATGCAGGTCAGTGTTACCGTAATGTTTGGTTAACTCTAGCGTGAACTGAAACGCAGTGCTTGGTCAACACTAATGCATTTCTGGGTAAACTTGCCAGAGGGTTAAAGACTCTAGCTTGAGCCCGCAGCCAAAGGTTGGGGTTGTCAGAAGTGGGATTCGAACCCACGCCTCCAGGGGAGACTGCGACCTGAACGCAGCGCCTTAGACCGCTCGGCCATCCTGACGTGACGGCTAAGGGTGAGCAGTGCTGTTGGAGCTGCACCGAATGGCAGATGATCTAGAAGCTAGTGCTTCACCGCTCACAACTCGTCACAGCACATGCCTCGTTGGCGCAGTTAGGCAGCGCGTCAGTCTCATAATCTGAAGGTCGTGAGTTCGAGCCTCACACGGGGCAGGCTGGTGCTTTTGGATACAGGGGAGCGTGTAAATAAAAGAGCTGCTTTCTGTATTCCCTTTTGTGCGTTTGTTCTTTTCTTCATATGCAATGTAATTGAAATCCAGTGTTTCTGTGGGACTAATGTTGAACAAAGGCAGTAATAGTATTACTCTCCGATTCATTGAATTATGTGTCAGTGTTGTTACAATGTTTTGTTAAGGCGAATACAATTCTTTCATTCTAATGACATGTCTTGTCAATGCTAATGTAATGTTTTACATGACATTCCTTGAATCTTATGCCATGACACTCCACCCCATGCCCCAAAACCCATGACATTTCATTCCAAGAAATTTCCAAGAATCCTTGCCATGGAATTCTACTGCATCCCCAAAACTTCAGTCCATGACATCACTTCAGTCAAACTCCACGAATCACATTGCATCCCCCACCCCAAAAAACAAAAACACGAATAGCCTTTCATAAACAAGTTCTTCTTCCGGTAAACATCACAACATGGCAGTCCATGGAATTCCGTTGAACTCCATTCTATAAACATGTCCAATTTCATGAAATGTCACGACTTGACATTCCAAGAAAATTGCACGAAAATGCCATCGAATCCCATACATTGCACTAAAGTGTTACTTTAAAGTCCATGTAATGCAGGTCAGTGTTACCGTAATGTTTGGTTAACTCTAGCGTGAACTGAAACGCAGTGCTTGGTCAACACTAATGCATTTCTGGGTAAACTTGCCAGAGGGTTAAAGACTCTAGCTTGAGCCCGCAGCCAAAGGTTGGGGTTGTCAGAAGTGGGATTTGAACCCACGCCTCCAGGGGAGACTGCGACCTGAACGCAGCGCCTTAGACCGCTCGGCCATCCTGACGTGACGGCTAAGGGTGAGCAGTGCTGTTGGAGCTGCACCGAATGGCAGATGATCTAGAAGCTAGTGCTTCACCGCTCACAACTCGTCACAGCACATGCCTCGTTGGCGCAGTTAGGCACCGCGTCAGTCTCATAATCTGAAGGTCGTGAGTTCGAGCCTCACACGGGGCAGGCTGGTGCTTTTGGATACAGGGGAGCGTGTAAATAAAAGAGCTGCTTTCTGTATTCCCTTTTGTGCGTTTGTTCATTTCTTCATATGCAATGTAATTGAAATCCAGTGTTTCTGTGGGACTAATGTTGAACAAAGGCAGTAATAGTATTACTCTCCGATTCATGCAGTATGTGTCAGTGTTGTTACAATGTTTTGTTAAGGCGAATACAATTCTTTCATTCTAATGACATGTCTTGTCAATGCTAATGTAATGTTTTACATGACATTCCTTGAATCTTATGCCATGACACTCCACCCCATGCCCCAAAACCCATGACATTTCATTCCAAGAAATTTCCAAGAATCCTTGCCATGGAATTCTACTGCATCCCCAAAACTTCAGTCCATGACATCACTTCAGTCAAACTCCACGAATCACATTGCATCCCCCACCCCAAAAAACAAAAACACGAATAGCCTTTCATAAACAAGTTCTTCTTCCGGTAAACATCACAACATGGCAGTCCATGGAATTCCGTTGAACTCCATTCTATAAACATGTCCAATTTCATGAAATGTCACGACTTGACATTCCAAGAAAATTGCACGAAAATGCCATCGAATCCCATACATTGCACTAAAGTGTTACTTTAAAGTCCATGTAATGCAGGTCAGTGTTACCGTAATGTTTGGTTAACTCTAGCGTGAACTGAAACGCAGTGCTTGGTCAACACTAATGCATTTCTGGGTAAACTTGCCAGAGGGTTAAAGACTCTAGCTTGAGCCCGCAGCCAAAGGTTGGGGTTGTCAGAAGTGGGATTTGAACCCACGCCTCCAGGGGAGACTGCGACCTGAACGCAGCGCCTTAGACCGCTCGGCCATCCTGACGTGACGGCTAAGGGTGAGCAGTGCTGTTGGAGCTGCACCGAATGGCAGATGATCTAGAAGCTAGTGCTTCACCGCTCACAACTCGTCACAGCACATGCCTCGTTGGCGCAGTTAGGCAGCGCGTCAGTCTCATAATCTGAAGGTCGTGAGTTCGAGCCTCACACGGGGCAGGCTGGTGCTTTTGGATACAGGGGAGCGTGTAAATAAAAGAGCTGCTTTCTGTATTCCCTTTTGTGCGTTTGTTCATTTCTTCATATGCAATGTAATTGAAATCCAGTGTTTCTGTGGGACTAATGTTGAACAAAGGCAGTAATAGTATTACTCTCCGATTCATGCAGTATGTGTCAGTGTTGTTACAATGTTTTGTTAAGGCGAATACAATTCTTTCATTCTAATGACATGTCTTGTCAATGCTAATGTAATGTTTTACATGACATTCCTTGAATCTTATGCCATGACACTCCACCCCATGCCCCAAAACCCATGACATTTCATTCCAAGAAATTTCCAAGAATCCTTGCCATGAAATTCTACTGCATCCCCAAAACTTCAGTCCATGACATCACTTCAGTCAAACTCCACGAATCACATTGCATCCCCCACCCCAAAAAACAAAAACACGAATAGCCTTTCATAAACAAGTTCTTCTTCCGGTAAACATCACAACATGGCAGTCCATGGAATTCCGTTGAACTCCATTCTATAAACATGTCCAATTTCATGAAATGTCACGACTTGACATTCCAAGAAAATTGCACGAAAATGCCATCGAATCCCATACATTGCACTAAAGTGTTACTTTAAAGTCCATGTAATGCAGGTCAGTGTTACCATAATGTTTGGTTAACTCTAGCGTGAACTGAAACGCAGTGCTTGGTCAACACTAATGCATTTCTGGGTAAACTTGCCAGAGGGTTAAAGACTCTAGCTTGAGCCCGCAGCCAAAGGTTGGGGTTGTCAGAAGTGGGATTCGAACCCACGCCTCCAGGGGAGACTGCGACCTGAACGCAGCGCCTTAGACCGCTCGGCCATCCTGACGTGACGGCTAAGGGTGAGCAGTGCTGTTGGAGCTGCACCGAATGGCAGATGATCTAGAAGCTAGTGCTTCACCGCTCACAACTCGTCACAGCACATGCCTCGTTGGCGCAGTTAGGCAGCGCGTCAGTCTCATAATCTGAAGGTCGTGAGTTCGAGCCTCACACGGGGCAGGCTGGTGCTTTTGGATACAGGGGAGCGTGTAAATAAAAGAGCTGCTTTCTGTATTCCCTTTTGTGCGTTTGTTCATTTCTTCATATGCAATGTAATTGAAATCCAGTGTTTCTGTGGGACTAATGTTGAACAAAGGCAGTAATAGTATTACTCTCCGATTCATTGAATTATGTGTCAGTGTTGTTACAATGTTTTGTTAAGGCGAATACAATTCTTTCATTCTAATGACATGTCTTGTCAATGCTAATGTAATGTTTTACATGACATTCCTTGAATCTTATGCCATGACACTCCACCCCATGCCCCAAAACCCATGACATTTCATTCCAAGAAATTTCCAAGAATCCTTGCCATGAAATTCTACTGCATCCCCAAAACTTCAGTCCATGACATCACTTCAGTCAAACTCCACGAATCACATTGCATCCCCCACCCCAAAAAACAAAAACACGAATAGCCTTTCATAAACAAGTTCTTCTTCCGGTAAACATCACAACATGGCAGTCCATGGAATTCCGTTGAACTCCATTCTATAAACATGTCCAATTTCATGAAATGTCACGACTTGACATTCCAAGAAAATTGCACGAAAATGCCATCGAATCCCATACATTGCACTAAAGTGTTACTTTAAAGTCCATGTAATGCAGGTCAGTGTTACCGTAATGTTTGGTTAACTCTAGCGTGAACTGAAACGCAGTGCTTGGTCAACACTAATGCATTTCTGGGTAAACTTGCCAGAGGGTTAAAGACTCTAGCTTGAGCCCGCAGCCAAAGGTTGGGGTTGTCAGAAGTGGGATTCGAACCCACGCCTCCAGGGGAGACTGCGACCTGAACGCAGCGCCTTAGACCGCTCGGCCATCCTGACGTGACGGCTAAGGGTGAGCAGTGCGGTTGGACCTGCACCGAATGGCAGATGATCTAGAAGCTAGTGCTTCACCGCTCACAACTCGTCACAGCACATGCCTCGTTGGCGCAGTTAGGCAGCGCGTCAGTCTCATAATCTGAAGGTCGTGAGTTCGAGCCTCACACGGGGCAGGCTGGTGCTTTTGGATACAGGGGAGCGTGTAAATAAAAGAGCTGCTTTCTGTATTCCCTTTTGTGCGTTTGTTCATTTCTTCATATGCAATGTAATTGAAATCCAGTGTTTCTGTGGGACTAATGTTGAACAAAGGCAGTAATAGTATTACTCTCCGATTCATTGAATTATGTGTCAGTGTTGTTACAATGTTTTGTTAAGGCGAATACAATTCTTTCATTCTAATGACATGTCTTGTCAATGCTAATGTAATGTTTTACATGACATTCCTTGAATCTTATGCCATGACACTCCACCCCATGCCCCAAAACCCATGACATTTCATTCCAAGAAATTTCCAAGAATCCTTGCCATGAAATTCTACTGCATCCCCAAAACTTCAGTCCATGACATCACTTCAGTCAAACTCCACGAATCACATTGCATCCCCCACCCCAAAAAACAAAAACACGAATAGCCTTTCATAAACAAGTTCTTCTTCCGGTAAACATCACAACATGGCAGTCCATGGAATTCCGTTGAACTCCATTCTATAAACATGTCCAATTTCATGAAATGTCACGACTTGACATTCCAAGAAAATTGCACGAAAATGCCATCGAATCCCATACATTGCACTAAAGTGTTACTTTAAAGTCCATGTAATGCAGGTCAGTGTTACCGTAATGTTTGGTTAACTCTAGCGTGAACTGAAACGCAGTGCTTGGTCAACACTAATGCATTTCTGGGTAAACTTGCCAGAGGGTTAAAGACTCTAGCTTGAGCCCGCAGCCAAAGGTTGGGGTTGTCAGAAGTGGGATTTGAACCCACGCCTCCAGGGGAGACTGCGACCTGAACGCAGCGCCTTAGACCGCTCGGCCATCCTGACGTGACGGCTAAGGGTGAGCAGTGCTGTTGGAGCTGCACCGAATGGCAGATGATCTAGAAGCTAGTGCTTCACCGCTCACAACTCGTCACAGCACATGCCTCGTTGGCGCAGTTAGGCAGCGCGTCAGTCTCATAATCTGAAGGTCGTGAGTTCGAGCCTCACACGGGGCAGGCTGGTGCTTTTGGATACAGGGGAGCGTGTAAATAAAAGAGCTGCTTTCTGTATTCCCTTTTGTGCGTTTGTTCATTTCTTCATATGCAATGTAATTGAAATCCAGTGTTTCTGTGGGACTAATGTTGAACAAAGGCAGTAATAGTATTACTCTCCGATTCATGCAGTATGTGTCAGTGTTGTTACAATGTTTTGTTAAGGCGAATACAATTCTTTCATTCTAATGACATGTCTTGTCAATGCTAATGTAATGTTTTACATGACATTCCTTGAATCTTATGCCATGACACTCCACCCCATGCCCCAAAACCCATGACATTTCATTCCAAGAAATTTCCAAGAATCCTTGCCATGGAATTCTACTGCATCCCCAAAACTTCAGTCCATGACATCACTTCAGTCAAACTCCACGAATCACATTGCATCCCCCACCCCAAAAAACAAAAACACGAATAGCCTTTCATAAACAAGTTCTTCTTCCGGTAAACATCACAACATGGCAGTCCATGGAATTCCGTTGAACTCCATTCTATAAACATGTCCAATTTCATGAAATGTCACGACTTGACATTCCAAGAAAATTGCACGAAAATGCCATCGAATCCCATACATTGCACTAAAGTGTTACTTTAAAGTCCATGTAATGCAGGTCAGTGTTACCGTAATGTTTGGTTAACTCTAGCGTGAACTGAAACGCAGTGCTTGGTCAACACTAATGCATTTCTGGGTAAACTTGCCAGAGGGTTAAAGACTCTAGCTTGAGCCCGCAGCCAAAGGTTGGGGTTGTCAGAAGTGGGATTTGAACCCACGCCTCCAGGGGAGACTGCGACCTGAACGCAGCGCCTTAGACCGCTCGGCCATCCTGACGTGACTGCTAAGGGTGAGCAGTGCTGTTGGAGCTGCACCGAATGGCAGATGATCTAGAAGCTAGTGCTTCACCGCTCACAACTCGTCACAGCACATGCCTCGTTGGCGCAGTTAGGCAGCGCGTCAGTCTCATAATCTGAAGGTCGTGAGTTCGAGCCTCACACGGGGCAGGCTGGTGCTTTTGGATACAGGGGAGCGTGTAAATAAAAGAGCTGCTTTCTGTATTCCCTTTTGTGCGTTTGTTCATTTCTTCATATGCAATGTAATTGAAATCCAGTGTTTCTGTGGGACTAATGTTGAACAAAGGCAGTAATAGTATTACTCTCCGATTCATGCAGTATGTGTCAGTGTTGTTACAATGTTTTGTTAAGGCGAATACAATTCTTTCATTCTAATGACATGTCTTGTCAATGCTAATGTAATGTTTTACATGACATTCCTTGAATCTTATGCCATGACACTCCACCCCATGCCCCAAAACCCATGACATTTCATTCCAAGAAATTTCCAAGAATCCTTGCCATGGAATTCTACTGCATCCCCAAAACTTCAGTCCATGACATCACTTCAGTCAAACTCCACGAATCACATTGCATCCCCCACCCCAAAAAACAAAAACACGAATAGCCTTTCATAAACAAGTTCTTCTTCCGGTAAACATCACAACATGGCAGTCCATGGAATTCCGTTGAACTCCATTCTATAAACATGTCCAATTTCATGAAATGTCACGACTTGACATTCCAAGAAAATTGCACGAAAATGCCATCGAATCCCATACATTGCACTAAAGTGTTACTTTAAAGTCCATGTAATGCAGGTCAGTGTTACCGTAATGTTTGGTTAACTCTAGCGTGAACTGAAACGCAGTGCTTGGTCAACACTAATGCATTTCTGGGTAAACTTGCCAGAGGGTTAAAGACTCTAGCTTGAGCCCGCAGCCAAAGGTTGGGGTTGTCAGAAGTGGGATTTGAACCCACGCCTCCAGGGGAGACTGCGACCTGAACGCAGCGCCTTAGACCGCTCGGCCATCCTGACGTGACGGCTAAGGGTGAGCAGTGCTGTTGGAGCTGCACCGAATGGCAGATGATCTAGAAGCTAGTGCTTCACCGCTCACAACTCGTCACAGCACATGCCTCGTTGGCGCAGTTAGGCAGCGCGTCAGTCTCATAATCTGAAGGTCGTGAGTTCGAGCCTCACACGGGGCAGGCTGGTGCTTTTGGATACAGGGGAGCGTGTAAATAAAAGAGCTGCTTTCTGTATTCCCTTTTGTGCGTTTGTTCATTTCTTCATATGCAATGTAATTGAAATCCAGTGTTTCTGTGGGACTAATGTTGAACAAAGGCAGTAATAGTATTACTCTCCGATTCATGCAGTATGTGTCAGTGTTGTTACAATGTTTTGTTAAGGCGAATACAATTCTTTCATTCTAATGACATGTCTTGTCAATGCTAATGTAATGTTTTACATGACATTCCTTGAATCTTATGCCATGACACTCCACCCCATGCCCCAAAACCCATGACATTTCATTCCAAGAAATTTCCAAGAATCCTTGCCATGGAATTCTACTGCATCCCCAAAACTTCAGTCCATGACATCACTTCAGTCAAACTCCACGAATCACATTGCATCCCCCACCCCAAAAAACAAAAACACGAATAGCCTTTCATAAACAAGTTCTTCTTCCGGTAAACATCACAACATGGCAGTCCATGGAATTCCGTTGAACTCCATTCTATAAACATGTCCAATTTCATGAAATGTCACGACTTGACATTCCAAGAAAATTGCACGAAAATGCCATCGAATCCCATACATTGCACTAAAGTGTTACTTTAAAGTCCATGTAATGCAGGTCAGTGTTACCGTAATGTTTGGTTAACTCTAGCGTGAACTGAAACGCAGTGCTTGGTCAACACTAATGCATTTCTGGGTAAACTTGCCAGAGGGTTAAAGACTCTAGCTTGAGCCCGCAGCCAAAGGTTGGGGTTGTCAGAAGTGGGATTTGAACCCACGCCTCCAGGGGAGACTGCGACCTGAACGCAGCGCCTTAGACCGCTCGGCCATCCTGACGTGACTGCTAAGGGTGAGCAGTGCTGTTGGAGCTGCACCGAATGGCAGATGATCTAGAAGCTAGTGCTTCACCGCTCACAACTCGTCACAGCACATGCCTCGTTGGCGCAGTTAGGCAGCGCGTCAGTCTCATAATCTGAAGGTCGTGAGTTCGAGCCTCACACGGGGCAGGCTGGTGCTTTTGGATACAGGGGAGCGTGTAAATAAAAGAGCTGCTTTCTGTATTCCCTTTTGTGCGTTTGTTCATTTCTTCATATGCAATGTAATTGAAATCCAGTGTTTCTGTGGGACTAATGTTGAACAAAGGCAGTAATAGTATTACTCTCCGATTCATGCAGTATGTGTCAGTGTTGTTACAATGTTTTGTTAAGGCGAATACAATTCTTTCATTCTAATGACATGTCTTGTCAATGCTAATGTAATGTTTTACATGACATTCCTTGAATCTTATGCCATGACACTCCACCCCATGCCCCAAAACCCATGACATTTCATTCCAAGAAATTTCCAAGAATCCTTGCCATGGAATTCTACTGCATCCCCAAAACTTCAGTCCATGACATCACTTCAGTCAAACTCCACGAATCACATTGCATCCCCCACCCCAAAAAACAAAAACACGAATAGCCTTTCATAAACAAGTTCTTCTTCCGGTAAACATCACAACATGGCAGTCCATGGAATTCCGTTGAACTCCATTCTATAAACATGTCCAATTTCATGAAATGTCACGACTTGACATTCCAAGAAAATTGCACGAAAATGCCATCGAATCCCATACATTGCACTAAAGTGTTACTTTAAAGTCCATGTAATGCAGGTCAGTGTTACCGTAATGTTTGGTTAACTCTAGCGTGAACTGAAACGCAGTGCTTGGTCAACACTAATGCATTTCTGGGTAAACTTGCCAGAGGGTTAAAGACTCTAGCTTGAGCCCGCAGCCAAAGGTTGGGGTTGTCAGAAGTGGGATTCGAACCCACGCCTCCAGGGGAGACTGCAACCTGAACGCAGCGCCTTAGACCGCTCGGCCATCCTGACGTGACGGCTAAGGGTGAGCAGTGCTGTTGGAGCTGCACCGAATGGCAGATGATCTAGAAGCTAGTGCTTCACCGCTCACAACTCGTCACAGCACATGCCTTGTTGGCGCAGTTAGGCAGCGCATCAGTCTCATAATCTGAAGGTCGTGAGTTCGAGCCTCACACGGGGCAGGCTGGTGCTTTTGGATACAGGGGAGCGTGTAAATAAAAGAGCTGCTTTCTGTATTCCCTTTTGTGCGTTTGTTCATTTCTTCATATGCAATGTAATTGAAATCCAGTGTTTCTGTGGGACTAATGTTGAACAAAGGCAGTAATAGTATTACTCTCCGATTCATGCAGTATGTGTCAGTGTTGTTACAATGTTTTGTTAAGGCGAATACAATTCTTTCATTCTAATGACATGTCTTGTCAATGCTAATGTAATGTTTTACATGACATTCCTTGAATCTTATGCCATGACACTCCACCCCATGCCCCAAAACCCATGACATTTCATTCCAAGAAATTTCCAAGAATCCTTGCCATGAAATTCTACTGCATCCCCAAAACTTCAGTCCATGACATCACTTCAGTCAAACTCCACGAATCACATTGCATCCCCCACCCCAAAAAACAAAAACACGAATAGCCTTTCATAAACAAGTTCTTCTTCCGGTAAACATCACAACATGGCAGTCCATGGAATTCCGTTGAACTCCATTCTATAAACATGTCCAATTTCATGAAATGTCACGACTTGACATTCCAAGAAAATTGCACGAAAATGCCATCGAATCCCATACATTGCACTAAAGTGTTACTTTAAAGTCCATGTAATGCAGGTCAGTGTTACCGTAATGTTTGGTTAACTCTAGCGTGAACTGAAACGCAGTGCTTGGTCAACACTAATACATTTCTGGGTAAACTTGCCAGAGGGTTAAAGACTCTAGCTTGAGCCCGCAGCCAAAGGTTGGGGTTGTCAGAAGTGGGATTCGAACCCACGCCTCCAGGGGAGACTGCGACCTGAACGCAGCGCCTTAGACCGCTCGGCCATCCTGACGTGATGGCTAAGGGTGAGCAGTGCTGTTGGAGCTGCACCGAATGGCAGATGATCTAGAAGCTAGTGCTTCACCGCTCACAACTCGTCACATCACATGCCTCGTTGGCGCAGTTAGGCAGCGCGTCAGTCTCATAATCTGAAGGTCGTGAGTTCGAGCCTCACACGGGGCAGGCTGGTGCTTTTGGATACAGGGGAGCGTGTAAATAAAAGAGCTGCTTTCTGTATTCCCTTTTTTGCGTTTGTTCTTTTCTTCATATGCAATGTAATTGAAATCCAGTGTTTCTGTGGGACTAATGTTGAACAAAGGCAGTAATAGTATTACTCTCCGATTCATGCAATATGTTTCAGTGTTGTTACAATGTTTTGTTAAGGCGAATACAATTCTTTCATTCTAATGACATGTCTTGTCAATGCTAATGTAATGTTTTACATGACATTCCTTGAATCTTATGCCATGACACTCCACCCCATGCCCCAAAACCCATGACATTTCATTCCAAGAAATTTCCAAGAATCCTTGCCATGAAATTCTACTGCATCCCCAAAACTTCAGTCCATGACATCACTTCAGTCAAACTCCACGAATCACATTGCATCCCCCACCCCAAAAAACAAAAACACGAATAGCCTTTCATAAACAAGTTCTTCTTCCGGTAAACATCACAACATGGCAGTCCATGGAATTCCGTTGAACTCCATTCTATAAACATGTCCAATTTCATGAAATGTCACGACTTGACATTCCAAGAAAATTGCACGAAAATGCCATCGAATCCCATACATTGCACTAAAGTGTTACTTTAAAGTCCATGTAATGCAGGTCAGTGTTACCGTAATGTTTGGTTAACTCTAGCGTGAACTGAAACGCAGTGCTTGGTCAACACTAATGCATTTCTGGGTAAACTTGCCAGAGGGTTAAAGACTCTAGCTTGAGCCCGCAGCCAAAGGTTGGGGTTGTCAGAAGTGGGATTCGAACCCACGCCTCCAGGGGAGACTGCGACCTGAACGCAGCGCCTTAGACCGCTCGGCCATCCTGACGTGACGGCTAAGGGTGAGCAGTGCTGTTGGAGCTGCACCGAATGGCAGATGATCTAGAAGCTAGTGCTTCACCGCTCACAACTCGTCACAGCACATGCCTCGTTGGCGCAGTTAGGCAGCGCGTCAGTCTCATAATCTGAAGGTCGTGAGTTCGAGCCTCACACGGGGCAGGCTGGTGCTTTTGGATACAGGGGAGCGTGTAAATAAAAGAGCTGCTTTCTGTATTCCCTTTTGTGCGTTTGTTCATTTCTTCATATGCAATGTAATTGAAATCCAGTGTTTCTGTGGGACTAATGTTGAACAAAGGCAGTAATAGTATTACTCTCCGATTCATTGAATTATGTGTCAGTGTTGTTACAATGTTTTGTTAAGGCGAATACAATTCTTTCATTCTAATGACATGTCTTGTCAATGCTAATGTAATGTTTTACATGACATTCCTTGAATCTTATGCCATGACACTCCACCCCATGCCCCAAAACCCATGACATTTCATTCCAAGAAATTTCCAAGAATCCTTGCCATGAAATTCTACTGCATCCCCAAAACTTCAGTCCATGACATCACTTCAGTCAAACTCCACGAATCACATTGCATCCCCCACCCCAAAAAACAAAAACACGAATAGCCTTTCATAAACAAGTTCTTCTTCCGGTAAACATCACAACATGGCAGTCCATGGAATTCCGTTGAACTCCATTCTATAAACATGTCCAATTTCATGAAATGTCACGACTTGACATTCCAAGAAAATTGCACGAAAATGCCATCGAATCCCATACATTGCACTAAAGTGTTACTTTAAAGTCCATGTAATGCAGGTCAGTGTTACCGTAATGTTTGGTTAACTCTAGCGTGAACTGAAACGCAGTGCTTGGTCAACACTAATGCATTTCTGGGTAAACTTGCCAGAGGGTTAAAGACTCTAGCTTGAGCCCGCAGCCAAAGGTTGGGGTTGTCAGAAGTGGGATTCGAACCCACGCCTCCAGGGGAGACTGCGACCTGAACGCAGCGCCTTAGACCGCTCGGCCATCCTGACGTGACGGCTAAGGGTGAGCAGTGCTGTTGGAGCTGCACCGAATGGCAGATGATCTAGAAGCTAGTGCTTCACCGCTCACAACTCGTCACAGCACATGCCTCGTTGGCGCAGTTAGGCAGCGCGTCAGTCTCATAATCTGAAGGTCGTGAGTTCGAGCCTCACACGGGGCAGGCTGGTGCTTTTGGATACAGGGGAGCGTGTAAATAAAAGAGCTGCTTTCTGTATTCCCTTTTGTGCGTTTGTTCTTTTCTTCATATGCAATGTAATTGAAATCCAGTGTTTCTGTGGGACTAATGTTGAACAAAGGCAGTAATAGTATTACTCTCCGATTCATTGAATTATGTGTCAGTGTTGTTACAATGTTTTGTTAAGGCGAATACAATTCTTTCATTCTAATGACATGTCTTGTCAATGCTAATGTAATGTTTTACATGACATTCCTTGAA
Source organism: Leuciscus leuciscus (assembly GCF_965113295.1). Taxonomy (NCBI): domain Eukaryota; kingdom Metazoa; phylum Chordata; class Actinopteri; order Cypriniformes; family Leuciscidae; genus Leuciscus; species Leuciscus leuciscus. Next base: position 27,227,751 of record NC_138728.1, on the reverse strand, counting down.
TCTTATGCCATGACACTCCACCCCATGCCCCAAAACCCATGACATTTCATTCCAAGAAATTTCCAAGAATCCTTGCCATGGAATTCTACTGCATCCCCAAAACTTCAGTCCATGACATCACTTCAGTCAAACTCCACGAATCACATTGCATCCCCCACCCCAAAAAACAAAAACACGAATAGCCTTTCATAAACAAGTTCTTCTTCCGGTAAACATCACAACATGGCAGTCCATGGAATTCCGTTGAACTCCATTCTATAAACATGTCCAATTTCATGAAATGTCACGACTTGACATTCCAAGAAAATTGCACGAAAATGCCATCGAATCCCATACATTGCACTAAAGTGTTACTTTAAAGTCCATGTAATGCAGGTCAGTGTTACCGTAATGTTCGGTTAACTCAAGCGTGAACTGAAACGCAGTGCTTGGTCAACACTAATGCATTTCTGGGTAAACTTGCCAGAGGGTTAAAGACTCTTGCTTGAGCCCGCAGCCAAAGGTTGGGTTTGTCAGAAGTGGGATTCGAACCCACGCCTCCAGGGGAGACTGCGACCTGAACGCAGCGCCTTAGACCGCTCGGCCATCCTGACGTGACGGCAAAGGGTGAGCAGTGCTGTTGGAGCTGCACCGAATGGCAGATGATCTAGAAGCTAGTGCTTCACCGCTCACAACTCGTCACAGCACATGCCTCGTTGGCGCAGTTAGGCAGCGCGTCAGTCTCATAATCTGAAGGTCGTGAGTTCGAGCCTCACACGGGGCAGGCTGGTGCTTTTGGATACAGGGGAGCGTGTAAATAAAAGAGCTGCTTTCTGTATTCCCTTTTGTGCGTTTTTTCATTTCTTCATATGCAATGTAATTGAAATCCAGTGTTTCTGTGGGACTAATGTTGAACAAAGGCAGTAATAGTATTACTCTCCGATTCATTGAATTATGTGTCAGTGTTGTTACAATGTTTTGTTAAGGCGAATACAATTCTTTCATTCTAATGACATGTCTTGTCAATGCTAATGTAATGTTTTACATGACATTCCTTGAATCTTATGCCATGACACTCCACCCCATGCCCCAAAACCCATGACATTTCATTCCAAGAAATTTCCAAGAATCCTTGCCATGAAATTCTACTGCATCCCCAAAACTTCAGTCCATGACATCACTTCAGTCAAACTCCACGAATCACATTGCATCCCCCACCCCAAAAAACAAAAACACGAATAGCCTTTCATAAACAAGTTCTTCTTCCGGTAAACATCACAACATGGCAGTCCATGGAATTCCGTTGAACTCCATTCTATAAACATGTCCAATTTCATGAAATGTCACGACTTGACATTCCAAGAAAATTGCACGAAAATGCCATCGAATCCCATACATTGCACTAAAGTGTTACTTTAAAGTCCATGTAATGCAGGTCAGTGTTACCGTAATGTTTGGTTAACTCTAGCGTGAACTGAAACGCAGTGCTTGGTCAACACTAATGCATTTCTGGGTAAACTTGCCAGAGGGTTAAAGACTCTAGCTTGAGCCCGCAGCCAAAGGTTGGGGTTGTCAGAAGTGGGATTCGAACCCACGCCTCCAGGGGAGACTGCGACCTGAACGCAGCGCCTTAGACCGCTCGGCCATCCTGACGTGACGGCTAAGGGTGAGCAGTGCTGTTGGAGCTGCACCGAATGGCAGATGATCTAGAAGCTAGTGCTTCACCGCTCACAACTCGTCACAGCACATGCCTTGTTGGCGCAGTTAGGCAGCGCATCAGTCTCATAATCTGAAGGTCGTGAGTTCGAGCCTCACACGGGGCAGGCTGGTGCTTTTGGATACAGGGGAGCGTGTAAATAAAAGAGCTGCTTTCTGTATTCCCTTTTGTGCGTTTGTTCATTTCTTCATATGCAATGTAATTGAAATCCAGTGTTTCTGTGGGACTAATGTTGAACAAAGGCAGTAATAGTATTACTCTCCGATTCATTGAATTATGTGTCAGTGTTGTTACAATGTTTTGTTAAGGCGAATACAATTCTTTCATTCTAATGACATGTCTTGTCAATGCTAATGTAATGTTTTACATGACATTCTTTGAATCTTATGCCATGACACTCCACCCCATGCCCCAAAACCCATGACATTTCATTCCAAGAAATTTCCAAGAATCCTTGCCATGAAATTCTACTGCATCCCCAAAACTTCAGTCCATGACATCACTTCAGTCAAACTCCACGAATCACATTGCATCCCCCACCCCAAAAAACAAAAACACGAATAGCCTTTCATAAACAAGTTCTTCTTCCGGTAAACATCACAACATGGCAGTCCATGGAATTCCGTTGAACTCCATTCTATAAACATGTCCAATTTCATGAAATGTCACGACTTGACATTCCAAGAAAATTGCACGAAAATGCCATCGAATCCCATACATTGCACTAAAGTGTTACTTTAAAGTCCATGTAATGCAGGTCAGTGTTACCGTAATGTTTGGTTAACTCTAGCGTGAACTGAAACGCAGTGCTTGGTCAACACTAATGCATTTCTGGGTAAACTTGCCAGAGGGTTAAAGACTCTAGCTTGAGCCCGCAGCCAAAGGTTGGGGTTGTCAGAAGTGGGATTCGAACCCACGCCTCCAGGGGAGACTGCAACCTGAACGCAGCGCCTTAGACCGCTCGGCCATCCTGACGTGACGGCTAAGGGTGAGCAGTGCTGTTGGAGCTGCACCGAATGGCAGATGATCTAGAAGCTAGTGCTTCACCGCTCACAACTCGTCACAGCACATGCCTTGTTGGCGCAGTTAGGCAGCGCATCAGTCTCATAATCTGAAGGTCGTGAGTTCGAGCCTCACACGGGGCAGGCTGGTGCTTTTGGATACAGGGGAGCGTGTAAATAAAAGAGCTGCTTTCTGTATTCCCTTTTGTGCGTTTGTTCATTTCTTCATATGCAATGTAATTGAAATCCAGTGTTTCTGTGGGACTAATGTTGAACAAAGGCAGTAATAGTATTACTCTCCGATTCATGCAGTATGTGTCAGTGTTGTTACAATGTTTTGTTAAGGCGAATACAATTCTTTCATTCTAATGACATGTCTTGTCAATGCTAATGTAATGTTTTACATGACATTCCTTGAATCTTATGCCATGACACTCCACCCCATGCCCCAAAACCCATGACATTTCATTCCAAGAAATTTCCAAGAATCCTTGCCATGAAATTCTACTGCATCCCCAAAACTTCAGTCCATGACATCACTTCAGTCAAACTCCACGAATCACATTGCATCCCCCACCCCAAAAAACAAAAACACGAATAGCCTTTCATAAACAAGTTCTTCTTCCGGTAAACATCACAACATGGCAGTCCATGGAATTCCGTTGAACTCCATTCTATAAACATGTCCAATTTCATGAAATGTCACGACTTGACATTCCAAGAAAATTGCACGAAAATGCCATCGAATCCCATACATTGCACTAAAGTGTTACTTTAAAGTCCATGTAATGCAGGTCAGTGTTACCGTAATGTTTGGTTAACTCTAGCGTGAACTGAAACGCAGTGCTTGGTCAACACTAATACATTTCTGGGTAAACTTGCCAGAGGGTTAAAGACTCTAGCTTGAGCCCGCAGCCAAAGGTTGGGGTTGTCAGAAGTGGGATTCGAACCCACGCCTCCAGGGGAGACTGCGACCTGAACGCAGCGCCTTAGACCGCTCGGCCATCCTGACGTGATGGCTAAGGGTGAGCAGTGCTGTTGGAGCTGCACCGAATGGCAGATGATCTAGAAGCTAGTGCTTCACCGCTCACAACTCGTCACATCACATGCCTCGTTGGCGCAGTTAGGCAGCGCGTCAGTCTCATAATCTGAAGGTCGTGAGTTCGAGCCTCACACGGGGCAGGCTGGTGCTTTTGGATACAGGGGAGCGTGTAAATAAAAGAGCTGCTTTCTGTATTCCCTTTTTTGCGTTTGTTCTTTTCTTCATATGCAATGTAATTGAAATCCAGTGTTTCTGTGGGACTAATGTTGAACAAAGGCAGTAATAGTATTACTCTCCGATTCATGCAATATGTTTCAGTGTTGTTACAATGTTTTGTTAAGGCGAATACAATTCTTTCATTCTAATGACATGTCTTGTCAATGCTAATGTAATGTTTTACATGACATTCCTTGAATCTTATGCCATGACACTCCACCCCATGCCCCAAAACCCATGACATTTCATTCCAAGAAATTTCCAAGAATCCTTGCCATGAAATTCTACTGCATCCCCAAAACTTCAGTCCATGACATCACTTCAGTCAAACTCCACGAATCACATTGCATCCCCCACCCCAAAAAACAAAAACACGAATAGCCTTTCATAAACAAGTTCTTCTTCCGGTAAACATCACAACATGGCAGTCCATGGAATTCCGTTGAACTCCATTCTATAAACATGTCCAATTTCATGAAATGTCACGACTTGACATTCCAAGAAAATTGCACGAAAATGCCATCGAATCCCATACATTGCACTAAAGTGTTACTTTAAAGTCCATGTAATGCAGGTCAGTGTTACCGTAATGTTTGGTTAACTCTAGCGTGAACTGAAACGCAGTGCTTGGTCAACACTAATGCATTTCTGGGTAAACTTGCCAGAGGGTTAAAGACTCTAGCTTGAGCCCGCAGCCAAAGGTTGGGGTTGTCAGAAGTGGGATTCGAACCCACGCCTCCAGGGGAGACTGCGACCTGAACGCAGCGCCTTAGACCGCTCGGCCATCCTGACGTGACGGCTAAGGGTGAGCAGTGCTGTTGGAGCTGCACCGAATGGCAGATGATCTAGAAGCTAGTGCTTCACCGCTCACAACTCGTCACAGCACATGCCTCGTTGGCGCAGTTAGGCAGCGCGTCAGTCTCATAATCTGAAGGTCGTGAGTTCGAGCCTCACACGGGGCAGGCTGGTGCTTTTGGATACAGGGGAGCGTGTAAATAAAAGAGCTGCTTTCTGTATTCCCTTTTGTGCGTTTGTTCATTTCTTCATATGCAATGTAATTGAAATCCAGTGTTTCTGTGGGACTAATGTTGAACAAAGGCAGTAATAGTATTACTCTCCGATTCATTGAATTATGTGTCAGTGTTGTTACAATGTTTTGTTAAGGCGAATACAATTCTTTCATTCTAATGACATGTCTTGTCAATGCTAATGTAATGTTTTACATGACATTCCTTGAATCTTATGCCATGACACTCCACCCCATGCCCCAAAACCCATGACATTTCATTCCAAGAAATTTCCAAGAATCCTTGCCATGAAATTCTACTGCATCCCCAAAACTTCAGTCCATGACATCACTTCAGTCAAACTCCACGAATCACATTGCATCCCCCACCCCAAAAAACAAAAACACGAATAGCCTTTCATAAACAAGTTCTTCTTCCGGTAAACATCACAACATGGCAGTCCATGGAATTCCGTTGAACTCCATTCTATAAACATGTCCAATTTCATGAAATGTCACGACTTGACATTCCAAGAAAATTGCACGAAAATGCCATCGAATCCCATACATTGCACTAAAGTGTTACTTTAAAGTCCATGTAATGCAGGTCAGTGTTACCGTAATGTTTGGTTAACTCTAGCGTGAACTGAAACGCAGTGCTTGGTCAACACTAATGCATTTCTGGGTAAACTTGCCAGAGGGTTAAAGACTCTAGCTTGAGCCCGCAGCCAAAGGTTGGGGTTGTCAGAAGTGGGATTCGAACCCACGCCTCCAGGGGAGACTGCGACCTGAACGCAGCGCCTTAGACCGCTCGGCCATCCTGACGTGACGGCTAAGGGTGAGCAGTGCTGTTGGAGCTGCACCGAATGGCAGATGATCTAGAAGCTAGTGCTTCACCGCTCACAACTCGTCACAGCACATGCCTCGTTGGCGCAGTTAGGCAGCGCGTCAGTCTCATAATCTGAAGGTCGTGAGTTCGAGCCTCACACGGGGCAGGCTGGTGCTTTTGGATACAGGGGAGCGTGTAAATAAAAGAGCTGCTTTCTGTATTCCCTTTTGTGCGTTTGTTCTTTTCTTCATATGCAATGTAATTGAAATCCAGTGTTTCTGTGGGACTAATGTTGAACAAAGGCAGTAATAGTATTACTCTCCGATTCATTGAATTATGTGTCAGTGTTGTTACAATGTTTTGTTAAGGCGAATACAATTCTTTCATTCTAATGACATGTCTTGTCAATGCTAATGTAATGTTTTACATGACATTCCTTGAATCTTATGCCATGACACTCCACCCCATGCCCCAAAACCCATGACATTTCATTCCAAGAAATTTCCAAGAATCCTTGCCATGGAATTCTACTGCATCCCCAAAACTTCAGTCCATGACATCACTTCAGTCAAACTCCACGAATCACATTGCATCCCCCACCCCAAAAAACAAAAACACGAATAGCCTTTCATAAACAAGTTCTTCTTCCGGTAAACATCACAACATGGCAGTCCATGGAATTCCGTTGAACTCCATTCTATAAACATGTCCAATTTCATGAAATGTCACGACTTGACATTCCAAGAAAATTGCACGAAAATGCCATCGAATCCCATACATTGCACTAAAGTGTTACTTTAAAGTCCATGTAATGCAGGTCAGTGTTACCGTAATGTTTGGTTAACTCTAGCGTGAACTGAAACGCAGTGCTTGGTCAACACTAATGCATTTCTGGGTAAACTTGCCAGAGGGTTAAAGACTCTAGCTTGAGCCCGCAGCCAAAGGTTGGGGTTGTCAGAAGTGGGATTTGAACCCACGCCTCCAGGGGAGACTGCGACCTGAACGCAGCGCCTTAGACCGCTCGGCCATCCTGACGTGACGGCTAAGGGTGAGCAGTGCTGTTGGAGCTGCACCGAATGGCAGATGATCTAGAAGCTAGTGCTTCACCGCTCACAACTCGTCACAGCACATGCCTCGTTGGCGCAGTTAGGCACCGCGTCAGTCTCATAATCTGAAGGTCGTGAGTTCGAGCCTCACACGGGGCAGGCTGGTGCTTTTGGATACAGGGGAGCGTGTAAATAAAAGAGCTGCTTTCTGTATTCCCTTTTGTGCGTTTGTTCATTTCTTCATATGCAATGTAATTGAAATCCAGTGTTTCTGTGGGACTAATGTTGAACAAAGGCAGTAATAGTATTACTCTCCGATTCATGCAGTATGTGTCAGTGTTGTTACAATGTTTTGTTAAGGCGAATACAATTCTTTCATTCTAATGACATGTCTTGTCAATGCTAATGTAATGTTTTACATGACATTCCTTGAATCTTATGCCATGACACTCCACCCCATGCCCCAAAACCCATGACATTTCATTCCAAGAAATTTCCAAGAATCCTTGCCATGGAATTCTACTGCATCCCCAAAACTTCAGTCCATGACATCACTTCAGTCAAACTCCACGAATCACATTGCATCCCCCACCCCAAAAAACAAAAACACGAATAGCCTTTCATAAACAAGTTCTTCTTCCGGTAAACATCACAACATGGCAGTCCATGGAATTCCGTTGAACTCCATTCTATAAACATGTCCAATTTCATGAAATGTCACGACTTGACATTCCAAGAAAATTGCACGAAAATGCCATCGAATCCCATACATTGCACTAAAGTGTTACTTTAAAGTCCATGTAATGCAGGTCAGTGTTACCGTAATGTTTGGTTAACTCTAGCGTGAACTGAAACGCAGTGCTTGGTCAACACTAATGCATTTCTGGGTAAACTTGCCAGAGGGTTAAAGACTCTAGCTTGAGCCCGCAGCCAAAGGTTGGGGTTGTCAGAAGTGGGATTTGAACCCACGCCTCCAGGGGAGACTGCGACCTGAACGCAGCGCCTTAGACCGCTCGGCCATCCTGACGTGACGGCTAAGGGTGAGCAGTGCTGTTGGAGCTGCACCGAATGGCAGATGATCTAGAAGCTAGTGCTTCACCGCTCACAACTCGTCACAGCACATGCCTCGTTGGCGCAGTTAGGCAGCGCGTCAGTCTCATAATCTGAAGGTCGTGAGTTCGAGCCTCACACGGGGCAGGCTGGTGCTTTTGGATACAGGGGAGCGTGTAAATAAAAGAGCTGCTTTCTGTATTCCCTTTTGTGCGTTTGTTCATTTCTTCATATGCAATGTAATTGAAATCCAGTGTTTCTGTGGGACTAATGTTGAACAAAGGCAGTAATAGTATTACTCTCCGATTCATGCAGTATGTGTCAGTGTTGTTACAATGTTTTGTTAAGGCGAATACAATTCTTTCATTCTAATGACATGTCTTGTCAATGCTAATGTAATGTTTTACATGACATTCCTTGAATCTTATGCCATGACACTCCACCCCATGCCCCAAAACCCATGACATTTCATTCCAAGAAATTTCCAAGAATCCTTGCCATGAAATTCTACTGCATCCCCAAAACTTCAGTCCATGACATCACTTCAGTCAAACTCCACGAATCACATTGCATCCCCCACCCCAAAAAACAAAAACACGAATAGCCTTTCATAAACAAGTTCTTCTTCCGGTAAACATCACAACATGGCAGTCCATGGAATTCCGTTGAACTCCATTCTATAAACATGTCCAATTTCATGAAATGTCACGACTTGACATTCCAAGAAAATTGCACGAAAATGCCATCGAATCCCATACATTGCACTAAAGTGTTACTTTAAAGTCCATGTAATGCAGGTCAGTGTTACCATAATGTTTGGTTAACTCTAGCGTGAACTGAAACGCAGTGCTTGGTCAACACTAATGCATTTCTGGGTAAACTTGCCAGAGGGTTAAAGACTCTAGCTTGAGCCCGCAGCCAAAGGTTGGGGTTGTCAGAAGTGGGATTCGAACCCACGCCTCCAGGGGAGACTGCGACCTGAACGCAGCGCCTTAGACCGCTCGGCCATCCTGACGTGACGGCTAAGGGTGAGCAGTGCTGTTGGAGCTGCACCGAATGGCAGATGATCTAGAAGCTAGTGCTTCACCGCTCACAACTCGTCACAGCACATGCCTCGTTGGCGCAGTTAGGCAGCGCGTCAGTCTCATAATCTGAAGGTCGTGAGTTCGAGCCTCACACGGGGCAGGCTGGTGCTTTTGGATACAGGGGAGCGTGTAAATAAAAGAGCTGCTTTCTGTATTCCCTTTTGTGCGTTTGTTCATTTCTTCATATGCAATGTAATTGAAATCCAGTGTTTCTGTGGGACTAATGTTGAACAAAGGCAGTAATAGTATTACTCTCCGATTCATTGAATTATGTGTCAGTGTTGTTACAATGTTTTGTTAAGGCGAATACAATTCTTTCATTCTAATGACATGTCTTGTCAATGCTAATGTAATGTTTTACATGACATTCCTTGAATCTTATGCCATGACACTCCACCCCATGCCCCAAAACCCATGACATTTCATTCCAAGAAATTTCCAAGAATCCTTGCCATGAAATTCTACTGCATCCCCAAAACTTCAGTCCATGACATCACTTCAGTCAAACTCCACGAATCACATTGCATCCCCCACCCCAAAAAACAAAAACACGAATAGCCTTTCATAAACAAGTTCTTCTTCCGGTAAACATCACAACATGGCAGTCCATGGAATTCCGTTGAACTCCATTCTATAAACATGTCCAATTTCATGAAATGTCACGACTTGACATTCCAAGAAAATTGCACGAAAATGCCATCGAATCCCATACATTGCACTAAAGTGTTACTTTAAAGTCCATGTAATGCAGGTCAGTGTTACCGTAATGTTTGGTTAACTCTAGCGTGAACTGAAACGCAGTGCTTGGTCAACACTAATGCATTTCTGGGTAAACTTGCCAGAGGGTTAAAGACTCTAGCTTGAGCCCGCAGCCAAAGGTTGGGGTTGTCAGAAGTGGGATTCGAACCCACGCCTCCAGGGGAGACTGCGACCTGAACGCAGCGCCTTAGACCGCTCGGCCATCCTGACGTGACGGCTAAGGGTGAGCAGTGCGGTTGGACCTGCACCGAATGGCAGATGATCTAGAAGCTAGTGCTTCACCGCTCACAACTCGTCACAGCACATGCCTCGTTGGCGCAGTTAGGCAGCGCGTCAGTCTCATAATCTGAAGGTCGTGAGTTCGAGCCTCACACGGGGCAGGCTGGTGCTTTTGGATACAGGGGAGCGTGTAAATAAAAGAGCTGCTTTCTGTATTCCCTTTTGTGCGTTTGTTCATTTCTTCATATGCAATGTAATTGAAATCCAGTGTTTCTGTGGGACTAATGTTGAACAAAGGCAGTAATAGTATTACTCTCCGATTCATTGAATTATGTGTCAGTGTTGTTACAATGTTTTGTTAAGGCGAATACAATTCTTTCATTCTAATGACATGTCTTGTCAATGCTAATGTAATGTTTTACATGACATTCCTTGAATCTTATGCCATGACACTCCACCCCATGCCCCAAAACCCATGACATTTCATTCCAAGAAATTTCCAAGAATCCTTGCCATGAAATTCTACTGCATCCCCAAAACTTCAGTCCATGACATCACTTCAGTCAAACTCCACGAATCACATTGCATCCCCCACCCCAAAAAACAAAAACACGAATAGCCTTTCATAAACAAGTTCTTCTTCCGGTAAACATCACAACATGGCAGTCCATGGAATTCCGTTGAACTCCATTCTATAAACATGTCCAATTTCATGAAATGTCACGACTTGACATTCCAAGAAAATTGCACGAAAATGCCATCGAATCCCATACATTGCACTAAAGTGTTACTTTAAAGTCCATGTAATGCAGGTCAGTGTTACCGTAATGTTTGGTTAACTCTAGCGTGAACTGAAACGCAGTGCTTGGTCAACACTAATGCATTTCTGGGTAAACTTGCCAGAGGGTTAAAGACTCTAGCTTGAGCCCGCAGCCAAAGGTTGGGGTTGTCAGAAGTGGGATTTGAACCCACGCCTCCAGGGGAGACTGCGACCTGAACGCAGCGCCTTAGACCGCTCGGCCATCCTGACGTGACGGCTAAGGGTGAGCAGTGCTGTTGGAGCTGCACCGAATGGCAGATGATCTAGAAGCTAGTGCTTCACCGCTCACAACTCGTCACAGCACATGCCTCGTTGGCGCAGTTAGGCAGCGCGTCAGTCTCATAATCTGAAGGTCGTGAGTTCGAGCCTCACACGGGGCAGGCTGGTGCTTTTGGATACAGGGGAGCGTGTAAATAAAAGAGCTGCTTTCTGTATTCCCTTTTGTGCGTTTGTTCATTTCTTCATATGCAATGTAATTGAAATCCAGTGTTTCTGTGGGACTAATGTTGAACAAAGGCAGTAATAGTATTACTCTCCGATTCATGCAGTATGTGTCAGTGTTGTTACAATGTTTTGTTAAGGCGAATACAATTCTTTCATTCTAATGACATGTCTTGTCAATGCTAATGTAATGTTTTACATGACATTCCTTGAATCTTATGCCATGACACTCCACCCCATGCCCCAAAACCCATGACATTTCATTCCAAGAAATTTCCAAGAATCCTTGCCATGGAATTCTACTGCATCCCCAAAACTTCAGTCCATGACATCACTTCAGTCAAACTCCACGAATCACATTGCATCCCCCACCCCAAAAAACAAAAACACGAATAGCCTTTCATAAACAAGTTCTTCTTCCGGTAAACATCACAACATGGCAGTCCATGGAATTCCGTTGAACTCCATTCTATAAACATGTCCAATTTCATGAAATGTCACGACTTGACATTCCAAGAAAATTGCACGAAAATGCCATCGAATCCCATACATTGCACTAAAGTGTTACTTTAAAGTCCATGTAATGCAGGTCAGTGTTACCGTAATGTTTGGTTAACTCTAGCGTGAACTGAAACGCAGTGCTTGGTCAACACTAATGCATTTCTGGGTAAACTTGCCAGAGGGTTAAAGACTCTAGCTTGAGCCCGCAGCCAAAGGTTGGGGTTGTCAGAAGTGGGATTTGAACCCACGCCTCCAGGGGAGACTGCGACCTGAACGCAGCGCCTTAGACCGCTCGGCCATCCTGACGTGACTGCTAAGGGTGAGCAGTGCTGTTGGAGCTGCACCGAATGGCAGATGATCTAGAAGCTAGTGCTTCACCGCTCACAACTCGTCACAGCACATGCCTCGTTGGCGCAGTTAGGCAGCGCGTCAGTCTCATAATCTGAAGGTCGTGAGTTCGAGCCTCACACGGGGCAGGCTGGTGCTTTTGGATACAGGGGAGCGTGTAAATAAAAGAGCTGCTTTCTGTATTCCCTTTTGTGCGTTTGTTCATTTCTTCATATGCAATGTAATTGAAATCCAGTGTTTCTGTGGGACTAATGTTGAACAAAGGCAGTAATAGTATTACTCTCCGATTCATGCAGTATGTGTCAGTGTTGTTACAATGTTTTGTTAAGGCGAATACAATTCTTTCATTCTAATGACATGTCTTGTCAATGCTAATGTAATGTTTTACATGACATTCCTTGAATCTTATGCCATGACACTCCACCCCATGCCCCAAAACCCATGACATTTCATTCCAAGAAATTTCCAAGAATCCTTGCCATGGAATTCTACTGCATCCCCAAAACTTCAGTCCATGACATCACTTCAGTCAAACTCCACGAATCACATTGCATCCCCCACCCCAAAAAACAAAAACACGAATAGCCTTTCATAAACAAGTTCTTCTTCCGGTAAACATCACAACATGGCAGTCCATGGAATTCCGTTGAACTCCATTCTATAAACATGTCCAATTTCATGAAATGTCACGACTTGACATTCCAAGAAAATTGCACGAAAATGCCATCGAATCCCATACATTGCACTAAAGTGTTACTTTAAAGTCCATGTAATGCAGGTCAGTGTTACCGTAATGTTTGGTTAACTCTAGCGTGAACTGAAACGCAGTGCTTGGTCAACACTAATGCATTTCTGGGTAAACTTGCCAGAGGGTTAAAGACTCTAGCTTGAGCCCGCAGCCAAAGGTTGGGGTTGTCAGAAGTGGGATTCGAACCCACGCCTCCAGGGGAGACTGCAACCTGAACGCAGCGCCTTAGACCGCTCGGCCATCCTGACGTGACGGCTAAGGGTGAGCAGTGCTGTTGGAGCTGCACCGAATGGCAGATGATCTAGAAGCTAGTGCTTCACCGCTCACAACTCGTCACAGCACATGCCTTGTTGGCGCAGTTAGGCAGCGCATCAGTCTCATAATCTGAAGGTCGTGAGTTCGAGCCTCACACGGGGCAGGCTGGTGCTTTTGGATACAGGGGAGCGTGTAAATAAAAGAGCTGCTTTCTGTATTCCCTTTTGTGCGTTTGTTCATTTCTTCATATGCAATGTAATTGAAATCCAGTGTTTCTGTGGGACTAATGTTGAACAAAGGCAGTAATAGTATTACTCTCCGATTCATGCAGTATGTGTCAGTGTTGTTACAATGTTTTGTTAAGGCGAATACAATTCTTTCATTCTAATGACATGTCTTGTCAATGCTAATGTAATGTTTTACATGACATTCCTTGAATCTTATGCCATGACACTCCACCCCATGCCCCAAAACCCATGACATTTCATTCCAAGAAATTTCCAAGAATCCTTGCCATGAAATTCTACTGCATCCCCAAAACTTCAGTCCATGACATCACTTCAGTCAAACTCCACGAATCACATTGCATCCCCCACCCCAAAAAACAAAAACACGAATAGCCTTTCATAAACAAGTTCTTCTTCCGGTAAACATCACAACATGGCAGTCCATGGAATTCCGTTGAACTCCATTCTATAAACATGTCCAATTTCATGAAATGTCACGACTTGACATTCCAAGAAAATTGCACGAAAATGCCATCGAATCCCATACATTGCACTAAAGTGTTACTTTAAAGTCCATGTAATGCAGGTCAGTGTTACCGTAATGTTTGGTTAACTCTAGCGTGAACTGAAACGCAGTGCTTGGTCAACACTAATACATTTCTGGGTAAACTTGCCAGAGGGTTAAAGACTCTAGCTTGAGCCCGCAGCCAAAGGTTGGGGTTGTCAGAAGTGGGATTCGAACCCACGCCTCCAGGGGAGACTGCGACCTGAACGCAGCGCCTTAGACCGCTCGGCCATCCTGACGTGATGGCTAAGGGTGAGCAGTGCTGTTGGAGCTGCACCGAATGGCAGATGATCTAGAAGCTAGTGCTTCACCGCTCACAACTCGTCACATCACATGCCTCGTTGGCGCAGTTAGGCAGCGCGTCAGTCTCATAATCTGAAGGTCGTGAGTTCGAGCCTCACACGGGGCAGGCTGGTGCTTTTGGATACAGGGGAGCGTGTAAATAAAAGAGCTGCTTTCTGTATTCCCTTTTTTGCGTTTGTTCTTTTCTTCATATGCAATGTAATTGAAATCCAGTGTTTCTGTGGGACTAATGTTGAACAAAGGCAGTAATAGTATTACTCTCCGATTCATGCAATATGTTTCAGTGTTGTTACAATGTTTTGTTAAGGCGAATACAATTCTTTCATTCTAATGACATGTCTTGTCAATGCTAATGTAATGTTTTACATGACATTCCTTGAATCTTATGCCATGACACTCCACCCCATGCCCCAAAACCCATGACATTTCATTCCAAGAAATTTCCAAGAATCCTTGCCATGAAATTCTACTGCATCCCCAAAACTTCAGTCCATGACATCACTTCAGTCAAACTCCACGAATCACATTGCATCCCCCACCCCAAAAAACAAAAACACGAATAGCCTTTCATAAACAAGTTCTTCTTCCGGTAAACATCACAACATGGCAGTCCATGGAATTCCGTTGAACTCCATTCTATAAACATGTCCAATTTCATGAAATGTCACGACTTGACATTCCAAGAAAATTGCACGAAAATGCCATCGAATCCCATACATTGCACTAAAGTGTTACTTTAAAGTCCATGTAATGCAGGTCAGTGTTACCGTAATGTTTGGTTAACTCTAGCGTGAACTGAAACGCAGTGCTTGGTCAACACTAATGCATTTCTGGGTAAACTTGCCAGAGGGTTAAAGACTCTAGCTTGAGCCCGCAGCCAAAGGTTGGGGTTGTCAGAAGTGGGATTCGAACCCACGCCTCCAGGGGAGACTGCGACCTGAACGCAGCGCCTTAGACCGCTCGGCCATCCTGACGTGACGGCTAAGGGTGAGCAGTGCTGTTGGAGCTGCACCGAATGGCAGATGATCTAGAAGCTAGTGCTTCACCGCTCACAACTCGTCACAGCACATGCCTCGTTGGCGCAGTTAGGCAGCGCGTCAGTCTCATAATCTGAAGGTCGTGAGTTCGAGCCTCACACGGGGCAGGCTGGTGCTTTTGGATACAGGGGAGCGTGTAAATAAAAGAGCTGCTTTCTGTATTCCCTTTTGTGCGTTTGTTCATTTCTTCATATGCAATGTAATTGAAATCCAGTGTTTCTGTGGGACTAATGTTGAACAAAGGCAGTAATAGTATTACTCTCCGATTCATTGAATTATGTGTCAGTGTTGTTACAATGTTTTGTTAAGGCGAATACAATTCTTTCATTCTAATGACATGTCTTGTCAATGCTAATGTAATGTTTTACATGACATTCCTTGAATCTTATGCCATGACACTCCACCCCATGCCCCAAAACCCATGACATTTCATTCCAAGAAATTTCCAAGAATCCTTGCCATGAAATTCTACTGCATCCCCAAAACTTCAGTCCATGACATCACTTCAGTCAAACTCCACGAATCACATTGCATCCCCCACCCCAAAAAACAAAAACACGAATAGCCTTTCATAAACAAGTTCTTCTTCCGGTAAACATCACAACATGGCAGTCCATGGAATTCCGTTGAACTCCATTCTATAAACATGTCCAATTTCATGAAATGTCACGACTTGACATTCCAAGAAAATTGCACGAAAATGCCATCGAATCCCATACATTGCACTAAAGTGTTACTTTAAAGTCCATGTAATGCAGGTCAGTGTTACCGTAATGTTTGGTTAACTCTAGCGTGAACTGAAACGCAGTGCTTGGTCAACACTAATGCATTTCTGGGTAAACTTGCCAGAGGGTTAAAGACTCTAGCTTGAGCCCGCAGCCAAAGGTTGGGGTTGTCAGAAGTGGGATTCGAACCCACGCCTCCAGGGGAGACTGCGACCTGAACGCAGCGCCTTAGACCGCTCGGCCATCCTGACGTGACGGCTAAGGGTGAGCAGTGCTGTTGGAGCTGCACCGAATGGCAGATGATCTAGAAGCTAGTGCTTCACCGCTCACAACTCGTCACAGCACATGCCTCGTTGGCGCAGTTAGGCAGCGCGTCAGTCTCATAATCTGAAGGTCGTGAGTTCGAGCCTCACACGGGGCAGGCTGGTGCTTTTGGATACAGGGGAGCGTGTAAATAAAAGAGCTGCTTTCTGTATTCCCTTTTGTGCGTTTGTTCTTTTCTTCATATGCAATGTAATTGAAATCCAGTGTTTCTGTGGGACTAATGTTGAACAAAGGCAGTAATAGTATTACTCTCCGATTCATTGAATTATGTGTCAGTGTTGTTACAATGTTTTGTTAAGGCGAATACAATTCTTTCATTCTAATGACATGTCTTGTCAATGCTAATGTAATGTTTTACATGACATTCCTTGAATCTTATGCCATGACACTCCACCCCATGCCCCAAAACCCATGACATTTCATTCCAAGAAATTTCCAAGAATCCTTGCCATGGAATTCTACTGCATCCCCAAAACTTCAGTCCATGACATCACTTCAGTCAAACTCCACGAATCACATTGCATCCCCCACCCCAAAAAACAAAAACACGAATAGCCTTTCATAAACAAGTTCTTCTTCCGGTAAACATCACAACATGGCAGTCCATGGAATTCCGTTGAACTCCATTCTATAAACATGTCCAATTTCATGAAATGTCACGACTTGACATTCCAAGAAAATTGCACGAAAATGCCATCGAATCCCATACATTGCACTAAAGTGTTACTTTAAAGTCCATGTAATGCAGGTCAGTGTTACCGTAATGTTCGGTTAACTCAAGCGTGAACTGAAACGCAGTGCTTGGTCAACACTAATGCATTTCTGGGTAAACTTGCCAGAGGGTTAAAGACTCTTGCTTGAGCCCGCAGCCAAAGGTTGGGTTTGTCAGAAGTGGGATTCGAACCCACGCCTCCAGGGGAGACTGCGACCTGAACGCAGCGCCTTAGACCGCTCGGCCATCCTGACGTGACGGCAAAGGGTGAGCAGTGCTGTTGGAGCTGCACCGAATGGCAGATGATCTAGAAGCTAGTGCTTCACCGCTCACAACTCGTCACAGCACATGCCTCGTTGGCGCAGTTAGGCAGCGCGTCAGTCTCATAATCTGAAGGTCGTGAGTTCGAGCCTCACACGGGGCAGGCTGGTGCTTTTGGATACAGGGGAGCGTGTAAATAAAAGAGCTGCTTTCTGTATTCCCTTTTGTGCGTTTTTTCATTTCTTCATATGCAATGTAATTGAAATCCAGTGTTTCTGTGGGACTAATGTTGAACAAAGGCAGTAATAGTATTACTCTCCGATTCATTGAATTATGTGTCAGTGTTGTTACAATGTTTTGTTAAGGCGAATACAATTCTTTCATTCTAATGACATGTCTTGTCAATGCTAATGTAATGTTTTACATGACATTCCTTGAATCTTATGCCATGACACTCCACCCCATGCCCCAAAACCCATGACATTTCATTCCAAGAAATTTCCAAGAATCCTTGCCATGAAATTCTACTGCATCCCCAAAACTTCAGTCCATGACATCACTTCAGTCAAACTCCACGAATCACATTGCATCCCCCACCCCAAAAAACAAAAACACGAATAGCCTTTCATAAACAAGTTCTTCTTCCGGTAAACATCACAACATGGCAGTCCATGGAATTCCGTTGAACTCCATTCTATAAACATGTCCAATTTCATGAAATGTCACGACTTGACATTCCAAGAAAATTGCACGAAAATGCCATCGAATCCCATACATTGCACTAAAGTGTTACTTTAAAGTCCATGTAATGCAGGTCAGTGTTACCGTAATGTTTGGTTAACTCTAGCGTGAACTGAAACGCAGTGCTTGGTCAACACTAATGCATTTCTGGGTAAACTTGCCAGAGGGTTAAAGACTCTAGCTTGAGCCCGCAGCCAAAGGTTGGGGTTGTCAGAAGTGGGATTCGAACCCACGCCTCCAGGGGAGACTGCGACCTGAACGCAGCGCCTTAGACCGCTCGGCCATCCTGACGTGACGGCTAAGGGTGAGCAGTGCTGTTGGAGCTGCACCGAATGGCAGATGATCTAGAAGCTAGTGCTTCACCGCTCACAACTCGTCACAGCACATGCCTTGTTGGCGCAGTTAGGCAGCGCATCAGTCTCATAATCTGAAGGTCGTGAGTTCGAGCCTCACACGGGGCAGGCTGGTGCTTTTGGATACAGGGGAGCGTGTAAATAAAAGAGCTGCTTTCTGTATTCCCTTTTGTGCGTTTGTTCATTTCTTCATATGCAATGTAATTGAAATCCAGTGTTTCTGTGGGACTAATGTTGAACAAAGGCAGTAATAGTATTACTCTCCGATTCATTGAATTATGTGTCAGTGTTGTTACAATGTTTTGTTAAGGCGAATACAATTCTTTCATTCTAATGACATGTCTTGTCAATGCTAATGTAATGTTTTACATGACATTCTTTGAATCTTATGCCATGACACTCCACCCCATGCCCCAAAACCCATGACATTTCATTCCAAGAAATTTCCAAGAATCCTTGCCATGAAATTCTACTGCATCCCCAAAACTTCAGTCCATGACATCACTTCAGTCAAACTCCACGAATCACATTGCATCCCCCACCCCAAAAAACAAAAACACGAATAGCCTTTCATAAACAAGTTCTTCTTCCGGTAAACATCACAACATGGCAGTCCATGGAATTCCGTTGAACTCCATTCTATAAACATGTCCAATTTCATGAAATGTCACGACTTGACATTCCAAGAAAATTGCACGAAAATGCCATCGAATCCCATACATTGCACTAAAGTGTTACTTTAAAGTCCATGTAATGCAGGTCAGTGTTACCGTAATGTTTGGTTAACTCTAGCGTGAACTGAAACGCAGTGCTTGGTCAACACTAATACATTTCTGGGTAAACTTGCCAGAGGGTTAAAGACTCTAGCTTGAGCCCGCAGCCAAAGGTTGGGGTTGTCAGAAGTGGGATTCGAACCCACGCCTCCAGGGGAGACTGCGACCTGAACGCAGCGCCTTAGACCGCTCGGCCATCCTGACGTGATGGCTAAGGGTGAGCAGTGCTGTTGGAGCTGCACCGAATGGCAGATGATCTAGAAGCTAGTGCTTCACCGCTCACAACTCGTCACATCACATGCCTCGTTGGCGCAGTTAGGCAGCGCGTCAGTCTCATAATCTGAAGGTCGTGAGTTCGAGCCTCACACGGGGCAGGCTGGTGCTTTTGGATACAGGGGAGCGTGTAAATAAAAGAGCTGCTTTCTGTATTCCCTTTTTTGCGTTTGTTCTTTTCTTCATATGCAATGTAATTGAAATCCAGTGTTTCTGTGGGACTAATGTTGAACAAAGGCAGTAATAGTATTACTCTCCGATTCATGCAATATGTGTCAGTGTTGTTACAATGTTTTGTTAAGGCGAATACAATTCTTTCATTCTAATGACATGTCTTGTCAATGCTAATGTAATGTTTTACATGACATTCCTTGAATCTTATGCCATGACACTCCACCCCATGCCCCAAAACCCATGACATTTCATTCCAAGAAATTTCCAAGAATCCTTGCCATGAAATTCTACTGCATCCCCAAAACTTCAGTCCATGACATCACTTCAGTCAAACTCCACGAATCACATTGCATCCCCCACCCCAAAAAACAAAAACACGAATAGCCTTTCATAAACAAGTTCTTCTTCCGGTAAACATCACAACATGGCAGTCCATGGAATTCCGTTGAACTCCATTCTATAAACATGTCCAATTTCATGAAATGTCACGACTTGACATTCCAAGAAAATTGCACGAAAATGCCATAGAATCCCATACATTGCACTAAAGTGTTACTTTAAAGTCCATGTAATGCAGGTCAGTGTTACCGTAATGTTTGGTTAACTCTAGCGTGAACTGAAACGCAGTGCTTGGTCAACACTAATGCATTTCTGGGTAAACTTGCCAGAGGGTTAAAGACTCTAGCTTGAGCCCGCAGCCAAAGGTTGGGGTTGTCAGAAGTGGGATTCGAACCCACGCCTCCAGGGGAGACTGCGACCTGAACGCAGCGCCTTAGACCGCTCGGCCATCCTGACGTGACGGCTAAGGGTGAGCAGTGCTGTTGGAGCTGCACCGAATGGCAGATGATCTAGAAGCTAGTGCTTCACCGCTCACAACTCGTCACAGCACATGCCTCGTTGGCGCAGTTAGGCAGCGCGTCAGTCTCATAATCTGAAGGTCGTGAGTTCGAGCCTCACACAGGGCAGGCTGGTGCTTTTGGATACAGGGGAGCGTGTAAATAAAAGAGCTGCTTTCTGTATTCCCTTTTGTGCGTTTGTTCATTTCTTCATATGCAATGTAATTGAAATCCAGTGTTTCTGTGGGACTAATGTTGAACAAAGGCAGTAATAGTATTACTCTCCGATTCATTGAATTATGTGTCAGTGTTGTTACAATGTTTTGTTAAGGCGAATACAATTCTTTCATTCTAATGACATGTCTTGTCAATGCTAATGTAATGTTTTACATGACATTCCTTGAATCTTATGACATGACACTCCACCCCATGCCCCAAAACCCATGACATTTCATTCCAAGAAATTTCCAAGAATCCTTGCCATGAAATTCTACTGCATCCCCAAAACTTCAGTCCATGACATCACTTCAGTCAAACTCCACGAATCACATTGCATCCCCCACCCCAAAAAACAAAAACACGAATAGCCTTTCATAAACAAGTTCTTCTTCCGGTAAACATCACAACATGGCAGTCCATGGAATTCCGTTGAACTCCATTCTATAAACATGTCCAATTTCATGAAATGTCACGACTTGACATTCCAAGAAAATTGCACGAAAATGCCATCGAATCCCATACATTGCACTAAAGTGTTACTTTAAAGTCCATGTAATGCAGGTCAGTGTTACCGTAATGTTTGGTTAACTCTAGCGTGAACTGAAACGCAGTGCTTGGTCAACACTAATGCATTTCTGGGTAAACTTGCCAGAGGGTTAAAGACTCTAGCTTGAGCCCGCAGCCAAAGGTTGGGGTTGTCAGAAGTGGGATTCGAACCCACGCCTCCAGGGGAGACTGCGACCTGAACGCAGCGCCTTAGACCGCTCGGCCATCCTGACGTGACGGCTAAGGGTGAGCAGTGCTGTTGGAGCTGCACCGAATGGCAGATGATCTAGAAGCTAGTGCTTCACCGCTCACAACTCGTCACAGCACATGCCTCGTTGGCGCAGTTAGGCAGCGCGTCAGTCTCATAATCTGAAGGTCGTGAGTTCGAGCCTCACACGGGGCAGGCTGGTGCTTTTGGATACAGGGGAGCGTGTAAATAAAAGAGCTGCTTTCTGTATTCCCTTTTGTGCGTTTGTTCTTTTCTTCATATGCAATGTAATTGAAATCCAGTGTTTCTGTGGGACTAATGTTGAACAAAGGCAGTAATAGTATTACTCTCCGATTCATTGAATTATGTGTCAGTGTTGTTACAATGTTTTGTTAAGGCGAATACAATTCTTTCATTCTAATGACATGTCTTGTCAATGCTAATGTAATGTTTTACATGACATTCCTTGAATCTTATGCCATGACACTCCACCCCATGCCCCAAAACCCATGACATTTCATTCCAAGAAATTTCCAAGAATCCTTGCCATGGAATTCTACTGCATCCCCAAAACTTCAGTCCATGACATCACTTCAGTCAAACTCCACGAATCACATTGCATCCCCCACCCCAAAAAACAAAAACACGAATAGCCTTTCATAAACAAGTTCTTCTTCCGGTAAACATCACAACATGGCAGTCCATGGAATTCCGTTGAACTCCATTCTATAAACATGTCCAAAATCATGAAATGTCACGACTTGACATTCCAAGAAAATTGCACGAAAATGCCATCGAATCCCATACATTGCACTAAAGTGTTACTTTAAAGTCCATGTAATGCAGGTCAGTGTTACCGTAATGTTCGGTTAACTCTAGCGTGAACTGAAACGCAGTGCTTGGTCAACACTAATGCATTTCTGGGTAAACTTGCCAGAGGGTTAAAGACTCTTGCTTGAGCCCGCAGCCAAAGGTTGGGTTTGTCAGAAGTGGGATTCGAACCCACGCCTCCAGGGGAGACTGCGACCTGAACGCAGCGCCTTAGACCGCTCGGCCATCCTGACGTGACGGCAAAGGGTGAGCAGTGCTGTTGGAGCTGCACCGAATGGCAGATGATCTAGAAGCTAGTGCTTCACCGCTCACAACTCGTCACAGCACATGCCTCGTTGGCGCAGTTAGGCAGCGCGTCAGTCTCATAATCTGAAGGTCGTGAGTTCGAGCCTCACACGGGGCAGGCTGGTGCTTTTGGATACAGGGGAGCGTGTAAATAAAAGAGCTGCTTTCTGTATTCCCTTTTGTGCGTTTGTTCATTTCTTCATATGCAATGTAATTGAAATCCAGTGTTTCTGTGGGACTAATGTTGAACAAAGGCAGTAATAGTATTACTCTCCGATTCATTGAATTATGTGTCAGTGTTGTTACAATGTTTTGTTAAGGCGAATACAATTCTTTCATTCTAATGACATGTCTTGTCAATGCTAATGTAATGTTTTACATGACATTCCTTGAATCTTATGCCATGACACTCCACCCCATGCCCCAAAACCCATGACATTTCATTCCAAGAAATTTCCAAGAATCCTTGCCATGAAATTCTACTGCATCCCCAAAACTTCAGTCCATGACATCACTTCAGTCAAACTCCACGAATCACATTGCATCCCCCACCCCAAAAAACAAAAACACGAATAGCCTTTCATAAACAAGTTCTTCTTCCGGTAAACATCACAACATGGCAGTCCATGGAATTCCGTTGAACTCCATTCTATAAACATGTCCAATTTCATGAAATGTCACGACTTGACATTCCAAGAAAATTGCACGAAAATGCCATCGAATCCCATACATTGCACTAAAGTGTTACTTTAAAGTCCATGTAATGCAGGTCAGTGTTACCGTAATGTTTGGTTAACTCTAGCGTGAACTGAAACGCAGTGCTTGGTCAACACTAATGCATTTCTGGGTAAACTTGCCAGAGGGTTAAAGACTCTAGCTTGAGCCCGCAGCCAAAGGTTGGGGTTGTCAGAAGTGGGATTCGAACCCACGCCTCCAGGGGAGACTGCGACCTGAACGCAGCGCCTTAGACCGCTCGGCCATCCTGACGTGACGGCTAAGGGTGAGCAGTGCTGTTGGAGCTGCACCGAATGGCAGATGATCTAGAAGCTAGTGCTTCACCGCTCACAACTCGTCACAGCACATGCCTCGTTGGCGCAGTTAGGCAGCGCGTCAGTCTCATAATCTGAAGGTCGTGAGTTCGAGCCTCACACGGGGCAGGCTGGTGCTTTTGGATACAGGGGAGCGTGTAAATAAAAGAGCTGCTTTCTGTATTCCCTTTTGTGCGTTTGTTCATTTCTTCATATGCAATGTAATTGAAATCCAGTGTTTCTGTGGGACTAATGTTGAACAAAGGCAGTAATAGTATTACTCTCCGATTCATGCAGTATGTGTCAGTGTTGTTACAATGTTTTGTTAAGGCGAATACAATTCTTTCATTCTAATGACATGTCTTGTCAATGCTAATGTAATGTTTTACATGACATTCCTTGAATCTTATGCCATGACACTCCACCCCATGCCCCAAAACCCATGACATTTCATTCCAAGAAATTTCCAAGAATCCTTGCCATGGAATTCTACTGCATCCCCAAAACTTCAGTCCATGACATCACTTCAGTCAAACTCCACGAATCACATTGCATCCCCCACCCCAAAAAACAAAAACACGAATAGCCTTTCATAAACAAGTTCTTCTTCCGGTAAACATCACAACATGGCAGTCCATGGAATTCCGTTGAACTCCATTCTATAAACATGTCCAATTTCATGAAATGTCACGACTTGACATTCCAAGAAAATTGCACGAAAATGCCATCGAATCCCATACATTGCACTAAAGTGTTACTTTAAAGTCCATGTAATGCAGGTCAGTGTTACCGTAATGTTTGGTTAACTCTAGCGTGAACTGAAACGCAGTGCTTGGTCAACACTAATGCATTTCTGGGTAAACTTGCCAGAGGGTTAAAGACTCTAGCTTGAGCCCGCAGCCAAAGGTTGGGGTTGTCAGAAGTGGGATTCGAACCCACGCCTCCAGGGGAGACTGCGACCTGAACGCAGCGCCTTAGACCGCTCGGCCATCCTGACGTGACGGCTAAGGGTGAGCAGTGCTGTTGGAGCTGCACCGAATGGCAGATGATCTAGAAGCTAGTGCTTCACCGCTCACAACTCGTCACAGCACATGCCTTGTTGGCGCAGTTAGGCAGCGCATCAGTCTCATAATCTGAAGGTCGTGAGTTCGAGCCTCACACGGGGCAGGCTGGTGCTTTTGGATACAGGGGAGCGTGTAAATAAAAGAGCTGCTTTCTGTATTCCCTTTTGTGCGTTTGTTCATTTCTTCATATGCAATGTAATTGAAATCCAGTGTTTCTGTGGGACTAATGTTGAACAAAGGCAGTAATAGTATTACTCTCCGATTCATTGAATTATGTGTCAGTGTTGTTACAATGTTTTGTTAAGGCGAATACAATTCTTTCATTCTAATGACATGTCTTGTCAATGCTAATGTAATGTTTTACATGACATTCTTTGAATCTTATGCCATGACACTCCACCCCATGCCCCAAAACCCATGACATTTCATTCCAAGAAATTTCCAAGAATCCTTGCCATGAAATTCTACTGCATCCCCAAAACTTCAGTCCATGACATCACTTCAGTCAAACTCCACGAATCACATTGCATCCCCCACCCCAAAAAACAAAAACACGAATAGCCTTTCATAAACAAGTTCTTCTTCCGGTAAACATCACAACATGGCAGTCCATGGAATTCCGTTGAACTCCATTCTATAAACATGTCCAATTTCATGAAATGTCACGACTTGACATTCCAAGAAAATTGCACGAAAATGCCATCGAATCCCATACATTGCACTAAAGTGTTACTTTAAAGTCCATGTAATGCAGGTCAGTGTTACCGTAATGTTTGGTTAACTCTAGCGTGAACTGAAACGCAGTGCTTGGTCAACACTAATACATTTCTGGGTAAACTTGCCAGAGGGTTAAAGACTCTAGCTTGAGCCCGCAGCCAAAGGTTGGGGTTGTCAGAAGTGGGATTCGAACCCACGCCTCCAGGGGAGACTGCGACCTGAACGCAGCGCCTTAGACCGCTCGGCCATCCTGACGTGATGGCTAAGGGTGAGCAGTGCTGTTGGAGCTGCACCGAATGGCAGATGATCTAGAAGCTAGTGCTTCACCGCTCACAACTCGTCACATCACATGCCTCGTTGGCGCAGTTAGGCAGCGCGTCAGTCTCATAATCTGAAGGTCGTGAGTTTGAGCCTCACACGGGGCAGGCTGGTGCTTTTGGATACAGGGGAGCGTGTAAATAAAAGAGCTGCTTTCTGTATTCCCTTTTTTGCGTTTGTTCTTTTCTTCATATGCAATGTAATTGAAATCCAGTGTTTCTGTGGGACTAATGTTGAACAAAGGCAGTAATAGTATTACTCTCCGATTCATGCAATATGTGTCAGTGTTGTTACAATGTTTTGTTAAGGCGAATACAATTCTTTCATTCTAATGACATGTCTTGTCAATGCTAATGTAATGTTTTACATGACATTCCTTGAATCTTATGCCATGACACTCCACCCCATGCCCCAAAACCCATGACATTTCATTCCAAGAAATTTCCAAGAATCCTTGCCATGAAATTCTACTGCATCCCCAAAACTTCAGTCCATGACATCACTTCAGTCAAACTCCACGAATCACATTGCATCCCCCACCCCAAAAAACAAAAACACGAATAGCCTTTCATAAACAAGTTCTTCTTCCGGTAAACATCACAACATGGCAGTCCATGGAATTCCGTTGAACTCCATTCTATAAACATGTCCAATTTCATGAAATGTCACGACTTGACATTCCAAGAAAATTGCACGAAAATGCCATCGAATCCCATACATTGCACTAAAGTGTTACTTTAAAGTCCATGTAATGCAGGTCAGTGTTACCGTAATGTTTGGTTAACTCTAGCGTGAACTGAAACGCAGTGCTTGGTCAACACTAATGCATTTCTGGGTAAACTTGCCAGAGGGTTAAAGACTCTAGCTTGAGCCCGCAGCCAAAGGTTGGGGTTGTCAGAAGTGGGATTCGAACCCACGCCTCCAGGGGAGACTGCGACCTGAACGCAGCGCCTTAGACCGCTCGGCCATCCTGACGTGACGGCTAAGGGTGAGCAGTGCTGTTGGAGCTGCACCGAATGGCAGATGATCTAGAAGCTAGTGCTTCACCGCTCACAACTCGTCACAGCACATGCCTCGTTGGCGCAGTTAGGCAGCGCGTCAGTCTCATAATCTGAAGGTCGTGAGTTCGAGCCTCACACGGGGCAGGCTGGTGCTTTTGGATACAGGGGAGCGTGTAAATAAAAGAGCTGCTTTCTGTATTCCCTTTTGTGCGTTTGTTCATTTCTTCATATGCAATGTAATTGAAATCCAGTGTTTCTGTGGGACTAATGTTGAACAAAGGCAGTAATAGTATTACTCTCCGATTCATTGAATTATGTGTCAGTGTTGTTACAATGTTTTGTTAAGGCGAATACAATTCTTTCATTCTAATGACATGTCTTGTCAATGCTAATGTAATGTTTTACATGACATTCCTTGAATCTTATGCCATGACACTCCACCCCATGCCCCAAAACCCATGACATTTCATTCCAAGAAATTTCCAAGAATCCTTGCCATGAAATTCTACTGCATCCCCAAAACTTCAGTCCATGACATCACTTCAGTCAAACTCCACGAATCACATTGCATCCCCCACCCCAAAAAACAAAAACACGAATAGCCTTTCATAAACAAGTTCTTCTTCCGGTAAACATCACAACATGGCAGTCCATGGAATTCCGTTGAACTCCATTCTATAAACATGTCCAATTTCATGAAATGTCACGACTTGACATTCCAAGAAAATTGCACGAAAATGCCATCGAATCCCATACATTGCACTAAAGTGTTACTTTAAAGTCCATGTAATGCAGGTCAGTGTTACCGTAATGTTTGGTTAACTCTAGCGTGAACTGAAACGCAGTGCTTGGTCAACACTAATGCATTTCTGGGTAAACTTGCCAGAGGGTTAAAGACTCTAGCTTGAGCCCGCAGCCAAAGGTTGGGGTTGTCAGAAGTGGGATTCGAACCCACGCCTCCAGGGGAGACTGCGACCTGAACGCAGCGCCTTAGACCGCTCGGCCATCCTGACGTGACGGCTAAGGGTGAGCAGTGCTGTTGGAGCTGCACCGAATGGCAGATGATCTAGAAGCTAGTGCTTCACCGCTCACAACTCGTCACAGCACATGCCTCGTTGGCGCAGTTAGGCAGCGCGTCAGTCTCATAATCTGAAGGTCGTGAGTTCGAGCCTCACACGGGGCAGGCTGGTGCTTTTGGATACAGGGGAGCGTGTAAATAAAAGAGCTGCTTTCTGTATTCCCTTTTGTGCGTTTGTTCTTTTCTTCATATGCAATGTAATTGAAATCCAGTGTTTCTGTGGGACTAATGTTGAACAAAGGCAGTAATAGTATTACTCTCCGATTCATTGAATTATGTGTCAGTGTTGTTACAATGTTTTGTTAAGGCGAATACAATTCTTTCATTCTAATGACATGTCTTGTCAATGCTAATGTAATGTTTTACATGACATTCCTTGAATCTTATGCCATGACACTCCACCCCATGCCCCAAAACCCATGACATTTCATTCCAAGAAATTTCCAAGAATCCTTGCCATGGAATTCTACTGCATCCCCAAAACTTCAGTCCATGACATCACTTCAGTCAAACTCCACGAATCACATTGCATCCCCCACCCCAAAAAACAAAAACACGAATAGCCTTTCATAAACAAGTTCTTCTTCCGGTAAACATCACAACATGGCAGTCCATGGAATTCCGTTGAACTCCATTCTATAAACATGTCCAATTTCATGAAATGTCACGACTTGACATTCCAAGAAAATTGCACGAAAATGCCATCGAATCCCATACATTGCACTAAAGTGTTACTTTAAAGTCCATGTAATGCAGGTCAGTGTTACCGTAATGTTTGGTTAACTCTAGCGTGAACTGAAACGCAGTGCTTGGTCAACACTAATGCATTTCTGGGTAAACTTGCCAGAGGGTTAAAGACTCTAGCTTGAGCCCGCAGCCAAAGGTTGGGGTTGTCAGAAGTGGGATTCGAACCCACGCCTCCAGGGGAGACTGCGACCTGAACGCAGCGCCTTAGACCGCTCGGCCATCCTGACGTGACGGCTAAGGGTGAGCAGTGCTGTTGGAGCTGCACCGAATGGCAGATGATCTAGAAGCTAGTGCTTCACCGCTCACAACTCGTCACAGCACATGCCTCGTTGGCGCAGTTAGGCAGCGCGTCAGTCTCATAATCTGAAGGTCGTGAGTTCGAGCCTCACACGGGGCAGGCTGGTGCTTTTGGATACAGGGGAGCGTGTAAATAAAAGAGCTGCTTTCTGTATTCCCTTTTGTGCGTTTGTTCTTTTCTTCATATGCAATGTAATTGAAATCCAGTGTTTCTGTGGGACTAATGTTGAACAAAGGCAGTAATAGTATTACTCTCCGATTCATTGAATTATGTGTCAGTGTTGTTACAATGTTTTGTTAAGGCGAATACAATTCTTTCATTCTAATGACATGTCTTGTCAATGCTAATGTAATGTTTTACATGACATTCCTTGAATCTTATGCCATGACACTCCACCCCATGCCCCAAAACCCATGACATTTCATTCCAAGAAATTTCCAAGAATCCTTGCCATGGAATTCTACTGCATCCCCAAAACTTCAGTCCATGACATCACTTCAGTCAAACTCCACGAATCACATTGCATCCCCCACCCCAAAAAACAAAAACACGAATAGCCTTTCATAAACAAGTTCTTCTTCCGGTAAACATCACAACATGGCAGTCCATGGAATTCCGTTGAACTCCATTCTATAAACATGTCCAATTTCATGAAATGTCACGACTTGACATTCCAAGAAAATTGCACGAAAATGCCATCGAATCCCATACATTGCACTAAAGTGTTACTTTAAAGTCCATGTAATGCAGGTCAGTGTTACCGTAATGTTCGGTTAACTCTAGCGTGAACTGAAACGCAGTGCTTGGTCAACACTAATGCATTTCTGGGTAAACTTGCCAGAGGGTTAAAGACTCTTGCTTGAGCCCGCAGCCAAAGGTTGGGTTTGTCAGAAGTGGGATTCGAACCCACGCCTCCAGGGGAGACTGCGACCTGAACGCAGCGCCTTAGACCGCTCGGCCATCCTGACGTGACGGCAAAGGGTGAGCAGTGCTGTTGGAGCTGCACCGAATTGCAGATGATCTAGAAGCTAGTGCTTCACCGCTCACAACTCGTCACAGCACATGCCTCGTTGGCGCAGTTAGGCAGCGCGTCAGTCTCATAATCTGAAGGTCGTGAGTTCGAGCCTCACACGGGGCAGGCTGGTGCTTTTGGATACAGGGGAGCGTGTAAATAAAAGAGCTGCTTTCTGTATTCCCTTTTGTGCGTTTTTTCATTTCTTCATATGCAATGTAATTGAAATCCAGTGTTTCTGTGGGACTAATGTTGAACAAAGGCAGTAATAGTATTACTCTCCGATTCATTGAATTATGTGTCAGTGTTGTTACAATGTTTTGTTAAGGCGAATACAATTCTTTCATTCTAATGACATGTCTTGTCAATGCTAATGTAATGTTTTACATGACATTCCTTGAATCTTATGCCATGACACTCCACCCCATGCCCCAAAACCCATGACATTTCATTCCAAGAAATTTCCAAGAATCCTTGCCATGAAATTCTACTGCATCCCCAAAACTTCAGTCCATGACATCACTTCAGTCAAACTCCACGAATCACATTGCATCCCCCACCCCAAAAAACAAAAACACGAATAGCCTTTCATAAACAAGTTCTTCTTCCGGTAAACATCACAACATGGCAGTCCATGGAATTCCGTTGAACTCCATTCTATAAACATGTCCAATTTCATGAAATGTCACGACTTGACATTCCAAGAAAATTGCACGAAAATGCCATCGAATCCCATACATTGCACTAAAGTGTTACTTTAAAGTCCATGTAATGCAGGTCAGTGTTACCGTAATGTTTGGTTAACTCTAGCGTGAACTGAAACGCAGTGCTTGGTCAACACTAATGCATTTCTGGGTAAACTTGCCAGAGGGTTAAAGACTCTAGCTTGAGCCCGCAGCCAAAGGTTGGGGTTGTCAGAAGTGGGATTCGAACCCACGCCTCCAGGGGAGACTGCGACCTGAACGCAGCGCCTTAGACCGCTCGGCCATCCTGACGTGACGGCTAAGGGTGAGCAGTGCTGTTGGAGCTGCACCGAATGGCAGATGATCTAGAAGCTAGTGCTTCACCGCTCACAACTCGTCACAGCACATGCCTTGTTGGCGCAGTTAGGCAGCGCATCAGTCTCATAATCTGAAGGTCGTGAGTTCGAGCCTCACACGGGGCAGGCTGGTGCTTTTGGATACAGGGGAGCGTGTAAATAAAAGAGCTGCTTTCTGTATTCCCTTTTGTGCGTTTGTTCATTTCTTCATATGCAATGTAATTGAAATCCAGTGTTTCTGTGGGACTAATGTTGAACAAAGGCAGTAATAGTATTACTCTCCGATTCATTGAATTATGTGTCAGTGTTGTTACAATGTTTTGTTAAGGCGAATACAATTCTTTCATTCTAATGACATGTCTTGTCAATGCTAATGTAATGTTTTACATGACATTCTTTGAATCTTATGCCATGACACTCCACCCCATGCCCCAAAACCCATGACATTTCATTCCAAGAAATTTCCAAGAATCCTTGCCATGAAATTCTACTGCATCCCCAAAACTTCAGTCCATGACATCACTTCAGTCAAACTCCACGAATCACATTGCATCCCCCACCCCAAAAAACAAAAACACGAATAGCCTTTCATAAACAAGTTCTTCTTCCGGTAAACATCACAACATGGCAGTCCATGGAATTCCGTTGAACTCCATTCTATAAACATGTCCAATTTCATGAAATGTCACGACTTGACATTCCAAGAAAATTGCACGAAAATGCCATCGAATCCCATACATTGCACTAAAGTGTTACTTTAAAGTCCATGTAATGCAGGTCAGTGTTACCGTAATGTTTGGTTAACTCTAGTGTGAACTGAAACGCAGTGCTTGGTCAACACTAATGCATTTCTGGGTAAACTTGCCAGAGGGTTAAAGACTCTAGCTTGAGCCCGCAGCCAAAGGTTGGGGTTGTCAGAAGTGGGATTCGAACCCACGCCTCCAGGGGAGACTGCGACCTGAACGCAGCGCCTTAGACCGCTCGGCCATCCTGACGTGACGGCTAAGGGTGAGCAGTGCTGTTGGAGCTGCACCGAATGGCAGATGATCTAGAAGCTAGTGCTTCACCGCTCACAACTCGTCACAGCACATGCCTCGTTGGCGCAGTTAGGCAGCGCGTCAGTCTCATAATCTGAAGGTCGTGAGTTCGAGCCTCACACGGGGCAGGCTGGTGCTTTTGGATACAGGGGAGCGTGTAAATAAAAGAGCTGCTTTCTGTATTCCCTTTTGTGCGTTTGTTCATTTCTTCATATGCAATGTAATTGAAATCCAGTGTTTCTGTGGGACTAATGTTGAACAAAGGCAGTAATAGTATTACTCTCCGATTCATGCAGTATGTGTCAGTGTTGTTACAATGTTTTGTTAAGGCGAATACAATTCTTTCATTCTAATGACATGTCTTGTCAATGCTAATGTAATGTTTTACATGACATTCCTTGAATCTTATGCCATGACACTCCACCCCATGCCCCAAAACCCATGACATTTCATTCCAAGAAATTTCCAAGAATCCTTGCCATGGAATTCTACTGCATCCCCAAAACTTCAGTCCATGACATCACTTCAGTCAAACTCCACGAATCACATTGCATCCCCCACCCCAAAAAACAAAAACACGAATAGCCTTTCATAAACAAGTTCTTCTTCCGGTAAACATCACAACATGGCAGTCCATGGAATTCCGTTGAACTCCATTCTATAAACATGTCCAATTTCATGAAATGTCACGACTTGACATTCCAAGAAAATTGCACGAAAATGCCATCGAATCCCATACATTGCACTAAAGTGTTACTTTAAAGTCCATGTAATGCAGGTCAGTGTTACCGTAATGTTTGGTTAACTCTAGCGTGAACTGAAACGCAGTGCTTGGTCAACACTAATGCATTTCTGGGTAAACTTGCCAGAGGGTTAAAGACTCTAGCTTGAGCCCGCAGCCAAAGGTTGGGGTTGTCAGAAGTGGGATTTGAACCCACGCCTCCAGGGGAGACTGCGACCTGAACGCAGCGCCTTAGACCGCTCGGCCATCCTGACGTGACGGCTAAGGGTGAGCAGTGCTGTTGGAGCTGCACCGAATGGCAGATGATCTAGAAGCTAGTGCTTCACCGCTCACAATTCGTCACAGCACATGCCTCGTTGGCGCAGTTAGGCAGCGCGTCAGTCTCATAATCTGAAGGTCGTGAGTTCGAGCCTCACACGGGGCAGGCTGGTGCTTTTGGATACAGGGGAGCGTGTAAATAAAAGAGCTGCTTTCTGTATTCCCTTTTGTGCGTTTGTTCATTTCTTCATATGCAATGTAATTGAAATCCAGTGTTTCTGTGGGACTAATGTTGAACAAAGGCAGTAATAGTATTACTCTCCGATTCATTGAATTATGTGTCAGTGTTGTTACAATGTTTTGTTAAGGCGAATACAATTCTTTCATTCTAATGACATGTCTTGTCAATGCTAATGTAATGTTTTACATGACATTCCTTGAATCTTATGCCATGACACTCCACCCCATGCCCCAAAACCCATGACATTTCATTCCAAGAAATTTCCAAGAATCCTTGCCATGAAATTCTACTGCATCCCCAAAACTTCAGTCCATGACATCACTTCAGTCAAACTCCACGAATCACATTGCATCCCCCACCCCAAAAAACAAAAACACGAATAGCCTTTCATAAACAAGTTCTTCTTCCGGTAAACATCACAACATGGCAGTCCATGGAATTCCGTTGAACTCCATTCTATAAACATGTCCAATTTCATGAAATGTCACGACTTGACATTCCAAGAAAATTGCACGAAAATGCCATCGAATCCCATACATTGCACTAAAGTGTTACTTTAAAGTCCATGTAATGCAGGTCAGTGTTACCGTAATGTTTGGTTAACTCTAGCGTGAACTGAAACGCAGTGCTTGGTCAACACTAATGCATTTCTGGGTAAACTTGCCAGAGGGTTAAAGACTCTAGCTTGAGCCCGCAGCCAAAGGTTGGGGTTGTCAGAAGTGGGATTCGAACCCACGCCTCCAGGGGAGACTGCGACCTGAACGCAGCGCCTTAGACCGCTCGGCCATCCTGACGTGACGGCTAAGGGTGAGCAGTGCTGTTGGAGCTGCACCGAATGGCAGATGATCTAGAAGCTAGTGCTTCACCGCTCACAATTCGTCACAGCACATGCCTCGTTGGCGCAGTTAGGCAGCGCGTCAGTCTCATAATCTGAAGGTCGTGAGTTCGAGCCTCACACGGGGCAGGCTGGTGCTTTTGGATACAGGGGAGCGTGTAAATAAAAGAGCTGCTTTCTGTATTCCCTTTTGTGCGTTTGTTCATTTCTTCATATGCAATGTAATTGAAATCCAGTGTTTCTGTGGGACTAATGTTGAACAAAGGCAGTAATAGTATTACTCTCCGATTCATTGAATTATGTGTCAGTGTTGTTACAATGTTTTGTTAAGGCGAATACAATTCTTTCATTCTAATGACATGTCTTGTCAATGCTAATGTAATGTTTTACATGACATTCCTTGAATCTTATGCCATGACACTCCACCCCATGCCCCAAAACCCATGACATTTCATTCCAAGAAATTTCCAAGAATCCTTGCCATGAAATTCTACTGCATCCCCAAAACTTCAGTCCATGACATCACTTCAGTCAAACTCCACGAATCACATTGCATCCCCCACCCCAAAAAACAAAAACACGAATAGCCTTTCATAAACAAGTTCTTCTTCCGGTAAACATCACAACATGGCAGTCCATGGAATTCCGTTGAACTCCATTCTATAAACATGTCCAATTTCATGAAATGTCACGACTTGACATTCCAAGAAAATTGCACGAAAATGCCATCGAATCCCATACATTGCACTAAAGTGTTACTTTAAAGTCCATGTAATGCAGGTCAGTGTTACCGTAATGTTTGGTTAACTCTAGCGTGAACTGAAACGCAGTGCTTGGTCAACACTAATACATTTCTGGGTAAACTTGCCAGAGGGTTAAAGACTCTAGCTTGAGCCCGCAGCCAAAGGTTGGGTTTGTCAGAAGTGGGATTCGAACCCACGCCTCCAGGGGAGACTGCGACCTGAACGCAGCGCCTTAGACCGCTCGGCCATCCTGACGTGACGGCTAAGGGTGAGCAGTGCTGTTGGAGCTGCACCGAATGGCAGATGATCTAGAAGCTAGTGCTTCACCGCTCACAATTCGTCACAGCACATGCCTCGTTGGCGCAGTTAGGCAGCGCGTCAGTCTCATAATCTGAAGGTCGTGAGTTCGAGCCTCACACGGGGCAGGCTGGTGCTTTTGGATACAGGGGAGCGTGTAAATAAAAGAGCTGCTTTCTGTATTCCCTTTTGTGCGTTTGTTCATTTCTTCATATGCAATGTAATTGAAATCCAGTGTTTCTGTGGGACTAATGTTGAACAAAGGCAGTAATAGTATTACTCTCCGATTCATGCAGTATGTGTCAGTGTTGTTACAATGTTTTGTTAAGGCGAATACAATTCTTTCATTCTAATGACATGTCTTGTCAATGCTAATGTAATGTTTTACATGACATTCCTTGAATCTTATGCCATGACACTCCCCCCCATGCCCCAAAACCCATGACATTTCATTCCAAGAAATTTCCAAGAATCCTTGCCATGGAATTCTACTGCATCCCCAAAACTTCAGTCCATGACATCACTTCAGTCAAACTCCACGAATCACATTGCATCCCCCACCCCAAAAAACAAAAACACGAATAGCCTTTCATAAACAAGTTCTTCTTCCGGTAAACATCACAACATGGCAGTCCATGGAATTCCGTTGAACTCCATTCTATAAACATGTCCAATTTCATGAAATGTCACGACTTGACATTCCAAGAAAATTGCACGAAAATGCCATCGAATCCCATACATTGCACTAAAGTGTTACTTTAAAGTCCATGTAATGCAGGTCAGTGTTACCGTAATGTTTGGTTAACTCTAGCGTGAACTGAAACGCAGTGCTTGGTCAACACTAATGCATTTCTGGGTAAACTTGCCAGAGGGTTAAAGACTCTAGCTTGAGCCCGCAGCCAAAGGTTGGGGTTGTCAGAAGTGGGATTTGAACCCACGCCTCCAGGGGAGACTGCGACCTGAACGCAGCGCCTTAGACCGCTCGGCCATCCTGACGTGACGGCTAAGGGTGAGCAGTGCTGTTGGAGCTGCACCGAATGGCAGATGATCTAGAAGCTAGTGCTTCACCGCTCACAACTCGTCACAGCACATGCCTCGTTGGCGCAGTTAGGCAGCGCGTCAGTCTCATAATCTGAAGGTCGTGAGTTCGAGCCTCACACGGGGCAGGCTGGTGCTTTTGGATACAGGGGAGCGTGTAAATAAAAGAGCTGCTTTCTGTATTCCCTTTTGTGCGTTTGTTCATTTCTTCATATGCAATGTAATTGAAATCCAGTGTTTCTGTGGGACTAATGTTGAACAAAGGCAGTAATAGTATTACTCTCCGATTCATTGAAATATGTGTCAGTGTTGTTACAATGTTTTGTTAAGGCGAATACAATTCTTTCATTCTAATGACATGTCTTGTCAATGCTAATGTAATGTTTTACATGACATTCCTTGAATCTTATGCCATGACACTCCACCCCATGCCCCAAAACCCATGACATTTCATTCCAAGAAATTTCCAAGAATCCTTGCCATGAAATTCTACTGCATCCCCAAAACTTCAGTCCATGACATCACTTCAGTCAAACTCCACGAATCACATTGCATCCCCCACCCCAAAAAACAAAAACACGAATAGCCTTTCATAAACAAGTTCTTCTTCCGGTAAACATCACAACATGGCAGTCCATGGAATTCCGTTGAACTCCATTCTATAAACATGTCCAATTTCATGAAATGTCACGACTTGACATTCCAAGAAAATTGCACGAAAATGCCATCGAATCCCATACATTGCACTAAAGTGTTACTTTAAAGTCCATGTAATGCAGGTCAGTGTTACCGTAATGTTTGGTTAACTCTAGCGTGAACTGAAACGCAGTGCTT
This sequence comes from Leuciscus leuciscus, assembly GCF_965113295.1. NCBI lineage: Eukaryota > Metazoa > Chordata > Actinopteri > Cypriniformes > Leuciscidae > Leuciscus > Leuciscus leuciscus. The sequence continues at coordinate 27,190,969 of NC_138728.1, read as the reverse complement.
GGTCAACACTAATACATTTCTGGGTAAACTTGCCAGAGGGTTAAAGACTCTAGCTTGAGCCCGCAGCCAAAGGTTGGGTTTGTCAGAAGTGGGATTCGAACCCACGCCTCCAGGGGAGACTGCGACCTGAACGCAGCGCCTTAGACCGCTCGGCCATCCTGACGTGACGGCTAAGGGTGAGCAGTGCTGTTGGAGCTGCACCGAATGGCAGATGATCTAGAAGCTAGTGCTTCACCGCTCACAATTCGTCACAGCACATGCCTCGTTGGCGCAGTTAGGCAGCGCGTCAGTCTCATAATCTGAAGGTCGTGAGTTCGAGCCTCACACGGGGCAGGCTGGTGCTTTTGGATACAGGGGAGCGTGTAAATAAAAGAGCTGCTTTCTGTATTCCCTTTTGTGCGTTTGTTCATTTCTTCATATGCAATGTAATTGAAATCCAGTGTTTCTGTGGGACTAATGTTGAACAAAGGCAGTAATAGTATTACTCTCCGATTCATGCAGTATGTGTCAGTGTTGTTACAATGTTTTGTTAAGGCGAATACAATTCTTTCATTCTAATGACATGTCTTGTCAATGCTAATGTAATGTTTTACATGACATTCCTTGAATCTTATGCCATGACACTCCCCCCCATGCCCCAAAACCCATGACATTTCATTCCAAGAAATTTCCAAGAATCCTTGCCATGGAATTCTACTGCATCCCCAAAACTTCAGTCCATGACATCACTTCAGTCAAACTCCACGAATCACATTGCATCCCCCACCCCAAAAAACAAAAACACGAATAGCCTTTCATAAACAAGTTCTTCTTCCGGTAAACATCACAACATGGCAGTCCATGGAATTCCGTTGAACTCCATTCTATAAACATGTCCAATTTCATGAAATGTCACGACTTGACATTCCAAGAAAATTGCACGAAAATGCCATCGAATCCCATACATTGCACTAAAGTGTTACTTTAAAGTCCATGTAATGCAGGTCAGTGTTACCGTAATGTTTGGTTAACTCTAGCGTGAACTGAAACGCAGTGCTTGGTCAACACTAATGCATTTCTGGGTAAACTTGCCAGAGGGTTAAAGACTCTAGCTTGAGCCCGCAGCCAAAGGTTGGGGTTGTCAGAAGTGGGATTTGAACCCACGCCTCCAGGGGAGACTGCGACCTGAACGCAGCGCCTTAGACCGCTCGGCCATCCTGACGTGACGGCTAAGGGTGAGCAGTGCTGTTGGAGCTGCACCGAATGGCAGATGATCTAGAAGCTAGTGCTTCACCGCTCACAACTCGTCACAGCACATGCCTCGTTGGCGCAGTTAGGCAGCGCGTCAGTCTCATAATCTGAAGGTCGTGAGTTCGAGCCTCACACGGGGCAGGCTGGTGCTTTTGGATACAGGGGAGCGTGTAAATAAAAGAGCTGCTTTCTGTATTCCCTTTTGTGCGTTTGTTCATTTCTTCATATGCAATGTAATTGAAATCCAGTGTTTCTGTGGGACTAATGTTGAACAAAGGCAGTAATAGTATTACTCTCCGATTCATTGAAATATGTGTCAGTGTTGTTACAATGTTTTGTTAAGGCGAATACAATTCTTTCATTCTAATGACATGTCTTGTCAATGCTAATGTAATGTTTTACATGACATTCCTTGAATCTTATGCCATGACACTCCACCCCATGCCCCAAAACCCATGACATTTCATTCCAAGAAATTTCCAAGAATCCTTGCCATGAAATTCTACTGCATCCCCAAAACTTCAGTCCATGACATCACTTCAGTCAAACTCCACGAATCACATTGCATCCCCCACCCCAAAAAACAAAAACACGAATAGCCTTTCATAAACAAGTTCTTCTTCCGGTAAACATCACAACATGGCAGTCCATGGAATTCCGTTGAACTCCATTCTATAAACATGTCCAATTTCATGAAATGTCACGACTTGACATTCCAAGAAAATTGCACGAAAATGCCATCGAATCCCATACATTGCACTAAAGTGTTACTTTAAAGTCCATGTAATGCAGGTCAGTGTTACCGTAATGTTTGGTTAACTCTAGCGTGAACTGAAACGCAGTGCTTGGTCAACACTAATACATTTCTGGGTAAACTTGCCAGAGGGTTAAAGACTCTAGCTTGAGCCCGCAGCCAAAGGTTGGGTTTGTCAGAAGTGGGATTCGAACCCACGCCTCCAGGGGAGACTGCGACCTGAACGCAGCGCCTTAGACCGCTCGGCCATCCTGACGTGACGGCTAAGGGTGAGCAGTGCTGTTGGAGCTGCACCGAATGGCAGATGATCTAGAAGCTAGTGCTTCACCGCTCACAATTCGTCACAGCACATGCCTCGTTGGCGCAGTTAGGCAGCGCGTCAGTCTCATAATCTGAAGGTCGTGAGTTCGAGCCTCACACGGGGCAGGCTGGTGCTTTTGGATACAGGGGAGCGTGTAAATAAAAGAGCTGCTTTCTGTATTCCCTTTTGTGCGTTTGTTCATTTCTTCATATGCAATGTAATTGAAATCCAGTGTTTCTGTGGGACTAATGTTGAACAAAGGCAGTAATAGTATTACTCTCCGATTCATGCAGTATGTGTCAGTGTTGTTACAATGTTTTGTTAAGGCGAATACAATTCTTTCATTCTAATGACATGTCTTGTCAATGCTAATGTAATGTTTTACATGACATTCCTTGAATCTTATGCCATGACACTCCCCCCCATGCCCCAAAACCCATGACATTTCATTCCAAGAAATTTCCAAGAATCCTTGCCATGGAATTCTACTGCATCCCCAAAACTTCAGTCCATGACATCACTTCAGTCAAACTCCACGAATCACATTGCATCCCCCACCCCAAAAAACAAAAACACGAATAGCCTTTCATAAACAAGTTCTTCTTCCGGTAAACATCACAACATGGCAGTCCATGGAATTCCGTTGAACTCCATTCTATAAACATGTCCAATTTCATGAAATGTCACGACTTGACATTCCAAGAAAATTGCACGAAAATGCCATCGAATCCCATACATTGCACTAAAGTGTTACTTTAAAGTCCATGTAATGCAGGTCAGTGTTACCGTAATGTTTGGTTAACTCTAGCGTGAACTGAAACGCAGTGCTTGGTCAACACTAATGCATTTCTGGGTAAACTTGCCAGAGGGTTAAAGACTCTAGCTTGAGCCCGCAGCCAAAGGTTGGGGTTGTCAGAAGTGGGATTTGAACCCACGCCTCCAGGGGAGACTGCGACCTGAACGCAGCGCCTTAGACCGCTCGGCCATCCTGACGTGACGGCTAAGGGTGAGCAGTGCTGTTGGAGCTGCACCGAATGGCAGATGATCTAGAAGCTAGTGCTTCACCGCTCACAATTCGTCACAGCACATGCCTCGTTGGCGCAGTTAGGCAGCGCGTCAGTCTCATAATCTGAAGGTCGTGAGTTCGAGCCTCACACGGGGCAGGCTGGTGCTTTTGGATACAGGGGAGCGTGTAAATAAAAGAGCTGCTTTCTGTATTCCCTTTTTTGCGTTTGTTCTTTTCTTCATATGCAATGTAATTGAAATCCAGTGTTTCTGTGGGACTAATGTTGAACAAAGGCAGTAATAGTATTACTCTCCGATTCATGCAATATGTGTCAGTGTTGTTACAATGTTTTGTTAAGGCGAATACAATTCTTTCATTCTAATGACATGTCTTGTCAATGCTAATGTAATGTTTTACATGACATTCCTTGAATCTTATGCCATGACACTCCACCCCATGCCCCAAAACCCATGACATTTCATTCCAAGAAATTTCCAAGAATCCTTGCCATGAAATTCTACTGCATCCCCAAAACTTCAGTCCATGACATCACTTCAGTCAAACTCCACGAATCACATTGCATCCCCCACCCCAAAAAACAAAAACACGAATAGCCTTTCATAAACAAGTTCTTCTTCCGGTAAACATCACAACATGGCAGTCCATGGAATTCCGTTGAACTCCATTCTATAAACATGTCCAATTTCATGAAATGTCACGACTTGACATTCCAAGAAAATTGCACGAAAATGCCATCGAATCCCATACATTGCACTAAAGTGTTACTTTAAAGTCCATGTAATGCAGGTCAGTGTTACCGTAATGTTTGGTTAACTCTAGCGTGAACTGAAACGCAGTGCTTGGTCAACACTAATGCATTTCTGGGTAAACTTGCCAGAGGGTTAAAGACTCTAGCTTGAGCCCGCAGCCAAAGGTTGGGGTTGTCAGAAGTGGGATTCGAACCCACGCCTCCAGGGGAGACTGCGACCTGAACGCAGCGCCTTAGACCGCTCGGCCATCCTGACGTGACGGCTAAGGGTGAGCAGTGCTGTTGGAGCTGCACCGAATGGCAGATGATCTAGAAGCTAGTGCTTCACCGCTCACAACTCGTCACAGCACATGCCTCGTTGGCGCAGTTAGGCAGCGCGTCAGTCTCATAATCTGAAGGTCGTGAGTTCGAGCCTCACACGGGGCAGGCTGGTGCTTTTGGATACAGGGGAGCGTGTAAATAAAAGAGCTGCTTTCTGTATTCCCTTTTGTGCGTTTGTTCATTTCTTCATATGCAATGTAATTGAAATCCAGTGTTTCTGTGGGACTAATGTTGAACAAAGGCAGTAATAGTATTACTCTCCGATTCATTGAATTATGTGTCAGTGTTGTTACAATGTTTTGTTAAGGCGAATACAATTCTTTCATTCTAATGACATGTCTTGTCAATGCTAATGTAATGTTTTACATGACATTCCTTGAATCTTATGCCATGACACTCCACCCCATGCCCCAAAACCCATGACATTTCATTCCAAGAAATTTCCAAGAATCCTTGCCATGAAATTCTACTGCATCCCCAAAACTTCAGTCCATGACATCACTTCAGTCAAACTCCACGAATCACATTGCATCCCCCACCCCAAAAAACAAAAACACGAATAGCCTTTCATAAACAAGTTCTTCTTCCGGTAAACATCACAACATGGCAGTCCATGGAATTCCGTTGAACTCCATTCTATAAACATGTCCAATTTCATGAAATGTCACGACTTGACATTCCAAGAAAATTGCACGAAAATGCCATCGAATCCCATACATTGCACTAAAGTGTTACTTTAAAGTCCATGTAATGCAGGTCAGTGTTACCGTAATGTTTGGTTAACTCTAGCGTGAACTGAAACGCAGTGCTTGGTCAACACTAATGCATTTCTGGGTAAACTTGCCAGAGGGTTAAAGACTCTAGCTTGAGCCCGCAGCCAAAGGTTGGGGTTGTCAGAAGTGGGATTCGAACCCACGCCTCCAGGGGAGACTGCGACCTGAACGCAGCGCCTTAGACCGCTCGGCCATCCTGACGTGACGGCTAAGGGTGAGCAGTGCTGTTGGAGCTGCACCGAATGGCAGATGATCTAGAAGCTAGTGCTTCACCGCTCACAACTCGTCACAGCACATGCCTCGTTGGCGCAGTTAGGCAGCGCGTCAGTCTCATAATCTGAAGGTCGTGAGTTCGAGCCTCACACGGGGCAGGCTGGTGCTTTTGGATACAGGGGAGCGTGTAAATAAAAGAGCTGCTTTCTGTATTCCCTTTTGTGCGTTTGTTCTTTTCTTCATATGCAATGTAATTGAAATCCAGTGTTTCTGTGGGACTAATGTTGAACAAAGGCAGTAATAGTATTACTCTCCGATTCATTGAATTATGTGTCAGTGTTGTTACAATGTTTTGTTAAGGCGAATACAATTCTTTCATTCTAATGACATGTCTTGTCAATGCTAATGTAATGTTTTACATGACATTCCTTGAATCTTATGCCATGACACTCCACCCCATGCCCCAAAACCCATGACATTTCATTCCAAGAAATTTCCAAGAATCCTTGCCATGGAATTCTACTGCATCCCCAAAACTTCAGTCCATGACATCACTTCAGTCAAACTCCACGAATCACATTGCATCCCCCACCCCAAAAAACAAAAACACGAATAGCCTTTCATAAACAAGTTCTTCTTCCGGTAAACATCACAACATGGCAGTCCATGGAATTCCGTTGAACTCCATTCTATAAACATGTCCAATTTCATGAAATGTCACGACTTGACATTCCAAGAAAATTGCACGAAAATGCCATCGAATCCCATACATTGCACTAAAGTGTTACTTTAAAGTCCATGTAATGCAGGTCAGTGTTACCGTAATGTTTGGTTAACTCTAGCGTGAACTGAAACGCAGTGCTTGGTCAACACTAATGCATTTCTGGGTAAACTTGCCAGAGGGTTAAAGACTCTAGCTTGAGCCCGCAGCCAAAGGTTGGGGTTGTCAGAAGTGGGATTCGAACCCACGCCTCCAGGGGAGACTGCGACCTGAACGCAGCGCCTTAGACCGCTCGGCCATCCTGACGTGACGGCTAAGGGTGAGCAGTGCTGTTGGAGCTGCACCGAATGGCAGATGATCTAGAAGCTAGTGCTTCACCGCTCACAACTCGTCACAGCACATGCCTCGTTGGCGCAGTTAGGCAGCGCGTCAGTCTCATAATCTGAAGGTCGTGAGTTCGAGCCTCACACGGGGCAGGCTGGTGCTTTTGGATACAGGGGAGCGTGTAAATAAAAGAGCTGCTTTCTGTATTCCCTTTTGTGCGTTTGTTCTTTTCTTCATATGCAATGTAATTGAAATCCAGTGTTTCTGTGGGACTAATGTTGAACAAAGGCAGTAATAGTATTACTCTCCGATTCATTGAATTATGTGTCAGTGTTGTTACAATGTTTTGTTAAGGCGAATACAATTCTTTCATTCTAATGACATGTCTTGTCAATGCTAATGTAATGTTTTACATGACATTCCTTGAATCTTATGCCATGACACTCCACCCCATGCCCCAAAACCCATGACATTTCATTCCAAGAAATTTCCAAGAATCCTTGCCATGGAATTCTACTGCATCCCCAAAACTTCAGTCCATGACATCACTTCAGTCAAACTCCACGAATCACATTGCATCCCCCACCCCAAAAAACAAAAACACGAATAGCCTTTCATAAACAAGTTCTTCTTCCGGTAAACATCACAACATGGCAGTCCATGGAATTCCGTTGAACTCCATTCTATAAACATGTCCAATTTCATGAAATGTCACGACTTGACATTCCAAGAAAATTGCACGAAAATGCCATCGAATCCCATACATTGCACTAAAGTGTTACTTTAAAGTCCATGTAATGCAGGTCAGTGTTACCGTAATGTTCGGTTAACTCTAGCGTGAACTGAAACGCAGTGCTTGGTCAACACTAATGCATTTCTGGGTAAACTTGCCAGAGGGTTAAAGACTCTTGCTTGAGCCCGCAGCCAAAGGTTGGGTTTGTCAGAAGTGGGATTCGAACCCACGCCTCCAGGGGAGACTGCGACCTGAACGCAGCGCCTTAGACCGCTCGGCCATCCTGACGTGACGGCAAAGGGTGAGCAGTGCTGTTGGAGCTGCACCGAATTGCAGATGATCTAGAAGCTAGTGCTTCACCGCTCACAACTCGTCACAGCACATGCCTCGTTGGCGCAGTTAGGCAGCGCGTCAGTCTCATAATCTGAAGGTCGTGAGTTCGAGCCTCACACGGGGCAGGCTGGTGCTTTTGGATACAGGGGAGCGTGTAAATAAAAGAGCTGCTTTCTGTATTCCCTTTTGTGCGTTTTTTCATTTCTTCATATGCAATGTAATTGAAATCCAGTGTTTCTGTGGGACTAATGTTGAACAAAGGCAGTAATAGTATTACTCTCCGATTCATTGAATTATGTGTCAGTGTTGTTACAATGTTTTGTTAAGGCGAATACAATTCTTTCATTCTAATGACATGTCTTGTCAATGCTAATGTAATGTTTTACATGACATTCCTTGAATCTTATGCCATGACACTCCACCCCATGCCCCAAAACCCATGACATTTCATTCCAAGAAATTTCCAAGAATCCTTGCCATGAAATTCTACTGCATCCCCAAAACTTCAGTCCATGACATCACTTCAGTCAAACTCCACGAATCACATTGCATCCCCCACCCCAAAAAACAAAAACACGAATAGCCTTTCATAAACAAGTTCTTCTTCCGGTAAACATCACAACATGGCAGTCCATGGAATTCCGTTGAACTCCATTCTATAAACATGTCCAATTTCATGAAATGTCACGACTTGACATTCCAAGAAAATTGCACGAAAATGCCATCGAATCCCATACATTGCACTAAAGTGTTACTTTAAAGTCCATGTAATGCAGGTCAGTGTTACCGTAATGTTTGGTTAACTCTAGCGTGAACTGAAACGCAGTGCTTGGTCAACACTAATGCATTTCTGGGTAAACTTGCCAGAGGGTTAAAGACTCTAGCTTGAGCCCGCAGCCAAAGGTTGGGGTTGTCAGAAGTGGGATTCGAACCCACGCCTCCAGGGGAGACTGCGACCTGAACGCAGCGCCTTAGACCGCTCGGCCATCCTGACGTGACGGCTAAGGGTGAGCAGTGCTGTTGGAGCTGCACCGAATGGCAGATGATCTAGAAGCTAGTGCTTCACCGCTCACAACTCGTCACAGCACATGCCTTGTTGGCGCAGTTAGGCAGCGCATCAGTCTCATAATCTGAAGGTCGTGAGTTCGAGCCTCACACGGGGCAGGCTGGTGCTTTTGGATACAGGGGAGCGTGTAAATAAAAGAGCTGCTTTCTGTATTCCCTTTTGTGCGTTTGTTCATTTCTTCATATGCAATGTAATTGAAATCCAGTGTTTCTGTGGGACTAATGTTGAACAAAGGCAGTAATAGTATTACTCTCCGATTCATTGAATTATGTGTCAGTGTTGTTACAATGTTTTGTTAAGGCGAATACAATTCTTTCATTCTAATGACATGTCTTGTCAATGCTAATGTAATGTTTTACATGACATTCTTTGAATCTTATGCCATGACACTCCACCCCATGCCCCAAAACCCATGACATTTCATTCCAAGAAATTTCCAAGAATCCTTGCCATGAAATTCTACTGCATCCCCAAAACTTCAGTCCATGACATCACTTCAGTCAAACTCCACGAATCACATTGCATCCCCCACCCCAAAAAACAAAAACACGAATAGCCTTTCATAAACAAGTTCTTCTTCCGGTAAACATCACAACATGGCAGTCCATGGAATTCCGTTGAACTCCATTCTATAAACATGTCCAATTTCATGAAATGTCACGACTTGACATTCCAAGAAAATTGCACGAAAATGCCATCGAATCCCATACATTGCACTAAAGTGTTACTTTAAAGTCCATGTAATGCAGGTCAGTGTTACCGTAATGTTTGGTTAACTCTAGTGTGAACTGAAACGCAGTGCTTGGTCAACACTAATGCATTTCTGGGTAAACTTGCCAGAGGGTTAAAGACTCTAGCTTGAGCCCGCAGCCAAAGGTTAGGGTTGTCAGAAGTGGGATTCGAACCCACGCCTCCAGGGGAGACTGCGACCTGAACGCAGCGCCTTAGACCGCTCGGCCATCCTGACGTGACGGCTAAGGGTGAGCAGTGCTGTTGGAGCTGCACCGAATGGCAGATGATCTAGAAGCTAGTGCTTCACCGCTCACAACTCGTCACAGCACATGCCTCGTTGGCGCAGTTAGGCAGCGCGTCAGTCTCATAATCTGAAGGTCGTGAGTTCGAGCCTCACACGGGGCAGGCTGGTGCTTTTGGATACAGGGGAGCGTGTAAATAAAAGAGCTGCTTTCTGTATTCCCTTTTGTGCGTTTGTTCATTTCTTCATATGCAATGTAATTGAAATCCAGTGTTTCTGTGGGACTAATGTTGAACAAAGGCAGTAATAGTATTACTCTCCGATTCATGCAGTATGTGTCAGTGTTGTTACAATGTTTTGTTAAGGCGAATACAATTCTTTCATTCTAATGACATGTCTTGTCAATGCTAATGTAATGTTTTACATGACATTCCTTGAATCTTATGCCATGACACTCCACCCCATGCCCCAAAACCCATGACATTTCATTCCAAGAAATTTCCAAGAATCCTTGCCATGGAATTCTACTGCATCCCCAAAACTTCAGTCCATGACATCACTTCAGTCAAACTCCACGAATCACATTGCATCCCCCACCCCAAAAAACAAAAACACGAATAGCCTTTCATAAACAAGTTCTTCTTCCGGTAAACATCACAACATGGCAGTCCATGGAATTCCGTTGAACTCCATTCTATAAACATGTCCAATTTCATGAAATGTCACGACTTGACATTCCAAGAAAATTGCACGAAAATGCCATCGAATCCCATACATTGCACTAAAGTGTTACTTTAAAGTCCATGTAATGCAGGTCAGTGTTACCGTAATGTTTGGTTAACTCTAGCGTGAACTGAAACGCAGTGCTTGGTCAACACTAATGCATTTCTGGGTAAACTTGCCAGAGGGTTAAAGACTCTAGCTTGAGCCCGCAGCCAAAGGTTGGGGTTGTCAGAAGTGGGATTTGAACCCACGCCTCCAGGGGAGACTGCGACCTGAACGCAGCGCCTTAGACCGCTCGGCCATCCTGACGTGACGGCTAAGGGTGAGCAGTGCTGTTGGAGCTGCACCGAATGGCAGATGATCTAGAAGCTAGTGCTTCACCGCTCACAATTCGTCACAGCACATGCCTCGTTGGCGCAGTTAGGCAGCGCGTCAGTCTCATAATCTGAAGGTCGTGAGTTCGAGCCTCACACGGGGCAGGCTGGTGCTTTTGGATACAGGGGAGCGTGTAAATAAAAGAGCTGCTTTCTGTATTCCCTTTTGTGCGTTTGTTCATTTCTTCATATGCAATGTAATTGAAATCCAGTGTTTCTGTGGGACTAATGTTGAACAAAGGCAGTAATAGTATTACTCTCCGATTCATTGAATTATGTGTCAGTGTTGTTACAATGTTTTGTTAAGGCGAATACAATTCTTTCATTCTAATGACATGTCTTGTCAATGCTAATGTAATGTTTTACATGACATTCCTTGAATCTTATGCCATGACACTCCACCCCATGCCCCAAAACCCATGACATTTCATTCCAAGAAATTTCCAAGAATCCTTGCCATGAAATTCTACTGCATCCCCAAAACTTCAGTCCATGACATCACTTCAGTCAAACTCCACGAATCACATTGCATCCCCCACCCCAAAAAACAAAAACACGAATAGCCTTTCATAAACAAGTTCTTCTTCCGGTAAACATCACAACATGGCAGTCCATGGAATTCCGTTGAACTCCATTCTATAAACATGTCCAATTTCATGAAATGTCACGACTTGACATTCCAAGAAAATTGCACGAAAATGCCATCGAATCCCATACATTGCACTAAAGTGTTACTTTAAAGTCCATGTAATGCAGGTCAGTGTTACCGTAATGTTTGGTTAACTCTAGCGTGAACTGAAACGCAGTGCTTGGTCAACACTAATGCATTTCTGGGTAAACTTGCCAGAGGGTTAAAGACTCTAGCTTGAGCCCGCAGCCAAAGGTTGGGGTTGTCAGAAGTGGGATTCGAACCCACGCCTCCAGGGGAGACTGCGACCTGAACGCAGCGCCTTAGACCGCTCGGCCATCCTGACGTGACGGCTAAGGGTGAGCAGTGCTGTTGGAGCTGCACCGAATGGCAGATGATCTAGAAGCTAGTGCTTCACCGCTCACAATTCGTCACAGCACATGCCTCGTTGGCGCAGTTAGGCAGCGCGTCAGTCTCATAATCTGAAGGTCGTGAGTTCGAGCCTCACACGGGGCAGGCTGGTGCTTTTGGATACAGGGGAGCGTGTAAATAAAAGAGCTGCTTTCTGTATTCCCTTTTGTGCGTTTGTTCATTTCTTCATATGCAATGTAATTGAAATCCAGTGTTTCTGTGGGACTAATGTTGAACAAAGGCAGTAATAGTATTACTCTCCGATTCATTGAATTATGTGTCAGTGTTGTTACAATGTTTTGTTAAGGCGAATACAATTCTTTCATTCTAATGACATGTCTTGTCAATGCTAATGTAATGTTTTACATGACATTCCTTGAATCTTATGCCATGACACTCCACCCCATGCCCCAAAACCCATGACATTTCATTCCAAGAAATTTCCAAGAATCCTTGCCATGAAATTCTACTGCATCCCCAAAACTTCAGTCCATGACATCACTTCAGTCAAACTCCACGAATCACATTGCATCCCCCACCCCAAAAAACAAAAACACGAATAGCCTTTCATAAACAAGTTCTTCTTCCGGTAAACATCACAACATGGCAGTCCATGGAATTCCGTTGAACTCCATTCTATAAACATGTCCAATTTCATGAAATGTCACGACTTGACATTCCAAGAAAATTGCACGAAAATGCCATCGAATCCCATACATTGCACTAAAGTGTTACTTTAAAGTCCATGTAATGCAGGTCAGTGTTACCGTAATGTTTGGTTAACTCTAGCGTGAACTGAAACGCAGTGCTTGGTCAACACTAATGCATTTCTGGGTAAACTTGCCAGAGGGTTAAAGACTCTAGCTTGAGCCCGCAGCCAAAGGTTGGGGTTGTCAGAAGTGGGATTCGAACCCACGCCTCCAGGGGAGACTGCGACCTGAACGCAGCGCCTTAGACCGCTCGGCCATCCTGACGTGACGGCTAAGGGTGAGCAGTGCTGTTGGAGCTGCACCGAATGGCAGATGATCTAGAAGCTAGTGCTTCACCGCTCACAACTCGTCACAGCACATGCCTTGTTGGCGCAGTTAGGCAGCGCATCAGTCTCATAATCTGAAGGTCGTGAGTTCGAGCCTCACACGGGGCAGGCTGGTGCTTTTGGATACAGGGGAGCGTGTAAATAAAAGAGCTGCTTTCTGTATTCCCTTTTGTGCGTTTGTTCATTTCTTCATATGCAATGTAATTGAAATCCAGTGTTTCTGTGGGACTAATGTTGAACAAAGGCAGTAATAGTATTACTCTCCGATTCATTGAATTATGTGTCAGTGTTGTTACAATGTTTTGTTAAGGCGAATACAATTCTTTCATTCTAATGACATGTCTTGTCAATGCTAATGTAATGTTTTACATGACATTCTTTGAATCTTATGCCATGACACTCCACCCCATGCCCCAAAACCCATGACATTTCATTCCAAGAAATTTCCAAGAATCCTTGCCATGAAATTCTACTGCATCCCCAAAACTTCAGTCCATGACATCACTTCAGTCAAACTCCACGAATCACATTGCATCCCCCACCCCAAAAAACAAAAACACGAATAGCCTTTCATAAACAAGTTCTTCTTCCGGTAAACATCACAACATGGCAGTCCATGGAATTCCGTTGAACTCCATTCTATAAACATGTCCAATTTCATGAAATGTCACGACTTGACATTCCAAGAAAATTGCACGAAAATGCCATCGAATCCCATACATTGCACTAAAGTGTTACTTTAAAGTCCATGTAATGCAGGTCAGTGTTACCGTAATGTTTGGTTAACTCTAGCGTGAACTGAAACGCAGTGCTTGGTCAACACTAATGCATTTCTGGGTAAACTTGCCAGAGGGTTAAAGACTCTAGCTTGAGCCCGCAGCCAAAGGTTGGGGTTGTCAGAAGTGGGATTTGAACCCACGCCTCCAGGGGAGACTGCGACCTGAACGCAGCGCCTTAGACCGCTCGGCCATCCTGACGTGACGGCTAAGGGTGAGCAGTGCTGTTGGAGCTGCACCGGATGGCAGATGATCTAGAAGCTAGTGCTTCACCGCTCACAACTCGTCACAGCACATGCCTCGTTGGCGCAGTTAGGCAGCGCGTCAGTCTCATAATCTGAAGGTCGTGAGTTCGAGCCTCACACGGGGCAGGCTGGTGCTTTTGGATACAGGGGAGCGTGTAAATAAAAGAGCTGCTTTCTGTATTCCCTTTTGTGCGTTTGTTCATTTCTTCATATGCAATGTAATTGAAATCCAGTGTTTCTGTGGGACTAATGTTGAACAAAGGCAGTAATAGTATTACTCTCCGATTCATGCAGTATGTGTCAGTGTTGTTACAATGTTTTGTTAAGGCGAATACAATTCTTTCATTCTAATGACATGTCTTGTCAATGCTAATGTAATGTTTTACATGACATTCCTTGAATCTTATGCCATGACACTCCACCCCATGCCCCAAAACCCATGACATTTCATTCCAAGAAATTTCCAAGAATCCTTGCCATGGAATTCTACTGCATCCCCAAAACTTCAGTCCATGACATCACTTCAGTCAAACTCCACGAATCACATTGCATCCCCCACCCCAAAAAACAAAAACACGAATAGCCTTTCATAAACAAGTTCTTCTTCCGGTAAACATCACAACATGGCAGTCCATGGAATTCCGTTGAACTCCATTCTATAAACATGTCCAATTTCATGAAATGTCACGACTTGACATTCCAAGAAAATTGCACGAAAATGCCATCGAATCCCATACATTGCACTAAAGTGTTACTTTAAAGTCCATGTAATGCAGGTCAGTGTTACCGTAATGTTTGGTTAACTCTAGCGTGAACTGAAACGCAGTGCTTGGTCAACACTAATGCATTTCTGGGTAAACTTGCCAGAGGGTTAAAGACTCTAGCTTGAGCCCGCAGCCAAAGGTTGGGGTTGTCAGAAGTGGGATTCGAACCCACGCCTCCAGGGGAGACTGCGACCTGAACGCAGCGCCTTAGACCGCTCGGCCATCCTGACGTGACGGCTAAGGGTGAGCAGTGCTGTTGGAGCTGCACCGAATGGCAGATGATCTAGAAGCTAGTGCTTCACCGCTCACAACTCGTCACAGCACATGCCTCGTTGGCGCAGTTAGGCAGCGCGTCAGTCTCATAATCTGAAGGTCGTGAGTTCGAGCCTCACACGGGGCAGGCTGGTGCTTTTGGATACAGGGGAGCGTGTAAATAAAAGAGCTGCTTTCTGTATTCCCTTTTGTGCGTTTGTTCTTTTCTTCATATGCAATGTAATTGAAATCCAGTGTTTCTGTGGGACTAATGTTGAACAAAGGCAGTAATAGTATTACTCTCCGATTCATTGAATTATGTGTCAGTGTTGTTACAATGTTTTGTTAAGGCGAATACAATTCTTTCATTCTAATGACATGTCTTGTCAATGCTAATGTAATGTTTTACATGACATTCCTTGAATCTTATGCCATGACACTCCACCCCATGCCCCAAAACCCATGACATTTCATTCCAAGAAATTTCCAAGAATCCTTGCCATGGAATTCTACTGCATCCCCAAAACTTCAGTCCATGACATCACTTCAGTCAAACTCCACGAATCACATTGCATCCCCCACCCCAAAAAACAAAAACACGAATAGCCTTTCATAAACAAGTTCTTCTTCCGGTAAACATCACAACATGGCAGTCCATGGAATTCCGTTGAACTCCATTCTATAAACATGTCCAATTTCATGAAATGTCACGACTTGACATTCCAAGAAAATTGCACGAAAATGCCATCGAATCCCATACATTGCACTAAAGTGTTACTTTAAAGTCCATGTAATGCAGGTCAGTGTTACCGTAATGTTTGGTTAACTCTAGCGTGAACTGAAACGCAGTGCTTGGTCAACACTAATGCATTTCTGGGTAAACTTGCCAGAGGGTTAAAGACTCTAGCTTGAGCCCGCAGCCAAAGGTTGGGGTTGTCAGAAGTGGGATTCGAACCCACGCCTCCAGGGGAGACTGCGACCTGAACGCAGCGCCTTAGACCGCTCGGCCATCCTGACGTGACGGCTAAGGGTGAGCAGTGCTGTTGGAGCTGCACCGAATGGCAGATGATCTAGAAGCTAGTGCTTCACCGCTCACAATTCGTCACAGCACATGCCTCGTTGGCGCAGTTAGGCAGCGCGTCAGTCTCATAATCTGAAGGTCGTGAGTTCGAGCCTCACACGGGGCAGGCTGGTGCTTTTGGATACAGGGGAGCGTGTAAATAAAAGAGCTGCTTTCTGTATTCCCTTTTGTGCGTTTGTTCATTTCTTCATATGCAATGTAATTGAAATCCAGTGTTTCTGTGGGACTAATGTTGAACAAAGGCAGTAATAGTATTACTCTCCGATTCATTGAATTATGTGTCAGTGTTGTTACAATGTTTTGTTAAGGCGAATACAATTCTTTCATTCTAATGACATGTCTTGTCAATGCTAATGTAATGTTTTACATGACATTCCTTGAATCTTATGCCATGACACTCCACCCCATGCCCCAAAACCCATGACATTTCATTCCAAGAAATTTCCAAGAATCCTTGCCATGAAATTCTACTGCATCCCCAAAACTTCAGTCCATGACATCACTTCAGTCAAACTCCACGAATCACATTGCATCCCCCACCCCAAAAAACAAAAACACGAATAGCCTTTCATAAACAAGTTCTTCTTCCGGTAAACATCACAACATGGCAGTCCATGGAATTCCGTTGAACTCCATTCTATAAACATGTCCAATTTCATGAAATGTCACGACTTGACATTCCAAGAAAATTGCACGAAGATGCCATCGAATCCCATACATTGCACTAAAGTGTTACTTTAAAGTCCATGTAATGCAGGTCAGTGTTACCGTAATGTTTGGTTAACTCTAGCGTGAACTGAAACGCAGTGCTTGGTCAACACTAATACATTTCTGGGTAAACTTGCCAGAGGGTTAAAGACTCTAGCTTGAGCCCGCAGCCAAAGGTTGGGTTTGTCAGAAGTGGGATTCGAACCCACGCCTCCAGGGGAGACTGCGACCTGAACGCAGCGCCTTAGACCGCTCGGCCATCCTGACGTGACGGCTAAGGGTGAGCAGTGCTGTTGGAGCTGCACCGAATGGCAGATGATCTAGAAGCTAGTGCTTCACCGCTCACAATTCGTCACAGCACATGCCTCGTTGGCGCAGTTAGGCAGCGCGTCAGTCTCATAATCTGAAGGTCGTGAGTTCGAGCCTCACACGGGGCAGGCTGGTGCTTTTGGATACAGGGGAGCGTGTAAATAAAAGAGCTGCTTTCTGTATTCCCTTTTGTGCGTTTGTTCATTTCTTCATATGCAATGTAATTGAAATCCAGTGTTTCTGTGGGACTAATGTTGAACAAAGGCAGTAATAGTATTACTCTCCGATTCATGCAGTATGTGTCAGTGTTGTTACAATGTTTTGTTAAGGCGAATACAATTCTTTCATTCTAATGACATGTCTTGTCAATGCTAATGTAATGTTTTACATGACATTCCTTGAATCTTATGCCATGACACTCCCCCCCATGCCCCAAAACCCATGACATTTCATTCCAAGAAATTTCCAAGAATCCTTGCCATGGAATTCTACTGCATCCCCAAAACTTCAGTCCATGACATCACTTCAGTCAAACTCCACGAATCACATTGCATCCCCCACCCCAAAAAACAAAAACACGAATAGCCTTTCATAAACAAGTTCTTCTTCCGGTAAACATCACAACATGGCAGTCCATGGAATTCCGTTGAACTCCATTCTATAAACATGTCCAATTTCATGAAATGTCACGACTTGACATTCCAAGAAAATTGCACGAAAATGCCATCGAATCCCATACATTGCACTAAAGTGTTACTTTAAAGTCCATGTAATGCAGGTCAGTGTTACCGTAATGTTTGGTTAACTCTAGCGTGAACTGAAACGCAGTGCTTGGTCAACACTAATGCATTTCTGGGTAAACTTGCCAGAGGGTTAAAGACTCTAGCTTGAGCCCGCAGCCAAAGGTTGGGGTTGTCAGAAGTGGGATTTGAACCCACGCCTCCAGGGGAGACTGCGACCTGAACGCAGCGCCTTAGACCGCTCGGCCATCCTGACGTGACGGCTAAGGGTGAGCAGTGCTGTTGGAGCTGCACCGAATGGCAGATGATCTAGAAGCTAGTGCTTCACCGCTCACAACTCGTCACAGCACATGCCTCGTTGGCGCAGTTAGGCAGCGCGTCAGTCTCATAATCTGAAGGTCGTGAGTTCGAGCCTCACACGGGGCAGGCTGGTGCTTTTGGATACAGGGGAGCGTGTAAATAAAAGAGCTGCTTTCTGTATTCCCTTTTGTGCGTTTGTTCATTTCTTCATATGCAATGTAATTGAAATCCAGTGTTTCTGTGGGACTAATGTTGAACAAAGGCAGTAATAGTATTACTCTCCGATTCATTGAAATATGTGTCAGTGTTGTTACAATGTTTTGTTAAGGCGAATACAATTCTTTCATTCTAATGACATGTCTTGTCAATGCTAATGTAATGTTTTACATGACATTCCTTGAATCTTATGCCATGACACTCCACCCCATGCCCCAAAACCCATGACATTTCATTCCAAGAAATTTCCAAGAATCCTTGCCATGAAATTCTACTGCATCCCCAAAACTTCAGTCCATGACATCACTTCAGTCAAACTCCACGAATCACATTGCATCCCCCACCCCAAAAAACAAAAACACGAATAGCCTTTCATAAACAAGTTCTTCTTCCGGTAAACATCACAACATGGCAGTCCATGGAATTCCGTTGAACTCCATTCTATAAACATGTCCAATTTCATGAAATGTCACGACTTGACATTCCAAGAAAATTGCACGAAAATGCCATCGAATCCCATACATTGCACTAAAGTGTTACTTTAAAGTCCATGTAATGCAGGTCAGTGTTACCGTAATGTTTGGTTAACTCTAGCGTGAACTGAAACGCAGTGCTTGGTCAACACTAATACATTTCTGGGTAAACTTGCCAGAGGGTTAAAGACTCTAGCTTGAGCCCGCAGCCAAAGGTTGGGTTTGTCAGAAGTGGGATTCGAACCCACGCCTCCAGGGGAGACTGCGACCTGAACGCAGCGCCTTAGACCGCTCGGCCATCCTGACGTGACGGCTAAGGGTGAGCAGTGCTGTTGGAGCTGCACCGAATGGCAGATGATCTAGAAGCTAGTGCTTCACCGCTCACAATTCGTCACAGCACATGCCTCGTTGGCGCAGTTAGGCAGCGCGTCAGTCTCATAATCTGAAGGTCGTGAGTTCGAGCCTCACACGGGGCAGGCTGGTGCTTTTGGATACAGGGGAGCGTGTAAATAAAAGAGCTGCTTTCTGTATTCCCTTTTGTGCGTTTGTTCATTTCTTCATATGCAATGTAATTGAAATCCAGTGTTTCTGTGGGACTAATGTTGAACAAAGGCAGTAATAGTATTACTCTCCGATTCATGCAGTATGTGTCAGTGTTGTTACAATGTTTTGTTAAGGCGAATACAATTCTTTCATTCTAATGACATGTCTTGTCAATGCTAATGTAATGTTTTACATGACATTCCTTGAATCTTATGCCATGACACTCCCCCCCATGCCCCAAAACCCATGACATTTCATTCCAAGAAATTTCCAAGAATCCTTGCCATGGAATTCTACTGCATCCCCAAAACTTCAGTCCATGACATCACTTCAGTCAAACTCCACGAATCACATTGCATCCCCCACCCCAAAAAACAAAAACACGAATAGCCTTTCATAAACAAGTTCTTCTTCCGGTAAACATCACAACATGGCAGTCCATGGAATTCCGTTGAACTCCATTCTATAAACATGTCCAATTTCATGAAATGTCACGACTTGACATTCCAAGAAAATTGCACGAAAATGCCATCGAATCCCATACATTGCACTAAAGTGTTACTTTAAAGTCCATGTAATGCAGGTCAGTGTTACCGTAATGTTTGGTTAACTCTAGCGTGAACTGAAACGCAGTGCTTGGTCAACACTAATGCATTTCTGGGTAAACTTGCCAGAGGGTTAAAGACTCTAGCTTGAGCCCGCAGCCAAAGGTTGGGGTTGTCAGAAGTGGGATTTGAACCCACGCCTCCAGGGGAGACTGCGACCTGAACGCAGCGCCTTAGACCGCTCGGCCATCCTGACGTGACGGCTAAGGGTGAGCAGTGCTGTTGGAGCTGCACCGAATGGCAGATGATCTAGAAGCTAGTGCTTCACCGCTCACAATTCGTCACAGCACATGCCTCGTTGGCGCAGTTAGGCAGCGCGTCAGTCTCATAATCTGAAGGTCGTGAGTTCGAGCCTCACACGGGGCAGGCTGGTGCTTTTGGATACAGGGGAGCGTGTAAATAAAAGAGCTGCTTTCTGTATTCCCTTTTGTGCGTTTGTTCATTTCTTCATATGCAATGTAATTGAAATCCAGTGTTTCTGTGGGACTAATGTTGAACAAAGGCAGTAATAGTATTACTCTCCGATTCATGCAGTATGTGTCAGTGTTGTTACAATGTTTTGTTAAGGCGAATACAATTCTTTCATTCTAATGACATGTCTTGTCAATGCTAATGTAATGTTTTACATGACATTCCTTGAATCTTATGCCATGACACTCCCCCCCATGCCCCAAAACCCATGACATTTCATTCCAAGAAATTTCCAAGAATCCTTGCCATGGAATTCTACTGCATCCCCAAAACTTCAGTCCATGACATCACTTCAGTCAAACTCCACGAATCACATTGCATCCCCCACCCCAAAAAACAAAAACACGAATAGCCTTTCATAAACAAGTTCTTCTTCCGGTAAACATCACAACATGGCAGTCCATGGAATTCTGTTGAACTCCATTCTATAAACATGTCCAATTTCATGAAATGTCACGACTTGACATTCCAAGAAAATTGCACGAAAATGCCATCGAATCCCATACATTGCACTAAAGTGTTACTTTAAAGTCCATGTAATGCAGGTCAGTGTTACCGTAATGTTTGGTTAACTCTAGCGTGAACTGAAACGCAGTGCTTGGTCAACACTAATGCATTTCTGGGTAAACTTGCCAGAGGGTTAAAGACTCTAGCTTGAGCCCGCAGCCAAAGGTTGGGGTTGTCAGAAGTGGGATTTGAACCCACGCCTCCAGGGGAGACTGCGACCTGAACGCAGCGCCTTAGACCGCTCGGCCATCCTGACGTGACGGCTAAGGGTGAGCAGTGCTGTTGGAGCTGCACCGAATGGCAGATGATCTAGAAGCTAGTGCTTCACCGCTCACAACTCGTCACAGCACATGCCTCGTTGGCGCAGTTAGGCAGCGCGTCAGTCTCATAATCTGAAGGTCGTGAGTTCGAGCCTCACACGGGGCAGGCTGGTGCTTTTGGATACAGGGGAGCGTGTAAATAAAAGAGCTGCTTTCTGTATTCCCTTTTGTGCGTTTGTTCATTTCTTCATATGCAATGTAATTGAAATCCAGTGTTTCTGTGGGACTAATGTTGAACAAAGGCAGTAATAGTATTACTCTCCGATTCATGCAGTATGTGTCAGTGTTGTTACAATGTTTTGTTAAGGCGAATACAATTCTTTCATTCTAATGACATGTCTTGTCAATGCTAATGTAATGTTTTACATGACATTCCTTGAATCTTATGCCATGACACTCCACCCCATGCCCCAAAACCCATGACATTTCATTCCAAGAAATTTCCAAGAATCCTTGCCATGGAATTCTACTGCATCCCCAAAACTTCAGTCCATGACATCACTTCAGTCAAACTCCACGAATCACATTGCATCCCCCACCCCAAAAAACAAAAACACGAATAGCCTTTCATAAACAAGTTCTTCTTCCGGTAAACATCACAACATGGCAGTCCATGGAATTCCGTTGAACTCCATTCTATAAACATGTCCAATTTCATGAAATGTCACGACTTGACATTCCAAGAAAATTGCACGAAAATGCCATCGAATCCCATACATTGCACTAAAGTGTTACTTTAAAGTCCATGTAATGCAGGTCAGTGTTACCGTAATGTTTGGTTAACTCTAGCGTGAACTGAAACGCAGTGCTTGGTCAACACTAATGCATTTCTGGGTAAACTTGCCAGAGGGTTAAAGACTCTAGCTTGAGCCCGCAGCCAAAGGTTGGGGTTGTCAGAAGTGGGATTTGAACCCACGCCTCCAGGGGAGACTGCGACCTGAACGCAGCGCCTTAGACCGCTCGGCCATCCTGACGTGACGGCTAAGGGTGAGCAGTGCTGTTGGAGCTGCACCGAATGGCAGATGATCTAGAAGCTAGTGCTTCACCGCTCACAACTCGTCACAGCACATGCCTCGTTGGCGCAGTTAGGCAGCGCGTCAGTCTCATAATCTGAAGGTCGTGAGTTCGAGCCTCACACGGGGCAGGCTGGTGCTTTTGGATACAGGGGAGCGTGTAAATAAAAGAGCTGCTTTCTGTATTCCCTTTTGTGCGTTTGTTCATTTCTTCATATGCAATGTAATTGAAATCCATTGTTTCTGTGGGACTAATGTTGAACAAAGGCAGTAATAGTATTACTCTCCGATTCATGCAGTATGTGTCAGTGTTGTTACAATGTTTTGTTAAGGCGAATACAATTCTTTCATTCTAATGACATGTCTTGTCAATGCTAATGTAATGTTTTACATGACATTCCTTGAATCTTATGCCATGACACTCCACCCCATGCCCCAAAACCCATGACATTTCATTCCAAGAAATTTCCAAGAATCCTTGCCATGGAATTCTACTGCATCCCCAAAACTTCAGTCCATGACATCACTTCAGTCAAACTCCACGAATCACATTGCATCCCCCACCCCAAAAAACAAAAACACGAATAGCCTTTCATAAACAAGTTCTTCTTCCGGTAAACATCACAACATGGCAGTCCATGGAATTCCGTTGAACTCCATTCTATAAACATGTCCAATTTCATGAAATGTCACGACTTGACATTCCAAGAAAATTGCACGAAAATGCCATCGAATCCCATACATTGCACTAAAGTGTTACTTTAAAGTCCATGTAATGCAGGTCAGTGTTACCGTAATGTTTGGTTAACTCTAGCGTGAACTGAAACGCAGTGCTTGGTCAACACTAATGCATTTCTGGGTAAACTTGCCAGAGGGTTAAAGACTCTAGCTTGAGCCCGCAGCCAAAGGTTGGGGTTGTCAGAAGTGGGATTTGAACCCACGCCTCCAGGGGAGACTGCGACCTGAACGCAGCGCCTTAGACCGCTCGGCCATCCTGACGTGACGGCTAAGGGTGAGCAGTGCTGTTGGAGCTGCACCGAATGGCAGATGATCTAGAAGCTAGTGCTTCACCGCTCACAACTCGTCACAGCACATGCCTCGTTGGCGCAGTTAGGCAGCGCGTCAGTCTCATAATCTGAAGGTCGTGAGTTCGAGCCTCACACGGGGCAGGCTGGTGCTTTTGGATACAGGGGAGCGTGTAAATAAAAGAGCTGCTTTCTGTATTCCCTTTTGTGCGTTTGTTCATTTCTTCATATGCAATGTAATTGAAATCCAGTGTTTCTGTGGGACTAATGTTGAACAAAGGCAGTAATAGTATTACTCTCCGATTCATGCAGTATGTGTCAGTGTTGTTACAATGTTTTGTTAAGGCGAATACAATTCTTTCATTCTAATGACATGTCTTGTCAATGCTAATGTAATGTTTTACATGACATTCCTTGAATCTTATGCCATGACACTCCACCCCATGCCCCAAAACCCATGACATTTCATTCCAAGAAATTTCCAAGAATCCTTGCCATGGAATTCTACTGCATCCCCAAAACTTCAGTCCATGACATCACTTCAGTCAAACTCCACGAATCACATTGCATCCCCCACCCCAAAAAACAAAAACACGAATAGCCTTTCATAAACAAGTTCTTCTTCCGGTAAACATCACAACATGGCAGTCCATGGAATTCCGTTGAACTCCATTCTATAAACATGTCCAATTTCATGAAATGTCACGACTTGACATTCCAAGAAAATTGCACGAAAATGCCATCGAATCCCATACATTGCACTAAAGTGTTACTTTAAAGTCCATGTAATGCAGGTCAGTGTTACCGTAATGTTTGGTTAACTCTAGCGTGAACTGAAACGCAGTGCTTGGTCAACACTAATGCATTTCTGGGTAAACTTGCCAGAGGGTTAAAGACTCTAGCTTGAGCCCGCAGCCAAAGGTTGGGGTTGTCAGAAGTGGGATTTGAACCCACGCCTCCAGGGGAGACTGCGACCTGAACGCAGCGCCTTAGACCGCTCGGCCATCCTGACGTGACGGCTAAGGGTGAGCAGTGCTGTTGGAGCTGCACCGAATGGCAGATGATCTAGAAGCTAGTGCTTCACCGCTCACAACTCGTCACAGCACATGCCTCGTTGGCGCAGTTAGGCAGCGCGTCAGTCTCATAATCTGAAGGTCGTGAGTTCGAGCCTCACACGGGGCAGGCTGGTGCTTTTGGATACAGGGGAGCGTGTAAATAAAAGAGCTGCTTTCTGTATTCCCTTTTGTGCGTTTGTTCATTTCTTCATATGCAATGTAATTGAAATCCAGTGTTTCTGTGGGACTAATGTTGAACAAAGGCAGTAATAGTATTACTCTCCGATTCATGCAGTATGTGTCAGTGTTGTTACAATGTTTTGTTAAGGCGAATACAATTCTTTCATTCTAATGACATGTCTTGTCAATGCTAATGTAATGTTTTACATGACATTCCTTGAATCTTATGCCATGACACTCCACCCCATGCCCCAAAACCCATGACATTTCATTCCAAGAAATTTCCAAGAATCCTTGCCATGGAATTCTACTGCATCCCCAAAACTTCAGTCCATGACATCACTTCAGTCAAACTCCACGAATCACATTGCATCCCCCACCCCAAAAAACAAAAACACGAATAGCCTTTCATAAACAAGTTCTTCTTCCGGTAAACATCACAACATGGCAGTCCATGGAATTCCGTTGAACTCCATTCTATAAACATGTCCAATTTCATGAAATGTCACGACTTGACATTCCAAGAAAATTGCACGAAAATGCCATCGAATCCCATACATTGCACTAAAGTGTTACTTTAAAGTCCATGTAATGCAGGTCAGTGTTACCGTAATGTTTGGTTAACTCTAGCGTGAACTGAAACGCAGTGCTTGGTCAACACTAATGCATTTCTGGGTAAACTTGCCAGAGGGTTAAAGACTCTAGCTTGAGCCCGCAGCCAAAGGTTGGGGTTGTCAGAAGTGGGATTTGAACCCACGCCTCCAGGGGAGACTGCGACCTGAACGCAGCGCCTTAGACCGCTCGGCCATCCTGACGTGACGGCTAAGGGTGAGCAGTGCTGTTGGAGCTGCACCGAATGGCAGATGATCTAGAAGCTAGTGCTTCACCGCTCACAACTCGTCACAGCACATGCCTCGTTGGCGCAGTTAGGCAGCGCGTCAGTCTCATAATCTGAAGGTCGTGAGTTCGAGCCTCACACGGGGCAGGCTGGTGCTTTTGGATACAGGGGAGCGTGTAAATAAAAGAGCTGCTTTCTGTATTCCCTTTTGTGCGTTTGTTCATTTCTTCATATGCAATGTAATTGAAATCCAGTGTTTCTGTGGGACTAATGTTGAACAAAGGCAGTAATAGTATTACTCTCCGATTCATGCAGTATGTGTCAGTGTTGTTACAATGTTTTGTTAAGGCGAATACAATTCTTTCATTCTAATGACATGTCTTGTCAATGCTAATGTAATGTTTTACATGACATTCCTTGAATCTTATGCCATGACACTCCACCCCATGCCCCAAAACCCATGACATTTCATTCCAAGAAATTTCCAAGAATCCTTGCCATGGAATTCTACTGCATCCCCAAAACTTCAGTCCATGACATCACTTCAGTCAAACTCCACGAATCACATTGCATCCCCCACCCCAAAAAACAAAAACACGAATAGCCTTTCATAAACAAGTTCTTCTTCCGGTAAACATCACAACATGGCAGTCCATGGAATTCCGTTGAACTCCATTCTATAAACATGTCCAATTTCATGAAATGTCACGACTTGACATTCCAAGAAAATTGCACGAAAATGCCATCGAATCCCATACATTGCACTAAAGTGTTACTTTAAAGTCCATGTAATGCAGGTCAGTGTTACCGTAATGTTTGGTTAACTCTAGCGTGAACTGAAACGCAGTGCTTGGTCAACACTAATGCATTTCTGGGTAAACTTGCCAGAGGGTTAAAGACTCTAGCTTGAGCCCGCAGCCAAAGGTTGGGGTTGTCAGAAGTGGGATTTGAACCCACGCCTCCAGGGGAGACTGCGACCTGAACGCAGCGCCTTAGACCGCTCGGCCATCCTGACGTGACGGCTAAGGGTGAGCAGTGCTGTTGGAGCTGCACCGAATGGCAGATGATCTAGAAGCTAGTGCTTCACCGCTCACAACTCGTCACAGCACATGCCTCGTTGGCGCAGTTAGGCAGCGCGTCAGTCTCATAATCTGAAGGTCGTGAGTTCGAGCCTCACACGGGGCAGGCTGGTGCTTTTGGATACAGGGGAGCGTGTAAATAAAAGAGCTGCTTTCTGTATTCCCTTTTGTGCGTTTGTTCATTTCTTCATATGCAATGTAATTGAAATCCAGTGTTTCTGTGGGACTAATGTTGAACAAAGGCAGTAATAGTATTACTCTCCGATTCATGCAGTATGTGTCAGTGTTGTTACAATGTTTTGTTAAGGCGAATACAATTCTTTCATTCTAATGACATGTCTTGTCAATGCTAATGTAATGTTTTACATGACATTCCTTGAATCTTATGCCATGACACTCCACCCCATGCCCCAAAACCCATGACATTTCATTCCAAGAAATTTCCAAGAATCCTTGCCATGGAATTCTACTGCATCCCCAAAACTTCAGTCCATGACATCACTTCAGTCAAACTCCACGAATCACATTGCATCCCCCACCCCAAAAAACAAAAACACGAATAGCCTTTCATAAACAAGTTCTTCTTCCGGTAAACATCACAACATGGCAGTCCATGGAATTCTGTTGAACTCCATTCTATAAACATGTCCAATTTCATGAAATGTCACGACTTGACATTCCAAGAAAATTGCACGAAAATGCCATCGAATCCCATACATTGCACTAAAGTGTTACTTTAAAGTCCATGTAATGCAGGTCAGTGTTACCGTAATGTTTGGTTAACTCTAGCGTGAACTGAAACGCAGTGCTTGGTCAACACTAATGCATTTCTGGGTAAACTTGCCAGAGGGTTAAAGACTCTAGCTTGAGCCCGCAGCCAAAGGTTGGGGTTGTCAGAAGTGGGATTTGAACCCACGCCTCCAGGGGAGACTGCGACCTGAACGCAGCGCCTTAGACCGCTCGGCCATCCTGACGTGACGGCTAAGGGTGAGCAGTGCTGTTGGAGCTGCACCGAATGGCAGATGATCTAGAAGCTAGTGCTTCACCGCTCACAACTCGTCACAGCACATGCCTCGTTGGCGCAGTTAGGCAGCGCGTCAGTCTCATAATCTGAAGGTCGTGAGTTCGAGCCTCACACGGGGCAGGCTGGTGCTTTTGGATACAGGGGAGCGTGTAAATAAAAGAGCTGCTTTCTGTATTCCCTTTTGTGCGTTTGTTCATTTCTTCATATGCAATGTAATTGAAATCCAGTGTTTCTGTGGGACTAATGTTGAACAAAGGCAGTAATAGTATTACTCTCCGATTCATTGAAATATGTGTCAGTGTTGTTACAATGTTTTGTTAAGGCGAATACAATTCTTTCATTCTAATGACATGTCTTGTCAATGCTAATGTAATGTTTTACATGACATTCCTTGAATCTTATGCCATGACACTCCACCCCATGCCCCAAAACCCATGACATTTCATTCCAAGAAATTTCCAAGAATCCTTGCCATGAAATTCTACTGCATCCCCAAAACTTCAGTCCATGACATCACTTCAGTCAAACTCCACGAATCACATTGCATCCCCCAACCCTAAAAAACTAAAACACGAATAGCCTTTCATAAACAAGTTCTTCTTCCGGTAAACATCACAACATGGCAGTCCATGGAATTCCGTTGAACTCCATTCTATAAACATGTCCAATTTCATGAAATGTCACGACTTGACATTCCAAGAAAATTGCACGAAAATGCCATCGAATCCCATACATTGCACTAAAGTGTTACTTTAAAGTCCATGTAATGCAGGTCAGTGTTACCGTAATGTTTGGTTAACTCTAGCGTGAACTGAAACGCAGTGCTTGGTCAACACTAATACATTTCTGGGTAAACTTGCCAGAGGGTTAAAGACTCTAGCTTGAGCCCGCAGCCAAAGGTTGGGTTTGTCAGAAGTGGGATTCGAACCCACGCCTCCAGGGGAGACTGCGACCTGAACGCAGCGCCTTAGACCGCTCGGCCATCCTGACGTGACGGCTAAGGGTGAGCAGTGCTGTTGGAGCTGCACCGAATGGCAGATGATCTAGAAGCTAGTGCTTCACCGCTCACAATTCGTCACAGCACATGCCTCGTTGGCGCAGTTAGGCAGCGCGTCAGTCTCATAATCTGAAGGTCGTGAGTTCGAGCCTCACACGGGGCAGGCTGGTGCTTTTGGATACAGGGGAGCGTGTAAATAAAAGAGCTGCTTTCTGTATTCCCTTTTGTGCGTTTGTTCATTTCTTCATATGCAATGTAATTGAAATCCAGTGTTTCTGTGGGACTAATGTTGAACAAAGGCAGTAATAGTATTACTCTCCGATTCATGCAGTATGTGTCAGTGTTGTTACAATGTTTTGTTAAGGCGAATACAATTCTTTCATTCTAATGACATGTCTTGTCAATGCTAATGTAATGTTTTACATGACATTCCTTGAATCTTATGCCATGACACTCCCCCCCATGCCCCAAAACCCATGACATTTCATTCCAAGAAATTTCCAAGAATCCTTGCCATGGAATTCTACTGCATCCCCAAAACTTCAGTCCATGACATCACTTCAGTCAAACTCCACGAATCACATTGCATCCCCCACCCCAAAAAACAAAAACACGAATAGCCTTTCATAAACAAGTTCTTCTTCCGGTAAACATCACAACATGGCAGTCCATGGAATTCTGTTGAACTCCATTCTATAAACATGTCCAATTTCATGAAATGTCACGACTTGACATTCCAAGAAAATTGCACGAAAATGCCATCGAATCCCATACATTGCACTAAAGTGTTACTTTAAAGTCCATGTAATGCAGGTCAGTGTTACCGTAATGTTTGGTTAACTCTAGCGTGAACTGAAACGCAGTGCTTGGTCAACACTAATGCATTTCTGGGTAAACTTGCCAGAGGGTTAAAGACTCTAGCTTGAGCCCGCAGCCAAAGGTTGGGGTTGTCAGAAGTGGGATTTGAACCCACGCCTCCAGGGGAGACTGCGACCTGAACGCAGCGCCTTAGACCGCTCGGCCATCCTGACGTGACGGCTAAGGGTGAGCAGTGCTGTTGGAGCTGCACCGAATGGCAGATGATCTAGAAGCTAGTGCTTCACCGCTCACAACTCGTCACAGCACATGCCTCGTTGGCGCAGTTAGGCAGCGCGTCAGTCTCATAATCTGAAGGTCGTGAGTTCGAGCCTCACACGGGGCAGGCTGGTGCTTTTGGATACAGGGGAGCGTGTAAATAAAAGAGCTGCTTTCTGTATTCCCTTTTGTGCGTTTGTTCATTTCTTCATATGCAATGTAATTGAAATCCAGTGTTTCTGTGGGACTAATGTTGAACAAAGGCAGTAATAGTATTACTCTCCGATTCATGCAGTATGTGTCAGTGTTGTTACAATGTTTTGTTAAGGCGAATACAATTCTTTCATTCTAATGACATGTCTTGTCAATGCTAATGTAATGTTTTACATGACATTCCTTGAATCTTATGCCATGACACTCCACCCCATGCCCCAAAACCCATGACATTTCATTCCAAGAAATTTCCAAGAATCCTTGCCATGGAATTCTACTGCATCCCCAAAACTTCAGTCCATGACATCACTTCAGTCAAACTCCACGAATCACATTGCATCCCCCACCCCAAAAAACAAAAACACGAATAGCCTTTCATAAACAAGTTCTTCTTCCGGTAAACATCACAACATGGCAGTCCATGGAATTCCGTTGAACTCCATTCTATAAACATGTCCAATTTCATGAAATGTCACGACTTGACATTCCAAGAAAATTGCACGAAAATGCCATCGAATCCCATACATTGCACTAAAGTGTTACTTTAAAGTCCATGTAATGCAGGTCAGTGTTACCGTAATGTTTGGTTAACTCTAGCGTGAACTGAAACGCAGTGCTTGGTCAACACTAATGCATTTCTGGGTAAACTTGCCAGAGGGTTAAAGACTCTAGCTTGAGCCCGCAGCCAAAGGTTGGGGTTGTCAGAAGTGGGATTTGAACCCACGCCTCCAGGGGAGACTGCGACCTGAACGCAGCGCCTTAGACCGCTCGGCCATCCTGACGTGACGGCTAAGGGTGAGCAGTGCTGTTGGAGCTGCACCGAATGGCAGATGATCTAGAAGCTAGTGCTTCACCGCTCACAACTCGTCACAGCACATGCCTCGTTGGCGCAGTTAGGCAGCGCGTCAGTCTCATAATCTGAAGGTCGTGAGTTCGAGCCTCACACGGGGCAGGCTGGTGCTTTTGGATACAGGGGAGCGTGTAAATAAAAGAGCTGCTTTCTGTATTCCCTTTTGTGCGTTTGTTCATTTCTTCATATGCAATGTAATTGAAATCCAGTGTTTCTGTGGGACTAATGTTGAACAAAGGCAGTAATAGTATTACTCTCCGATTCATGCAGTATGTGTCAGTGTTGTTACAATGTTTTGTTAAGGCGAATACAATTCTTTCATTCTAATGACATGTCTTGTCAATGCTAATGTAATGTTTTACATGACATTCCTTGAATCTTATGCCATGACACTCCACCCCATGCCCCAAAACCCATGACATTTCATTCCAAGAAATTTCCAAGAATCCTTGCCATGGAATTCTACTGCATCCCCAAAACTTCAGTCCATGACATCACTTCAGTCAAACTCCACGAATCACATTGCATCCCCCACCCCAAAAAACAAAAACACGAATAGCCTTTCATAAACAAGTTCTTCTTCCGGTAAACATCACAACATGGCAGTCCATGGAATTCCGTTGAACTCCATTCTATAAACATGTCCAATTTCATGAAATGTCACGACTTGACATTCCAAGAAAATTGCACGAAAATGCCATCGAATCCCATACATTGCACTAAAGTGTTACTTTAAAGTCCATGTAATGCAGGTCAGTGTTACCGTAATGTTTGGTTAACTCTAGCGTGAACTGAAACGCAGTGCTTGGTCAACACTAATGCATTTCTGGGTAAACTTGCCAGAGGGTTAAAGACTCTAGCTTGAGCCCGCAGCCAAAGGTTGGGGTTGTCAGAAGTGGGATTTGAACCCACGCCTCCAGGGGAGACTGCGACCTGAACGCAGCGCCTTAGACCGCTCGGCCATCCTGACGTGACGGCTAAGGGTGAGCAGTGCTGTTGGAGCTGCACCGGATGGCAGATGATCTAGAAGCTAGTGCTTCACCGCTCACAACTCGTCACAGCACATGCCTCGTTGGCGCAGTTAGGCAGCGCGTCAGTCTCATAATCTGAAGGTCGTGAGTTCGAGCCTCACACGGGGCAGGCTGGTGCTTTTGGATACAGGGGAGCGTGTAAATAAAAGAGCTGCTTTCTGTATTCCCTTTTGTGCGTTTGTTCATTTCTTCATATGCAATGTAATTGAAATCCAGTGTTTCTGTGGGACTAATGTTGAACAAAGGCAGTAATAGTATTACTCTCCGATTCATGCAGTATGTGTCAGTGTTGTTACAATGTTTTGTTAAGGCGAATACAATTCTTTCATTCTAATGACATGTCTTGTCAATGCTAATGTAATGTTTTACATGACATTCCTTGAATCTTATGCCATGACACTCCACCCCATGCCCCAAAACCCATGACATTTCATTCCAAGAAATTTCCAAGAATCCTTGCCATGAAATTCTACTGCATCCCCAAAACTTCAGTCCATGACATCACTTCAGTCAAACTCCACGAATCACATTGCATCCCCCACCCCAAAAAACAAAAACACGAATAGCCTTTCATAAACAAGTTCTTCTTCCGGTAAACATCACAACATGGCAGTCCATGGAATTCCGTTGAACTCCATTCTATAAACATGTCCAATTTCATGAAATGTCACGACTTGACATTCCAAGAAAATTGCACGAAAATGCCATCGAATCCCATACATTGCACTAAAGTGTTACTTTAAAGTCCATGTAATGCAGGTCAGTGTTACCGTAATGTTTGGTTAACTCTAGCGTGAACTGAAACGCAGTGCTTGGTCAACACTAATGCATTTCTGGGTAAACTTGCCAGAGGGTTAAAGACTCTAGCTTGAGCCCGCAGCCAAAGGTTGGGGTTGTCAGAAGTGGGATTTGAACCCACGCCTCCAGGGGAGACTGCGACCTGAACGCAGCGCCTTAGACCGCTCGGCCATCCTGACGTGACGGCTAAGGGTGAGCAGTGCTGTTGGAGCTGCACCGAATGGCAGATGATCTAGAAGCTAGTGCTTCACCGCTCACAACTCGTCACAGCACATGCCTCGTTGGCGCAGTTAGGCAGCGCGTCAGTCTCATAATCTGAAGGTCGTGAGTTCGAGCCTCACACGGGGCAGGCTGGTGCTTTTGGATACAGGGGAGCGTGTAAATAAAAGAGCTGCTTTCTGTATTCCCTTTTGTGCGTTTGTTCATTTCTTCATATGCAATGTAATTGAAATCCAGTGTTTCTGTGGGACTAATGTTGAACAAAGGCAGTAATAGTATTACTCTCCGATTCATGCAGTATGTGTCAGTGTTGTTACAATGTTTTGTTAAGGCGAATACAATTCTTTCATTCTAATGACATGTCTTGTCAATGCTAATGTAATGTTTTACATGACATTCCTTGAATCTTATGCCATGACACTCCACCCCATGCCCCAAAACCCATGACATTTCATTCCAAGAAATTTCCAAGAATCCTTGCCATGGAATTCTACTGCATCCCCAAAACTTCAGTCCATGACATCACTTCAGTCAAACTCCACGAATCACATTGCATCCCCCACCCCAAAAAACAAAAACACGAATAGCCTTTCATAAACAAGTTCTTCTTCCGGTAAACATCACAACATGGCAGTCCATGGAATTCCGTTGAACTCCATTCTATAAACATGTCCAATTTCATGAAATGTCACGACTTGACATTCCAAGAAAATTGCACGAAAATGCCATCGAATCCCATACATTGCACTAAAGTGTTACTTTAAAGTCCATGTAATGCAGGTCAGTGTTACCGTAATGTTTGGTTAACTCTAGCGTGAACTGAAACGCAGTGCTTGGTCAACACTAATGCATTTCTGGGTAAACTTGCCAGAGGGTTAAAGACTCTAGCTTGAGCCCGCAGCCAAAGGTTGGGGTTGTCAGAAGTGGGATTTGAACCCACGCCTCCAGGGGAGACTGCGACCTGAACGCAGCGCCTTAGACCGCTCGGCCATCCTGACGTGACGGCTAAGGGTGAGCAGTGCTGTTGGAGCTGCACCGAATGGCAGATGATCTAGAAGCTAGTGCTTCACCGCTCACAACTCGTCACAGCACATGCCTCGTTGGCGCAGTTAGGCAGCGCGTCAGTCTCATAATCTGAAGGTCGTGAGTTCGAGCCTCACACGGGGCAGGCTGGTGCTTTTGGATACAGGGGAGCGTGTAAATAAAAGAGCTGCTTTCTGTATTCCCTTTTGTGCGTTTGTTCATTTCTTCATATGCAATGTAATTGAAATCCATTGTTTCTGTGGGACTAATGTTGAACAAAGGCAGTAATAGTATTACTCTCCGATTCATGCAGTATGTGTCAGTGTTGTTACAATGTTTTGTTAAGGCGAATACAATTCTTTCATTCTAATGTAATGTCTTGTCAATGCTAATGTAATGTTTTACATGACATTCCTTGAATCTTATGCCATGACACTCCACCCCATGCCCCAAAACCCATGACATTTCATTCCAAGAAATTTCCAAGAATCCTTGCCATGGAATTCTACTGCATCCCCAAAACTTCAGTCCATGACATCACTTCAGTCAAACTCCACGAATCACATTGCATCCCCCACCCCAAAAAACAAAAACACGAATAGCCTTTCATAAACAAGTTCTTCTTCCGGTAAACATCACAACATGGCAGTCCATGGAATTCCGTTGAACTCCATTCTATAAACATGTCCAATTTCATGAAATGTCACGACTTGACATTCCAAGAAAATTGCACGAAAATGCCATCGAATCCCATACATTGCACTAAAGTGTTACTTTAAAGTCCATGTAATGCAGGTCAGTGTTACCGTAATGTTTGGTTAACTCTAGCGTGAACTGAAACGCAGTGCTTGGTCAACACTAATGCATTTCTGGGTAAACTTGCCAGAGGGTTAAAGACTCTAGCTTGAGCCCGCAGCCAAAGGTTGGGGTTGTCAGAAGTGGGATTTGAACCCACGCCTCCAGGGGAGACTGCGACCTGAACGCAGCGCCTTAGACCGCTCGGCCATCCTGACGTGACGGCTAAGGGTGAGCAGTGCTGTTGGAGCTGCACCGAATGGCAGATGATCTAGAAGCTAGTGCTTCACCGCTCACAACTCGTCACAGCACATGCCTCGTTGGCGCAGTTAGGCAGCGCGTCAGTCTCATAATCTGAAGGTCGTGAGTTCGAGCCTCACACGGGGCAGGCTGGTGCTTTTGGATACAGGGGAGCGTGTAAATAAAAGAGCTGCTTTCTGTATTCCCTTTTGTGCGTTTGTTCATTTCTTCATATGCAATGTAATTGAAATCCAGTGTTTCTGTGGGACTAATGTTGAACAAAGGCAGTAATAGTATTACTCTCCGATTCATGCAGTATGTGTCAGTGTTGTTACAATGTTTTGTTAAGGCGAATACAATTCTTTCATTCTAATGACATGTCTTGTCAATGCTAATGTAATGTTTTACATGACATTCCTTGAATCTTATGCCATGACACTCCACCCCATGCCCCAAAACCCATGACATTTCATTCCAAGAAATTTCCAAGAATCCTTGCCATGGAATTCTACTGCATCCCCAAAACTTCAGTCCATGACATCACTTCAGTCAAACTCCACGAATCACATTGCATCCCCCACCCCAAAAAACAAAAACACGAATAGCCTTTCATAAACAAGTTCTTCTTCCGGTAAACATCACAACATGGCAGTCCATGGAATTCCGTTGAACTCCATTCTATAAACATGTCCAATTTCATGAAATGTCACGACTTGACATTCCAAGAAAATTGCACGAAAATGCCATCGAATCCCATACATTGCACTAAAGTGTTACTTTAAAGTCCATGTAATGCAGGTCAGTGTTACCGTAATGTTTGGTTAACTCTAGCGTGAACTGAAACGCAGTGCTTGGTCAACACTAATGCATTTCTGGGTAAACTTGCCAGAGGGTTAAAGACTCTAGCTTGAGCCCGCAGCCAAAGGTTGGGGTTGTCAGAAGTGGGATTTGAACCCACGCCTCCAGGGGAGACTGCGACCTGAACGCAGCGCCTTAGACCGCTCGGCCATCCTGACGTGACGGCTAAGGGTGAGCAGTGCTGTTGGAGCTGCACCGAATGGCAGATGATCTAGAAGCTAGTGCTTCACCGCTCACAACTCGTCACAGCACATGCCTCGTTGGCGCAGTTAGGCAGCGCGTCAGTCTCATAATCTGAAGGTCGTGAGTTCGAGCCTCACACGGGGCAGGCTGGTGCTTTTGGATACAGGGGAGCGTGTAAATAAAAGAGCTGCTTTCTGTATTCCCTTTTGTGCGTTTGTTCATTTCTTCATATGCAATGTAATTGAAATCCAGTGTTTCTGTGGGACTAATGTTGAACAAAGGCAGTAATAGTATTACTCTCCGATTCATGCAGTATGTGTCAGTGTTGTTACAATGTTTTGTTAAGGCGAATACAATTCTTTCATTCTAATGACATGTCTTGTCAATGCTAATGTAATGTTTTACATGACATTCCTTGAATCTTATGCCATGACACTCCACCCCATGCCCCAAAACCCATGACATTTCATTCCAAGAAATTTCCAAGAATCCTTGCCATGAAATTCTACTGCATCCCCAAAACTTCAGTCCATGACATCACTTCAGTCAAACTCCACGAATCACATTG
The DNA here is from genome assembly GCF_965113295.1 of Leuciscus leuciscus. Classification (NCBI taxonomy): domain Eukaryota; kingdom Metazoa; phylum Chordata; class Actinopteri; order Cypriniformes; family Leuciscidae; genus Leuciscus; species Leuciscus leuciscus. Next base: position 27,154,907 of record NC_138728.1, on the reverse strand, counting down.
CATCCCCCACCCCAAAAAACAAAAACACGAATAGCCTTTCATAAACAAGTTCTTCTTCCGGTAAACATCACAACATGGCAGTCCATGGAATTCCGTTGAACTCCATTCTATAAACATGTCCAATTTCATGAAATGTCACGACTTGACATTCCAAGAAAATTGCACGAAAATGCCATCGAATCCCATACATTGCACTAAAGTGTTACTTTAAAGTCCATGTAATGCAGGTCAGTGTTACCGTAATGTTTGGTTAACTCTAGCGTGAACTGAAACGCAGTGCTTGGTCAACACTAATGCATTTCTGGGTAAACTTGCCAGAGGGTTAAAGACTCTAGCTTGAGCCCGCAGCCAAAGGTTGGGGTTGTCAGAAGTGGGATTCGAACCCACGCCTCCAGGGGAGACTGCGACCTGAACGCAGCGCCTTAGACCGCTCGGCCATCCTGACGTGACGGCTAAGGGTGAGCAGTGCTGTTAGAGCTGCACCGAATGGCAGATGATCTAGAAGCTAGTGCTTCACCGCTCACAATTCGTCACAGCACATGCCTCGTTGGCGCAGTTAGGCAGCGCGTCAGTCTCATAATCTGAAGGTCGTGAGTTCGAGCCTCACACGGGGCAGGCTGGTGCTTTTGGATACAGGGGAGCGTGTAAATAAAAGAGCTGCTTTCTGTATTCCCTTTTGTGCGTTTGTTCATTTCTTCATATGCAATGTAATTGAAATCCAGTGTTTCTGTGGGACTAATGTTGAACAAAGGCAGTAATAGTATTACTCTCCGATTCATTGAATTATGTGTCAGTGTTGTTACAATGTTTTGTTAAGGCGAATACAATTCTTTCATTCTAATGACATGTCTTGTCAATGCTAATGTAATGTTTTACATGACATTCCTTGAATCTTATGCCATGACACTCCACCCCATGCCCCAAAACCCATGACATTTCATTCCAAGAAATTTCCAAGAATCCTTGCCATGAAATTCTACTGCATCCCCAAAACTTCAGTCCATGACATCACTTCAGTCAAACTCCACGAATCACATTGCATCCCCCACCCCAAAAAACAAAAACACGAATAGCCTTTCATAAACAAGTTCTTCTTCCGGTAAACATCACAACATGGCAGTCCATGGAATTCCGTTGAACTCCATTCTATAAACATGTCCAATTTCATGAAATGTCACGACTTGACATTCCAAGAAAATTGCACGAAAATGCCATCGAATCCCATACATTGCACTAAAGTGTTACTTTAAAGTCCATGTAATGCAGGTCAGTGTTACCGTAATGTTTGGTTAACTCTAGCGTGAACTGAAACGCAGTGCTTGGTCAACACTAATACATTTCTGGGTAAACTTGCCAGAGGGTTAAAGACTCTAGCTTGAGCCCGCAGCCAAAGGTTGGGTTTGTCAGAAGTGGGATTCGAACCCACGCCTCCAGGGGAAACTGCGACCTGAACGCAGCGCCTTAGACCGCTCGGCCATCCTGACTTGACGGCTAAGGGTGAGCAGTGCGGTTGGAGCTGCACCGAATGGCAGATGATCTAGATGCTAGTGCTTCACCGCTCACAACTCGTCACAGCACATGCCTCGTTGGCGCAGTTAGGCAGCGCGTCAGTCTCATAATCTGAAGGTCGTGAGTTCGAGCCTCACACGGGGCAGGCTGGTGCTTTTGGATACAGGGGAGCGTGTAAATAAAAGAGCTGCTTTCTGTATTCCCTTTTGTGCGTTTGTTCATTTCTTCATATGCAATGTAATTGAAATCCAGTGTTTCTGTGGGACTAATGTTGAACAAAGGCAGTAATAGTATTACTCTCCGATTCATGCAGTATGTGTCAGTGTTGTTACAATGTTTTGTTAAGGCGAATACAATTCTTTCATTCTAATGACATGTCTTGTCAATGCTAATGTAATGTTTTACATGACATTCCTTGAATCTTATGCCATGACACTCCACCCCATGCCCCAAAACCCATGACATTTCATTCCAAGAAATTTCCAAGAATCCTTGCCATGGAATTCTACTGCATCCCCAAAACTTCAGTCCATGACATCACTTCAGTCAAACTCCACGAATCACATTGCATCCCCCACCCCAAAAAACAAAAACACGAATAGCCTTTCATAAACAAGTTCTTCTTCCGGTAAACATCACAACATGGCAGTCCATGGAATTCCGTTGAACTCCATTCTATAAACATGTCCAATTTCATGAAATGTCACGACTTGACATTCCAAGAAAATTGCACGAAAATGCCATCGAATCCCATACATTGCACTAAAGTGTTACTTTAAAGTCCATGTAATGCAGGTCAGTGTTACCGTAATGTTTGGTTAACTCTAGCGTGAACTGAAACGCAGTGCTTGGTCAACACTAATGCATTTCTGGGTAAACTTGCCAGAGGGTTAAAGACTCTAGCTTGAGCCCGCAGCCAAAGGTTGGGGTTGTCAGAAGTGGGATTTGAACCCACGCCTCCAGGGGAGACTGCGACCTGAACGCAGCGCCTTAGACCGCTCGGCCATCCTGACGTGACGGCTAAGGGTGAGCAGTGCTGTTGGAGCTGCACCGAATGGCAGATGATCTAGAAGCTAGTGCTTCACCGCTCACAACTCGTCACAGCACATGCCTCGTTGGCGCAGTTAGGCAGCGCGTCAGTCTCATAATCTGAAGGTCGTGAGTTCGAGCCTCACACGGGGCAGGCTGGTGCTTTTGGATACAGGGGAGCGTGTAAATAAAAGAGCTGCTTTCTGTATTCCCTTTTGTGCGTTTGTTCATTTCTTCATATGCAATGTAATTGAAATCCAGTGTTTCTGTGGGACTAATGTTGAACAAAGGCAGTAATAGTATTACTCTCCGATTCATGCAGTATGTGTCAGTGTTGTTACAATGTTTTGTTAAGGCGAATACAATTCTTTCATTCTAATGACATGTCTTGTCAATGCTAATGTAATGTTTTACATGACATTCCTTGAATCTTATGCCATGACACTCCACCCCATGCCCCAAAACCCATGACATTTCATTCCAAGAAATTTCCAAGAATCCTTGCCATGGAATTCTACTGCATCCCCAAAACTTCAGTCCATGACATCACTTCAGTCAAACTCCACGAATCACATTGCATCCCCCACCCCAAAAAACAAAAACACGAATAGCCTTTCATAAACAAGTTCTTCTTCCGGTAAACATCACAACATGGCAGTCCATGGAATTCCGTTGAACTCCATTCTATAAACATGTCCAATTTCATGAAATGTCACGACTTGACATTCCAAGAAAATTGCACGAAAATGCCATCGAATCCCATACATTGCACTAAAGTGTTACTTTAAAGTCCATGTAATGCAGGTCAGTGTTACCGTAATGTTTGGTTAACTCTAGCGTGAACTGAAACGCAGTGCTTGGTCAACACTAATGCATTTCTGGGTAAACTTGCCAGAGGGTTAAAGACTCTAGCTTGAGCCCGCAGCCAAAGGTTGGGGTTGTCAGAAGTGGGATTTGAACCCACGCCTCCAGGGGAGACTGCGACCTGAACGCAGCGCCTTAGACCGCTCGGCCATCCTGACGTGACGGCTAAGGGTGAGCAGTGCTGTTGGAGCTGCACCGAATGGCAGATGATCTAGAAGCTAGTGCTTCACCGCTCACAACTCGTCACAGCACATGCCTCGTTGGCGCAGTTAGGCAGCGCGTCAGTCTCATAATCTGAAGGTCGTGAGTTCGAGCCTCACACGGGGCAGGCTGGTGCTTTTGGATACAGGGGAGCGTGTAAATAAAAGAGCTGCTTTCTGTATTCCCTTTTGTGCGTTTGTTCATTTCTTCATATGCAATGTAATTGAAATCCATTGTTTCTGTGGGACTAATGTTGAACAAAGGCAGTAATAGTATTACTCTCCGATTCATGCAGTATGTGTCAGTGTTGTTACAATGTTTTGTTAAGGCGAATACAATTCTTTCATTCTAATGACATGTCTTGTCAATGCTAATGTAATGTTTTACATGACATTCCTTGAATCTTATGCCATGACACTCCACCCCATGCCCCAAAACCCATGACATTTCATTCCAAGAAATTTCCAAGAATCCTTGCCATGGAATTCTACTGCATCCCCAAAACTTCAGTCCATGACATCACTTCAGTCAAACTCCACGAATCACATTGCATCCCCCACCCCAAAAAACAAAAACACGAATAGCCTTTCATAAACAAGTTCTTCTTCCGGTAAACATCACAACATGGCAGTCCATGGAATTCCGTTGAACTCCATTCTATAAACATGTCCAATTTCATGAAATGTCACGACTTGACATTCCAAGAAAATTGCACGAAAATGCCATCGAATCCCATACATTGCACTAAAGTGTTACTTTAAAGTCCATGTAATGCAGGTCAGTGTTACCGTAATGTTTGGTTAACTCTAGCGTGAACTGAAACGCAGTGCTTGGTCAACACTAATGCATTTCTGGGTAAACTTGCCAGAGGGTTAAAGACTCTAGCTTGAGCCCGCAGCCAAAGGTTGGGGTTGTCAGAAGTGGGATTTGAACCCACGCCTCCAGGGGAGACTGCGACCTGAACGCAGCGCCTTAGACCGCTCGGCCATCCTGACGTGACGGCTAAGGGTGAGCAGTGCTGTTGGAGCTGCACCGAATGGCAGATGATCTAGAAGCTAGTGCTTCACCGCTCACAACTCGTCACAGCACATGCCTCGTTGGCGCAGTTAGGCAGCGCGTCAGTCTCATAATCTGAAGGTCGTGAGTTCGAGCCTCACACGGGGCAGGCTGGTGCTTTTGGATACAGGGGAGCGTGTAAATAAAAGAGCTGCTTTCTGTATTCCCTTTTGTGCGTTTGTTCATTTCTTCATATGCAATGTAATTGAAATCCAGTGTTTCTGTGGGACTAATGTTGAACAAAGGCAGTAATAGTATTACTCTCCGATTCATGCAGTATGTGTCAGTGTTGTTACAATGTTTTGTTAAGGCGAATACAATTCTTTCATTCTAATGACATGTCTTGTCAATGCTAATGTAATGTTTTACATGACATTCCTTGAATCTTATGCCATGACACTCCACCCCATGCCCCAAAACCCATGACATTTCATTCCAAGAAATTTCCAAGAATCCTTGCCATGGAATTCTACTGCATCCCCAAAACTTCAGTCCATGACATCACTTCAGTCAAACTCCACGAATCACATTGCATCCCCCACCCCAAAAAACAAAAACACGAATAGCCTTTCATAAACAAGTTCTTCTTCCGGTAAACATCACAACATGGCAGTCCATGGAATTCCGTTGAACTCCATTCTATAAACATGTCCAATTTCATGAAATGTCACGACTTGACATTCCAAGAAAATTGCACGAAAATGCCATCGAATCCCATACATTGCACTAAAGTGTTACTTTAAAGTCCATGTAATGCAGGTCAGTGTTACCGTAATGTTTGGTTAACTCTAGCGTGAACTGAAACGCAGTGCTTGGTCAACACTAATGCATTTCTGGGTAAACTTGCCAGAGGGTTAAAGACTCTAGCTTGAGCCCGCAGCCAAAGGTTGGGGTTGTCAGAAGTGGGATTCGAACCCACGCCTCCAGGGGAGACTGTGACCTGAACGCAGCGCCTTAGACCGCTCGGCCATCCTGACGTGACGGCTAAGGGTGAGCAGTGCTGTTGGAGGTGCACCGAATGGCAGATGATCTAGAAGCTAGTGCTTCACCGCTCACAACTCGTCACAGCACATGCCTCGTTGGCGCAGTTAGGCAGCGCGTCAGTCTCATAATCTGAAGGTCGTGAGTTCGAGCCTCACACGGGGCAGGCTGGTGCTTTTGGATACAGGGGAGCGTGTAAATAAAAGAGCTGCTTTCTGTATTCCCTTTTGTGCGTTTGTTCATTTCTTCATATGCAATGTAATTGAAATCCAGTGTTTCTGTGGGACTAATGTTGAACAAAGGCAGTAATAGTATTACTCTCCGATTCATTGAATTATGTGTCAGTGTTGTTACAATGTTTTGTTAAGGCGAATACAATTCTTTCATTCTAATGACATGTCTTGTCAATGCTAATGTAATGTTTTACATGACATTCCTTGAATCTTATGCCATGACACTCCACCCCATGCCCCAAAACCCATGACATTTCATTCCAAGAAATTTCCAAGAATCCTTGCCATGAAATTCTACTGCATCCCCAAAACTTCAGTCCATGACATCACTTCAGTCAAACTCCACGAATCACATTGCATCCCCCACCCCAAAAAACAAAAACACGAATAGCCTTTCATAAACAAGTTCTTCTTCCGGTAAACATCACAACATGGCAGTCCATGGAATTCCGTTGAACTCCATTCTATAAACATGTCCAATTTCATGAAATGTCACGACTTGACATTCCAAGAAAATTGCACGAAAATGCCATCGAATCCCATACATTGCACTAAAGTGTTACTTTAAAGTCCATGTAATGCAGGTCAGTGTTACCGTAATGTTTGGTTAACTCTAGCGTGAACTGAAACGCAGTGCTTGGTCAACACTAATGCATTTCTGGGTAAACTTGCCAGAGGGTTAAAGACTCTAGCTTGAGCCCGCAGCCAAAGGTTGGGGTTGTCAGAAGTGGGATTCGAACCCACGCCTCCAGGGGAGACTGCGACCTGAACGCAGCGCCTTAGACCGCTCGGCCATCCTGACGTGACGGCTAAGGGTGAGCAGTGCTGTTAGAGCTGCACCGAATGGCAGATGATCTAGAAGCTAGTGCTTCACCGCTCACAATTCGTCACAGCACATGCCTCGTTGGCGCAGTTAGGCAGCGCGTCAGTCTCATAATCTGAAGGTCGTGAGTTCGAGCCTCACACGGGGCAGGCTGGTGCTTTTGGATACAGGGGAGCGTGTAAATAAAAGAGCTGCTTTCTGTATTCCCTTTTGTGCGTTTGTTCATTTCTTCATATGCAATGTAATTGAAATCCAGTGTTTCTGTGGGACTAATGTTGAACAAAGGCAGTAATAGTATTACTCTCCGATTCATTGAATTATGTGTCAGTGTTGTTACAATGTTTTGTTAAGGCGAATACAATTCTTTCATTCTAATGACATGTCTTGTCAATGCTAATGTAATGTTTTACATGACATTCCTTGAATCTTATGCCATGACACTCCACCCCATGCCCCAAAACCCATGACATTTCATTCCAAGAAATTTCCAAGAATCCTTGCCATGAAATTCTACTGCATCCCCAAAACTTCAGTCCATGACATCACTTCAGTCAAACTCCACGAATCACATTGCATCCCCCACCCCAAAAAACAAAAACACGAATAGCCTTTCATAAACAAGTTCTTCTTCCGGTAAACATCACAACATGGCAGTCCATGGAATTCCGTTGAACTCCATTCTATAAACATGTCCAATTTCATGAAATGTCACGACTTGACATTCCAAGAAAATTGCACGAAAATGCCATCGAATCCCATACATTGCACTAAAGTGTTACTTTAAAGTCCATGTAATGCAGGTCAGTGTTACCGTAATGTTTGGTTAACTCTAGCGTGAACTGAAACGCAGTGCTTGGTCAACACTAATGCATTTCTGGGTAAACTTGCCAGAGGGTTAAAGACTCTAGCTTGAGCCCGCAGCCAAAGGTTGGGGTTGTCAGAAGTGGGATTCGAACCCACGCCTCCAGGGGAGACTGCGACCTGAACGCAGCGCCTTAGACCGCTCGGCCATCCTGACGTGACGGCTAAGGGTGAGCAGTGCTGTTGGAGCTGCACCGAATGGCAGATGATCTAGAAGCTAGTGCTTCACCGCTCACAACTCGTCACAGCACATGCCTCGTTGGCGCAGTTAGGCAGCGCGTCAGTCTCATAATCTGAAGGTCGTGAGTTCGAGCCTCACACGGGGCAGGCTGGTGCTTTTGGATACAGGGGAGCGTGTAAATAAAAGAGCTGCTTTCTGTATTCCCTTTTGTGCGTTTGTTCATTTCTTCATATGCAATGTAATTGAAATCCAGTGTTTCTGTGGGACTAATGTTGAACAAAGGCAGTAATAGTATTACTCTCCGATTCATGCAGTATGTGTCAGTGTTGTTACAATGTTTTGTTAAGGCGAATACAATTCTTTCATTCTAATGACATGTCTTGTCAATGCTAATGTAATGTTTTACATGACATTCCTTGAATCTTATGCCATGACACTCCACCCCATGCCCCAAAACCCATGACATTTCATTCCAAGAAATTTCCAAGAATCCTTGCCATGGAATTCTACTGCATCCCCAAAACTTCAGTCCATGACATCACTTCAGTCAAACTCCACGAATCACATTGCATCCCCCACCCCAAAAAACAAAAACACGAATAGCCTTTCATAAACAAGTTCTTCTTCCGGTAAACATCACAACATGGCAGTCCATGGAATTCCGTTGAACTCCATTCTATAAACATGTCCAATTTCATGAAATGTCACGACTTGACATTCCAAGAAAATTGCACGAAAATGCCATCGAATCCCATACATTGCACTAAAGTGTTACTTTAAAGTCCATGTAATGCAGGTCAGTGTTACCGTAATGTTTGGTTAACTCTAGCGTGAACTGAAACGCAGTGCTTGGTCAACACTAATGCATTTCTGGGTAAACTTGCCAGAGGGTTAAAGACTCTAGCTTGAGCCCGCAGCCAAAGGTTGGGGTTGTCAGAAGTGGGATTTGAACCCACGCCTCCAGGGGAGACTGCGACCTGAACGCAGCGCCTTAGACCGCTCGGCCATCCTGACGTGACGGCTAAGGGTGAGCAGTGCTGTTGGAGCTGCACCGAATGGCAGATGATCTAGAAGCTAGTGCTTCACCGCTCACAACTCGTCACAGCACATGCCTCGTTGGCGCAGTTAGGCAGCGCGTCAGTCTCATAATCTGAAGGTCGTGAGTTCGAGCCTCACACGGGGCAGGCTGGTGCTTTTGGATACAGGGGAGCGTGTAAATAAAAGAGCTGCTTTCTGTATTCCCTTTTGTGCGTTTGTTCATTTCTTCATATGCAATGTAATTGAAATCCAGTGTTTCTGTGGGACTAATGTTGAACAAAGGCAGTAATAGTATTACTCTCCGATTCATGCAGTATGTGTCAGTGTTGTTACAATGTTTTGTTAAGGCGAATACAATTCTTTCATTCTAATGACATGTCTTGTCAATGCTAATGTAATGTTTTACATGACATTCCTTGAATCTTATGCCATGACACTCCACCCCATGCCCCAAAACCCATGACATTTCATTCCAAGAAATTTCCAAGAATCCTTGCCATGGAATTCTACTGCATCCCCAAAACTTCAGTCCATGACATCACTTCAGTCAAACTCCACGAATCACATTGCATCCCCCACCCCAAAAAACAAAAACACGAATAGCCTTTCATAAACAAGTTCTTCTTCCGGTAAACATCACAACATGGCAGTCCATGGAATTCCGTTGAACTCCATTCTATAAACATGTCCAATTTCATGAAATGTCACGACTTGACATTCCAAGAAAATTGCACGAAAATGCCATCGAATCCCATACATTGCACTAAAGTGTTACTTTAAAGTCCATGTAATGCAGGTCAGTGTTACCGTAATGTTTGGTTAACTCTAGCGTGAACTGAAACGCAGTGCTTGGTCAACACTAATGCATTTCTGGGTAAACTTGCCAGAGGGTTAAAGACTCTAGCTTGAGCCCGCAGCCAAAGGTTGGGGTTGTCAGAAGTGGGATTCGAACCCACGCCTCCAGGGGAGACTGTGACCTGAACGCAGCGCCTTAGACCGCTCGGCCATCCTGACGTGACGGCTAAGGGTGAGCAGTGCTGTTGGAGCTGCACCGAATGGCAGATGATCTAGAAGCTAGTGCTTCACCGCTCACAACTCGTCACAGCACATGCCTCGTTGGCGCAGTTAGGCAGCGCGTCAGTCTCATAATCTGAAGGTCGTGAGTTCGAGCCTCACACGGGGCAGGCTGGTGCTTTTGGATACAGGGGAGCGTGTAAATAAAAGAGCTGCTTTCTGTATTCCCTTTTGTGCGTTTGTTCATTTCTTCATATGCAATGTAATTGAAATCCAGTGTTTCTGTGGGACTAATGTTGAACAAAGGCAGTAATAGTATTACTCTCCGATTCATTGAATTATGTGTCAGTGTTGTTACAATGTTTTGTTAAGGCGAATACAATTCTTTCATTCTAATGACATGTCTTGTCAATGCTAATGTAATGTTTTACATGACATTCCTTGAATCTTATGCCATGACACTCCACCCCATGCCCCAAAACCCATGACATTTCATTCCAAGAAATTTCCAAGAATCCTTGCCATGAAATTCTACTGCATCCCCAAAACTTCAGTCCATGACATCACTTCAGTCAAACTCCACGAATCACATTGCATCCCCCACCCCAAAAAACAAAAACACGAATAGCCTTTCATAAACAAGTTCTTCTTCCGGTAAACATCACAACATGGCAGTCCATGGAATTCCGTTGAACTCCATTCTATAAACATGTCCAATTTCATGAAATGTCACGACTTGACATTCCAAGAAAATTGCACGAAAATGCCATCGAATCCCATACATTGCACTAAAGTGTTACTTTAAAGTCCATGTAATGCAGGTCAGTGTTACCGTAATGTTTGGTTAACTCTAGCGTGAACTGAAACGCAGTGCTTGGTCAACACTAATGCATTTCTGGGTAAACTTGCCAGAGGGTTAAAGACTCTAGCTTGAGCCCGCAGCCAAAGGTTGGGGTTGTCAGAAGTGGGATTTGAACCCACGCCTCCAGGGGAGACTGCGACCTGAACGCAGCGCCTTAGACCGCTCGGCCATCCTGACGTGACGGCTAAGGGTGAGCAGTGCTGTTGGAGCTGCACCGAATGGCAGATGATCTAGAAGCTAGTGCTTCACCGCTCACAACTCGTCACAGCACATGCCTCGTTGGCGCAGTTAGGCAGCGCGTCAGTCTCATAATCTGAAGGTCGTGAGTTCGAGCCTCACACGGGGCAGGCTGGTGCTTTTGGATACAGGGGAGCGTGTAAATAAAAGAGCTGCTTTCTGTATTCCCTTTTGTGCGTTTGTTCATTTCTTCATATGCAATGTAATTGAAATCCAGTGTTTCTGTGGGACTAATGTTGAACAAAGGCAGTAATAGTATTACTCTCCGATTCATGCAGTATGTGTCAGTGTTGTTACAATGTTTTGTTAAGGCGAATACAATTCTTTCATTCTAATGACATGTCTTGTCAATGCTAATGTAATGTTTTACATGACATTCCTTGAATCTTATGCCATGACACTCCACCCCATGCCCCAAAACCCATGACATTTCATTCCAAGAAATTTCCAAGAATCCTTGCCATGAAATTCTACTGCATCCCCAAAACTTCAGTCCATGACATCACTTCAGTCAAACTCCACGAATCACATTGCATCCCCCACCCCAAAAAACAAAAACACGAATAGCCTTTCATAAACAAGTTCTTCTTCCGGTAAACATCACAACATGGCAGTCCATGGAATTCCGTTGAACTCCATTCTATAAACATGTCCAATTTCATGAAATGTCACGACTTGACATTCCAAGAAAATTGCACGAAAATGCCATCGAATCCCATACATTGCACTAAAGTGTTACTTTAAAGTCCATGTAATGCAGGTCAGTGTTACCGTAATGTTTGGTTAACTCTAGCGTGAACTGAAACGCAGTGCTTGGTCAACACTAATGCATTTCTGGGTAAACTTGCCAGAGGGTTAAAGACTCCAGCTTGAGCCCGCAGCCAAAGGTTGGGGTTGTCAGAAGTGGGATTTGAACCCACGCCTCCAGGGGAGACTGCGACCTGAACGCAGCGCCTTAGACCGCTCGGCCATCCTGACGTGACGGCTAAGGGTGAGCAGTGCTGTTGGAGCTGCACCGAATGGCAGATGATCTAGAAGCTAGTGCTTCACCGCTCACAACTCGTCACAGCACATGCCTCGTTGGCGCAGTTAGGCAGCGCGTCAGTCTCATAATCTGAAGGTCGTGAGTTCGAGCCTCACACGGGGCAGGCTGGTGCTTTTGGATACAGGGGAGCGTGTAAATAAAAGAGCTGCTTTCTGTATTCCCTTTTGTGCGTTTGTTCATTTCTTCATATGCAATGTAATTGAAATCCAGTGTTTCTGTGGGACTAATGTTGAACAAAGGCAGTAATAGTATTACTCTCCGATTCATGCAGTATGTGTCAGTGTTGTTACAATGTTTTGTTAAGGCGAATACAATTCTTTCATTCTAATGACATGTCTTGTCAATGCTAATGTAATGTTTTACATGACATTCCTTGAATCTTATGCCATGACACTCCACCCCATGCCCCAAAACCCATGACATTTCATTCCAAGAAATTTCCAAGAATCCTTGCCATGGAATTCTACTGCATCCCCAAAACTTCAGTCCATGACATCACTTCAGTCAAACTCCACGAATCACATTGCATCCCCCACCCCAAAAAACAAAAACACGAATAGCCTTTCATAAACAAGTTCTTCTTCCGGTAAACATCACAACATGGCAGTCCATGGAATTCCGTTGAACTCCATTCTATAAACATGTCCAATTTCATGAAATGTCACGACTTGACATTCCAAGAAAATTGCACGAAAATGCCATCGAATCCCATACATTGCACTAAAGTGTTACTTTAAAGTCCATGTAATGCAGGTCAGTGTTACCGTAATGTTTGGTTAACTCTAGCGTGAACTGAAACGCAGTGCTTGGTCAACACTAATGCATTTCTGGGTAAACTTGCCAGAGGGTTAAAGACTCTAGCTTGAGCCCGCAGCCAAAGGTTGGGGTTGTCAGAAGTGGGATTTGAACCCACGCCTCCAGGGGAGACTGCGACCTGAACTTAGCGCCTTAGACCGCTCGGCCATCCTGACGTGACGGCTAAGGGTGAGCAGTGCTGTTGGAGCTGCACCGAATGGCAGATGATCTAGAAGCTAGTGCTTCACCGCTCACAACTCGTCATAGCACATGCCTCGTTGGCGCAGTTAGGCAGCGCGTCAGTCTCATAATCTGAAGGTCGTGAGTTCGAGCCTCACACGGGGCAGGCTGGTGCTTTTGGATACAGGGGAGCGTGTAAATAAAAGAGCTGCTTTCTGTATTCCCTTTTGTGCGTTTGTTCATTTCTTCATATGCAATGTAATTGAAATCCAGTGTTTCTGTGGGACTAATGTTGAACAAAGGCAGTAATAGTATTACTCTCCGATTCATGCAGTATGTGTCAGTGTTGTTACAATGTTTTGTTAAGGCGAATACAATTCTTTCATTCTAATGACATGTCTTGTCAATGCTAATGTAATGTTTTACATGACATTCCTTGAATCTTATGCCATGACACTCCACCCCATGCCCCAAAACCCATGACATTTCATTCCAAGAAATTTCCAAGAATCCTTGCCATGGAATTCTACTGCATCCCCAAAACTTCAGTCCATGACATCACTTCAGAAAAACTCCACGAATCACATTGCATCCCCCACCCCAAAAAACAAAAACACGAATAGCCTTTCATAAACAAGTTCTTCTTCCGGTAAACATCACAACATGGCAGTCCATGGAATTCCGTTGAACTCCATTCTATAAACATGTCCAATTTCATGAAATGTCACGACTTGACATTCCAAGAAAATTGCACGAAAATGCCATCGAATCCCATACATTGCACTAAAGTGTTACTTTAAAGTCCATGTAATGCAGGTCAGTGTTACCGTAATGTTTGGTTAACTCTAGCGTGAACTGAAACGCAGTGCTTGGTCAACACTAATGCATTTCTGGGTAAACTTGCCAGAGGGTTAAAGACTCTAGCTTGAGCCCGCAGCCAAAGGTTGGGGTTGTCAGAAGTGGGATTCGAACCCACGCCTCCAGGGGAGACTGCGACCTGAACGCAGCGCCTTAGACCGCTCGGCCATCCTGACGTGACGGCTAAGGGTGAGCAGTGCTGTTGGAGCTGCACCGAATGGCAGATGATCTAGAAGCTAGTGCTTCACCGCTCACAACTCGTCACAGCCCATGCCTCGTTGGCGCAGTTAGGCAGCGCGTCAGTCTCATAATCTGAAGGTCGTGAGTTCGAGCCTCACACGGGGCAGGCTGGTGCTTTTGGATACAGGGGAGCGTGTAAATAAAAGAGCTGCTTTCTGTATTCCCTTTTGTGCGTTTGTTCTTTTCTTCATATGCAATGTAATTGAAATCCAGTGTTTCTGTGGGACTAATGTTGAACAAAGGCAGTAATAGTATTACTCTCCGATTCATGCAATATGTGTCAGTGTTGTTACAATGTTTTGTTAAGGCGAATACAATTATTTCATTCTAATGACATGTCTTGTCAATGCTAATGTAATGTTTTACATGACATTCCTTGAATCTTATGCCATGACACTCCACCCCATGCCCCAAAACCCTTGACATTTCATTCCAAGAAATTTCCAAGAATCCTTGCCATGAAATTCTACTGCATCCCCAAAACTTCAGTCCATGACATCACTTCAGTCAAACTCCACGAATCACATTGCATCCCCCACCCCAAAAAACAAAAACACGAATAGCCTTTCATAAACAAGTTCTTCTTCCGGTAAACATCACAACATGGCAGTCCATGGAATTCCGTTGAACTCCATTCTATAAACATGTCCAATTTCATGAAATGTCACGACTTGACATTCCAAGAAAATTGCACGAAAATGCCATCGAATCCCATACATTGCACTAAAGTGTTACTTTAAAGTCCATGTAATGCAGGTCAGTGTTACCGTAATGTTTGGTTAACTCTAGCGTGAACTGAAACGCAGTGCTTGGTCAACACTAATGCATTTCTGGGTAAACTTGCCAGAGGGTTAAAGACTCTAGCTTGAGCCCGCAGCCAAAGGTTGGGGTTGTCAGAAGTGGGATTTGAACCCACGCCTCCAGGGGAGACTGCGACCTGAACGCAGCGCCTTAGACCGCTCGGCCATCCTGACGTGACGGCTAAGGGTGAGCAGTGCTGTTGGAGCTGCACCGAATGGCAGATGATCTAGAAGCTAGTGCTTCACCGCTCACAACTCGTCACAGCACATGCCTCGTTGGCGCAGTTAGGCAGCGCGTCAGTCTCATAATCTGAAGGTCGTGAGTTCGAGCCTCACACGGGGCAGGCTGGTGCTTTTGGATACAGGGGAGCGTGTAAATAAAAGAGCTGCTTTCTGTATTCCCTTTTGTGCGTTTGTTCATTTCTTCATATGCAATGTAATTGAAATCCAGTGTTTCTGTGGGACTAATGTTGAACAAAGGCAGTAATAGTATTACTCTCCGATTCATGCAGTATGTGTCAGTGTTGTTACAATGTTTTGTTAAGGCGAATACAATTCTTTCATTCTAATGACATGTCTTGTCAATGCTAATGTAATGTTTTACATGACATTCCTTGAATCTTATGCCATGACACTCCACCCCATGCCCCAAAACCCATGACATTTCATTCCAAGAAATTTCCAAGAATCCTTGCCATGAAATTCTACTGCATCCCCAAAACTTCAGTCCATGACATCACTTCAGTCAAACTCCACGAATCACATTGCATCCCCCACCCCAAAAAACAAAAACACGAATAGCCTTTCATAAACAAGTTCTTCTTCCGGTAAACATCACAACATGGCAGTCCATGGAATTCCGTTGAACTCCATTCTATAAACATGTCCAATTTCATGAAATGTCACGACTTGACATTCCAAGAAAATTGCACGAAAATGCCATCGAATCCCATACATTGCACTAAAGTGTTACTTTAAAGTCCATGTAATGCAGGTCAGTGTTACCGTAATGTTTGGTTAACTCTAGCGTGAACTGAAACGCAGTGCTTGGTCAACACTAATGCATTTCTGGGTAAACTTGCCAGAGGGTTAAAGACTCTAGCTTGAGCCCGCAGCCAAAGGTTGGGGTTGTCAGAAGTGGGATTTGAACCCACGCCTCCAGGGGAGACTGCGACCTGAACGCAGCGCCTTAGACCGCTCGGCCATCCTGACGTGACGGCTAAGGGTGAGCAGTGCTGTTGGAGCTGCACCGAATGGCAGATGATCTAGAAGCTAGTGCTTCACCGCTCACAACTCATCACAGCACATGCCTCGTTGGCGCAGTTAGGCAGCGCGTCAGTCTCATAATCTGAAGGTCGTGAGTTCGAGCCTCACACGGGGCAGGCTGGTGCTTTTGGATACAGGGGAGCGTGTAAATAAAAGAGCTGCTTTCTGTATTCCCTTTTGTGCGTTTGTTCATTTCTTCATATGCAATGTAATTGAAATCCAGTGTTTCTGTGGGACTAATGTTGAACAAAGGCAGTAATAGTATTACTCTCCGATTCATGCAGTATGTGTCAGTGTTGTTACAATGTTTTGTTAAGGCGAATACAATTCTTTCATTCTAATGACATGTCTTGTCAATGCTAATGTAATGTTTTACATGACATTCCTTGAATCTTATGCCATGACACTCCACCCCATGCCCCAAAACCCATGACATTTCATTCCAAGAAATTTCCAAGAATCCTTGCCATGAAATTCTACTGCATCCCCAAAACTTCAGTCCATGACATCACTTCAGTCAAACTCCACGAATCACATTGCATCCCCCACCCCAAAAAACAAAAACACGAATAGCCTTTCATAAACAAGTTCTTCTTCCGGTAAACATCACAACATGGCAGTCCATGGAATTCCGTTGAACTCCATTCTATAAACATGTCCAATTTCATGAAATGTCACGACTTGACATTCCAAGAAAATTGCACGAAAATGCCATCGAATCCCATACATTGCACTAAAGTGTTACTTTAAAGTCCATGTAATGCAGGTCAGTGTTACCGTAATGTTTGGTTAACTCTAGCGTGAACTGAAACGCAGTGCTTGGTCAACACTAATGCATTTCTGGTTAAACTTGCCAGAGGGTTAAAGACTCTAGCTTGAGCCCGCAGCCAAAGGTTGGGGTTGTCAGAAGTGGGATTCGAACCCACGCCTCCAGGGGAGACTGCGACCTGAACGCAGCGCCTTAGACCGCTCGGCCATCCTGACGTGACGGCTAAGGGTGAGCAGTGCTGTTGGAGCTGCACCGAATGGCAGATGATCTAGAAGCTAGTGCTTCACCGCTCACAACTCGTCACAGCACATGCCTCGTTGGCGCAGTTAGGCAGCGCGTCAGTCTCATAATCTGAAGGTCGTGAGTTCGAGCCTCACACGGGGCAGGCTGGTGCTTTTGGATACAGGGGAGCGTGTAAATAAAAGAGCTGCTTTCTGTATTCCCTTTTGTGCGTTTGTTCATTTCTTCATATGCAATGTAATTGAAATCCAGTGTTTCTGTGGGACTAATGTTGAACAAAGGCAGTAATAGTATTACTCTCCGATTCATGCAGTATGTGTCAGTGTTGTTACAATGTTTTGTTAAGGCGAATACAATTCTTTCATTCTAATGACATGTCTTGTCAATGCTAATGTAATGTTTTACATGACATTCCTTGAATCTTATGCCATGACACTCCACCCCATGCCCCAAAACCCATGACATTTCATTCCAAGAAATTTCCAAGAATCCTTGCCATGAAATTCTACTGCATCCCCAAAACTTCAGTCCATGACATCACTTCAGTCAAACTCCACGAATCACATTGCATCCCCCACCCCAAAAAACAAAAACACGAATAGCCTTTCATAAACAAGTTCTTCTTCCGGTAAACATCACAACATGGCAGTCCATGGAATTCCGTTGAACTCCATTCTATAAACATGTCCAATTTCATGAAATGTCACGACTTGACATTCCAAGAAAATTGCACGAAAATGCCATCGAATCCCATACATTGCACTAAAGTGTTACTTTAAAGTCCATGTAATGCAGGTCAGTGTTACCGTAATGTTTGGTTAACTCTAGCGTGAACTGAAACGCAGTGCTTGGTCAACACTAATGCATTTCTGGGTAAACTTGCCAGAGGGTTAAAGACTCTAGCTTGAGCCCGCAGCCAAAGGTTGGGGTTGTCAGAAGTGGGATTCGAACCCACGCCTCCAGGGGAGACTGCGACCTGAACGCAGCGCCTTAGACCGCTCGGCCATCCTGACGTGACGGCTAAGGGTGAGCAGTGCTGTTGGACCTGCACCGAATGGCAGATGATCTAGAAGCTAGTGCTTCACCGCTCACAACTCGTCACAGCACATGCCTCGTTGGCGCAGTTAGGCAGCGCGTCAGTCTCATAATCTGAAGGTCGTGAGTTCGAGCCTCACACGGGGCAGGCTGGTGCTTTTGGATACAGGGGAGCGTGTAAATAAAAGAGCTGCTTTCTGTATTCCCTTTTGTGCGTTTGTTCATTTCTTCATATGCAATGTAATTGAAATCCAGTGTTTCTGTGGGACTAATGTTGAACAAAGGCAGTAATAGTATTACTCTCCGATTCATTGAATTATGTGTCAGTGTTGTTACAATGTTTTGTTAAGGCGAATACAATTCTTTCATTCTAATGACATGTCTTGTCAATGCTAATGTAATGTTTTACATGACATTCCTTGAATCTTATGCCATGACACTCCACCCCATGCCCCAAAACCCATGACATTTCATTCCAAGAAATTTCCAAGAATCCTTGCCATGAAATTCTACTGCATCCCCAAAACTTCAGTCCATGACATCACTTCAGTCAAACTCCACGAATCACATTGCATCCCCCACCCCAAAAAACAAAAACACGAATAGCCTTTCATAAACAAGTTCTTCTTCCGGTAAACATCACAACATGGCAGTCCATGGAATTCCGTTGAACTCCATTCTATAAACATGTCCAATTTCATGAAATGTCACGACTTGACATTCCAAGAAAATTGCACGAAAATGCCATCGAATCCCATACATTGCACTAAAGTGTTACTTTAAAGTCCATGTAATGCAGGTCAGTGTTACCGTAATGTTTGGTTAACTCTAGCGTGAACTGAAACGCAGTGCTTGGTCAACACTAATGCATTTCTGGGTAAACTTGCCAGAGGGTTAAAGACTCTAGCTTGAGCCCGCAGCCAAAGGTTGGGGTTGTCAGAAGTGGGATTTGAACCCACGCCTCCAGGGGAGACTGTGACCTGAACGCAGCGCCTTAGACCGCTCGGCCATCCTGACGTGACGGCTAAGGGTGAGCAGTGCTGTTGGAGCTGCACCGAATGGCAGATGATCTAGAAGCTAGTGCTTCACCGCTCACAACTCATCACAGCACATGCCTCGTTGGCGCAGTTAGGCAGCGCGTCAGTCTCATAATCTGAAGGTCGTGAGTTCGAGCCTCACACGGGGCAGGCTGGTGCTTTTGGATACAGGGGAGCGTGTAAATAAAAGAGCTGCTTTCTGTATTCCCTTTTGTGCGTTTGTTCATTTCTTCATATGCAATGTAATTGAAATCCAGTGTTTCTGTGGGACTAATGTTGAACAAAGGCAGTAATAGTATTACTCTCCGATTCATGCAGTATGTGTCAGTGTTGTTACAATGTTTTGTTAAGGCGAATACAATTCTTTCATTCTAATGACATGTCTTGTCAATGCTAATGTAATGTTTTACATGACATTCCTTGAATCTTATGCCATGACACTCCACCCCATGCCCCAAAACCCATGACATTTCATTCCAAGAAATTTCCAAGAATCCTTGCCATGAAATTCTACTGCATCCCCAAAACTTCAGTCCATGACATCACTTCAGTCAAACTCCACGAATCACATTGCATCCCCCACCCCAAAAAACAAAAACACGAATAGCCTTTCATAAACAAGTTCTTCTTCCGGTAAACATCACAACATGGCAGTCCATGGAATTCCGTTGAACTCCATTCTATAAACATGTCCAATTTCATGAAATGTCACGACTTGACATTCCAAGAAAATTGCACGAAAATGCCATCGAATCCCATACATTGCACTAAAGTGTTACTTTAAAGTCCATGTAATGCAGGTCAGTGTTACCGTAATGTTTGGTTAACTCTAGCGTGAACTGAAACGCAGTGCTTGGTCAACACTAATGCATTTCTGGGTAAACTTGCCAGAGGGTTAAAGACTCTAGCTTGAGCCCGCAGCCAAAGGTTGGGGTTGTCAGAAGTGGGATTCGAACCCACGCCTCCAGGGGAGACTGCGACCTGAACGCAGCGCCTTAGACCGCTCGGCCATCCTGACGTGACGGCTAAGGGTGAGCAGTGCTGTTGGAGCTGCACCGAATGGCAGATGATCTAGAAGCTAGTGCTTCACCGCTCACAACTCGTCACAGCACATGCCTCGTTGGCGCAGTTAGGCAGCGCGTCAGTCTCATAATCTGAAGGTCGTGAGTTCGAGCCTCACACGGGGCAGGCTGGTGCTTTTGGATACAGGGGAGCGTGTAAATAAAAGAGCTGCTTTCTGTATTCCCTTTTGTGCGTTTGTTCATTTCTTCATATGCAATGTAATTGAAATCCAGTGTTTCTGTGGGACTAATGTTGAACAAAGGCAGTAATAGTATTACTCTCCGATTCATTGAATTATGTGTCAGTGTTGTTACAATGTTTTGTTAAGGCGAATACAATTCTTTCATTCTAATGACATGTCTTGTCAATGCTAATGTAATGTTTTACATGACATTCCTTGAATCTTATGCCATGACACTCCACCCCATGCCCCAAAACCCATGACATTTCATTCCAAGAAATTTCCAAGAATCCTTGCCATGAAATTCTACTGCATCCCCAAAACTTCAGTCCATGACATCACTTCAGTCAAACTCCACGAATCACATTGCATCCCCCACCCCAAAAAACAAAAACACGAATAGCCTTTCATAAACAAGTTCTTCTTCCGGTAAACATCACAACATGGCAGTCCATGGAATTCCGTTGAACTCCATTCTATAAACATGTCCAATTTCATGAAATGTCACGACTTGACATTCCAAGAAAATTGCACGAAAATGCCATCGAATCCCATACATTGCACTAAAGTGTTACTTTAAAGTCCATGTAATGCAGGTCAGTGTTACCGTAATGTTTGGTTAACTCTAGCGTGAACTGAAACGCAGTGCTTGGTCAACACTAATGCATTTCTGGGTAAACTTGCCAGAGGGTTAAAGACTCTAGCTTGAGCCCGCAGCCAAAGGTTGGGGTTGTCAGAAGTGGGATTTGAACCCACGCCTCCAGGGGAGACTGCGACCTGAACGCAGCGCCTTAGACCGCTCGGCCATCCTGACGTGACGGCTAAGGGTGAGCAGTGCTGTTGGAGCTGCACCGAATGGCAGATGATCTAGAAGCTAGTGCTTCACCGCTCACAACTCGTCACAGCACATGCCTCGTTGGCGCAGTTAGGCAGCGCGTCAGTCTCATAATCTGAAGGTCGTGAGTTCGAGCCTCACACGGGGCAGGCTGGTGCTTTTGGATACAGGGGAGCGTGTAAATAAAAGAGCTGCTTTCTGTATTCCCTTTTGTGCGTTTGTTCATTTCTTCATATGCAATGTAATTGAAATCCAGTGTTTCTGTGGGACTAATGTTGAACAAAGGCAGTAATAGTATTACTCTCCGATTCATGCAGTATGTGTCAGTGTTGTTACAATGTTTTGTTAAGGCGAATACAATTCTTTCATTCTAATGACATGTCTTGTCAATGCTAATGTAATGTTTTACATGACATTCCTTGAATCTTATGCCATGACACTCCACCCCATGCCCCAAAACCCATGACATTTCATTCCAAGAAATTTCCAAGAATCCTTGCCATGAAATTCTACTGCATCCCCAAAACTTCAGTCCATGACATCACTTCAGTCAAACTCCACGAATCACATTGCATCCCCCACCCCAAAAAACAAAAACACGAATAGCCTTTCATAAACAAGTTCTTCTTCCGGTAAACATCACAACATGGCAGTCCATGGAATTCCGTTGAACTCCATTCTATAAACATGTCCAATTTCATGAAATGTCACGACTTGACATTCCAAGAAAATTGCACGAAAATGCCATCAAATCCCATACATTGCACTAAAGTGTTACTTTAAGTCCATGTAATGCAGGTCAGTGTTACCGTAATGTTTGGTTAACTCTAGCGTGAACTGAAACGCAGTGCTTGGTCAACACTAATGCATTTCTGGGTAAACTTGCCAGAGGGTTAAAGACTCTAGCTTGAGCCCGCAGCCAAAGGTTGGGGTTGTCAGAAGTGGGATTTGAACCCACGCCTCCAGGGGAGACTGCGACCTGAACGCAGCGCCTTAGACCGCTCGGCCATCCTGACGTGACGGCTAAGGGTGAGCAGTGCTGTTGGAGCTGCACCGAATGGCAGATGATCTAGAAGCTAGTGATTCACCGCTCACAACTCATCACAGCACATGCCTCGTTGGCGCAGTTAGGCAGCGCGTCAGTCTCATAATCTGAAGGTCGTGAGTTCGAGCCTCACACGGGGCAGGCTGGTGCTTTTGGATACAGGGGAGCGTGTAAATAAAAGAGCTGCTTTCTGTATTCCCTTTTGTGCGTTTGTTCATTTCTTCATATGCAATGTAATTGAAATCCAGTGTTTCTGTGGGACTAATGTTGAACAAAGGCAGTAATAGTATTACTCTCCGATTCATGCAGTATGTGTCAGTGTTGTTACAATGTTTTGTTAAGGCGAATACAATTCTTTCATTCTAATGACATGTCTTGTCAATGCTAATGTAATGTTTTACATGACATTCCTTGAATCTTATGCCATGACACTCCACCCCATGCCCCAAAACCCATGACATTTCATTCCAAGAAATTTCCAAGAATCCTTGCCATGAAATTCTACTGCATCCCCAAAACTTCAGTCCATGACATCACTTCAGTCAAACTCCACGAATCACATTGCATCCCCCACCCCAAAAAACAAAAACACGAATAGCCTTTCATAAACAAGTTCTTCTTCCGGTAAACATCACAACATGGCAGTCCATGGAATTCCGTTGAACTCCATTCTATAAACATGTCCAATTTCATGAAATGTCACGACTTGACATTCCAAGAAAATTGCACGAAAATGCCATCGAATCCCATACATTGCACTAAAGTGTTACTTTAAAGTCCATGTAATGCAGGTCAGTGTTACCGTAATGTTTGGTTAACTCTAGCGTGAACTGAAACGCAGTGCTTGGTCAACACTAATGCATTTCTGGGTAAACTTGCCAGAGGGTTAAAGACTCTAGCTTGAGCCCGCAGCCAAAGGTTGGGGTTGTCAGAAGTGGGATTTGAACCCACGCCTCCAGGGGAGACTGCGACCTGAACGCAGCGCCTTAGACCGCTCGGCCATCCTGACGTGACGGCTAAGGGTGAGCAGTGCTGTTGGAGCTGCACCGAATGGCAGATGATCTAGAAGCTAGTGCTTCACCGCTCACAACTCATCACAGCACATGCCTCGTTGGCGCAGTTAGGCAGCGCGTCAGTCTCATAATCTGAAGGTCGTGAGTTCGAGCCTCACACGGGGCAGGCTGGTGCTTTTGGATACAGGGGAGCGTGTAAATAAAAGAGCTGCTTTCTGTATTCCCTTTTGTGCGTTTGTTCATTTCTTCATATGCAATGTAATTGAAATCCAGTGTTTCTGTGGGACTAATGTTGAACAAAGGCAGTAATAGTATTACTCTCCGATTCATGCAGTATGTGTCAGTGTTGTTACAATGTTTTGTTAAGGCGAATACAATTCTTTCATTCTAATGACATGTCTTGTCAATGCTAATGTAATGTTTTACATGACATTCCTTGAATCTTATGCCATGACACTCCACCCCATGCCCCAAAACCCATGACATTTCATTCCAAGAAATTTCCAAGAATCCTTGCCATGAAATTCTACTGCATCCCCAAAACTTCAGTCCATGACATCACTTCAGTCAAACTCCACGAATCACATTGCATCCCCCACCCCAAAAAACAAAAACACGAATAGCCTTTCATAAACAAGTTCTTCTTCCGGTAAACATCACAACATGGCAGTCCATGGAATTCCGTTGAACTCCATTCTATAAACATGTCCAATTTCATGAAATGTCACGACTTGACATTCCAAGAAAATTGCACGAAAATGCCATCGAATCCCATACATTGCACTAAAGTGTTACTTTAAAGTCCATGTAATGCAGGTCAGTGTTACCGTAATGTTTGGTTAACTCTAGCGTGAACTGAAACGCAGTGCTTGGTCAACACTAATGCATTTCTGGGTAAACTTGCCAGAGGGTTAAAGACTCTAGCTTGAGCCCGCAGCCAAAGGTTGGGGTTGTCAGAAGTGGGATTCGAACCCACGCCTCCAGGGGAGACTGCGACCTGAACGCAGCGCCTTAGACCGCTCGGCCATCCTGACGTGACGGCTAAGGGTGAGCAGTGCTGTTGGAGCTGCACCGAATGGCAGATGATCTAGAAGCTAGTGCTTCACCGCTCACAACTTGTCACAGCACATGCCTTGTTGGCGCAGTTAGGCAGCGCATCAGTCTCATAATCTGAAGGTCGTGAGTTCGAGCCTCACACGGGGCAGGCTGGTGCTTTTGGATACAGGGGAGCGTGTAAATAAAAGAGCTGCTTTCTGTATTCCCTTTTGTGCGTTTGTTCATTTCTTCATATGCAATGTAATTGAAATCCAGTGTTTCTGTGGGACTAATGTTGAACAAAGGCAGTAATAGTATTACTCTCCGATTCATTGAATTATGTGTCAGTGTTGTTACAATGTTTTGTTAAGGCGAATACAATTCTTTCATTCTAATGACATGTCTTGTCAATGCTAATGTAATGTTTTACATGACATTCTTTGAATCTTATGCCATGACACTCCACCCCATGCCCCAAAACCCATGACATTTCATTCCAAGAAATTTCCAAGAATCCTTGCCATGAAATTCTACTGCATCCCCAAAACTTCAGTCCATGACATCACTTCAGTCAAACTCCACGAATCACATTGCATCCCCCACCCCAAAAAACAAAAACACGAATAGCCTTTCATAAACAAGTTCTTCTTCCGGTAAACATCACAACATGGCAGTCCATGGAATTCCGTTGAACTCCATTCTATAAACATGTCCAATTTCATGAAATGTCACGACTTGACATTCCAAGAAAATTGCACGAAAATGCCATCGAATCCCATACATTGCACTAAAGTGTTACTTTAAAGTCCATGTAATGCAGGTCAGTGTTACCGTAATGTTCGGTTAACTCTAGCGTGAACTGAAACGCAGTGCTTGGTCAACACTAATGCATTTCTGGGTAAACTTGCCAGAGGGTTAAAGACTCTTGCTTGAGCCCGCAGCCAAAGGTTGGGTTTGTCAGAAGTGGGATTCGAACCCACGCCTCCAGGGGAGACTGCGACCTGAACGCAGCGCCTTAGACCGCTCGGCCATCCTGACGTGACGGCAAAGGGTGAGCAGTGCTGTTGGAGCTGCACCGAATGGCAGATGATCTAGAAGCTAGTGCTTCACCGCTCACAACTCGTCACAGCACATGCCTCGTTGGCGCAGTTAGGCAGCACGTCAGTCTCATAATCTGAAGGTCGTGAGTTCGAGCCTCACACGGGGCAGGCTGGTGCTTTTGGATACAGGGGAGCGTGTAAATAAAAGAGCTGCTTTCTGTATTCCCTTTTGTGCGTTTGTTCATTTCTTCATATGCAATGTAATTGAAATCCAGTGTTTCTGTGGGACTAATGTTGAACAAAGGCAGTAATAGTGTAACAACAATGACTTTGTGTTGGGGAATTAATTAGCTCAAATTAGCGGTAATATTCATCAATGTGAATATGCATCTGTTGCTTCCATAAATTAATTTATTCAAATTAGGGAATAGGTCAAAATCTCGGCTTCTATCAGCGATTACACAATTACTTGTAATAATCACTGATAGAGACGGGTAGCATTTACTCAATTTGGGGGAATTTGAGGTAGAAGTTGAGTTTGTTCATTTACCATGCAGACTGGCCGTCCAGCGGACAGAATGTATTCTTTATGAACAGCAATCGGGCGTCTTTAACACTGATAGATAACACTTTCTTGTGGCCACAAAGAAGATAATTATCTCCGTGTTTTAGACAATTTTAGGTTTCTTTTAAGAGTAACCAATCGTAGAGCTTATAAGGTAAAATCTGCACTCATCAGGGACTCAGAATTTGAAACAAAACAGGCAAACTTAATTCAAATGATTTAACAAAGTTTATTTAAACAAGCTAGCGATTACACAATTATTTTAAATCACGCAGGAGTAAAAATGCATAAACAAAACAGGCAATATAACGATCGTAATACAGAAATACAACAAAATAAAAAGGTTTTAGAGAGAGATTTGGGAGAGAGAGAGAGAGAGAGAGAGAGAAACTCAGCGAGAGGAAAGTAATAGTTGAGATACGAATGATTTTAGGTGTGTGTGTGAAAGGTGGAGATGGTAGCGTTTGTAAGGTGGGTGTGTCGCTCCGTGAGCACGTGGTAGTGTGTTTATCTCGGCACACGTGGGTGAGAGTATGTGTGTGTGTGTGTGTGTGTGAACGTATATGTTGGTGTGTGTGAAAGAGAATTTAGAGAGAGAGATAGAAACAGTTTTAGTCATTCACCACAAAACCCCAACGTTTCTCAGTAATATTTAGGCAACTTTAAACAGCATTTCCTTCAGATTGCAAATTTAAAAGATCTACGTTACTCTGTTTGAAAGATCGGCCTTCCGTGGGTGCGTTCGTCTGTGTTGGAAAAGACACCTGGATCACGTGGTCACAGCGTTCTGGTTGCTATGGCGACTTGAAGCGAGCGAAGACTCAGCAAAGATTATCTTTAGCCTTAAGTTGGTTTTGTGGGTTGGTTTCAGAAGACTATACTGAAGTAATGGTAGTTCTAAGAAAAGACTTGGAAATAAAAGGAAAATAAAAGCGAGCGGAGCTTCCTTGAGGGAAGGAGGCGTGTCTTCTTTCTCTCTGGCGGACTGCAATGAGAGGAAAGGGGGCGCGCAATTTTAAAGGGCTAAACTCACGCCTCCCTCACGTACGTGGGCCAATCGTCTTTAACAACGTATGGGCCCACCTCCTGACGTTTTGAGGTCTATACGCCTTCTTTCCGCGGGGTTTTGAAACGATGAATTCGTCCATAACTTACTAACACTGGTATTTAATAAAACAATGCATTCTCTGATATTTTGTGTTAAAGATTCAGCATCGTTGTGGTTTGTGGAACACGGCAATACCGCGAATGACAGTTCTAATATCTAAAATCAAGGAGGTACATCATTTCTTGTAATTGTGGGCACCACAGGGTGATTACAAGCCAACAAACTACATAGGCATAATATTTGGGACAAAGGGGGTCAGGCACACATCAAGAAAATACATTTAAAATATTTCATACAAGGATTTGAGTCCCACGTGGTGGACCTGCGTGTGTTTCTGTGTGTGTGTGTGTGTGTGTGTGTGTGTGTGTGTGTGGTGTCAAACAGAGTTCACACCATGCGTTGAACTTTTGGCTTTCCGAGCCGGGGAGGGTGAGGGTGTAAATGTGTGTACGTGCGTTTGAGTCCTTGGATTGATGTATTAGGCACAGACCACATGTTTTGGGTATCTGGTCTCTAAAACACTGTTTTATTGTCGTGAAGAGTTAATTAGTGTCTATGTGTAAATCAGTGTCCGAGAGACTCCCTGGGGGGGGGGGCGCTTTCGGGATCGCTCTCATTGGTCAGCGTCAGGCTCTCCGGCCATAAACAGACGGTCTCTGTTGGTTTAGACGTAAGAGATCATGTAGAGTGAGAGATAGTCAATGATTTACACCATTTTTCGGCGCCGTTTGGGCTGCACGTCTTGCGTAGAGCAATCTCAAAACAGCAGAGGTGTCGTAAATGAGAGTTCTTTGGAATGTGAGAATAGCTTGGGTCAGAGCGAGACAGGGGTTTTGTAGATTTAGACTGAATTAATTAATTTGATTTAATCACCATGCAACTGGTGATCTGCTCTCCGTTACATTCCCCCTTTTGATGAGTCGACCGGGCGTGTATGGGCCTAGTCGAGTCATCACGGTAACAACGGTCAGATGGCAGGTGCATGGATGGGCGGAGGCTGCACACGGGTGTTGCTTAGGACTGCAGCGTGAGCTCGATGAGGTCTTCAGCTTGCTCTGGTGGGGAGTCATCCTTCCGGAGGTTTCTCCTGAAGCCGACGGAGACTGCCTCTGTGAGCTTGGCTGTGGAGGTTCGAATTGCGTTGATCCTTCTGTACAGGATATAGGCCAAACCCAAAGCTAGGGCGTGTCCGAGGATGTTGGTAATGCACAGTGCGGTATCAGCGGCTGTCCATGTTTGTACCACAGGTGAAGTGTTCAGAATGGGTAGTCGAGACAATGCTTGAAGGGCTGAGTCCAGGGGAGCTATGTCGATGACTTGTGACCCCCTTTTTGCAATCCAATCTTCCAGTTCGGGATCTAGAGTGAAATTGCGGCTCTTGAAGAAAGACAGAATTTCTAGTTCGGCTTGGTACTCTTCACTTGGGAGGTGGTACGAGGCCAGGTCCTCTAGGTGGAGGATGGCTCCTCGTGGGACTTGAATCCACATGCTTTGGTTGAGCAGGCTGACACGTGTAGCAGTGTCGTGTTGGTCATAGGTCAGCGAGGGTTGTCCCGGGGGATGGGACAGTCTTCTTTCCTGTAGGGACGGCGGTTGAGTTTAGTTCGTATTGGCCTCTTCTTGTCTGTCCCTACTACGGGCCACATATCTTCTAATTTGATTTCGGTGGACCCATTTGAGAACGGGTTCTCTTGGTCCCCGTTTAAGCTGGATCTGGTATGCTACAGGAGAGAGTTTGTTCACAATTTCATGTGGTCCAGTCCAGTGAGGCAGAAACTTTTTTGACAGTTGCTTGGGTGGCAAGGCGAAACTGTAGTACAGGACTTTGTCGCCCACACTGAGTTCTTGGTGGGATGCCTTTCGATCATAGTATGCTTTCTGGCCATCAGCGCTGGTTTTCAGGTGTTGCTGAGCGAAAGCGAAAGTTGTTTTCAAGTGTCTATGGAGCTCGTCCAGATATTGGGACGTGGTATAGGCGGTGACGAGGTTGTTGTCTCCTGGTTGGTACAACAGGTGTAAGGGCAGAGTCATCTGCCTCCCAGTCATGAGTTCAAATGGAGCCACTCTGGTGGATTCCTGTGGTGTGGCTCGGATAGCCATCAGCACCAGGGGAAGTTTCACATCCCAGTCTTTCTGGTTAGCCGACACATATTTTCTCAACATGGCGACCACCGTTCGGTTAGACCTTTCTACCTGTCCGGATGAGATCGGATGGTGACTGATGTGAAGTTTGGCTTGTACCCCTAGAATTCTCCAGATCTTTTGCATGATCTCTGCGGTGAAATGGGTACCTCGATCTGAATTGACTTTCAGTGGCAACCCGAATCGGGAGAAGATGTGGTTCATCAGGAGATATGCCGTTGTTTGGGCGGTGTCGTTAGGTGCTGGCAAACACTCTACCCACTTGGTAAACTGACACACCACCGTGAGAAAGTATTTGTTACCTCTGCTCGATCTGGGCAGCGGTCCCACCCAATCAATTTGGAGATCTGACCAGGGAAATGTGATTCCTCTGCGTTGCAACGGGGCTCTGTGAGTCAGGTTTGTTGGGTGAAACTGGCAACAGACCAGGCATTCTCTCACATACTCTGCCACATCCTGCTGCATACCTGGCCAGTATGCCACTTGTCTAAGTGTCTCATACGTGGCTCTGGTACCGTGGTGCCCCGCGTAAGGTGCGTTGTGGGCGTGGTTTATCATCTCCCCCCTTTGACATCGGGGCACGACAAGCTTGGGCGAAGTGGTGTCATCGGTGACAAACCATAAAATGTCGTCCCGCACACGCAGCATGTGTCTGCTGTTGTGTAAGTGTCTGAGATCTGAGTTATCAGTGGTGTCAGACGGTGCGATTGGGTTGGTGGAGGGGTCTTTGAGGTGGAGAATCATAGTCTTTATGGCAGTGTCCGAGCCTTGCATTTCTGCAAGGTCATTGTTTGAAATTTGTGGGGTTAGTGACAGCATCTGCGAAGCAGGTGCGGTAGCAGGTGATGGTTTCTTGCTTCGGGTTAGCACTGCTACATCGGGGGTGGGTGAGGGTTTCGGGGAATTCCACGGTTCACCGTTTAGGGCGCCCGCTTTTGCGAGGGCGTCAGTGTGGTCATTGAAGTCTTTGTCTTGGCCTGGGAGTTTGGAGTGTCCTTTTACCTTTTTCCAGTACACGGCGAGATCGTGTGTCGTTGTGATGTTATCACATTCCTGGAACAGGTGTTGGTGTTTTACAGGCTTGTTGTTAGCAGTTTTGAAACCATTCTGTTTCCAGGTCTGGAGATGGCATACAAAACTGAGTCTGGCATAGTTAGAGTCTGTGCAGATGAGAAGTTCTTTGATGTTGTTTGATGCTGCGATTTGCAGAGTTATGAGAATTGCCGCGATTTCTGCATACTGTGATGACTTGGGGCCTAGCTTGAAGTGTTGTGGTGGGCATGGGTGGTCGTTCACCCACAGTACCCCTGCACCTGCTTTTAGGATGCCCTCGCTGTTGTAGGAGCATCCGTCCACGTAGGCTGTGGGCATGCCTTCGCACGCATTCTTGTCAAAGTACCTGTGGCAGGTCAGTGGTGGTTCTTGGGGCTCAGGTGTGTTCAGCGTTGCGGCAGGAGAGTTGTCAGAGCAGTTTTGACAGGCCGCCAAGCCGTTACCTAGAGCGGATTTGTGGTTTTGTGCATATCTTGCCTCGACGTTTCGTCCTTGGAGAGCCATTAGCCATGTAGCAATGCGTGAATTAGTGACAACGCCGTCGCGGATTCGCTGGCTATTGAGGAACATGACGGGCTGGTGGCATGTTTCTATGATGACTTTCTGTGCACCAATGTAGTTGGAGAAGCGCTGAATTGCCCACACTGTACAGAGCAAAGCTTTTTCGCAGTCTGAGAATTTACATTCTGGAGGGAGAAGTGTCTTGCTGGCATATGCGACTACCTTCTTGTCTTGGTCATGTTGTTGGTATAGGCCAGCACTGAGACATTGGTTTGAAAACCCAGCTTCCAGGTGGAATTCTTTCTGTGGATCAGGGTAAGCAAGGCATGGAGCTGTGCATAAATGTCTTTTTAGTTCTACCATAGCGTGTTCTTGAGCATCTGACCAGACGAAAGGGCAGTCCTTTTTCAATAAAGTCGTTAGAGGCCTGGCGATGTCTGAGTAGTTTTCGATGAACTGTCGGGAGTAGTTGCAAACTCCCAGAAAGCTTCGAAGTTCTGAGACGTTAGTGGGAGGCTTGATGTTTTGAATGGCATGAATACGGTTTGATTGTGGTTCAATGCCATGTGGTCCAATGAGCAAGCCAACGTAATTGACCTTGCTTTTACACCATTGTCCCTTGTGGAGGGCTATTTTGGCGCCGGCAGCAGATAACTGGTTTAAAACATAGTCAATTTCTTTTAGGTGGTCTGCCACCGTCGTGCTTTTCATAAGCACATCGTCGACGTAAATCAGGTTACCTCTCATCCTGGCGTCTGGGCATGCTTTGTTCAGGAATATGTTGAATTCAGCTGGTGAGTTTGCATATCCGAACGGACACCTGTTGAAGGTGTACTGTCGGTTGCCGAACGTGAATGCCAGCTTGTGTTGGTCGTCAGGGTGTACTGGAATGGTCCAGAATCCAGAGGCCACATCGAGTGTAGAGAAGATGGTGGCTCCTCTGATTTGTGGGATTTCCTGTTCCAGCTGAGTCATGGGCCATCGTGACAATGGCACCTGTTGATTTAATTTGCGATAGTCGATGGTTGGTCTCCACTTTCCATTAGGCTTGAGAACAGGCCATAGTGGCGCAGAGTATGTGCTGTTGCAGGCTCGAATGACATTTTTCTCAAGCATTGATTCGATGATTTCCCGCACCGGTTCGTGTGAGGCGATGGGAATCTTGTATTGCTTGACAAAGGTGGGCGGAGCCTCAGGGTGCGTGGGGATACGCACTGTGTGGAGGTCCGTCAGACCACAGTCTAAAGAGTCTTTCGCAAATGATTCTTTGAACTTGTATAGGACTTGTTTTAGTCTTTGGCGGTCTGCATCATCCTGAAGGGCATCAGCATCCTGTAGAATTTGTTGCACTTGCAATTCGAAACCTTGGTATGGTTCCTCTGTTGGTTTGTCATCAGTCGGGTTGGTTTCAACCGGCATGGCAGGTGCGTCAGCTTCACTGACGGGCTGGTGGGAGACTGTGTACACTGTGAGGTGTTGATCCTCTGTCAGCTCTGTTCTGCACACACGGTGTTTGGCTACCGACATGACAGATGTGATGGCAAT
Source organism: Leuciscus leuciscus (assembly GCF_965113295.1). Lineage (NCBI taxonomy): Eukaryota > Metazoa > Chordata > Actinopteri > Cypriniformes > Leuciscidae > Leuciscus > Leuciscus leuciscus. Next base: position 27,122,628 of record NC_138728.1, on the reverse strand, counting down.
GAATTGGAAGGGTGCTGTGAACAATGTATTGTCAGTATGTCCCTCAGGTATCAGTGCAGGTGGAATGGGCCCTATTACGGGTAGTATCAGTTCAAAGTCATGAAAGTCATTACTGACTAGCCATCCCAGTCGGTAGGCTTTGGGGATGCTGATGTCAGCTGCTGTGCAATTGTTGAACAGAATGTAGACTACCCGAGATGACACTTCAGTGAGGGGTGTGGCTTCGAGGGTGAGTCCGAGTTCTACACATTCAGGTGAAGGTTGGAAGAAAGCCAGTGTGTGGTTTAGGGTTTGGCCCTGTCGCAGGTTGAGGCGCACGGCGACGCCTTTCGTGTAAGCAGGTACAACTGTTCCTTGTTCGTTGATGAGGGTGCAGACTTCAGGGATGGTCTGACCTGACAGTAGATTGTCATGACTGATGGGAACAGGTGGCAGTGAAATCAATGGGGCCCATACAACCTCATTAAACATGTCCACATGAGCCTTGAGGCGAATCAAGATGTCTGCTCCAATGTAGACGTCGTGAGCTGGGTCTTCCAGGATCAGGAAGTAATGGGTCAAGTGCCGGTGATTCCATGTCAAGTTCAAGGCACAGATCCCTTTGGCAGATGTCAATGAGGTTGGTTCTGGGTTCAAAGGGAAACGGGTGCGTTTACAGGTGTAGGGCAGGTCTGGAGTCTGTTCAAGAATTGCATTGAATAGTGACAAGCTTATAGCTGAGTTGTCTGCCCATAGTGCCAGGATAATGTCTGTTGCGGTTACGTCCTGCAGCTGCAGGGGAGTTTTTACCTGGGGGCAGTAATTATCGGAGTCTGGCGTTGTTCTGAACGTGCAGAGTAGCGAACTTGAACCCTGAACAGCTGTGGGGATTTCATCCTCATGTCTGGCTGAGGAAATTTCCACGATCCTTGTGGCTTGGCATTTTGGCTCAATGGATTTGTGCGGCTGGAGGGGGAGGGGTTCGCGCACCTGAGCCCAAATTTGTAGATGCTTGAAGTCCAACAAGGGTTCAAAACGGTCCAGCAGGTCCTTGCCTATGAGAAATTGATAAGTGTTCACAGGGGAAATATACACAGGGTGGACTACGCTCATAGGACCGATTGCCAGGTGAATGGGAGCTAAGTTCTTTAGCTGGATGTCGTTCTGGCTGTATGACTGCACGTTCAGCTCACAAGTGTGGAATTTAAGAGTTCGGTTTTGTCTTTGCGCTTCACACTTGAGTTTTTGAAATAGTTGAGCAGAAATTAGCGTTAGGTCAGAACCTGTGTCCACCAGGGCTTCGAGCTGCATTTCCTTTTCTAAGGTGATGGTTAAGTACAGTTTTCGTGCCACTCCTCTCTCAATGAGGTTGCCCAGGAGTTGTGGCATGGGCTCTTGTGTGTTGATTGACAAGCAGTGGGGGTAGGTCTCTAGTGTCTCGTTGTTGGTGCAGATTACTAGGACAGCGCTGTCTGGCATTTTGTTGTGAGAGCTGCTGCAGTCTTGTGCAGGAAGTGTTGCTGTCAGCTGGAGGGAGTGAGTTGAGCTGTCATTTGGTGATGCAGCAGCGAGTTCGATAGTCTGAGGTTTAACAACAGTGTTTTGCGGGGCTGTCAGCTTGAGGGAGTGAGTGGAGCTGTCATTTTGTGATGTGACAGCGAGTTCGATAGTCTTTGGTTTGACAGCAGTGTTTTGCGGGGCTGTCAGTTTGAGGGAGTGAGTGGAGCTGTCATTTTGTGATGTGACAGCGAGTTCAGCAGTCTGAGGTTTAACACTAGTTTCAGGTGGGCTGTCAGCGTGAGGAGCATTGGTTTCAGGCCTGTGGGCTAGTCATGCGGTGTCTGGTTTATCTTTGTCTTCCTTGTGAGGTTTCTTTTGGACAAGATTTCTCAGTGCTCTTATGAGTTCTGCTTCTTCGGGCGTGGCTGCACTGTTTCTGTCGGGTGTGGGCTCCATTTTGACTTTACCGTTGTCATGTCGAGATGGGTCCCTTGGCCGTTGATCTGGGCTTGTGGTTCGGGGAGATCGGGGTCGGCCCCTTCTGGGGTTGCGGTCGGCTTCCCAGCTGACTCCGCCTTTTTGGTTGTGGGGGAAGCGATGCCGGTCCCAGGATCCACCGAAACGATCATTTTGCGGCCTTGGGCGGACACCTCCCCGGTTTCGCTGTCCTCTGCCGGCTTGGAACGGTCGGGACTGTTTGTTGCCGGGTTCGTAGTTGGCAGGCTGTGCACCCTCCAGGGCAAGTTCTGGACCGGGCGCAGCGACGGCACACACTGTGGGGTATTTTACAGGTTTTTCAGACACAGTCTTTTGTTTTACGTACGCTTTGTGGGCCAGGTCACGTAACTGTTGAATTGACAGGGTCCGTGGACAGACTAGAACGCCCAGGTGCGCACTTTGACTTGGGTGGAGATTCCGCAGAAAAAGCGTTTTGAAACTCACGTCCTCTTCCATGTGTGCCTCATTCCTTGGTCCGAAGTAGGCGAGCCGCAGACGTTCGTAGTAGGCTTGCGGCGTTTCCAGACGAGCTTGTTTGAGGTCCATTGCCGCAATGATGCCTTGGTCCGAGTCTGGATCAGAGAATTCACGGATCAGGGCTTGTCGTAATTGTGGATAGTTCGTTTTAACGGATTCTGGCTGGCGATCCAGGAAACTTCTCACGATGCGCCCAGAAGTGGTCCGAAGGAGATATAACTTGTCCCAAGTCGTGACATTGTCCACAGTTTGCAAGTGAAATTCAATATCGGTTAAATAAGAGTGCACGTCGTTGCCACCTGCTGGATTTGGGTTGAATGTAGGGATGTTTCTTGCCAGCTTGTCCAGTTCTTTAGAGGCTGTGCGGTGACTGGTGGCTCGTCTTTCCGGGACGGGGCCAGCAGGTGAGGTAGTGTCAGGGCGTGGGCTTTCCTCTTCTTCTTTAGCTTTAATAGTTTGTCTGTGAAGTGCAGGTTCGCGGGTGAGGAGAGACGGGGTGGTGTGTGTCTCCCCCTCCCGCTTATCTTGTAGGTCGTACACATGTTTGAGTTCACAGTGGACCATGTCCAGCTCGCCCTTAAGCTCATGTCTTTGTTGGATGAGCTCGTCAATTTCAGCTCGGGCTTTCTGCAAAAATGTTTCACAAACTTTGACTCTAGCGTCTCTGTCCGTTAATTCTGTGCGTGCTCTTGCTAGCAGATCCTCTCCACGTAGCAGCTTGGAATTTAGGGCAGCCGTGGTCTGTTTCTCCGCCTCCACTGTCCTGTCCGTGTCCAGACGCAGGTCCTCCAGGGCCTGCTGTAATCTTTCCACTTCCTGTTGTAGTCTTTCCACTTCCTGTTGCAGTCTTTCCACTTCCTGTTGTAGTTCCGGGTGTGTTTCCTCCTCAGTTCCCAGAAGTAGCTCGTCCAGTTGTTGTTGTGCCAGCTCCTTTTGTTTGCAGGCCTCCTTTAGCTGAGTCTTTAGTCCAGCGGTGTCCTTTTCCAGCTTGGCTTTGTCCTTTTCCAGCTGGGCTTTGTCCTTTTCCAGCTTGGCTTTGTCCTTTTCCAGCTGGGCTTTGTCCTCCTCCAGCAGACGTGCCTGGGACACCAGGTAGTGAGAGAGACTCCCGATGAGGCGACTCCATTCTTTTGAACTGTAGGCCTGCGTGGGGTCCTGGGACATGATCTGGTCCACGTTGTTGTCCAGTTCCTGTTGGGTCAGGAGTTTTGGGTCACCGAAGTCTTTGGATAGACATCCGGAAGTCATGGCGGACAGCCAAGCTTCTAGGCTACTCCAGTGAGCTGCAGGGCTGGGTGAGCGCGACATGTTGACTCACTGTAGGCGAGAGAAAACACAACACACACACACACAAGAAGGGCCAATGCAATCGTGTCGTGAAGCTAATAAACTATAGGACGGTGTGCCGTCTATAGAACTTTGGGCTAACTGACTTTAGACAGTTAGGCGGGTCAGCCTAGGACCCGGAATAGAGACTGTTCAGTTGTCCCTCTATTACTTAGCTTTCTGGGGTCTCGTTGGTGCACTGAAAAACAAGTTACCACAGAACATGCAAGGCACGAGTAGGCGAGGATTTAAAGGGGAGGAAGAAACAGAAATTGAACACAAAAACAAAAACAAAAAATATCAGTGATTTGATCTGAGCTGTAATTTGGACACTAATAGCACAAAGGATGTGCCTTGGGGGAGATATTTAAGATTATGTGGCTTATAGTGGGAGGCAGAGTTTTCTTTTTTTTTTAAATGATTTAGTCTTACCTGAAATGGACGGAGGTCGCCCCGGCCGGCCCTCCCTGAGCGCGGTCAACCTTCCTGGCGCCCCGAACACCTGGCCGCCGTGACCTTGGATTCTCCGTTACTCTGCTCACGGACACGACCCCTCAAACAGGGTGACTTTTAACACAATCCTAGTAGTTCCGGAGATATCAACCAACCAAACGCAATGCAAAGGTGAGTGCGTCACAGAACGGTGGCAGGGGCTGCCTAGTGTTTGCGCAGCGGTCTCAACAATTGACTCTTGCGTCGGTTTTTATGGCTGACACTCCGAAGCACCGGATTGCTGAGGTCACGCACTGCGTGCCGTCGCCCGTGGCAGAGGTAAGAGAAACTCAAGGGTCACCGCACGGTCAGTGTCGGAAACGTCAGTCGGGAGACTCACCCACAGAGGGCGAACCGGGACTCCTGTGGTCCACTGCAAGTGCTGAGATTCTTGCCTATAAAAGCCACAACATGGAGTGAAACAAGGGACTCTAGAGTGAATTAAGATTTCTTGCTTACACCAAATGGGTTATGTGGTAAAACAATAATAACAAGGTAAAACTTCGCAGAGAGAAAAAAAAACAAAGTAAAATTAAACCAACCTTGAAACGGAAAAACCGAATTAAAAGGGTGTATGGTCTTGTCAGTTAAAGGTGAAACAGAAGATGGTTAGCGGTTTCTCGATGTAGGTGGAAACAGGAGAAGCGGTGCGGTAGACCACTGTAGTGGTTTAATAGAGCCTCTAGGGGGCGCTCTTCCTCTCGTCGGTTCGCCTTAACTGTTGGACACACTTAAACTTTTAATTCAAAATTGGCTTAAAATCAAATCCAAATAATCCTGGGGTACCTTAACAGAGAATTCGAATGGTTATTTATAACAATCAAACAACACTTAAGTTATTTTGTAATGATTACAAACTAATCATTCGAAATCAGCATCTATGGAATGAAATTCAACAGAGTAAATTTGTAGAAAGCTGACTTGGACAGGGAGCTTCCACTAGGGGGCTCTGTCTTTCTCAGGGGTATGATGATTGGAAATAACAAAAAAAAAAAAAAAAAATTTTTCTTTTAGAAATGGAAGGATTTCAACAACAAAATAAAATAATCACTATAACATTGAAGTCGTTATTAAATGATTATTTAAAAACGGGAGTAAACCCAAACAGAATCATCAATGTAGATTTAAAAGTGGAAAACACAGCAGGGTATAGTGACCCCGAGGAGAAGAGGGATAGTTGACCTGGAGGGGTGTGGCCACGTGGGGCACTGTCCTCTTCCGGGTGAACTATCAGTGCTTTTGGATTGAGACACTCTATAATTTCCGGTTTCCTTTCTGGGAATCTAAATTCACAATAAAATGTCTCAGTTCAAAATACAAGGGTTGTTTTAAACGAACTTAGCGAGCTGTAAATACAAATATGTATTTAAACAGCGTCTTAGATACTTACGACCGCGAATTTATTTATTTATTTTTTATCACCAAAAATCAAGGCGGAAGGAAATGGCCGACGGGTGTTTACCCCGTCGTCAACCACGCGGTGGCAGTGTTGCGCTTACGCGGAACAAAGACACGAGGTGGTAAATTTAAAACATGAGAACAATACACGCCTGTAGGATTGACTTCAGCAATCGCAATTTCACGCGTGCAGGCCTTTTACAAACACACAAAAAAAATCACACTGCAACTAAATTCTTTAAAAAGGTCACGCAGACCTTTTGCAAACACATAAATTACACTGCAAATAAATTCTTGAGAGATCACGGCGGATCTTTTGTTTCTGTTCTGTGCAGAAACTATAACGTGGGTTTTTTTGCTGGTTAGCGAAGCCAGTGGTTTAACCCGTAATGTGTCGTGGCTAGCGACATGCAATAGAATATTCTTTCTGACCGGAGTAGCTTACTTTGCTCTCGGGATTTACAGAAGTACCGGTAACAATGCCTGATGGACTCCTTTGTTCCAACACAGGTATTAAAACAGAATTACATGTACGGTCAAGTAAAAGAGATGTTTATTTTCCTCTAATTTTGGACTCGCAACAATACTGTAAACTTAACTGCAGTTTTTCTCCACGACCAGACTTAACTGGTGGGTTATGGCTTTTTGCCCTTTGATCAGTTTTTCGAGTCGACTTATTCAGTAATTCAATACTTGTTCGGTAACGTTACAAGATTCAAACGCGCACAAAAACGTTAAACTTTCAAAAATCACACATGAATATCAAATTGCACAATTTGCATCAAAACTGAGTATGAGAGTGCCCGCATTCTCCACCAATATTTATGTAACAACAATGACTTTGTGTTGGGGAATTAATTAGCTCAAATTAGCGGTAATATTCATCAATGTGAATATGCATCTGTTGCTTCCATAAATTAATTTATTCAAATTAGGGAATAGGTCAAAATCTCGGCTTGTATCAGCGATTACACAATTACTTGTAATAATCACTGATAGAGACGGGTAGCATTTACTCAATTTGGGGGAATTTGAGGTAGAAGTTGAGTTTGTTCATTTACCATGCAGACTGGCCGTCCAGCGGACAGAATGTATTCTTTATGAACAGCAATCGGGCGTCTTTAACACTGATAGATAACACTTTCTTGTGGCCACAAAGAAGATAATTATCTCCGTGTTTTAGACAATTTTAGGTTTCTTTTAAGAGTAACCAATCGTAGAGCTTATAAGGTAAAATCTGCACTCATCAGGGACTCAGAATTTGAAACAAAACAGGCAAACTTAATTCAAATGATTTAACAAAGTTTATTTAAACAAGCTAGCGATTACACAATTATTTTAAATCACGCAGGAGTAAAAATGCATAAACAAAACAGGCAATATAACGATCGTAATACAGAAATACAACAAAATAAAAAGGTTTTAGAGAGAGATTTGGGAGAGAGAGAGAGAGAGAGAGAGAGAAACTCAGCGAGAGGAAAGTAATAGTTGAGATACGAATGATTTTAGGTGTGTGTGTGAAAGGTGGAGATGGTAGCGTTTGTAAGGTGGGTGTGTCGCTCCGTGAGCACGTGGTAGTGTGTTTATCTCGGCACACGTGGGTGAGAGTATGTGTGTGTGTGTGTGTGTGTGAACGTATATGTTGGTGTGTGTGAAAGAGAATTTAGAGAGAGAGATAGAAACAGTTTTAGTCATTCACCACAAAACCCCAACGTTTCTCAGTAATATTTAGGCAACTTTAAACAGCATTTCCTTCAGATTGCAAATTTAAAAGATCTACGTTACTCTGTTTGAAAGATCGGCCTTCCGTGGGTGCGTTCGTCTGTGTTGGAAAAGACACCTGGATCACGTGGTCACAGCGTTCTGGTTGCTATGGCGACTTGAAGCGAGCGAAGACTCAGCAAAGATTATCTTTAGCCTTAAGTTGGTTTTGTGGGTTGGTTTCAGAAGACTATACTGAAGTAATGGTAGTTCTAAGAAAAGACTTGGAAATAAAAGGAAAATAAAAGCGAGCGGAGCTTCCTTGAGGGAAGGAGGCGTGTCTTCTTTCTCTCTGGCGGACTGCAATGAGAGGAAAGGGGGCGCGCAATTTTAAAGGGCTAAACTCACGCCTCCCTCACGTACGTGGGCCAATCGTCTTTAACAACGTATGGGCCCACCTCCTGACGTTTTGAGGTCTATACGCCTTCTTTCCGCGGGGTTTTGAAACGATGAATTCGTCCATAACTTACTAACACTGGTATTTAATAAAACAATGCATTCTCTGATATTTTGTGTTAAAGATTCAGCATCGTTGTGGTTTGTGGAACACGGCAATACCGCGAATGACAGTTCTAATATCTAAAATCAAGGAGGTACATCATTTCTTGTAATTGTGGGCACCACAGGGTGATTACAAGCCAACAAACTACATAGGCATAATATTTGGGACAAAGGGGGTCAGGCACACATCAAGAAAATACATTTAAAATATTTCATACAAGGATTTGAGTCCCACGTGGTGGACCTGCGTGTGTTTCTGTGTGTGTGTGTGTGTGTGTGTGTGTGTGTGTGTGTGGTGTCAAACAGAGTTCACACCATGCGTTGAACTTTTGGCTTTCCGAGCCGGGGAGGGTGAGGGTGTAAATGTGTGTACGTGCGTTTGAGTCCTTGGATTGATGTATTAGGCACAGACCACATGTTTTGGGTATCTGGTCTCTAAAACACTGTTTTATTGTCGTGAAGAGTTAATTAGTGTCTATGTGTAAATCAGTGTCCGAGAGACTCCCTGGGGGGGGGGGCGCTTTCGGGATCGCTCTCATTGGTCAGCGTCAGGCTCTCCGGCCATAAACAGACGGTCTCTGTTGGTTTAGACGTAAGAGATCATGTAGAGTGAGAGATAGTCAATGATTTACACCATTTTTCGGCGCCGTTTGGGCTGCACGTCTTGCGTAGAGCAATCTCAAAACAGCAGAGGTGTCGTAAATGAGAGTTCTTTGGAATGTGAGAATAGCTTGGGTCAGAGCGAGACAGGGGTTTTGTAGATTTAGACTGAATTAATTAATTTGATTTAATCACCATGCAACTGGTGATCTGCTCTCCGTTACATTCCCCCTTTTGATGAGTCGACCGGGCGTGTATGGGCCTAGTCGAGTCATCACGGTAACAACGGTCAGATGGCAGGTGCATGGATGGGCGGAGGCTGCACACGGGTGTTGCTTAGGACTGCAGCGTGAGCTCGATGAGGTCTTCAGCTTGCTCTGGTGGGGAGTCATCCTTCCGGAGGTTTCTCCTGAAGCCGACGGAGACTGCCTCTGTGAGCTTGGCTGTGGAGGTTCGAATTGCGTTGATCCTTCTGTACAGGATATAGGCCAAACCCAAAGCTAGGGCGTGTCCGAGGATGTTGGTAATGCACAGTGCGGTATCAGCGGCTGTCCATGTTTGTACCACAGGTGAAGTGTTCAGAATGGGTAGTCGAGACAATGCTTGAAGGGCTGAGTCCAGGGGAGCTATGTCGATGACTTGTGACCCCCTTTTTGCAATCCAATCTTCCAGTTCGGGATCTAGAGTGAAATTGCGGCTCTTGAAGAAAGACAGAATTTCTAGTTCGGCTTGGTACTCTTCACTTGGGAGGTGGTACGAGGCCAGGTCCTCTAGGTGGAGGATGGCTCCTCGTGGGACTTGAATCCACATGCTTTGGTTGAGCAGGCTGACACGTGTAGCAGTGTCGTGTTGGTCATAGGTCAGCGAGGGTTGTCCCGGGGGATGGGACAGTCTTCTTTCCTGTAGGGACGGCGGTTGAGTTTAGTTCGTATTGGCCTCTTCTTGTCTGTCCCTACTACGGGCCACATATCTTCTAATTTGATTTCGGTGGACCCATTTGAGAACGGGTTCTCTTGGTCCCCGTTTAAGCTGGATCTGGTATGCTACAGGAGAGAGTTTGTTCACAATTTCATGTGGTCCAGTCCAGTGAGGCAGAAACTTTTTTGACAGTTGCTTGGGTGGCAAGGCGAAACTGTAGTACAGGACTTTGTCGCCCACACTGAGTTCTTGGTGGGATGCCTTTCGATCATAGTATGCTTTCTGGCCATCAGCGCTGGTTTTCAGGTGTTGCTGAGCGAAAGCGAAAGTTGTTTTCAAGTGTCTATGGAGCTCGTCCAGATATTGGGACGTGGTATAGGCGGTGACGAGGTTGTTGTCTCCTGGTTGGTACAACAGGTGTAAGGGCAGAGTCATCTGCCTCCCAGTCATGAGTTCAAATGGAGCCACTCTGGTGGATTCCTGTGGTGTGGCTCGGATAGCCATCAGCACCAGGGGAAGTTTCACATCCCAGTCTTTCTGGTTAGCCGACACATATTTTCTCAACATGGCGACCACCGTTCGGTTAGACCTTTCTACCTGTCCGGATGAGATCGGATGGTGACTGATGTGAAGTTTGGCTTGTACCCCTAGAATTCTCCAGATCTTTTGCATGATCTCTGCGGTGAAATGGGTACCTCGATCTGAATTGACTTTCAGTGGCAACCCGAATCGGGAGAAGATGTGGTTCATCAGGAGATATGCCGTTGTTTGGGCGGTGTCGTTAGGTGCTGGCAAACACTCTACCCACTTGGTAAACTGACACACCACCGTGAGAAAGTATTTGTTACCTCTGCTCGATCTGGGCAGCGGTCCCACCCAATCAATTTGGAGATCTGACCAGGGAAATGTGATTCCTCTGCGTTGCAACGGGGCTCTGTGAGTCAGGTTTGTTGGGTGAAACTGGCAACAGACCAGGCATTCTCTCACATACTCTGCCACATCCTGCTGCATACCTGGCCAGTATGCCACTTGTCTAAGTGTCTCATACGTGGCTCTGGTACCGTGGTGCCCCGCGTAAGGTGCGTTGTGGGCGTGGTTTATCATCTCCCCCCTTTGACATCGGGGCACGACAAGCTTGGGCGAAGTGGTGTCATCGGTGACAAACCATAAAATGTCGTCCCGCACACGCAGCATGTGTCTGCTGTTGTGTAAGTGTCTGAGATCTGAGTTATCAGTGGTGTCAGACGGTGCGATTGGGTTGGTGGAGGGGTCTTTGAGGTGGAGAATCATAGTCTTTATGGCAGTGTCCGAGCCTTGCATTTCTGCAAGGTCATTGTTTGAAATTTGTGGGGTTAGTGACAGCATCTGCGAAGCAGGTGCGGTAGCAGGTGATGGTTTCTTGCTTCGGGTTAGCACTGCTACATCGGGGGTGGGTGAGGGTTTCGGGGAATTCCACGGTTCACCGTTTAGGGCGCCCGCTTTTGCGAGGGCGTCAGTGTGGTCATTGAAGTCTTTGTCTTGGCCTGGGAGTTTGGAGTGTCCTTTTACCTTTTTCCAGTACACGGCGAGATCGTGTGTCGTTGTGATGTTATCACATTCCTGGAACAGGTGTTGGTGTTTTACAGGCTTGTTGTTAGCAGTTTTGAAACCATTCTGTTTCCAGGTCTGGAGATGGCATACAAAACTGAGTCTGGCATAGTTAGAGTCTGTGCAGATGAGAAGTTCTTTGATGTTGTTTGATGCTGCGATTTGCAGAGTTATGAGAATTGCCGCGATTTCTGCATACTGTGATGACTTGGGGCCTAGCTTGAAGTGTTGTGGTGGGCATGGGTGGTCGTTCACCCACAGTACCCCTGCACCTGCTTTTAGGATGCCCTCGCTGTTGTAGGAGCATCCGTCCACGTAGGCTGTGGGCATGCCTTCGCACGCATTCTTGTCAAAGTACCTGTGGCAGGTCAGTGGTGGTTCTTGGGGCTCAGGTGTGTTCAGCGTTGCGGCAGGAGAGTTGTCAGAGCAGTTTTGACAGGCCGCCAAGCCGTTACCTAGAGCGGATTTGTGGTTTTGTGCATATCTTGCCTCGACGTTTCGTCCTTGGAGAGCCATTAGCCATGTAGCAATGCGTGAATTAGTGACAACGCCGTCGCGGATTCGCTGGCTATTGAGGAACATGACGGGCTGGTGGCATGTTTCTATGATGACTTTCTGTGCACCAATGTAGTTGGAGAAGCGCTGAATTGCCCACACTGTACAGAGCAAAGCTTTTTCGCAGTCTGAGAATTTACATTCTGGAGGGAGAAGTGTCTTGCTGGCATATGCGACTACCTTCTTGTCTTGGTCATGTTGTTGGTATAGGCCAGCACTGAGACATTGGTTTGAAAACCCAGCTTCCAGGTGGAATTCTTTCTGTGGATCAGGGTAAGCAAGGCATGGAGCTGTGCATAAATGTCTTTTTAGTTCTACCATAGCGTGTTCTTGAGCATCTGACCAGACGAAAGGGCAGTCCTTTTTCAATAAAGTCGTTAGAGGCCTGGCGATGTCTGAGTAGTTTTCGATGAACTGTCGGGAGTAGTTGCAAACTCCCAGAAAGCTTCGAAGTTCTGAGACGTTAGTGGGAGGCTTGATGTTTTGAATGGCATGAATACGGTTTGATTGTGGTTCAATGCCATGTGGTCCAATGAGCAAGCCAACGTAATTGACCTTGCTTTTACACCATTGTCCCTTGTGGAGGGCTATTTTGGCGCCGGCAGCAGATAACTGGTTTAAAACATAGTCAATTTCTTTTAGGTGGTCTGCCACCGTCGTGCTTTTCATAAGCACATCGTCGACGTAAATCAGGTTACCTCTCATCCTGGCGTCTGGGCATGCTTTGTTCAGGAATATGTTGAATTCAGCTGGTGAGTTTGCATATCCGAACGGACACCTGTTGAAGGTGTACTGTCGGTTGCCGAACGTGAATGCCAGCTTGTGTTGGTCGTCAGGGTGTACTGGAATGGTCCAGAATCCAGAGGCCACATCGAGTGTAGAGAAGATGGTGGCTCCTCTGATTTGTGGGATTTCCTGTTCCAGCTGAGTCATGGGCCATCGTGACAATGGCACCTGTTGATTTAATTTGCGATAGTCGATGGTTGGTCTCCACTTTCCATTAGGCTTGAGAACAGGCCATAGTGGCGCAGAGTATGTGCTGTTGCAGGCTCGAATGACATTTTTCTCAAGCATTGATTCGATGATTTCCCGCACCGGTTCGTGTGAGGCGATGGGAATCTTGTATTGCTTGACAAAGGTGGGCGGAGCCTCAGGGTGCGTGGGGATACGCACTGTGTGGAGGTCCGTCAGACCACAGTCTAAAGAGTCTTTCGCAAATGATTCTTTGAACTTGTATAGGACTTGTTTTAGTCTTTGGCGGTCTGCATCATCCTGAAGGGCATCAGCATCCTGTAGAATTTGTTGCACTTGCAATTCGAAACCTTGGTATGGTTCCTCTGTTGGTTTGTCATCAGTCGGGTTGGTTTCAACCGGCATGGCAGGTGCGTCAGCTTCACTGACGGGCTGGTGGGAGACTGTGTACACTGTGAGGTGTTGATCCTCTGTCAGCTCTGTTCTGCACACACGGTGTTTGGCTACCGACATGACAGATGTGATGGCAATGAATTGGAAGGGTGCTGTGAACAATGTATTGTCAGTATGTCCCTCAGGTATCAGTGCAGGTGGAATGGGCCCTATTACGGGTAGTATCAGTTCAAAGTCATGAAAGTCATTACTGACTAGCCATCCCAGTCGGTAGGCTTTGGGGATGCTGATGTCAGCTGCTGTGCAATTGTTGAACAGAATGTAGACTACCCGAGATGACACTTCAGTGAGGGGTGTGGCTTCGAGGGTGAGTCCGAGTTCTACACATTCAGGTGAAGGTTGGAAGAAAGCCAGTGTGTGGTTTAGGGTTTGGCCCTGTCGCAGGTTGAGGCGCACGGCGACGCCTTTCGTGTAAGCAGGTACAACTGTTCCTTGTTCGTTGATGAGGGTGCAGACTTCAGGGATGGTCTGACCTGACAGTAGATTGTCATGACTGATGGGAACAGGTGGCAGTGAAATCAATGGGGCCCATACAACCTCATTAAACATGTCCACATGAGCCTTGAGGCGAATCAAGATGTCTGCTCCAATGTAGACGTCGTGAGCTGGGTCTTCCAGGATCAGGAAGTAATGGGTCAAGTGCCGGTGATTCCATGTCAAGTTCAAGGCACAGATCCCTTTGGCAGATGTCAATGAGGTTGGTTCTGGGTTCAAAGGGAAACGGGTGCGTTTACAGGTGTAGGGCAGGTCTGGAGTCTGTTCAAGAATTGCATTGAATAGTGACAAGCTTATAGCTGAGTTGTCTGCCCATAGTGCCAGGATAATGTCTGTTGCGGTTACGTCCTGCAGCTGCAGGGGAGTTTTTACCTGGGGGCAGTAATTATCGGAGTCTGGCGTTGTTCTGAACGTGCAGAGTAGCGAACTTGAACCCTGAACAGCTGTGGGGATTTCATCCTCATGTCTGGCTGAGGAAATTTCCACGATCCTTGTGGCTTGGCATTTTGGCTCAATGGATTTGTGCGGCTGGAGGGGGAGGGGTTCGCGCACCTGAGCCCAAATTTGTAGATGCTTGAAGTCCAACAAGGGTTCAAAACGGTCCAGCAGGTCCTTGCCTATGAGAAATTGATAAGTGTTCACAGGGGAAATATACACAGGGTGGACTACGCTCATAGGACCGATTGCCAGGTGAATGGGAGCTAAGTTCTTTAGCTGGATGTCGTTCTGGCTGTATGACTGCACGTTCAGCTCACAAGTGTGGAATTTAAGAGTTCGGTTTTGTCTTTGCGCTTCACACTTGAGTTTTTGAAATAGTTGAGCAGAAATTAGCGTTAGGTCAGAACCTGTGTCCACCAGGGCTTCGAGCTGCATTTCCTTTTCTAAGGTGATGGTTAAGTACAGTTTTCGTGCCACTCCTCTCTCAATGAGGTTGCCCAGGAGTTGTGGCATGGGCTCTTGTGTGTTGATTGACAAGCAGTGGGGGTAGGTCTCTAGTGTCTCGTTGTTGGTGCAGATTACTAGGACAGCGCTGTCTGGCATTTTGTTGTGAGAGCTGCTGCAGTCTTGTGCAGGAAGTGTTGCTGTCAGCTGGAGGGAGTGAGTTGAGCTGTCATTTGGTGATGCAGCAGCGAGTTCGATAGTCTGAGGTTTAACAACAGTGTTTTGCGGGGCTGTCAGCTTGAGGGAGTGAGTGGAGCTGTCATTTTGTGATGTGACAGCGAGTTCGATAGTCTTTGGTTTGACAGCAGTGTTTTGCGGGGCTGTCAGTTTGAGGGAGTGAGTGGAGCTGTCATTTTGTGATGTGACAGCGAGTTCAGCAGTCTGAGGTTTAACACTAGTTTCAGGTGGGCTGTCAGCGTGAGGAGCATTGGTTTCAGGCCTGTGGGCTAGTCATGCGGTGTCTGGTTTATCTTTGTCTTCCTTGTGAGGTTTCTTTTGGACAAGATTTCTCAGTGCTCTTATGAGTTCTGCTTCTTCGGGCGTGGCTGCACTGTTTCTGTCGGGTGTGGGCTCCATTTTGACTTTACCGTTGTCATGTCGAGATGGGTCCCTTGGCCGTTGATCTGGGCTTGTGGTTCGGGGAGATCGGGGTCGGCCCCTTCTGGGGTTGCGGTCGGCTTCCCAGCTGACTCCGCCTTTTTGGTTGTGGGGGAAGCGATGCCGGTCCCAGGATCCACCGAAACGATCATTTTGCGGCCTTGGGCGGACACCTCCCCGGTTTCGCTGTCCTCTGCCGGCTTGGAACGGTCGGGACTGTTTGTTGCCGGGTTCGTAGTTGGCAGGCTGTGCACCCTCCAGGGCAAGTTCTGGACCGGGCGCAGCGACGGCACACACTGTGGGGTATTTTACAGGTTTTTCAGACACAGTCTTTTGTTTTACGTACGCTTTGTGGGCCAGGTCACGTAACTGTTGAATTGACAGGGTCCGTGGACAGACTAGAACGCCCAGGTGCGCACTTTGACTTGGGTGGAGATTCCGCAGAAAAAGCGTTTTGAAACTCACGTCCTCTTCCATGTGTGCCTCATTCCTTGGTCCGAAGTAGGCGAGCCGCAGACGTTCGTAGTAGGCTTGCGGCGTTTCCAGACGAGCTTGTTTGAGGTCCATTGCCGCAATGATGCCTTGGTCCGAGTCTGGATCAGAGAATTCACGGATCAGGGCTTGTCGTAATTGTGGATAGTTCGTTTTAACGGATTCTGGCTGGCGATCCAGGAAACTTCTCACGATGCGCCCAGAAGTGGTCCGAAGGAGATATAACTTGTCCCAAGTCGTGACATTGTCCACAGTTTGCAAGTGAAATTCAATATCGGTTAAATAAGAGTGCACGTCGTTGCCACCTGCTGGATTTGGGTTGAATGTAGGGATGTTTCTTGCCAGCTTGTCCAGTTCTTTAGAGGCTGTGCGGTGACTGGTGGCTCGTCTTTCCGGGACGGGGCCAGCAGGTGAGGTAGTGTCAGGGCGTGGGCTTTCCTCTTCTTCTTTAGCTTTAATAGTTTGTCTGTGAAGTGCAGGTTCGCGGGTGAGGAGAGACGGGGTGGTGTGTGTCTCCCCCTCCCGCTTATCTTGTAGGTCGTACACATGTTTGAGTTCACAGTGGACCATGTCCAGCTCGCCCTTAAGCTCATGTCTTTGTTGGATGAGCTCGTCAATTTCAGCTCGGGCTTTCTGCAAAAATGTTTCACAAACTTTGACTCTAGCGTCTCTGTCCGTTAATTCTGTGCGTGCTCTTGCTAGCAGATCCTCTCCACGTAGCAGCTTGGAATTTAGGGCAGCCGTGGTCTGTTTCTCCGCCTCCACTGTCCTGTCCGTGTCCAGACGCAGGTCCTCCAGGGCCTGCTGTAATCTTTCCACTTCCTGTTGTAGTCTTTCCACTTCCTGTTGCAGTCTTTCCACTTCCTGTTGTAGTTCCGGGTGTGTTTCCTCCTCAGTTCCCAGAAGTAGCTCGTCCAGTTGTTGTTGTGCCAGCTCCTTTTGTTTGCAGGCCTCCTTTAGCTGAGTCTTTAGTCCAGCGGTGTCCTTTTCCAGCTTGGCTTTGTCCTTTTCCAGCTGGGCTTTGTCCTTTTCCAGCTTGGCTTTGTCCTTTTCCAGCTGGGCTTTGTCCTCCTCCAGCAGACGTGCCTGGGACACCAGGTAGTGAGAGAGACTCCCGATGAGGCGACTCCATTCTTTTGAACTGTAGGCCTGCGTGGGGTCCTGGGACATGATCTGGTCCACGTTGTTGTCCAGTTCCTGTTGGGTCAGGAGTTTTGGGTCACCGAAGTCTTTGGATAGACATCCGGAAGTCATGGCGGACAGCCAAGCTTCTAGGCTACTCCAGTGAGCTGCAGGGCTGGGTGAGCGCGACATGTTGACTCACTGTAGGCGAGAGAAAACACAACACACACACACACAAGAAGGGCCAATGCAATCGTGTCGTGAAGCTAATAAACTATAGGACGGTGTGCCGTCTATAGAACTTTGGGCTAACTGACTTTAGACAGTTAGGCGGGTCAGCCTAGGACCCGGAATAGAGACTGTTCAGTTGTCCCTCTATTACTTAGCTTTCTGGGGTCTCGTTGGTGCACTGAAAAACAAGTTACCACAGAACATGCAAGGCACGAGTAGGCGAGGATTTAAAGGGGAGGAAGAAACAGAAATTGAACACAAAAACAAAAACAAAAAATATCAGTGATTTGATCTGAGCTGTAATTTGGACACTAATAGCACAAAGGATGTGCCTTGGGGGAGATATTTAAGATTATGTGGCTTATAGTGGGAGGCAGAGTTTTCTTTTTTTTTTAAATGATTTAGTCTTACCTGAAATGGACGGAGGTCGCCCCGGCCGGCCCTCCCTGAGCGCGGTCAACCTTCCTGGCGCCCCGAACACCTGGCCGCCGTGACCTTGGATTCTCCGTTACTCTGCTCACGGACACGACCCCTCAAACAGGGTGACTTTTAACACAATCCTAGTAGTTCCGGAGATATCAACCAACCAAACGCAATGCAAAGGTGAGTGCGTCACAGAACGGTGGCAGGGGCTGCCTAGTGTTTGCGCAGCGGTCTCAACAATTGACTCTTGCGTCGGTTTTTATGGCTGACACTCCGAAGCACCGGATTGCTGAGGTCACGCACTGCGTGCCGTCGCCCGTGGCAGA
This sequence comes from Leuciscus leuciscus, assembly GCF_965113295.1. Classification (NCBI taxonomy): domain Eukaryota; kingdom Metazoa; phylum Chordata; class Actinopteri; order Cypriniformes; family Leuciscidae; genus Leuciscus; species Leuciscus leuciscus. Next base: position 27,104,983 of record NC_138728.1, on the reverse strand, counting down.
GGTAAGAGAAACTCAAGGGTCACCGCACGGTCAGTGTCGGAAACGTCAGTCGGGAGACTCACCCACAGAGGGCGAACCGGGACTCCTGTGGTCCACTGCAAGTGCTGAGATTCTTGCCTATAAAAGCCACAACATGGAGTGAAACAAGGGACTCTAGAGTGAATTAAGATTTCTTGCTTACACCAAATGGGTTATGTGGTAAAACAATAATAACAAGGTAAAACTTCGCAGAGAGAAAAAAAAACAAAGTAAAATTAAACCAACCTTGAAACGGAAAAACCGAATTAAAAGGGTGTATGGTCTTGTCAGTTAAAGGTGAAACAGAAGATGGTTAGCGGTTTCTCGATGTAGGTGGAAACAGGAGAAGCGGTGCGGTAGACCACTGTAGTGGTTTAATAGAGCCTCTAGGGGGCGCTCTTCCTCTCGTCGGTTCGCCTTAACTGTTGGACACACTTAAACTTTTAATTCAAAATTGGCTTAAAATCAAATCCAAATAATCCTGGGGTACCTTAACAGAGAATTCGAATGGTTATTTATAACAATCAAACAACACTTAAGTTATTTTGTAATGATTACAAACTAATCATTCGAAATCAGCATCTATGGAATGAAATTCAACAGAGTAAATTTGTAGAAAGCTGACTTGGACAGGGAGCTTCCACTAGGGGGCTCTGTCTTTCTCAGGGGTATGATGATTGGAAATAACAAAAAAAAAAAAAAAAAATTTTTCTTTTAGAAATGGAAGGATTTCAACAACAAAATAAAATAATCACTATAACATTGAAGTCGTTATTAAATGATTATTTAAAAACGGGAGTAAACCCAAACAGAATCATCAATGTAGATTTAAAAGTGGAAAACACAGCAGGGTATAGTGACCCCGAGGAGAAGAGGGATAGTTGACCTGGAGGGGTGTGGCCACGTGGGGCACTGTCCTCTTCCGGGTGAACTATCAGTGCTTTTGGATTGAGACACTCTATAATTTCCGGTTTCCTTTCTGGGAATCTAAATTCACAATAAAATGTCTCAGTTCAAAATACAAGGGTTGTTTTAAACGAACTTAGCGAGCTGTAAATACAAATATGTATTTAAACAGCGTCTTAGATACTTACGACCGCGAATTTATTTATTTATTTTTTATCACCAAAAATCAAGGCGGAAGGAAATGGCCGACGGGTGTTTACCCCGTCGTCAACCACGCGGTGGCAGTGTTGCGCTTACGCGGAACAAAGACACGAGGTGGTAAATTTAAAACATGAGAACAATACACGCCTGTAGGATTGACTTCAGCAATCGCAATTTCACGCGTGCAGGCCTTTTACAAACACACAAAAAAAATCACACTGCAACTAAATTCTTTAAAAAGGTCACGCAGACCTTTTGCAAACACATAAATTACACTGCAAATAAATTCTTGAGAGATCACGGCGGATCTTTTGTTTCTGTTCTGTGCAGAAACTATAACGTGGGTTTTTTTGCTGGTTAGCGAAGCCAGTGGTTTAACCCGTAATGTGTCGTGGCTAGCGACATGCAATAGAATATTCTTTCTGACCGGAGTAGCTTACTTTGCTCTCGGGATTTACAGAAGTACCGGTAACAATGCCTGATGGACTCCTTTGTTCCAACACAGGTATTAAAACAGAATTACATGTACGGTCAAGTAAAAGAGATGTTTATTTTCCTCTAATTTTGGACTCGCAACAATACTGTAAACTTAACTGCAGTTTTTCTCCACGACCAGACTTAACTGGTGGGTTATGGCTTTTTGCCCTTTGATCAGTTTTTCGAGTCGACTTATTCAGTAATTCAATACTTGTTCGGTAACGTTACAAGATTCAAACGCGCACAAAAACGTTAAACTTTCAAAAATCACACATGAATATCAAATTGCACAATTTGCATCAAAACTGAGTATGAGAGTGCCCGCATTCTCCACCAATATTTATGTAACAACAATGACTTTGTGTTGGGGAATTAATTAGCTCAAATTAGCGGTAATATTCATCAATGTGAATATGCATCTGTTGCTTCCATAAATTAATTTATTCAAATTAGGGAATAGGTCAAAATCTCGGCTTGTATCAGCGATTACACAATTACTTGTAATAATCACTGATAGAGACGGGTAGCATTTACTCAATTTGGGGGAATTTGAGGTAGAAGTTGAGTTTGTTCATTTACCATGCAGACTGGCCGTCCAGCGGACAGAATGTATTCTTTATGAACAGCAATCGGGCGTCTTTAACACTGATAGATAACACTTTCTTGTGGCCACAAAGAAGATAATTATCTCCGTGTTTTAGACAATTTTAGGTTTCTTTTAAGAGTAACCAATCGTAGAGCTTATAAGGTAAAATCTGCACTCATCAGGGACTCAGAATTTGAAACAAAACAGGCAAACTTAATTCAAATGATTTAACAAAGTTTATTTAAACAAGCTAGCGATTACACAATTATTTTAAATCACGCAGGAGTAAAAATGCATAAACAAAACAGGCAATATAACGATCGTAATACAGAAATACAACAAAATAAAAAGGTTTTAGAGAGAGATTTGGGAGAGAGAGAGAGAGAGAGAGAGAGAAACTCAGCGAGAGGAAACTAATAGTTGAGATACGAATGATTTTAGGTGTGTGTGTGAAAGGTGGAGATGGTAGCGTTTGTAAGGTGGGTGTGTCGCTCCGTGAGCACGTGGTAGTGTGTTTATCTCGGCACACGTGGGTGAGAGTATGTGTGTGTGTGTGTGTGTGTGAACGTATATGTTGGTGTGTGTGAAAGAGAATTTAGAGAGAGAGATAGAAACAGTTTTAGTCATTCACCACAAAACCCCAACGTTTCTCAGTAATATTTAGGCAACTTTAAACAGCATTTCCTTCAGATTGCAAATTTAAAAGATCTACGTTACTCTGTTTGAAAGATCGGCCTTCCGTGGGTGCGTTCGTCTGTGTTGGAAAAGACACCTGGATCACGTGGTCACAGCGTTCTGGTTGCTATGGCGACTTGAAGCGAGCGAAGACTCAGCAAAGATTATCTTTAGCCTTAAGTTGGTTTTGTGGGTTGGTTTCAGAAGACTATACTGAAGTAATGGTAGTTCTAAGAAAAGACTTGGAAATAAAAGGAAAATAAAAGCGAGCGGAGCTTCCTTGAGGGAAGGAGGCGTGTCTTCTTTCTCTCTGGCGGACTGCAATGAGAGGAAAGGGGGCGCGCAATTTTAAAGGGCTAAACTCACGCCTCCCTCACGTACGTGGGCCAATCGTCTTTAACAACGTATGGGCCCACCTCCTGACGTTTTGAGGTCTATACGCCTTCTTTCCGCGGGGTTTTGAAACGATGAATTCGTCCATAACTTACTAACACTGGTATTTAATAAAACAATGCATTCTCTGATATTTTGTGTTAAAGATTCAGCATCGTTGTGGTTTGTGGAACACGGCAATACCGCGAATGACAGTTCTAATATCTAAAATCAAGGAGGTACATCATTTCTTGTAATTGTGGGCACCACAGGGTGATTACAAGCCAACAAACTACATAGGCATAATATTTGGGACAAAGGGGGTCAGGCACACATCAAGAAAATACATTTAAAATATTTCATACAAGGATTTGAGTCCCACGTGGTGGACCTGCGTGTGTTTCTGTGTGTGTGTGTGTGTGTGTGTGTGTGTGTGGTGTCAAACAGAGTTCACACCATGCGTTGAACTTTTGGCTTTCCGAGCCGGGGAGGGTGAGGGTGTAAATGTGTGTACGTGCGTTTGAGTCCTTGGATTGATGTATTAGGCACAGACCACATGTTTTGGGTATCTGGTCTCTAAAACACTGTTTTATTGTCGTGAAGAGTTAATTAGTGTCTATGTGTAAATCAGTGTCCGAGAGACTCCCTGGGGGGGGGGGCGCTTTCGGGATCGCTCTCATTGGTCAGCGTCAGGCTCTCCGGCCATAAACAGACGGTCTCTGTTGGTTTAGACGTAAGAGATCATGTAGAGTGAGAGATAGTCAATGATTTACACCATTTTTCGGCGCCGTTTGGGCTGCACGTCTTGCGTAGAGCAATCTCAAAACAGCAGAGGTGTCGTAAATGAGAGTTCTTTGGAATGTGAGAATAGCTTGGGTCAGAGCGAGACAGGGGTTTTGTAGATTTAGACTGAATTAATTAATTTGATTTAATCACCATGCAACTGGTGATCTGCTCTCCGTTACATTCCCCCTTTTGATGAGTCGACCGGGCGTGTATGGGCCTAGTCGAGTCATCACGGTAACAACGGTCAGATGGCAGGTGCATGGATGGGCGGAGGCTGCACACGGGTGTTGCTTAGGACTGCAGCGTGAGCTCGATGAGGTCTTCAGCTTGCTCTGGTGGGGAGTCATCCTTCCGGAGGTTTCTCCTGAAGCCGACGGAGACTGCCTCTGTGAGCTTGGCTGTGGAGGTTCGAATTGCGTTGATCCTTCTGTACAGGATATAGGCCAAACCCAAAGCTAGGGCGTGTCCGAGGATGTTGGTAATGCACAGTGCGGTATCAGCGGCTGTCCATGTTTGTACCACAGGTGAAGTGTTCAGAATGGGTAGTCGAGACAATGCTTGAAGGGCTGAGTCCAGGGGAGCTATGTCGATGACTTGTGACCCCCTTTTTGCAATCCAATCTTCCAGTTCGGGATCTAGAGTGAAATTGCGGCTCTTGAAGAAAGACAGAATTTCTAGTTCGGCTTGGTACTCTTCACTTGGGAGGTGGTACGAGGCCAGGTCCTCTAGGTGGAGGATGGCTCCTCGTGGGACTTGAATCCACATGCTTTGGTTGAGCAGGCTGACACGTGTAGCAGTGTCGTGTTGGTCATAGGTCAGCGAGGGTTGTCCCGGGGGATGGGACAGTCTTCTTTCCTGTAGGGACGGCGGTTGAGTTTAGTTCGTATTGGCCTCTTCTTGTCTGTCCCTACTACGGGCCACATATCTTCTAATTTGATTTCGGTGGACCCATTTGAGAACGGGTTCTCTTGGTCCCCGTTTAAGCTGGATCTGGTATGCTACAGGAGAGAGTTTGTTCACAATTTCATGTGGTCCAGTCCAGTGAGGCAGAAACTTTTTTGACAGTTGCTTGGGTGGCAAGGCGAAACTGTAGTACAGGACTTTGTCGCCCACACTGAGTTCTTGGTGGGATGCCTTTCGATCATAGTATGCTTTCTGGCCATCAGCGCTGGTTTTCAGGTGTTGCTGAGCGAAAGCGAAAGTTGTTTTCAAGTGTCTATGGAGCTCGTCCAGATATTGGGACGTGGTATAGGCGGTGACGAGGTTGTTGTCTCCTGGTTGGTACAACAGGTGTAAGGGCAGAGTCATCTGCCTCCCAGTCATGAGTTCAAATGGAGCCACTCTGGTGGATTCCTGTGGTGTGGCTCGGATAGCCATCAGCACCAGGGGAAGTTTCACATCCCAGTCTTTCTGGTTAGCCGACACATATTTTCTCAACATGGCGACCACCGTTCGGTTAGACCTTTCTACCTGTCCGGATGAGATCGGATGGTGACTGATGTGAAGTTTGGCTTGTACCCCTAGAATTCTCCAGATCTTTTGCATGATCTCTGCGGTGAAATGGGTACCTCGATCTGAATTGACTTTCAGTGGCAACCCGAATCGGGAGAAGATGTGGTTCATCAGGAGATATGCCGTTGTTTGGGCGGTGTCGTTAGGTGCTGGCAAACACTCTACCCACTTGGTAAACTGACACACCACCGTGAGAAAGTATTTGTTACCTCTGCTCGATCTGGGCAGCGGTCCCACCCAATCAATTTGGAGATCTGACCAGGGAAATGTGATTCCTCTGCGTTGCAACGGGGCTCTGTGAGTCAGGTTTGTTGGGTGAAACTGGCAACAGACCAGGCATTCTCTCACATACTCTGCCACATCCTGCTGCATACCTGGCCAGTATGCCACTTGTCTAAGTGTCTCATACGTGGCTCTGGTACCGTGGTGCCCCGCGTAAGGTGCGTTGTGGGCGTGGTTTATCATCTCCCCCCTTTGACATCGGGGCACGACAAGCTTGGGCGAAGTGGTGTCATCGGTGACAAACCATAAAATGTCGTCCCGCACACGCAGCATGTGTCTGCTGTTGTGTAAGTGTCTGAGATCTGAGTTATCAGTGGTGTCAGACGGTGCGATTGGGTTGGTGGAGGGGTCTTTGAGGTGGAGAATCATAGTCTTTATGGCAGTGTCCGAGCCTTGCATTTCTGCAAGGTCATTGTTTGAAATTTGTGGGGTTAGTGACAGCATCTGCGAAGCAGGTGCGGTAGCAGGTGATGGTTTCTTGCTTCGGGTTAGCACTGCTACATCGGGGGTGGGTGAGGGTTTCGGGGAATTCCACGGTTCACCGTTTAGGGCGCCCGCTTTTGCGAGGGCGTCAGTGTGGTCATTGAAGTCTTTGTCTTGGCCTGGGAGTTTGGAGTGTCCTTTTACCTTTTTCCAGTACACGGCGAGATCGTGTGTCGTTGTGATGTTATCACATTCCTGGAACAGGTGTTGGTGTTTTACAGGCTTGTTGTTAGCAGTTTTGAAACCATTCTGTTTCCAGGTCTGGAGATGGCATACAAAACTGAGTCTGGCATAGTTAGAGTCTGTGCAGATGAGAAGTTCTTTGATGTTGTTTGATGCTGCGATTTGCAGAGTTATGAGAATTGCCGCGATTTCTGCATACTGTGATGACTTGGGGCCTAGCTTGAAGTGTTGTGGTGGGCATGGGTGGTCGTTCACCCACAGTACCCCTGCACCTGCTTTTAGGATGCCCTCGCTGTTGTAGGAGCATCCGTCCACGTAGGCTGTGGGCATGCCTTCGCACGCATTCTTGTCAAAGTACCTGTGGCAGGTCAGTGGTGGTTCTTGGGGCTCAGGTGTGTTCAGCGTTGCGGCAGGAGAGTTGTCAGAGCAGTTTTGACAGGCCGCCAAGCCGTTACCTAGAGCGGATTTGTGGTTTTGTGCATATCTTGCCTCGACGTTTCGTCCTTGGAGAGCCATTAGCCATGTAGCAATGCGTGAATTAGTGACAACGCCGTCGCGGATTCGCTGGCTATTGAGGAACATGACGGGCTGGTGGCATGTTTCTATGATGACTTTCTGTGCACCAATGTAGTTGGAGAAGCGCTGAATTGCCCACACTGTACAGAGCAAAGCTTTTTCGCAGTCTGAGAATTTACATTCTGGAGGGAGAAGTGTCTTGCTGGCATATGCGACTACCTTCTTGTCTTGGTCATGTTGTTGGTATAGGCCAGCACTGAGACATTGGTTTGAAAACCCAGCTTCCAGGTGGAATTCTTTCTGTGGATCAGGGTAAGCAAGGCATGGAGCTGTGCATAAATGTCTTTTTAGTTCTACCATAGCGTGTTCTTGAGCATCTGACCAGACGAAAGGGCAGTCCTTTTTCAATAAAGTCGTTAGAGGCCTGGCGATGTCTGAGTAGTTTTCGATGAACTGTCGGGAGTAGTTGCAAACTCCCAGAAAGCTTCGAAGTTCTGAGACGTTAGTGGGAGGCTTGATGTTTTGAATGGCATGAATACGGTTTGATTGTGGTTCAATGCCATGTGGTCCAATGAGCAAGCCAACGTAATTGACCTTGCTTTTACACCATTGTCCCTTGTGGAGGGCTATTTTGGCGCCGGCAGCAGATAACTGGTTTAAAACATAGTCAATTTCTTTTAGGTGGTCTGCCACCGTCGTGCTTTTCATAAGCACATCGTCGACGTAAATCAGGTTACCTCTCATCCTGGCGTCTGGGCATGCTTTGTTCAGGAATATGTTGAATTCAGCTGGTGAGTTTGCATATCCGAACGGACACCTGTTGAAGGTGTACTGTCGGTTGCCGAACGTGAATGCCAGCTTGTGTTGGTCGTCAGGGTGTACTGGAATGGTCCAGAATCCAGAGGCCACATCGAGTGTAGAGAAGATGGTGGCTCCTCTGATTTGTGGGATTTCCTGTTCCAGCTGAGTCATGGGCCATCGTGACAATGGCACCTGTTGATTTAATTTGCGATAGTCGATGGTTGGTCTCCACTTTCCATTAGGCTTGAGAACAGGCCATAGTGGCGCAGAGTATGTGCTGTTGCAGGCTCGAATGACATTTTTCTCAAGCATTGATTCGATGATTTCCCGCACCGGTTCGTGTGAGGCGATGGGAATCTTGTATTGCTTGACAAAGGTGGGCGGAGCCTCAGGGTGCGTGGGGATACGCACTGTGTGGAGGTCCGTCAGACCACAGTCTAAAGAGTCTTTCGCAAATGATTCTTTGAACTTGTATAGGACTTGTTTTAGTCTTTGGCGGTCTGCATCATCCTGAAGGGCATCAGCATCCTGTAGAATTTGTTGCACTTGCAATTCGAAACCTTGGTATGGTTCCTCTGTTGGTTTGTCATCAGTCGGGTTGGTTTCAACCGGCATGGCAGGTGCGTCAGCTTCACTGACGGGCTGGTGGGAGACTGTGTACACTGTGAGGTGTTGATCCTCTGTCAGCTCTGTTCTGCACACACGGTGTTTGGCTACCGACATGACAGATGTGATGGCAATGAATTGGAAGGGTGCTGTGAACAATGTATTGTCAGTATGTCCCTCAGGTATCAGTGCAGGTGGAATGGGCCCTATTACGGGTAGTATCAGTTCAAAGTCATGAAAGTCATTACTGACTAGCCATCCCAGTCGGTAGGCTTTGGGGATGCTGATGTCAGCTGCTGTGCAATTGTTGAACAGAATGTAGACTACCCGAGATGACACTTCAGTGAGGGGTGTGGCTTCGAGGGTGAGTCCGAGTTCTACACATTCAGGTGAAGGTTGGAAGAAAGCCAGTGTGTGGTTTAGGGTTTGGCCCTGTCGCAGGTTGAGGCGCACGGCGACGCCTTTCGTGTAAGCAGGTACAACTGTTCCTTGTTCGTTGATGAGGGTGCAGACTTCAGGGATGGTCTGACCTGACAGTAGATTGTCATGACTGATGGGAACAGGTGGCAGTGAAATCAATGGGGCCCATACAACCTCATTAAACATGTCCACATGAGCCTTGAGGCGAATCAAGATGTCTGCTCCAATGTAGACGTCGTGAGCTGGGTCTTCCAGGATCAGGAAGTAATGGGTCAAGTGCCGGTGATTCCATGTCAAGTTCAAGGCACAGATCCCTTTGGCAGATGTCAATGAGGTTGGTTCTGGGTTCAAAGGGAAACGGGTGCGTTTACAGGTGTAGGGCAGGTCTGGAGTCTGTTCAAGAATTGCATTGAATAGTGACAAGCTTATAGCTGAGTTGTCTGCCCATAGTGCCAGGATAATGTCTGTTGCGGTTACGTCCTGCAGCTGCAGGGGAGTTTTTACCTGGGGGCAGTAATTATCGGAGTCTGGCGTTGTTCTGAACGTGCAGAGTAGCGAACTTGAACCCTGAACAGCTGTGGGGATTTCATCCTCATGTCTGGCTGAGGAAATTTCCACGATCCTTGTGGCTTGGCATTTTGGCTCAATGGATTTGTGCGGCTGGAGGGGGAGGGGTTCGCGCACCTGAGCCCAAATTTGTAGATGCTTGAAGTCCAACAAGGGTTCAAAACGGTCCAGCAGGTCCTTGCCTATGAGAAATTGATAAGTGTTCACAGGGGAAATATACACAGGGTGGACTACGCTCATAGGACCGATTGCCAGGTGAATGGGAGCTAAGTTCTTTAGCTGGATGTCGTTCTGGCTGTATGACTGCACGTTCAGCTCACAAGTGTGGAATTTAAGAGTTCGGTTTTGTCTTTGCGCTTCACACTTGAGTTTTTGAAATAGTTGAGCAGAAATTAGCGTTAGGTCAGAACCTGTGTCCACCAGGGCTTCGAGCTGCATTTCCTTTTCTAAGGTGATGGTTAAGTACAGTTTTCGTGCCACTCCTCTCTCAATGAGGTTGCCCAGGAGTTGTGGCATGGGCTCTTGTGTGTTGATTGACAAGCAGTGGGGGTAGGTCTCTAGTGTCTCGTTGTTGGTGCAGATTACTAGGACAGCGCTGTCTGGCATTTTGTTGTGAGAGCTGCTGCAGTCTTGTGCAGGAAGTGTTGCTGTCAGCTGGAGGGAGTGAGTTGAGCTGTCATTTGGTGATGCAGCAGCGAGTTCGATAGTCTGAGGTTTAACAACAGTGTTTTGCGGGGCTGTCAGCTTGAGGGAGTGAGTGGAGCTGTCATTTTGTGATGTGACAGCGAGTTCGATAGTCTTTGGTTTGACAGCAGTGTTTTGCGGGGCTGTCAGTTTGAGGGAGTGAGTGGAGCTGTCATTTTGTGATGTGACAGCGAGTTCAGCAGTCTGAGGTTTAACACTAGTTTCAGGTGGGCTGTCAGCGTGAGGAGCATTGGTTTCAGGCCTGTGGGCTAGTCATGCGGTGTCTGGTTTATCTTTGTCTTCCTTGTGAGGTTTCTTTTGGACAAGATTTCTCAGTGCTCTTATGAGTTCTGCTTCTTCGGGCGTGGCTGCACTGTTTCTGTCGGGTGTGGGCTCCATTTTGACTTTACCGTTGTCATGTCGAGATGGGTCCCTTGGCCGTTGATCTGGGCTTGTGGTTCGGGGAGATCGGGGTCGGCCCCTTCTGGGGTTGCGGTCGGCTTCCCAGCTGACTCCGCCTTTTTGGTTGTGGGGGAAGCGATGCCGGTCCCAGGATCCACCGAAACGATCATTTTGCGGCCTTGGGCGGACACCTCCCCGGTTTCGCTGTCCTCTGCCGGCTTGGAACGGTCGGGACTGTTTGTTGCCGGGTTCGTAGTTGGCAGGCTGTGCACCCTCCAGGGCAAGTTCTGGACCGGGCGCAGCGACGGCACACACTGTGGGGTATTTTACAGGTTTTTCAGACACAGTCTTTTGTTTTACGTACGCTTTGTGGGCCAGGTCACGTAACTGTTGAATTGACAGGGTCCGTGGACAGACTAGAACGCCCAGGTGCGCACTTTGACTTGGGTGGAGATTCCGCAGAAAAAGCGTTTTGAAACTCACGTCCTCTTCCATGTGTGCCTCATTCCTTGGTCCGAAGTAGGCGAGCCGCAGACGTTCGTAGTAGGCTTGCGGCGTTTCCAGACGAGCTTGTTTGAGGTCCATTGCCGCAATGATGCCTTGGTCCGAGTCTGGATCAGAGAATTCACGGATCAGGGCTTGTCGTAATTGTGGATAGTTCGTTTTAACGGATTCTGGCTGGCGATCCAGGAAACTTCTCACGATGCGCCCAGAAGTGGTCCGAAGGAGATATAACTTGTCCCAAGTCGTGACATTGTCCACAGTTTGCAAGTGAAATTCAATATCGGTTAAATAAGAGTGCACGTCGTTGCCACCTGCTGGATTTGGGTTGAATGTAGGGATGTTTCTTGCCAGCTTGTCCAGTTCTTTAGAGGCTGTGCGGTGACTGGTGGCTCGTCTTTCCGGGACGGGGCCAGCAGGTGAGGTAGTGTCAGGGCGTGGGCTTTCCTCTTCTTCTTTAGCTTTAATAGTTTGTCTGTGAAGTGCAGGTTCGCGGGTGAGGAGAGACGGGGTGGTGTGTGTCTCCCCCTCCCGCTTATCTTGTAGGTCGTACACATGTTTGAGTTCACAGTGGACCATGTCCAGCTCGCCCTTAAGCTCATGTCTTTGTTGGATGAGCTCGTCAATTTCAGCTCGGGCTTTCTGCAAAAATGTTTCACAAACTTTGACTCTAGCGTCTCTGTCCGTTAATTCTGTGCGTGCTCTTGCTAGCAGATCCTCTCCACGTAGCAGCTTGGAATTTAGGGCAGCCGTGGTCTGTTTCTCCGCCTCCACTGTCCTGTCCGTGTCCAGACGCAGGTCCTCCAGGGCCTGCTGTAATCTTTCCACTTCCTGTTGTAGTCTTTCCACTTCCTGTTGCAGTCTTTCCACTTCCTGTTGTAGTTCCGGGTGTGTTTCCTCCTCAGTTCCCAGAAGTAGCTCGTCCAGTTGTTGTTGTGCCAGCTCCTTTTGTTTGCAGGCCTCCTTTAGCTGAGTCTTTAGTCCAGCGGTGTCCTTTTCCAGCTTGGCTTTGTCCTTTTCCAGCTGGGCTTTGTCCTTTTCCAGCTTGGCTTTGTCCTTTTCCAGCTGGGCTTTGTCCTCCTCCAGCAGACGTGCCTGGGACACCAGGTAGTGAGAGAGACTCCCGATGAGGCGACTCCATTCTTTTGAACTGTAGGCCTGCGTGGGGTCCTGGGACATGATCTGGTCCACGTTGTTGTCCAGTTCCTGTTGGGTCAGGAGTTTTGGGTCACCGAAGTCTTTGGATAGACATCCGGAAGTCATGGCGGACAGCCAAGCTTCTAGGCTACTCCAGTGAGCTGCAGGGCTGGGTGAGCGCGACATGTTGACTCACTGTAGGCGAGAGAAAACACAACACACACACACACAAGAAGGGCCAATGCAATCGTGTCGTGAAGCTAATAAACTATAGGACGGTGTGCCGTCTATAGAACTTTGGGCTAACTGACTTTAGACAGTTAGGCGGGTCAGCCTAGGACCCGGAATAGAGACTGTTCAGTTGTCCCTCTATTACTTAGCTTTCTGGGGTCTCGTTGGTGCACTGAAAAACAAGTTACCACAGAACATGCAAGGCACGAGTAGGCGAGGATTTAAAGGGGAGGAAGAAACAGAAATTGAACACAAAAACAAAAACAAAAAATATCAGTGATTTGATCTGAGCTGTAATTTGGACACTAATAGCACAAAGGATGTGCCTTGGGGGAGATATTTAAGATTATGTGGCTTATAGTGGGAGGCAGAGTTTTCTTTTTTTTTTAAATGATTTAGTCTTACCTGAAATGGACGGAGGTCGCCCCGGCCGGCCCTCCCTGAGCGCGGTCAACCTTCCTGGCGCCCCGAACACCTGGCCGCCGTGACCTTGGATTCTCCGTTACTCTGCTCACGGACACGACCCCTCAAACAGGGTGACTTTTAACACAATCCTAGTAGTTCCGGAGATATCAACCAACCAAACGCAATGCAAAGGTGAGTGCGTCACAGAACGGTGGCAGGGGCTGCCTAGTGTTTGCGCAGCGGTCTCAACAATTGACTCTTGCGTCGGTTTTTATGGCTGACACTCCGAAGCACCGGATTGCTGAGGTCACGCACTGCGTGCCGTCGCCCGTGGCAGAGGTAAGAGAAACTCAAGGGTCACCGCACGGTCAGTGTCGGAAACGTCAGTCGGGAGACTCACCCACAGAGGGCGAACCGGGACTCCTGTGGTCCACTGCAAGTGCTGAGATTCTTGCCTATAAAAGCCACAACATGGAGTGAAACAAGGGACTCTAGAGTGAATTAAGATTTCTTGCTTACACCAAATGGGTTATGTGGTAAAACAATAATAACAAGGTAAAACTTCGCAGAGAGAAAAAAAAACAAAGTAAAATTAAACCAACCTTGAAACGGAAAAACCGAATTAAAAGGGTGTATGGTCTTGTCAGTTAAAGGTGAAACAGAAGATGGTTAGCGGTTTCTCGATGTAGGTGGAAACAGGAGAAGCGGTGCGGTAGACCACTGTAGTGGTTTAATAGAGCCTCTAGGGGGCGCTCTTCCTCTCGTCGGTTCGCCTTAACTGTTGGACACACTTAAACTTTTAATTCAAAATTGGCTTAAAATCAAATCCAAATAATCCTGGGGTACCTTAACAGAGAATTCGAATGGTTATTTATAACAATCAAACAACACTTAAGTTATTTTGTAATGATTACAAACTAATCATTCGAAATCAGCATCTATGGAATGAAATTCAACAGAGTAAATTTGTAGAAAGCTGACTTGGACAGGGAGCTTCCACTAGGGGGCTCTGTCTTTCTCAGGGGTATGATGATTGGAAATAACAAAAAAAAAAAAAAAAAATTTTTCTTTTAGAAATGGAAGGATTTCAACAACAAAATAAAATAATCACTATAACATTGAAGTCGTTATTAAATGATTATTTAAAAACGGGAGTAAACCCAAACAGAATCATCAATGTAGATTTAAAAGTGGAAAACACAGCAGGGTATAGTGACCCCGAGGAGAAGAGGGATAGTTGACCTGGAGGGGTGTGGCCACGTGGGGCACTGTCCTCTTCCGGGTGAACTATCAGTGCTTTTGGATTGAGACACTCTATAATTTCCGGTTTCCTTTCTGGGAATCTAAATTCACAATAAAATGTCTCAGTTCAAAATACAAGGGTTGTTTTAAACGAACTTAGCGAGCTGTAAATACAAATATGTATTTAAACAGCGTCTTAGATACTTACGACCGCGAATTTATTTATTTATTTTTTATCACCAAAAATCAAGGCGGAAGGAAATGGCCGACGGGTGTTTACCCCGTCGTCAACCACGCGGTGGCAGTGTTGCGCTTACGCGGAACAAAGACACGAGGTGGTAAATTTAAAACATGAGAACAATACACGCCTGTAGGATTGACTTCAGCAATCGCAATTTCACGCGTGCAGGCCTTTTACAAACACACAAAAAAAATCACACTGCAACTAAATTCTTTAAAAAGGTCACGCAGACCTTTTGCAAACACATAAATTACACTGCAAATAAATTCTTGAGAGATCACGGCGGATCTTTTGTTTCTGTTCTGTGCAGAAACTATAACGTGGGTTTTTTTGCTGGTTAGCGAAGCCAGTGGTTTAACCCGTAATGTGTCGTGGCTAGCGACATGCAATAGAATATTCTTTCTGACCGGAGTAGCTTACTTTGCTCTCGGGATTTACAGAAGTACCGGTAACAATGCCTGATGGACTCCTTTGTTCCAACACAGGTATTAAAACAGAATTACATGTACGGTCAAGTAAAAGAGATGTTTATTTTCCTCTAATTTTGGACTCGCAACAATACTGTAAACTTAACTGCAGTTTTTCTCCACGACCAGACTTAACTGGTGGGTTATGGCTTTTTGCCCTTTGATCAGTTTTTCGAGTCGACTTATTCAGTAATTCAATACTTGTTCGGTAACGTTACAAGATTCAAACGCGCACAAAAACGTTAAACTTTCAAAAATCACACATGAATATCAAATTGCACAATTTGCATCAAAACTGAGTATGAGAGTGCCCGCATTCTCCACCAATATTTATGTAACAACAATGACTTTGTGTTGGGGAATTAATTAGCTCAAATTAGCGGTAATATTCATCAATGTGAATATGCATCTGTTGCTTCCATAAATTAATTTATTCAAATTAGGGAATAGGTCAAAATCTCGGCTTGTATCAGCGATTACACAATTACTTGTAATAATCACTGATAGAGACGGGTAGCATTTACTCAATTTGGGGGAATTTGAGGTAGAAGTTGAGTTTGTTCATTTACCATGCAGACTGGCCGTCCAGCGGACAGAATGTATTCTTTATGAACAGCAATCGGGCGTCTTTAACACTGATAGATAACACTTTCTTGTGGCCACAAAGAAGATAATTATCTCCGTGTTTTAGACAATTTTAGGTTTCTTTTAAGAGTAACCAATCGTAGAGCTTATAAGGTAAAATCTGCACTCATCAGGGACTCAGAATTTGAAACAAAACAGGCAAACTTAATTCAAATGATTTAACAAAGTTTATTTAAACAAGCTAGCGATTACACAATTATTTTAAATCACGCAGGAGTAAAAATGCATAAACAAAACAGGCAATATAACGATCGTAATACAGAAATACAACAAAATAAAAAGGTTTTAGAGAGAGATTTGGGAGAGAGAGAGAGAGAGAGAGAGAGAAACTCAGCGAGAGGAAACTAATAGTTGAGATACGAATGATTTTAGGTGTGTGTGTGAAAGGTGGAGATGGTAGCGTTTGTAAGGTGGGTGTGTCGCTCCGTGAGCACGTGGTAGTGTGTTTATCTCGGCACACGTGGGTGAGAGTATGTGTGTGTGTGTGTGTGTGTGTGAACGTATATGTTGGTGTGTGTGAAAGAGAATTTAGAGAGAGAGATAGAAACAGTTTTAGTCATTCACCACAAAACCCCAACGTTTCTCAGTAATATTTAGGCAACTTTAAACAGCATTTCCTTCAGATTGCAAATTTAAAAGATCTACGTTACTCTGTTTGAAAGATCGGCCTTCCGTGGGTGCGTTCGTCTGTGTTGGAAAAGACACCTGGATCACGTGGTCACAGCGTTCTGGTTGCTATGGCGACTTGAAGCGAGCGAAGACTCAGCAAAGATTATCTTTAGCCTTAAGTTGGTTTTGTGGGTTGGTTTCAGAAGACTATACTGAAGTAATGGTAGTTCTAAGAAAAGACTTGGAAATAAAAGGAAAATAAAAGCGAGCGGAGCTTCCTTGAGGGAAGGAGGCGTGTCTTCTTTCTCTCTGGCGGACTGCAATGAGAGGAAAGGGGGCGCGCAATTTTAAAGGGCTAAACTCACGCCTCCCTCACGTACGTGGGCCAATCGTCTTTAACAACGTATGGGCCCACCTCCTGACGTTTTGAGGTCTATACGCCTTCTTTCCGCGGGGTTTTGAAACGATGAATTCGTCCATAACTTACTAACACTGGTATTTAATAAAACAATGCATTCTCTGATATTTTGTGTTAAAGATTCAGCATCGTTGTGGTTTGTGGAACACGGCAATACCGCGAATGACAGTTCTAATATCTAAAATCAAGGAGGTACATCATTTCTTGTAATTGTGGGCACCACAGGGTGATTACAAGCCAACAAACTACATAGGCATAATATTTGGGACAAAGGGGGTCAGGCACACATCAAGAAAATACATTTAAAATATTTCATACAAGGATTTGAGTCCCACGTGGTGGACCTGCGTGTGTTTCTGTGTGTGTGTGTGTGTGTGTGTGTGTGTGTGGTGTCAAACAGAGTTCACACCATGCGTTGAACTTTTGGCTTTCCGAGCCGGGGAGGGTGAGGGTGTAAATGTGTGTACGTGCGTTTGAGTCCTTGGATTGATGTATTAGGCACAGACCACATGTTTTGGGTATCTGGTCTCTAAAACACTGTTTTATTGTCGTGAAGAGTTAATTAGTGTCTATGTGTAAATCAGTGTCCGAGAGACTCCCTGGGGGGGGGGGGCGCTTTCGGGATCGCTCTCATTGGTCAGCGTCAGGCTCTCCGGCCATAAACAGACGGTCTCTGTTGGTTTAGACGTAAGAGATCATGTAGAGTGAGAGATAATCAATGATTTACACCATTTTTCGGCGCCGTTTGGGCTGCACGTCTTGCGTAGAGCAATCTCAAAACAGCAGAGGTGTCGTAAATGAGAGTTCTTTGGAATGTGAGAATAGCTTGGGTCAGAGCGAGACAGGGGTTTTGTAGATTTAGACTGAATTAATTAATTTGATTTAATCACCATGCAACTGGTGATCTGCTCTCCGTTACAATAGTATTACTCTCCGATTCATTGAATTATGTGTCAGTGTTGTTACAATGTTTTGTTAAGGCGAATACAATTCTTTCATTCTAATGACATGTCTTGTCAATGCTAATGTAATGTTTTACATGACATTCCTTGAATCTTATGCCATGACACTCCACCCCATGCCCCAAAACCCATGACATTTCATTCCAAGAAATTTCCAAGAATCCTTGCCATGAAATTCTACTGCATCCCCAAAACTTCAGTCCATGACATCACTTCAGTCAAACTCCACGAATCACATTGCATCCCCCACCCCAAAAAACAAAAACACGAATAGCCTTTCATAAACAAGTTCTTCTTCCGGTAAACATCACAACATGGCAGTCCATGGAATTCCGTTGAACTCCATTCTATAAACATGTCCAATTTCATGAAATGTCACGACTTGACATTCCAAGAAAATTGCACGAAAATGCCATCGAATCCCATACATTGCACTAAAGTGTTACTTTAAAGTCCATGTAATGCAGGTCAGTGTTACCGTAATGTTTGGTTAACTCTAGCGTGAACTGAAACGCAGTGCTTGGTCAACACTAATGCATTTCTGGGTAAACTTGCCAGAGGGTTAAAGACTCTAGCTTGAGCCCGCAGCCAAAGGTTGGGGTTGTCAGAAGTGGGATTCGAACCCACGCCTCCAGGGGAGACTGCGACCTGAACGCAGCGCCTTAGACCGCTCGGCCATCCTGACGTGACGGCTAAGGGTGAGCAGTGCTGTTGGAGCTGCACCGAATGGCAGATGATCTAGAAGCTAGTGCTTCACCGCTCACAACTCGTCACAGCACATGCCTCGTTGGCGCAGTTAGGCAGCGCGTCAGTCTCATAATCTGAAGGTCGTGAGTTCGAGCCTCACACGGGGCAGGCTGGTGCTTTTGGATACAGGGGAGCGTGTAAATAAAAGAGCTGCTTTCTGTATTCCCTTTTGTGCGTTTGTTCTTTTCTTCATATGCAATGTAATTGAAATCCAGTGTTTCTGTGGGACTAATGTTGAACAAAGGCAGTAATAGTATTACTCTCCGATTCATGCAATATGTGTCAGTGTTGTTACAATGTTTTGTTAAGGCGAATACAATTATTTCATTCTAATGACATGTCTTGTCAATGCTAATGTAATGTTTTACATGACATTCCTTGAATCTTATGCCATGACACTCCACCCCATGCCCCAAAACCCTTGACATTTCATTCCAAGAAATTTCCAAGAATCCTTGCCATGAAATTCTACTGCATCCCCAAAACTTCAGTCCATGACATCACTTCAGTCAAACTCCACGAATCACATTGCATCCCCCACCCCAAAAAACAAAAACACGAATAGCCTTTCATAAACAAGTTCTTCTTCCGGTAAACATCACAACATGGCAGTCCATGGAATTCCGTTGAACTCCATTCTATAAACATGTCCAATTTCATGAAATGTCACGACTTGACATTCCAAGAAAATTGCACGAAAATGCCATCGAATCCCATACATTGCACTAAAGTGTTACTTTAAAGTCCATGTAATGCAGGTCAGTGTTACCGTAATGTTTGGTTAACTCTAGCGTGAACTGAAACGCAGTGCTTGGTCAACACTAATGCATTTCTGGGTAAACTTGCCAGAGGGTTAAAGACTCTAGCTTGAGCCCGCAGCCAAAGGTTGGGTTTGTCAGAAGTGGGATTCGAACCCACGCCTCCAGGGGAGACTGCGACCTGAACACAGCGCCTTAGACCGCTCGGCCATCCTGACGTGACGGCAAAGGGTGAGCAGTGCTGTTGGAGCTGCACCGAATGGCAGATGATCTAGAAGCTAGTGCTTCACCGCTCACAACTCGTCACAGCACATGCCTCGTTGGCGCAGTTAGGCAGCGCGTCAGTCTCATAATCGGAAGGTCGTGAGTTCGAGCCTCACACGGGGCAGGCTGGTGCTTTTGGATACAGGGGAGCGTGTAAATAAAAGAGCTGCTTTCTGTATTCCCTTTTGTGCGTTTGTTCATTTCTTCATATGCAATGTAATTGAAATCCAGTGTTTCTGTGGGACTAATGTTGAACAAAGGCAGTAATAGTATTACTCTCCGATTCATGCAATATGTGTCAGTGTTGTTACAATGTTTTGTTAAGGCGAATACAATTCTTTCATTCTAATGACATGTCTTGTCAATGCTAATGTAATGTTTTACATGACATTCCTTGAATCTTATGCCATGACACTCCACCCCATGCCCCAAAACCCATGACATTTCATTCCAAGAAATTTCCAAGAATCCTTGCCATGAAATTCTACTGCATCCCCAAAACTTCAGTCCATGACATCACTTCAGTCAAACTCCACGAATCACATTGCATCCCCCACCCCAAAAAACAAAAACACGAATAGCCTTTCATAAACAAGTTCTTCTTCCGGTAAACATCACAACATGGCAGTCCATGGAATTCCGTTGAACTCCATTCTATAAACATGTCCAATTTCATGAAATGTCACGACTTGACATTCCAAGAAAATTGCACGAAAATGCCATCGAATCCCATACATTGCACTAAAGTGTTACTTTAAAGTCCATGTAATGCAGGTCAGTGTTACCGTAATGTTTGGTTAACTCTAGCGTGAACTGAAACGCAGTGCTTGGTCAACACTAATGCATTTCTGGGTAAACTTGCCAGAGGGTTAAAGACTCTAGCTTGAGCCCGCAGCCAAAGGTTGGGGTTGTCAGAAGTGGGATTCGAACCCACGCCTCCAGGGGAGACTGCGACCTGAACGCAGCGCCTTAGACCGCTCGGCCATCCTGACGTGACGGCTAAGGGTGAGCAGTGCTGTTGGAGCTGCACCGAATGGCAGATGATCTAGAAGCTAGTGCTTCACCGCTCACAACTCGTCACAGCACATGCCTCGTTGGCGCAGTTAGGCAGCGCGTCAGTCTCATAATCTGAAGGTCGTGAGTTCGAGCCTCACACGGGGCAGGCTGGTGCTTTTGGATACAGGGGAGCGTGTAAATAAAAGAGCTGCTTTCTGTATTCCCTTTTGTGCGTTTGTTCTTTTCTTCATATGCAATGTAATTGAAATCCAGTGTTTCTGTGGGACTAATGTTGAACAAAGGCAGTAATAGTATTACTCTCCGATTCATGCAATATGTGTCAGTGTTGTTACAATGTTTTGTTAAGGCGAATACAATTATTTCATTCTAATGACATGTCTTGTCAATGCTAATGTAATGTTTTACATGACATTCCTTGAATCTTATGCCATGACACTCCACCCCATGCCCCAAAACCCTTGACATTTCATTCCAAGAAATTTCCAAGAATCCTTGCCATGAAATTCTACTGCATCCCCAAAACTTCAGTCCATGACATCACTTCAGTCAAACTCCACGAATCACATTGCATCCCCCACCCCAAAAAACAAAAACACGAATAGCCTTTCATAAACAAGTTCTTCTTCCGGTAAACATCACAACATGGCAGTCCATGGAATTCCGTTGAACTCCATTCTATAAACATGTCCAATTTCATGAAATGTCACGACTTGACATTCCAAGAAAATTGCACGAAAATGCCATCGAATCCCATACATTGCACTAAAGTGTTACTTTAAAGTCCATGTAATGCAGGTCAGTGTTACCGTAATGTTTGGTTAACTCTAGCGTGAACTGAAACGCAGTGCTTGGTCAACACTAATGCATTTCTGGGTAAACTTGCCAGAGGGTTAAAGACTCTAGCTTGAGCCCGCAGCCAAAGGTTGGGGTTGTCAGAAGTGGGATTCGAACCCACGCCTCCAGGGGAGACTGCGACCTGAACGCAGCGCCTTAGACCGCTCGGCCATCCTGACGTGACGGCTAATGGTGAGCAGTGCTGTTGGAGCTGCACCGAATGGCAGATGATCTAGAAGCTAGTGCTTCACCGCTCACAACTCGTCACCGCACATGCCTCGTTGGCGCAGTTAGGCAGCGCGTCAGTCTCATAATCTGAAGGTCGTGAGTTCGAGCCTCACACGGGGCAGGCTGGTGCTTTTGGATACAGGGGAGCGTGTAAATAAAAGAGCTGCTTTCTGTATTCCCTTTTGTGCGTTTGTTCATTTCTTCATATGCAATGTAATTGAAATCCAGTGTTTCTGTGGGACTAATGTTGAACAAAGGCAGTAATAGTATTACTCTCCGATTCATGCAGTATGTGTCAGTGTTGTTACAATGTTTTGTTAAGGCGAATACAATTCTTTCATTCTAATGACATGTCTTGTCAATGCTAATGTAATGTTTTACATGACATTCCTTGAATCTTATGCCATGACACTCCACCCCATGCCCCAAAACCCATGACATTTCATTCCAAGAAATTTCCAAGAATCCTTGCCATGGAATTCTACTGCATCCCCAAAACTTCAGTCCATGACATCACTTCAGTCAAACTCCACGAATCACATTGCATCCCCCACCCCAAAAAACAAAAACACGAATAGCCTTTCATAAACAAGTTCTTCTTCCGGTAAACATCACAACATGGCAGTCCATGGAATTCCGTTGAACTCCATTCTATAAACATGTCCAATTTCATGAAATGTCACGACTTGACATTCCAAGAAAATTGCACGAAAATGCCATCGAATCCCATACATTGCACTAAAGTGTTACTTTAAAGTCCATGTAATGCAGGTCAGTGTTACCGTAATGTTTGGTTAACTCTAGCGTGAACTGAAACGCAGTGCTTGGTCAACACTAATGCATTTCTGGGTAAACTTGCCAGAGGGTTAAAGACTCTTGCTTGAGCCCGCAGCCAAAGGTTGGGTTTGTCAGAAGTGGGATTCGAACCCACGCCTCCAGGGGAGACTGCGACCTGAACGCAGCGCCTTAGACCGCTCGGCCATCCTGACGTGACGGCAAAGGGTGAGCAGTGCTGTTGGAGCTGCACCGAATGGCAGATGATCTAGAAGCTAGTGCTTCACCGCTCACAACTCGTCACAGCACATGCCTCGTTGGCGCAGTTAGGCAGCGCGTCAGTCTCATAATCTGAAGGTCGTGAGTTCGAGCCTCACACGGGGCAGGCTGGTGCTTTTGGATACAGGGGAGCGTGTAAATAAAAGAGCTGCTTTCTGTATTCCCTTTTGTGCGTTTGTTCATTTCTTCATATGCAATGTAATTGAAATCCAGTGTTTCTGTGGGACTAATGTTGAACAAAGGCAGTAATAGTATTACTCTCCGATTCATGCAATATGTGTCAGTGTTGTTACAATGTTTTGTTAAGGCGAATACAATTCTTTCATTCTAATGACATGTCTTGTCAATGCTAATGTAATGTTTTACATGACATTCCTTGAATCTTATGCCATGACACTCCACCCCATGCCCCAAAACCCATGACATTTCATTCCAAGAAATTTCCAAGAATCCTTGCCATGAAATTCTACTGCATCCCCAAAACTTCAGTCCATGACATCACTTCAGTCAAACTCCACGAATCACATTGCATCCCCCACCCCAAAAAACAAAAACACGAATAGCCTTTCATAAACAAGTTCTTCTTCCGGTAAACATCACAACATGGCAGTCCATGGAATTCCGTTGAACTCCATTCTATAAACATGTCCAATTTCATGAAATGTCACGACTTGACATTCCAAGAAAATTGCACGAAAATGCCATCGAATCCCATACATTGCACTAAAGTGTTACTTTAAAGTCCATGTAATGCAGGTCAGTGTTACCGTAATGTTTGGTTAACTCTAGCGTGAACTGAAACGCAGTGCTTGGTCAACACTAATGCATTTCTGGGTAAACTTGCCAGAGGGTTAAAGACTCTAGCTTGAGCCCGCAGCCAAAGGTTGGGGTTGTCAGAAGTGGGATTCGAACCCACGCCTCCAGGGGAGACTGCGACCTGAACGCAGCGCCTTAGACCGCTCGGCCATCCTGACGTGACGGCTAAGGGTGAGCAGTGCTGTTGGAGCTGCACCGAATGGCAGATGATCTAGAAGCTAGTGCTTCACCGCTCACAACTCGTCACAGCACATGCCTCGTTGGCGCAGTTAGGCAGCGCGTCAGTCTCATAATCTGAAGGTCGTGAGTTCGAGCCTCACACGGGGCAGGCTGGTGCTTTTGGATACAGGGGAGCGTGTAAATAAAAGAGCTGCTTTCTGTATTCCCTTTTGTGCGTTTGTTCATTTCTTCATATGCAATGTAATTGAAATCCAGTGTTTCTGTGGGACTAATGTTGAACAAAGGCAGTAATAGTATTACTCTCCGATTCATTGAATTATGTGTCAGTGTTGTTACAATGTTTTGTTAAGGCGAATACAATTCTTTCATTCTAATGACATGTCTTGTCAATGCTAATGTAATGTTTTACATGACATTCCTTGAATCTTATGCCATGACACTCCACCCCATGCCCCAAAACCCATGACATTTCATTCCAAGAAATTTCCAAGAATCCTTGCCATGGAATTCTACTGCATCCCCAAAACTTCAGTCCATGACATCACTTCAGTCAAACTCCACGAATCACATTGCATCCCCCACCCCAAAAAACAAAAACACGAATAGCCTTTCATAAACAAGTTCTTCTTCCGGTAAACATCACAACATGGCAGTCCATGGAATTCCGTTGAACTCCATTCTATAAACATGTCCAATTTCATGAAATGTCACGACTTGACATTCCAAGAAAATTGCACGAAAATGCCATCGAATCCCATACATTGCACTAAAGTGTTACTTTAAAGTCCATGTAATGCAGGTCAGTGTTACCGTAATGTTCGGTTAACTCTAGCGTGAACTGAAACGCAGTGCTTGGTCAACACTAATGCATTTCTGGGTAAACTTGCCAGAGGGTTAAAGACTCTTGCTTGAGCCCGCAGCCAAAGGTTGGGTTTGTCAGAAGTGGGATTCGAACCCACGCCTCCAGGGGAGACTGCGACCTGAACGCAGCGCCTTAGACCGCTCGGCCATCCTGACGTGACGGCAAAGGGTGAGCAGTGCTGTTGGAGCTGCACCGAATGGCAGATGATCTAGAAGCTAGTGCTTCACCGCTCACAACTCGTCACAGCACATGCCTCGTTGGCGCAGTTAGGCAGCGCGTCAGTCTCATAATCTGAAGGTCGTGAGTTCGAGCCTGGTGCTTTTGGATACAGGGGAGCGTGTAAATAAAAGAGCTGCTTTCTGTATTCCCTTTTGTGCGTTTGTTCATTTCTTCATATGCAATGTAATTGAAATCCAGTGTTTCTGTGGGACTAATGTTGAACAAAGGCAGTAATAGTATTACTCTCCGATTCATTGAATTATGTGTCAGTGTTGTTACAATGTTTTGTTAAGGCGAATACAATTCTTTCATTCTAATGACATGTCTTGTCAATGCTAATGTAATGTTTTACATGACATTCCTTGAATCTTATGCCATGACACTCCACCCCATGCCCCAAAACCCATGACATTTCATTCCAAGAAATTTCCAAGAATCCTTGCCATGAAATTCTACTGCATCCCCAAAACTTCAGTCCATGACATCACTTCAGTCAAACTCCACGAATCACATTGCATCCCCCACCCCAAAAAACAAAAACACGAATAGCCTTTCATAAACAAGTTCTTCTTCCGGTAAACATCACAACATGGCAGTCCATGGAATTCCGTTGAACTCCATTCTATAAACATGTCCAATTTCATGAAATGTCACGACTTGACATTCCAAGAAAATTGCACGAAAATGCCATCGAATCCCATACATTGCACTAAAGTGTTACTTTAAAGTCCATGTAATGCAGGTCAGTGTTACCGTAATGTTTGGTTAACTCTAGCGTGAACTGAAACGCAGTGCTTGGTCAACACTAATGCATTTCTGGGTAAACTTGCCAGAGGGTTAAAGACTCTAGCTTGAGCCCGCAGCCAAAGGTTGGGGTTGTCAGAAGTGGGATTCGAACCCACGCCTCCAGGGGAGACTGCGACCTGAACGCAGCGCCTTAGACCGCTCGGCCATCCTGACGTGACGGCTAAGGGTGAGCAGTGCTGTTGGAGCTGCACCGAATGGCAGATGATCTAGAAGCTAGTGCTTCACCGCTCACAACTCGTCACAGCACATGCCTCGTTGGCGCAGTTAGGCAGCGCGTCAGTCTCATAATCTGAAGGTCGTGAGTTCGAGCCTCACACGGGGCAGGCTGGTGCTTTTGGATACAGGGGAGCGTGTAAATAAAAGAGCTGCTTTCTGTATTCCCTTTTGTGCGTTTGTTCATTTCTTCATATGCAATGTAATTGAAATCCAGTGTTTCTGTGGGACTAATGTTGAACAAAGGCAGTAATAGTATTACTCTCCGATTCATTGAATTATGTGTCAGTGTTGTTACAATGTTTTGTTAAGGTGAATACAATTCTTTCATTCTAATGACATGTCTTGTCAATGCTAATGTAATGTTTTACATGACATTCCTTGAATCTTATGCCATGACACTCCACCCCATGCCCCAAAACCCATGACATTTCATTCCAAGAAATTTCCAAGAATCCTTGCCATGAAATTCTACTGCATCCCCAAAACTTCAGTCCATGACATCACTTCAGTC
The DNA here is from genome assembly GCF_965113295.1 of Leuciscus leuciscus. Taxonomy (NCBI): domain Eukaryota; kingdom Metazoa; phylum Chordata; class Actinopteri; order Cypriniformes; family Leuciscidae; genus Leuciscus; species Leuciscus leuciscus. The sequence continues at coordinate 27,079,136 of NC_138728.1, read as the reverse complement.
AAACTCCACGAATCACATTGCATCCCCCACCCCAAAAAACAAAAACACGAATAGCCTTTCATAAACAAGTTCTTCTTCCGGTAAACATCACAACATGGCAGTCCATGGAATTCCGTTTGAACTCCATTCTATAAACATGTCCAATTTCATGAAATGTCACGACTTGACATTCCAAGAAAATTGCACGAAAATGCCATCGAATCCCATACATTGCACTAAAGTGTTACTTTAAAGTCCATGTAATGCAGGTCAGTGTTACCGTAATGTTTGGTTAACTCTAGCGTGAACTGAAACGCAGTGCTTGGTCAACACTAATGCATTTCTGGGTAAACTTGCCAGAGGGTTAAAGACTCTTGCTTGAGCCCGCAGCCAAAGGTTGGGTTTGTCAGAAGTGGGATTCAAACCCACGCCTCCAGGGGAGACTGCGACCTGAACGCAGCGCCTTAGACCGCTCGGCCATCCTGACGTGACGGCAAAGGGTGAGCAGTGCTGTTGGAGCTGCACCGAATGGCAGATGATCTAGAAGCTAGTGCTTCACCGCTCACAACTCGTCACAGCACATGCCTCGTTGGCGCAGTTAGGCAGCGCGTCAGTCTCATAATCTGAAGGTCGTGAGTTCGAGCCTCACACGGGGCAGGCTGGTGCTTTTGGATACAGGGGAGCGTGTAAATAAAAGAGCTGCTTTCTGTATTCCCTTTTGTGCGTTTGTTCATTTCTTCATATGCAATGTAATTGAAATCCAGTGTTTCTGTGGGACTAATGTTGAACAAAGGCAGTAATAGTATTACTCTCCGATTCATGCAATATGTGTCAGTGTTGTTACAATGTTTTGTTAAGGCGAATACAATTCTTTCATTCTAATGACATGTCTTGTCAATGCTAATGTAATGTTTTACATGACATTCCTTGAATCTTATGCCATGACACTCCACCCCATGCCCCAAAACCCATGACATTTCATTCCAAGAAATTTCCAAGAATCCTTGCCATGAAATTCTACTGCATCCCCAAAACTTCAGTCCATGACATCACTTCAGTCAAACTCCACGAATCACATTGCATCCCCCACCCCAAAAAACAAAAACACGAATAGCCTTTCATAAACAAGTTCTTCTTCCGGTAAACATCACAACATGGCAGTCCATGGAATTCCGTTGAACTCCATTCTATAAACATGTCCAATTTCATGAAATGTCACGACTTGACATTCCAAGAAAATTGCACGAAAATGCCATCGAATCCCATACATTGCACTAAAGTGTTACTTTAAAGTCCATGTAATGCAGGTCAGTGTTACCGTAATGTTTGGTTAACTCTAGCGTGAACTGAAACGCAGTGCTTGGTCAACACTAATGCATTTCTGGGTAAACTTGCCAGAGGGTTAAAGACTCTAGCTTGAGCCCGCAGCCAAAGGTTGGGGTTGTCAGAAGTGGGATTCGAACCCACGCCTCCAGGGGAGACTGCGACCTGAACGCAGCGCCTTAGACCGCTCGGCCATCCTGACGTGACGGCTAAGGGTGAGCAGTGCTGTTGGAGCTGCACCGAATGGCAGATGATCTAGAAGCTAGTGCTTCACCGCTCACAACTCGTCACAGCACATGCCTCGTTGGCGCAGTTAGGCAGCGCGTCAGTCTCATAATCTGAAGGTCGTGAGTTCGAGCCTCACACGGGGCAGGCTGGTGCTTTTGGATACAGGGGAGCGTGTAAATAAAAGAGCTGCTTTCTGTATTCCCTTTTGTGCGTTTGTTCTTTTCTTCATATGCAATGTAATTGAAATCCAGTGTTTCTGTGGGACTAATGTTGAACAAAGGCAGTAATAGTATTACTCTCCGATTCATTGAATTATGTGTCAGTGTTGTTACAATGTTTTGTTAAGGCGAATACAATTCTTTCATTCTAATGACATGTCTTGTCAATGCTAATGTAATGTTTTACATGACATTCCTTGAATCTTATGCCATGACACTCCACCCCATGCCCCAAAACCCATGACATTTCATTCCAAGAAATTTCCAAGAATCCTTGCCATGGAATTCTACTGCATCCCCAAAACTTCAGTCCATGACATCACTTCAGTCAAACTCCACGAATCACATTGCATCCCCCACCCCAAAAAACAAAAACACGAATAGCCTTTCATAAACAAGTTCTTCTTCCGGTAAACATCACAACATGGCAGTCCATGGAATTCCGTTGAACTCCATTCTATAAACATGTCCAATTTCATGAAATGTCACGACTTGACATTCCAAGAAAATTGCACGAAAATGCCATCGAATCCCATACATTGCACTAAAGTGTTACTTTAAAGTCCATGTAATGCAGGTCAGTGTTACCGTAATGTTCGGTTAACTCTAGCGTGAACTGAAACGCAGTGCTTGGTCAACACTAATGCATTTCTGGGTAAACTTGCCAGAGGGTTAAAGACTCTTGCTTGAGCCCGCAGCCAAAGGTTGGGTTTGTCAGAAGTGGGATTCGAACCCACGCCTCCAGGGGAGACTGCGACCTGAACGCAGCGCCTTAGACCGCTCGGCCATCCTGACGTGACGGCAAAGGGTGAGCAGTGCTGTTGGAGCTGCACCGAATGGCAGATGATCTAGAAGCTAGTGCTTCACCGCTCACAACTCGTCACAGCACATGCCTCGTTGGCGCAGTTAGGCAGCGCGTCAGTCTCATAATCTGAAGGTCGTGAGTTCGAGCCTGGTGCTTTTGGATACAGGGGAGCGTGTAAATAAAAGAGCTGCTTTCTGTATTCCCTTTTGTGCGTTTGTTCATTTCTTCATATGCAATGTAATTGAAATCCAGTGTTTCTGTGGGACTAATGTTGAACAAAGGCAGTAATAGTATTACTCTCCGATTCATTGAATTATGTGTCAGTGTTGTTACAATGTTTTGTTAAGGCGAATACAATTCTTTCATTCTAATGACATGTCTTGTCAATGCTAATGTAATGTTTTACATGACATTCCTTGAATCTTATGCCATGACACTCCACCCCATGCCCCAAAACCCATGACATTTCATTCCAAGAAATTTCCAAGAATCCTTGCCATGAAATTCTACTGCATCCCCAAAACTTCAGTCCATGACATCACTTCAGTCAAACTCCACGAATCACATTGCATCCCCCACCCCAAAAAACAAAAACACGAATAGCCTTTCATAAACAAGTTCTTCTTCCGGTAAACATCACAACATGGCAGTCCATGGAATTCCGTTGAACTCCATTCTATAAACATGTCCAATTTCATGAAATGTCACGACTTGACATTCCAAGAAAATTGCACGAAAATGCCATCGAATCCCATACATTGCACTAAAGTGTTACTTTAAAGTCCATGTAATGCAGGTCAGTGTTACCGTAATGTTTGGTTAACTCTAGCGTGAACTGAAACGCAGTGCTTGGTCAACACTAATGCATTTCTGGGTAAACTTGCCAGAGGGTTAAAGACTCTAGCTTGAGCCCGCAGCCAAAGGTTGGGGTTGTCAGAAGTGGGATTCGAACCCACGCCTCCAGGGGAGACTGCGACCTGAACGCAGCGCCTTAGACCGCTCGGCCATCCTGACGTGACGGCTAAGGGTGAGCAGTGCTGTTGGAGCTGCACCGAATGGCAGATGATCTAGAAGCTAGTGCTTCACCGCTCACAACTCGTCACAGCACATGCCTCGTTGGCGCAGTTAGGCAGCGCGTCAGTCTCATAATCTGAAGGTCGTGAGTTCGAGCCTCACACGGGGCAGGCTGGTGCTTTTGGATACAGGGGAGCGTGTAAATAAAAGAGCTGCTTTCTGTATTCCCTTTTGTGCGTTTGTTCATTTCTTCATATGCAATGTAATTGAAATCCAGTGTTTCTGTGGGACTAATGTTGAACAAAGGCAGTAATAGTATTACTCTCCGATTCATTGAATTATGTGTCAGTGTTGTTACAATGTTTTGTTAAGGCGAATACAATTCTTTCATTCTAATGACATGTCTTGTCAATGCTAATGTAATGTTTTACATGACATTCCTTGAATCTTATGCCATGACACTCCACCCCATGCCCCAAAACCCATGACATTTCATTCCAAGAAATTTCCAAGAATCCTTGCCATGGAATTCTACTGCATCCCCAAAACTTCAGTCCATGACATCACTTCAGTCAAACTCCACGAATCACATTGCATCCCCCACCCCAAAAAACAAAAACACGAATAGCCTTTCATAAACAAGTTCTTCTTCCGGTAAACATCACAACATGGCAGTCCATGGAATTCCGTTGAACTCCATTCTATAAACATGTCCAATTTCATGAAATGTCACGACTTGACATTCCAAGAAAATTGCACGAAAATGCCATCGAATCCCATACATTGCACTAAAGTGTTACTTTAAAGTCCATGTAATGCAGGTCAGTGTTACCGTAATGTTCGGTTAACTCTAGCGTGAACTGAAACGCAGTGCTTGGTCAACACTAATGCATTTCTGGGTAAACTTGCCAGAGGGTTAAAGACTCTTGCTTGAGCCCGCAGCCAAAGGTTGGGTTTGTCAGAAGTGGGATTCGAACCCACGCCTCCAGGGGAGACTGCGACCTGAACGCAGCGCCTTAGACCGCTCGGCCATCCTGACGTGACGGCAAAGGGTGAGCAGTGCTGTTGGAGCTGCACCGAATGGCAGATGATCTAGAAGCTAGTGCTTCACCGCTCACAACTCGTCACAGCACATGCCTCGTTGGCGCAGTTAGGCAGCGCGTCAGTCTCATAATCTGAAGGTCGTGAGTTCGAGCCTGGTGCTTTTGGATACAGGGGAGCGTGTAAATAAAAGAGCTGCTTTCTGTATTCCCTTTTGTGCGTTTGTTCATTTCTTCATATGCAATGTAATTGAAATCCAGTGTTTCTGTGGGACTAATGTTGAACAAAGGCAGTAATAGTATTACTCTCCGATTCATTGAATTATGTGTCAGTGTTGTTACAATGTTTTGTTAAGGTGAATACAATTCTTTCATTCTAATGACATGTCTTGTCAATGCTAATGTAATGTTTTACATGACATTCCTTGAATCTTATGCCATGACACTCCACCCCATGCCCCAAAACCCATGACATTTCATTCCAAGAAATTTCCAAGAATCCTTGCCATGAAATTCTACTGCATCCCCAAAACTTCAGTCCATGACATCACTTCAGTCAAACTCCACGAATCACATTGCATCCCCCACCCCAAAAAACAAAAACACGAATAGCCTTTCATAAACAAGTTCTTCTTCCGGTAAACATCACAACATGGCAGTCCATGGAATTCCGTTTGAACTCCATTCTATAAACATGTCCAATTTCATGAAATGTCACGACTTGACATTCCAAGAAAATTGCACGAAAATGCCATCGAATCCCATACATTGCACTAAAGTGTTACTTTAAAGTCCATGTAATGCAGGTCAGTGTTACCGTAATGTTTGGTTAACTCTAGCGTGAACTGAAACGCAGTGCTTGGTCAACACTAATGCATTTCTGGGTAAACTTGCCAGAGGGTTAAAGACTCTTGCTTGAGCCCGCAGCCAAAGGTTGGGTTTGTCAGAAGTGGGATTCAAACCCACGCCTCCAGGGGAGACTGCGACCTGAACGCAGCGCCTTAGACCGCTCGGCCATCCTGACGTGACGGCAAAGGGTGAGCAGTGCTGTTGGAGCTGCACCGAATGGCAGATGATCTAGAAGCTAGTGCTTCACCGCTCACAACTCGTCACAGCACATGCCTCGTTGGCGCAGTTAGGCAGCGCGTCAGTCTCATAATCTGAAGGTCGTGAGTTCGAGCCTCACACGGGGCAGGCTGGTGCTTTTGGATACAGGGGAGCGTGTAAATAAAAGAGCTGCTTTCTGTATTCCCTTTTGTGCGTTTGTTCATTTCTTCATATGCAATGTAATTGAAATCCAGTGTTTCTGTGGGACTAATGTTGAACAAAGGCAGTAATAGTATTACTCTCCGATTCATGCAATATGTGTCAGTGTTGTTACAATGTTTTGTTAAGGCGAATACAATTCTTTCATTCTAATGACATGTCTTGTCAATGCTAATGTAATGTTTTACATGACATTCCTTGAATCTTATGCCATGACACTCCACCCCATGCCCCAAAACCCATGACATTTCATTCCAAGAAATTTCCAAGAATCCTTGCCATGAAATTCTACTGCATCCCCAAAACTTCAGTCCATGACATCACTTCAGTCAAACTCCACGAATCACATTGCATCCCCCACCCCAAAAAACAAAAACACGAATAGCCTTTCATAAACAAGTTCTTCTTCCGGTAAACATCACAACATGGCAGTCCATGGAATTCCGTTGAACTCCATTCTATAAACATGTCCAATTTCATGAAATGTCACGACTTGACATTCCAAGAAAATTGCACGAAAATGCCATCGAATCCCATACATTGCACTAAAGTGTTACTTTAAAGTCCATGTAATGCAGGTCAGTGTTACCGTAATGTTTGGTTAACTCTAGCGTGAACTGAAACGCAGTGCTTGGTCAACACTAATGCATTTCTGGGTAAACTTGCCAGAGGGTTAAAGACTCTAGCTTGAGCCCGCAGCCAAAGGTTGGGGTTGTCAGAAGTGGGATTCGAACCCACGCCTCCAGGGGAGACTGCGACCTGAACGCAGCGCCTTAGACCGCTCGGCCATCCTGACGTGACGGCTAAGGGTGAGCAGTGCTGTTGGAGCTGCACCGAATGGCAGATGATCTAGAAGCTAGTGCTTCACCGCTCACAACTCGTCACAGCACATGCCTCGTTGGCGCAGTTAGGCAGCGCGTCAGTCTCATAATCTGAAGGTCGTGAGTTCGAGCCTCACACGGGGCAGGCTGGTGCTTTTGGATACAGGGGAGCGTGTAAATAAAAGAGCTGCTTTCTGTATTCCCTTTTGTGCGTTTGTTCATTTCTTCATATGCAATGTAATTGAAATCCAGTGTTTCTGTGGGACTAATGTTGAACAAAGGCAGTAATAGTATTACTCTCCGATTCATGCAGTATGTGTCAGTGTTGTTACAATGTTTTGTTAAGGCGAATACAATTCTTTCATTCTAATGACATGTCTTGTCAATGCTAATGTAATGTTTTACATGACATTCCTTGAATCTTATGCCATGACACTCCACCCCATGCCCCAAAACCCATGACATTTCATTCCAAGAAATTTCCAAGAATCCTTGCCATGGAATTCTACTGCATCCCCAAAACTTCAGTCCATGACATCACTTCAGTCAAACTCCACGAATCACATTGCATCCCCCACCCCAAAAAACAAAAACACGAATAGCCTTTCATAAACAAGTTCTTCTTCCGGTAAACATCACAACATGGCAGTCCATGGAATTCCGTTGAACTCCATTCTATAAACATGTCCAATTTCATGAAATGTCACGACTTGACATTCCAAGAAAATTGCACGAAAATGCCATCGAATCCCATACATTGCACTAAAGTGTTACTTTAAAGTCCATGTAATGCAGGTCAGTGTTACCGTAATGTTTGGTTAACTCTAGCGTGAACTGAAACGCAGTGCTTGGTCAACACTAATGCATTTCTGGGTAAACTTGCCAGAGGGTTAAAGACTCTAGCTTGAGCCCGCAGCCAAAGGTTGGGGTTGTCAGAAGTGGGATTCGAACCCACGCCTCCAGGGGAGACTGCGACCTGAACGCAGCGCCTTAGACCGCTCGGCCATCCTGACGTGACGGCTAAGGGTGAGCAGTGCTGTTGGAGCTGCACCGAATGGCAGATGATCTAGAAGCTAGTGCTTCACCGCTCACAACTCGTCACAGCACATGCCTCGTTGGCGCAGTTAGGCAGCGCGTCAGTCTCATAATCTGAAGGTCGTGAGTTCGAGCCTCACACGGGCAGGCTGGTGCTTTTGGATACAGGGGAGCGTGTAAATAAAAGAGCTGCTTTCTGTATTCCCTTTTGTGCGTTTGTTCATTTCTTCATATGCAATGTAATTGAAATCCAGTGTTTCTGTGGGACTAATGTTGAACAAAGGCAGTAATAGTATTACTCTCCGATTCATTGAATTATGTGTCAGTGTTGTTACAATGTTTTGTTAAGGCGAATACAATTCTTTCATTCTAATGACATGTCTTGTCAATGCTAATGTAATGTTTTACATGACATTCCTTGAATCTTATGCCATGACACTCCACCCCATGCCCCAAAACCCATGACATTTCATTCCAAGAAATTTCCAAGAATCCTTGCCATGGAATTCTACTGCATCCCCAAAACTTCAGTCCATGACATCACTTCAGTCAAACTCCACGAATCACATTGCATCCCCCACCCCAAAAAACAAAAACACGAATAGCCTTTCATAAACAAGTTCTTCTTCCGGTAAACATCACAACATGGCAGTCCATGGAATTCCGTTGAACTCCATTCTATAAACATGTCCAATTTCATGAAATGTCACGACTTGACATTCCAAGAAAATTGCACGAAAATGCCATCGAATCCCATACATTGCACTAAAGTGTTACTTTAAAGTCCATGTAATGCAGGTCAGTGTTACTGTAATGTTCGGTTAACTCTAGCGTGAACTGAAACGCAGTGCTTGGTCAACACTAATGCATTTCTGGGTAAACTTGCCAGAGGGTTAAAGACTCTTGCTTGAGCCCGCAGCCAAAGGTTGGGTTTGTCAGAAGTGGGATTCGAACCCACGCCTCCAGGGTAGACTGCGACCTGAACGCAGCGCCTTAGACCGCTCGGCCATCCTGACGTGACGGCAAAGGGTGAGCAGTGCTGTTGGAGCTGCACCGAATGGCAGATGATCTAGAAGCTAGTGGTTCACCGCTCACAACTCGTCACAGCACATGCCTCGTTGGCGCAGTTAGGCAGAGCGTCAGTCTCATAATCTGAAGGTCGTGAGTTCGAGCCTCACACGGGGCAGGCTGGTGCTTTTGGATACAGGGGAGCGTGTAAATAAAAGAGCTGCTTTCTGTATTCCCTTTTGTGCGTTTGTTCATTTCTTCATATGCAATGTAATTGAAATCCAGTGTTTCTGTGGGACTAATGTTGAACAAAGGCAGTAATAGTATTACTCTCCGATTCATTGAATTATGTGTCAGTGTTGTTACAATGTTTTGTTAAGGCGAATACAATTCTTTCATTCTAATGACATGTCTTGTCAATGCTAATGTAATGTTTTACATGACATTCCTTGAATCTTATGCCATGACACTCCACCCCATGCCCCAAAACCCATGACATTTCATTCCAAGAAATTTCCAAGAATCCTTGCCATGAAATTCTACTGCATCCCCAAAACTTCAGTCCATGACATCACTTCAGTCAAACTCCACGAATCACATTGCATCCCCCACCCCAAAAAACAAAAACACGAATAGCCTTTCATAAACAAGTTCTTCTTCCGGTAAACATCACAACATGGCAGTCCATGGAATTCCGTTGAACTCCATTCTATAAACATGTCCAATTTCATGAAATGTCACGACTTGACATTCCAAGAAAATTGCACGAAAATGCCATCGAATCCCATACATTGCACTAAAGTGTTACTTTAAAGTCCATGTAATGCAGGTCAGTGTTACCGTAATGTTTGGTTAACTCTAGCGTGAACTGAAACGCAGTGCTTGGTCAACACTAATGCATTTCTGGGTAAACTTGCCAGAGGGTTAACCTGTTAAGCTGCAACGCCACTTTTGAAAAATCCCCAGAAATGACATACCCAAACTGAAACAGATACAGTTCATGAACCCTTTGCACTAAAAGCACAAGTATGATCTCATTTGAAAGCTGACACCTGGTAGTTTATTGTAAATGTAGAATTAATTATTGTCATAATGAAAAAACATTTTTTAAATAGCTTCAAAGTTTTGTAAAGTTATTAGAAATTTTTTTTTATTAAACATATTCATGAAAATAAAATTGAAGTGGGCCCTGGAGCAATCTAGAAATGCACTGCAGCTAAAGCCATATGTGTGACCATGTTATATTTAAAATCTGAAAATGATAAGTCTAAAACTCTGTATTTAGTTAAATGTTTTTCAAGATCATGTCAAATTACTTTATTTTGGGCCTAGCTAGCATGTTAGCTTAGCACACCATCAATACACGACCATTTATGAGATTAAAACCATGTTTGTGCTACAAACGTACTTTATAACGCAAGTGGAGTGTTTTAAATAATCTTCTGTGATCTAATTTGGCTTCAGATAAAAAAAAAAATCAGACAGAAAATATATTTATAGAATTATGTACAATGATAAAGTCTATATCGATTAGCAATACATTATAAATATAATATATTATAAAAATACCTGGCATTGCTTGAAGAACACAGGCAAATCACATATCATTGCAATTATGTTTATTGTTTTCAAAACGTCTGTATCTGCATATTACAGCGATCTCTGTGTTAGCTTTGTGTGTAGCTGCTGCTATCAGTGACGTCCTTGAAGGTCACATGATTATGGCTCTTCTTCATGTTCCATATATGGAGTATTTTTGTGCATATAGCGCCCTCAGGCTATTGGTATGAATTGAAAACACAGCACATCTCAGTAAGAAGCGCTCATAATGATTACATCGACGCATTTGGGTATAAATTCAATAAATATTATTCCTGTCTATAGAAATATGATGTGAATCTATGAGAATATATCAATATTTCTCCAAGTCTGCACATTTTTGAGCTAAAAGTCCTGAGGAACGTTGTTTTGTATAGCACTGTCATGACAACAGCACGGAGTTTTTTTTTCTGAATGGACCAGCTGACGCTCATAATTCATATTAAAGGGATCGATGCATTTTTTCATTTCATAACTCCTGACACAAATTAAGACATAACTGTCACTATAAGTTTCTCAGAATACAATAGTGGTCAAATACTGAAACTTGAGTCTTATATCTTTTTAATGATGTATAGTTTGTCAAAGTATAACATTTAATCTGATAGTAACTTTGAACTAAATAAATAAAAAAACGCTTCAGTGCGCCGACGCACTGGTGAGGGTTAACAGGTTAAAGACTCTAGCTTGAGCCCGCAGCCAAAGGTTGGGGTTGTCAGAAGTGGGATTCGAACCCACGCCTCCAGGGGAGACTGCGACCTGAACGCAGCGCCTTAGACCGCTCGGCCATCCTGACGTGACGGCTAAGGGTGAGCAGTGCTGTTGGAGCTGCACCGAATGGCAGATGATCTAGAAGCTAGTGCTTCACCGCTCACAACTCGTCACAGCACATGCCTCGTTGGTGCAGTTAGGCAGCGCGTCAGTCTCATAATCTGAAGGTCGTGAGTTCGAGCCTCACACGGGGCAGGCTGGTGCTTTTGGATACAGGGGAGCGTGTAAATAAAAGAGCTGCTTTCTGTATTCCCTTTTGTGCGTTTGTTCATTTCTTCATATGCAATGTAATTGAAATCCAGTGTTTCTGTGGGACTAATGTTGAACAAAGGCAGTAATAGTATTACTCTCCGATTCATGCAGTATGTGTCAGTGTTGTTACAATGTTTTGTTAAGGCGAATACAATTCTTTCATTCTAATGACATGTCTTGTCAATGCTAATGTAATGTTTTACATGACATTCCTTGAATCTTATGCCATGACACTCCACCCCATGCCCCAAAACCCATGACATTTCATTCCAAGAAATTTCCAAGAATCCTTGCCATGGAATTCTACTGCATCCCCAAAACTTCAGTCCATGACATCACTTCAGTCAAACTCCACGAATCACATTGCATCCCCCACCCCAAAAAACAAAAACACGAATAGCCTTTCATAAACAAGTTCTTCTTCCGGTAAACATCACAACATGGCAGTCCATGGAATTCCGTTGAACTCCATTCTATAAACATGTCCAATTTCATGAAATGTCACGACTTGACATTCCAAGAAAATTGCACGAAAATGCCATCGAATCCCATACATTGCACTAAAGTGTTACTTTAAAGTCCATGTAATGCAGGTCAGTGTTACCGTAATGTTTGGTTAACTCTAGCGTGAACTGAAACGCAGTGCTTGGTCAACACTAATGCATTTCTGGGTAAACTTGCCAGAGGGTTAAAGACTCTAGCTTGAGCCCGCAGCCAAAGGTTGGGGTTGTCAGAAGTGGGATTCGAACCCACGCCTCCAGGGGAGACTGCGACCTGAACGCAGCGCCTTAGACCGCTCGGCCATCCTGACGTGACGGCTAAGGGTGAGCAGTGCTGTTGGAGCTGCACCGAATGGCAGATGATCTAGAAGCTAGTGCTTCACCGCTCACAACTCGTCACAGCACATGCCTCGTTGGCGCAGTTAGGCAGCGCGTCAGTCTCATAATCTGAAGGTCGTGAGTTCGAGCCTCACACGGGGCAGGCTGGTGCTTTTGGATACAGGGGAGCGTGTAAATAAAAGAGCTGCTTTCTGTATTCCCTTTTGTGCGTTTGTTCATTTCTTCATATGCAATGTAATTGAAATCCAGTGTTTCTGTGGGACTAATGTTGAACAAAGGCAGTAATAGTATTACTCTCCGATTCATTGAATTATGTGTCAGTGTTGTTACAATGTTTTGTTAAGGCGAATACAATTCTTTCATTCTAATGACATGTCTTGTCAATGCTAATGTAATGTTTTACATGACATTCCTTGAATCTTATGCCATGACACTCCACCCCATGCCCCAAAACCCATGACATTTCATTCCAAGAAATTTCCAAGAATCCTTGCCATGGAATTCTACTGCATCCCCAAAACTTCAGTCCATGACATCACTTCAGTCAAACTCCACGAATCACATTGCATCCCCCACCCCAAAAAACAAAAACACGAATAGCCTTTCATAAACAAGTTCTTCTTCCGGTAAACATCACAACATGGCAGTCCATGGAATTCCGTTGAACTCCATTCTATAAACATGTCCAATTTCATGAAATGTCACGACTTGACATTCCAAGAAAATTGCACGAAAATGCCATCGAATCCCATACATTGCACTAAAGTGTTACTTTAAAGTCCATGTAATGCAGGTCAGTGTTACCGTAATGTTCGGTTAACTCTAGCGTGAACTGAAACGCAGTGCTTGGTCAACACTAATGCATTTCTGGGTAAACTTGCCAGAGGGTTAAAGACTCTTGCTTGAGCCCGCAGCCAAAGGTTGGGTTTGTCAGAAGTGGGATTCGAACCCACGCCTCCAGGGTAGACTGCGACCTGAACGCAGCGCCTTAGACCGCTCGGCCATCCTGACGTGACGGCAAAGGGTGAGCAGTGCTGTTGGAGCTGCACCGAATGGCAGATGATCTAGAAGCTAGTGCTTCACCGCTCACAACTCGTCACAGCACATGCCTCGTTGGCGCAGTTAGGCAGCGCGTCAGTCTCATAATCTGAAGGTCGTGAGTTCGAGCCTCACACGGGGCAGGCTGGTGCTTTTGGATACAGGGGAGCGTGTAAATAAAAGAGCTGCTTTCTGTATTCCCTTTTGTGCGTTTGTTCATTTCTTCATATGCAATGTAATTGAAATCCAGTGTTTCTGTGGGACTAATGTTGAACAAAGGCAGTAATAGTATTACTCTCCGATTCATGCAGTATGTGTCAGTGTTGTTACAATGTTTTGTTAAGGCGAATACAATTCTTTCATTCTAATGACATGTCTTGTCAATGCTAATGTAATGTTTTACATGACATTCCTTGAATCTTATGCCATGACACTCCACCCCATGCCCCAAAACCCATGACATTTCATTCCAAGAAATTTCCAAGAATCCTTGCCATGGAATTCTACTGCATCCCCAAAACTTCAGTCCATGACATCACTTCAGTCAAACTCCACGAATCACATTGCATCCCCCACCCCAAAAAACAAAAACACGAATAGCCTTTCATAAACAAGTTCTTCTTCCGGTAAACATCACAACATGGCAGTCCATGGAATTCCGTTGAACTCCATTCTATAAACATGTCCAATTTCATGAAATGTCACGACTTGACATTCCAAGAAAATTGCACGAAAATGCCATCGAATCCCATACATTGCACTAAAGTGTTACTTTAAAGTCCATGTAATGCAGGTCAGTGTTACCGTAATGTTTGGTTAACTCTAGCGTGAACTGAAACGCAGTGCTTGGTCAACACTAATGCATTTCTGGGTAAACTTGCCAGAGGGTTAAAGACTCTAGCTTGAGCCCGCAGCCAAAGGTTGGGGTTGTCAGAAGTGGGATTCGAACCCACGCCTCCAGGGGAGACTGCGACCTGAACGCAGCGCCTTAGACCGCTCGGCCATCCTGACGTGACGGCTAAGGGTGAGCAGTGCTGTTGGAGCTGCACCGAATGGCAGATGATCTAGAAGCTAGTGCTTCACCGCTCACAACTCGTCACAGCACATGCCTCGTTGGCGCAGTTAGGCAGCGCGTCAGTCTCATAATCTGAAGGTCGTGAGTTCGAGCCTCACACGGGGCAGGCTGGTGCTTTTGGATACAGGGGAGCGTGTAAATAAAAGAGCTGCTTTCTGTATTCCCTTTTGTGCGTTTGTTCATTTCTTCATATGCAATGTAATTGAAATCCAGTGTTTCTGTGGGACTAATGTTGAACAAAGGCAGTAATAGTATTACTCTCCGATTCATTGAATTATGTGTCAGTGTTGTTACAATGTTTTGTTAAGGCGAATACAATTCTTTCATTCTAATGACATGTCTTGTCAATGCTAATGTAATGTTTTACATGACATTCCTTGAATCTTATGCCATGACACTCCACCCCATGCCCCAAAACCCATGACATTTCATTCCAAGAAATTTCCAAGAATCCTTGCCATGGAATTCTACTGCATCCCCAAAACTTCAGTCCATGACATCACTTCAGTCAAACTCCACGAATCACATTGCATCCCCCACCCCAAAAAACAAAAACACGAATAGCCTTTCATAAACAAGTTCTTCTTCCGGTAAACATCACAACATGGCAGTCCATGGAATTCCGTTGAACTCCATTCTATAAACATGTCCAATTTCATGAAATGTCACGACTTGACATTCCAAGAAAATTGCACGAAAATGCCATCGAATCCCATACATTGCACTAAAGTGTTACTTTAAAGTCCATGTAATGCAGGTCAGTGTTACCGTAATGTTTGGTTAACTCTAGCGTGAACTGAAACGCAGTGCTTGGTCAACACTAATGCATTTCTGGGTAAACTTGCCAGAGGGTTAAAGACTCTAGCTTGAGCCCGCAGCCAAAGGTTGGGGTTGTCAGAAGTGGGATTCGAACCCACGCCTCCAGGGGAGACTGCGACCTGAACGCAGCGCCTTAGACCGCTCGGCCATCCTGACGTGACGGCTAAGGGTGAGCAGTGCTGTTGGAGCTGCACCGAATGGCAGATGATCTAGAAGCTAGTGCTTCACCGCTCACAACTCGTCACAGCACATGCCTCGTTGGCGCAGTTAGGCAGCGCGTCAGTCTCATAATCTGAAGGTCGTGAGTTCGAGCCTCACACGGGGCAGGCTGGTGCTTTTGGATACAGGGGAGCGTGTAAATAAAAGAGCTGCTTTCTGTATTCCCTTTTGTGCGTTTGTTCATTTCTTCATATGCAATGTAATTGAAATCCAGTGTTTCTGTGGGACTAATGTTGAACAAAGGCAGTAATAGTATTACTCTCCGATTCATGCAGTATGTGTCAGTGTTGTTACAATGTTTTGTTAAGGCGAATACAATTCTTTCATTCTAATGACATGTCTTGTCAATGCTAATGTAATGTTTTACATGACATTCCTTGAATCTTATGCCATGACACTCCACCCCATGCCCCAAAACCCATGACATTTCATTCCAAGAAATTTCCAAGAATCCTTGCCATGGAATTCTACTGCATCCCCAAAACTTCAGTCCATGACATCACTTCAGTCAAACTCCACGAATCACATTGCATCCCCCACCCCAAAAAACAAAAACACGAATAGCCTTTCATAAACAAGTTCTTCTTCCGGTAAACATCACAACATGGCAGTCCATGGAATTCCGTTGAACTCCATTCTATAAACATGTCCAATTTCATGAAATGTCACGACTTGACATTCCAAGAAAATTGCACGAAAATGCCATCGAATCCCATACATTGCACTAAAGTGTTACTTTAAAGTCCATGTAATGCAGGTCAGTGTTACCGTAATGTTTGGTTAACTCTAGCGTGAACTGAAACGCAGTGCTTGGTCAACACTAATGCATTTCTGGGTAAACTTGCCAGAGGGTTAAAGACTCTAGCTTGAGCCCGCAGCCAAAGGTTGGGGTTGTCAGAAGTGGGATTCGAACCCACGCCTCCAGGGGAGACTGCGACCTGAACGCAGCGCCTTAGACCGCTCGGCCATCCTGACGTGACGGCTAAGGGTGAGCAGTGCTGTTGGAGCTGCACCGAATGGCAGATGATCTAGAAGCTAGTGCTTCACCGCTCACAACTCGTCACAGCACATGCCTCGTTGGCGCAGTTAGGCAGCGCGTCAGTCTCATAATCTGAAGGTCGTGAGTTCGAGCCTCACACGGGGCAGGCTGGTGCTTTTGGATACAGGGGAGCGTGTAAATAAAAGAGCTGCTTTCTGTATTCCCTTTTGTGCGTTTGTTCATTTCTTCATATGCAATGTAATTGAAATCCAGTGTTTCTGTGGGACTAATGTTGAACAAAGGCAGTAATAGTATTACTCTCCGATTCATTGAATTATGTGTCAGTGTTGTTACAATGTTTTGTTAAGGCGAATACAATTCTTTCATTCTAATGACATGTCTTGTCAATGCTAATGTAATGTTTTACATGACATTCCTTGAATCTTATGCCATGACACTCCACCCCATGCCCCAAAACCCATGACATTTCATTCCAAGAAATTTCCAAGAATCCTTGCCATGGAATTCTACTGCATCCCCAAAACTTCAGTCCATGACATCACTTCAGTCAAACTCCACGAATCACATTGCATCCCCCACCCCAAAAAACAAAAACACGAATAGCCTTTCATAAACAAGTTCTTCTTCCGGTAAACATCACAACATGGCAGTCCATGGAATTCCGTTGAACTCCATTCTATAAACATGTCCAATTTCATGAAATGTCACGACTTGACATTCCAAGAAAATTGCACGAAAATGCCATCGAATCCCATACATTGCACTAAAGTGTTACTTTAAAGTCCATGTAATGCAGGTCAGTGTTACCGTAATGTTTGGTTAACTCTAGCGTGAACTGAAACGCAGTGCTTGGTCAACACTAATGCATTTCTGGGTAAACTTGCCAGAGGGTTAAAGACTCTTGCTTGAGCCCGCAGCCAAAGGTTGGGTTTGTCAGAAGTGGGATTCGAACCCACGCCTCCAGGGGAGACTGCGACCTGAACGCAGCGCCTTAGACCGCTCGGCCATCCTGACGTGACGGCAAAGGGTGAGCAGTGCTGTTGGAGCTGCACCGAATGGCAGATGATCTAGAAGCTAGTGCTTCACCGCTCACAACTCGTCACAGCACATGCCTCGTTGGCACAGTTAGGCAGCGCGTCAGTCTCATAATCTGAAGGTCGTGAGTTCGAGCCTCACACGGGGCAGGCTGGTGCTTTTGGATACAGGGGAGCGTGTAAATAAAAGAGCTGCTTTCTGTATTCCCTTTTGTGCGTTTGTTCATTTCTTCATATGCAATGTAATTGAAATCCAGTGTTTCTGTGGGACTAATGTTGAACAAAGGCAGTAATAGTATTACTCTCCGATTCATGCAATATGTGTCAGTGTTGTTACAATGTTTTGTTAAGGCGAATACAATTCTTTCATTCTAATGACATGTCTTGTCAATGCTAATGTAATGTTTTACATGACATTCCTTGAATCTTATGCCATGACACTCCACCCCATGCCCCAAAACCCATGACATTTCATTCCAAGAAATTTCCAAGAATCCTTGCCATGAAATTCTACTGCATCCCCAAAACTTCAGTCCATGACATCACTTCAGTCAAACTCCACGAATCACATTGTATCCCCCACCCCAAAAAACAAAAACACGAATAGCCTTTCATAAACAAGTTCTTCTTCCGGTAAACATCACAACATGGCAGTCCATGGAATTCCGTTGAACTCCATTCTATAAACATGTCCAATTTCATGAAATGTCACGACTTGACATTCCAAGAAAATTGCACGAAAATGCCATCGAATCCCATACATTGCACTAAAGTGTTACTTTAAAGTCCATGTAATGCAGGTCAGTGTTACCGTAATGTTTGGTTAACTCTAGCGTGAACTGAAACGCAGTGCTTGGTCAACACTAATGCATTTCTGGGTAAACTTGCCAGAGGGTTAAAGACTCTAGCTTGAGCCCGCAGCCAAAGGTTGGGGTTGTCAGAAGTGGGATTCGAACCCACGCCTCCAGGGGAGACTGCGACCTGAACGCAGCGCCTTAGACCGCTCGGCCATCCTGACGTGACGGCTAAGGGTGAGCAGTGCTGTTGGAGCTGCACCGAATGGCAGATGATCTAGAAGCTAGTGCTTCACCGCTCACAACTCGTCACAGCACATGCCTCGTTGGCGCAGTTAGGCAGCGCGTCAGTCTCATAATCTGAAGGTCGTGAGTTCGAGCCTCACACGGGGCAGGCTGGTGCTTTTGGATACAGGGGAGCGTGTAAATAAAAGAGCTGCTTTCTGTATTCCCTTTTGTGCGTTTGTTCATTTCTTCATATGCAATGTAATTGAAATCCAGTGTTTCTGTGGGACTAATGTTGAACAAAGGCAGTAATAGTATTACTCTCCGATTCATGCAGTATGTGTCAGTGTTGTTACAATGTTTTGTTAAGGCGAATACAATTCTTTCATTCTAATGACATGTCTTGTCAATGCTAATGTAATGTTTTACATGACATTCCTTGAATCTTATGCCATGACACTCCACCCCATGCCCCAAAACCCATGACATTTCATTCCAAGAAATTTCCAAGAATCCTTGCCATGGAATTCTACTGCATCCCCAAAACTTCAGTCCATGACATCACTTCAGTCAAACTCCACGAATCACATTGCATCCCCCACCCCAAAAAACAAAAACACGAATAGCCTTTCATAAACAAGTTCTTCTTCCGGTAAACATCACAACATGGCAGTCCATGGAATTCCGTTGAACTCCATTCTATAAACATGTCCAATTTCATGAAATGTCACGACTTGACATTCCAAGAAAATTGCACGAAAATGCCATCGAATCCCATACATTGCACTAAAGTGTTACTTTAAAGTCCATGTAATGCAGGTCAGTGTTACCGTAATGTTTGGTTAACTCTAGCGTGAACTGAAACGCAGTGCTTGGTCAACACTAATGCATTTCTGGGTAAACTTGCCAGAGGGTTAAAGACTCTAGCTTGAGCCCGCAGCCAAAGGTTGGGGTTGTCAGAAGTGGGATTCGAACCCACGCCTCCAGGGGAGACTGCGACCTGAACGCAGCGCCTTAGACCGCTCGGCCATCCTGACGTGACGGCTAAGGGTGAGCAGTGCTGTTGGAGCTGCACCGAATGGCAGATGATCTAGAAGCTAGTGCTTCACCGCTCACAACTCGTCACAGCACATGCCTCGTTGGCGCAGTTAGGCAGCGCGTCAGTCTCATAATCTGAAGGTCGTGAGTTCGAGCCTCACACGGGGCAGGCTGGTGCTTTTGGATACAGGGGAGCGTGTAAATAAAAGAGCTGCTTTCTGTATTCCCTTTTGTGCGTTTGTTCATTTCTTCATATGCAATGTAATTGAAATCCAGTGTTTCTGTGGGACTAATGTTGAACAAAGGCAGTAATAGTATTACTCTCCGATTCATTGAATTATGTGTCAGTGTTGTTACAATGTTTTGTTAAGGCGAATACAATTCTTTCATTCTAATGACATGTCTTGTCAATGCTAATGTAATGTTTTACATGACATTCCTTGAATCTTATGCCATGACACTCCACCCCATGCCCCAAAACCCATGACATTTCATTCCAAGAAATTTCCAAGAATCCTTGCCATGGAATTCTACTGCATCCCCAAAACTTCAGTCCATGACATCACTTCAGTCAAACTCCACGAATCACATTGCATCCCCCACCCCAAAAAACAAAAACACGAATAGCCTTTCATAAACAAGTTCTTCTTCCGGTAAACATCACAACATGGCAGTCCATGGAATTCCGTTGAACTCCATTCTATAAACATGTCCAATTTCATGAAATGTCACGACTTGACATTCCAAGAAAATTGCACGAAAATGCCATCGAATCCCATACATTGCACTAAAGTGTTACTTTAAAGTCCATGTAATGCAGGTCAGTGTTACCGTAATGTTTGGTTAACTCTAGCGTGAACTGAAACGCAGTGCTTGGTCAACACTAATGCATTTCTGGGTAAACTTGCCAGAGGGTTAAAGACTCTTGCTTGAGCCCGCAGCCAAAGGTTGGGTTTGTCAGAAGTGGGATTCGAACCCACGCCTCCAGGGGAGACTGCGACCTGAACGCAGCGCCTTAGACCGCTCGGCCATCCTGACGTGACGGCAAAGGGTGAGCAGTGCTGTTGGAGCTGCACCGAATGGCAGATGATCTAGAAGCTAGTGCTTCACCGCTCACAACTCGTCACAGCACATGCCTCGTTGGCACAGTTAGGCAGCGCGTCAGTCTCATAATCTGAAGGTCGTGAGTTCGAGCCTCACACGGGGCAGGCTGGTGCTTTTGGATACAGGGGAGCGTGTAAATAAAAGAGCTGCTTTCTGTATTCCCTTTTGTGCGTTTGTTCATTTCTTCATATGCAATGTAATTGAAATCCAGTGTTTCTGTGGGACTAATGTTGAACAAAGGCAGTAATAGTATTACTCTCCGATTCATGCAATATGTGTCAGTGTTGTTACAATGTTTTGTTAAGGCGAATACAATTCTTTCATTCTAATGACATGTCTTGTCAATGCTAATGTAATGTTTTACATGACATTCCTTGAATCTTATGCCATGACACTCCACCCCATGCCCCAAAACCCATGACATTTCATTCCAAGAAATTTCCAAGAATCCTTGCCATGAAATTCTACTGCATCCCCAAAACTTCAGTCCATGACATCACTTCAGTCAAACTCCACGAATCACATTGTATCCCCCACCCCAAAAAACAAAAACACGAATAGCCTTTCATAAACAAGTTCTTCTTCCGGTAAACATCACAACATGGCAGTCCATGGAATTCCGTTGAACTCCATTCTATAAACATGTCCAATTTCATGAAATGTCACGACTTGACATTCCAAGAAAATTGCACGAAAATGCCATCGAATCCCATACATTGCACTAAAGTGTTACTTTAAAGTCCATGTAATGCAGGTCAGTGTTACCGTAATGTTTGGTTAACTCTAGCGTGAACTGAAACGCAGTGCTTGGTCAACACTAATGCATTTCTGGGTAAACTTGCCAGAGGGTTAAAGACTCTAGCTTGAGCCCGCAGCCAAAGGTTGGGGTTGTCAGAAGTGGGATTCGAACCCACGCCTCCAGGGGAGACTGCGACCTGAACGCAGCGCCTTAGACCGCTCGGCCATCCTGACGTGACGGCTAAGGGTGAGCAGTGCTGTTGGAGCTGCACCGAATGGCAGATGATCTAGAAGCTAGTGCTTCACCGCTCACAACTCGTCACAGCACATGCCTCGTTGGCGCAGTTAGGCAGCGCGTCAGTCTCATAATCTGAAGGTCGTGAGTTCGAGCCTCACACGGGGCAGGCTGGTGCTTTTGGATACAGGGGAGCGTGTAAATAAAAGAGCTGCTTTCTGTATTCCCTTTTGTGCGTTTGTTCATTTCTTCATATGCAATGTAATTGAAATCCAGTGTTTCTGTGGGACTAATGTTGAACAAAGGCAGTAATAGTATTACTCTCCGATTCATGCAGTATGTGTCAGTGTTGTTACAATGTTTTGTTAAGGCGAATACAATTCTTTCATTCTAATGACATGTCTTGTCAATGCTAATGTAATGTTTTACATGACATTCCTTGAATCTTATGCCATGACACTCCACCCCATGCCCCAAAACCCATGACATTTCATTCCAAGAAATTTCCAAGAATCCTTGCCATGGAATTCTACTGCATCCCCAAAACTTCAGTCCATGACATCACTTCAGTCAAACTCCACGAATCACATTGCATCCCCCACCCCAAAAAACAAAAACACGAATAGCCTTTCATAAACAAGTTCTTCTTCCGGTAAACATCACAACATGGCAGTCCATGGAATTCCGTTGAACTCCATTCTATAAACATGTCCAATTTCATGAAATGTCACGACTTGACATTCCAAGAAAATTGCACGAAAATGCCATCGAATCCCATACATTGCACTAAAGTGTTACTTTAAAGTCCATGTAATGCAGGTCAGTGTTACCGTAATGTTTGGTTAACTCTAGCGTGAACTGAAACGCAGTGCTTGGTCAACACTAATGCATTTCTGGGTAAACTTGCCAGAGGGTTAAAGACTCTAGCTTGAGCCCGCAGCCAAAGGTTGGGGTTGTCAGAAGTGGGATTCGAACCCACGCCTCCAGGGGAGACTGCGACCTGAACGCAGCGCCTTAGACCGCTCGGCCATCCTGACGTGACGGCTAAGGGTGAGCAGTGCTGTTGGAGCTGCACCGAATGGCAGATGATCTAGAAGCTAGTGCTTCACCGCTCACAACTCGTCACAGCACATGCCTCGTTGGCGCAGTTAGGCAGCGCGTCAGTCTCATAATCTGAAGGTCGTGAGTTCGAGCCTCACACGGGGCAGGCTGGTGCTTTTGGATACAGGGGAGCGTGTAAATAAAAGAGCTGCTTTCTGTATTCCCTTTTGTGCGTTTGTTCATTTCTTCATATGCAATGTAATTGAAATCCAGTGTTTCTGTGGGACTAATGTTGAACAAAGGCAGTAATAGTATTACTCTCCGATTCATTGAATTATGTGTCAGTGTTGTTACAATGTTTTGTTAAGGCGAATACAATTCTTTCATTCTAATGACATGTCTTGTCAATGCTAATGTAATGTTTTACATGACATTCCTTGAATCTTATGCCATGACACTCCACCCCATGCCCCAAAACCCATGACATTTCATTCCAAGAAATTTCCAAGAATCCTTGCCATGGAATTCTACTGCATCCCCAAAACTTCAGTCCATGACATCACTTCAGTCAAACTCCACGAATCACATTGCATCCCCCACCCCAAAAAACAAAAACACGAATAGCCTTTCATAAACAAGTTCTTCTTCCGGTAAACATCACAACATGGCAGTCCATGGAATTCCGTTGAACTCCATTCTATAAACATGTCCAATTTCATGAAATGTCACGACTTGACATTCCAAGAAAATTGCACGAAAATGCCATCGAATCCCATACATTGCACTAAAGTGTTACTTTAAAGTCCATGTAATGCAGGTCAGTGTTACCGTAATGTTTGGTTAACTCTAGCGTGAACTGAAACGCAGTGCTTGGTCAACACTAATGCATTTCTGGGTAAACTTGCCAGAGGGTTAAAGACTCTAGCTTGAGCCCGCAGCCAAAGGTTGGGGTTGTCAGAAGTGGGATTCGAACCCACGCCTCCAGGGGAGACTGCGACCTGAACGCAGCGCCTTAGACCGCTCGGCCATCCTGACGTGACGGCTAAGGGTGAGCAGTGCTGTTGGAGCTGCACCGAATGGCAGATGATCTAGAAGCTAGTGCTTCACCGCTCACAACTCGTCACAGCACATGCCTCGTTGGCGCAGTTAGGCAGCGCGTCAGTCTCATAATCTGAAGGTCGTGAGTTCGAGCCTCACACGGGGCAGGCTGGTGCTTTTGGATACAGGGGAGCGTGTAAATAAAAGAGCTGCTTTCTGTATTCCCTTTTGTGCGTTTGTTCATTTCTTCATATGCAATGTAATTGAAATCCAGTGTTTCTGTGGGACTAATGTTGAACAAAGGCAGTAATAGTATTACTCTCCGATTCATGCAGTATGTGTCAGTGTTGTTACAATGTTTTGTTAAGGCGAATACAATTCTTTCATTCTAATGACATATCTTGTCAATGCTAATGTAATGTTTTACATGACATTTCTTGAATCTTATGCCATGACACTCCACCCCATGCCCCAAAACCCATGACATTTCATTCCAAGAAATTTCCAAGAATCCTTGCCATGAAATTCTACTGCATCCCCAAAACTTCAGTCCATGACATCACTTCAGTCAAACTCCACGAATCACATTGCATCCCCCACCCCAAAAAACTAAAACACGAATAGCCTTTCATAAACAAGTTCTTCTTCCGGTAAACATCACAACATGGCAGTCCATGGAATTCCGTTGAACTCCATTCTATAAACATGTCCAATTTCATGAAATGTCACGACTTGACATTCCAAGAAAATTGCACGAAAATGCCATCGAATCCCATACATTGCACTAAAGTGTTACTTTAAAGTCCATGTAATGCAGGTCAGTGTTACCGTAATGTTTGGTTAACTGTAGCGTGAACTGAAACGCAGTGCTTGGTCAACACTAATGCATTTCTGGCTAAACTTGCCAGAGGGTTAAAGACTCTAGCTTGAGCCCGCAGCCAAAGGTTGGGGTTGTCAGAAGTGGGATTCGAACCCACACCTCCAGGGGAGACTTCGACCTGAACGCAGCGCCTTAGACCGCTCGGCCATCCTGACGTGACGGCTAAGGGTGAGCAGTGCTGTTGGAGCTGCACCGAATGGCAGATGATCTAGAAGCTAGTGCTTCACCGCTCACAACTCGTCACAGCACATGCCTCGTTGGCGCAGTTAGGCAGCGCGTCAGTCTCATAATCTGAAGGTCGTGAGTTCGAGCCTCACACGGGGCAGGCTGGTGCTTTTGGATACAGGGGAGCGTGTAAATAAAAGAGCTGCTTTCTGTATTCCCTTTTGTGCGTTTGTTCTTTTCTTCATATGCAATGTAATTGAAATCCAGTGTTTCTGTGGGACTAATGTTGAACAAAGGTAGTAATAGTATTACTCTCCGATTCATTGAATTATGTGTCAGTGTTGTTACAATGTTTTGTTAAGGCGAATACAATTCTTTCATTCTAATGACATGTCTTGTCAATGCTAATGTAATGTTTTACATGACATTCCTTGAATCTTATGCCATGACACTCCACCCCATGCCCCAAAACCCATGACATTTCATTCCAAGAAATTTCCAAGAATCCTTGCCATGGAATTCTACTGCATCCCCAAAACTTCAGTCCATGACATCACTTCAGTCAAACTCCACGAATCACATTGCATCCCCCACCCCAAAAAACAAAAACACGAATAGCCTTTCATAAACAAGTTCTTCTTCCGGTAAACATCACAACATGGCAGTCCATGGAATTCCGTTGAACTCCATTCTATAAACATGTCCAATTTCATGAAATGTCACGACTTGACATTCCAAGAAAATTGCACGAAAATGCCATCGAATCCCATACATTGCACTAAAGTGTTACTTTAAAGTCCATGTAATGCAGGTCAGTGTTACCGTAATGTTCGGTTAACTCTAGCGTGAACTGAAACGCAGTGCTTGGTCAACACTAATGCATTTCTGGGTAAACTTGCCAGAGGGTTAAAGACTCTTGCTTGAGCCCGCAGCCAAAGGTTGGGTTTGTCAGAAGTGGGATTCGAACCCACGCCTCCAGGGGAGACTGCGACCTGAACGCAGCGCCTTAGACCGCTCGGCCATCCTGACGTGACGGCAAAGGGTGAGCAGTGCTGTTGGAGCTGCACCGAATGGCAGATGATCTAGAAGCTAGTGCTTCACCGCTCACAACTCGTCACAGCACATGCCTCGTTGGCACAGTTAGGCAGCGCGTCAGTCTCATAATCTGAAGGTCGTGAGTTCGAGCCTCACACGGGGCAGGCTGGTGCTTTTGGATACAGGGGAGCGTGTAAATAAAAGAGCTGCTTTCTGTATTCCCTTTTGTGCGTTTGTTCTTTTCTTCATATGCAATGTAATTGAAATCCAGTGTTTCTGTGGGACTAATGTTGAACAAAGGCAGTAATAGTATTACTCTCCGATTCATGCAATATGTGTCAGTGTTGTTACAATGTTTTGTTAAGGCGAATACAATTATTTCATTCTAATGACATGTCTTGTCAATGCTAATTTAATGTTTTACATGACATTCCTTGAATCTTATGCCATGACACTCCACCCCATGCCCCAAAACCCTTGACATTTCATTCCAAGAAATTTCCAAGAATCCTTGCCATGAAATTCTACTGCATCCCCAAAACTTCAGTCCATGACATCACTTCAGTCAAACTCCACGAATCACATTGCATCCCCCACCCCAAAAAACAAAAACACGAATAGCCTTTCATAAACAAGTTCTTCTTCCGGTAAACATCACAACATGGCAGTCCATGGAATTCCGTTGAACTCCATTCTATAAACATGTCCAATTTCATGAAATGTCACGACTTGACATTCCAAGAAAATTGCACGAAAATGCCATCGAATCCCATACATTGCACTAAAGTGTTACTTTAAAGTCCATGTAATGCAGGTCAGTGTTACCGTAATGTTTGGTTAACTCTAGCGTGAACTGAAACGCAGTGCTTGGTCAACACTAATGCATTTCTGGGTAAACTTGCCAGAGGGTTAAAGACTCTAGCTTGAGCCCGCAGCCAAAGGTTGGGTTTGTCAGAAGTGGGATTCGAACCCACGCCTCCAGGGGAGACTGCGACCTGAACGCAGCGCCTTAGACCGCTCGGCCATCCTGACGTGACGGCAAAGGGTGAGCAGTGCTGTTGGAGCTGCACCGAATGGCAGATGATCTAGAAGCTAGTGCTTCACCGCTCACAACTCATCACAGCACATGCCTCGTTGGCGCAGTTAGGCAGCGCGTCAGTCTCATAATCTGAAGGTCGTGAGTTCGAGCCTCACACGGGGCAGGCTGGTGCTTTTGGATACAGGGGAGTGTGTAAATAAAAGAGCTGCTTTCTGTATTCCCTTTTGTGCGTTTGTTCATTTCTTCATATGCAATGTAATTGAAATCCAGTGTTTCTGTGGGACTAATGTTGAACAAAGGCAGTAATAGTATTACTCTCCGATTCATTGAATTATGTGTCAGTGTTGTTACAATGTTTTGTTAAGGCGAATACAATTATTTCATTCTAATGACATGTCTTGTCAATGCTAATGTAATGTTTTACATGACATTCCTTGAATCTTATGCCATGACACTCCACCCCATGCCCCAAAACCCATGACATTTCATTCCAAGAAATTTCCAAGAATCCTTGCCATGAAATTCTACTGCATCCCCAAAACTTCAGTCCATGACATCACTTCAGTCAAACTCCACGAATCACATTGCATCCCCCACCCCAAAAAACAAAAACACGAATAGCCTTTCATAAACAAGTTCTTCTTCCGGTAAACATCACAACATGGCAGTCCATGGAATTCCGTTGAACTCCATTCTATAAACATGTCCAATTTCATGAAATGTCACGACTTGACATTCCAAGAAAATTGCACGAAAATGCCATCGAATCCCATACATTGCACTAAAGTGTTACTTTAAAGTCCATGTAATGCAGGTCAGTGTTACCGTAATGTTTGGTTAACTCTAGCGTGAACTGAAACGCAGTGCTTGGTCAACACTAATGCATTTCTGGGTAAACTTGCCAGAGGGTTAAAGACTCTAGCTTGAGCCCGCAGCCAAAGGTTGGGGTTGTCAGAAGTGGGATTCGAACCCACGCCTCCAGGGGAGACTGCGACCTGAACGCAGCGCCTTAGACCGCTCGGCCATCCTGACTTGACGGCTAAGGGTGAGCAGTGCGGTTGGAGCTGCACCGAATGGCAGATGATCTAGAAGCTAGTGTTTCACCGCTCACAACTCGTCACAGCACATGCCTCGTTGGCGCAGTTAGGCAGCGCGTCAGTCTCATAATCTGAAGGTCGTGAGTTCGAGCCTCACACGGGGCAGGCTGGTGCTTTTGGATACAGGGGAGCGTGTAAATAAAAGAGCTGCTTTCTGTATTCCCTTTTGTGCGTTTGTTCATTTCTTCATATGCAATGTAATTGAAATCCAGTGTTTCTGTGGGACTAATGTTGAACAAAGGCAGTAATAGTATTACTCTCCGATTCATTGAATTATGTGTCAGTGTTGTTACAATGTTTTGTTAAGGTGAATACAATTCTTTCATTCTAATGACATGTCTTGTCAATGCTAATGTAATGTTTTACATGACATTCCTTGAATCTTATGCCATGACACTCCACCCCATGCCCCAAAACCCATGACATTTCATTCCAAGAAATTTCCAAGAATCCTTGCCATGAAATTCTACTGCATCCCCAAAACTTCAGTCCATGACATCACTTCAGTCAAACTCCACGAATCACATTGCATCCCCCACCCCAAAAAACAAAAACACGAATAGCCTTTCATAAACAAGTTCTTCTTCCGGTAAACATCACAACATGGCAGTCCATGGAATTCCGTTGAACTCCATTCTATAAACATGTCCAATTTCATGAAATGTCACGACTTGACATTCCAAGAAAATTGCACGAAAATGCCATCGAATCCCATACATTGCACTAAAGTGTTACTTTAAAGTCCATGTAATGCAGGTCAGTGTTACCGTAATGTTTGGTTAACTCTAGCGTGAACTGAAACGCAGTGCTTGGTCAACACTAATGCATTTCTGGGTAAACTTGCCAGAGGGTTAAAGACTCTAGCTTGAGCCCGCAGCCAAAGGTTGGGGTTGTCAGAAGTGGGATTCGAACCCACGCCTCCAGGGGAGACTGCGACCTGAACGCAGCGCCTTAGACCGCTCGGCCATCCTGACGTGACGGCTAAGGGTGAGCAGTGCTGTTGGAGCTGCACCGAATGGCAGATGATCTAGAAGCTAGTGCTTCACCGCTCACAACTCGTCACAGCACATGCCTCGTTGGCGCAGTTAGGCAGCGTGTCAGTCTCATAATCTGAAGGTCGTGAGTTCGAGCCTCACACGGGGCAGGCTGGTGCTTTTGGATACAGGGGAGCGTGTAAATAAAAGAGCTGCTTTCTGTATTCCCTTTTGTGCGTTTGTTCATTTCTTCATATGCAATGTAATTGAAATCCAGTGTTTCTGTGGGACTAATGTTGAACAAAGGCAGTAATAGTATTACTCTCCGATTCATTGAATTATGTGTCAGTGTTGTTACAATGTTTTGTTAAGGCGAATACAATTCTTTCATTCTAATGACATGTCTTGTCAATGCTAATGTAATGTTTTACATGACATTCCTTGAATCTTATGCCATGACACTCCACCCCATGCCCCAAAACCCATGACATTTCATTCCAAGAAATTTCCAAGAATCCTTGCCATGGAATTCTACTGCATCCCCAAAACTTCAGTCCATGACATCACTTCAGTCAAACTCCACGAATCACATTGCATCCCCCACCCCAAAAAACAAAAACACGAATAGCCTTTCATAAACAAGTTCTTCTTCCGGTAAACATCACAACATGGCAGTCCATGGAATTCCGTTGAACTCCATTCTATAAACATGTCCAATTTCATGAAATGTCACGACTTGACATTCCAAGAAAATTGCACGAAAATGCCATCGAATCCCATACATTGCACTAAAGTGTTACTTTAAAGTCCATGTAATGCAGGTCAGTGTTACCGTAATGTTCGGTTAACTCTAGCGTGAACTGAAACGCAGTGCTTGGTCAACACTAATGCATTTCTGGGTAAACTTGCCAGAGGGTTAAAGACTCTTGCTTGAGCCCGCAGCCAAAGGTTGGGTTTGTCAGAAGTGGGATTCGAACCCACGCCTCCAGGGGAGACTGCGACCTGAACGCAGCGCCTTAGACCGCTCGGCCATCCTGACATGACGGCAAAGGGTGAGCAGTGCTGTTGGAGCTGCACCGAATGGCAGATGATCTAGAAGCTAGTGCTTCACCGCTCACAACTCGTCACAGCACATGCCTCGTTGGCACAGTTAGGCAGCGCGTCAGTCTCATAATCTGAAGGTCGTGAGTTCGAGCCTCACACGGGGCAGGCTGGTGCTTTTGGATACAGGGGAGCGTGTAAATAAAAGAGCTGCTTTCTGTATTCCCTTTTGTGCGTTTGTTCATTTCTTCATATGCAATGTAATTGAAATCCAGTGTTTCTGTGGGACTAATGTTGAACAAAGGCAGTAATAGTATTACTCTCCGATTCATTGAATTATGTGTCAGTGTTGTTACAATGTTTTGTTAAGGCGAATACAATTCTTTCATTCTAATGACATGTCTTGTCAATGCTAATGTAATGTTTTACATGACATTCCTTGAATCTTATGCCATGACACTCCACCCCATGCCCCAAAACCCATGACATTTCATTCCAAGAAATTTCCAAGAATCCTTGCCATGAAATTCTACTGCATCCCCAAAACTTCAGTCCATGACATCACTTCAGTCAAACTCCACGAATCACATTGCATCCCCCACCCCAAAAAACAAAAACACGAATAGCCTTTCATAAACAAGTTCTTCTTCCGGTAAACATCACAACATGGCAGTCCATGGAATTCCGTTGAACTCCATTCTATAAACATGTCCAATTTCATGAAATGTCACGACTTGACATTCCAAGAAAATTGCACGAAAATGCCATCGAATCCCATACATTGCACTAAAGTGTTACTTTAAAGTCCATGTAATGCAGGTCAGTGTTACCGTAATGTTTGGTTAACTCTAGCGTGAACTGAAACGCAGTGCTTGGTCAACACTAATGCATTTCTGGGTAAACTTGCCAGAGGGTTAAAGACTCTAGCTTGAGCCCGCAGCCAAAGGTTGGGGTTGTCAGAAGTGGGATTCGAACCCACGCCTCCAGGGGAGACTGCGACCTGAACGCAGCGCCTTAGACCGCTCGGCCATCCTGACGTGACGGCAAAGGGTGAGCAGTGCTGTTGGAGCTGCACCGAATGGCAGATGATCTAGAAGCTAGTGCTTCACCGCTCACAACTCGTCACAGCACATGCCTCGTTGGCGCAGTTAGGCAGCGCATCAGTCTCATAATCTGAAGGTCGTGAGTTCGAGCCTCACACGGGGCAGGCTGGTGCTTTTGGATACAGGGGAGCGTGTAAATAAAAGAGCTGCTTTCTGTATTCCCTTTTGTGCGTTTGTTCATTTCTTCATATGCAATGTAATTGAAATCCAGTGTTTCTGTGGGACTAATGTTGAACAAAGGCAGTAATAGTATTACTCTCCGATTCATTGAATTATGTGTCAGTGTTGTTACAATGTTTTGTTAAGGCGAATACAATTCTTTCATTCTAATGACATGTCTTGTCAATGCTAATGTAATGTTTTACATGACATTCCTTGAATCTTATGCCATGACACTCCACCCCATGCCCCAAAACCCATGACATTTCATTCCAAGAAATTTCCAAGAATCCTTGCCATGAAATTCTACTGCATCCCCAAAACTTCAGTCCATGACATCACTTCAGTCAAACTCCACGAATCACATTGCATCCCCCACCCCAAAAAACAAAAACACGAATAGCCTTTCATAAACAAGTTCTTCTTCCGGTAAACATCACAACATGGCAGTCCATGGAATTCCGTTGAACTCCATTCTATAAACATGTCCAATTTCATGAAATGTCACGACTTGACATTCCAAGAAAATTGCACGAAAATGCCATCGAATCCCATACATTGCACTAAAGTGTTACTTTAAAGTCCATGTAATGCAGGTCAGTGTTACCGTAATGTTTGGTTAACTCTAGCGTGAACTGAAACGCAGTGCTTGGTCAACACTAATGCATTTCTGGGTAAACTTGCCAGAGGGTTAAAGACTCTAGCTTGAGCCCGCAGCCAAAGGTTGGGGTTGTCAGAAGTGGGATTCGAACCCACGCCTCCAGGGGAGACTGCGACCTGAACGCAGCGCCTTAGACCGCTCGGCCATCCTGACGTGACGGCTAAGGGTGAGCAGTGCTGTTGGAGCTGCACCGAATGGCAGATGATCTAGAAGCTAGTGCTTCACCGCTCACAACTCGTCACAGCACATGCCTCGTTGGCGCAGTTAGGCAGTGCGTCAGTCTCATAATCTGAAGGTCGTGAGTTCGAGCCTCACACGGGGCAGGCTGGTGCTTTTGGATACAGGGGAGCGTGTAAATAAAAGAGCTGCTTTCTGTATTCCCTTTTGTGCGTTTGTTCATTTCTTCATATGCAATGTAATTGAAATCCAGTGTTTCTGTGGGACTAATGTTGAACAAAGGCAGTAATAGTATTACTCTCCGATTCATTGAATTATGTGTCAGTGTTGTTACAATGTTTTGTTAAGGCGAATACAATTCTTTCATTCTAATGACATGTCTTGTCAATGCTAATGTAATGTTTTACATGACATTCCTTGAATCTTATGCCATGACACTCCACCCCATGCCCCAAAACCCATGACATTTCATTCCAAGAAATTTCCAAGAATCCTTGCCATGGAATTCTACTGCATCCCCAAAACTTCAGTCCATGACATCACTTCAGTCAAACTCCACGAATCACATTGCATCCCCCACCCCAAAAAACAAAAACACGAATAGCCTTTCATAAACAAGTTCTTCTTCCGGTAAACATCACAACATGGCAGTCCATGGAATTCCGTTGAACTCCATTCTATAAACATGTCCAATTTCATGAAATGTCACGACTTGACATTCCAAGAAAATTGCACGAAAATGCCATCGAATCCCATACATTGCACTAAAGTGTTACTTTAAAGTCCATGTAATGCAGGTCAGTGTTACCGTAATGTTCGGTTAACTCTAGCGTGAACTGAAACGCAGTGCTTGGTCAACACTAATGCATTTCTGGGTAAACTTGCCAGAGGGTTAAAGACTCTTGCTTGAGCCCGCAGCCAAAGGTTGGGTTTGTCAGAAGTGGGATTCGAACCCACGCCTCCAGGGGAGACTGCGACCTGAACGCAGCGCCTTAGACCGCTCGGCCATCCTGACGTGACGGCAAAGGGTGAGCAGTGCTGTTGGAGCGGCACCGAATGGCAGATGATCTAGAAGCTAGTGCTTCACCGCTCACAATACATGCCTCGTTGGCGCAGTTAGGCAGCGCGTCAGTCTCATAATCTGAAGGTCGTGAGTTCGAGCCTCACACGGGGCAGGCTGGTGCTTTTGGATACAGGGGAGCGTGTAAATAAAAGAGCTGCTTTCTGTATTCCCTTTTGTGCGTTTGTTCATTTCTTCATATGCAATGTAATTGAAATCCAGTGTTTCTGTGGGACTAATGTTGAACAAAGGCAGTAATAGTATTACTCTCCGATTCATTGAATTATGTGTCAGTGTTGTTACAATGTTTTGTTAAGGCGAATACAATTCTTTCATTCTAATGACATGTCTTGTCAATGCTAATGTAATGTTTTACATGACATTCCTTGAATCTTATGCCATGACACTCCACCCCATGCCCCAAAACCCATGACATTTCATTCCAAGAAATTTCCAAGAATCCTTGCCATGAAATTCTACTGCATCCCCAAAACTTCAGTCCATGACATCACTTCAGTCAAACTCCACGAATCACATTGCATCCCCCACCCCAAAAAACAAAAACACGAATAGCCTTTCATAAACAAGTTCTTCTTCCGGTAAACATCACAACATGGCAGTCCATGGAATTCCGTTGAACTCCATTCTATAAACATGTCCAATTTCATGAAATGTCACGACTTGACATTCCAAGAAAATTGCACGAAAATGCCATCGAATCCCATACATTGCACTAAAGTGTTACTTTAAAGTCCATGTAATGCAGGTCAGTGTTACCGTAATGTTTGGTTAACTCTAGCGTGAACTGAAACGCAGTGCTTGGTCAACACTAATGCATTTCTGGGTAAACTTGCCAGAGGGTTAAAGACTCTAGCTTGAGCCCGCAGCCAAAGGTTGGGGTTGTCAGAAGTGGGATTCGAACCCACGCCTCCAGGGGAGACTGCGACCTGAACGCAGCGCCTTAGACCGCTCGGCCATCCTGACGTGACGGCTAAGGGTGAGCAGTGCTGTTGGAGCTGCACCGAATGGCAGATGATCTAGAAGCTAGTGCTTCACCGCTCACAACTCGTCACAGCACATGCCTCGTTGGCGCAGTTAGGCAGCGCGTCAGTCTCATAATCTGAAGGTCGTGAGTTCGAGCCTCACACGGGGCAGGCTGGTGCTTTTGGATACAGGGGAGCGTGTAAATAAAAGAGCTGCTTTCTGTATTCCCTTTTGTGCGTTTGTTCATTTCTTCATATGCAATGTAATTGAAATCCAGTGTTTCTGTGGGACTAATGTTGAACAAAGGCAGTAATAGTATTACTCTCCGATTCATGCAGTATGTGTCAGTGTTGTTACAATGTTTTGTTAAGGCGAATACAATTCTTTCATTCTAATGACATGTCTTGTCAATGCTAATGTAATGTTTTACATGACATTCCTTGAATCTTATGCCATGACACTCCACCCCATGCCCCAAAACCCATGACATTTCATTCCAAGAAATTTCCAAGAATCCTTGCCATGGAATTCTACTGCATCCCCAAAACTTCAGTCCATGACATCACTTCAGTCAAACTCCACGAATCACATTGCATCCCCCACCCCAAAAAACAAAAACACGAATAGCCTTTCATAAACAAGTTCTTCTTCCGGTAAACATCACAACATGGCAGTCCATGGAATTCCGTTGAACTCCATTCTATAAACATGTCCAATTTCATGAAATGTCACGACTTGACATTCCAAGAAAATTGCACGAAAATGCCATCGAATCCCATACATTGCACTAAAGTGTTACTTTAAAGTCCATGTAATGCAGGTCAGTGTTACCGTAATGTTCGGTTAACTCTAGCGTGAACTGAAACGCAGTGCTTGGTCAACACTAATGCATTTCTGGGTAAACTTGCCAGAGGGTTAAAGACTCTTGCTTGAGCCCGCAGCCAAAGGTTGGGTTTGTCAGAAGTGGGATTCGAACCCACGCCTCCAGGGGAGACTGCGACCTGAACGCAGCGCCTTAGACCGCTCGGCCATCCTGACGTGACGGCAAAGGGTGAGCAGTGCTGTTGGAGCTGCACCGAATGGCAGATGATCTAGAAGCTAGTGCTTCACCGCTCACAACTCGTCACAGCACATGCCTCGTTGGCGCAGTTAGGCAGCGCGTCAGTCTCATAATCTGAAGGTCGTGAGTTCGAGCCTGGTGCTTTTGGATACAGGGGAGCGTGTAAATAAAAGAGCTGCTTTCTGTATTCCCTTTTGTGCGTTTGTTCATTTCTTCATATGCAATGTAATTGAAATCCAGTGTTTCTGTGGGACTAATGTTGAACAAAGGCAGTAATAGTATTACTCTCCGATTCATTGAATTATGTGTCAGTGTTGTTACAATGTTTTGTTAAGGCGAATACAATTCTTTCATTCTAATGACATGTCTTGTCAATGCTAATGTAATGTTTTACATGACATTCCTTGAATCTTATGCCATGACACTCCACCCCATGCCCCAAAACCCATGACATTTCATTCCAAGAAATTTCCAAGAATCCTTGCCATGAAATTCTACTGCATCCCCAAAACTTCAGTCCATGACATCACTTCAGTCAAACTCCACGAATCACATTGCATCCCCCACCCCAAAAAACAAAAACACGAATAGCCTTTCATAAACAAGTTCTTCTTCCGGTAAACATCACAACATGGCAGTCCATGGAATTCCGTTGAACTCCATTCTATAAACATGTCCAATTTCATGAAATGTCACGACTTGACATTCCAAGAAAATTGCACGAAAATGCCATCGAATCCCATACATTGCACTAAAGTGTTACTTTAAAGTCCATGTAATGCAGGTCAGTGTTACCGTAATGTTTGGTTAACTCTAGCGTGAACTGAAACGCAGTGCTTGGTCAACACTAATGCATTTCTGGGTAAACTTGCCAGAGGGTTAAAGACTCTAGCTTGAGCCCGCAGCCAAAGGTTGGGGTTGTCAGAAGTGGGATTCGAACCCACGCCTCCAGGGGAGACTGCGACCTGAACGCAGCGCCTTAGACCGCTCGGCCATCCTGACGTGACGGCTAAGGGTGAGCAGTGCTGTTGGAGCTGCACCGAATGGCAGATGATCTAGAAGCTAGTGCTTCACCGCTCACAACTCGTCACAGCACATGCCTCGTTGGCGCAGTTAGGCAGCGCGTCAGTCTCATAATCTGAAGGTCGTGAGTTCGAGCCTCACACGGGGCAGGCTGGTGCTTTTGGATACAGGGGAGCGTGTAAATAAAAGAGCTGCTTTCTGTATTCCCTTTTGTGCGTTTGTTCATTTCTTCATATGCAATGTAATTGAAATCCAGTGTTTCTGTGGGACTAATGTTGAACAAAGGCAGTAATAGTATTACTCTCCGATTCATTGAATTATGTGTCAGTGTTGTTACAATGTTTTGTTAAGGCGAATACAATTCTTTCATTCTAATGACATGTCTTGTCAATGCTAATGTAATGTTTTACATGACATTCCTTGAATCTTATGCCATGACACTCCACCCCATGCCCCAAAACCCATGACATTTCATTCCAAGAAATTTCCAAGAATCCTTGCCATGGAATTCTACTGCATCCCCAAAACTTCAGTCCATGACATCACTTCAGTCAAACTCCACGAATCACATTGCATCCCCCACCCCAAAAAACAAAAACACGAATAGCCTTTCATAAACAAGTTCTTCTTCCGGTAAACATCACAACATGGCAGTCCATGGAATTCCGTTGAACTCCATTCTATAAACATGTCCAATTTCATGAAATGTCACGACTTGACATTCCAAGAAAATTGCACGAAAATGCCATCGAATCCCATACATTGCACTAAAGTGTTACTTTAAAGTCCATGTAATGCAGGTCAGTGTTACCGTAATGTTCGGTTAACTCTAGCGTGAACTGAAACGCAGTGCTTGGTCAACACTAATGCATTTCTGGGTAAACTTGCCAGAGGGTTAAAGACTCTTGCTTGAGCCCGCAGCCAAAGGTTGGGTTTGTCAGAAGTGGGATTCGAACCCACGCCTCCAGGGGAGACTGCGACCTGAACGCAGCGCCTTAGACCGCTCGGCCATCCTGACGTGACGGCAAAGGGTGAGCAGTGCTGTTGGAGCTGCACCGAATGGCAGATGATCTAGAAGCTAGTGCTTCACCGCTCACAACTCGTCACAGCACATGCCTCGTTGGCGCAGTTAGGCAGCGCGTCAGTCTCATAATCTGAAGGTCGTGAGTTCGAGCCTGGTGCTTTTGGATACAGGGGAGCGTGTAAATAAAAGAGCTGCTTTCTGTATTCCCTTTTGTGCGTTTGTTCATTTCTTCATATGCAATGTAATTGAAATCCAGTGTTTCTGTGGGACTAATGTTGAACAAAGGCAGTAATAGTATTACTCTCCGATTCATTGAATTATGTGTCAGTGTTGTTACAATGTTTTGTTAAGGTGAATACAATTCTTTCATTCTAATGACATGTCTTGTCAATGCTAATGTAATGTTTTACATGACATTCCTTGAATCTTATGCCATGACACTCCACCCCATGCCCCAAAACCCATGACATTTCATTCCAAGAAATTTCCAAGAATCCTTGCCATGAAATTCTACTGCATCCCCAAAACTTCAGTCCATGACATCACTTCAGTCAAACTCCACGAATCACATTGCATCCCCCACCCCAAAAAACAAAAACACGAATAGCCTTTCATAAACAAGTTCTTCTTCCGGTAAACATCACAACATGGCAGTCCATGGAATTCCGTTTGAACTCCATTCTATAAACATGTCCAATTTCATGAAATGTCACGACTTGACATTCCAAGAAAATTGCACGAAAATGCCATCGAATCCCATACATTGCACTAAAGTGTTACTTTAAAGTCCATGTAATGCAGGTCAGTGTTACCGTAATGTTTGGTTAACTCTAGCGTGAACTGAAAC
The DNA here is from genome assembly GCF_965113295.1 of Leuciscus leuciscus. Lineage (NCBI taxonomy): Eukaryota > Metazoa > Chordata > Actinopteri > Cypriniformes > Leuciscidae > Leuciscus > Leuciscus leuciscus. The sequence continues at coordinate 27,041,211 of NC_138728.1, read as the reverse complement.
GCAGTGCTTGGTCAACACTAATGCATTTCTGGGTAAACTTGCCAGAGGGTTAAAGACTCTTGCTTGAGCCCGCAGCCAAAGGTTGGGTTTGTCAGAAGTGGGATTCAAACCCACGCCTCCAGGGGAGACTGCGACCTGAACGCAGCGCCTTAGACCGCTCGGCCATCCTGACGTGACGGCAAAGGGTGAGCAGTGCTGTTGGAGCTGCACCGAATGGCAGATGATCTAGAAGCTAGTGCTTCACCGCTCACAACTCGTCACAGCACATGCCTCGTTGGCGCAGTTAGGCAGCGCGTCAGTCTCATAATCTGAAGGTCGTGAGTTCGAGCCTCACACGGGGCAGGCTGGTGCTTTTGGATACAGGGGAGCGTGTAAATAAAAGAGCTGCTTTCTGTATTCCCTTTTGTGCGTTTGTTCATTTCTTCATATGCAATGTAATTGAAATCCAGTGTTTCTGTGGGACTAATGTTGAACAAAGGCAGTAATAGTATTACTCTCCGATTCATGCAATATGTGTCAGTGTTGTTACAATGTTTTGTTAAGGCGAATACAATTCTTTCATTCTAATGACATGTCTTGTCAATGCTAATGTAATGTTTTACATGACATTCCTTGAATCTTATGCCATGACACTCCACCCCATGCCCCAAAACCCATGACATTTCATTCCAAGAAATTTCCAAGAATCCTTGCCATGAAATTCTACTGCATCCCCAAAACTTCAGTCCATGACATCACTTCAGTCAAACTCCACGAATCACATTGCATCCCCCACCCCAAAAAACAAAAACACGAATAGCCTTTCATAAACAAGTTCTTCTTCCGGTAAACATCACAACATGGCAGTCCATGGAATTCCGTTGAACTCCATTCTATAAACATGTCCAATTTCATGAAATGTCACGACTTGACATTCCAAGAAAATTGCACGAAAATGCCATCGAATCCCATACATTGCACTAAAGTGTTACTTTAAAGTCCATGTAATGCAGGTCAGTGTTACCGTAATGTTTGGTTAACTCTAGCGTGAACTGAAACGCAGTGCTTGGTCAACACTAATGCATTTCTGGGTAAACTTGCCAGAGGGTTAAAGACTCTAGCTTGAGCCCGCAGCCAAAGGTTGGGGTTGTCAGAAGTGGGATTCGAACCCACGCCTCCAGGGGAGACTGCGACCTGAACGCAGCGCCTTAGACCGCTCGGCCATCCTGACGTGACGGCTAAGGGTGAGCAGTGCTGTTGGAGCTGCACCGAATGGCAGATGATCTAGAAGCTAGTGCTTCACCGCTCACAACTCGTCACAGCACATGCCTCGTTGGCGCAGTTAGGCAGCGCGTCAGTCTCATAATCTGAAGGTCGTGAGTTCGAGCCTCACACGGGGCAGGCTGGTGCTTTTGGATACAGGGGAGCGTGTAAATAAAAGAGCTGCTTTCTGTATTCCCTTTTGTGCGTTTGTTCATTTCTTCATATGCAATGTAATTGAAATCCAGTGTTTCTGTGGGACTAATGTTGAACAAAGGCAGTAATAGTATTACTCTCCGATTCATGCAGTATGTGTCAGTGTTGTTACAATGTTTTGTTAAGGCGAATACAATTCTTTCATTCTAATGACATGTCTTGTCAATGCTAATGTAATGTTTTACATGACATTCCTTGAATCTTATGCCATGACACTCCACCCCATGCCCCAAAACCCATGACATTTCATTCCAAGAAATTTCCAAGAATCCTTGCCATGGAATTCTACTGCATCCCCAAAACTTCAGTCCATGACATCACTTCAGTCAAACTCCACGAATCACATTGCATCCCCCACCCCAAAAAACAAAAACACGAATAGCCTTTCATAAACAAGTTCTTCTTCCGGTAAACATCACAACATGGCAGTCCATGGAATTCCGTTGAACTCCATTCTATAAACATGTCCAATTTCATGAAATGTCACGACTTGACATTCCAAGAAAATTGCACGAAAATGCCATCGAATCCCATACATTGCACTAAAGTGTTACTTTAAAGTCCATGTAATGCAGGTCAGTGTTACCGTAATGTTTGGTTAACTCTAGCGTGAACTGAAACGCAGTGCTTGGTCAACACTAATGCATTTCTGGGTAAACTTGCCAGAGGGTTAAAGACTCTAGCTTGAGCCCGCAGCCAAAGGTTGGGGTTGTCAGAAGTGGGATTCGAACCCACGCCTCCAGGGGAGACTGCGACCTGAACGCAGCGCCTTAGACCGCTCGGCCATCCTGACGTGACGGCTAAGGGTGAGCAGTGCTGTTGGAGCTGCACCGAATGGCAGATGATCTAGAAGCTAGTGCTTCACCGCTCACAACTCGTCACAGCACATGCCTCGTTGGCGCAGTTAGGCAGCGCGTCAGTCTCATAATCTGAAGGTCGTGAGTTCGAGCCTCACACGGGCAGGCTGGTGCTTTTGGATACAGGGGAGCGTGTAAATAAAAGAGCTGCTTTCTGTATTCCCTTTTGTGCGTTTGTTCATTTCTTCATATGCAATGTAATTGAAATCCAGTGTTTCTGTGGGACTAATGTTGAACAAAGGCAGTAATAGTATTACTCTCCGATTCATTGAATTATGTGTCAGTGTTGTTACAATGTTTTGTTAAGGCGAATACAATTCTTTCATTCTAATGACATGTCTTGTCAATGCTAATGTAATGTTTTACATGACATTCCTTGAATCTTATGCCATGACACTCCACCCCATGCCCCAAAACCCATGACATTTCATTCCAAGAAATTTCCAAGAATCCTTGCCATGGAATTCTACTGCATCCCCAAAACTTCAGTCCATGACATCACTTCAGTCAAACTCCACGAATCACATTGCATCCCCCACCCCAAAAAACAAAAACACGAATAGCCTTTCATAAACAAGTTCTTCTTCCGGTAAACATCACAACATGGCAGTCCATGGAATTCCGTTGAACTCCATTCTATAAACATGTCCAATTTCATGAAATGTCACGACTTGACATTCCAAGAAAATTGCACGAAAATGCCATCGAATCCCATACATTGCACTAAAGTGTTACTTTAAAGTCCATGTAATGCAGGTCAGTGTTACTGTAATGTTCGGTTAACTCTAGCGTGAACTGAAACGCAGTGCTTGGTCAACACTAATGCATTTCTGGGTAAACTTGCCAGAGGGTTAAAGACTCTTGCTTGAGCCCGCAGCCAAAGGTTGGGTTTGTCAGAAGTGGGATTCGAACCCACGCCTCCAGGGTAGACTGCGACCTGAACGCAGCGCCTTAGACCGCTCGGCCATCCTGACGTGACGGCAAAGGGTGAGCAGTGCTGTTGGAGCTGCACCGAATGGCAGATGATCTAGAAGCTAGTGGTTCACCGCTCACAACTCGTCACAGCACATGCCTCGTTGGCGCAGTTAGGCAGAGCGTCAGTCTCATAATCTGAAGGTCGTGAGTTCGAGCCTCACACGGGGCAGGCTGGTGCTTTTGGATACAGGGGAGCGTGTAAATAAAAGAGCTGCTTTCTGTATTCCCTTTTGTGCGTTTGTTCATTTCTTCATATGCAATGTAATTGAAATCCAGTGTTTCTGTGGGACTAATGTTGAACAAAGGCAGTAATAGTATTACTCTCCGATTCATTGAATTATGTGTCAGTGTTGTTACAATGTTTTGTTAAGGCGAATACAATTCTTTCATTCTAATGACATGTCTTGTCAATGCTAATGTAATGTTTTACATGACATTCCTTGAATCTTATGCCATGACACTCCACCCCATGCCCCAAAACCCATGACATTTCATTCCAAGAAATTTCCAAGAATCCTTGCCATGAAATTCTACTGCATCCCCAAAACTTCAGTCCATGACATCACTTCAGTCAAACTCCACGAATCACATTGCATCCCCCACCCCAAAAAACAAAAACACGAATAGCCTTTCATAAACAAGTTCTTCTTCCGGTAAACATCACAACATGGCAGTCCATGGAATTCCGTTGAACTCCATTCTATAAACATGTCCAATTTCATGAAATGTCACGACTTGACATTCCAAGAAAATTGCACGAAAATGCCATCGAATCCCATACATTGCACTAAAGTGTTACTTTAAAGTCCATGTAATGCAGGTCAGTGTTACCGTAATGTTTGGTTAACTCTAGCGTGAACTGAAACGCAGTGCTTGGTCAACACTAATGCATTTCTGGGTAAACTTGCCAGAGGGTTAAAGACTCTAGCTTGAGCCCGCAGCCAAAGGTTGGGGTTGTCAGAAGTGGGATTCGAACCCACGCCTCCAGGGGAGACTGCGACCTGAACGCAGCGCCTTAGACCGCTCGGCCATCCTGACGTGACGGCTAAGGGTGAGCAGTGCTGTTGGAGCTGCACCGAATGGCAGATGATCTAGAAGCTAGTGCTTCACCGCTCACAACTCGTCACAGCACATGCCTCGTTGGTGCAGTTAGGCAGCGCGTCAGTCTCATAATCTGAAGGTCGTGAGTTCGAGCCTCACACGGGGCAGGCTGGTGCTTTTGGATACAGGGGAGCGTGTAAATAAAAGAGCTGCTTTCTGTATTCCCTTTTGTGCGTTTGTTCATTTCTTCATATGCAATGTAATTGAAATCCAGTGTTTCTGTGGGACTAATGTTGAACAAAGGCAGTAATAGTATTACTCTCCGATTCATGCAGTATGTGTCAGTGTTGTTACAATGTTTTGTTAAGGCGAATACAATTCTTTCATTCTAATGACATGTCTTGTCAATGCTAATGTAATGTTTTACATGACATTCCTTGAATCTTATGCCATGACACTCCACCCCATGCCCCAAAACCCATGACATTTCATTCCAAGAAATTTCCAAGAATCCTTGCCATGGAATTCTACTGCATCCCCAAAACTTCAGTCCATGACATCACTTCAGTCAAACTCCACGAATCACATTGCATCCCCCACCCCAAAAAACAAAAACACGAATAGCCTTTCATAAACAAGTTCTTCTTCCGGTAAACATCACAACATGGCAGTCCATGGAATTCCGTTGAACTCCATTCTATAAACATGTCCAATTTCATGAAATGTCACGACTTGACATTCCAAGAAAATTGCACGAAAATGCCATCGAATCCCATACATTGCACTAAAGTGTTACTTTAAAGTCCATGTAATGCAGGTCAGTGTTACCGTAATGTTTGGTTAACTCTAGCGTGAACTGAAACGCAGTGCTTGGTCAACACTAATGCATTTCTGGGTAAACTTGCCAGAGGGTTAAAGACTCTAGCTTGAGCCCGCAGCCAAAGGTTGGGGTTGTCAGAAGTGGGATTCGAACCCACGCCTCCAGGGGAGACTGCGACCTGAACGCAGCGCCTTAGACCGCTCGGCCATCCTGACGTGACGGCTAAGGGTGAGCAGTGCTGTTGGAGCTGCACCGAATGGCAGATGATCTAGAAGCTAGTGCTTCACCGCTCACAACTCGTCACAGCACATGCCTCGTTGGCGCAGTTAGGCAGCGCGTCAGTCTCATAATCTGAAGGTCGTGAGTTCGAGCCTCACACGGGGCAGGCTGGTGCTTTTGGATACAGGGGAGCGTGTAAATAAAAGAGCTGCTTTCTGTATTCCCTTTTGTGCGTTTGTTCATTTCTTCATATGCAATGTAATTGAAATCCAGTGTTTCTGTGGGACTAATGTTGAACAAAGGCAGTAATAGTATTACTCTCCGATTCATTGAATTATGTGTCAGTGTTGTTACAATGTTTTGTTAAGGCGAATACAATTCTTTCATTCTAATGACATGTCTTGTCAATGCTAATGTAATGTTTTACATGACATTCCTTGAATCTTATGCCATGACACTCCACCCCATGCCCCAAAACCCATGACATTTCATTCCAAGAAATTTCCAAGAATCCTTGCCATGGAATTCTACTGCATCCCCAAAACTTCAGTCCATGACATCACTTCAGTCAAACTCCACGAATCACATTGCATCCCCCACCCCAAAAAACAAAAACACGAATAGCCTTTCATAAACAAGTTCTTCTTCCGGTAAACATCACAACATGGCAGTCCATGGAATTCCGTTGAACTCCATTCTATAAACATGTCCAATTTCATGAAATGTCACGACTTGACATTCCAAGAAAATTGCACGAAAATGCCATCGAATCCCATACATTGCACTAAAGTGTTACTTTAAAGTCCATGTAATGCAGGTCAGTGTTACCGTAATGTTCGGTTAACTCTAGCGTGAACTGAAACGCAGTGCTTGGTCAACACTAATGCATTTCTGGGTAAACTTGCCAGAGGGTTAAAGACTCTTGCTTGAGCCCGCAGCCAAAGGTTGGGTTTGTCAGAAGTGGGATTCGAACCCACGCCTCCAGGGTAGACTGCGACCTGAACGCAGCGCCTTAGACCGCTCGGCCATCCTGACGTGACGGCAAAGGGTGAGCAGTGCTGTTGGAGCTGCACCGAATGGCAGATGATCTAGAAGCTAGTGCTTCACCGCTCACAACTCGTCACAGCACATGCCTCGTTGGCGCAGTTAGGCAGCGCGTCAGTCTCATAATCTGAAGGTCGTGAGTTCGAGCCTCACACGGGGCAGGCTGGTGCTTTTGGATACAGGGGAGCGTGTAAATAAAAGAGCTGCTTTCTGTATTCCCTTTTGTGCGTTTGTTCATTTCTTCATATGCAATGTAATTGAAATCCAGTGTTTCTGTGGGACTAATGTTGAACAAAGGCAGTAATAGTATTACTCTCCGATTCATGCAGTATGTGTCAGTGTTGTTACAATGTTTTGTTAAGGCGAATACAATTCTTTCATTCTAATGACATGTCTTGTCAATGCTAATGTAATGTTTTACATGACATTCCTTGAATCTTATGCCATGACACTCCACCCCATGCCCCAAAACCCATGACATTTCATTCCAAGAAATTTCCAAGAATCCTTGCCATGGAATTCTACTGCATCCCCAAAACTTCAGTCCATGACATCACTTCAGTCAAACTCCACGAATCACATTGCATCCCCCACCCCAAAAAACAAAAACACGAATAGCCTTTCATAAACAAGTTCTTCTTCCGGTAAACATCACAACATGGCAGTCCATGGAATTCCGTTGAACTCCATTCTATAAACATGTCCAATTTCATGAAATGTCACGACTTGACATTCCAAGAAAATTGCACGAAAATGCCATCGAATCCCATACATTGCACTAAAGTGTTACTTTAAAGTCCATGTAATGCAGGTCAGTGTTACCGTAATGTTTGGTTAACTCTAGCGTGAACTGAAACGCAGTGCTTGGTCAACACTAATGCATTTCTGGGTAAACTTGCCAGAGGGTTAAAGACTCTAGCTTGAGCCCGCAGCCAAAGGTTGGGGTTGTCAGAAGTGGGATTCGAACCCACGCCTCCAGGGGAGACTGCGACCTGAACGCAGCGCCTTAGACCGCTCGGCCATCCTGACGTGACGGCTAAGGGTGAGCAGTGCTGTTGGAGCTGCACCGAATGGCAGATGATCTAGAAGCTAGTGCTTCACCGCTCACAACTCGTCACAGCACATGCCTCGTTGGCGCAGTTAGGCAGCGCGTCAGTCTCATAATCTGAAGGTCGTGAGTTCGAGCCTCACACGGGGCAGGCTGGTGCTTTTGGATACAGGGGAGCGTGTAAATAAAAGAGCTGCTTTCTGTATTCCCTTTTGTGCGTTTGTTCATTTCTTCATATGCAATGTAATTGAAATCCAGTGTTTCTGTGGGACTAATGTTGAACAAAGGCAGTAATAGTATTACTCTCCGATTCATTGAATTATGTGTCAGTGTTGTTACAATGTTTTGTTAAGGCGAATACAATTCTTTCATTCTAATGACATGTCTTGTCAATGCTAATGTAATGTTTTACATGACATTCCTTGAATCTTATGCCATGACACTCCACCCCATGCCCCAAAACCCATGACATTTCATTCCAAGAAATTTCCAAGAATCCTTGCCATGGAATTCTACTGCATCCCCAAAACTTCAGTCCATGACATCACTTCAGTCAAACTCCACGAATCACATTGCATCCCCCACCCCAAAAAACAAAAACACGAATAGCCTTTCATAAACAAGTTCTTCTTCCGGTAAACATCACAACATGGCAGTCCATGGAATTCCGTTGAACTCCATTCTATAAACATGTCCAATTTCATGAAATGTCACGACTTGACATTCCAAGAAAATTGCACGAAAATGCCATCGAATCCCATACATTGCACTAAAGTGTTACTTTAAAGTCCATGTAATGCAGGTCAGTGTTACCGTAATGTTTGGTTAACTCTAGCGTGAACTGAAACGCAGTGCTTGGTCAACACTAATGCATTTCTGGGTAAACTTGCCAGAGGGTTAAAGACTCTAGCTTGAGCCCGCAGCCAAAGGTTGGGGTTGTCAGAAGTGGGATTCGAACCCACGCCTCCAGGGGAGACTGCGACCTGAACGCAGCGCCTTAGACCGCTCGGCCATCCTGACGTGACGGCTAAGGGTGAGCAGTGCTGTTGGAGCTGCACCGAATGGCAGATGATCTAGAAGCTAGTGCTTCACCGCTCACAACTCGTCACAGCACATGCCTCGTTGGCGCAGTTAGGCAGCGCGTCAGTCTCATAATCTGAAGGTCGTGAGTTCGAGCCTCACACGGGGCAGGCTGGTGCTTTTGGATACAGGGGAGCGTGTAAATAAAAGAGCTGCTTTCTGTATTCCCTTTTGTGCGTTTGTTCATTTCTTCATATGCAATGTAATTGAAATCCAGTGTTTCTGTGGGACTAATGTTGAACAAAGGCAGTAATAGTATTACTCTCCGATTCATGCAGTATGTGTCAGTGTTGTTACAATGTTTTGTTAAGGCGAATACAATTCTTTCATTCTAATGACATGTCTTGTCAATGCTAATGTAATGTTTTACATGACATTCCTTGAATCTTATGCCATGACACTCCACCCCATGCCCCAAAACCCATGACATTTCATTCCAAGAAATTTCCAAGAATCCTTGCCATGGAATTCTACTGCATCCCCAAAACTTCAGTCCATGACATCACTTCAGTCAAACTCCACGAATCACATTGCATCCCCCACCCCAAAAAACAAAAACACGAATAGCCTTTCATAAACAAGTTCTTCTTCCGGTAAACATCACAACATGGCAGTCCATGGAATTCCGTTGAACTCCATTCTATAAACATGTCCAATTTCATGAAATGTCACGACTTGACATTCCAAGAAAATTGCACGAAAATGCCATCGAATCCCATACATTGCACTAAAGTGTTACTTTAAAGTCCATGTAATGCAGGTCAGTGTTACCGTAATGTTTGGTTAACTCTAGCGTGAACTGAAACGCAGTGCTTGGTCAACACTAATGCATTTCTGGGTAAACTTGCCAGAGGGTTAAAGACTCTAGCTTGAGCCCGCAGCCAAAGGTTGGGGTTGTCAGAAGTGGGATTCGAACCCACGCCTCCAGGGGAGACTGCGACCTGAACGCAGCGCCTTAGACCGCTCGGCCATCCTGACGTGACGGCTAAGGGTGAGCAGTGCTGTTGGAGCTGCACCGAATGGCAGATGATCTAGAAGCTAGTGCTTCACCGCTCACAACTCGTCACAGCACATGCCTCGTTGGCGCAGTTAGGCAGCGCGTCAGTCTCATAATCTGAAGGTCGTGAGTTCGAGCCTCACACGGGGCAGGCTGGTGCTTTTGGATACAGGGGAGCGTGTAAATAAAAGAGCTGCTTTCTGTATTCCCTTTTGTGCGTTTGTTCATTTCTTCATATGCAATGTAATTGAAATCCAGTGTTTCTGTGGGACTAATGTTGAACAAAGGCAGTAATAGTATTACTCTCCGATTCATTGAATTATGTGTCAGTGTTGTTACAATGTTTTGTTAAGGCGAATACAATTCTTTCATTCTAATGACATGTCTTGTCAATGCTAATGTAATGTTTTACATGACATTCCTTGAATCTTATGCCATGACACTCCACCCCATGCCCCAAAACCCATGACATTTCATTCCAAGAAATTTCCAAGAATCCTTGCCATGGAATTCTACTGCATCCCCAAAACTTCAGTCCATGACATCACTTCAGTCAAACTCCACGAATCACATTGCATCCCCCACCCCAAAAAACAAAAACACGAATAGCCTTTCATAAACAAGTTCTTCTTCCGGTAAACATCACAACATGGCAGTCCATGGAATTCCGTTGAACTCCATTCTATAAACATGTCCAATTTCATGAAATGTCACGACTTGACATTCCAAGAAAATTGCACGAAAATGCCATCGAATCCCATACATTGCACTAAAGTGTTACTTTAAAGTCCATGTAATGCAGGTCAGTGTTACCGTAATGTTTGGTTAACTCTAGCGTGAACTGAAACGCAGTGCTTGGTCAACACTAATGCATTTCTGGGTAAACTTGCCAGAGGGTTAAAGACTCTTGCTTGAGCCCGCAGCCAAAGGTTGGGTTTGTCAGAAGTGGGATTCGAACCCACGCCTCCAGGGGAGACTGCGACCTGAACGCAGCGCCTTAGACCGCTCGGCCATCCTGACGTGACGGCAAAGGGTGAGCAGTGCTGTTGGAGCTGCACCGAATGGCAGATGATCTAGAAGCTAGTGCTTCACCGCTCACAACTCGTCACAGCACATGCCTCGTTGGCACAGTTAGGCAGCGCGTCAGTCTCATAATCTGAAGGTCGTGAGTTCGAGCCTCACACGGGGCAGGCTGGTGCTTTTGGATACAGGGGAGCGTGTAAATAAAAGAGCTGCTTTCTGTATTCCCTTTTGTGCGTTTGTTCATTTCTTCATATGCAATGTAATTGAAATCCAGTGTTTCTGTGGGACTAATGTTGAACAAAGGCAGTAATAGTATTACTCTCCGATTCATGCAATATGTGTCAGTGTTGTTACAATGTTTTGTTAAGGCGAATACAATTCTTTCATTCTAATGACATGTCTTGTCAATGCTAATGTAATGTTTTACATGACATTCCTTGAATCTTATGCCATGACACTCCACCCCATGCCCCAAAACCCATGACATTTCATTCCAAGAAATTTCCAAGAATCCTTGCCATGAAATTCTACTGCATCCCCAAAACTTCAGTCCATGACATCACTTCAGTCAAACTCCACGAATCACATTGTATCCCCCACCCCAAAAAACAAAAACACGAATAGCCTTTCATAAACAAGTTCTTCTTCCGGTAAACATCACAACATGGCAGTCCATGGAATTCCGTTGAACTCCATTCTATAAACATGTCCAATTTCATGAAATGTCACGACTTGACATTCCAAGAAAATTGCACGAAAATGCCATCGAATCCCATACATTGCACTAAAGTGTTACTTTAAAGTCCATGTAATGCAGGTCAGTGTTACCGTAATGTTTGGTTAACTCTAGCGTGAACTGAAACGCAGTGCTTGGTCAACACTAATGCATTTCTGGGTAAACTTGCCAGAGGGTTAAAGACTCTAGCTTGAGCCCGCAGCCAAAGGTTGGGGTTGTCAGAAGTGGGATTCGAACCCACGCCTCCAGGGGAGACTGCGACCTGAACGCAGCGCCTTAGACCGCTCGGCCATCCTGACGTGACGGCTAAGGGTGAGCAGTGCTGTTGGAGCTGCACCGAATGGCAGATGATCTAGAAGCTAGTGCTTCACCGCTCACAACTCGTCACAGCACATGCCTCGTTGGCGCAGTTAGGCAGCGCGTCAGTCTCATAATCTGAAGGTCGTGAGTTCGAGCCTCACACGGGGCAGGCTGGTGCTTTTGGATACAGGGGAGCGTGTAAATAAAAGAGCTGCTTTCTGTATTCCCTTTTGTGCGTTTGTTCATTTCTTCATATGCAATGTAATTGAAATCCAGTGTTTCTGTGGGACTAATGTTGAACAAAGGCAGTAATAGTATTACTCTCCGATTCATGCAGTATGTGTCAGTGTTGTTACAATGTTTTGTTAAGGCGAATACAATTCTTTCATTCTAATGACATGTCTTGTCAATGCTAATGTAATGTTTTACATGACATTCCTTGAATCTTATGCCATGACACTCCACCCCATGCCCCAAAACCCATGACATTTCATTCCAAGAAATTTCCAAGAATCCTTGCCATGGAATTCTACTGCATCCCCAAAACTTCAGTCCATGACATCACTTCAGTCAAACTCCACGAATCACATTGCATCCCCCACCCCAAAAAACAAAAACACGAATAGCCTTTCATAAACAAGTTCTTCTTCCGGTAAACATCACAACATGGCAGTCCATGGAATTCCGTTGAACTCCATTCTATAAACATGTCCAATTTCATGAAATGTCACGACTTGACATTCCAAGAAAATTGCACGAAAATGCCATCGAATCCCATACATTGCACTAAAGTGTTACTTTAAAGTCCATGTAATGCAGGTCAGTGTTACCGTAATGTTTGGTTAACTCTAGCGTGAACTGAAACGCAGTGCTTGGTCAACACTAATGCATTTCTGGGTAAACTTGCCAGAGGGTTAAAGACTCTAGCTTGAGCCCGCAGCCAAAGGTTGGGGTTGTCAGAAGTGGGATTCGAACCCACGCCTCCAGGGGAGACTGCGACCTGAACGCAGCGCCTTAGACCGCTCGGCCATCCTGACGTGACGGCTAAGGGTGAGCAGTGCTGTTGGAGCTGCACCGAATGGCAGATGATCTAGAAGCTAGTGCTTCACCGCTCACAACTCGTCACAGCACATGCCTCGTTGGCGCAGTTAGGCAGCGCGTCAGTCTCATAATCTGAAGGTCGTGAGTTCGAGCCTCACACGGGGCAGGCTGGTGCTTTTGGATACAGGGGAGCGTGTAAATAAAAGAGCTGCTTTCTGTATTCCCTTTTGTGCGTTTGTTCATTTCTTCATATGCAATGTAATTGAAATCCAGTGTTTCTGTGGGACTAATGTTGAACAAAGGCAGTAATAGTATTACTCTCCGATTCATTGAATTATGTGTCAGTGTTGTTACAATGTTTTGTTAAGGCGAATACAATTCTTTCATTCTAATGACATGTCTTGTCAATGCTAATGTAATGTTTTACATGACATTCCTTGAATCTTATGCCATGACACTCCACCCCATGCCCCAAAACCCATGACATTTCATTCCAAGAAATTTCCAAGAATCCTTGCCATGGAATTCTACTGCATCCCCAAAACTTCAGTCCATGACATCACTTCAGTCAAACTCCACGAATCACATTGCATCCCCCACCCCAAAAAACAAAAACACGAATAGCCTTTCATAAACAAGTTCTTCTTCCGGTAAACATCACAACATGGCAGTCCATGGAATTCCGTTGAACTCCATTCTATAAACATGTCCAATTTCATGAAATGTCACGACTTGACATTCCAAGAAAATTGCACGAAAATGCCATCGAATCCCATACATTGCACTAAAGTGTTACTTTAAAGTCCATGTAATGCAGGTCAGTGTTACCGTAATGTTTGGTTAACTCTAGCGTGAACTGAAACGCAGTGCTTGGTCAACACTAATGCATTTCTGGGTAAACTTGCCAGAGGGTTAAAGACTCTTGCTTGAGCCCGCAGCCAAAGGTTGGGTTTGTCAGAAGTGGGATTCGAACCCACGCCTCCAGGGGAGACTGCGACCTGAACGCAGCGCCTTAGACCGCTCGGCCATCCTGACGTGACGGCAAAGGGTGAGCAGTGCTGTTGGAGCTGCACCGAATGGCAGATGATCTAGAAGCTAGTGCTTCACCGCTCACAACTCGTCACAGCACATGCCTCGTTGGCACAGTTAGGCAGCGCGTCAGTCTCATAATCTGAAGGTCGTGAGTTCGAGCCTCACACGGGGCAGGCTGGTGCTTTTGGATACAGGGGAGCGTGTAAATAAAAGAGCTGCTTTCTGTATTCCCTTTTGTGCGTTTGTTCATTTCTTCATATGCAATGTAATTGAAATCCAGTGTTTCTGTGGGACTAATGTTGAACAAAGGCAGTAATAGTATTACTCTCCGATTCATGCAATATGTGTCAGTGTTGTTACAATGTTTTGTTAAGGCGAATACAATTCTTTCATTCTAATGACATGTCTTGTCAATGCTAATGTAATGTTTTACATGACATTCCTTGAATCTTATGCCATGACACTCCACCCCATGCCCCAAAACCCATGACATTTCATTCCAAGAAATTTCCAAGAATCCTTGCCATGAAATTCTACTGCATCCCCAAAACTTCAGTCCATGACATCACTTCAGTCAAACTCCACGAATCACATTGTATCCCCCACCCCAAAAAACAAAAACACGAATAGCCTTTCATAAACAAGTTCTTCTTCCGGTAAACATCACAACATGGCAGTCCATGGAATTCCGTTGAACTCCATTCTATAAACATGTCCAATTTCATGAAATGTCACGACTTGACATTCCAAGAAAATTGCACGAAAATGCCATCGAATCCCATACATTGCACTAAAGTGTTACTTTAAAGTCCATGTAATGCAGGTCAGTGTTACCGTAATGTTTGGTTAACTCTAGCGTGAACTGAAACGCAGTGCTTGGTCAACACTAATGCATTTCTGGGTAAACTTGCCAGAGGGTTAAAGACTCTAGCTTGAGCCCGCAGCCAAAGGTTGGGGTTGTCAGAAGTGGGATTCGAACCCACGCCTCCAGGGGAGACTGCGACCTGAACGCAGCGCCTTAGACCGCTCGGCCATCCTGACGTGACGGCTAAGGGTGAGCAGTGCTGTTGGAGCTGCACCGAATGGCAGATGATCTAGAAGCTAGTGCTTCACCGCTCACAACTCGTCACAGCACATGCCTCGTTGGCGCAGTTAGGCAGCGCGTCAGTCTCATAATCTGAAGGTCGTGAGTTCGAGCCTCACACGGGGCAGGCTGGTGCTTTTGGATACAGGGGAGCGTGTAAATAAAAGAGCTGCTTTCTGTATTCCCTTTTGTGCGTTTGTTCATTTCTTCATATGCAATGTAATTGAAATCCAGTGTTTCTGTGGGACTAATGTTGAACAAAGGCAGTAATAGTATTACTCTCCGATTCATGCAGTATGTGTCAGTGTTGTTACAATGTTTTGTTAAGGCGAATACAATTCTTTCATTCTAATGACATGTCTTGTCAATGCTAATGTAATGTTTTACATGACATTCCTTGAATCTTATGCCATGACACTCCACCCCATGCCCCAAAACCCATGACATTTCATTCCAAGAAATTTCCAAGAATCCTTGCCATGGAATTCTACTGCATCCCCAAAACTTCAGTCCATGACATCACTTCAGTCAAACTCCACGAATCACATTGCATCCCCCACCCCAAAAAACAAAAACACGAATAGCCTTTCATAAACAAGTTCTTCTTCCGGTAAACATCACAACATGGCAGTCCATGGAATTCCGTTGAACTCCATTCTATAAACATGTCCAATTTCATGAAATGTCACGACTTGACATTCCAAGAAAATTGCACGAAAATGCCATCGAATCCCATACATTGCACTAAAGTGTTACTTTAAAGTCCATGTAATGCAGGTCAGTGTTACCGTAATGTTTGGTTAACTCTAGCGTGAACTGAAACGCAGTGCTTGGTCAACACTAATGCATTTCTGGGTAAACTTGCCAGAGGGTTAAAGACTCTAGCTTGAGCCCGCAGCCAAAGGTTGGGGTTGTCAGAAGTGGGATTCGAACCCACGCCTCCAGGGGAGACTGCGACCTGAACGCAGCGCCTTAGACCGCTCGGCCATCCTGACGTGACGGCTAAGGGTGAGCAGTGCTGTTGGAGCTGCACCGAATGGCAGATGATCTAGAAGCTAGTGCTTCACCGCTCACAACTCGTCACAGCACATGCCTCGTTGGCGCAGTTAGGCAGCGCGTCAGTCTCATAATCTGAAGGTCGTGAGTTCGAGCCTCACACGGGGCAGGCTGGTGCTTTTGGATACAGGGGAGCGTGTAAATAAAAGAGCTGCTTTCTGTATTCCCTTTTGTGCGTTTGTTCATTTCTTCATATGCAATGTAATTGAAATCCAGTGTTTCTGTGGGACTAATGTTGAACAAAGGCAGTAATAGTATTACTCTCCGATTCATTGAATTATGTGTCAGTGTTGTTACAATGTTTTGTTAAGGCGAATACAATTCTTTCATTCTAATGACATGTCTTGTCAATGCTAATGTAATGTTTTACATGACATTCCTTGAATCTTATGCCATGACACTCCACCCCATGCCCCAAAACCCATGACATTTCATTCCAAGAAATTTCCAAGAATCCTTGCCATGGAATTCTACTGCATCCCCAAAACTTCAGTCCATGACATCACTTCAGTCAAACTCCACGAATCACATTGCATCCCCCACCCCAAAAAACAAAAACACGAATAGCCTTTCATAAACAAGTTCTTCTTCCGGTAAACATCACAACATGGCAGTCCATGGAATTCCGTTGAACTCCATTCTATAAACATGTCCAATTTCATGAAATGTCACGACTTGACATTCCAAGAAAATTGCACGAAAATGCCATCGAATCCCATACATTGCACTAAAGTGTTACTTTAAAGTCCATGTAATGCAGGTCAGTGTTACCGTAATGTTTGGTTAACTCTAGCGTGAACTGAAACGCAGTGCTTGGTCAACACTAATGCATTTCTGGGTAAACTTGCCAGAGGGTTAAAGACTCTAGCTTGAGCCCGCAGCCAAAGGTTGGGGTTGTCAGAAGTGGGATTCGAACCCACGCCTCCAGGGGAGACTGCGACCTGAACGCAGCGCCTTAGACCGCTCGGCCATCCTGACGTGACGGCTAAGGGTGAGCAGTGCTGTTGGAGCTGCACCGAATGGCAGATGATCTAGAAGCTAGTGCTTCACCGCTCACAACTCGTCACAGCACATGCCTCGTTGGCGCAGTTAGGCAGCGCGTCAGTCTCATAATCTGAAGGTCGTGAGTTCGAGCCTCACACGGGGCAGGCTGGTGCTTTTGGATACAGGGGAGCGTGTAAATAAAAGAGCTGCTTTCTGTATTCCCTTTTGTGCGTTTGTTCATTTCTTCATATGCAATGTAATTGAAATCCAGTGTTTCTGTGGGACTAATGTTGAACAAAGGCAGTAATAGTATTACTCTCCGATTCATGCAGTATGTGTCAGTGTTGTTACAATGTTTTGTTAAGGCGAATACAATTCTTTCATTCTAATGACATATCTTGTCAATGCTAATGTAATGTTTTACATGACATTTCTTGAATCTTATGCCATGACACTCCACCCCATGCCCCAAAACCCATGACATTTCATTCCAAGAAATTTCCAAGAATCCTTGCCATGAAATTCTACTGCATCCCCAAAACTTCAGTCCATGACATCACTTCAGTCAAACTCCACGAATCACATTGCATCCCCCACCCCAAAAAACTAAAACACGAATAGCCTTTCATAAACAAGTTCTTCTTCCGGTAAACATCACAACATGGCAGTCCATGGAATTCCGTTGAACTCCATTCTATAAACATGTCCAATTTCATGAAATGTCACGACTTGACATTCCAAGAAAATTGCACGAAAATGCCATCGAATCCCATACATTGCACTAAAGTGTTACTTTAAAGTCCATGTAATGCAGGTCAGTGTTACCGTAATGTTTGGTTAACTGTAGCGTGAACTGAAACGCAGTGCTTGGTCAACACTAATGCATTTCTGGCTAAACTTGCCAGAGGGTTAAAGACTCTAGCTTGAGCCCGCAGCCAAAGGTTGGGGTTGTCAGAAGTGGGATTCGAACCCACACCTCCAGGGGAGACTTCGACCTGAACGCAGCGCCTTAGACCGCTCGGCCATCCTGACGTGACGGCTAAGGGTGAGCAGTGCTGTTGGAGCTGCACCGAATGGCAGATGATCTAGAAGCTAGTGCTTCACCGCTCACAACTCGTCACAGCACATGCCTCGTTGGCGCAGTTAGGCAGCGCGTCAGTCTCATAATCTGAAGGTCGTGAGTTCGAGCCTCACACGGGGCAGGCTGGTGCTTTTGGATACAGGGGAGCGTGTAAATAAAAGAGCTGCTTTCTGTATTCCCTTTTGTGCGTTTGTTCTTTTCTTCATATGCAATGTAATTGAAATCCAGTGTTTCTGTGGGACTAATGTTGAACAAAGGTAGTAATAGTATTACTCTCCGATTCATTGAATTATGTGTCAGTGTTGTTACAATGTTTTGTTAAGGCGAATACAATTCTTTCATTCTAATGACATGTCTTGTCAATGCTAATGTAATGTTTTACATGACATTCCTTGAATCTTATGCCATGACACTCCACCCCATGCCCCAAAACCCATGACATTTCATTCCAAGAAATTTCCAAGAATCCTTGCCATGGAATTCTACTGCATCCCCAAAACTTCAGTCCATGACATCACTTCAGTCAAACTCCACGAATCACATTGCATCCCCCACCCCAAAAAACAAAAACACGAATAGCCTTTCATAAACAAGTTCTTCTTCCGGTAAACATCACAACATGGCAGTCCATGGAATTCCGTTGAACTCCATTCTATAAACATGTCCAATTTCATGAAATGTCACGACTTGACATTCCAAGAAAATTGCACGAAAATGCCATCGAATCCCATACATTGCACTAAAGTGTTACTTTAAAGTCCATGTAATGCAGGTCAGTGTTACCGTAATGTTCGGTTAACTCTAGCGTGAACTGAAACGCAGTGCTTGGTCAACACTAATGCATTTCTGGGTAAACTTGCCAGAGGGTTAAAGACTCTTGCTTGAGCCCGCAGCCAAAGGTTGGGTTTGTCAGAAGTGGGATTCGAACCCACGCCTCCAGGGGAGACTGCGACCTGAACGCAGCGCCTTAGACCGCTCGGCCATCCTGACGTGACGGCAAAGGGTGAGCAGTGCTGTTGGAGCTGCACCGAATGGCAGATGATCTAGAAGCTAGTGCTTCACCGCTCACAACTCGTCACAGCACATGCCTCGTTGGCACAGTTAGGCAGCGCGTCAGTCTCATAATCTGAAGGTCGTGAGTTCGAGCCTCACACGGGGCAGGCTGGTGCTTTTGGATACAGGGGAGCGTGTAAATAAAAGAGCTGCTTTCTGTATTCCCTTTTGTGCGTTTGTTCTTTTCTTCATATGCAATGTAATTGAAATCCAGTGTTTCTGTGGGACTAATGTTGAACAAAGGCAGTAATAGTATTACTCTCCGATTCATGCAATATGTGTCAGTGTTGTTACAATGTTTTGTTAAGGCGAATACAATTATTTCATTCTAATGACATGTCTTGTCAATGCTAATTTAATGTTTTACATGACATTCCTTGAATCTTATGCCATGACACTCCACCCCATGCCCCAAAACCCTTGACATTTCATTCCAAGAAATTTCCAAGAATCCTTGCCATGAAATTCTACTGCATCCCCAAAACTTCAGTCCATGACATCACTTCAGTCAAACTCCACGAATCACATTGCATCCCCCACCCCAAAAAACAAAAACACGAATAGCCTTTCATAAACAAGTTCTTCTTCCGGTAAACATCACAACATGGCAGTCCATGGAATTCCGTTGAACTCCATTCTATAAACATGTCCAATTTCATGAAATGTCACGACTTGACATTCCAAGAAAATTGCACGAAAATGCCATCGAATCCCATACATTGCACTAAAGTGTTACTTTAAAGTCCATGTAATGCAGGTCAGTGTTACCGTAATGTTTGGTTAACTCTAGCGTGAACTGAAACGCAGTGCTTGGTCAACACTAATGCATTTCTGGGTAAACTTGCCAGAGGGTTAAAGACTCTAGCTTGAGCCCGCAGCCAAAGGTTGGGTTTGTCAGAAGTGGGATTCGAACCCACGCCTCCAGGGGAGACTGCGACCTGAACGCAGCGCCTTAGACCGCTCGGCCATCCTGACGTGACGGCAAAGGGTGAGCAGTGCTGTTGGAGCTGCACCGAATGGCAGATGATCTAGAAGCTAGTGCTTCACCGCTCACAACTCATCACAGCACATGCCTCGTTGGCGCAGTTAGGCAGCGCGTCAGTCTCATAATCTGAAGGTCGTGAGTTCGAGCCTCACACGGGGCAGGCTGGTGCTTTTGGATACAGGGGAGTGTGTAAATAAAAGAGCTGCTTTCTGTATTCCCTTTTGTGCGTTTGTTCATTTCTTCATATGCAATGTAATTGAAATCCAGTGTTTCTGTGGGACTAATGTTGAACAAAGGCAGTAATAGTATTACTCTCCGATTCATTGAATTATGTGTCAGTGTTGTTACAATGTTTTGTTAAGGCGAATACAATTATTTCATTCTAATGACATGTCTTGTCAATGCTAATGTAATGTTTTACATGACATTCCTTGAATCTTATGCCATGACACTCCACCCCATGCCCCAAAACCCATGACATTTCATTCCAAGAAATTTCCAAGAATCCTTGCCATGAAATTCTACTGCATCCCCAAAACTTCAGTCCATGACATCACTTCAGTCAAACTCCACGAATCACATTGCATCCCCCACCCCAAAAAACAAAAACACGAATAGCCTTTCATAAACAAGTTCTTCTTCCGGTAAACATCACAACATGGCAGTCCATGGAATTCCGTTGAACTCCATTCTATAAACATGTCCAATTTCATGAAATGTCACGACTTGACATTCCAAGAAAATTGCACGAAAATGCCATCGAATCCCATACATTGCACTAAAGTGTTACTTTAAAGTCCATGTAATGCAGGTCAGTGTTACCGTAATGTTTGGTTAACTCTAGCGTGAACTGAAACGCAGTGCTTGGTCAACACTAATGCATTTCTGGGTAAACTTGCCAGAGGGTTAAAGACTCTAGCTTGAGCCCGCAGCCAAAGGTTGGGGTTGTCAGAAGTGGGATTCGAACCCACGCCTCCAGGGGAGACTGCGACCTGAACGCAGCGCCTTAGACCGCTCGGCCATCCTGACTTGACGGCTAAGGGTGAGCAGTGCGGTTGGAGCTGCACCGAATGGCAGATGATCTAGAAGCTAGTGTTTCACCGCTCACAACTCGTCACAGCACATGCCTCGTTGGCGCAGTTAGGCAGCGCGTCAGTCTCATAATCTGAAGGTCGTGAGTTCGAGCCTCACACGGGGCAGGCTGGTGCTTTTGGATACAGGGGAGCGTGTAAATAAAAGAGCTGCTTTCTGTATTCCCTTTTGTGCGTTTGTTCATTTCTTCATATGCAATGTAATTGAAATCCAGTGTTTCTGTGGGACTAATGTTGAACAAAGGCAGTAATAGTATTACTCTCCGATTCATTGAATTATGTGTCAGTGTTGTTACAATGTTTTGTTAAGGTGAATACAATTCTTTCATTCTAATGACATGTCTTGTCAATGCTAATGTAATGTTTTACATGACATTCCTTGAATCTTATGCCATGACACTCCACCCCATGCCCCAAAACCCATGACATTTCATTCCAAGAAATTTCCAAGAATCCTTGCCATGAAATTCTACTGCATCCCCAAAACTTCAGTCCATGACATCACTTCAGTCAAACTCCACGAATCACATTGCATCCCCCACCCCAAAAAACAAAAACACGAATAGCCTTTCATAAACAAGTTCTTCTTCCGGTAAACATCACAACATGGCAGTCCATGGAATTCCGTTGAACTCCATTCTATAAACATGTCCAATTTCATGAAATGTCACGACTTGACATTCCAAGAAAATTGCACGAAAATGCCATCGAATCCCATACATTGCACTAAAGTGTTACTTTAAAGTCCATGTAATGCAGGTCAGTGTTACCGTAATGTTTGGTTAACTCTAGCGTGAACTGAAACGCAGTGCTTGGTCAACACTAATGCATTTCTGGGTAAACTTGCCAGAGGGTTAAAGACTCTAGCTTGAGCCCGCAGCCAAAGGTTGGGGTTGTCAGAAGTGGGATTCGAACCCACGCCTCCAGGGGAGACTGCGACCTGAACGCAGCGCCTTAGACCGCTCGGCCATCCTGACGTGACGGCTAAGGGTGAGCAGTGCTGTTGGAGCTGCACCGAATGGCAGATGATCTAGAAGCTAGTGCTTCACCGCTCACAACTCGTCACAGCACATGCCTCGTTGGCGCAGTTAGGCAGCGTGTCAGTCTCATAATCTGAAGGTCGTGAGTTCGAGCCTCACACGGGGCAGGCTGGTGCTTTTGGATACAGGGGAGCGTGTAAATAAAAGAGCTGCTTTCTGTATTCCCTTTTGTGCGTTTGTTCATTTCTTCATATGCAATGTAATTGAAATCCAGTGTTTCTGTGGGACTAATGTTGAACAAAGGCAGTAATAGTATTACTCTCCGATTCATTGAATTATGTGTCAGTGTTGTTACAATGTTTTGTTAAGGCGAATACAATTCTTTCATTCTAATGACATGTCTTGTCAATGCTAATGTAATGTTTTACATGACATTCCTTGAATCTTATGCCATGACACTCCACCCCATGCCCCAAAACCCATGACATTTCATTCCAAGAAATTTCCAAGAATCCTTGCCATGGAATTCTACTGCATCCCCAAAACTTCAGTCCATGACATCACTTCAGTCAAACTCCACGAATCACATTGCATCCCCCACCCCAAAAAACAAAAACACGAATAGCCTTTCATAAACAAGTTCTTCTTCCGGTAAACATCACAACATGGCAGTCCATGGAATTCCGTTGAACTCCATTCTATAAACATGTCCAATTTCATGAAATGTCACGACTTGACATTCCAAGAAAATTGCACGAAAATGCCATCGAATCCCATACATTGCACTAAAGTGTTACTTTAAAGTCCATGTAATGCAGGTCAGTGTTACCGTAATGTTCGGTTAACTCTAGCGTGAACTGAAACGCAGTGCTTGGTCAACACTAATGCATTTCTGGGTAAACTTGCCAGAGGGTTAAAGACTCTTGCTTGAGCCCGCAGCCAAAGGTTGGGTTTGTCAGAAGTGGGATTCGAACCCACGCCTCCAGGGGAGACTGCGACCTGAACGCAGCGCCTTAGACCGCTCGGCCATCCTGACATGACGGCAAAGGGTGAGCAGTGCTGTTGGAGCTGCACCGAATGGCAGATGATCTAGAAGCTAGTGCTTCACCGCTCACAACTCGTCACAGCACATGCCTCGTTGGCACAGTTAGGCAGCGCGTCAGTCTCATAATCTGAAGGTCGTGAGTTCGAGCCTCACACGGGGCAGGCTGGTGCTTTTGGATACAGGGGAGCGTGTAAATAAAAGAGCTGCTTTCTGTATTCCCTTTTGTGCGTTTGTTCATTTCTTCATATGCAATGTAATTGAAATCCAGTGTTTCTGTGGGACTAATGTTGAACAAAGGCAGTAATAGTATTACTCTCCGATTCATTGAATTATGTGTCAGTGTTGTTACAATGTTTTGTTAAGGCGAATACAATTCTTTCATTCTAATGACATGTCTTGTCAATGCTAATGTAATGTTTTACATGACATTCCTTGAATCTTATGCCATGACACTCCACCCCATGCCCCAAAACCCATGACATTTCATTCCAAGAAATTTCCAAGAATCCTTGCCATGAAATTCTACTGCATCCCCAAAACTTCAGTCCATGACATCACTTCAGTCAAACTCCACGAATCACATTGCATCCCCCACCCCAAAAAACAAAAACACGAATAGCCTTTCATAAACAAGTTCTTCTTCCGGTAAACATCACAACATGGCAGTCCATGGAATTCCGTTGAACTCCATTCTATAAACATGTCCAATTTCATGAAATGTCACGACTTGACATTCCAAGAAAATTGCACGAAAATGCCATCGAATCCCATACATTGCACTAAAGTGTTACTTTAAAGTCCATGTAATGCAGGTCAGTGTTACCGTAATGTTTGGTTAACTCTAGCGTGAACTGAAACGCAGTGCTTGGTCAACACTAATGCATTTCTGGGTAAACTTGCCAGAGGGTTAAAGACTCTAGCTTGAGCCCGCAGCCAAAGGTTGGGGTTGTCAGAAGTGGGATTCGAACCCACGCCTCCAGGGGAGACTGCGACCTGAACGCAGCGCCTTAGACCGCTCGGCCATCCTGACGTGACGGCAAAGGGTGAGCAGTGCTGTTGGAGCTGCACCGAATGGCAGATGATCTAGAAGCTAGTGCTTCACCGCTCACAACTCGTCACAGCACATGCCTCGTTGGCGCAGTTAGGCAGCGCATCAGTCTCATAATCTGAAGGTCGTGAGTTCGAGCCTCACACGGGGCAGGCTGGTGCTTTTGGATACAGGGGAGCGTGTAAATAAAAGAGCTGCTTTCTGTATTCCCTTTTGTGCGTTTGTTCATTTCTTCATATGCAATGTAATTGAAATCCAGTGTTTCTGTGGGACTAATGTTGAACAAAGGCAGTAATAGTATTACTCTCCGATTCATTGAATTATGTGTCAGTGTTGTTACAATGTTTTGTTAAGGCGAATACAATTCTTTCATTCTAATGACATGTCTTGTCAATGCTAATGTAATGTTTTACATGACATTCCTTGAATCTTATGCCATGACACTCCACCCCATGCCCCAAAACCCATGACATTTCATTCCAAGAAATTTCCAAGAATCCTTGCCATGAAATTCTACTGCATCCCCAAAACTTCAGTCCATGACATCACTTCAGTCAAACTCCACGAATCACATTGCATCCCCCACCCCAAAAAACAAAAACACGAATAGCCTTTCATAAACAAGTTCTTCTTCCGGTAAACATCACAACATGGCAGTCCATGGAATTCCGTTGAACTCCATTCTATAAACATGTCCAATTTCATGAAATGTCACGACTTGACATTCCAAGAAAATTGCACGAAAATGCCATCGAATCCCATACATTGCACTAAAGTGTTACTTTAAAGTCCATGTAATGCAGGTCAGTGTTACCGTAATGTTTGGTTAACTCTAGCGTGAACTGAAACGCAGTGCTTGGTCAACACTAATGCATTTCTGGGTAAACTTGCCAGAGGGTTAAAGACTCTAGCTTGAGCCCGCAGCCAAAGGTTGGGGTTGTCAGAAGTGGGATTCGAACCCACGCCTCCAGGGGAGACTGCGACCTGAACGCAGCGCCTTAGACCGCTCGGCCATCCTGACGTGACGGCTAAGGGTGAGCAGTGCTGTTGGAGCTGCACCGAATGGCAGATGATCTAGAAGCTAGTGCTTCACCGCTCACAACTCGTCACAGCACATGCCTCGTTGGCGCAGTTAGGCAGTGCGTCAGTCTCATAATCTGAAGGTCGTGAGTTCGAGCCTCACACGGGGCAGGCTGGTGCTTTTGGATACAGGGGAGCGTGTAAATAAAAGAGCTGCTTTCTGTATTCCCTTTTGTGCGTTTGTTCATTTCTTCATATGCAATGTAATTGAAATCCAGTGTTTCTGTGGGACTAATGTTGAACAAAGGCAGTAATAGTATTACTCTCCGATTCATTGAATTATGTGTCAGTGTTGTTACAATGTTTTGTTAAGGCGAATACAATTCTTTCATTCTAATGACATGTCTTGTCAATGCTAATGTAATGTTTTACATGACATTCCTTGAATCTTATGCCATGACACTCCACCCCATGCCCCAAAACCCATGACATTTCATTCCAAGAAATTTCCAAGAATCCTTGCCATGGAATTCTACTGCATCCCCAAAACTTCAGTCCATGACATCACTTCAGTCAAACTCCACGAATCACATTGCATCCCCCACCCCAAAAAACAAAAACACGAATAGCCTTTCATAAACAAGTTCTTCTTCCGGTAAACATCACAACATGGCAGTCCATGGAATTCCGTTGAACTCCATTCTATAAACATGTCCAATTTCATGAAATGTCACGACTTGACATTCCAAGAAAATTGCACGAAAATGCCATCGAATCCCATACATTGCACTAAAGTGTTACTTTAAAGTCCATGTAATGCAGGTCAGTGTTACCGTAATGTTCGGTTAACTCTAGCGTGAACTGAAACGCAGTGCTTGGTCAACACTAATGCATTTCTGGGTAAACTTGCCAGAGGGTTAAAGACTCTTGCTTGAGCCCGCAGCCAAAGGTTGGGTTTGTCAGAAGTGGGATTCGAACCCACGCCTCCAGGGGAGACTGCGACCTGAACGCAGCGCCTTAGACCGCTCGGCCATCCTGACGTGACGGCAAAGGGTGAGCAGTGCTGTTGGAGCGGCACCGAATGGCAGATGATCTAGAAGCTAGTGCTTCACCGCTCACAATACATGCCTCGTTGGCGCAGTTAGGCAGCGCGTCAGTCTCATAATCTGAAGGTCGTGAGTTCGAGCCTCACACGGGGCAGGCTGGTGCTTTTGGATACAGGGGAGCGTGTAAATAAAAGAGCTGCTTTCTGTATTCCCTTTTGTGCGTTTGTTCATTTCTTCATATGCAATGTAATTGAAATCCAGTGTTTCTGTGGGACTAATGTTGAACAAAGGCAGTAATAGTATTACTCTCCGATTCATTGAATTATGTGTCAGTGTTGTTACAATGTTTTGTTAAGGCGAATACAATTCTTTCATTCTAATGACATGTCTTGTCAATGCTAATGTAATGTTTTACATGACATTCCTTGAATCTTATGCCATGACACTCCACCCCATGCCCCAAAACCCATGACATTTCATTCCAAGAAATTTCCAAGAATCCTTGCCATGAAATTCTACTGCATCCCCAAAACTTCAGTCCATGACATCACTTCAGTCAAACTCCACGAATCACATTGCATCCCCCACCCCAAAAAACAAAAACACGAATAGCCTTTCATAAACAAGTTCTTCTTCCGGTAAACATCACAACATGGCAGTCCATGGAATTCCGTTGAACTCCATTCTATAAACATGTCCAATTTCATGAAATGTCACGACTTGACATTCCAAGAAAATTGCACGAAAATGCCATCGAATCCCATACATTGCACTAAAGTGTTACTTTAAAGTCCATGTAATGCAGGTCAGTGTTACCGTAATGTTTGGTTAACTCTAGCGTGAACTGAAACGCAGTGCTTGGTCAACACTAATGCATTTCTGGGTAAACTTGCCAGAGGGTTAAAGACTCTAGCTTGAGCCCGCAGCCAAAGGTTGGGGTTGTCAGAAGTGGGATTCGAACCCACGCCTCCAGGGGAGACTGCGACCTGAACGCAGCGCCTTAGACCGCTCGGCCATCCTGACGTGACGGCTAAGGGTGAGCAGTGCTGTTGGAGCTGCACCGAATGGCAGATGATCTAGAAGCTAGTGCTTCACCGCTCACAACTCGTCACAGCACATGCCTCGTTGGCGCAGTTAGGCAGCGCGTCAGTCTCATAATCTGAAGGTCGTGAGTTCGAGCCTCACACGGGGCAGGCTGGTGCTTTTGGATACAGGGGAGCGTGTAAATAAAAGAGCTGCTTTCTGTATTCCCTTTTGTGCGTTTGTTCATTTCTTCATATGCAATGTAATTGAAATCCAGTGTTTCTGTGGGACTAATGTTGAACAAAGGCAGTAATAGTATTACTCTCCGATTCATGCAGTATGTGTCAGTGTTGTTACAATGTTTTGTTAAGGCGAATACAATTCTTTCATTCTAATGACATGTCTTGTCAATGCTAATGTAATGTTTTACATGACATTCCTTGAATCTTATGCCATGACACTCCACCCCATGCCCCAAAACCCATGACATTTCATTCCAAGAAATTTCCAAGAATCCTTGCCATGGAATTCTACTGCATCCCCAAAACTTCAGTCCATGACATCACTTCAGTCAAACTCCACGAATCACATTGCATCCCCCACCCCAAAAAACAAAAACACGAATAGCTTTTCATAAACAAGTTCTTCTTCCGGTAAACATCACAACATGGCAGTCCATGGAATTCCGTTGAACTCCATTCTATAAACATGTCCAATTTCATGAAATGTCACGACTTGACATTCCAAGAAAATTGCACGAAAATGCCATCGAATCCCATACATTGCACTAAAGTGTTACTTTAAAGTCCATGTAATGCAGGTCAGTGTTACCGTAATGTTTGGTTAACTCTAGCGTGAACTGAAACGCAGTGCTTGGTCAACACTAATGCATTTCTGGGTAAACTTGCCAGAGGGTTAAAGACTCTAGCTTGAGCCCGCAGCCAAAGGTTGGGGTTGTCAGAAGTGGGATTCGAACCCACGCCTCCAGGGGAGACTGGGACCTGAACGCAGCGCCTTAGACCGCTCGGCCATCCTGACGTGACGGCTAAGGGTGAGCAGTGCTGTTGGAGCTGCACCGAATGGCAGATGATGTAGAAGCTAGTGCTTCACCGCTCACAACTCGTCACAGCACATGCCTTGTTGGCGCAGTTAGGCAGCGCATCAGTCTCATAATCTGAAGGTCGTGAGTTCGAGCCTCACACGGGGCAGGCTGGTGCTTTTGGATACAGGGGAGCGTGTAAATAAAAGAGCTGCTTTCTGTATTCCCTTTTGTGCGTTTGTTCATTTCTTCATATGCAATGTAATTGAAATCCAGTGTTTCTGTGGGACTAATGTTGAACAAAGGCAGTAATAGTATTACTCTCCGATTCATTGAATTATGTGTCAGTGTTGTTACAATGTTTTGTTAAGGCGAATACAATTCTTTCATTCTAATGACATGTCTTGTCAATGCTAATGTAATGTTTTACATGACATTCTTTGAATCTTATGCCATGACACTCCACCCCATGCCCCAAAACCCATGACATTTCATTCCAAGAAATTTCCAAGAATCCTTGCCATGAAATTCTACTGCATCCCCAAAACTTCAGTCCATGACATCACTTCAGTCAAACTCCACGAATCACATTGCATCCCCCACCCCAAAAAACAAAAACACGAATAGCCTTTCATAAACAAGTTCTTCTTCCGGTAAACATCACAACATGGCAGTCCATGGAATTCCGTTGAACTCCATTCTATAAACATGTCCAATTTCATGAAATGTCACGACTTGACATTCCAAGAAAATTGCACGAAAATGCCATCGAATCCCATACATTGCACTAAAGTGTTACTTTAAAGTCCATGTAATGCAGGTCAGTGTTACCGTAATGTTTGGTTAACTCTAGCGTGAACTGAAACGCAGTGCTTGGTCAACACTAATACATTTCTGGGTAAACTTGCCAGAGGGTTAAAGACTCTAGCTTGAGCCCGCAGCCAAAGGTTGGGGTTGTCAGAAGTGGGATTCGAACCCACGCCTCCAGGGGAGACTGCGATCTGAACGCAGCGCCTTAGACCGCTCGGCCATCCTGACGTGATGGCTAAGGGTGAGCAGTGCTGTTGGAGCTGCACCGAATGGCAGATGATCTAGAAGCTAGTGCTTCACCGCTCACAACTCGTCACAGCACATGCCTCGTTGGCGCAGTTAGGCAGCGCGTCAGTCTCATAATCTGAAGGTCGTGAGTTCGAGCCTCACACGGGGCAGGCTGGTGCTTTTGGATACAGGGGAGCGTGTAAATAAAAGAGCTGCTTTCTGTATTCCCTTTTGTGCGTTTGTTCATTTCTTCATATGCAATGTAATTGAAATCCAGTGTTTCTGTGGGACTAATGTTGAACAAAGGCAGTAATAGTATTACTCTCCGATTCATTGAATTATGTGTCAGTGTTGTTACAATGTTTTGTTAAGGCGAATACAATTCTTTCATTCTAATGACATGTCTTGTCAATGCTAATGTAATGTTTTACATGACATTCCTTGAATCTTATGCCATGACACTCCACCCCATGCCCCAAAACCCATGACATTTCATTCCAAGAAATTTCCAAGAATCCTTGCCATGAAATTCTACTGCATCCCCAAAACTTCAGTCCATGACATCACTTCAGTCAAACTCCACGAATCACATTGCATCCCCCACCCCAAAAAACAAAAACACGAATAGCCTTTCATAAACAAGTTCTTCTTCCGGTAAACATCACAACATGGCAGTCCATGGAATTCCGTTGAACTCCATTCTATAAACATGTCCAATTTCATGAAATGTCACGACTTGACATTCCAAGAAAATTGCACGAAAATGCCATCGAATCCCATGCATTGCACTAAAGTGTTACTTTAAAGTCCATGTAATGCAGGTCAGTGTTACCGTAATGTTTGGTTAACTCTAGCGTGAACTGAAACGCAGTGCTTGGTCAACACTAATGCATTTCTGGGTAAACTTGCCAGAGGGTTAAAGACTCTAGCTTGAGCCCGCAGCCAAAGGTTGGGGTTGTCAGAAGTGGGATTCGAACCCACGCCTCCAGGGGAGACTGCGACCTGAACGCAGCGCCTTAGACCGCTCGGCCATCCTGACGTGACGGCTAAGGGTGAGCAGTGCTTTTGGAGCTGCACCGAATGGCAGATGATCTAGAAGCTAGTGCTTCACCGCTCACAACTCGTCACAGCACATGCCTCGTTGGCGCAGTTAGGCAGCGCGTCAGTCTCATAATCTGAAGGTCGTGAGTTCGAGCCTCACACGGGGCAGGCTGGTGCTTTTGGATACAGGGGAGCGTGTAAATAAAAGAGCTGCTTTCTGTATTCCCTTTTGTGCGTTTGTTCATTTCTTCATATGCAATGTAATTGAAATCCAGTGTTTCTGTGGGACTAATGTTGAACAAAGGCAGTAATAGTATTACTCTCCGATTCATGCAGTATGTGTCAGTGTTGTAACAATGTTTTGTTAAGGCGAATACAATTCTTTCATTCTAATGACATGTCTTGTCAATGCTAATGTAATGTTTTACATGACATTCCTTGAATCTTATGCCATGACACTCCACCCCATGCCCCAAAACCCATGACATTTCATTCCAAGAAATTTCCAAGAATCCTTGCCATGAAATTCTACTGCATCCCCAAAACTTCAGTCCATGACATCACTTCAGTCAAACTCCACGAATCACATTGCATCCCCCACCCCAAAAAACAAAAACACGAATAGCCTTTCATAAACAAGTTCTTCTTCCGGTAAACATCACAACATGGAATTCCGTTGAACTCCATTCTATAAACATGTCCAATTTCATGAAATGTCACGACTTGACATTCCAAGAAAATTGCACGAAAATGCCATCGAATCCCATACATTGCACTAAAGTGTTACTTTAAAGTCCATGTAATGCAGGTCAGTGTTACCGTAATGTTTGGTTAACTCTAGCGTGAACTGAAACGCAGTGCTTGGTCAACACTAATACATTTCTGGGTAAACTTGCCAGAGGGTTAAAGACTCTAGCTTGAGCCCGCAGCCAAAGGTTGGGGTTGTCAGAAGTGGGATTCGAACCCACGCCTCCAGGGGAGACTGCGACCTGAACGCAGCGCCTTAGACCGCTCGGCCATCCTGACGTGATGGCTAAGGGTGAGCAGTGCTGTTGGAGCTGCACCGAATGGCAGATGATCTAGAAGCTAGTGCTTCACCGCTCACAACTCGTCACAGCACATGCCTCGTTGGCGCAGTTAGGCAGCGCGTCAGTCTCATAATCTGAAGGTCGTGAGTTCGAGCCTCACACGGGGCAGGCTGGTGCTTTTGGATACAGGGGAGCGTGTAAATAAAAGAGCTGCTTTCTGTATTCCCTTTTGTGCGTTTGTTCATTTCTTCATATGCAATGTAATTGAAATCCAGTGTTTCTGTGGGACTAATGTTGAACAAAGGCAGTAATAGTATTACTCTCCGATTCATTGAATTATGTGTCAGTGTTGTTACAATGTTTTGTTAAGGCGAATACAATTCTTTCATTCTAATGACATGTCTTGTCAATGCTAATGTAATGTTTTACATGACATTCCTTGAATCTTATGCCATGACACTCCACCCCATGCCCCAAAACCCATGACATTTCATTCCAAGAAATTTCCAAGAATCCTTGCCATGAAATTCTACTGCATCCCCAAAACTTCAGTCCATGACATCACTTCAGTCAAACTCCACGAATCACATTGCATCCCCCACCCCAAAAAACAAAAACACGAATAGCCTTTCATAAACAAGTTCTTCTTCCGGTAAACATCACAACATGGCAGTCCATGGAATTCCGTTGAACTCCATTCTATAAACATGTCCAATTTCATGAAATGTCACGACTTGACATTCCAAGAAAATTGCACGAAAATGCCATCGAATCCCATGCATTGCACTAAAGTGTTACTTTAAAGTCCATGTAATGCAGGTCAGTGTTACCGTAATGTTTGGTTAACTCTAGCGTGAACTGAAACGCAGTGCTTGGTCAACACTAATGCATTTCTGGGTAAACTTGCCAGAGGGTTAAAGACTCTAGCTTGAGCCCGCAGCCAAAGGTTGGGGTTGTCAGAAGTGGGATTCGAACCCACGCCTCCAGGGGAGACTGCGACCTGAACGCAGCGCCTTAGACCGCTCGGCCATCCTGACGTGACGGCTAAGGGTGAGCAGTGCTTTTGGAGCTGCACCGAATGGCAGATGATCTAGAAGCTAGTGCTTCACCGCTCACAACTCGTCACAGCACATGCCTCGTTGGCGCAGTTAGGCAGCGCGTCAGTCTCATAATCTGAAGGTCGTGAGTTCGAGCCTCACACGGGGCAGGCTGGTGCTTTTGGATACAGGGGAGCGTGTAAATAAAAGAGCTGCTTTCTGTATTCCCTTTTGTGCGTTTGTTCATTTCTTCATATGCAATGTAATTGAAATCCAGTGTTTCTGTGGGACTAATGTTGAACAAAGGCAGTAATAGTATTACTCTCCGATTCATGCAGTATGTGTCAGTGTTGTTACAATGTTTTGTTAAGGCGAATACAATTCTTTCATTCTAATGACATGTCTTGTCAATGCTAATGTAATGTTTTACATGACATTCCTTGAATCTTATGCCATGACACTCCACCCCATGCCCCAAAACCCATGACATTTCATTCCAAGAAATTTCCAAGAATCCTTGCCATGAAATTCTACTGCATCCCCAAAACTTCAGTCCATGACATCACTTCAGTCAAACTCCACGAATCACATTGCATCCCCCACCCCAAAAAACAAAAACACGAATAGCCTTTCATAAACAAGTTCTTCTTCCGGTAAACATCACAACATGGCAGTCCATGGAATTCCGTTGAACTCCATTCTATAAACATGTCCAATTTCATGAAATGTCACGACTTGACATTCCAAGAAAATTGCACGAAAATGCCATCGAATCCCATACATTGCACTAAAGTGTTACTTTAAAGTCCATGTAATGCAGGTCAGTGTTACCGTAATGTTTGGTTAACTCTAGCGTGAACTGAAACGCAGTGCTTGGTCAACACTAATACATTTCTGGGTAAACTTGCCAGAGGGTTAAAGACTCTAGATTGAGCCCGCAGCCAAAGGTTGGGGTTGTCAGAAGTGGGATTCGAACCCACGCCTCCAGGGGAGACTGCGACCTGAACGCAGCGCCTTAGACCGCTCGGCCATCCTGACGTGATGGCTAAGGGTGAGCAGTGCTGTTGGAGCTGCACCGAATGGCAGATGATCTAGAAGCTAGTGCTTCACCGCTCACAACTCGTCACAGCACATGCCTCGTTGGCGCAGTTAGGCAGCGCGTCAGTCTCATAATCTGAAGGTCGTGAGTTCGAGCCTCACACGGGGCAGGCTGGTGCTTTTGGATACAGGGGAGCGTGTAAATAAAAGAGCTGCTTTCTGTATTCCCTTTTTTGCGTTTGTTCTTTTCTTCATATGCAATGTAATTGAAATCCAGTGTTTCTGTGGGACTAATGTTGAACAAAGGCAGTAATAGTATTACTCTCCGATTCATGCAATATGTGTCAGTGTTGTTACAATGTTTTGTTAAGGCGAATACAATTCTTTCATTCTAATGACATGTCTTGTCAATGCTAATGTAATGTTTTACATGACATTCCTTGAATCTTATGCCATGACACTCCACCCCATGCCCCAAAACCCATGACATTTCATTCCAAGAAATTTCCAAGAATCCTTGCCATGAAATTCTACTGGCAAGGATTACCCGTCTTTCGAATATCTGGGTACTGTGTTAAAAGGTGCTCCTCGCATTTTACTTATCATTATTTACAGGCCTCCAAAATATTCTCCAGCCTTTGCTGAGGACTTTACAGAACTGTTATCAACAATTACCTCAGAGTTTGACTGTTTTGCCATTGCTGGAGATTTTAACATTCACATAGATAATGCAGAAAACAATATGGCAAAAGAAATCAAAACTGTTTTAAAAACTTTTGATCTGACTCAGCATGTACATGGACCCACACACAATCATGGACACACTCTAGATTTACTTATCAGTAAGGGTCTAAACATTTCATCGATTTTTATTAAGGATGTAGCACTGTCTGATCATTTCTGTATTTTCTTTGATATATTGATCTCTCCTGCCACTGAAGCTAAATCTGTGTCTGTCAAGAAGAGATGCTTAAATGAGAACACTAGTGTACTATTTATGAAGGCTATATCCTTAACACCAAGCATATCTGCTGACTCTGTTGATTTTCTCCTTGATTCTTTTAACTCAAAAGTTAAAAATATAATTGATGATATTGCTCCTGTTAAAGTCAGGAAGAAGAGTGGCAGACAAAAAGCACCTTGGAGAAACTCAACAGCAGTGCAACATATGAAAAGACAATGCAGAAAAGCAGAGCGCATGTGGCGGAAGACAAAACTTGTAGTCCATTATAACATCTACAAAGACAGCCTGCATGCTTTCAATATGGAACTAGGCAAAGCTAGACAGACTTTCTTCTCAAATATTATAAACAGCAATTTAAACAACACACGCACTCTTTTTGCTACTCTAGAGAGACTGACAAACCCCCCAAGCCAGATTCCTAGTGAAATGCTCTCAAACAGCAAGTGCAGTGAGTTTTCTTCTTTCTTCTCTGAGAAAATCAATAATATCAGAAAGGTGATCAGCACATCCTTGAGTTGCACTGAGGTCAGACAGATCAGACCACCTGAGAAAGTAGTTACTATGTCTGACTTCAAAGAAATTGATGGCAAAATTTTGGAAGAAACCGTACAACACCTTAAAACATCAACATGCGCCCTTGACACACTTCCCACATCTTTCTTCAAAATTGTGCTAAACAGTTTAGAAGCAGATCTTCTAGAAGTGGTAAATGCCTCCCTTCTCTCTGGGAGTTTTCCAAACTCCCTGAAAACTGCAGTTGTCAAGCCCCTCCTGAAAAAGAGCAATCTGGATAAGACCATATTAAGCAACTATAGACCGATCTCAAATCTTCCTTTCATAGGCAAGATCATTGAAAAAGTTGTCTTCAATCAGCTGAACAAATTCTTAAGCTCGAATGGATACTTTGATAATTTTCAATCTGGTTTCCGACCGCATCACAGCACAGAGACAGCGCTCATAAAGATAATAAACGATATTCGCTTAAATACTGATTCAGGCAAATTATCAGTGCTGGTACTACTCGACCTCAGTGCTGCATTTGACACTGTCGATCACAACATACTTCTTGACAGGCTGGAAAACTGGGTGGGGCTTTCTGGGATAGTCCTAAAATGGTTCAGGTCATACTTAGATGGGAGAGGTTATTATGTGAGTATAGGAGACCATAAGTCTGAGTGGACATCCATGACATGCGGAGTCCCTCAAGGCTCAATTCTTGCGCCACTCCTGTTCAACCTGTATATGCTCCCAATGAGCCAAATAATGAGAAATAACCAAATTGCTTACCACAGCTATGCAGACGACACACAGCTGTACTTAGCCCTATCGCCTAACGATTACAGCCCCATTGACTCCCTGTGCCGATGCATTGACGAAGTCAACAGTTGGATGTGTCAAAACTTTCTTCAATTAAACAAAGACAAAACTGAAGTTATTGCGTTTGGAAACAAAGATGAAGTTCTCAAAGTGAACGCATACCTTCACTCTAGGGGTAAAACAACTAAACATCAAGTCAGGAATCTTGGTGTGACACTAGAGTCAGACCTTAGTTTCAGTAGTCATGTCAAAGCAATAACTAAATCAGCATACTATCATCTGAAAAATATTGCAAGAATTAGATGCTCTGTTTCCAGACAAGACTTAGAGAAACTTGTGCATGCTTTCATCACCAGCAGGGTGGATTATTGTAATGGACTCCTCACTGGCCTTCCCAAAAAGACCATAAGACAGTTGCAGCTCATACAGAACGCTGCCGCCAGGATTCTGAGCAGAACCAGAAAATATGAACATATCACACCAGTCCTCAGGTCTTTACACTGGCTCCCAGTTAGATTTAGGATTGATTTCAAAGTATTATTACTGGTATATAAATCATTCAATGGCCTAGGACCTCAATACATTGCAGATATGCTCACTGAATATAAACCCAACAGATCACTCAGATCATTAGGATCATATCAGCTAGAAATACCAAGGGTTCACTCTAAGCATGGTGAGTCTGCTTTTAGCTATTATGCCAGCCACAGCTGGAACCAGCTTCCAGAAGAGATCAGATGTGCTCCTACAGTGGTCACATTCAAATCCAGACTCAAAACACTTCTGTTTAGCTGTGCATTTACTGAATGAGCACTGTGCCGCTGTTCGTCCGACTGTTTGTACTGTACTGTATTTTACTCTATTTTTCTAAACTGTTTTAATTATTCTTATTTCTTTTAATTATTTTAATTTCTCCTATGTCAGCAGGGCATTTAGCCCGAAACTGTAAATGCCCACTCAGAAGGTGATAATGTGAAAGTGATTAATGTGGGTTTGAAAGTAGAACAGTATTTAAATGACGATATTAAAGTTTTCGTCTGAGAAAGAATGTGAACGCAGTGCTAAAGTGCTAAAGAAAGTGAAAAGAACGTGTGAGTAAATGAGGGAGAAAAGAAAGTTAAAGGAAAGTTGATAGATGGAAGTCGTAAGAAGATTGAAGGTTAAAAGAAGGTTGAAAGATTTAAGTCTTAAGGGAATCCTTTGAAAGAAAGATCTATAATAAATATTCTTTTTTATTTTTTAAAAGTACTGTATTTTATTTTATTTTTCTAAACTGTTTTAATTATTCTTATTTCTTTTCATTATTTTAATTTCTTCTATGTAAAGCACTTTGAATTGCCATTGTGTATGAAATGTGCTATATAAATAAACTTGCCTTGCCTTGCCTTGCCTACTGCATCCCCAAAACTTCAGTCCATGACATCACTTCAGTCAAACTCCACGAATCACATTGCATCCCCCACCCCAAAAAACAAAAACACGAATAGCCTTTCATAAACAAGTTCTTCTTCCGGTAAACATCACAACATGGCAGTCCATGGAATTCCGTTGAACTCCATTCTATAAACATGTCCAATTTCATGAAATGTCACGACTTGACATTCCAAGAAAATTGCACGAAAATGCCATCGAATCCCATACATTGCACTAAAGTGTTACTTTAAAGTCCATGTAATGCAGGTCAGTGTTACCGTAATGTTTGGTTAACTCTAGCGTGAACTGAAACGCAGTGCTTGGTCAACACTAATGCATTTCTGGGTAAACTTGCCAGAGGGTTAAAGACTCTAGCTTGAGCCCGCAGCCAAAGGTTGGGGTTGTCAGAAGTGGGATTCGAACCCACGCCTCCAGGGGAGACTGCGACCTGAACGCAGCGCCTTAGACCGCTCGGCCATCCTGACGTGGCGGCTAAGGGTGAGCAGTGCTGTTGGACCTGCACCGAATGGCAGATGATCTAGAAGCTAGTGCTTCACCGCTCACAACTCGTCACAGCACATGACTCGTTGGCGCAGTTAGGCAGCGCGTCAGTCTCATAATCTGAAGGTCGTGAGTTCGAGCCTCACACGGGGCAGGCTGGTGCTTTTGGATACAGGGGAGCGTGTAAATAAAAGAGCTGCTTTCTGTATTCCCTTTTGTGCGTTTGTTCATTTCTTCATATGCAATGTAATTGAAATCCAGTGTTTCTGTGGGACTAATGTTGAACAAAGGCAGTAATAGTATTACTCTCCGATTCATGCAGTATGTGTCAGTGTTGTTACAATGTTTTGTTAAGGCGAATACAATTCTTTCATTCTAATGACATGTCTTGTCAATGCTAATGTAATGTTTTACATGACATTCCTTGAATCTTATGCCATGACACTCCACCCCATGCCCCAAAACCCATGACATTTCATTCCAAGAAATTTCCAAGAATCCTTGCCATGGAATTCTACTGCATCCCCAAAACTTCAGTCCATGACATCACTTCAGTCAAACTCCACGAATCACATTGCATCCCCCACCCCAAAAAACAAAAACACGAATAGCCTTTCATAAACAAGTTCTTCTTCCGGTAAACATCACAACATGGCAGTCCATGGAATTCCGTTGAACTCCATTCTATAAACATGTCCAATTTCATGAAATGTCACGACTTGACATTCCAAGAAAATTGCACGAAAATGCCATCGAATCCCATACATTGCACTAAAGTGTTACTTTAAAGTCCATGTAATGCAGGTCAGTGTTACCGTAATGTTCGGTTAACTCTAGCGTGAACTGAAACGCAGTGCTTGGTCAACACTAATGCATTTCTGGGTAAACTTGCCAGAGGGTTAAAGACTCTTGCTTGAGCCCGCAGCCAAAGGTTGGGTTTGTCAGAAGTGGGATTCGAACCCACGCCTCCAGGGGAGACTGCGACCTGAACGCAGCGCCTTAGACCGCTCGGCCATCCTGACATGACGGCAAAGGGTGAGCAGTGCTGTTGGAGCTGCACCGAATGGCAGATGATCTAGAAGCTAGTGCTTCACCGCTCACAACTCGTCACAGCACATGCCTCGTTGGCACAGTTAGGCAGCGCGTCAGTCTCATAATCTGAAGGTCGTGAGTTCGAGCCTCACACGGGGCAGGCTGGTGCTTTTGGATACAGGGGAGCGTGTAAATAAAAGAGCTGCTTTCTGTATTCCCTTTTGTGCGTTTGTTCATTTCTTCATATGCAATGTAATTGAAATCCAGTGTTTCTGTGGGACTAATGTTGAACAAAGGCAGTAATAGTATTACTCTCCGATTCATTGAATTATGTGTCAGTGTTGTTACAATGTTTTGTTAAGGCGAATACAATTCTTTCATTCTAATGACATGTCTTGTCAATGCTAATGTAATGTTTTACATGACATTCCTTGAATCTTATGCCATGACACTCCACCCCATGCCCCAAAACCCATGACATTTCATTCCAAGAAATTTCCAAGAATCCTTGCCATGAAATTCTACTGCATCCCCAAAACTTCAGTCCATGACATCACTTCAGTCAAACTCCACGAATCACATTGCATCCCCCACCCCAAAAAACAAAAACACGAATAGCCTTTCATAAACAAGTTCTTCTTCCGGTAAACATCACAACATGGCAGTCCATGGAATTCCGTTGAACTCCATTCTATAAACATGTCCAATTTCATGAAATGTCACGACTTGACATTCCAAGAAAATTGCACGAAAATGCCATCGAATCCCATACATTGCACTAAAGTGTTACTTTAAAGTCCATGTAATGCAGGTCAGTGTTACCGTAATGTTTGGTTAACTCTAGCGTGAACTGAAACGCAGTGCTTGGTCAACACTAATGCATTTCTGGGTAAACTTGCCAGAGGGT
The DNA here is from genome assembly GCF_965113295.1 of Leuciscus leuciscus. Lineage (NCBI taxonomy): Eukaryota > Metazoa > Chordata > Actinopteri > Cypriniformes > Leuciscidae > Leuciscus > Leuciscus leuciscus. The sequence goes on along the minus strand of NC_138728.1, from coordinate 27,001,692 downwards.
TAAAGACTCTAGCTTGAGCCCGCAGCCAAAGGTTGGGGTTGTCAGAAGTGGGATTCGAACCCACGCCTCCAGGGGAGACTGCGACCTGAACGCAGCGCCTTAGACCGCTCGGCCATCCTGACGTGACGGCAAAGGGTGAGCAGTGCTGTTGGAGCTGCACCGAATGGCAGATGATCTAGAAGCTAGTGCTTCACCGCTCACAACTCGTCACAGCACATGCCTCGTTGGCGCAGTTAGGCAGCGCATCAGTCTCATAATCTGAAGGTCGTGAGTTCGAGCCTCACACGGGGCAGGCTGGTGCTTTTGGATACAGGGGAGCGTGTAAATAAAAGAGCTGCTTTCTGTATTCCCTTTTGTGCGTTTGTTCATTTCTTCATATGCAATGTAATTGAAATCCAGTGTTTCTGTGGGACTAATGTTGAACAAAGGCAGTAATAGTATTACTCTCCGATTCATTGAATTATGTGTCAGTGTTGTTACAATGTTTTGTTAAGGCGAATACAATTCTTTCATTCTAATGACATGTCTTGTCAATGCTAATGTAATGTTTTACATGACATTCCTTGAATCTTATGCCATGACACTCCACCCCATGCCCCAAAACCCATGACATTTCATTCCAAGAAATTTCCAAGAATCCTTGCCATGAAATTCTACTGCATCCCCAAAACTTCAGTCCATGACATCACTTCAGTCAAACTCCACGAATCACATTGCATCCCCCACCCCAAAAAACAAAAACACGAATAGCCTTTCATAAACAAGTTCTTCTTCCGGTAAACATCACAACATGGCAGTCCATGGAATTCCGTTGAACTCCATTCTATAAACATGTCCAATTTCATGAAATGTCACGACTTGACATTCCAAGAAAATTGCACGAAAATGCCATCGAATCCCATACATTGCACTAAAGTGTTACTTTAAAGTCCATGTAATGCAGGTCAGTGTTACCGTAATGTTTGGTTAACTCTAGCGTGAACTGAAACGCAGTGCTTGGTCAACACTAATGCATTTCTGGGTAAACTTGCCAGAGGGTTAAAGACTCTAGCTTGAGCCCGCAGCCAAAGGTTGGGGTTGTCAGAAGTGGGATTCGAACCCACGCCTCCAGGGGAGACTGCGACCTGAACGCAGCGCCTTAGACCGCTCGGCCATCCTGACGTGACGGCTAAGGGTGAGCAGTGCTGTTGGAGCTGCACCGAATGGCAGATGATCTAGAAGCTAGTGCTTCACCGCTCACAACTCGTCACAGCACATGCCTCGTTGGCGCAGTTAGGCAGTGCGTCAGTCTCATAATCTGAAGGTCGTGAGTTCGAGCCTCACACGGGGCAGGCTGGTGCTTTTGGATACAGGGGAGCGTGTAAATAAAAGAGCTGCTTTCTGTATTCCCTTTTGTGCGTTTGTTCATTTCTTCATATGCAATGTAATTGAAATCCAGTGTTTCTGTGGGACTAATGTTGAACAAAGGCAGTAATAGTATTACTCTCCGATTCATTGAATTATGTGTCAGTGTTGTTACAATGTTTTGTTAAGGCGAATACAATTCTTTCATTCTAATGACATGTCTTGTCAATGCTAATGTAATGTTTTACATGACATTCCTTGAATCTTATGCCATGACACTCCACCCCATGCCCCAAAACCCATGACATTTCATTCCAAGAAATTTCCAAGAATCCTTGCCATGGAATTCTACTGCATCCCCAAAACTTCAGTCCATGACATCACTTCAGTCAAACTCCACGAATCACATTGCATCCCCCACCCCAAAAAACAAAAACACGAATAGCCTTTCATAAACAAGTTCTTCTTCCGGTAAACATCACAACATGGCAGTCCATGGAATTCCGTTGAACTCCATTCTATAAACATGTCCAATTTCATGAAATGTCACGACTTGACATTCCAAGAAAATTGCACGAAAATGCCATCGAATCCCATACATTGCACTAAAGTGTTACTTTAAAGTCCATGTAATGCAGGTCAGTGTTACCGTAATGTTCGGTTAACTCTAGCGTGAACTGAAACGCAGTGCTTGGTCAACACTAATGCATTTCTGGGTAAACTTGCCAGAGGGTTAAAGACTCTTGCTTGAGCCCGCAGCCAAAGGTTGGGTTTGTCAGAAGTGGGATTCGAACCCACGCCTCCAGGGGAGACTGCGACCTGAACGCAGCGCCTTAGACCGCTCGGCCATCCTGACGTGACGGCAAAGGGTGAGCAGTGCTGTTGGAGCGGCACCGAATGGCAGATGATCTAGAAGCTAGTGCTTCACCGCTCACAATACATGCCTCGTTGGCGCAGTTAGGCAGCGCGTCAGTCTCATAATCTGAAGGTCGTGAGTTCGAGCCTCACACGGGGCAGGCTGGTGCTTTTGGATACAGGGGAGCGTGTAAATAAAAGAGCTGCTTTCTGTATTCCCTTTTGTGCTTTTGTTCATTTCTTCATATGCAATGTAATTGAAATCCAGTGTTTCTGTGGGACTAATGTTGAACAAAGGCAGTAATAGTATTACTCTCCGATTCATTGAATTATGTGTCAGTGTTGTTACAATGTTTTGTTAAGGCGAATACAATTCTTTCATTCTAATGACATGTCTTGTCAATGCTAATGTAATGTTTTACATGACATTCCTTGAATCTTATGCCATGACACTCCACCCCATGCCCCAAAACCCATGACATTTCATTCCAAGAAATTTCCAAGAATCCTTGCCATGAAATTCTACTGCATCCCCAAAACTTCAGTCCATTACATCACTTCAGTCAAACTCCACGAATCACATTGCATCCCCCACCCCAAAAAACAAAAACACGAATAGCCTTTCATAAACAAGTTCTTCTTCCGGTAAACATCACAACATGGCAGTCCATGGAATTCCGTTGAACTCCATTCTATAAACATGTCCAATTTCATGAAATGTCACGACTTGACATTCCAAGAAAATTGCACGAAAATGCCATCGAATCCCATACATTGCACTAAAGTGTTACTTTAAAGTCCATGTAATGCAGGTCAGTGTTACCGTAATGTTTGGTTAACTCTAGCGTGAACTGAAACGCAGTGCTTGGTCAACACTAATGCATTTCTGGGTAAACTTGCCAGAGGGTTAAAGACTCTAGCTTGAGCCCGCAGCCAAAGGTTGGGGTTGTCAGAAGTGGGATTCGAACCCACGCCTCCAGGGGAGACTGCGACCTGAACGCAGCGCCTTAGACCGCTCGGCCATCCTGACGTGACGGCTAAGGGTGAGCAGTGCTGTTGGAGCTGCACCGAATGGCAGATGATCTAGAAGCTAGTGCTTCACCGCTCACAACTCGTCACAGCACATGCCTCGTTGGCGCAGTTAGGCAGCGCGTCAGTCTCATAATCTGAAGGTCGTGAGTTCGAGCCTCACACGGGGCAGGCTGGTGCTTTTGGATACAGGGGAGCGTGTAAATAAAAGAGCTGCTTTCTGTATTCCCTTTTGTGCGTTTGTTCATTTCTTCATATGCAATGTAATTGAAATCCAGTGTTTCTGTGGGACTAATGTTGAACAAAGGCAGTAATAGTATTACTCTCCGATTCATGCAGTATGTGTCAGTGTTGTTACAATGTTTTGTTAAGGCGAATACAATTCTTTCATTCTAATGACATGTCTTGTCAATGCTAATGTAATGTTTTACATGACATTCCTTGAATCTTATGCCATGACACTCCACCCCATGCCCCAAAACCCATGACATTTCATTCCAAGAAATTTCCAAGAATCCTTGCCATGGAATTCTACTGCATCCCCAAAACTTCAGTCCATGACATCACTTCAGTCAAACTCCACGAATCACATTGCATCCCCCACCCCAAAAAACAAAAACACGAATAGCTTTTCATAAACAAGTTCTTCTTCCGGTAAACATCACAACATGGCAGTCCATGGAATTCCGTTGAACTCCATTCTATAAACATGTCCAATTTCATGAAATGTCACGACTTGACATTCCAAGAAAATTGCACGAAAATGCCATCGAATCCCATACATTGCACTAAAGTGTTACTTTAAAGTCCATGTAATGCAGGTCAGTGTTACCGTAATGTTTGGTTAACTCTAGCGTGAACTGAAACGCAGTGCTTGGTCAACACTAATGCATTTCTGGGTAAACTTGCCAGAGGGTTAAAGACTCTAGCTTGAGCCCGCAGCCAAAGGTTGGGGTTGTCAGAAGTGGGATTCGAACCCACGCCTCCAGGGGAGACTGGGACCTGAACGCAGCGCCTTAGACCGCTCGGCCATCCTGACGTGACGGCTAAGGGTGAGCAGTGCTGTTGGAGCTGCACCGAATGGCAGATGATGTAGAAGCTAGTGCTTCACCGCTCACAACTCGTCACAGCACATGCCTTGTTGGCGCAGTTAGGCAGCGCATCAGTCTCATAATCTGAAGGTCGTGAGTTCGAGCCTCACACGGGGCAGGCTGGTGCTTTTGGATACAGGGGAGCGTGTAAATAAAAGAGCTGCTTTCTGTATTCCCTTTTGTGCGTTTGTTCATTTCTTCATATGCAATGTAATTGAAATCCAGTGTTTCTGTGGGACTAATGTTGAACAAAGGCAGTAATAGTATTACTCTCCGATTCATTGAATTATGTGTCAGTGTTGTTACAATGTTTTGTTAAGGCGAATACAATTCTTTCATTCTAATGACATGTCTTGTCAATGCTAATGTAATGTTTTACATGACATTCTTTGAATCTTATGCCATGACACTCCACCCCATGCCCCAAAACCCATGACATTTCATTCCAAGAAATTTCCAAGAATCCTTGCCATGAAATTCTACTGCATCCCCAAAACTTCAGTCCATGACATCACTTCAGTCAAACTCCACGAATCACATTGCATCCCCCACCCCAAAAAACAAAAACACGAATAGCCTTTCATAAACAAGTTCTTCTTCCGGTAAACATCACAACATGGCAGTCCATGGAATTCCGTTGAACTCCATTCTATAAACATGTCCAATTTCATGAAATGTCACGACTTGACATTCCAAGAAAATTGCACGAAAATGCCATCGAATCCCATACATTGCACTAAAGTGTTACTTTAAAGTCCATGTAATGCAGGTCAGTGTTACCGTAATGTTTGGTTAACTCTAGCGTGAACTGAAACGCAGTGCTTGGTCAACACTAATACATTTCTGGGTAAACTTGCCAGAGGGTTAAAGACTCTAGCTTGAGCCCGCAGCCAAAGGTTGGGGTTGTCAGAAGTGGGATTCGAACCCACGCCTCCAGGGGAGACTGCGATCTGAACGCAGCGCCTTAGACCGCTCGGCCATCCTGACGTGATGGCTAAGGGTGAGCAGTGCTGTTGGAGCTGCACCGAATGGCAGATGATCTAGAAGCTAGTGCTTCACCGCTCACAACTCGTCACAGCACATGCCTCGTTGGCGCAGTTAGGCAGCGCGTCAGTCTCATAATCTGAAGGTCGTGAGTTCGAGCCTCACACGGGGCAGGCTGGTGCTTTTGGATACAGGGGAGCGTGTAAATAAAAGAGCTGCTTTCTGTATTCCCTTTTGTGCGTTTGTTCATTTCTTCATATGCAATGTAATTGAAATCCAGTGTTTCTGTGGGACTAATGTTGAACAAAGGCAGTAATAGTATTACTCTCCGATTCATTGAATTATGTGTCAGTGTTGTTACAATGTTTTGTTAAGGCGAATACAATTCTTTCATTCTAATGACATGTCTTGTCAATGCTAATGTAATGTTTTACATGACATTCCTTGAATCTTATGCCATGACACTCCACCCCATGCCCCAAAACCCATGACATTTCATTCCAAGAAATTTCCAAGAATCCTTGCCATGAAATTCTACTGCATCCCCAAAACTTCAGTCCATGACATCACTTCAGTCAAACTCCACGAATCACATTGCATCCCCCACCCCAAAAAACAAAAACACGAATAGCCTTTCATAAACAAGTTCTTCTTCCGGTAAACATCACAACATGGCAGTCCATGGAATTCCGTTGAACTCCATTCTATAAACATGTCCAATTTCATGAAATGTCACGACTTGACATTCCAAGAAAATTGCACGAAAATGCCATCGAATCCCATGCATTGCACTAAAGTGTTACTTTAAAGTCCATGTAATGCAGGTCAGTGTTACCGTAATGTTTGGTTAACTCTAGCGTGAACTGAAACGCAGTGCTTGGTCAACACTAATGCATTTCTGGGTAAACTTGCCAGAGGGTTAAAGACTCTAGCTTGAGCCCGCAGCCAAAGGTTGGGGTTGTCAGAAGTGGGATTCGAACCCACGCCTCCAGGGGAGACTGCGACCTGAACGCAGCGCCTTAGACCGCTCGGCCATCCTGACGTGACGGCTAAGGGTGAGCAGTGCTTTTGGAGCTGCACCGAATGGCAGATGATCTAGAAGCTAGTGCTTCACCGCTCACAACTCGTCACAGCACATGCCTCGTTGGCGCAGTTAGGCAGCGCGTCAGTCTCATAATCTGAAGGTCGTGAGTTCGAGCCTCACACGGGGCAGGCTGGTGCTTTTGGATACAGGGGAGCGTGTAAATAAAAGAGCTGCTTTCTGTATTCCCTTTTGTGCGTTTGTTCATTTCTTCATATGCAATGTAATTGAAATCCAGTGTTTCTGTGGGACTAATGTTGAACAAAGGCAGTAATAGTATTACTCTCCGATTCATGCAGTATGTGTCAGTGTTGTAACAATGTTTTGTTAAGGCGAATACAATTCTTTCATTCTAATGACATGTCTTGTCAATGCTAATGTAATGTTTTACATGACATTCCTTGAATCTTATGCCATGACACTCCACCCCATGCCCCAAAACCCATGACATTTCATTCCAAGAAATTTCCAAGAATCCTTGCCATGAAATTCTACTGCATCCCCAAAACTTCAGTCCATGACATCACTTCAGTCAAACTCCACGAATCACATTGCATCCCCCACCCCAAAAAACAAAAACACGAATAGCCTTTCATAAACAAGTTCTTCTTCCGGTAAACATCACAACATGGAATTCAGTTGAACTCCATTCTATAAACATGTCCAATTTCATGAAATGTCACGACTTGACATTCCAAGAAAATTGCACGAAAATGCCATCGAATCCCATACATTGCACTAAAGTGTTACTTTAAAGTCCATGTAATGCAGGTCAGTGTTACCGTAATGTTTGGTTAACTCTAGCGTGAACTGAAACGCAGTGCTTGGTCAACACTAATACATTTCTGGGTAAACTTGCCAGAGGGTTAAAGACTCTAGCTTGAGCCCGCAGCCAAAGGTTGGGGTTGTCAGAAGTGGGATTCGAACCCACGCCTCCAGGGGAGACTGCGACCTGAACGCAGCGCCTTAGACCGCTCGGCCATCCTGACGTGATGGCTAAGGGTGAGCAGTGCTGTTGGAGCTGCACCGAATGGCAGATGATCTAGAAGCTAGTGCTTCACCGCTCACAACTCGTCACAGCACATGCCTCGTTGGCGCAGTTAGGCAGCGCGTCAGTCTCATAATCTGAAGGTCGTGAGTTTGAGCCTCACACGGGGCAGGCTGGTGCTTTTGGATACAGGGGAGCGTGTAAATAAAAGAGCTGCTTTCTGTATTCCCTTTTGTGCGTTTGTTCATTTCTTCATATGCAATGTAATTGAAATCCAGTGTTTCTGTGGGACTAATGTTGAACAAAGGCAGTAATAGTATTACTCTCCGATTCATTGAATTATGTGTCAGTGTTGTTACAATGTTTTGTTAAGGCGAATACAATTCTTTCATTCTAATGACATGTCTTGTCAATGCTAATGTAATGTTTTACATGACATTCCTTGAATCTTATGCCATGACACTCCACCCCATGCCCCAAAACCCATGACATTTCATTCCAAGAAATTTCCAAGAATCCTTGCCATGAAATTCTACTGCATCCCCAAAACTTCAGTCCATGACATCACTTCAGTCAAACTCCACGAATCACATTGCATCCCCCACCCCAAAAAACAAAAACACGAATAGCCTTTCATAAACAAGTTCTTCTTCCGGTAAACATCACAACATGGCAGTCCATGGAATTCCGTTGAACTCCATTCTATAAACATGTCCAATTTCATGAAATGTCACGACTTGACATTCCAAGAAAATTGCACGAAAATGCCATCGAATCCCATGCATTGCACTAAAGTGTTACTTTAAAGTCCATGTAATGCAGGTCAGTGTTACCGTAATGTTTGGTTAACTCTAGCGTGAACTGAAACGCAGTGCTTGGTCAACACTAATGCATTTCTGGGTAAACTTGCCAGAGGGTTAAAGACTCTAGCTTGAGCCCGCAGCCAAAGGTTGGGGTTGTCAGAAGTGGGATTCGAACCCACGCCTCCAGGGGAGACTGCGACCTGAACGCAGCGCCTTAGACCGCTCGGCCATCCTGACGTGACGGCTAAGGGTGAGCAGTGCTTTTGGAGCTGCACCGAATGGCAGATGATCTAGAAGCTAGTGCTTCACCGCTCACAACTCGTCACAGCACATGCCTCGTTGGCGCAGTTAGGCAGCGCGTCAGTCTCATAATCTGAAGGTCGTGAGTTCGAGCCTCACACGGGGCAGGCTGGTGCTTTTGGATACAGGGGAGCGTGTAAATAAAAGAGCTGCTTTCTGTATTCCCTTTTGTGCGTTTGTTCATTTCTTCATATGCAATGTAATTGAAATCCAGTGTTTCTGTGGGACTAATGTTGAACAAAGGCAGTAATAGTATTACTCTCCGATTCATGCAGTATGTGTCAGTGTTGTTACAATGTTTTGTTAAGGCGAATACAATTCTTTCATTCTAATGACATGTCTTGTCAATGCTAATGTAATGTTTTACATGACATTCCTTGAATCTTATGCCATGACACTCCACCCCATGCCCCAAAACCCATGACATTTCATTCCAAGAAATTTCCAAGAATCCTTGCCATGAAATTCTACTGCATCCCCAAAACTTCAGTCCATGACATCACTTCAGTCAAACTCCACGAATCACATTGCATCCCCCACCCCAAAAAACAAAAACACGAATAGCCTTTCATAAACAAGTTCTTCTTCCGGTAAACATCACAACATGGCAGTCCATGGAATTCCGTTGAACTCCATTCTATAAACATGTCCAATTTCATGAAATGTCACGACTTGACATTCCAAGAAAATTGCACGAAAATGCCATCGAATCCCATACATTGCACTAAAGTGTTACTTTAAAGTCCATGTAATGCAGGTCAGTGTTACCGTAATGTTTGGTTAACTCTAGCGTGAACTGAAACGCAGTGCTTGGTCAACACTAATACATTTCTGGGTAAACTTGCCAGAGGGTTAAAGACTCTAGATTGAGCCCGCAGCCAAAAGTTGGGGTTGTCAGAAGTGGGATTCGAACCCACGCCTCCAGGGGAGACTGCGACCTGAACGCAGCGCCTTAGACCGCTCGGCCATCCTGACGTGATGGCTAAGGGTGAGCAGTGCTGTTGGAGCTGCACCGAATGGCAGATGATCTAGAAGCTAGTGCTTCACCGCTCACAACTCGTCACAGCACATGCCTCGTTGGCGCAGTTAGGCAGCGCGTCAGTCTCATAATCTGAAGGTCGTGAGTTCGAGCCTCACACGGGGCAGGCTGGTGCTTTTGGATACAGGGGAGCGTGTAAATAAAAGAGCTGCTTTCTGTATTCCCTTTTTTGCGTTTGTTCTTTTCTTCATATGCAATGTAATTGAAATCCAGTGTTTCTGTGGGACTAATGTTGAACAAAGGCAGTAATAGTATTACTCTCCGATTCATGCAATATGTGTCAGTGTTGTTACAATGTTTTGTTAAGGCGAATACAATTCTTTCATTCTAATGACATGTCTTGTCAATGCTAATGTAATGTTTTACATGACATTCCTTGAATCTTATGCCATGACACTCCACCCCATGCCCCAAAACCCATGACATTTCATTCCAAGAAATTTCCAAGAATCCTTGCCATGAAATTCTACTGGCAAGGATTACCCGTCTTTCGAATATCTGGGTACTGTGTTAAAAGGTGCTCCTCGCATTTTACTTATCATTATTTACAGGCCTCCAAAATATTCTCCAGCCTTTGCTGAGGACTTTACAGAACTGTTATCAACAATTACCTCAGAGTTTGACTGTTTTGCCATTGCTGGAGATTTTAACATTCACATAGATAATGCAGAAAACAATATGGCAAAAGAAATCAAAACTGTTTTAAAAACTTTTGATCTGACTCAGCATGTACATGGACCCACACACAATCATGGACACACTCTAGATTTACTTATCAGTAAGGGTCTAAACATTTCATCGATTTTTATTAAGGATGTAGCACTGTCTGATCATTTCTGTATTTTCTTTGATATATTGATCTCTCCTGCCACTGAAGCTAAATCTGTGTCTGTCAAGAAGAGATGCTTAAATGAGAACACTAGTGTACTATTTATGAAGGCTATATCCTTAACACCAAGCATATCTGCTGACTCTGTTGATTTTCTCCTTGATTCTTTTAACTCAAAAGTTAAAAATATAATTGATGATATTGCTCCTGTTAAAGTCAGGAAGAAGAGTGGCAGACAAAAAGCACCTTGGAGAAACTCAACAGCAGTGCAACATATGAAAAGACAATGCAGAAAAGCAGAGCGCATGTGGCGGAAGACAAAACTTGTAGTCCATTATAACATCTACAAAGACAGCCTGCATGCTTTCAATATGGAACTAGGCAAAGCTAGACAGACTTTCTTCTCAAATATTATAAACAGCAATTTAAACAACACACGCACTCTTTTTGCTACTCTAGAGAGACTGACAAACCCCCCAAGCCAGATTCCTAGTGAAATGCTCTCAAACAGCAAGTGCAGTGAGTTTTCTTCTTTCTTCTCTGAGAAAATCAATAATATCAGAAAGGTGATCAGCACATCCTTGAGTTGCACTGAGGTCAGACAGATCAGACCACCTGAGAAAGTAGTTACTATGTCTGACTTCAAAGAAATTGATGGCAAAATTTTGGAAGAAACCGTACAACACCTTAAAACATCAACATGCGCCCTTGACACACTTCCCACATCTTTCTTCAAAATTGTGCTAAACAGTTTAGAAGCAGATCTTCTAGAAGTGGTAAATGCCTCCCTTCTCTCTGGGAGTTTTCCAAACTCCCTGAAAACTGCAGTTGTCAAGCCCCTCCTGAAAAAGAGCAATCTGGATAAGACCATATTAAGCAACTATAGACCGATCTCAAATCTTCCTTTCATAGGCAAGATCATTGAAAAAGTTGTCTTCAATCAGCTGAACAAATTCTTAAGCTCGAATGGATACTTTGATAATTTTCAATCTGGTTTCCGACCGCATCACAGCACAGAGACAGCGCTCATAAAGATAATAAACGATATTCGCTTAAATACTGATTCAGGCAAATTATCAGTGCTGGTACTACTCGACCTCAGTGCTGCATTTGACACTGTCGATCACAACATACTTCTTGACAGGCTGGAAAACTGGGTGGGGCTTTCTGGGATAGTCCTAAAATGGTTCAGGTCATACTTAGATGGGAGAGGTTATTATGTGAGTATAGGAGACCATAAGTCTGAGTGGACATCCATGACATGCGGAGTCCCTCAAGGCTCAATTCTTGCGCCACTCCTGTTCAACCTGTATATGCTCCCAATGAGCCAAATAATGAGAAATAACCAAATTGCTTACCACAGCTATGCAGACGACACACAGCTGTACTTAGCCCTATCGCCTAACGATTACAGCCCCATTGACTCCCTGTGCCGATGCATTGACGAAGTCAACAGTTGGATGTGTCAAAACTTTCTTCAATTAAACAAAGACAAAACTGAAGTTATTGCGTTTGGAAACAAAGATGAAGTTCTCAAAGTGAACGCATACCTTCACTCTAGGGGTAAAACAACTAAACATCAAGTCAGGAATCTTGGTGTGACACTAGAGTCAGACCTTAGTTTCAGTAGTCATGTCAAAGCAATAACTAAATCAGCATACTATCATCTGAAAAATATTGCAAGAATTAGATGCTCTGTTTCCAGACAAGACTTAGAGAAACTTGTGCATGCTTTCATCACCAGCAGGGTGGATTATTGTAATGGACTCCTCACTGGCCTTCCCAAAAAGACCATAAGACAGTTGCAGCTCATACAGAACGCTGCCGCCAGGATTCTGAGCAGAACCAGAAAATATGAACATATCACACCAGTCCTCAGGTCTTTACACTGGCTCCCAGTTAGATTTAGGATTGATTTCAAAGTATTATTACTGGTATATAAATCATTCAATGGCCTAGGACCTCAATACATTGCAGATATGCTCACTGAATATAAACCCAACAGATCACTCAGATCATTAGGATCATATCAGCTAGAAATACCAAGGGTTCACTCTAAGCATGGTGAGTCTGCTTTTAGCTATTATGCCAGCCACAGCTGGAACCAGCTTCCAGAAGAGATCAGATGTGCTCCTACAGTGGTCACATTCAAATCCAGACTCAAAACACTTCTGTTTAGCTGTGCATTTACTGAATGAGCACTGTGCCGCTGTTCGTCCGACTGTTTGTACTGTACTGTATTTTACTCTATTTTTCTAAACTGTTTTAATTATTCTTATTTCTTTTAATTATTTTAATTTCTCCTATGTCAGCAGGGCATTTAGCCCGAAACTGTAAATGCCCACTCAGAAGGTGATAATGTGAAAGTGATTAATGTGGGTTTGAAAGTAGAACAGTATTTAAATGACGATATTAAAGTTTTCGTCTGAGAAAGAATGTGAACGCAGTGCTAAAGTGCTAAAGAAAGTGAAAAGAACGTGTGAGTAAATGAGGGAGAAAAGAAAGTTAAAGGAAAGTTGATAGATGGAAGTCGTAAGAAGATTGAAGGTTAAAAGAAGGTTGAAAGATTTAAGTCTTAAGGGAATCCTTTGAAAGAAAGATCTATAATAAATATTCTTTTTTATTTTTTAAAAGTACTGTATTTTATTTTATTTTTCTAAACTGTTTTAATTATTCTTATTTCTTTTCATTATTTTAATTTCTTCTATGTAAAGCACTTTGAATTGCCATTGTGTATGAAATGTGCTATATAAATAAACTTGCCTTGCCTTGCCTTGCCTACTGCATCCCCAAAACTTCAGTCCATGACATCACTTCAGTCAAACTCCACGAATCACATTGCATCCCCCACCCCAAAAAACAAAAACACGAATAGCCTTTCATAAACAAGTTCTTCTTCCGGTAAACATCACAACATGGCAGTCCATGGAATTCCGTTGAACTCCATTCTATAAACATGTCCAATTTCATGAAATGTCACGACTTGACATTCCAAGAAAATTGCACGAAAATGCCATCGAATCCCATACATTGCACTAAAGTGTTACTTTAAAGTCCATGTAATGCAGGTCAGTGTTACCGTAATGTTTGGTTAACTCTAGCGTGAACTGAAACGCAGTGCTTGGTCAACACTAATGCATTTCTGGGTAAACTTGCCAGAGGGTTAAAGACTCTAGCTTGAGCCCGCAGCCAAAGGTTGGGGTTGTCAGAAGTGGGATTCGAACCCACGCCTCCAGGGGAGACTGCGACCTGAACGCAGCGCCTTAGACCGCTCGGCCATCCTGACGTGGCGGCTAAGGGTGAGCAGTGCTGTTGGACCTGCACCGAATGGCAGATGATCTAGAAGCTAGTGCTTCACCGCTCACAACTCGTCACAGCACATGACTCGTTGGCGCAGTTAGGCAGCGCGTCAGTCTCATAATCTGAAGGTCGTGAGTTCGAGCCTCACACGGGGCAGGCTGGTGCTTTTGGATACAGGGGAGCGTGTAAATAAAAGAGCTGCTTTCTGTATTCCCTTTTGTGCGTTTGTTCATTTCTTCATATGCAATGTAATTGAAATCCAGTGTTTCTGTGGGACTAATGTTGAACAAAGGCAGTAATAGTATTACTCTCCGATTCATGCAGTATGTGTCAGTGTTGTTACAATGTTTTGTTAAGGCGAATACAATTCTTTCATTCTAATGACATGTCTTGTCAATGCTAATGTAATGTTTTACATGACATTCCTTGAATCTTATGCCATGACACTCCACCCCATGCCCCAAAACCCATGACATTTCATTCCAAGAAATTTCCAAGAATCCTTGCCATGAAATTCTACTGCATCCCCAAAACTTCAGTCCATGACATCACTTCAGTCAAACTCCACGAATCACATTGCATCCCCCACCCCAAAAAACAAAAACACGAATAGCCTTTCATAAACAAGTTCTTCTTCCGGTAAACATCACAACATGGCAGTCCATGGAATTCCGTTGAACTCCATTCTATAAACATGTCCAATTTCATGAAATGTCACGACTTGACATTCCAAGAAAATTGCACGAAAATGCCATCGAATCCCATACATTGCACTAAAGTGTTACTTTAAAGTCCATGTAATGCAGGTCAGTGTTACCGTAATGTTTGGTTAACTCTAGCGTGAACTGAAACGCAGTGCTTGGTCAACACTAATGCATTTCTGGGTAAACTTGCCAGAGGGTTAAAGACTCTAGCTTGAGCCCGCAGCCAAAGGTTGGGGTTGTCAGAAGTGGGATTCGAACCCACGCCTCCAGGGGAGACTGGGACCTGAACGCAGCGCCTTAGACCGCTCGGCCATCCTGACGTGACGGCTAAGGGTGAGCAGTGCTGTTGGAGCTGCACCGAATGGCAGATGATCTAGAAGCTAGTGCTTCACCGCTCACAACTCGTCACAGCACATGCCTTGTTGACGCAGTTAGGCAGCGCATCAGTCTCATAATCTGAAGGTCGTGAGTTCGAGCCTCACACGGGGCAGGCTGGTGCTTTTGGATACAGGGGAGCGTGTAAATAAAAGAGCTGCTTTCTGTATTCCCTTTTGTGCGTTTGTTCATTTCTTCATATGCAATGTAATTGAAATCCAGTGTTTCTGTGGGACTAATGTTGAACAAAGGCAGTAATAGTATTACTCTCCGATTCATTGAATTATGTGTCAGTGTTGTTACAATGTTTTGTTAAGGCGAATACAATTCTTTCATTCTAATGACATGTCTTGTCAATGCTAATGTAATGTTTTACATGACATTCTTTGAATCTTATGCCATGACACTCCACCCCATGCCCCAAAACCCATGACATTTCATTCCAAGAAATTTCCAAGAATCCTTGCCATGAAATTCTACTGCATCCCCAAAACTTCAGTCCATGACATCACTTCAGTCAAACTCCACGAATCACATTGCATCCCCCACCCCAAAAAACAAAAACACGAATAGCCTTTCATAAACAAGTTCTTCTTCCGGTAAACATCACAACATGGCAGTCCATGGAATTCCGTTGAACTCCATTCTATAAACATGTCCAATTTCATGAAATGTCACGACTTGACATTCCAAGAAAATTGCACGAAAATGCCATCGAATCCCATACATTGCACTAAAGTGTTACTTTAAAGTCCATGTAATGCAGGTCAGTGTTACCGTAATGTTTGGTTAACTCTAGCGTGAACTGAAACGCAGTGCTTGGTCAACACTAATGCATTTCTGGGTAAACTTGCCAGAGGGTTAAAGACTCTAGCTTGAGCCCGCAGCCAAAGGTTGGGGTTGTCAGAAGTGGGATTCGAACCCACGCCTCCAGGGGAGACTGCGACCTGAACGCAGCGCCTTAGACCGCTCGGCCATCCTGACGTGACAGCTAAGGGTGAGCAGTGCTGTTGGAGCTGCACCGAATGGCAGATGATCTAGAAGCTAGTGCTTCACCGCTCACAACTCGTCACAGCACATGCCTCGTTGGCGCAGTTAGGCAGCGCGTCAGTCTCATAATCTGAAGGTCGTGAGTTCGAGCCTCACACGGGGCAGGCTGGTGCTTTTGGATACAGGGGAGCGTGTAAATAAAAGAGCTGCTTTCTGTATTCCCTTTTGTGCGTTTGTTCATTTCTTCATATGCAATGTAATTGAAATCCAGTGTTTCTGTGGGACTAATGTTGAACAAAGGCAGTAATAGTATTACTCTCCGATTCATGCAATATGTGTCAGTGTTGTTACAATGTTTTGTTAAGGCGAATACAATTCTTTCATTCTAATGACATGTCTTGTCAATGCTAATGTAATGTTTTACATGACATTCCTTGAATCTTATGCCATGACACTCCACCCCATGCCCCAAAACCCATGACATTTCATTCCAAGAAATTTCCAAGAATCCTTGCCATGAAATTCTACTGCATCCCCAAAACTTCAGTCCATGACATCACTTCAGTCAAACTCCACGAATCACATTGCATCCCCCACCCCAAAAAACAAAAACACGAATAGCCTTTCATAAACAAGTTCTTCTTCCGGTAAACATCACAACATGGCAGTCCATGGAATTCCGTTGAACTCCATTCTATAAACATGTCCAATTTCATGAAATGTCACGACTTGACATTCCAAGAAAATTGCACGAAAATGCCATCGAATCCCATACATTGCACTAAAGTGTTACTTTAAAGTCCATGTAATGCAGGTCAGTGTTACCGTAATGTTTGGTTAACTCTAGCGTGAACTGAAACGCAGTGCTTGGTCAACACTAATGCATTTCTGGGTAAACTTGCCAGAGGGTTAAAGACTCTAGCTTGAGCCCGCAGCCAAAGGTTGGGGTTGTCAGAAGTGGGATTCGAACCCACGCCTCCAGGGGAGACTGCGACCTGAACGCAGCGCCTTAGACCGCTCGGCCATCCTGACGTGACGGCTAAGGGTGAGCAGTGCTGTTGGAGCTGCACCGAATGGCAGATGATCTAGAAGCTAGTGCTTCACCGCTCACAACTCGTCACAGCACATGCCTCGTTGGCGCAGTTAGGCAGCGCGTCAGTCTCATAATCTGAAGGTCGTGAGTTCGAGCCTCACACGGGGCAGGCTGGTGCTTTTGGATACAGGGGAGCGTGTAAATAAAAGAGCTGCTTTCTGTATTCCCTTTTGTGCGTTTGTTCATTTCTTCATATGCAATGTAATTGAAATCCAGTGTTTCTGTGGGACTAATGTTGAACAAAGGCAGTAATAGTATTACTCTCCGATTCATGCAATATGTGTCAGTGTTGTTACAATGTTTTGTTAAGGCGAATACAATTCTTTCATTCTAATGACATGTCTTGTCAATGCTAATGTAATGTTTTACATGACATTCCTTGAATCTTATGCCATGACACTCCACCCCATGCCCCAAAACCCATGACATTTCATTCCAAGAAATTTCCAAGAATCCTTGCCATGAAATTCTACTGCATCCCCAAAACTTCAGTCCATGACATCACTTCAGTCAAACTCCACGAATCACATTGCATCCCCCACCCCAAAAAACAAAAACACGAATAGCCTTTCATAAACAAGTTCTTCTTCCGGTAAACATCACAACATGGCAGTCCATGGAATTCCGTTGAACTCCATTCTATAAACATGTCCAATTTCATGAAATGTCACGACTTGACATTCCAAGAAAATTGCACGAAAATGCCATCGAATCCCATACATTGCACTAAAGTGTTACTTTAAAGTCCATGTAATGCAGGTCAGTGTTACCGTAATGTTTGGTTAACTCTAGCGTGAACTGAAACGCAGTGCTTGGTCAACACTAATGCATTTCTGGGTAAACTTGCCAGAGGGTTAAAGACTCTAGCTTGAGCCCGCAGCCAAAGGTTGGGGTTGTCAGAAGTGGGATTTGAACCCACGCCTCCAGGGGAGACTGCGACCTGAACGCAGCGCCTTAGACCGCTCGGCCATCCTGACGTGACGGCTAAGGGTGAGCAGTGCTGTTGGACCTGCACCGAATGGCAGATGATCTAGAAGCTAGTGCTTCACCGCTCACAACTCGTCACAGCACATGCCTCGTTGGCGCAGTTAGGCAGCGCGTCAGTCTCATAATCTGAAGGTCGTGAGTTCGAGCCTCACACGGGGCAGGCTGGTGCTTTTGGATACAGGGGAGCATGTAAATAAAAGAGCTGCTTTCTGTATTCCCTTTTGTGCGTTTGTTCATTTCTTCATATGCAATGTAATTGAAATCCAGTGTTTCTGTGGGACTAATGTTGAACAAAGGCAGTAATAGTATTACTCTCCGATTCATTGAATTATGTGTCAGTGTTGTTACAATGTTTTGTTAAGGCGAATACAATTCTTTCATTCTAATGACATGTCTTGTCAATGCTAATGTAATGTTTTACATGACATTCCTTGAATCTTATGCCATGACACTCCACCCCATGCCCCAAAACCCATGACATTTCATTCCAAGAAATTTCCAAGAATCCTTGCCATGAAATTCTACTGCATCCCCAAAACTTCAGTCCATGACATCACTTCAGTCAAACTCCACGAATCACATTGCATCCCCCACCCCAAAAAACAAAAACACGAATAGCCTTTCATAAACAAGTTCTTCTTCCGGTAAACATCACAACATGGCAGTCCATGGAATTCCGTTGAACTCCATTCTATAAACATGTCCAATTTCATGAAATGTCACGACTTGACATTCCAAGAAAATTGCACGAAAATGCCATCGAATCCCATACATTGCACTAAAGTGTTACTTTAAAGTCCATGTAATGCAGGTCAGTGTTACCGTAATGTTTGGTTAACTCTAGCGTGAACTGAAACGCAGTGCTTGGTCAACACTAATGCATTTCTGGGTAAACTTGCCAGAGGGTTAAAGACTCTAGCTTGAGCCCGCAGCCAAAGGTTGGGGTTGTCAGAAGTGGGATTCGAACCCACGCCTCCAGGGGAGACTGCGACCTGAACGCAGCGCCTTAGACCGCTCGGCCATCCTGACGTGGCGGCTAAGGGTGAGCAGTGCTGTTGGAGCTGCACCGAATGGCAGATGATCTAGAAGCTAGTGCTTCACCGCTCACAACTCGTCACAGCACATGCCTCGTTGGCGCAGTTAGGCAGCGCGTCAGTCTCATAATCTGAAGGTCGTGAGTTCGAGCCTCACACGGGGCAGGCTGGTGCTTTTGGATACAGGGGAGCGTGTAAATAAAAGAGCTGCTTTCTGTATTCCCTTTTGTGCGTTTGTTCATTTCTTCATATGCAATGTAATTGAAATCCAGTGTTTCTGTGGGACTAATGTTGAACAAAGGCAGTAATAGTATTACTCTCCGATTCATGCAGTATGTGTCAGTGTTGTTACAATGTTTTGTTAAGGCGAATACAATTCTTTCATTCTAATGACATGTCTTGTCAATGCTAATGTAATGTTTTACATGACATTCCTTGAATCTTATGCCATGACACTCCACCCCATGCCCCAAAACCCATGACATTTCATTCCAAGAAATTTCCAAGAATCCTTGCCATGAAATTCTACTGCATCCCCAAAACTTCAGTCCATGACATCACTTCAGTCAAACTCCACGAATCACATTGCATCCCCCACCCCAAAAAACAAAAACACGAATAGCCTTTCATAAACAAGTTCTTCTTCCGGTAAACATCACAACATGGCAGTCCATGGAATTCCGTTGAACTCCATTCTATAAACATGTCCAATTTCATGAAATGTCACGACTTGACATTCCAAGAAAATTGCACGAAAATGCCATCGAATCCCATACATTGCACTAAAGTGTTACTTTAAAGTCCATGTAATGCAGGTCAGTGTTACCGTAATGTTTGGTTAACTCTAGCGTGAACTGAAACGCAGTGCTTGGTCAACACTAATGCATTTCTGGGTAAACTTGCCAGAGGGTTAAAGACTCTAGCTTGAGCCCGCAGCCAAAGGTTGGGGTTGTCAGAAGTGGGATTCGAACCCACGCCTCCAGGGGAGACTGGGACCTGAACGCAGCGCCTTAGACCGCTCGGCCATCCTGACGTGACGGCTAAGGGTGAGCAGTGCTGTTGGAGCTGCACCGAATGGCAGATGATCTAGAAGCTAGTGCTTCACCGCTCACAACTCGTCACAGCACATGCCTTGTTGACGCAGTTAGGCAGCGCATCAGTCTCATAATCTGAAGGTCGTGAGTTCGAGCCTCACACGGGGCAGGCTGGTGCTTTTGGATACAGGGGAGCGTGTAAATAAAAGAGCTGCTTTCTGTATTCCCTTTTGTGCGTTTGTTCATTTCTTCATATGCAATGTAATTGAAATCCAGTGTTTCTGTGGGACTAATGTTGAACAAAGGCAGTAATAGTATTACTCTCCGATTCATTGAATTATGTGTCAGTGTTGTTACAATGTTTTGTTAAGGCGAATACAATTCTTTCATTCTAATGACATGTCTTGTCAATGCTAATGTAATGTTTTACATGACATTCTTTGAATCTTATGCCATGACACTCCACCCCATGCCCCAAAACCCATGACATTTCATTCCAAGAAATTTCCAAGAATCCTTGCCATGAAATTCTACTGCATCCCCAAAACTTCAGTCCATGACATCACTTCAGTCAAACTCCACGAATCACATTGCATCCCCCACCCCAAAAAACAAAAACACGAATAGCCTTTCATAAACAAGTTCTTCTTCCGGTAAACATCACAACATGGCAGTCCATGGAATTCCGTTGAACTCCATTCTATAAACATGTCCAATTTCATGAAATGTCACGACTTGACATTCCAAGAAAATTGCACGAAAATGCCATCGAATCCCATACATTGCACTAAAGTGTTACTTTAAAGTCCATGTAATGCAGGTCAGTGTTACCGTAATGTTTGGTTAACTCTAGCGTGAACTGAAACGCAGTGCTTGGTCAACACTAATGCATTTCTGGGTAAACTTGCCAGAGGGTTAAAGACTCTTGCTTGAGCCCGCAGCCAAAGGTTGGGTTTGCCAGAAGTGGGATTCGAACCCACGCCTCCAGGGGAGACTGCGACCTGAACGCAGCGCCTTAGACCGCTCGGCCATCCTGACGTGACGGCAAAGGGTGAGCAGTGCTGTTGGAGCTGCACCGAATGGCAGATGATCTAGAAGCTAGTGCTTCACCGCTCACAACTCGTCACAGCACATGCCTCGTTGGCGCAGTTAGGCAGCGCGTCAGTCTCATAATCTGAAGGTCGTGAGTTCGAGCCTCACACGGGGCAGGCTGGTGCTTTTGGATACAGGGGAGCGTGTAAATAAAAGAGCTGCTTTCTGTATTCCCTTTTGTGCGTTTGTTCATTTCTTCATATGCAATGTAATTGAAATCCAGTGTTTCTGTGGGACTAATGTTGAACAAAGGCAGTAATAGTATTACTCTCCGATTCATGCAATATGTGTCAGTGTTGTTACAATGTTTTGTTAAGGCAAATACAATTCTTTCATTCTAATGACATGTCTTGTCAATGCTAATGTAATGTTTTACATGACATTCCTTGAATCTTATGCCATGACACTCCACCCCATGCCCCAAAACCCATGACATTTCATTCCAAGAAATTTCCAAGAATCCTTGCCATGAAATTCTACTGCATCCCCAAAACTTCAGTCCATGACATCACTTCAGTCAAACTCCACGAATCACATTGCATCCCCCACCCCAAAAAACAAAAACACGAATAGCCTTTCATAAACAAGTTCTTCTTCCGGTAAACATCACAACATGGCAGTCCATGGAATTCCGTTGAACTCCATTCTATAAACATGTCCAATTTCATGAAATGTCACGACTTGACATTCCAAGAAAATTGCACGAAAATGCCATCGAATCCCATACATTGCACTAAAGTGTTACTTTAAAGTCCATGTAATGCAGGTCAGTGTTACCGTAATGTTTGGTTAACTCTAGCGTGAACTGAAACGCAGTGCTTGGTCAACACTAATGCATTTCTGGGTAAACTTGCCAGAGGGTTAAAGACTCTAGCTTGAGCCCGCAGCCAAAGGTTGGGGTTGTCAGAAGTGGGATTTGAACCCACGCCTCCAGGGGAGACTGCGACCTGAACGCAGCGCCTTAGACCGCTCGGCCATCCTGACGTGACGGCTAAGGGTGAGCAGTGCTGTTGGAGCTGCACCGAATGGCAGATGATCTAGAAGCTAGTGCTTCACCGCTCACAACTCGTCACAGCACATGCCTCGTTGGCGCAGTTAGGCAGCGCGTCAGTCTCATAATCTGAAGGTCGTGAGTTCGAGCCTCACACGGGGCAGGCTGGTGCTTTTGGATACAGGGGAGCGTGTAAATAAAAGAGCTGCTTTCTGTATTCCCTTTTGTGCGTTTGTTCATTTCTTCATATGCAATGTAATTGAAATCCAGTGTTTCTGTGGGACTAATGTTGAACAAAGGCAGTAATAGTATTACTCTCCGATTCATTGAATTATGTGTCAGTGTTGTTACAATGTTTTGTTAAGGCGAATACAATTCTTTCATTCTAATGACATGTCTTGTCAATGCTAATGTAATGTTTTACATGACATTCCTTGAATCTTATGCCATGACACTCCACCCCATGCCCCAAAACCCATGACATTTCATTCCAAGAAATTTCCAAGAATCCTTGCCATGAAATTCTACTGCATCCCCAAAACTTCAGTCCATGACATCACTTCAGTCAAACTCCACGAATCACATTGCATCCCCCACCCCAAAAAACAAAAACACGAATAGCCTTTCATAAACAAGTTCTTCTTCCGGTAAACATCACAACATGGCAGTCCATGGAATTCCGTTGAACTCCATTCTATAAACATGTCCAATTTCATGAAATGTCACGACTTGACATTCCAAGAAAATTGCACGAAAATGCCATCGAATCCCATACATTGCACTAAAGTGTTACTTTAAAGTCCATGTAATGCAGGTCAGTGTTACCGTAATGTTTGGTTAACTCTAGCGTGAACTGAAACGCAGTGCTTGGTCAACACTAATGCATTTCTGGGTAAACTTGCCAGAGGGTTAAAGACTCTAGCTTGAGCCCGCAGCCAAAGGTTGGGGTTGTCAGAAGTGGGATTCGAACCCACGCCTCCAGGGGAGACTGCGACCTGAACGCAGCGCCTTAGACCGCTCGGCCATCCTGACGTGACGGCTAAGGGTGAGCAGTGCTGTTGGAGCTGCACCGAATGGCAGATGATCTAGAAGCTAGTGCTTCACCGCTCACAATTCGTCACAGCACATGCCTCGTTGGCGCAGTTAGGCAGCGCGTCAGTCTCATAATCTGAAGGTCGTGAGTTCGAGCCTCACACGGGGCAGGCTGGTGCTTTTGGATACAGGGGAGCGTGTAAATAAAAGAGCTGCTTTCTGTATTCCCTTTTGTGCGTTTGTTCATTTCTTCATATGCAATGTAATTGAAATCCAGTGTTTCTGTGGGACTAATGTTGAACAAAGGCAGTAATAGTATTACTCTCCGATTCATTGAATTATGTGTCAGTGTTGTTACAATGTTTTGTTAAGGCGAATACAATTCTTTCATTCTAATGACATGTCTTGTCAATGCTAATGTAATGTTTTACATGACATTCCTTGAATCTTATGCCATGACACTCCACCCCATGCCCCAAAACCCATGACATTTCATTCCAAGAAATTTCCAAGAATCCTTGCCATGAAATTCTACTGCATCCCCAAAACTTCAGTCCATGACATCACTTCAGTCAAACTCCACGAATCACATTGCATCCCCCACCCCAAAAAACAAAAACACGAATAGCCTTTCATAAACAAGTTCTTCTTCCGGTAAACATCACAACATGGCAGTCCATGGAATTCCGTTGAACTCCATTCTATAAACATGTCCAATTTCATGAAATGTCACGACTTGACATTCCAAGAAAATTGCACGAAAATGCCATCGAATCCCATACATTGCACTAAAGTGTTACTTTAAAGTCCATGTAATGCAGGTCAGTGTTACCGTAATGTTTGGTTAACTCTAGCGTGAACTGAAACGCAGTGCTTGGTCAACACTAATGCATTTCTGGGTAAACTTGCCAGAGGGTTAAAGACTCTAGCTTGAGCCCGCAGCCAAAGGTTGGGGTTGTCAGAAGTGGGATTTGAACCCACGCCTCCAGGGGAGACTGCGACCTGAACGCAGCGCCTTAGACCGCTCGGCCATCCTGACGTGACGGCTAAGGGTGAGCAGTGCTGTTGGAGCTGCACCGAATGGCAGATGATCTAGAAGCTAGTGCTTCACCGCTCACAATTCGTCACAGCACATGCCTCGTTGGCGCAGTTAGGCAGCGCGTCAGTCTCATAATCTGAAGGTCGTGAGTTCGAGCCTCACACGGGGCAGGCTGGTGCTTTTGGATACAGGGGAGCGTGTAAATAAAAGAGCTGCTTTCTGTATTCCCTTTTGTGCGTTTGTTCATTTCTTCATATGCAATGTAATTGAAATCCAGTGTTTCTGTGGGACTAATGTTGAACAAAGGCAGTAATAGTATTACTCTCCGATTCATTGAATTATGTGTCAGTGTTGTTACAATGTTTTGTTAAGGCGAATACAATTCTTTCATTCTAATGACATGTCTTGTCAATGCTAATGTAATGTTTTACATGACATTCCTTGAATCTTATGCCATGACACTCCACCCCATGCCCCAAAACCCATGACATTTCATTCCAAGAAATTTCCAAGAATCCTTGCCATGAAATTCTACTGCATCCCCAAAACTTCAGTCCATGACATCACTTCAGTCAAACTCCACGAATCACATTGCATCCCCCACCCCAAAAAACAAAAACACGAATAGCCTTTCATAAACAAGTTCTTCTTCCGGTAAACATCACAACATGGCAGTCCATGGAATTCCGTTGAACTCCATTCTATAAACATGTCCAATTTCATGAAATGTCACGACTTGACATTCCAAGAAAATTGCACGAAAATGCCATCGAATCCCATACATTGCACTAAAGTGTTACTTTAAAGTCCATGTAGTGCAGGTCAGTGTTACCGTAATGTTTGGTTAACTCTAGCGTGAACTGAAACGCAGTGCTTGGTCAACACTAATGCATTTCTGGGTAAACTTGCCAGAGGGTTAAAGACTCTAGCTTGAGCCCGCAGCCAAAGGTTGGGGTTGTCAGAAGTGGGATTTGAACCCACGCCTCCAGGGGAGACTGCGACCTGAACGCAGCGCCTTAGACCGCTCGGCCATCCTGACGTGACGGCTAAGGGTGAGCAGTGCTGTTGGAGCTGCACCGAATGGCAGATGATCTAGAAGCTAGTGCTTCACCGCTCACAACTCGTCACAGCACATGCCTCGTTGGCGCAGTTAGGCAGCGCGTCAGTCTCATAATCTGAAGGTCGTGAGTTCGAGCCTCACACGGGGCAGGCTGGTGCTTTTGGATACAGGGGAGCGTGTAAATAAAAGAGCTGCTTTCTGTATTCCCTTTTGTGCGTTTGTTCATTTCTTCATATGCAATGTAATTGAAATCCAGTGTTTCTGTGGGACTAATGTTGAACAAAGGCAGTAATAGTATTACTCTCCGATTCATGCAGTATGTGTCAGTGTTGTTACAATGTTTTGTTAAGGCGAATACAATTCTTTCATTCTAATGACATGTCTTGTCAATGCTAATGTAATGTTTTACATGACATTCCTTGAATCTTATGCCATGACACTCCACCCCATGCCCCAAAACCCATGACATTTCATTCCAAGAAATTTCCAAGAATCCTTGCCATGAAATTCTACTGCATCCCCAAAACTTCAGTCCATGACATCACTTCAGTCAAACTCCACGAATCACATTGCATCCCCCACCCCAAAAAACAAAAACACGAATAGCCTTTCATAAACAAGTTCTTCTTCCGGTAAACATCACAACATGGCAGTCCATGGAATTCCGTTGAACTCCATTCTATAAACATGTCCAATTTCATGAAATGTCACGACTTGACATTCCAAGAAAATTGCACGAAAATGCCATCGAATCCCATACATTGCACTAAAGTGTTACTTTAAAGTCCATGTAGTGCAGGTCAGTGTTACCGTAATGTTTGGTTAACTCTAGCGTGAACTGAAACGCAGTGCTTGGTCAACACTAATGCATTTCTGGGTAAACTTGCCAGAGGGTTAAAGACTCTAGCTTGAGCCCGCAGCCAAAGGTTGGGGTTGTCAGAAGTGGGATTTGAACCCACGCCTCCAGGGGAGACTGCGACCTGAACGCAGCGCCTTAGACCGCTCGGCCATCCTGACGTGACGGCTAAGGGTGAGCAGTGCTGTTGGAGCTGCACCGAATGGCAGATGATCTAGAAGCTAGTGCTTCACCGCTCACAACTCGTCACAGCACATGCCTCGTTGGCGCAGTTAGGCAGCGCGTCAGTCTCATAATCTGAAGGTCGTGAGTTCGAGCCTCACACGGGGCAGGCTGGTGCTTTTGGATACAGGGGAGCGTGTAAATAAAAGAGCTGCTTTCTGTATTCCCTTTTGTGCGTTTGTTCATTTCTTCATATGCAATGTAATTGAAATCCAGTGTTTCTGTGGGACTAATGTTGAACAAAGGCAGTAATAGTATTACTCTCCGATTCATGCAGTATGTGTCAGTGTTGTTACAATGTTTTGTTAAGGCGAATACAATTCTTTCATTCTAATGACATGTCTTGTCAATGCTAATGTAATGTTTTACATGACATTCCTTGAATCTTATGCCATGACACTCCACCCCATGCCCCAAAACCCATGACATTTCATTCCAAGAAATTTCCAAGAATCCTTGCCATGAAATTCTACTGCATCCCCAAAACTTCAGTCCATGACATCACTTCAGTCAAACTCCACGAATCACATTGCATCCCCCACCCCAAAAAACAAAAACACGAATAGCCTTTCATAAACAAGTTCTTCTTCCGGTAAACATCACAACATGGCAGTCCATGGAATTCCGTTGAACTCCATTCTATAAACATGTCCAATTTCATGAAATGTCACGACTTGACATTCCAAGAAAATTGCACGAAAATGCCATCGAATCCCATACATTGCACTAAAGTGTTACTTTAAAGTCCATGTAATGCAGGTCAGTGTTACCGTAATGTTTGGTTAACTCTAGCGTGAACTGAAACGCAGTGCTTGGTCAACACTAATACATTTCTGGGTAAACTTGCCAGAGGGTTAAAGACTCTAGCTTGAGCCCGCAGCCAAAGGTTGGGTTTGTCAGAAGTGGGATTCGAACCCACGCCTCCAGGGGAGACTGCGACCTGAACGCAGCGCCTTAGACCGCTCGGCCATCCTGACGTGACGGCTAAGGGTGAGCAGTGCTGTTGGAGCTGCACCGAATGGCAGATGATCTAGAAGCTAGTGCTTCACCGCTCACAATTCGTCACAGCACATGCCTCGTTGGCGCAGTTAGGCAGCGCGTCAGTCTCATAATCTGAAGGTCGTGAGTTCGAGCCTCACACGGGGCAGGCTGGTGCTTTTGGATACAGGGGAGCGTGTAAATAAAAGAGCTGCTTTCTGTATTCCCTTTTGTGCGTTTGTTCATTTCTTCATATGCAATGTAATTGAAATCCAGTGTTTCTGTGGGACTAATGTTGAACAAAGGCAGTAATAGTATTACTCTCCGATTCATGCAGTATGTGTCAGTGTTGTTACAATGTTTTGTTAAGGCGAATACAATTCTTTCATTCTAATGACATGTCTTGTCAATGCTAATGTAATGTTTTACATGACATTCCTTGAATCTTATGCCATGACACTCCCCCCCATGCCCCAAAACCCATGACATTTCATTCCAAGAAATTTCCAAGAATCCTTGCCATGGAATTCTACTGCATCCCCAAAACTTCAGTCCATGACATCACTTCAGTCAAACTCCACGAATCACATTGCATCCCCCACCCCAAAAAACAAAAACACGAATAGCCTTTCATAAACAAGTTCTTCTTCCGGTAAACATCACAACATGGCAGTCCATGGAATTCCGTTGAACTCCATTCTATAAACATGTCCAATTTCATGAAATGTCACGACTTGACATTCCAAGAAAATTGCACGAAAATGCCATCGAATCCCATACATTGCACTAAAGTGTTACTTTAAAGTCCATGTAATGCAGGTCAGTGTTACCGTAATGTTTGGTTAACTCTAGCGTGAACTGAAACGCAGTGCTTGGTCAACACTAATGCATTTCTGGGTAAACTTGCCAGAGGGTTAAAGACTCTAGCTTGAGCCCGCAGCCAAAGGTTGGGGTTGTCAGAAGTGGGATTTGAACCCACGCCTCCAGGGGAGACTGCGACCTGAACGCAGCGCCTTAGACCGCTCGGCCATCCTGACGTGACGGCTAAGGGTGAGCAGTGCTGTTGGAGCTGCACCGAATGGCAGATGATCTAGAAGCTAGTGCTTCACCGCTCACAATTCGTCACAGCACATGCCTCGTTGGCGCAGTTAGGCAGCGCGTCAGTCTCATAATCTGAAGGTCGTGAGTTCGAGCCTCACACGGGGCAGGCTGGTGCTTTTGGATACAGGGGAGCGTGTAAATAAAAGAGCTGCTTTCTGTATTCCCTTTTGTGCGTTTGTTCATTTCTTCATATGCAATGTAATTGAAATCCAGTGTTTCTGTGGGACTAATGTTGAACAAAGGCAGTAATAGTATTACTCTCCGATTCATTGAAATATGTGTCAGTGTTGTTACAATGTTTTGTTAAGGCGAATACAATTCTTTCATTCTAATGACATGTCTTGTCAATGCTAATGTAATGTTTTACATGACATTCCTTGAATCTTATGCCATGACACTCCACCCCATGCCCCAAAACCCATGACATTTCATTCCAAGAAATTTCCAAGAATCCTTGCCATGAAATTCTACTGCATCCCCAAAACTTCAGTCCATGACATCACTTCAGTCAAACTCCACGAATCACATTGCATCCCCCACCCCAAAAAACAAAAACACGAATAGCCTTTCATAAACAAGTTCTTCTTCCGGTAAACATCACAACATGGCAGTCCATGGAATTCCGTTGAACTCCATTCTATAAACATGTCCAATTTCATGAAATGTCACGACTTGACATTCCAAGAAAATTGCACGAAAATGCCATCGAATCCCATACATTGCACTAAAGTGTTACTTTAAAGTCCATGTAATGCAGGTCAGTGTTACCGTAATGTTTGGTTAACTCTAGCGTGAACTGAAACGCAGTGCTTGGTCAACACTAATACATTTCTGGGTAAACTTGCCAGAGGGTTAAAGACTCTAGCTTGAGCCCGCAGCCAAAGGTTGGGTTTGTCAGAAGTGGGATTCGAACCCACGCCTCCAGGGGAGACTGCGACCTGAACGCAGCGCCTTAGACCGCTCGGCCATCCTGACGTGACGGCTAAGGGTGAGCAGTGCTGTTGGAGCTGCACCGAATGGCAGATGATCTAGAAGCTAGTGCTTCACCGCTCACAATTCGTCACAGCACATGCCTCGTTGGCGCAGTTAGGCAGCGCGTCAGTCTCATAATCTGAAGGTCGTGAGTTCGAGCCTCACACGGGGCAGGCTGGTGCTTTTGGATACAGGGGAGCGTGTAAATAAAAGAGCTGCTTTCTGTATTCCCTTTTGTGCGTTTGTTCATTTCTTCATATGCAATGTAATTGAAATCCAGTGTTTCTGTGGGACTAATGTTGAACAAAGGCAGTAATAGTATTACTCTCCGATTCATGCAGTATGTGTCAGTGTTGTTACAATGTTTTGTTAAGGCGAATACAATTCTTTCATTCTAATGACATGTCTTGTCAATGCTAATGTAATGTTTTACATGACATTCCTTGAATCTTATGCCATGACACTCCCCCCCATGCCCCAAAACCCATGACATTTCATTCCAAGAAATTTCCAAGAATCCTTGCCATGGAATTCTACTGCATCCCCAAAACTTCAGTCCATGACATCACTTCAGTCAAACTCCACGAATCACATTGCATCCCCCACCCCAAAAAACAAAAACACGAATAGCCTTTCATAAACAAGTTCTTCTTCCGGTAAACATCACAACATGGCAGTCCATGGAATTCCGTTGAACTCCATTCTATAAACATGTCCAATTTCATGAAATGTCACGACTTGACATTCCAAGAAAATTGCACGAAAATGCCATCGAATCCCATACATTGCACTAAAGTGTTACTTTAAAGTCCATGTAATGCAGGTCAGTGTTACCGTAATGTTTGGTTAACTCTAGCGTGAACTGAAACGCAGTGCTTGGTCAACACTAATGCATTTCTGGGTAAACTTGCCAGAGGGTTAAAGACTCTAGCTTGAGCCCGCAGCCAAAGGTTGGGGTTGTCAGAAGTGGGATTTGAACCCACGCCTCCAGGGGAGACTGCGACCTGAACGCAGCGCCTTAGACCGCTCGGCCATCCTGACGTGACGGCTAAGGGTGAGCAGTGCTGTTGGAGCTGCACCGAATGGCAGATGATCTAGAAGCTAGTGCTTCACCGCTCACAACTCGTCACAGCACATGCCTCGTTGGCGCAGTTAGGCAGCGCGTCAGTCTCATAATCTGAAGGTCGTGAGTTCGAGCCTCACACGGGGCAGGCTGGTGCTTTTGGATACAGGGGAGCGTGTAAATAAAAGAGCTGCTTTCTGTATTCCCTTTTGTGCGTTTGTTCATTTCTTCATATGCAATGTAATTGAAATCCAGTGTTTCTGTGGGACTAATGTTGAACAAAGGCAGTAATAGTATTACTCTCCGATTCATGCAGTATGTGTCAGTGTTGTTACAATGTTTTGTTAAGGCGAATACAATTCTTTCATTCTAATGACATGTCTTGTCAATGCTAATGTAATGTTTTACATGACATTCCTTGAATCTTATGCCATGACACTCCACCCCATGCCCCAAAACCCATGACATTTCATTCCAAGAAATTTCCAAGAATCCTTGCCATGGAATTCTACTGCATCCCCAAAACTTCAGTCCATGACATCACTTCAGTCAAACTCCACGAATCACATTGCATCCCCCACCCCAAAAAACAAAAACACGAATAGCCTTTCATAAACAAGTTCTTCTTCCGGTAAACATCACAACATGGCAGTCCATGGAATTCCGTTGAACTCCATTCTATAAACATGTCCAATTTCATGAAATGTCACGACTTGACATTCCAAGAAAATTGCACGAAAATGCCATCGAATCCCATACATTGCACTAAAGTGTTACTTTAAAGTCCATGTAATGCAGGTCAGTGTTACCGTAATGTTTGGTTAACTCTAGCGTGAACTGAAACGCAGTGCTTGGTCAACACTAATGCATTTCTGGGTAAACTTGCCAGAGGGTTAAAGACTCTAGCTTGAGCCCGCAGCCAAAGGTTGGGGTTGTCAGAAGTGGGATTTGAACCCACGCCTCCAGGGGAGACTGCGACCTGAACGCAGCGCCTTAGACCGCTCGGCCATCCTGACGTGACGGCTAAGGGTGAGCAGTGCTGTTGGAGCTGCACCGAATGGCAGATGATCTAGAAGCTAGTGCTTCACCGCTCACAACTCGTCACAGCACATGCCTCGTTGGCGCAGTTAGGCAGCGCGTCAGTCTCATAATCTGAAGGTCGTGAGTTCGAGCCTCACACGGGGCAGGCTGGTGCTTTTGGATACAGGGGAGCGTGTAAATAAAAGAGCTGCTTTCTGTATTCCCTTTTGTGCGTTTGTTCATTTCTTCATATGCAATGTAATTGAAATCCAGTGTTTCTGTGGGACTAATGTTGAACAAAGGCAGTAATAGTATTACTCTCCGATTCATGCAGTATGTGTCAGTGTTGTTACAATGTTTTGTTAAGGCGAATACAATTCTTTCATTCTAATGACATGTCTTGTCAATGCTAATGTAATGTTTTACATGACATTCCTTGAATCTTATGCCATGACACTCCACCCCATGCCCCAAAACCCATGACATTTCATTCCAAGAAATTTCCAAGAATCCTTGCCATGGAATTCTACTGCATCCCCAAAACTTCAGTCCATGACATCACTTCAGTCAAACTCCACGAATCACATTGCATCCCCCACCCCAAAAAACAAAAACACGAATAGCCTTTCATAAACAAGTTCTTCTTCCGGTAAACATCACAACATGGCAGTCCATGGAATTCCGTTGAACTCCATTCTATAAACATGTCCAATTTCATGAAATGTCACGACTTGACATTCCAAGAAAATTGCACGAAAATGCCATCGAATCCCATACATTGCACTAAAGTGTTACTTTAAAGTCCATGTAATGCAGGTCAGTGTTACCGTAATGTTTGGTTAACTCTAGCGTGAACTGAAACGCAGTGCTTGGTCAACACTAATGCATTTCTGGGTAAACTTGCCAGAGGGTTAAAGACTCTAGCTTGAGCCCGCAGCCAAAGGTTGGGGTTGTCAGAAGTGGGATTTGAACCCACGCCTCCAGGGGAGACTGCGACCTGAACGCAGCGCCTTAGACCGCTCGGCCATCCTGACGTGACGGCTAAGGGTGAGCAGTGCTGTTGGAGCTGCACCGGATGGCAGATGATCTAGAAGCTAGTGCTTCACCGCTCACAACTCGTCACAGCACATGCCTCGTTGGCGCAGTTAGGCAGCGCGTCAGTCTCATAATCTGAAGGTCGTGAGTTCGAGCCTCACACGGGGCAGGCTGGTGCTTTTGGATACAGGGGAGCGTGTAAATAAAAGAGCTGCTTTCTGTATTCCCTTTTGTGCGTTTGTTCATTTCTTCATATGCAATGTAATTGAAATCCAGTGTTTCTGTGGGACTAATGTTGAACAAAGGCAGTAATAGTATTACTCTCCGATTCATGCAGTATGTGTCAGTGTTGTTACAATGTTTTGTTAAGGCGAATACAATTCTTTCATTCTAATGACATGTCTTGTCAATGCTAATGTAATGTTTTACATGACATTCCTTGAATCTTATGCCATGACACTCCACCCCATGCCCCAAAACCCATGACATTTCATTCCAAGAAATTTCCAAGAATCCTTGCCATGAAATTCTACTGCATCCCCAAAACTTCAGTCCATGACATCACTTCAGTCAAACTCCACGAATCACATTGCATCCCCCACCCCAAAAAACAAAAACACGAATAGCCTTTCATAAACAAGTTCTTCTTCCGGTAAACATCACAACATGGCAGTCCATGGAATTCCGTTGAACTCCATTCTATAAACATGTCCAATTTCATGAAATGTCACGACTTGACATTCCAAGAAAATTGCACGAAAATGCCATCGAATCCCATACATTGCACTAAAGTGTTACTTTAAAGTCCATGTAATGCAGGTCAGTGTTACCGTAATGTTTGGTTAACTCTAGCGTGAACTGAAACGCAGTGCTTGGTCAACACTAATGCATTTCTGGGTAAACTTGCCAGAGGGTTAAAGACTCTAGCTTGAGCCCGCAGCCAAAGGTTGGGGTTGTCAGAAGTGGGATTTGAACCCACGCCTCCAGGGGAGACTGCGACCTGAACGCAGCGCCTTAGACCGCTCGGCCATCCTGACGTGACGGCTAAGGGTGAGCAGTGCTGTTGGAGCTGCACCGAATGGCAGATGATCTAGAAGCTAGTGCTTCACCGCTCACAACTCGTCACAGCACATGCCTCGTTGGCGCAGTTAGGCAGCGCGTCAGTCTCATAATCTGAAGGTCGTGAGTTCGAGCCTCACACGGGGCAGGCTGGTGCTTTTGGATACAGGGGAGCGTGTAAATAAAAGAGCTGCTTTCTGTATTCCCTTTTGTGCGTTTGTTCATTTCTTCATATGCAATGTAATTGAAATCCAGTGTTTCTGTGGGACTAATGTTGAACAAAGGCAGTAATAGTATTACTCTCCGATTCATGCAGTATGTGTCAGTGTTGTTACAATGTTTTGTTAAGGCGAATACAATTCTTTCATTCTAATGACATGTCTTGTCAATGCTAATGTAATGTTTTACATGACATTCCTTGAATCTTATGCCATGACACTCCACCCCATGCCCCAAAACCCATGACATTTCATTCCAAGAAATTTCCAAGAATCCTTGCCATGGAATTCTACTGCATCCCCAAAACTTCAGTCCATGACATCACTTCAGTCAAACTCCACGAATCACATTGCATCCCCCACCCCAAAAAACAAAAACACGAATAGCCTTTCATAAACAAGTTCTTCTTCCGGTAAACATCACAACATGGCAGTCCATGGAATTCCGTTGAACTCCATTCTATAAACATGTCCAATTTCATGAAATGTCACGACTTGACATTCCAAGAAAATTGCACGAAAATGCCATCGAATCCCATACATTGCACTAAAGTGTTACTTTAAAGTCCATGTAATGCAGGTCAGTGTTACCGTAATGTTTGGTTAACTCTAGCGTGAACTGAAACGCAGTGCTTGGTCAACACTAATGCATTTCTGGGTAAACTTGCCAGAGGGTTAAAGACTCTAGCTTGAGCCCGCAGCCAAAGGTTGGGGTTGTCAGAAGTGGGATTTGAACCCACGCCTCCAGGGGAGACTGCGACCTGAACGCAGCGCCTTAGACCGCTCGGCCATCCTGACGTGACGGCTAAGGGTGAGCAGTGCTGTTGGAGCTGCACCGAATGGCAGATGATCTAGAAGCTAGTGCTTCACCGCTCACAACTCGTCACAGCACATGCCTCGTTGGCGCAGTTAGGCAGCGCGTCAGTCTCATAATCTGAAGGTCGTGAGTTCGAGCCTCACACGGGGCAGGCTGGTGCTTTTGGATACAGGGGAGCGTGTAAATAAAAGAGCTGCTTTCTGTATTCCCTTTTGTGCGTTTGTTCATTTCTTCATATGCAATGTAATTGAAATCCAGTGTTTCTGTGGGACTAATGTTGAACAAAGGCAGTAATAGTATTACTCTCCGATTCATGCAGTATGTGTCAGTGTTGTTACAATGTTTTGTTAAGGCGAATACAATTCTTTCATTCTAATGACATGTCTTGTCAATGCTAATGTAATGTTTTACATGACATTCCTTGAATCTTATGCCATGACACTCCACCCCATGCCCCAAAACCCATGACATTTCATTCCAAGAAATTTCCAAGAATCCTTGCCATGGAATTCTACTGCATCCCCAAAACTTCAGTCCATGACATCACTTCAGTCAAACTCCACGAATCACATTGCATCCCCCACCCCAAAAAACAAAAACACGAATAGCCTTTCATAAACAAGTTCTTCTTCCGGTAAACATCACAACATGGCAGTCCATGGAATTCCGTTGAACTCCATTCTATAAACATGTCCAATTTCATGAAATGTCACGACTTGACATTCCAAGAAAATTGCACGAAAATGCCATCGAATCCCATACATTGCACTAAAGTGTTACTTTAAAGTCCATGTAATGCAGGTCAGTGTTACCGTAATGTTTGGTTAACTCTAGCGTGAACTGAAACGCAGTGCTTGGTCAACACTAATGCATTTCTGGGTAAACTTGCCAGAGGGTTAAAGACTCTAGCTTGAGCCCGCAGCCAAAGGTTGGGGTTGTCAGAAGTGGGATTCGAACCCACGCCTCCAGGGGAGACTGTGACCTGAACGCAGCGCCTTAGACCGCTCGGCCATCCTGACGTGACGGCTAAGGGTGAGCAGTGCTGTTGGAGGTGCACCGAATGGCAGATGATCTAGAAGCTAGTGCTTCACCGCTCACAACTCGTCACAGCACATGCCTCGTTGGCGCAGTTAGGCAGCGCGTCAGTCTCATAATCTGAAGGTCGTGAGTTCGAGCCTCACACGGGGCAGGCTGGTGCTTTTGGATACAGGGGAGCGTGTAAATAAAAGAGCTGCTTTCTGTATTCCCTTTTGTGCGTTTGTTCATTTCTTCATATGCAATGTAATTGAAATCCAGTGTTTCTGTGGGACTAATGTTGAACAAAGGCAGTAATAGTATTACTCTCCGATTCATTGAATTATGTGTCAGTGTTGTTACAATGTTTTGTTAAGGCGAATACAATTCTTTCATTCTAATGACATGTCTTGTCAATGCTAATGTAATGTTTTACATGACATTCCTTGAATCTTATGCCATGACACTCCACCCCATGCCCCAAAACCCATGACATTTCATTCCAAGAAATTTCCAAGAATCCTTGCCATGAAATTCTACTGCATCCCCAAAACTTCAGTCCATGACATCACTTCAGTCAAACTCCACGAATCACATTGCATCCCCCACCCCAAAAAACAAAAACACGAATAGCCTTTCATAAACAAGTTCTTCTTCCGGTAAACATCACAACATGGCAGTCCATGGAATTCCGTTGAACTCCATTCTATAAACATGTCCAATTTCATGAAATGTCACGACTTGACATTCCAAGAAAATTGCACGAAAATGCCATCGAATCCCATACATTGCACTAAAGTGTTACTTTAAAGTCCATGTAATGCAGGTCAGTGTTACCGTAATGTTTGGTTAACTCTAGCGTGAACTGAAACGCAGTGCTTGGTCAACACTAATGCATTTCTGGGTAAACTTGCCAGAGGGTTAAAGACTCTAGCTTGAGCCCGCAGCCAAAGGTTGGGGTTGTCAGAAGTGGGATTCGAACCCACGCCTCCAGGGGAGACTGCGACCTGAACGCAGCGCCTTAGACCGCTCGGCCATCCTGACGTGACGGCTAAGGGTGAGCAGTGCTGTTAGAGCTGCACCGAATGGCAGATGATCTAGAAGCTAGTGCTTCACCGCTCACAATTCGTCACAGCACATGCCTCGTTGGCGCAGTTAGGCAGCGCGTCAGTCTCATAATCTGAAGGTCGTGAGTTCGAGCCTCACACGGGGCAGGCTGGTGCTTTTGGATACAGGGGAGCGTGTAAATAAAAGAGCTGCTTTCTGTATTCCCTTTTGTGCGTTTGTTCATTTCTTCATATGCAATGTAATTGAAATCCAGTGTTTCTGTGGGACTAATGTTGAACAAAGGCAGTAATAGTATTACTCTCCGATTCATTGAATTATGTGTCAGTGTTGTTACAATGTTTTGTTAAGGCGAATACAATTCTTTCATTCTAATGACATGTCTTGTCAATGCTAATGTAATGTTTTACATGACATTCCTTGAATCTTATGCCATGACACTCCACCCCATGCCCCAAAACCCATGACATTTCATTCCAAGAAATTTCCAAGAATCCTTGCCATGAAATTCTACTGCATCCCCAAAACTTCAGTCCATGACATCACTTCAGTCAAACTCCACGAATCACATTGCATCCCCCACCCCAAAAAACAAAAACACGAATAGCCTTTCATAAACAAGTTCTTCTTCCGGTAAACATCACAACATGGCAGTCCATGGAATTCCGTTGAACTCCATTCTATAAACATGTCCAATTTCATGAAATGTCACGACTTGACATTCCAAGAAAATTGCACGAAAATGCCATCGAATCCCATACATTGCACTAAAGTGTTACTTTAAAGTCCATGTAATGCAGGTCAGTGTTACCGTAATGTTTGGTTAACTCTAGCGTGAACTGAAACGCAGTGCTTGGTCAACACTAATACATTTCTGGGTAAACTTGCCAGAGGGTTAAAGACTCTAGCTTGAGCCCGCAGCCAAAGGTTGGGTTTGTCAGAAGTGGGATTCGAACCCACGCCTCCAGGGGAAACTGCGACCTGAACGCAGCGCCTTAGACCGCTCGGCCATCCTGACTTGACGGCTAAGGGTGAGCAGTGCGGTTGGAGCTGCACCGAATGGCAGATGATCTAGATGCTAGTGCTTCACCGCTCACAACTCGTCACAGCACATGCCTCGTTGGCGCAGTTAGGCAGCGCGTCAGTCTCATAATCTGAAGGTCGTGAGTTCGAGCCTCACACGGGGCAGGCTGGTGCTTTTGGATACAGGGGAGCGTGTAAATAAAAGAGCTGCTTTCTGTATTCCCTTTTGTGCGTTTGTTCATTTCTTCATATGCAATGTAATTGAAATCCAGTGTTTCTGTGGGACTAATGTTGAACAAAGGCAGTAATAGTATTACTCTCCGATTCATGCAGTATGTGTCAGTGTTGTTACAATGTTTTGTTAAGGCGAATACAATTCTTTCATTCTAATGACATGTCTTGTCAATGCTAATGTAATGTTTTACATGACATTCCTTGAATCTTATGCCATGACACTCCACCCCATGCCCCAAAACCCATGACATTTCATTCCAAGAAATTTCCAAGAATCCTTGCCATGGAATTCTACTGCATCCCCAAAACTTCAGTCCATGACATCACTTCAGTCAAACTCCACGAATCACATTGCATCCCCCACCCCAAAAAACAAAAACACGAATAGCCTTTCATAAACAAGTTCTTCTTCCGGTAAACATCACAACATGGCAGTCCATGGAATTCCGTTGAACTCCATTCTATAAACATGTCCAATTTCATGAAATGTCACGACTTGACATTCCAAGAAAATTGCACGAAAATGCCATCGAATCCCATACATTGCACTAAAGTGTTACTTTAAAGTCCATGTAATGCAGGTCAGTGTTACCGTAATGTTTGGTTAACTCTAGCGTGAACTGAAACGCAGTGCTTGGTCAACACTAATGCATTTCTGGGTAAACTTGCCAGAGGGTTAAAGACTCTAGCTTGAGCCCGCAGCCAAAGGTTGGGGTTGTCAGAAGTGGGATTTGAACCCACGCCTCCAGGGGAGACTGCGACCTGAACGCAGCGCCTTAGACCGCTCGGCCATCCTGACGTGACGGCTAAGGGTGAGCAGTGCTGTTGGAGCTGCACCGAATGGCAGATGATCTAGAAGCTAGTGCTTCACCGCTCACAACTCGTCACAGCACATGCCTCGTTGGCGCAGTTAGGCAGCGCGTCAGTCTCATAATCTGAAGGTCGTGAGTTCGAGCCTCACACGGGGCAGGCTGGTGCTTTTGGATACAGGGGAGCGTGTAAATAAAAGAGCTGCTTTCTGTATTCCCTTTTGTGCGTTTGTTCATTTCTTCATATGCAATGTAATTGAAATCCAGTGTTTCTGTGGGACTAATGTTGAACAAAGGCAGTAATAGTATTACTCTCCGATTCATGCAGTATGTGTCAGTGTTGTTACAATGTTTTGTTAAGGCGAATACAATTCTTTCATTCTAATGACATGTCTTGTCAATGCTAATGTAATGTTTTACATGACATTCCTTGAATCTTATGCCATGACACTCCACCCCATGCCCCAAAACCCATGACATTTCATTCCAAGAAATTTCCAAGAATCCTTGCCATGGAATTCTACTGCATCCCCAAAACTTCAGTCCATGACATCACTTCAGTCAAACTCCACGAATCACATTGCATCCCCCACCCCAAAAAACAAAAACACGAATAGCCTTTCATAAACAAGTTCTTCTTCCGGTAAACATCACAACATGGCAGTCCATGGAATTCCGTTGAACTCCATTCTATAAACATGTCCAATTTCATGAAATGTCACGACTTGACATTCCAAGAAAATTGCACGAAAATGCCATCGAATCCCATACATTGCACTAAAGTGTTACTTTAAAGTCCATGTAATGCAGGTCAGTGTTACCGTAATGTTTGGTTAACTCTAGCGTGAACTGAAACGCAGTGCTTGGTCAACACTAATGCATTTCTGGGTAAACTTGCCAGAGGGTTAAAGACTCTAGCTTGAGCCCGCAGCCAAAGGTTGGGGTTGTCAGAAGTGGGATTTGAACCCACGCCTCCAGGGGAGACTGCGACCTGAACGCAGCGCCTTAGACCGCTCGGCCATCCTGACGTGACGGCTAAGGGTGAGCAGTGCTGTTGGAGCTGCACCGAATGGCAGATGATCTAGAAGCTAGTGCTTCACCGCTCACAACTCGTCACAGCACATGCCTCGTTGGCGCAGTTAGGCAGCGCGTCAGTCTCATAATCTGAAGGTCGTGAGTTCGAGCCTCACACGGGGCAGGCTGGTGCTTTTGGATACAGGGGAGCGTGTAAATAAAAGAGCTGCTTTCTGTATTCCCTTTTGTGCGTTTGTTCATTTCTTCATATGCAATGTAATTGAAATCCATTGTTTCTGTGGGACTAATGTTGAACAAAGGCAGTAATAGTATTACTCTCCGATTCATGCAGTATGTGTCAGTGTTGTTACAATGTTTTGTTAAGGCGAATACAATTCTTTCATTCTAATGACATGTCTTGTCAATGCTAATGTAATGTTTTACATGACATTCCTTGAATCTTATGCCATGACACTCCACCCCATGCCCCAAAACCCATGACATTTCATTCCAAGAAATTTCCAAGAATCCTTGCCATGGAATTCTACTGCATCCCCAAAACTTCAGTCCATGACATCACTTCAGTCAAACTCCACGAATCACATTGCATCCCCCACCCCAAAAAACAAAAACACGAATAGCCTTTCATAAACAAGTTCTTCTTCCGGTAAACATCACAACATGGCAGTCCATGGAATTCCGTTGAACTCCATTCTATAAACATGTCCAATTTCATGAAATGTCACGACTTGACATTCCAAGAAAATTGCACGAAAATGCCATCGAATCCCATACATTGCACTAAAGTGTTACTTTAAAGTCCATGTAATGCAGGTCAGTGTTACCGTAATGTTTGGTTAACTCTAGCGTGAACTGAAACGCAGTGCTTGGTCAACACTAATGCATTTCTGGGTAAACTTGCCAGAGGGTTAAAGACTCTAGCTTGAGCCCGCAGCCAAAGGTTGGGGTTGTCAGAAGTGGGATTTGAACCCACGCCTCCAGGGGAGACTGCGACCTGAACGCAGCGCCTTAGACCGCTCGGCCATCCTGACGTGACGGCTAAGGGTGAGCAGTGCTGTTGGAGCTGCACCGAATGGCAGATGATCTAGAAGCTAGTGCTTCACCGCTCACAACTCGTCACAGCACATGCCTCGTTGGCGCAGTTAGGCAGCGCGTCAGTCTCATAATCTGAAGGTCGTGAGTTCGAGCCTCACACGGGGCAGGCTGGTGCTTTTGGATACAGGGGAGCGTGTAAATAAAAGAGCTGCTTTCTGTATTCCCTTTTGTGCGTTTGTTCATTTCTTCATATGCAATGTAATTGAAATCCAGTGTTTCTGTGGGACTAATGTTGAACAAAGGCAGTAATAGTATTACTCTCCGATTCATGCAGTATGTGTCAGTGTTGTTACAATGTTTTGTTAAGGCGAATACAATTCTTTCATTCTAATGACATGTCTTGTCAATGCTAATGTAATGTTTTACATGACATTCCTTGAATCTTATGCCATGACACTCCACCCCATGCCCCAAAACCCATGACATTTCATTCCAAGAAATTTCCAAGAATCCTTGCCATGGAATTCTACTGCATCCCCAAAACTTCAGTCCATGACATCACTTCAGTCAAACTCCACGAATCACATTGCATCCCCCACCCCAAAAAACAAAAACACGAATAGCCTTTCATAAACAAGTTCTTCTTCCGGTAAACATCACAACATGGCAGTCCATGGAATTCCGTTGAACTCCATTCTATAAACATGTCCAATTTCATGAAATGTCACGACTTGACATTCCAAGAAAATTGCACGAAAATGCCATCGAATCCCATACATTGCACTAAAGTGTTACTTTAAAGTCCATGTAATGCAGGTCAGTGTTACCGTAATGTTTGGTTAACTCTAGCGTGAACTGAAACGCAGTGCTTGGTCAACACTAATGCATTTCTGGGTAAACTTGCCAGAGGGTTAAAGACTCTAGCTTGAGCCCGCAGCCAAAGGTTGGGGTTGTCAGAAGTGGGATTTGAACCCACGCCTCCAGGGGAGACTGCGACCTGAACGCAGCGCCTTAGACCGCTCGGCCATCCTGACGTGACGGCTAAGGGTGAGCAGTGCTGTTGGAGCTGCACCGAATGGCAGATGATCTAGAAGCTAGTGCTTCACCGCTCACAACTCGTCACAGCACATGCCTCGTTGGCGCAGTTAGGCAGCGCGTCAGTCTCATAATCTGAAGGTCGTGAGTTCGAGCCTCACACGGGGCAGGCTGGTGCTTTTGGATACAGGGGAGCGTGTAAATAAAAGAGCTGCTTTCTGTATTCCCTTTTGTGCGTTTGTTCATTTCTTCATATGCAATGTAATTGAAATCCAGTGTTTCTGTGGGACTAATGTTGAACAAAGGCAGTAATAGTATTACTCTCCGATTCATGCAGTATGTGTCAGTGTTGTTACAATGTTTTGTTAAGGCGAATACAATTCTTTCATTCTAATGACATGTCTTGTCAATGCTAATGTAATGTTTTACATGACATTCCTTGAATCTTATGCCATGACACTCCACCCCATGCCCCAAAACCCATGACATTTCATTCCAAGAAATTTCCAAGAATCCTTGCCATGGAATTCTACTGCATCCCCAAAACTTCAGTCCATGACATCACTTCAGTCAAACTCCACGAATCACATTGCATCCCCCACCCCAAAAAACAAAAACACGAATAGCCTTTCATAAACAAGTTCTTCTTCCGGT
Organism: Leuciscus leuciscus; assembly: GCF_965113295.1. Taxonomy (NCBI): domain Eukaryota; kingdom Metazoa; phylum Chordata; class Actinopteri; order Cypriniformes; family Leuciscidae; genus Leuciscus; species Leuciscus leuciscus. The sequence continues at coordinate 26,959,373 of NC_138728.1, read as the reverse complement.
AAACATCACAACATGGCAGTCCATGGAATTCCGTTGAACTCCATTCTATAAACATGTCCAATTTCATGAAATGTCACGACTTGACATTCCAAGAAAATTGCACGAAAATGCCATCGAATCCCATACATTGCACTAAAGTGTTACTTTAAAGTCCATGTAATGCAGGTCAGTGTTACCGTAATGTTTGGTTAACTCTAGCGTGAACTGAAACGCAGTGCTTGGTCAACACTAATGCATTTCTGGGTAAACTTGCCAGAGGGTTAAAGACTCTAGCTTGAGCCCGCAGCCAAAGGTTGGGGTTGTCAGAAGTGGGATTCGAACCCACGCCTCCAGGGGAGACTGTGACCTGAACGCAGCGCCTTAGACCGCTCGGCCATCCTGACGTGACGGCTAAGGGTGAGCAGTGCTGTTGGAGGTGCACCGAATGGCAGATGATCTAGAAGCTAGTGCTTCACCACTCACAACTCGTCACAGCACATGCCTCGTTGGCGCAGTTAGGCAGCGCGTCAGTCTCATAATCTGAAGGTCGTGAGTTCGAGCCTCACACGGGGCAGGCTGGTGCTTTTGGATACAGGGGAGCGTGTAAATAAAAGAGCTGCTTTCTGTATTCCCTTTTGTGCGTTTGTTCATTTCTTCATATGCAATGTAATTGAAATCCAGTGTTTCTGTGGGACTAATGTTGAACAAAGGCAGTAATAGTATTACTCTCCGATTCATTGAATTATGTGTCAGTGTTGTTACAATGTTTTGTTAAGGCGAATACAATTCTTTCATTCTAATGACATGTCTTGTCAATGCTAATGTAATGTTTTACATGACATTCCTTGAATCTTATGCCATGACACTCCACCCCATGCCCCAAAACCCATGACATTTCATTCCAAGAAATTTCCAAGAATCCTTGCCATGAAATTCTACTGCATCCCCAAAACTTCAGTCCATGACATCACTTCAGTCAAACTCCACGAATCACATTGCATCCCCCACCCCAAAAAACAAAAACACGAATAGCCTTTCATAAACAAGTTCTTCTTCCGGTAAACATCACAACATGGCAGTCCATGGAATTCCGTTGAACTCCATTCTATAAACATGTCCAATTTCATGAAATGTCACGACTTGACATTCCAAGAAAATTGCACGAAAATGCCATCGAATCCCATACATTGCACTAAAGTGTTACTTTAAAGTCCATGTAATGCAGGTCAGTGTTACCGTAATGTTTGGTTAACTCTAGCGTGAACTGAAACGCAGTGCTTGGTCAACACTAATGCATTTCTGGGTAAACTTGCCAGAGGGTTAAAGACTCTAGCTTGAGCCCGCAGCCAAAGGTTGGGGTTGTCAGAAGTGGGATTCGAACCCACGCCTCCAGGGGAGACTGTGACCTGAACGCAGCGCCTTAGACCGCTCGGCCATCCTGACGTGACGGCTAAGGGTGAGCAGTGCTGTTGGAGGTGCACCGAATGGCAGATGATCTAGAAGCTAGTGCTTCACCGCTCACAACTCGTCACAGCACATGCCTCGTTGGCGCAGTTAGGCAGCGCGTCAGTCTCATAATCTGAAGGTCGTGAGTTCGAGCCTCACACGGGGCAGGCTGGTGCTTTTGGATACAGGGGAGCGTGTAAATAAAAGAGCTGCTTTCTGTATTCCCTTTTGTGCGTTTGTTCATTTCTTCATATGCAATGTAATTGAAATCCAGTGTTTCTGTGGGACTAATGTTGAACAAAGGCAGTAATAGTATTACTCTCCGATTCATGCAGTATGTGTCAGTGTTGTTACAATGTTTTGTTAAGGCGAATACAATTCTTTCATTCTAATGACATGTCTTGTCAATGCTAATGTAATGTTTTACATGACATTCCTTGAATCTTATGCCATGACACTCCACCCCATGCCCCAAAACCCATGACATTTCATTCCAAGAAATTTCCAAGAATCCTTGCCATGAAATTCTACTGCATCCCCAAAACTTCAGTCCATGACATCACTTCAGTCAAACTCCACGAATCACATTGCATCCCCCACCCCAAAAAACAAAAACACGAATAGCCTTTCATAAACAAGTTCTTCTTCCGGTAAACATCACAACATGGCAGTCCATGGAATTCCGTTGAACTCCATTCTATAAACATGTCCAATTTCATGAAATGTCACGACTTGACATTCCAAGAAAATTGCACGAAAATGCCATCGAATCCCATACATTGCACTAAAGTGTTACTTTAAAGTCCATGTAATGCAGGTCAGTGTTACCGTAATGTTTGGTTAACTCTAGCGTGAACTGAAACGCAGTGCTTGGTCAACACTAATGCATTTCTGGTTAAACTTGCCAGAGGGTTAAAGACTCTAGCTTGAGCCCGCAGCCAAAGGTTGGGGTTGTCAGAAGTGGGATTCGAACCCACGCCTCCAGGGGAGACTGCGACCTGAACGCAGCGCCTTAGACCGCTCGGCCATCCTGACGTGACGGCTAAGGGTGAGCAGTGCTGTTGGAGCTGCACCGAATGGCAGATGATCTAGAAGCTAGTGCTTCACCGCTCACAACTCGTCACAGCACATGCCTCGTTGGCGCAGTTAGGCAGCGCGTCAGTCTCATAATCTGAAGGTCGTGAGTTCGAGCCTCACACGGGGCAGGCTGGTGCTTTTGGATACAGGGGAGCGTGTAAATAAAAGAGCTGCTTTCTGTATTCCCTTTTGTGCGTTTGTTCATTTCTTCATATGCAATGTAATTGAAATCCAGTGTTTCTGTGGGACTAATGTTGAACAAAGGCAGTAATAGTATTACTCTCCGATTCATGCAGTATGTGTCAGTGTTGTTACAATGTTTTGTTAAGGCGAATACAATTCTTTCATTCTAATGACATGTCTTGTCAATGCTAATGTAATGTTTTACATGACATTCCTTGAATCTTATGCCATGACACTCCACCCCATGCCCCAAAACCCATGACATTTCATTCCAAGAAATTTCCAAGAATCCTTGCCATGAAATTCTACTGCATCCCCAAAACTTCAGTCCATGACATCACTTCAGTCAAACTCCACGAATCACATTGCATCCCCCACCCCAAAAAACAAAAACACGAATAGCCTTTCATAAACAAGTTCTTCTTCCGGTAAACATCACAACATGGCAGTCCATGGAATTCCGTTGAACTCCATTCTATAAACATGTCCAATTTCATGAAATGTCACGACTTGACATTCCAAGAAAATTGCACGAAAATGCCATCGAATCCCATACATTGCACTAAAGTGTTACTTTAAAGTCCATGTAATGCAGGTCAGTGTTACCGTAATGTTTGGTTAACTCTAGCGTGAACTGAAACGCAGTGCTTGGTCAACACTAATGCATTTCTGGGTAAACTTGCCAGAGGGTTAAAGACTCTAGCTTGAGCCCGCAGCCAAAGGTTGGGGTTGTCAGAAGTGGGATTCGAACCCACGCCTCCAGGGGAGACTGCGACCTGAACGCAGCGCCTTAGACCGCTCGGCCATCCTGACGTGACGGCTAAGGGTGAGCAGTGCTGTTGGACCTGCACCGAATGGCAGATGATCTAGAAGCTAGTGCTTCACCGCTCACAACTCGTCACAGCACATGCCTCGTTGGCGCAGTTAGGCAGCGCGTCAGTCTCATAATCTGAAGGTCGTGAGTTCGAGCCTCACACGGGGCAGGCTGGTGCTTTTGGATACAGGGGAGCGTGTAAATAAAAGAGCTGCTTTCTGTATTCCCTTTTGTGCGTTTGTTCATTTCTTCATATGCAATGTAATTGAAATCCAGTGTTTCTGTGGGACTAATGTTGAACAAAGGCAGTAATAGTATTACTCTCCGATTCATTGAATTATGTGTCAGTGTTGTTACAATGTTTTGTTAAGGCGAATACAATTCTTTCATTCTAATGACATGTCTTGTCAATGCTAATGTAATGTTTTACATGACATTCCTTGAATCTTATGCCATGACACTCCACCCCATGCCCCAAAACCCATGACATTTCATTCCAAGAAATTTCCAAGAATCCTTGCCATGAAATTCTACTGCATCCCCAAAACTTCAGTCCATGACATCACTTCAGTCAAACTCCACGAATCACATTGCATCCCCCACCCCAAAAAACAAAAACACGAATAGCCTTTCATAAACAAGTTCTTCTTCCGGTAAACATCACAACATGGCAGTCCATGGAATTCCGTTGAACTCCATTCTATAAACATGTCCAATTTCATGAAATGTCACGACTTGACATTCCAAGAAAATTGCACGAAAATGCCATCGAATCCCATACATTGCACTAAAGTGTTACTTTAAAGTCCATGTAATGCAGGTCAGTGTTACCGTAATGTTTGGTTAACTCTAGCGTGAACTGAAACGCAGTGCTTGGTCAACACTAATGCATTTCTGGGTAAACTTGCCAGAGGGTTAAAGACTCTAGCTTGAGCCCGCAGCCAAAGGTTGGGGTTGTCAGAAGTGGGATTTGAACCCACGCCTCCAGGGGAGACTGTGACCTGAACGCAGCGCCTTAGACCGCTCGACCATCCTGACGTGACGGCTAAGGGTGAGCAGTGCTGTTGGAGCTGCACCGAATGGCAGATGATCTAGAAGCTAGTGCTTCACCGCTCACAACTCATCACAGCACATGCCTCGTTGGCGCAGTTAGGCAGCGCGTCAGTCTCATAATCTGAAGGTCGTGAGTTCGAGCCTCACACGGGGCAGGCTGGTGCTTTTGGATACAGGGGAGCGTGTAAATAAAAGAGCTGCTTTCTGTATTCCCTTTTGTGCGTTTGTTCATTTCTTCATATGCAATGTAATTGAAATCCAGTGTTTCTGTGGGACTAATGTTGAACAAAGGCAGTAATAGTATTACTCTCCGATTCATGCAGTATGTGTCAGTGTTGTTACAATGTTTTGTTAAGGCGAATACAATTCTTTCATTCTAATGACATGTCTTGTCAATGCTAATGTAATGTTTTACATGACATTCCTTGAATCTTATGCCATGACACTCCACCCCATGCCCCAAAACCCATGACATTTCATTCCAAGAAATTTCCAAGAATCCTTGCCATGAAATTCTACTGCATCCCCAAAACTTCAGTCCATGACATCACTTCAGTCAAACTCCACGAATCACATTGCATCCCCCACCCCAAAAAACAAAAACACGAATAGCCTTTCATAAACAAGTTCTTCTTCCGGTAAACATCACAACATGGCAGTCCATGGAATTCCGTTGAACTCCATTCTATAAACATGTCCAATTTCATGAAATGTCACGACTTGACATTCCAAGAAAATTGCACGAAAATGCCATCGAATCCCATACATTGCACTAAAGTGTTACTTTAAAGTCCATGTAATGCAGGTCAGTGTTACCGTAATGTTTGGTTAACTCTAGCGTGAACTGAAACGCAGTGCTTGGTCAACACTAATGCATTTCTGGGTAAACTTGCCAGAGGGTTAAAGACTCTAGCTTGAGCCCGCAGCCAAAGGTTGGGGTTGTCAGAAGTGGGATTCGAACCCACGCCTCCAGGGGAGACTGCGACCTGAACGCAGCGCCTTAGACCGCTCGGCCATCCTGACGTGACGGCTAAGGGTGAGCAGTGCTGTTGGAGCTGCACCGAATGGCAGATGATCTAGAAGCTAGTGCTTCACCGCTCACAACTCGTCACAGCACATGCCTCGTTGGCGCAGTTAGGCAGCGCGTCAGTCTCATAATCTGAAGGTCGTGAGTTCGAGCCTCACACGGGGCAGGCTGGTGCTTTTGGATACAGGGGAGCGTGTAAATAAAAGAGCTGCTTTCTGTATTCCCTTTTGTGCGTTTGTTCATTTCTTCATATGCAATGTAATTGAAATCCAGTGTTTCTGTGGGACTAATGTTGAACAAAGGCAGTAATAGTATTACTCTCCGATTCATGCAGTATGTGTCAGTGTTGTTACAATGTTTTGTTAAGGCGAATACAATTCTTTCATTCTAATGACATGTCTTGTCAATGCTAATGTAATGTTTTACATGACATTCCTTGAATCTTATGCCATGACACTCCACCCCATGCCCCAAAACCCATGACATTTCATTCCAAGAAATTTCCAAGAATCCTTGCCATGAAATTCTACTGCATCCCCAAAACTTCAGTCCATGACATCACTTCAGTCAAACTCCACGAATCACATTGCATCCCCCACCCCAAAAAACAAAAACACGAATAGCCTTTCATAAACAAGTTCTTCTTCCGGTAAACATCACAACATGGCAGTCCATGGAATTCCGTTGAACTCCATTCTATAAACATGTCCAATTTCATGAAATGTCACGACTTGACATTCCAAGAAAATTGCACGAAAATGCCATCGAATCCCATACATTGCACTAAAGTGTTACTTTAAAGTCCATGTAATGCAGGTCAGTGTTACCGTAATGTTTGGTTAACTCTAGCGTGAACTGAAACGCAGTGCTTGGTCAACACTAATGCATTTCTGGGTAAACTTGCCAGAGGGTTAAAGACTCTAGCTTGAGCCCGCAGCCAAAGGTTGGGGTTGTCAGAAGTGGGATTCGAACCCACGCCTCCAGGGGAGACTGCGACCTGAACGCAGCGCCTTAGACCGCTCGGCCATCCTGACGTGACGGCTAAGGGTGAGCAGTGCTGTTGGAGCTGCACCGAATGGCAGATGATCTAGAAGCTAGTGCTTCACCGCTCACAACTCGTCACAGCACATGCCTCGTTGGCGCAGTTAGGCAGCGCGTCAGTCTCATAATCTGAAGGTCGTGAGTTCGAGCCTCACACGGGGCAGGCTGGTGCTTTTGGATACAGGGGAGCGTGTAAATAAAAGAGCTGCTTTCTGTATTCCCTTTTGTGCGTTTGTTCATTTCTTCATATGCAATGTAATTGAAATCCAGTGTTTCTGTGGGACTAATGTTGAACAAAGGCAGTAATAGTATTACTCTCCGATTCATTGAATTATGTGTCAGTGTTGTTACAATGTTTTGTTAAGGCGAATACAATTCTTTCATTCTAATGACATGTCTTGTCAATGCTAATGTAATGTTTTACATGACATTCCTTGAATCTAATGCCATGACACTCCACCCCATGCCCCAAAACCCATGACATTTCATTCCAAGAAATTTCCAAGAATCCTTGCCATGAAATTCTACTGCATCCCCAAAACTTCAGTCCATGACATCACTTCAGTCAAACTCCACGAATCACATTGCATCCCCCACCCCAAAAAACAAAAACACGAATAGCCTTTCATAAACAAGTTCTTCTTCCGGTAAACATCACAACATGGCAGTCCATGGAATTCCGTTGAACTCCATTCTATAAACATGTCCAATTTCATGAAATGTCACGACTTGACATTCCAAGAAAATTGCACGAAAATGCCATCGAATCCCATACATTGCACTAAAGTGTTACTTTAAAGTCCATGTAATGCAGGTCAGTGTTACCGTAATGTTTGGTTAACTCTAGCGTGAACTGAAACGCAGTGCTTGGTCAACACTAATGCATTTCTGGGTAAACTTGCCAGAGGGTTAAAGACTCTAGCTTGAGCCCGCAGCCAAAGGTTGGGGTTGTCAGAAGTGGGATTTGAACCCACGCCTCCAGGGGAGACTGCGACCTGAACGCAGCGCCTTAGACCGCTCGGCCATCCTGACGTGACGGCTAAGGGTGAGCAGTGCTGTTGGAGCTGCACCGAATGGCAGATGATCTAGAAGCTAGTGCTTCACCGCTCACAACTCGTCACAGCACATGCCTCGTTGGCGCAGTTAGGCAGCGCGTCAGTCTCATAATCTGAAGGTCGTGAGTTCGAGCCTCACACGGGGCAGGCTGGTGCTTTTGGATACAGGGGAGCGTGTAAATAAAAGAGCTGCTTTCTGTATTCCCTTTTGTGCGTTTGTTCATTTCTTCATATGCAATGTAATTGAAATCCAGTGTTTCTGTGGGACTAATGTTGAACAAAGGCAGTAATAGTATTACTCTCCGATTCATTGAATTATGTGTCAGTGTTGTTACAATGTTTTGTTAAGGCGAATACAATTCTTTCATTCTAATGACATGTCTTGTCAATGCTAATGTAATGTTTTACATGACATTCCTTGAATCTAATGCCATGACACTCCACCCCATGCCCCAAAACCCATGACATTTCATTCCAAGAAATTTCCAAGAATCCTTGCCATGAAATTCTACTGCATCCCCAAAACTTCAGTCCATGACATCACTTCAGTCAAACTCCACGAATCACATTGCATCCCCCACCCCAAAAAACAAAAACACGAATAGCCTTTCATAAACAAGTTCTTCTTCCGGTAAACATCACAACATGGCAGTCCATGGAATTCCGTTGAACTCCATTCTATAAACATGTCCAATTTCATGAAATGTCACGACTTGACATTCCAAGAAAATTGCACGAAAATGCCATCGAATCCCATACATTGCACTAAAGTGTTACTTTAAAGTCCATGTAATGCAGGTCAGTGTTACCGTAATGTTTGGTTAACTCTAGCGTGAACTGAAACGCAGTGCTTGGTCAACACTAATGCATTTCTGGGTAAACTTGCCAGAGGGTTAAAGACTCTAGCTTGAGCCCGCAGCCAAAGGTTGGGGTTGTCAGAAGTGGGATTTGAACCCACGCCTCCAGGGGAGACTGCGACCTGAACGCAGCGCCTTAGACCGCTCGGCCATCCTGACGTGACGGCTAAGGGTGAGCAGTGCTGTTGGAGCTGCACCGAATGGCAGATGATCTAGAAGCTAGTGCTTCACCGCTCACAACTCGTCACAGCACATGCCTCGTTGGCGCAGTTAGGCAGCGCGTCAGTCTCATAATCTGAAGGTCGTGAGTTCGAGCCTCACACGGGGCAGGCTGGTGCTTTTGGATACAGGGGAGCGTGTAAATAAAAGAGCTGCTTTCTGTATTCCCTTTTGTGCGTTTGTTCATTTCTTCATATGCAATGTAATTGAAATCCAGTGTTTCTGTGGGACTAATGTTGAACAAAGGCAGTAATAGTATTACTCTCCGATTCATGCAGTATGTGTCAGTGTTGTTACAATGTTTTGTTAAGGCGAATACAATTCTTTCATTCTAATGACATGTCTTGTCAATGCTAATGTAATGTTTTACATGACATTCCTTGAATCTTATGCCATGACACTCCACCCCATGCCCCAAAACCCATGACATTTCATTCCAAGAAATTTCCAAGAATCCTTGCCATGAAATTCTACTGCATCCCCAAAACTTCAGTCCATGACATCACTTCAGTCAAACTCCACGAATCACATTGCATCCCCCACCCCAAAAAACAAAAACACGAATAGCCTTTCATAAACAAGTTCTTCTTCCGGTAAACATCACAACATGGCAGTCCATGGAATTCCGTTGAACTCCATTCTATAAACATGTCCAATTTCATGAAATGTCACGACTTGACATTCCAAGAAAATTGCACGAAAATGCCATCGAATCCCATACATTGCACTAAAGTGTTACTTTAAAGTCCATGTAATGCAGGTCAGTGTTACCGTAATGTTTGGTTAACTCTAGCGTGAACTGAAACGCAGTGCTTGGTCAACACTAATGCATTTCTGGGTAAACTTGCCAGAGGGTTAAAGACTCTAGCTTGAGCCCGCAGCCAAAGGTTGGGGTTGTCAGAAGTGGGATTTGAACCCACGCCTCCAGGGGAGACTGCGACCTGAACGCAGCGCCTTAGACCGCTCGGCCATCCTGACGTGACGGCTAAGGGTGAGCAGTGCTGTTGGAGCTGCACCGAATGGCAGATGATCTAGAAGCTAGTGATTCACCGCTCACAACTCATCACAGCACATGCCTCGTTGGCGCAGTTAGGCAGCGCGTCAGTCTCATAATCTGAAGGTCGTGAGTTCGAGCCTCACACGGGGCAGGCTGGTGCTTTTGGATACAGGGGAGCGTGTAAATAAAAGAGCTGCTTTCTGTATTCCCTTTTGTGCGTTTGTTCATTTCTTCATATGCAATGTAATTGAAATCCAGTGTTTCTGTGGGACTAATGTTGAACAAAGGCAGTAATAGTATTACTCTCCGATTCATGCAGTATGTGTCAGTGTTGTTACAATGTTTTGTTAAGGCGAATACAATTCTTTCATTCTAATGACATGTCTTGTCAATGCTAATGTAATGTTTTACATGACATTCCTTGAATCTTATGCCATGACACTCCACCCCATGCCCCAAAACCCATGACATTTCATTCCAAGAAATTTCCAAGAATCCTTGCCATGAAATTCTACTGCATCCCCAAAACTTCAGTCCATGACATCACTTCAGTCAAACTCCACGAATCACATTGCATCCCCCACCCCAAAAAACAAAAACACGAATAGCCTTTCATAAACAAGTTCTTCTTCCGGTAAACATCACAACATGGCAGTCCATGGAATTCCGTTGAACTCCATTCTATAAACATGTCCAATTTCATGAAATGTCACGACTTGACATTCCAAGAAAATTGCACGAAAATGCCATCGAATCCCATACATTGCACTAAAGTGTTACTTTAAAGTCCATGTAATGCAGGTCAGTGTTACCGTAATGTTTGGTTAACTCTAGCGTGAACTGAAACGCAGTGCTTGGTCAACACTAATGCATTTCTGGGTAAACTTGCCAGAGGGTTAAAGACTCTAGCTTGAGCCCGCAGCCAAAGGTTGGGGTTGTCAGAAGTGGGATTCGAACCCACGCCTCCAGGGGAGACTGCGACCTGAACGCAGCGCCTTAGACCGCTCGGCCATCCTGACGTGACGGCTAAGGGTGAGCAGTGCTTTTGGAGCTGCACCGAATGGCAGATGATCTAGAAGCTAGTGCTTCACCGCTCACAACTCGTCACAGCACATGCCTCGTTGGCGCAGTTAGGCAGCGCGTCAGTCTCATAATCTGAAGGTCGTGAGTTCGAGCCTCACACGGGGCAGGCTGGTGCTTTTGGATACAGGGGAGCGTGTAAATAAAAGAGCTGCTTTCTGTATTCCCTTTTGTGCGTTTGTTCATTTCTTCATATGCAATGTAATTGAAATCCAGTGTTTCTGTGGGACTAATGTTGAACAAAGGCAGTAATAGTATTACTCTCCGATTCATGCAGTATGTGTCAGTGTTGTTACAATGTTTTGTTAAGGCGAATACAATTCTTTCATTCTAATGACATGTCTTGTCAATGCTAATGTAATGTTTTACATGACATTCCTTGAATCTTATGCCATGACACTCCACCCCATGCCCCAAAACCCATGACATTTCATTCCAAGAAATTTCCAAGAATCCTTGCCATGAAATTCTACTGCATCCCCAAAACTTCAGTCCATGACATCACTTCAGTCAAACTCCACGAATCACATTGCATCCCCCACCCCAAAAAACAAAAACACGAATAGCCTTTCATAAACAAGTTCTTCTTCCGGTAAACATCACAACATGGCAGTCCATGGAATTCCGTTGAACTCCATTCTATAAACATGTCCAATTTCATGAAATGTCACGACTTGACATTCCAAGAAAATTGCACGAAAATGCCATCGAATCCCATACATTGCACTAAAGTGTTACTTTAAAGTCCATGTAATGCAGGTCAGTGTTACCGTAATGTTTGGTTAACTCTAGCGTGAACTGAAACGCAGTGCTTGGTCAACACTAATGCATTTCTGGGTAAACTTGCCAGAGGGTTAAAGACTCTAGCTTGAGCCCGCAGCCAAAGGTTGGGGTTGTCAGAAGTGGGATTTGAACCCACGCCTCCAGGGGAGACTGCGACCTGAACGCAGCGCCTTAGACCGCTCGGCCATCCTGACGTGACGGCTAAGGGTGAGCAGTGCTGTTGGAGCTGCACCGAATGGCAGATGATCTAGAAGCTAGTGCTTCACCGCTCACAACTCATCACAGCACATGCCTCGTTGGCGCAGTTAGGCAGCGCGTCAGTCTCATAATCTGAAGGTCGTGAGTTCGAGCCTCACACGGGGCAGGCTGGTGCTTTTGGATACAGGGGAGCGTGTAAATAAAAGAGCTGCTTTCTGTATTCCCTTTTGTGCGTTTGTTCATTTCTTCATATGCAATGTAATTGAAATCCAGTGTTTCTGTGGGACTAATGTTGAACAAAGGCAGTAATAGTATTACTCTCCGATTCATGCAGTATGTGTCAGTGTTGTTACAATGTTTTGTTAAGGCGAATACAATTCTTTCATTCTAATGACATGTCTTGTCAATGCTAATGTAATGTTTTACATGACATTCCTTGAATCTTATGCCATGACACTCCACCCCATGCCCCAAAACCCATGACATTTCATTCCAAGAAATTTCCAAGAATCCTTGCCATGAAATTCTACTGCATCCCCAAAACTTCAGTCCATGACATCACTTCAGTCAAACTCCACGAATCACATTGCATCCCCCACCCCAAAAAACAAAAACACGAATAGCCTTTCATAAACAAGTTCTTCTTCCGGTAAACATCACAACATGGCAGTCCATGGAATTCCGTTGAACTCCATTCTATAAACATGTCCAATTTCATGAAATGTCACGACTTGACATTCCAAGAAAATTGCACGAAAATGCCATCGAATCCCATACATTGCACTAAAGTGTTACTTTAAAGTCCATGTAATGCAGGTCAGTGTTACCGTAATGTTTGGTTAACTCTAGCGTGAACTGAAACGCAGTGCTTGGTCAACACTAATGCATTTCTGGGTAAACTTGCCAGAGGGTTAAAGACTCTAGCTTGAGCCCGCAGCCAAAGGTTGGGGTTGTCAGAAGTGGGATTCGAACCCACGCCTCCAGGGGAGACTGCGACCTGAACGCAGCGCCTTAGACCGCTCGGCCATCCTGACGTGACGGCTAAGGGTGAGCAGTGCTGTTGGAGCTGCACCGAATGGCAGATGATCTAGAAGCTAGTGCTTCACCGCTCACAACTTGTCACAGCACATGCCTTGTTGGCGCAGTTAGGCAGCGCATCAGTCTCATAATCTGAAGGTCGTGAGTTCGAGCCTCACACGGGGCAGGCTGGTGCTTTTGGATACAGGGGAGCGTGTAAATAAAAGAGCTGCTTTCTGTATTCCCTTTTGTGCGTTTGTTCATTTCTTCATATGCAATGTAATTGAAATCCAGTGTTTCTGTGGGACTAATGTTGAACAAAGGCAGTAATAGTATTACTCTCCGATTCATTGAATTATGTGTCAGTGTTGTTACAATGTTTTGTTAAGGCGAATACAATTCTTTCATTCTAATGACATGTCTTGTCAATGCTAATGTAATGTTTTACATGACATTCTTTGAATCTTATGCCATGACACTCCACCCCATGCCCCAAAACCCATGACATTTCATTCCAAGAAATTTCCAAGAATCCTTGCCATGAAATTCTACTGCATCCCCAAAACTTCAGTCCATGACATCACTTCAGTCAAACTCCACGAATCACATTGCATCCCCCACCCCAAAAAACAAAAACACGAATAGCCTTTCATAAACAAGTTCTTCTTCCGGTAAACATCACAACATGGCAGTCCATGGAATTCCGTTGAACTCCATTCTATAAACATGTCCAATTTCATGAAATGTCACGACTTGACATTCCAAGAAAATTGCACGAAAATGCCATCGAATCCCATACATTGCACTAAAGTGTTACTTTAAAGTCCATGTAATGCAGGTCAGTGTTACCGTAATGTTCGGTTAACTCTAGCGTGAACTGAAACGCAGTGCTTGGTCAACACTAATGCATTTCTGGGTAAACTTGCCAGAGGGTTAAAGACTCTTGCTTGAGCCCGCAGCCAAAGGTTGGGTTTGTCAGAAGTGGGATTCGAACCCACGCCTCCAGGGGAGACTGCGACCTGAACGCAGCGCCTTAGACCGCTCGGCCATCCTGACGTGACGGCAAAGGGTGAGCAGTGCTGTTGGAGCTGCACCGAATGGCAGATGATCTAGAAGCTAGTGCTTCACCGCTCACAACTCATCACAGCACATGCCTCGTTGGCGCAGTTAGGCAGCGCGTCAGTCTCATAATCTGAAGGTCGTGAGTTCGAGCCTCACACGGGGCAGGCTGGTGCTTTTGGATACAGGGGAGCGTGTAAATAAAAGAGCTGCTTTCTGTATTCCCTTTTGTGCGTTTGTTCATTTCTTCATATGCAATGTAATTGAAATCCAGTGTTTCTGTGGGACTAATGTTGAACAAAGGCAGTAATAGTGTAACAACAATGACTTTGTGTTGGGGAATTAATTAGCTCAAATTAGCGGTAATATTCATCAATGTGAATATGCATCTGTTGCTTCCATAAATTAATTTATTCAAATTAGGGAATAGGTCAAAATCTCGGCTTGTATCAGCGATTACACAATTACTTGTAATAATCACTGATAGAGACGGGTAGCATTTACTCAATTTGGGGGAATTTGAGGTAGAAGTTGAGTTTGTTCATTTACCATGCAGACTGGCCGTCCAGCGGACAGAATGTATTCTTTATGAACAGCAATCGGGCGTCTTTAACACTGATAGATAACACTTTCTTGTGGCCACAAAGAAGATAATTATCTCCGTGTTTTAGACAATTTTAGGTTTCTTTTAAGAGTAACCAATCGTAGAGCTTATAAGGTAAAATCTGCACTCATCAGGGACTCAGAATTTGAAACAAAACAGGCAAACTTAATTCAAATGATTTAACAAAGTTTATTTAAACAAGCTAGCGATTACACAATTATTTTAAATCACGCAGGAGTAAAAATGCATAAACAAAACAGGCAATATAACGATCGTAATACAGAAATACAACAAAATAAAAAGGTTTTAGAGAGAGATTTGGGAGAGAGAGAGAGAGAGAGAGAGAGAAACTCAGCGAGAGGAAAGTAATAGTTGAGATACGAATGATTTTAGGTGTGTGTGTGAAAGGTGGAGATGGTAGCGTTTGTAAGGTGGGTGTGTCGCTCCGTGAGCACGTGGTAGTGTGTTTATCTCGGCACACGTGGGTGAGAGTATGTGTGTGTGTGTGTGTGTGTGAACGTATATGTTGGTGTGTGTGAAAGAGAATTTAGAGAGAGAGATAGAAACAGTTTTAGTCATTCACCACAAAACCCCAACGTTTCTCAGTAATATTTAGGCAACTTTAAACAGCATTTCCTTCAGATTGCAAATTTAAAAGATCTACGTTACTCTGTTTGAAAGATCGGCCTTCCGTGGGTGCGTTCGTCTGTGTTGGAAAAGACACCTGGATCACGTGGTCACAGCGTTCTGGTTGCTATGGCGACTTGAAGCGAGCGAAGACTCAGCAAAGATTATCTTTAGCCTTAAGTTGGTTTTGTGGGTTGGTTTCAGAAGACTATACTGAAGTAATGGTAGTTCTAAGAAAAGACTTGGAAATAAAAGGAAAATAAAAGCGAGCGGAGCTTCCTTGAGGGAAGGAGGCGTGTCTTCTTTCTCTCTGGCGGACTGCAATGAGAGGAAAGGGGGCGCGCAATTTTAAAGGGCTAAACTCACGCCTCCCTCACGTACGTGGGCCAATCGTCTTTAACAACGTATGGGCCCACCTCCTGACGTTTTGAGGTCTATACGCCTTCTTTCCGCGGGGTTTTGAAACGATGAATTCGTCCATAACTTACTAACACTGGTATTTAATAAAACAATGCATTCTCTGATATTTTGTGTTAAAGATTCAGCATCGTTGTGGTTTGTGGAACACGGCAATACCGCGAATGACAGTTCTAATATCTAAAATCAAGGAGGTACATCATTTCTTGTAATTGTGGGCACCACAGGGTGATTACAAGCCAACAAACTACATAGGCATAATATTTGGGACAAAGGGGGTCAGGCACACATCAAGAAAATACATTTAAAATATTTCATACAAGGATTTGAGTCCCACGTGGTGGACCTGCGTGTGTTTCTGTGTGTGTGTGTGTGTGTGTGTGTGTGTGTGGTGTCAAACAGAGTTCACACCATGCGTTGAACTTTTGGCTTTCCGAGCCGGGGAGGGTGAGGGTGTAAATGTGTGTACGTGCGTTTGAGTCCTTGGATTGATGTATTAGGCACAGACCACATGTTTTGGGTATCTGGTCTCTAAAACACTGTTTTATTGTCGTGAAGAGTTAATTAGTGTCTATGTGTAAATCAGTGTCCGAGAGACTCCCTGGGGGGGGGGGCGCTTTCGGGATCGCTCTCATTGGTCAGCGTCAGGCTCTCCGGCCATAAACAGACGGTCTCTGTTGGTTTAGACGTAAGAGATCATGTAGAGTGAGAGATAGTCAATGATTTACACCATTTTTCGGCGCCGTTTGGGCTGCACGTCTTGCGTAGAGCAATCTCAAAACAGCAGAGGTGTCGTAAATGAGAGTTCTTTGGAATGTGAGAATAGCTTGGGTCAGAGCGAGACAGGGGTTTTGTAGATTTAGACTGAATTAATTAATTTGATTTAATCACCATGCAACTGGTGATCTGCTCTCCGTTACATTCCCCCTTTTGATGAGTCGACCGGGCGTGTATGGGCCTAGTCGAGTCATCACGGTAACAACGGTCAGATGGCAGGTGCATGGATGGGCGGAGGCTGCACACGGGTGTTGCTTAGGACTGCAGCGTGAGCTCGATGAGGTCTTCAGCTTGCTCTGGTGGGGAGTCATCCTTCCGGAGGTTTCTCCTGAAGCCGACGGAGACTGCCTCTGTGAGCTTGGCTGTGGAGGTTCGAATTGCGTTGATCCTTCTGTACAGGATATAGGCCAAACCCAAAGCTAGGGCGTGTCCGAGGATGTTGGTAATGCACAGTGCGGTATCAGCGGCTGTCCATGTTTGTACCACAGGTGAAGTGTTCAGAATGGGTAGTCGAGACAATGCTTGAAGGGCTGAGTCCAGGGGAGCTATGTCGATGACTTGTGACCCCCTTTTTGCAATCCAATCTTCCAGTTCGGGATCTAGAGTGAAATTGCGGCTCTTGAAGAAAGACAGAATTTCTAGTTCGGCTTGGTACTCTTCACTTGGGAGGTGGTACGAGGCCAGGTCCTCTAGGTGGAGGATGGCTCCTCGTGGGACTTGAATCCACATGCTTTGGTTGAGCAGGCTGACACGTGTAGCAGTGTCGTGTTGGTCATAGGTCAGCGAGGGTTGTCCCGGGGGATGGGACAGTCTTCTTTCCTGTAGGGACGGCGGTTGAGTTTAGTTCGTATTGGCCTCTTCTTGTCTGTCCCTACTACGGGCCACATATCTTCTAATTTGATTTCGGTGGACCCATTTGAGAACGGGTTCTCTTGGTCCCCGTTTAAGCTGGATCTGGTATGCTACAGGAGAGAGTTTGTTCACAATTTCATGTGGTCCAGTCCAGTGAGGCAGAAACTTTTTTGACAGTTGCTTGGGTGGCAAGGCGAAACTGTAGTACAGGACTTTGTCGCCCACACTGAGTTCTTGGTGGGATGCCTTTCGATCATAGTATGCTTTCTGGCCATCAGCGCTGGTTTTCAGGTGTTGCTGAGCGAAAGCGAAAGTTGTTTTCAAGTGTCTATGGAGCTCGTCCAGATATTGGGACGTGGTATAGGCGGTGACGAGGTTGTTGTCTCCTGGTTGGTACAACAGGTGTAAGGGCAGAGTCATCTGCCTCCCAGTCATGAGTTCAAATGGAGCCACTCTGGTGGATTCCTGTGGTGTGGCTCGGATAGCCATCAGCACCAGGGGAAGTTTCACATCCCAGTCTTTCTGGTTAGCCGACACATATTTTCTCAACATGGCGACCACCGTTCGGTTAGACCTTTCTACCTGTCCGGATGAGATCGGATGGTGACTGATGTGAAGTTTGGCTTGTACCCCTAGAATTCTCCAGATCTTTTGCATGATCTCTGCGGTGAAATGGGTACCTCGATCTGAATTGACTTTCAGTGGCAACCCGAATCGGGAGAAGATGTGGTTCATCAGGAGATATGCCGTTGTTTGGGCGGTGTCGTTAGGTGCTGGCAAACACTCTACCCACTTGGTAAACTGACACACCACCGTGAGAAAGTATTTGTTACCTCTGCTCGATCTGGGCAGCGGTCCCACCCAATCAATTTGGAGATCTGACCAGGGAAATGTGATTCCTCTGCGTTGCAACGGGGCTCTGTGAGTCAGGTTTGTTGGGTGAAACTGGCAACAGACCAGGCATTCTCTCACATACTCTGCCACATCCTGCTGCATACCTGGCCAGTATGCCACTTGTCTAAGTGTCTCATACGTGGCTCTGGTACCGTGGTGCCCCGCGTAAGGTGCGTTGTGGGCGTGGTTTATCATCTCCCCCCTTTGACATCGGGGCACGACAAGCTTGGGCGAAGTGGTGTCATCGGTGACAAACCATAAAATGTCGTCCCGCACACGCAGCATGTGTCTGCTGTTGTGTAAGTGTCTGAGATCTGAGTTATCAGTGGTGTCAGACGGTGCGATTGGGTTGGTGGAGGGGTCTTTGAGGTGGAGAATCATAGTCTTTATGGCAGTGTCCGAGCCTTGCATTTCTGCAAGGTCATTGTTTGAAATTGTGGGGTTAGTGACAGCATCTGCGAAGCAGGTGCGGTAGCAGGTGATGGTTTCTTGCTTCGGGTTAGCACTGCTACATCGGGGGTGGGTGAGGGTTTCGGGGAATTCCACGGTTCACCGTTTAGGGCGCCCGCTTTTGCGAGGGCGTCAGTGTGGTCATTGAAGTCTTTGTCTTGGCCTGGGAGTTTGGAGTGTCCTTTTACCTTTTTCCAGTACACGGCGAGATCGTGTGTCGTTGTGATGTTATCACATTCCTGGAACAGGTGTTGGTGTTTTACAGGCTTGTTGTTAGCAGTTTTGAAACCATTCTGTTTCCAGGTCTGGAGATGGCATACAAAACTGAGTCTGGCATAGTTAGAGTCTGTGCAGATGAGAAGTTCTTTGATGTTGTTTGATGCTGCGATTTGCAGAGTTATGAGAATTGCCGCGATTTCTGCATACTGTGATGACTTGGGGCCTAGCTTGAAGTGTTGTGGTGGGCATGGGTGGTCGTTCACCCACAGTACCCCTGCACCTGCTTTTAGGATGCCCTCGCTGTTGTAGGAGCATCCGTCCACGTAGGCTGTGGGCATGCCTTCGCACGCATTCTTGTCAAAGTACCTGTGGCAGGTCAGTGGTGGTTCTTGGGGCTCAGGTGTGTTCAGCGTTGCGGCAGGAGAGTTGTCAGAGCAGTTTTGACAGGCCGCCAAGCCGTTACCTAGAGCGGATTTGTGGTTTTGTGCATATCTTGCCTCGACGTTTCGTCCTTGGAGAGCCATTAGCCATGTAGCAATGCGTGAATTAGTGACAACGCCGTCGCGGATTCGCTGGCTATTGAGGAACATGACGGGCTGGTGGCATGTTTCTATGATGACTTTCTGTGCACCAATGTAGTTGGAGAAGCGCTGAATTGCCCACACTGTACAGAGCAAAGCTTTTTCGCAGTCTGAGAATTTACATTCTGGAGGGAGAAGTGTCTTTCTGGCATATGCGACTACCTTCTTGTCTTGGTCATGTTGTTGGTATAGGCCAGCACTGAGACATTGGTTTGAAAACCCAGCTTCCAGGTGGAATTCTTTCTGTGGATCAGGGTAAGCAAGGCATGGAGCTGTGCATAAATGTCTTTTTAGTTCTACCATAGCGTGTTCTTGAGCATCTGACCAGACGAAAGGGCAGTCCTTTTTCAATAAAGTCGTTAGAGGCCTGGCGATGTCTGAGTAGTTTTCGATGAACTGTCGGGAGTAGTTGCAAACTCCCAGAAAGCTTCGAAGTTCTGAGACGTTAGTGGGAGGCTTGATGTTTTGAATGGCATGAATACGGTTTGATTGTGGTTCAATGCCATGTGGTCCAATGAGCAAGCCAACGTAATTGACCTTGCTTTTACACCATTGTCCCTTGTGGAGGGCTATTTTGGCGCCGGCAGCAGATAACTGGTTTAAAACATAGTCAATTTCTTTTAGGTGGTCTGCCACCGTCGTGCTTTTCATAAGCACATCGTCGACATAAATCAGGTTACCTCTCATCCTGGCGTCTGGGCATGCTTTGTTCAGGAATATGTTGAATTCAGCTGGTGAGTTTGCATATCCGAACGGACACCTGTTGAAGGTGTACTGTCGGTTGCCGAACGTGAATGCCAGCTTGTGTTGGTCGTCAGGGTGTACTGGAATGGTCCAGAATCCAGAGGCCACATCGAGTGTAGAGAAGATGGTGGCTCCTCTGATTTGTGGGATTTCCTGTTCCAGCTGAGTCATGGGCCATCGTGACAATGGCACCTGTTGATTTAATTTGCGATAGTCGATGGTTGGTCTCCACTTTCCATTAGGCTTGAGAACAGGCCATAGTGGCGCAGAGTATGTGCTGTTGCAGGCTCGAATGACATTTTTCTCAAGCATTGATTCGATGATTTCCCGCACCGGTTCGTGTGAGGCGATGGGAATCTTGTATTGCTTGACAAAGGTGGGCGGAGCCTCAGGGTGCGTGGGGATACGCACTGTGTGGAGGTCCGTCAGACCACAGTCTAAAGAGTCTTTCGCAAATGATTCTTTGAACTTGTATAGGACTTGTTTTAGTCTTTGGCGGTCTGCATCATCCTGAAGGGCATCAGCATCCTGTAGAATTTGTTGCACTTGCAATTCGAAACCTTGGTATGGTTCCTCTGTTGGTTTGTCATCAGTCGGGTTGGTTTCAACCGGCATGGCAGGTGCGTCAGCTTCACTGACGGGCTGGTGGGAGACTGTGTACACTGTGAGGTGTTGATCCTCTGTCAGCTCTGTTCTGCACACACGGTGTTTGGCTACCGACATGACAGATGTGATGGCAATGAATTGGAAGGGTGCTGTGAACAATGTATTGTCAGTATGTCCCTCAGGTATCAGTGCAGGTGGAATGGGCCCTATTACGGGTAGTATCAGTTCAAAGTCATGAAAGTCATTACTGACTAGCCATCCCAGTCGGTAGGCTTTGGGGATGCTGATGTCAGCTGCTGTGCAATTGTTGAACAGAATGTAGACTACCCGAGATGACACTTCAGTGAGGGGTGTGGCTTCGAGGGTGAGTCCGAGTTCTACACATTCAGGTGAAGGTTGGAAGAAAGCCAGTGTGTGGTTTAGGGTTTGGCCCTGTCGCAGGTTGAGGCGCACGGCGACGCCTTTCGTGTAAGCAGGTACAACTGTTCCTTGTTCGTTGATGAGGGTGCAGACTTCAGGGATGGTCTGACCTGACAGTAGATTGTCATGACTGATGGGAACAGGTGGCAGTGAAATCAATGGGGCCCATACAACCTCATTAAACATGTCCACATGAGCCTTGAGGCGAATCAAGATGTCTGCTCCAATGTAGACGTCGTGAGCTGGGTCTTCCAGGATCAGGAAGTAATGGGTCAAGTGCCGGTGATTCCATGTCAAGTTCAAGGCACAGATCCCTTTGGCAGATGTCAATGAGGTTGGTTCTGGGTTCAAAGGGAAACGGGTGCGTTTACAGGTGTAGGGCAGGTCTGGAGTCTGTTCAAGAATTGCATTGAATAGTGACAAGCTTATAGCTGAGTTGTCTGCCCATAGTGCCAGGATAATGTCTGTTGCGGTTACGTCCTGCAGCTGCAGGGGAGTTTTTACCTGGGGGCAGTAATTATCGGAGTCTGGCGTTGTTCTGAACGTGCAGAGTAGCGAACTTGAACCCTGAACAGCTGTGGGGATTTCATCCTCATGTCTGGCTGAGGAAATTTCCACGATCCTTGTGGCTTGGCATTTTGGCTCAATGGATTTGTGCGGCTGGAGGGGGAGGGGTTCGCGCACCTGAGCCCAAATTTGTAGATGCTTGAAGTCCAACAAGGGTTCAAAACGGTCCAGCAGGTCCTTGCCTATGAGAAATTGATAAGTGTTCACAGGGGAAATATACACAGGGTGGACTACGCTCATAGGACCGATTGCCAGGTGAATGGGAGCTAAGTTCTTTAGCTGGATGTCGTTCTGGCTGTATGACTGCACGTTCAGCTCACAAGTGTGGAATTTAAGAGTTCGGTTTTGTCTTTGCGCTTCACACTTGAGTTTTTGAAATAGTTGAGCAGAAATTAGCGTTAGGTCAGAACCTGTGTCCACCAGGGCTTCGAGCTGCATTTCCTTTTCTAAGGTGATGGTTAAGTACAGTTTTCGTGCCACTCCTCTCTCAATGAGGTTGCCCAGGAGTTGTGGCATGGGCTCTTGTGTGTTGATTGACAAGCAGTGGGGGTAGGTCTCTAGTGTCTCGTTGTTGGTGCAGATTACTAGGACAGCGCTGTCTGGCATTTTGTTGTGAGAGCTGCTGCAGTCTTGTGCAGGAAGTGTTGCTGTCAGCTGGAGGGAGTGAGTTGAGCTGTCATTTGGTGATGCAGCAGCGAGTTCGATAGTCTGAGGTTTAACAACAGTGTTTTGCGGGGCTGTCAGCTTGAGGGAGTGAGTGGAGCTGTCATTTTGTGATGTGACAGCGAGTTCGATAGTCTTTGGTTTGACAGCAGTGTTTTGCGGGGCTGTCAGTTTGAGGGAGTGAGTGGAGCTGTCATTTTGTGATGTGACAGCGAGTTCAGCAGTCTGAGGTTTAACACTAGTTTCAGGTGGGCTGTCAGCGTGAGGAGCATTGGTTTCAGGCCTGTGGGCTAGTCATGCGGTGTCTGGTTTATCTTTGTCTTCCTTGTGAGGTTTCTTTTGGACAAGATTTCTCAGTGCTCTTATGAGTTCTGCTTCTTCGGGCGTGGCTGCACTGTTTCTGTCGGGTGTGGGCTCCATTTTGACTTTACCGTTGTCATGTCGAGATGGGTCCCTTGGCCGTTGATCTGGGCTTGTGGTTCGGGGAGATCGGGGTCGGCCCCTTCTGGGGTTGCGGTCGGCTTCCCAGCTGACTCCGCCTTTTTGGTTGTGGGGGAAGCGATGCCGGTCCCAGGATCCACCGAAACGATCATTTTGCGGCCTTGGGCGGACACCTCCCCGGTTTCGCTGTCCTCTGCCGGCTTGGAACGGTCGGGACTGTTTGTTGCCGGGTTCGTAGTTGGCAGGCTGTGCACCCTCCAGGGCAAGTTCTGGACCGGGCGCAGCGACGGCACACACTGTGGGGTATTTTACAGGTTTTTCAGACACAGTCTTTTGTTTTACGTACGCTTTGTGGGCCAGGTCACGTAACTGTTGAATTGACAGGGTCCGTGGACAGACTAGAACGCCCAGGTGCGCACTTTGACTTGGGTGGAGATTCCGCAGAAAAAGCGTTTTGAAACTCACGTCCTCTTCCATGTGTGCCTCATTCCTTGGTCCGAAGTAGGCGAGCCGCAGACGTTCGTAGTAGGCTTGCGGCGTTTCCAGACGAGCTTGTTTGAGGTCCATTGCCGCAATGATGCCTTGGTCCGAGTCTGGATCAGAGAATTCACGGATCAGGGCTTGTCGTAATTGTGGATAGTTCGTTTTAACGGATTCTGGCTGGCGATCCAGGAAACTTCTCACGATGCGCCCAGAAGTGGTCCGAAGGAGATATAACTTGTCCCAAGTCGTGACATTGTCCACAGTTTGCAAGTGAAATTCAATATCGGTTAAATAAGAGTGCACGTCGTTGCCACCTGCTGGATTTGGGTTGAATGTAGGGATGTTTCTTGCCAGCTTGTCCAGTTCTTTAGAGGCTGTGCGGTGACTGGTGGCTCGTCTTTCCGGGACGGGGCCAGCAGGTGAGGTAGTGTCAGGGCGTGGGCTTTCCTCTTCTTCTTTAGCTTTAATAGTTTGTCTGTGAAGTGCAGGTTCGCGGGTGAGGAGAGACGGGGTGGTGTGTGTCTCCCCCTCCCGCTTATCTTGTAGGTCGTACACATGTTTGAGTTCACAGTGGACCATGTCCAGCTCGCCCTTAAGCTCATGTCTTTGTTGGATGAGCTCGTCAATTTCAGCTCGGGCTTTCTGCAAAAATGTTTCACAAACTTTGACTCTAGCGTCTCTGTCCGTTAATTCTGTGCGTGCTCTTGCTAGCAGATCCTCTCCACGTAGCAGCTTGGAATTTAGGGCAGCCGTGGTCTGTTTCTCCGCCTCCACTGTCCTGTCCGTGTCCAGACGCAGGTCCTCCAGGGCCTGCTGTAATCTTTCCACTTCCTGTTGTAGTCTTTCCACTTCCTGTTGCAGTCTTTCCACTTCCTGTTGTAGTTCCGGGTGTGTTTCCTCCTCAGTTCCCAGAAGTAGCTCGTCCAGTTGTTGTTGTGCCAGCTCCTTTTGTTTGCAGGCCTCCTTTAGCTGAGTCTTTAGTCCAGCGGTGTCCTTTTCCAGCTTGGCTTTGTCCTTTTCCAGCTGGGCTTTGTCCTTTTCCAGCTTGGCTTTGTCCTTTTCCAGCTGGGCTTTGTCCTCCTCCAGCAGACGTGCCTGGGACACCAGGTAGTGAGAGAGACTCCCGATGAGGCGACTCCATTCTTTTGAACTGTAGGCCTGCGTGGGGTCCTGGGACATGATCTGGTCCACGTTGTTGTCCAGTTCCTGTTGGGTCAGGAGTTTTGGGTCACCGAAGTCTTTGGATAGACATCCGGAAGTCATGGCGGACAGCCAAGCTTCTAGGCTACTCCAGTGAGCTGCAGGGCTGGGTGAGCGCGACATGTTGACTCACTGTAGGCGAGAGAAAACACAACACACACACACACAAGAAGGGCCAATGCAATCGTGTCGTGAAGCTAATAAACTATAGGACGGTGTGCCGTCTATAGAACTTTGGGCTAACTGACTTTAGACAGTTAGGCGGGTCAGCCTAGGACCCGGAATAGAGACTGTTCAGTTGTCCCTCTATTACTTAGCTTTCTGGGGTCTCGTTGGTGCACTGAAAAACAAGTTACCACAGAACATGCAAGGCACGAGTAGGCGAGGATTTAAAGGGGAGGAAGAAACAGAAATTGAACACAAAAACAAAAACAAAAAATATCAGTGATTTGATCTGAGCTGTAATTTGGACACTAATAGCACAAAGGATGTGCCTTGGGGGAGATATTTAAGATTATGTGGCTTATAGTGGGAGGCAGAGTTTTCTTTTTTTTTTAAATGATTTAGTCTTACCTGAAATGGACGGAGGTCGCCCCGGCCGGCCCTCCCTGAGCGCGGTCAACCTTCCTGGCGCCCCGAACACCTGGCCGCCGTGACCTTGGATTCTCCGTTACTCTGCTCACGGACACGACCCCTCAAACAGGGTGACTTTTAACACAATCCTAGTAGTTCCGGAGATATCAACCAACCAAACGCAATGCAAAGGTGAGTGCGTCACAGAACGGTGGCAGGGGCTGCCTAGTGTTTGCGCAGCGGTCTCAACAATTGACTCTTGCGTCGGTTTTTATGGCTGACACTCCGAAGCACCGGATTGCTGAGGTCACGCACTGCGTGCCGTCGCCCGTGGCAGAGGTAAGAGAAACTCAAGGGTCACCGCACGGTCAGTGTCGGAAACGTCAGTCGGGAGACTCACCCACAGAGGGCGAACCGGGACTCCTGTGGTCCACTGCAAGTGCTGAGATTCTTGCCTATAAAAGCCACAACATGGAGTGAAACAAGGGACTCTAGATTGAATTAAGATTTCTTGCTTACACCAAATGGGTTATGTGGTAAAACAATAATAACAAGGTAAAACTTCGCAGAGAGAAAAAAAAACAAAGTAAAATTAAACCAACCTTGAAACGGAAAAACCGAATTAAAAGGGTGTATGGTCTTGTCAGTTAAAGGTGAAACAGAAGATGGTTAGCGGTTTCTCGATGTAGGTGGAAACAGGAGAAGCGGTGCGGTAGACCACTGTAGTGGTTTAATAGAGCCTCTAGGGGGCGCTCTTCCTCTCGTCGGTTCGCCTTAACTGTTGGACACACTTAAACTTTTAATTCAAAATTGGCTTAAAATCAAATCCAAATAATCCTGGGGTACCTTAACAGAGAATTCGAATGGTTATTTATAACAATCAAACAACACTTAAGTTATTTTGTAATGATTACAAACTAATCATTCGAAATCAGCATCTATGGAATGAAATTCAACAGAGTAAATTTGTAGAAAGCTGACTTGGACAGGGAGCTTCCACTAGGGGGCTCTGTCTTTCTCAGGGGTATGATGATTGGAAATAACAAAAAAAAAAAAAAAAAATTTTTCTTTTAGAAATGGAAGGATTTCAACAACAAAATAAAATAATCACTATAACATTGAAGTCGTTATTAAATGATTATTTAAAAACGGGAGTAAACCCAAACAGAATCATCAATGTAGATTTAAAAGTGGAAAACACAGCAGGGTATAGTGACCCCGAGGAGAAGAGGGATAGTTGACCTGGAGGGGTGTGGCCACGTGGGGCACTGTCCTCTTCCGGGTGAACTATCAGTGCTTTTGGATTGAGACACTCTATAATTTCCGGTTTCCTTTCTGGGAATCTAAATTCACAATAAAATGTCTCAGTTCAAAATACAAGGGTTGTTTTAAACGAACTTAGCGAGCTGTAAATACAAATATGTATTTAAACAGCGTCTTAGATACTTACGACCGCGAATTTATTTATTTATTTTTTATCACCAAAAATCAAGGCGGAAGGAAATGGCCGACGGGTGTTTACCCCGTCGTCAACCACGCGGTGGCAGTGTTGCGCTTACGCGGAACAAAGACACGAGGTGGTAAATTTAAAACATGAGAACAATACACGCCTGTAGGATTGACTTCAGCAATCGCAATTTCACGCGTGCAGGCCTTTTACAAACACACAAAAAAAATCACACTGCAACTAAATTCTTTAAAAAGGTCACGCAGACCTTTTGCAAACACATAAATTACACTGCAAATAAATTCTTGAGAGATCACGGCGGATCTTTTGTTTCTGTTCTGTGCAGAAACTATAACGTGGGTTTTTTTGCTGGTTAGCGAAGCCAGTGGTTTAACCCGTAATGTGTCGTGGCTAGCGACATGCAATAGAATATTCTTTCTGACCGGAGTAGCTTACTTTGCTCTCGGGATTTACAGAAGTACCGGTAACAATGCCTGATGGACTCCTTTGTTCCAACACAGGTATTAAAACAGAATTACATGTACGGTCAAGTAAAAGAGATGTTTATTTTCCTCTAATTTTGGACTCGCAACAATACTGTAAACTTAACTGCAGTTTTTCTCCACGACCAGACTTAACTGGTGGGTTATGGCTTTTTGCCCTTTGATCAGTTTTTCGAGTCGACTTATTCAGTAATTCAATACTTGTTCGGTAACGTTACAAGATTCAAACGCGCACAAAAACGTTAAACTTTCAAAAATCACACATGAATATCAAATTGCACAATTTGCATCAAAACTGAGTATGAGAGTGCCCGCATTCTCCACCAATATTTATGTAACAACAATGACTTTGTGTTGGGGAATTAATTAGCTCAAATTAGCGGTAATATTCATCAATGTGAATATGCATCTGTTGCTTCCATAAATTAATTTATTCAAATTAGGGAATAGGTCAAAATCTCGGCTTGTATCAGCGATTACACAATTACTTGTAATAATCACTGATAGAGACGGGTAGCATTTACTCAATTTGGGGGAATTTGAGGTAGAAGTTGAGTTTGTTCATTTACCATGCAGACTGGCCGTCCAGCGGACAGAATGTATTCTTTATGAACAGCAATCGGGCGTCTTTAACACTGATAGATAACACTTTCTTGTGGCCACAAAGAAGATAATTATCTCCGTGTTTTAGACAATTTTAGGTTTCTTTTAAGAGTAACCAATCGTAGAGCTTATAAGGTAAAATCTGCACTCATCAGGGACTCAGAATTTGAAACAAAACAGGCAAACTTAATTCAAATGATTTAACAAAGTTTATTTAAACAAGCTAGCGATTACACAATTATTTTAAATCACGCAGGAGTAAAAATGCATAAACAAAACAGGCAATATAACGATCGTAATACAGAAATACAACAAAATAAAAAGGTTTTAGAGAGAGATTTGGGAGAGAGAGAGAGAGAGAGAGAGAGAAACTCAGCGAGAGGAAACTAATAGTTGAGATACGAATGATTTTAGGTGTGTGTGTGAAAGGTGGAGATGGTAGCGTTTGTAAGGTGGGTGTGTCGCTCCGTGAGCACGTGGTAGTGTGTTTATCTCGGCACACGTGGGTGAGAGTATGTGTGTGTGTGTGTGTGTGTGAACGTATATGTTGGTGTGTGTGAAAGAGAATTTAGAGAGAGAGATAGAAACAGTTTTAGTCATTCACCACAAAACCCCAACGTTTCTCAGTAATATTTAGGCAACTTTAAACAGCATTTCCTTCAGATTGCAAATTTAAAAGATCTACGTTACTCTGTTTGAAAGATCGGCCTTCCGTGGGTGCGTTCGTCTGTGTTGGAAAAGACACCTGGATCACGTGGTCACAGCGTTCTGGTTGCTATGGCGACTTGAAGCGAGCGAAGACTCAGCAAAGATTATCTTTAGCCTTAAGTTGGTTTTGTGGGTTGGTTTCAGAAGACTATACTGAAGTAATGGTAGTTCTAAGAAAAGACTTGGAAATAAAAGGAAAATAAAAGCGAGCGGAGCTTCCTTGAGGGAAGGAGGCGTGTCTTCTTTCTCTCTGGCGGACTGCAATGAGAGGAAAGGGGGCGCGCAATTTTAAAGGGCTAAACTCACGCCTCCCTCACGTACGTGGGCCAATCGTCTTTAACAACGTATGGGCCCACCTCCTGACGTTTTGAGGTCTATACGCCTTCTTTCCGCGGGGTTTTGAAACGATGAATTCGTCCATAACTTACTAACACTGGTATTTAATAAAACAATGCATTCTCTGATATTTTGTGTTAAAGATTCAGCATCGTTGTGGTTTGTGGAACACGGCAATACCGCGAATGACAGTTCTAATATCTAAAATCAAGGAGGTACATCATTTCTTGTAATTGTGGGCACCACAGGGTGATTACAAGCCAACAAACTACATAGGCATAATATTTGGGACAAAGGGGGTCAGGCACACATCAAGAAAATACATTTAAAATATTTCATACAAGGATTTGAGTCCCACGTGGTGGACCTGCGTGTGTTTCTGTGTGTGTGTGTGTGTGTGTGTGTGTGTGTGGTGTCAAACAGAGTTCACACCATGCGTTGAACTTTTGGCTTTCCGAGCCGGGGAGGGTGAGGGTGTAAATGTGTGTACGTGCGTTTGAGTCCTTGGATTGATGTATTAGGCACAGACCACATGTTTTGGGTATCTGGTCTCTAAAACACTGTTTTATTGTCGTGAAGAGTTAATTAGTGTCTATGTGTAAATCAGTGTCCGAGAGACTCCCTGGGGGGGGGGGCGCTTTCGGGATCGCTCTCATTGGTCAGCGTCAGGCTCTCCGGCCATAAACAGACGGTCTCTGTTGGTTTAGACGTAAGAGATCATGTAGAGTGAGAGATAGTCAATGATTTACACCATTTTTCGGCGCCGTTTGGGCTGCACGTCTTGCGTAGAGCAATCTCAAAACAGCAGAGGTGTCGTAAATGAGAGTTCTTTGGAATGTGAGAATAGCTTGGGTCAGAGCGAGACAGGGGTTTTGTAGATTTAGACTGAATTAATTAATTTGATTTAATCACCATGCAACTGGTGATCTGCTCTCCGTTACAATAGTATTACTCTCCGATTCATTGAATTATGTGTCAGTGTTGTTACAATGTTTTGTTAAGGCGAATACAATTCTTTCATTCTAATGACATGTCTTGTCAATGCTAATGTAATGTTTTACATGACATTCCTTGAATCTTATGCCATGACACTCCACCCCATGCCCCAAAACCCATGACATTTCATTCCAAGAAATTTCCAAGAATCCTTGCCATGAAATTCTACTGCATCCCCAAAACTTCAGTCCATGACATCACTTCAGTCAAACTCCACGAATCACATTGCATCCCCCACCCCAAAACATGTGTCAGTGTTGTTACAATGTTTTGTTAAGGCGAATACAATTCTTTCATTCTAATGACATGTCTTGTCAATGCTAATGTAATGTTTTACATGACATTCCTTGAATCTTATGCCATGACACTCCACCCCATGCCCCAAAACCCATGACATTTCATTCCAAGAAATTTCCAAGAATCCTTGCCATGGAATTCTACTGCATCCCCAAAACTTCAGTCCATGACATCACTTCAGTCAAACTCCACGAATCACATTGCATCCCCCACCCCAAAAAACAAAAACACGAATAGCCTTTCATAAACAAGTTCTTCTTCCGGTAAACATCACAACATGGCAGTCCATGGAATTCCGTTGAACTCCATTCTATAAACATGTCCAATTTCATGAAATGTCACGACTTGACATTCCAAGAAAATTGCACGAAAATGCCATCGAATCCCATACATTGCACTAAAGTGTTACTTTAAAGTCCATGTAATGCAGGTCAGTGTTACCGTAATGTTTGGTTAACTCTAGCGTGAACTGAAACGCAGTGCTTGGTCAACACTAATGCATTTCTGGGTAAACTTGCCAGAGGGTTAAAGACTCTAGCTTGAGCCCGCAGCCAAAGGTTGGGGTTGTCAGAAGTGGGATTCGAACCCACGCCTCCAGGGGAGACTGCGACCTGAACGCAGCGCCTTAGACCGCTCGGCCATCCTGACGTGACGGCTAAGGGTGAGCAGTGCTGTTGGAGCTGCACCGAATGGCAGATGATCTAGAAGCTAGTGCTTCACCGCTCACAACTCGTCACAGCACATGCCTCGTTGGCGCAGTTAGGCAGCGCGTCAGTCTCATAATCTGAAGGTCGTGAGTTCGAGCCTCACACGGGGCAGGCTGGTGCTTTTGGATACAGGGGAGCGTGTAAATAAAAGAGCTGCTTTCTGTATTCCCTTTTGTGCATTTGTTCTTTTCTTCATATGCAATGTAATTGAAATCTAGTGTTTCTGTGGGACTAATGTTGAACAAAGGCAGTAATAGTATTACTCTCCGATTCATGCAATATGTGTCAGTGTTGTTACAATGTTTTGTTAAGGCGAATACAATTATTTCATTCTAATGACATGTCTTGTCAATGCTAATTTAATGTTTTACATGACATTCCTTGAATCTTATGCCATGACACTCCACCCCATGCCCCAAAACCCTTGACATTTCATTCCAAGAAATTTCCAAGAATCCTTGCCATGAAATTCTACTGCATCCCCAAAACTTCAGTCCATGACATCACTTCAGTCAAACTCCACGAATCACATTGCATCCCCCACCCCAAAAAACAAAAACACGAATAGCCTTTCATAAACAAGTTCTTCTTCCGGTAAACATCACAACATGGCAGTCCATGGAATTCCGTTGAACTCCATTCTATAAACATGTCCAATTTCATGAAATGTCACGACTTGACATTCCAAGAAAATTGCACGAAAATGCCATCGAATCCCATACATTGCACTAAAGTGTTACTTTAAAGTCCATGTAATGCAGGTCAGTGTTACCGTAATGTTTGGTTAACTCTAGCGTGAACTGAAACGCAGTGCTTGGTCAACACTAATGCATTTCTGGGTAAACTTGCCAGAGGGTTAAAGACTCTAGCTTGAGCCCGCAGCCAAAGGTTGGGTTTGTCAGAAGTGGGATTCGAACCCACGCCTCCAGGGGAGACTGCGACCTGAACGCAGCGCCTTAGACCGCTCGGCCATCCTGACGTGACGGCAAAGGGTGAGCAGTGCTGTTGGAGCTGCACCGAATGGCAGATGATCTAGAAGCTAGTGCTTCACCGCTCACAACTCGTCACAGCACATGCCTCGTTGGCGCAGTTAGGCAGCGCGTCAGTCTCATAATCTGAAGGTCGTGAGTTCGAGCCTCACACGGGGCAGGCTGGTGCTTTTGGATACAGGGGAGCGTGTAAATAAAAGAGCTGCTTTCTGTATTCCCTTTTGTGCGTTTGTTCATTTCTTCATATGCAATGTAATTGAAATCCAGTGTTTCTGTGGGACTAATGTTGAACAAAGGCAGTAATAGTATTACTCTCCGATTCATGCAATATGTGTCAGTGTTGTTACAATGTTTTGTTAAGGCGAATACAATTCTTTCATTCTAATGACATGTCTTGTCAATGCTAATGTAATGTTTTACATGACATTCCTTGAATCTTATGCCATGACACTCCACCCCATGCCCCAAAACCCATGACATTTCATTCCAAGAAATTTCCAAGAATCCTTGCCATGAAATTCTACTGCATCCCCAAAACTTCAGTCCATGACATCACTTCAGTCAAACTCCACGAATCACATTGCATCCCCCACCCCAAAAAACAAAAACACGAATAGCCTTTCATAAACAAGTTCTTCTTCCGGTAAACATCACAACATGGCAGTCCATGGAATTCCGTTGAACTCCATTCTATAAACATGTCCAATTTCATGAAATGTCACGACTTGACATTCCAAGAAAATTGCACGAAAATGCCATCGAATCCCATACATTGCACTAAAGTGTTACTTTAAAGTCCATGTAATGCAGGTCAGTGTTACCGTAATGTTTGGTTAACTCTAGCGTGAACTGAAACGCAGTGCTTGGTCAACACTAATGCATTTCTGGGTAAACTTGCCAGAGGGTTAAAGACTCTAGCTTGAGCCCGCAGCCAAAGGTTGGGGTTGTCAGAAGTGGGATTCGAACCCACGCCTCCAGGGGAGACTGCGACCTGAACGCAGCGCCTTAGACCGCTCGGCCATCCTGACGTGACGGCTAAGGGTGAGCAGTGCTGTTGGAGCTGCACCGAATGGCAGATGATCTAGAAGCTAGTGCTTCACCGCTCACAACTCGTCACAGCACATGCCTCGTTGGCGCAGTTAGGCAGCGCGTCAGTCTCATAATCTGAAGGTCGTGAGTTCGAGCCTCACACGGGGCAGGCTGGTGCTTTTGGATACAGGGGAGCGTGTAAATAAAAGAGCTGCTTTCTGTATTCCCTTTTGTGCGTTTGTTCTTTTCTTCATATGCAATGTAATTGAAATCCAGTGTTTCTGTGGGACTAATGTTGAACAAAGGCAGTAATAGTATTACTCTCCGATTCATGCAATATGTGTCAGTGTTGTTACAATGTTTTGTTAAGGCGAATACAATTATTTCATTCTAATGACATGTCTTGTCAATGCTAATGTAATGTTTTACATGACATTCCTTGAATCTTATGCCATGACACTCCACCCCATGCCCCAAAACCCTTGACATTTCATTCCAAGAAATTTCCAAGAATCCTTGCCATGAAATTCTACTGCATCCCCAAAACTTCAGTCCATGACATCACTTCAGTCAAACTCCACGAATCACATTGCATCCCCCACCCCAAAAAACAAAAACACGAATAGCCTTTCATAAACAAGTTCTTCTTCCGGTAAACATCACAACATGGCAGTCCATGGAATTCCGTTGAACTCCATTCTATAAACATGTCCAATTTCATGAAATGTCACGACTTGACATTCCAAGAAAATTGCACGAAAATGCCATCGAATCCCATACATTGCACTAAAGTGTTACTTTAAAGTCCATGTAATGCAGGTCAGTGTTACCGTAATGTTTGGTTAACTCTAGCGTGAACTGAAACGCAGTGCTTGGTCAACACTAATGCATTTCTGGGTAAACTTGCCAGAGGGTTAAAGACTCTAGCTTGAGCCCGCAGCCAAAGGTTGGGGTTGTCAGAAGTGGGATTCGAACCCACGCCTCCAGGGGAGACTGCGACCTGAACGCAGCGCCTTAGACCGCTCGGCCATCCTGACGTGACGGCTAAGGGTGAGCAGTGCTGTTGGAGCTGCACCGAATGGCAGATGATCTAGAAGCTAGTGCTTCACCGCTCACAACTCGTCACAGCACATGCCTCGTTGGCGCAGTTAGGCAGCGCGTCAGTCTCATAATCTGAAGGTCGTGAGTTCGAGCCTCACACGGGGCAGGCTGGTGCTTTTGGATACAGGGGAGCGTGTAAATAAAAGAGCTGCTTTCTGTATTCCCTTTTGTGCGTTTGTTCATTTCTTCATATGCAATGTAATTGAAATCCAGTGTTTCTGTGGGACTAATGTTGAACAAAGGCAGTAATAGTATTACTCTCCGATTCATGCAGTATGTGTCAGTGTTGTTACAATGTTTTGTTAAGGCGAATACAATTCTTTCATTCTAATGACATGTCTTGTCAATGCTAATGTAATGTTTTACATGACATTCCTTGAATCTTATGCCATGACACTCCACCCCATGCCCCAAAACCCATGACATTTCATTCCAAGAAATTTCCAAGAATCCTTGCCATGGAATTCTACTGCATCCCCAAAACTTCAGTCCATGACATCACTTCAGTCAAACTCCACGAATCACATTGCATCCCCCACCCCAAAAAACAAAAACACGAATAGCCTTTCATAAACAAGTTCTTCTTCCGGTAAACATCACAACATGGCAGTCCATGGAATTCCGTTGAACTCCATTCTATAAACATGTCCAATTTCATGAAATGTCACGACTTGACATTCCAAGAAAATTGCACGAAAATGCCATCGAATCCCATACATTGCACTAAAGTGTTACTTTAAAGTCCATGTAATGCAGGTCAGTGTTACCGTAATGTTTGGTTAACTCTAGCGTGAACTGAAACGCAGTGCTTGGTCAACACTAATGCATTTCTGGGTAAACTTGCCAGAGGGTTAAAGACTCTTGCTTGAGCCCGCAGCCAAAGGTTGGGTTTGTCAGAAGTGGGATTCGAACCCACGCCTCCAGGGGAGACTGCGACCTGAACGCAGCGCCTTAGACCGCTCGGCCATCCTGACGTGACGGCAAAGGGTGAGCAGTGCTGTTGGAGCTGCACCGAATGGCAGATGATCTAGAAGCTAGTGCTTCACCGCTCACAACTCGTCACAGCACATGCCTCGTTGGCGCAGTTAGGCAGCGCGTCAGTCTCATAATCTGAAGGTCGTGAGTTCGAGCCTCACACGGGGCAGGCTGGTGCTTTTGGATACAGGGGAGCGTGTAAATAAAAGAGCTGCTTTCTGTATTCCCTTTTGTGCGTTTGTTCATTTCTTCATATGCAATGTAATTGAAATCCAGTGTTTCTGTGGGACTAATGTTGAACAAAGGCAGTAATAGTATTACTCTCCGATTCATGCAATATGTGTCAGTGTTGTTACAATGTTTTGTTAAGGCGAATACAATTCTTTCATTCTAATGACATGTCTTGTCAATGCTAATGTAATGTTTTACATGACATTCCTTGAATCTTATGCCATGACACTCCACCCCATGCCCCAAAACCCATGACATTTCATTCCAAGAAATTTCCAAGAATCCTTGCCATGAAATTCTACTGCATCCCCAAAACTTCAGTCCATGACATCACTTCAGTCAAACTCCACGAATCACATTGCATCCCCCACCCCAAAAAACAAAAACACGAATAGCCTTTCATAAACAAGTTCTTCTTCCGGTAAACATCACAACATGGCAGTCCATGGAATTCCGTTGAACTCCATTCTATAAACATGTCCAATTTCATGAAATGTCACGACTTGACATTCCAAGAAAATTGCACGAAAATGCCATCGAATCCCATACATTGCACTAAAGTGTTACTTTAAAGTCCATGTAATGCAGGTCAGTGTTACCGTAATGTTTGGTTAACTCTAGCGTGAACTGAAACGCAGTGCTTGGTCAACACTAATGCATTTCTGGGTAAACTTGCCAGAGGGTTAAAGACTCTAGCTTGAGCCCGCAGCCAAAGGTTGGGGTTGTCAGAAGTGGGATTCGAACCCACGCCTCCAGGGGAGACTGCGACCTGAACGCAGCGCCTTAGACCGCTCGGCCATCCTGACGTGACGGCTAAGGGTGAGCAGTGCTGTTGGAGCTGCACCGAATGGCAGATGATCTAGAAGCTAGTGCTTCACCGCTCACAACTCGTCACAGCACATGCCTCGTTGGCGCAGTTAGGCAGCGCGTCAGTCTCATAATCTGAAGGTCGTGAGTTCGAGCCTCACACGGGGCAGGCTGGTGCTTTTGGATACAGGGGAGCGTGTAAATAAAAGAGCTGCTTTCTGTATTCCCTTTTGTGCGTTTGTTCATTTCTTCATATGCAATGTAATTGAAATCCAGTGTTTCTGTGGGACTAATGTTGAACAAAGGCAGTAATAGTATTACTCTCCGATTCATTGAATTATGTGTCAGTGTTGTTACAATGTTTTGTTAAGGCGAATACAATTCTTTCATTCTAATGACATGTCTTGTCAATGCTAATGTAATGTTTTACATGACATTCCTTGAATCTTATGCCATGACACTCCACCCCATGCCCCAAAACCCATGACATTTCATTCCAAGAAATTTCCAAGAATCCTTGCCATGGAATTCTACTGCATCCCCAAAACTTCAGTCCATGACATCACTTCAGTCAAACTCCACGAATCACATTGCATCCCCCACCCCAAAAAACAAAAACACGAATAGCCTTTCATAAACAAGTTCTTCTTCCGGTAAACATCACAACATGGCAGTCCATGGAATTCCGTTGAACTCCATTCTATAAACATGTCCAATTTCATGAAATGTCACGACTTGACATTCCAAGAAAATTGCACGAAAATGCCATCGAATCCCATACATTGCACTAAAGTGTTACTTTAAAGTCCATGTAATGCAGGTCAGTGTTACCGTAATGTTCGGTTAACTCTAGCGTGAACTGAAACGCAGTGCTTGGTCAACACTAATGCATTTCTGGGTAAACTTGCCAGAGGGTTAAAGACTCTTGCTTGAGCCCGCAGCCAAAGGTTGGGTTTGTCAGAAGTGGGATTCGAACCCACGCCTCCAGGGGAGACTGCGACCTGAACGCAGCGCCTTAGACCGCTCGGCCATCCTGACGTGACGGCAAAGGGTGAGCAGTGCTGTTGGAGCTGCACCGAATGGCAGATGATCTAGAAGCTAGTGCTTCACCGCTCACAACTCGTCACAGCACATGCCTCGTTGGCGCAGTTAGGCAGCGCGTCAGTCTCATAATCTGAAGGTCGTGAGTTCGAGCCTGGTGCTTTTGGATACAGGGGAGCGTGTAAATAAAAGAGCTGCTTTCTGTATTCCCTTTTGTGCGTTTGTTCATTTCTTCATATGCAATGTAATTGAAATCCAGTGTTTCTGTGGGACTAATGTTGAACAAAGGCAGTAATAGTATTACTCTCCGATTCATTGAATTATGTGTCAGTGTTGTTACAATGTTTTGTTAAGGCGAATACAATTCTTTCATTCTAATGACATGTCTTGTCAATGCTAATGTAATGTTTTACATGACATTCCTTGAATCTTATGCCATGACACTCCACCCCATGCCCCAAAACCCATGACATTTCATTCCAAGAAATTTCCAAGAATCCTTGCCATGAAATTCTACTGCATCCCCAAAACTTCAGTCCATGACATCACTTCAGTCAAACTCCACGAATCACATTGCATCCCCCACCCCAAAAAACAAAAACACGAATAGCCTTTCATAAACAAGTTCTTCTTCCGGTAAACATCACAACATGGCAGTCCATGGAATTCCGTTGAACTCCATTCTATAAACATGTCCAATTTCATGAAATGTCACGACTTGACATTCCAAGAAAATTGCACGAAAATGCCATCGAATCCCATACATTGCACTAAAGTGTTACTTTAAAGTCCATGTAATGCAGGTCAGTGTTACCGTAATGTTTGGTTAACTCTAGCGTGAACTGAAACGCAGTGCTTGGTCAACACTAATGCATTTCTGGGTAAACTTGCCAGAGGGTTAAAGACTCTAGCTTGAGCCCGCAGCCAAAGGTTGGGGTTGTCAGAAGTGGGATTCGAACCCACGCCTCCAGGGGAGACTGCGACCTGAACGCAGCGCCTTAGACCGCTCGGCCATCCTGACGTGACGGCTAAGGGTGAGCAGTGCTGTTGGAGCTGCACCGAATGGCAGATGATCTAGAAGCTAGTGCTTCACCGCTCACAACTCGTCACAGCACATGCCTCGTTGGCGCAGTTAGGCAGCGCGTCAGTCTCATAATCTGAAGGTCGTGAGTTCGAGCCTCACACGGGGCAGGCTGGTTCTTTTGGATACAGGGGAGCGTGTAAATAAAAGAGCTGCTTTCTGTATTCCCTTTTGTGCGTTTGTTCATTTCTTCATATGCAATGTAATTGAAATCCAGTGTTTCTGTGGGACTAATGTTGAACAAAGGCAGTAATAGTATTACTCTCCGATTCATTGAATTATGTGTCAGTGTTGTTACAATGTTTTGTTAAGGTGAATACAATTCTTTCATTCTAATGACATGTCTTGTCAATGCTAATGTAATGTTTTACATGACATTCCTTGAATCTTATGCCATGACACTCCACCCCATGCCCCAAAACCCATGACATTTCATTCCAAGAAATTTCCAAGAATCCTTGCCATGAAATTCTACTGCATCCCCAAAACTTCAGTCCATGACATCACTTCAGTCAAACTCCACGAATCACATTGCATCCCCCACCCCAAAAAACAAAAACACGAATAGCCTTTCATAAACAAGTTCTTCTTCCGGTAAACATCACAACATGGCAGTCCATGGAATTCCGTTTGAACTCCATTCTATAAACATGTCCAATTTCATGAAATGTCACGACTTGACATTCCAAGAAAATTGCACGAAAATGCCATCGAATCCCATACATTGCACTAAAGTGTTACTTTAAAGTCCATGTAATGCAGGTCAGTGTTACCGTAATGTTTGGTTAACTTTAGCGTGAACTGAAACGCAGTGCTTGGTCAACACTAATGCATTTCTGGGTAAACTTGCCAGAGGGTTAAAGACTCTTGCTTGAGCCCGCAGCCAAAGGTTGGGTTTGTCAGAAGTGGGATTCAAACCCACGCCTCCAGGGGAGACTGCGACCTGAACGCAGCGCCTTAGACCGCTCGGCCATCCTGACGTGACGGCAAAGGGTGAGCAGTGCTGTTGGAGCTGCACCGAATGGCAGATGAT
Source organism: Leuciscus leuciscus (assembly GCF_965113295.1). Taxonomy (NCBI): domain Eukaryota; kingdom Metazoa; phylum Chordata; class Actinopteri; order Cypriniformes; family Leuciscidae; genus Leuciscus; species Leuciscus leuciscus. The sequence continues at coordinate 26,920,486 of NC_138728.1, read as the reverse complement.
CTAGAAGCTAGTGCTTCACCGCTCACAACTCGTCACAGCACATGCCTCGTTGGCGCAGTTAGGCAGCGCGTCAGTCTCATAATCTGAAGGTCGTGAGTTCGAGCCTCACACGGGGCAGGCTGGTGCTTTTGGATACAGGGGAGCGTGTAAATAAAAGAGCTGCTTTCTGTATTCCCTTTTGTGCGTTTGTTCATTTCTTCATATGCAATGTAATTGAAATCCAGTGTTTCTGTGGGACTAATGTTGAACAAAGGCAGTAATAGTATTACTCTCCGATTCATGCAATATGTGTCAGTGTTGTTACAATGTTTTGTTAAGGCGAATACAATTCTTTCATTCTAATGACATGTCTTGTCAATGCTAATGTAATGTTTTACATGACATTCCTTGAATCTTATGCCATGACACTCCACCCCATGCCCCAAAACCCATGACATTTCATTCCAAGAAATTTCCAAGAATCCTTGCCATGAAATTCTACTGCATCCCCAAAACTTCAGTCCATGACATCACTTCAGTCAAACTCCACGAATCACATTGCATCCCCCACCCCAAAAAACAAAAACACGAATAGCCTTTCATAAACAAGTTCTTCTTCCGGTAAACATCACAACATGGCAGTCCATGGAATTCCGTTGAACTCCATTCTATAAACATGTCCAATTTCATGAAATGTCACGACTTGACATTCCAAGAAAATTGCACGAAAATGCCATCGAATCCCATACATTGCACTAAAGTGTTACTTTAAAGTCCATGTAATGCAGGTCAGTGTTACCGTAATGTTTGGTTAACTCTAGCGTGAACTGAAACGCAGTGCTTGGTCAACACTAATGCATTTCTGGGTAAACTTGCCAGAGGGTTAAAGACTCTAGCTTGAGCCCGCAGCCAAAGGTTGGGGTTGTCAGAAGTGGGATTCGAACCCACGCCTCCAGGGGAGACTGCGACCTGAACGCAGCGCCTCAGACCGCTCGGCCATCCTGACGTGACGGCTAAGGGTGAGCAGTGCTGTTGGAGCTGCACCGAATGGCAGATGATCTAGAAGCTAGTGCTTCACCGCTCACAACTCGTCACAGCACATGCCTCGTTGGCGCAGTTAGGCAGCGCGTCAGTCTCATAATCTGAAGGTCGTGAGTTCGAGCCTCACACGGGGCAGGCTGGTGCTTTTGGATACAGGGGAGCGTGTAAATAAAAGAGCTGCTTTCTGTATTCCCTTTTGTGCGTTTGTTCATTTCTTCATATGCAATGTAATTGAAATCCAGTGTTTCTGTGGGACTAATGTTGAACAAAGGCAGTAATAGTATTACTCTCCGATTCATGCAGTATGTGTCAGTGTTGTTACAATGTTTTGTTAAGGCGAATACAATTCTTTCATTCTAATGACATGTCTTGTCAATGCTAATGTAATGTTTTACATGACATTCCTTGAATCTTATGCCATGACACTCCACCCCATGCCCCAAAACCCATGACATTTCATTCCAAGAAATTTCCAAGAATCCTTGCCATGGAATTCTACTGCATCCCCAAAACTTCAGTCCATGACATCACTTCAGTCAAACTCCACGAATCACATTGCATCCCCCACCCCAAAAAACAAAAACACGAATAGCCTTTCATAAACAAGTTCTTCTTCCGGTAAACATCACAACATGGCAGTCCATGGAATTCCGTTGAACTCCATTCTATAAACATGTCCAATTTCATGAAATGTCACGACTTGACATTCCAAGAAAATTGCACGAAAATGCCATCGAATCCCATACATTGCACTAAAGTGTTACTTTAAAGTCCATGTAATGCAGGTCAGTGTTACCGTAATGTTTGGTTAACTCTAGCGTGAACTGAAACGCAGTGCTTGGTCAACACTAATGCATTTCTGGGTAAACTTGCCAGAGGGTTAAAGACTCTAGCTTGAGCCCGCAGCCAAAGGTTGGGGTTGTCAGAAGTGGGATTCGAACCCACGCCTCCAGGGGAGACTGCGACCTGAACGCAGCGCCTTAGACCGCTCGGCCATCCTGACGTGACGGCTAAGGGTGAGCAGTGCTGTTGGAGCTGCACCGAATGGCAGATGATCTAGAAGCTAGTGCTTCACCGCTCACAACTCGTCACAGCACATGCCTCGTTGGCGCAGTTAGGCAGCGCGTCAGTCTCATAATCTGAAGGTCGTGAGTTCGAGCCTCACACGGGGCAGGCTGGTGCTTTTGGATACAGGGGAGCGTGTAAATAAAAGAGCTGCTTTCTGTATTCCCTTTTGTGCGTTTGTTCATTTCTTCATATGCAATGTAATTGAAATCCAGTGTTTCTGTGGGACTAATGTTGAACAAAGGCAGTAATAGTATTACTCTCCGATTCATTGAATTATGTGTCAGTGTTGTTACAATGTTTTGTTAAGGCGAATACAATTCTTTCATTCTAATGACATGTCTTGTCAATGCTAATGTAATGTTTTACATGACATTCCTTGAATCTTATGCCATGACACTCCACCCCATGCCCCAAAACCCATGACATTTCATTCCAAGAAATTTCCAAGAATCCTTGCCATGGAATTCTACTGCATCCCCAAAACTTCAGTCCATGACATCACTTCAGTCAAACTCCACGAATCACATTGCATCCCCCACCCCAAAAAACAAAAACACGAATAGCCTTTCATAAACAAGTTCTTCTTCCGGTAAACATCACAACATGGCAGTCCATGGAATTCCGTTGAACTCCATTCTATAAACATGTCCAATTTCATGAAATGTCACGACTTGACATTCCAAGAAAATTGCACGAAAATGCCATCGAATCCCATACATTGCACTAAAGTGTTACTTTAAAGTCCATGTAATGCAGGTCAGTGTTACCGTAATGTTCGGTTAACTCTAGCGTGAACTGAAACGCAGTGCTTGGTCAACACTAATGCATTTCTGGGTAAACTTGCCAGAGGGTTAAAGACTCTTGCTTGAGCCCGCAGCCAAAGGTTGGGTTTGTCAGAAGTGGGATTCGAACCCACGCCTCCAGGGGAGACTGCGACCTGAACGCAGCGCCTTAGACCGCTCGGCCATCCTGACGTGACGGCAAAGGGTGAGCAGTGCTGTTGGAGCTGCACCGAATGGCAGATGATCTAGAAGCTAGTGCTTCACCGCTCACAACTCGTCACAGCACATGCCTCGTTGGCACAGTTAGGCAGCGCGTCAGTCTCATAATCTGAAGGTCGTGAGTTCGAGCCTCACACGGGGCAGGCTGGTGCTTTTGGATACAGGGGAGCGTGTAAATAAAAGAGCTGCTTTCTGTATTCCCTTTTGTGCGTTTGTTCATTTCTTCATATGCAATGTAATTGAAATCCAGTGTTTCTGTGGGACTAATGTTGAACAAAGGCAGTAATAGTATTACTCTCCGATTCATTGAATTATGTGTCAGTGTTGTTACAATGTTTTGTTAAGGCGAATACAATTCTTTCATTCTAATGACATGTCTTGTCAATGCTAATGTAATGTTTTACATGACATTCCTTGAATCTTATGCCATGACACTCCACCCCATGCCCCAAAACCCATGACATTTCATTCCAAGAAATTTCCAAGAATCCTTGCCATGAAATTCTACTGCATCCCCAAAACTTCAGTCCATGACATCACTTCAGTCAAACTCCACGAATCACATTGCATCCCCCACCCCAAAAAACAAAAACACGAATAGCCTTTCATAAACAAGTTCTTCTTCCGGTAAACATCACAACATGGCAGTCCATGGAATTCCGTTGAACTCCATTCTATAAACATGTCCAATTTCATGAAATGTCACGACTTGACATTCCAAGAAAATTGCACGAAAATGCCATCGAATCCCATACATTGCACTAAAGTGTTACTTTAAAGTCCATGTAATGCAGGTCAGTGTTACCGTAATGTTTGGTTAACTCTAGCGTGAACTGAAACGCAGTGCTTGGTCAACACTAATGCATTTCTGGGTAAACTTGCCAGAGGGTTAAAGACTCTAGCTTGAGCCCGCAGCCAAAGGTTGGGGTTGTCAGAAGTGGGATTCGAACCCACGCCTCTGTGAGGAAGTGGGGCGGATCTTCTCCCATGTAAGGACTCGGAAAGCTGCCGGCCCTGACAGGCTGGAAGGCACCATCCTAAAGAGCTGCAAAGAACAACTGAGCCCGGTGTTCAGAGGGTTGTACCAGAAATCACTTGACACACACAAAGTCCCAAAGATATGGAAAACTGCGGAAATTGTACCACTTCCTAAGAAACACAAACCAGATGGACTGAATGATTTTAGACCAATAGCGCTCACTTCAGTTGCTATGAAATGCTTTGAGCGGATCATTTTAACTCATCTCAAAAAACAAACCAAAGAACACATGGATACATTACAGTTTGCCTATAGAGAGAAAAGAGGTGTGGAAGATGCAGTAACAACCCTCCTGAATGGAATTTATAAACATCTTGAAACACCTGCCTCTTATGTACGCATCCTATTTGCAGATTTCTCTTCAGCTTTTAACACCGTTCAGTCACACATGTTGATAGAGAAGCTGATAATCATGGGTGTAAATCTCAATCTGGTAAAGTGGATTCAGGATTTTCTAACAGGCAGACTACAGTTTGTGAGAGCGGGTCACAGCCAGTCAAAAATCATCATGACAAACACAGGAGTGCCACAAGGATGTGTTTTATCATCGTTGTTATTTATTCTGTATACTAATGACTGTGTCAGCCACCATTCCAAATGTTCATTGATTAAGTTTGCAGATGATGCAGCCTTGGTTGGGTTTTTAACAGACAACGAACAGGAATACAGGACTGAGGTTGACCATTTCCATGAATGGTGTAGTGAAAACTCACTAATTTTAAACATTTCAAAAACAAAAGAAATGGTGATCGACTTTAGGAGAAGGCCCCCTCCACTGCAACCTGTTACTATTCAAGAGACAGTTATTGAGATTGTGGAGGAGTACAAGTATTTGGGCACTATTATTGATCACAAACTCACATGGTCAGCCAACACATTAGCAAGATACTCAAAAGCACAGCAGCGGCTCTTTTTTTTAAGAAAATTGCGCAGTTTTAATGCAGAGACTAGTACTCTGACATTGTTTTATTTAACCTTTATTCAGAGTGTGGTGTCTTTTGCCATCCAATGTTGGGGGGGGGGTCTTTCTATCCCGAACAGGAACATGCTGGACAAGGTGACAAAAATGGGTAGAAAAATTACTGGATCAGACACTAAAAGCATCACAAATCTGACTGACCAGTATACCCTTAATTTGGCACTGAGAATATTGGAGGATCCATTGCATCCACTTTGTTCAGAATTTTCTCCCCTCCCCTCTGGACGTAGATTTAGAATGCCCCGAACAAAAACTAAACGATATATTACATCATTTTTGCCGAGGAGCATTCAATTACTAAATAGATCATCCATAGGCACATAGACATATTTTAAATGCGTATTATTGAATATTGAATATTTATTTATTTATTGGTTCTTTTAAGCTGTTGAACTGATGAATTCATGCCTTTGTTGTATTATTATTGTTGTTGTTGTACATGTTCTGTTTCTTGTCTTATTGCTATATCATGTTGGCTGTGTTGATGTTTAATGTGGCTCCCATGAGTGCAAAACAAATTCCCCTTGGGGCAATAAAGGTCTATTCATTCATTCATTCCAGGGGAGACTGCGACCTGAACGCAGCGCCTTAGACCGCTCGGCCATCCTGACGTGACGGCAAAGGGTGAGCAGTGCTGTTGGAACTGCACCGAATGGCAGATGATCTAGAAGCTAGTGCTTCACCGCTCACAACTCGTCACAGCACATGCCTCGTTGGCGCAGTTAGGCAGCGCGTCAGTCTCATAATCTGAAGGTCGTGAGTTCGAGCCTCACACGGGGCAGGCTGGTGCTTTTGGATACAGGGGAGCGTGTAAATAAAAGAGCTGCTTTCTGTATTCCCTTTTGTGCGTTTGTTCATTTCTTCATATGCAATGTAATTGAAATCCAGTGTTTCTGTGGGACTAATGTTGAACAAAGGCAGTAATAGTATTACTCTCCGATTCATTGAATTATGTGTCAGTGTTGTTACAATGTTTTGTTAAGGCGAATACAATTCTTTCATTCTAATGACATGTCTTGTCAATGCTAATGTAATGTTTTACATGACATTCCTTGAATCTTATGCCATGACACTCCACCCCATGCCCCAAAACCCATGACATTTCATTCCAAGAAATTTCCAAGAATCCTTGCCATGGAATTCTACTGCATCCCCAAAACTTCAGTCCATGACATCACTTCAGTCAAACTCCACGAATCACATTGCATCCCCCACCCCAAAAAACAAAAACACGAATAGCCTTTCATAAACAAGTTCTTCTTCCGGTAAACATCACAACATGGCAGTCCATGGAATTCCGTTGAACTCCATTCTATAAACATGTCCAATTTCATGAAATGTCACGACTTGACATTCCAAGAAAATTGCACGAAAATGCCATCGAATCCCATACATTGCACTAAAGTGTTACTTTAAAGTCCATGTAATGCAGGTCAGTGTTACCGTAATGTTTGGTTAACTCTAGCGTGAACTGAAACGCAGTGCTTGGTCAACACTAATGCATTTCTGGGTAAACTTGCCAGAGGGTTAAAGACTCTAGCTTGAGCCCGCAGCCAAAGGTTGGGGTTGTCAGAAGTGGGATTCGAACCCACGCCTCCAGGGGAGACTGCGACCTGAACGCAGCGCCTTAGACCGCTCGGCCATCCTGACGTGACGGCTAAGGGTGAGCAGTGCTGTTGGAGCTGCACCGAATGGCAGATGATCTAGAAGCTAGTGCTTCACCGCTCACAACTCGTCACAGCACATGCCTCGTTGGCGCAGTTAGGCAGCGCGTCAGTCTCATAATCTGAAGGTCGTGAGTTCGAGCCTCACACGGGGCAGGCTGGTGCTTTTGGATACAGGGGAGTGTGTAAATAAAAGAGCTGCTTTCTGTATTCCCTTTTGTGCGTTTGTTCATTTCTTCATATGCAATGTAATTGAAATCCAGTGTTTCTGTGGGACTAATGTTGAACAAAGGCAGTAATAGTATTACTCTCCGATTCATTGAATTATGTGTCAGTGTTGTTACAATGTTTTGTTAAGGCGAATACAATTCTTTCATTCTAATGACATGTCTTGTCAATGCTAATGTAATGTTTTACATGACATTCCTTGAATCTTATGCCATGACACTCCACCCCATGCCCCAAAACCCATGACATTTCATTCCAAGAAATTTCCAAGAATCCTTGCCATGAAATTCTACTGCATCCCCAAAACTTCAGTCCATGACATCACTTCAGTCAAACTCCACGAATCACATTGCATCCCCCACCCCAAAAAACAAAAACACGAATAGCCTTTCATAAACAAGTTCTTCTTCCGGTAAACATCACAACATGGCAGTCCATGGAATTCCGTTGAACTCCATTCTATAAACATGTCCAATTTCATGAAATGTCACGACTTGACATTCCAAGAAAATTGCACGAAAATGCCATCGAATCCCATACATTGCACTAAAGTGTTACTTTAAAGTCCATGTAATGCAGGTCAGTGTTACCGTAATGTTTGGTTAACTCTAGCGTGAACTGAAACGCAGTGCTTGGTCAACACTAATGCATTTCTGGGTAAACTTGCCAGAGGGTTAAAGACTCTAGCTTGAGCCCGCAGCCAAAGGTTGGGGTTGTCAGAAGTGGGATTCGAACCCACGCCTCCAGGGGAGACTGCGACCTGAACGCAGCGCCTTAGACCGCTCGGCCATCCTGACGTGACGGCAAAGGGTGAGCAGTGCTGTTGGAGCTGCACCGAATGGCAGATGATCTAGAAGCTAGTGCTTCACCGCTCACAACTCGTCACAGCACATGCCTCGTTGGCGCAGTTAGGCAGCGCATCAGTCTCATAATCTGAAGGTCGTGAGTTCGAGCCTCACACGGGGCAGGCTGGTGCTTTTGGATACAGGGGAGCGTGTAAATAAAAGAGCTGCTTTCTGTATTCCCTTTTGTGCGTTTGTTCATTTCTTCATATGCAATGTAATTGAAATCCAGTGTTTCTGTGGGACTAATGTTGAACAAAGGCAGTAATAGTATTACTCTCCGATTCATTGAATTATGTGTCAGTGTTGTTACAATGTTTTGTTAAGGCGAATACAATTCTTTCATTCTAATGACATGTCTTGTCAATGCTAATGTAATGTTTTACATGACATTCCTTGAATCTTATGCCATGACACTCCACCCCATGCCCCAAAACCCATGACATTTCATTCCAAGAAATTTCCAAGAATCCTTGCCATGAAATTCTACTGCATCCCCAAAACTTCAGTCCATGACATCACTTCAGTCAAACTCCACGAATCACATTGCATCCCCCACCCCAAAAAACAAAAACACGAATAGCCTTTCATAAACAAGTTCTTCTTCCGGTAAACATCACAACATGGCAGTCCATGGAATTCCGTTGAACTCCATTCTATAAACATGTCCAATTTCATGAAATGTCACGACTTGACATTCCAAGAAAATTGCACGAAAATGCCATCGAATCCCATACATTGCACTAAAGTGTTACTTTAAAGTCCATGTAATGCAGGTCAGTGTTACCGTAATGTTTGGTTAACTCTAGCGTGAACTGAAACGCAGTGCTTGGTCAACACTAATGCATTTCTGGGTAAACTTGCCAGAGGGTTAAAGACTCTAGCTTGAGCCCGCAGCCAAAGGTTGGGTTTGTCAGAAGTGGGATTCGAACCCACGCCTCCAGGGGAGACTGCGACCTGAACGCAGCGCCTTAGACCGCTCGGCCATCCTGACGTGACGGCTAAGGGTGAGCAGTGCTGTTGGACCTGCACCGAATGGCAGATGATCTAGAAGCTAGTGCTTCACCGCTCACAACTCGTCACAGCACATGCCTCGTTGGCGCAGTTAGGCAGCGCGTCAGTCTCATAATCTGAAGGTCGTGAGTTCGAGCCTCACACGGGGCAGGCTGGTGCTTTTGGATACAGGGGAGCGTGTAAATAAAAGAGCTGCTTTCTGTATTCCCTTTTGTGCGTTTGTTCATTTCTTCATATGCAATGTAATTGAAATCCAGTGTTTCTGTGGGACTAATGTTGAACAAAGGCAGTAATAGTATTACTCTCCGATTCATTGAATTATGTGTCAGTGTTGTTACAATGTTTTGTTAAGGCGAATACAATTCTTTCATTCTAATGACATGTCTTGTCAATGCTAATGTAATGTTTTACATGACATTCCTTGAATCTTATGCCATGACACTCCACCCCATGCCCCAAAACCCATGACATTTCATTCCAAGAAATTTCCAAGAATCCTTGCCATGGAATTCTACTGCATCCCCAAAACTTCAGTCCATGACATCACTTCAGTCAAACTCCACGAATCACATTGCATCCCCCACCCCAAAAAACAAAAACACGAATAGCCTTTCATAAACAAGTTCTTCTTCCGGTAAACATCACAACATGGCAGTCCATGGAATTCCGTTGAACTCCATTCTATAAACATGTCCAATTTCATGAAATGTCACGACTTGACATTCCAAGAAAATTGCACGAAAATGCCATCGAATCCCATACATTGCACTAAAGTGTTACTTTAAAGTCCATGTAATGCAGGTCAGTGTTACCGTAATGTTCGGTTAACTCTAGCGTGAACTGAAACGCAGTGCTTGGTCAACACTAATGCATTTCTGGGTAAACTTGCCAGAGGGTTAAAGACTCTTGCTTGAGCCCGCAGCCAAAGGTTGGGTTTGTCAGAAGTGGGATTCGAACCCACGCCTCCAGGGGAGACTGCGACCTGAACGCAGCGCCTTAGACCGCTCGGCCATCCTGACGTGACGGCAAAGGGTGAGCAGTGCTGTTGGAGCGGCACCGAATGGCAGATGATCTAGAAGCTAGTGCTTCACCGCTCACAATACATTCCTCGTTGGCGCAGTTAGGCAGCGCGTCAGTCTCATAATCTGAAGGTCGTGAGTTCGAGCCTCACACGGGGCAGGCTGGTGCTTTTGGATACAGGGGAGCGTGTAAATAAAAGAGCTGCTTTCTGTATTCCCTTTTGTGCGTTTGTTCATTTCTTCATATGCAATGTAATTGAAATCCAGTGTTTCTGTGGGACTAATGTTGAACAAAGGCAGTAATAGTATTACTCTCCGATTCATTGAATTATGTGTCAGTGTTGTTACAATGTTTTGTTAAGGCGAATACAATTCTTTCATTCTAATGACATGTCTTGTCAATGCTAATGTAATGTTTTACATGACATTCCTTGAATCTTATGCCATGACACTCCACCCCATGCCCCAAAACCCATGACATTTCATTCCAAGAAATTTCCAAGAATCCTTGCCATGAAATTCTACTGCATCCCCAAAACTTCAGTCCATGACATCACTTCAGTCAAACTCCACGAATCACATTGCATCCCCCACCCCAAAAAACAAAAACACGAATAGCCTTTCATAAACAAGTTCTTCTTCCGGTAAACATCACAACATGGCAGTCCATGGAATTCCGTTGAACTCCATTCTATAAACATGTCCAATTTCATGAAATGTCACGACTTGACATTCCAAGAAAATTGCACGAAAATGCCATCGAATCCCATACATTGCACTAAAGTGTTACTTTAAAGTCCATGTAATGCAGGTCAGTGTTACCGTAATGTTTGGTTAACTCTAGCGTGAACTGAAACGCAGTGCTTGGTCAACACTAATGCATTTCTGGGTAAACTTGCCAGAGGGTTAAAGACTCTAGCTTGAGCCCGCAGCCAAAGGTTGGGGTTGTCAGAAGTGGGATTCGAACCCACGCCTCCAGGGGAGACTGCGACCTGAACGCAGCGCCTTAGACCGCTCGGCCATCCTGACGTGACGGCTAAGGGTGAGCAGTGCTGTTGGAGCTGCACCGAATGGCAGATGATCTAGAAGCTAGTGCTTCACCGCTCACAACTCGTCACAGCACATGCCTCGTTGGCGCAGTTAGGCAGCGCGTCAGTCTCATAATCTGAAGGTCGTGAGTTCGAGCCTCACACGGGGCAGGCTGGTGCTTTTGGATACAGGGGAGCGTGTAAATAAAAGAGCTGCTTTCTGTATTCCCTTTTGTGCGTTTGTTCATTTCTTCATATGCAATGTAATTGAAATCCAGTGTTTCTGTGGGACTAATGTTGAACAAAGGCAGTAATAGTATTACTCTCCGATTCATGCAGTATGTGTCAGTGTTGTTACAATGTTTTGTTAAGGCGAATACAATTCTTTCATTCTAATGACATGTCTTGTCAATGCTAATGTAATGTTTTACATGACATTCCTTGAATCTTATGCCATGACACTCCACCCCATGCCCCAAAACCCATGACATTTCATTCCAAGAAATTTCCAAGAATCCTTGCCATGGAATTCTACTGCATCCCCAAAACTTCAGTCCATGACATCACTTCAGTCAAACTCCACGAATCACATTGCATCCCCCACCCCAAAAAACAAAAACACGAATAGCTTTTCATAAACAAGTTCTTCTTCCGGTAAACATCACAACATGGCAGTCCATGGAATTCCGTTGAACTCCATTCTATAAACATGTCCAATTTCATGAAATGTCACGACTTGACATTCCAAGAAAATTGCACGAAAATGCCATCGAATCCCATACATTGCACTAAAGTGTTACTTTAAAGTCCATGTAATGCAGGTCAGTGTTACCGTAATGTTTGGTTAACTCTAGCGTGAACTGAAACGCAGTGCTTGGTCAACACTAATGCATTTCTGGGTAAACTTGCCAGAGGGTTAAAGACTCTAGCTTGAGCCCGCAGCCAAAGGTTGGGGTTGTCAGAAGTGGGATTCGAACCCACGCCTCCAGGGGAGACTGGGACCTGAACGCAGCGCCTTAGACCGCTCGGCGATCCTGACGTGACGGCTAAGGGTGAGCAGTGCTGTTGGAGCTGCACCGAATGGCAGATGATGTAGAAGCTAGTGCTTCACCGCTCACAACTCGTCACAGCACATGCCTTGTTGGCGCAGTTAGGCAGCGCATCAGTCTCATAATCTGAAGGTCGTGAGTTCGAGCCTCACACGGGGCAGGCTGGTGCTTTTGGATACAGGGGAGCGTGTAAATAAAAGAGCTGCTTTCTGTATTCCCTTTTGTGCGTTTGTTCATTTCTTCATATGCAATGTAATTGAAATCCAGTGTTTCTGTGGGACTAATGTTGAACAAAGGCAGTAATAGTATTACTCTCCGATTCATTGAATTATGTGTCAGTGTTGTTACAATGTTTTGTTAAGGCGAATACAATTCTTTCATTCTAATGACATGTCTTGTCAATGCTAATGTAATGTTTTACATGACATTCTTTGAATCTTATGCCATGACACTCCACCCCATGCCCCAAAACCCATGACATTTCATTCCAAGAAATTTCCAAGAATCCTTGCCATGAAATTCTACTGCATCCCCAAAACTTCAGTCCATGACATCACTTCAGTCAAACTCCACGAATCACATTGCATCCCCCACCCCAAAAAACAAAAACACGAATAGCCTTTCATAAACAAGTTCTTCTTCCGGTAAACATCACAACATGGCAGTCCATGGAATTCCGTTGAACTCCATTCTATAAACATGTCCAATTTCATGAAATGTCACGACTTGACATTCCAAGAAAATTGCACGAAAATGCCATCGAATCCCATACATTGCACTAAAGTGTTACTTTAAAGTCCATGTAATGCAGGTCAGTGTTACCGTAATGTTTGGTTAACTCTAGCGTGAACTGAAACGCAGTGCTTGGTCAACACTAATACATTTCTGGGTAAACTTGCCAGAGGGTTAAAGACTCTAGCTTGAGCCCGCAGCCAAAGGTTGGGGTTGTCAGAAGTGGGATTCGAACCCACGCCTCCAGGGGAGACTGCGATCTGAACGCAGCGCCTTAGACCGCTCGGCCATCCTGACGTGATGGCTAAGGGTGAGCAGTGCTGTTGGAGCTGCACCGAATGGCAGATGATCTAGAAGCTAGTGCTTCACCGCTCACAACTCGTCACAGCACATGCCTCGTTGGCGCAGTTAGGCAGCGCGTCAGTCTCATAATCTGAAGGTCGTGAGTTCGAGCCTCACACGGGGCAGGCTGGTGCTTTTGGATACAGGGGAGCGTGTAAATAAAAGAGCTGCTTTCTGTATTCCCTTTTGTGCGTTTGTTCATTTCTTCATATGCAATGTAATTGAAATCCAGTGTTTCTGTGGGACTAATGTTGAACAAAGGCAGTAATAGTATTACTCTCCGATTCATTGAATTATGTGTCAGTGTTGTTACAATGTTTTGTTAAGGCGAATACAATTCTTTCATTCTAATGACATGTCTTGTCAATGCTAATGTAATGTTTTACATGACATTCCTTGAATCTTATGCCATGACACTCCACCCCATGCCCCAAAACCCATGACATTTCATTCCAAGAAATTTCCAAGAATCCTTGCCATGAAATTCTACTGCATCCCCAAAACTTCAGTCCATGACATCACTTCAGTCAAACTCCACGAATCACATTGCATCCCCCACCCCAAAAAACAAAAACACGAATAGCCTTTCATAAACAAGTTCTTCTTCCGGTAAACATCACAACATGGCAGTCCATGGAATTCCGTTGAACTCCATTCTATAAACATGTCCAATTTCATGAAATGTCACGACTTGACATTCCAAGAAAATTGCACGAAAATGCCATCGAATCCCATGCATTGCACTAAAGTGTTACTTTAAAGTCCATGTAATGCAGGTCAGTGTTACCGTAATGTTTGGTTAACTCTAGCGTGAACTGAAACGCAGTGCTTGGTCAACACTAATGCATTTCTGGGTAAACTTGCCAGAGGGTTAAAGACTCTAGCTTGAGCCCGCAGCCAAAGGTTGGGGTTGTCAGAAGTGGGATTCGAACCCACGCCTCCAGGGGAGACTGCGACCTGAACGCAGCGCCTTAGACCGCTCGGCCATCCTGACGTGACGGCTAAGGGTGAGCAGTGCTTTTGGAGCTGCACCGAATGGCAGATGATCTAGAAGCTAGTGCTTCACCGCTCACAACTCGTCACAGCACATGCCTCGTTGGCGCAGTTAGGCAGCGCGTCAGTCTCATAATCTGAAGGTCGTGAGTTCGAGCCTCACACGGGGCAGGCTGGTGCTTTTGGATACAGGGGAGCGTGTAAATAAAAGAGCTGCTTTCTGTATTCCCTTTTGTGCGTTTGTTCATTTCTTCATATGCAATGTAATTGAAATCCAGTGTTTCTGTGGGACTAATGTTGAACAAAGGCAGTAATAGTATTACTCTCCGATTCATGCAGTATGTGTCAGTGTTGTAACAATGTTTTGTTAAGGCGAATACAATTCTTTCATTCTAATGACATGTCTTGTCAATGCTAATGTAATGTTTTACATGACATTCCTTGAATCTTATGCCATGACACTCCACCCCATGCCCCAAAACCCATGACATTTCATTCCAAGAAATTTCCAAGAATCCTTGCCATGAAATTCTACTGCATCCCCAAAACTTCAGTCCATGACATCACTTCAGTCAAACTCCACGAATCACATTGCATCCCCCACCCCAAAAAACAAAAACACGAATAGCCTTTCATAAACAAGTTCTTCTTCCGGTAAACATCACAACATGGAATTCCGTTGAACTCCATTCTATAAACATGTCCAATTTCATGAAATGTCACGACTTGACATTCCAAGAAAATTGCACGAAAATGCCATCGAATCCCATACATTGCACTAAAGTGTTACTTTAAAGTCCATGTAATGCAGGTCAGTGTTACCGTAATGTTTGGTTAACTCTAGCGTGAACTGAAACGCAGTGCTTGGTCAACACTAATACATTTCTGGGTAAACTTGCCAGAGGGTTAAAGACTCTAGCTTGAGCCCGCAGCCAAAGGTTGGGGTTGTCAGAAGTGGGATTCGAACCCACGCCTCCAGGGGAGACTGCGACCTGAACGCAGCGCCTTAGACCGCTCAGCCATCCTGACGTGATGGCTAAGGGTGAGCAGTGCTGTTGGAGCTGCACCGAATGGCAGATGATCTAGAAGCTAGTGCTTCACCGCTCACAACTCGTCACAGCACATGCCTCGTTGGCGCAGTTAGGCAGCGCGTCAGTCTCATAATCTGAAGGTCGTGAGTTCGAGCCTCACACGGGGCAGGCTGGTGCTTTTGGATACAGGGGAGCGTGTAAATAAAAGAGCTGCTTTCTGTATTCCCTTTTGTGCGTTTGTTCATTTCTTCATATGCAATGTAATTGAAATCCAGTGTTTCTGTGGGACTAATGTTGAACAAAGGCAGTAATAGTATTACTCTCCGATTCATTGAATTATGTGTCAGTGTTGTTACAATGTTTTGTTAAGGCGAATACAATTCTTTCATTCTAATGACATGTCTTGTCAATGCTAATGTAATGTTTTACATGACATTCCTTGAATCTTATGCCATGACACTCCACCCCATGCCCCAAAACCCATGACATTTCATTCCAAGAAATTTCCAAGAATCCTTGCCATGAAATTCTACTGCATCCCCAAAACTTCAGTCCATGACATCACTTCAGTCAAACTCCACGAATCACATTGCATCCCCCACCCCAAAAAACAAAAACACGAATAGCCTTTCATAAACAAGTTCTTCTTCCGGTAAACATCACAACATGGCAGTCCATGGAATTCCGTTGAACTCCATTCTATAAACATGTCCAATTTCATGAAATGTCACGACTTGACATTCCAAGAAAATTGCACGAAAATGCCATCGAATCCCATGCATTGCACTAAAGTGTTACTTTAAAGTCCATGTAATGCAGGTCAGTGTTACCGTAATGTTTGGTTAACTCTAGCGTGAACTGAAACGCAGTGCTTGGTCAACACTAATGCATTTCTGGGTAAACTTGCCAGAGGGTTAAAGACTCTAGCTTGAGCCCGCAGCCAAAGGTTGGGGTTGTCAGAAGTGGGATTCGAACCCACGCCTCCAGGGGAGACTGCGACCTGAACGCAGCGCCTTAGACCGCTCGGCCATCCTGACGTGACGGCTAAGGGTGAGCAGTGCTTTTGGAGCTGCACCGAATGGCAGATGATCTAGAAGCTAGTGCTTCACCGCTCACAACTCGTCACAGCACATGCCTCGTTGGCGCAGTTAGGCAGCGCGTCAGTCTCATAATCTGAAGGTCGTGAGTTCGAGCCTCACACGGGGCAGGCTGGTGCTTTTGGATACAGGGGAGCGTGTAAATAAAAGAGCTGCTTTCTGTATTCCCTTTTGTGCGTTTGTTCATTTCTTCATATGCAATGTAATTGAAATCCAGTGTTTCTGTGGGACTAATGTTGAACAAAGGCAGTAATAGTATTACTCTCCGATTCATGCAGTATGTGTCAGTGTTGTTACAATGTTTTGTTAAGGCGAATACAATTCTTTCATTCTAATGACATGTCTTGTCAATGCTAATGTAATGTTTTACATGACATTCCTTGAATCTTATGCCATGACACTCCACCCCATGCCCCAAAACCCATGACATTTCATTCCAAGAAATTTCCAAGAATCCTTGCCATGAAATTCTACTGCATCCCCAAAACTTCAGTCCATGACATCACTTCAGTCAAACTCCACGAATCACATTGCATCCCCCACCCCAAAAAACAAAAACACGAATAG
Source organism: Leuciscus leuciscus (assembly GCF_965113295.1). Taxonomy (NCBI): domain Eukaryota; kingdom Metazoa; phylum Chordata; class Actinopteri; order Cypriniformes; family Leuciscidae; genus Leuciscus; species Leuciscus leuciscus. Next base: position 26,903,773 of record NC_138728.1, on the reverse strand, counting down.
CCTTTCATAAACAAGTTCTTCTTCCGGTAAACATCACAACATGGCAGTCCATGGAATTCCGTTGAACTCCATTCTATAAACATGTCTAATTTCATGAAATGTCACGACTTGACATTCCAAGAAAATTGCACGAAAATGCCATCGAATCCCATACATTGCACTAAAGTGTTACTTTAAAGTCCATGTAATGCAGGTCAGTGTTACCGTAATGTTTGGTTAACTCTAGCGTGAACTGAAACGCAGTGCTTGGTCAACACTAATACATTTCTGGGTAAACTTGCCAGAGGGTTAAAGACTCTAGATTGAGCCCGCAGCCAAAGGTTGGGGTTGTCAGAAGTGGGATTCGAACCCACGCCTCCAGGGGAGACTGCGACCTGAACGCAGCGCCTTAGACCGCTCGGCCATCCTGACGTGATGGCTAAGGGTGAGCAGTGCTGTTGGAGCTGCACCGAATGGCAGATGATCTAGAAGCTAGTGCTTCACCGCTCACAACTCGTCACAGCACATGCCTCGTTGGCGCAGTTAGGCAGCGCGTCAGTCTCATAATCTGAAGGTCGTGAGTTCGAGCCTCACACGGGGCAGGCTGGTGCTTTTGGATACAGGGGAGCGTGTAAATAAAAGAGCTGCTTTCTGTATTCCCTTTTTTGCGTTTGTTCTTTTCTTCATATGCAATGTAATTGAAATCCAGTGTTTCTGTGGGACTAATGTTGAACAAAGGCAGTAATAGTATTACTCTCCGATTCATGCAATATGTGTCAGTGTTGTTACAATGTTTTGTTAAGGCGAATACAATTCTTTCATTCTAATGACATGTCTTGTCAATGCTAATGTAATGTTTTACATGACATTCCTTGAATCTTATGCCATGACACTCCACCCCATGCCCCAAAACCCATGACATTTCATTCCAAGAAATTTCCAAGAATCCTTGCCATGAAATTCTACTGGCAAGGATTACCCGTCTTTCGAATATCTGGGTACTGTGTTAAAAGGTGCTCCTCGCATTTTACTTATCATTATTTACAGGCCTCCAAAATATTCTCCAGCCTTTGCTGAGGACTTTACAGAACTGTTATCAACAATTACCTCAGAGTTTGACTGTTTTGCCATTGCTGGAGATTTTAACATTCACATAGATAATGCAGAAAACAATATGGCAAAAGAAATCAAAACTGTTTTAAAAACTTTTGATCTGACTCAGCATGTACATGGACCCACACACAATCATGGACACACTCTAGATTTACTTATCAGTAAGGGTCTAAACATTTCATCGATTTTTATTAAGGATGTAGCACTGTCTGATCATTTCTGTATTTTCTTTGATATATTGATCTCTCCTGCCACTGAAGCTAAATCTGTGTCTGTCAAGAAGAGATGCTTAAATGAGAACACTAGTGTACTATTTATGAAGGCTATATCCTTAACACCAAGCATATCTGCTGACTCTGTTGATTTTCTCCTTGATTCTTTTAACTCAAAAGTTAAAAATATAATTGATGATATTGCTCCTGTTAAAGTCAGGAAGAAGAGTGGCAGACAAAAAGCACCTTGGAGAAACTCAACAGCAGTGCAACATATGAAAAGACAATGCAGAAAAGCAGAGCGCATGTGGCGGAAGACAAAACTTGTAGTCCATTATAACATCTACAAAGACAGCCTGCATGCTTTCAATATGGAACTAGGCAAAGCTAGACAGACTTTCTTCTCAAATATTATAAACAGCAATTTAAACAACACACGCACTCTTTTTGCTACTGTAGAGAGACTGACAAACCCCCCAAGCCAGATTCCTAGTGAAATGCTCTCAAACAGCAAGTGCAGTGAGTTTGCTTCTTTCTTCTCTGAGAAAATCAATAATATCAGAAAGGTGATCAGCACATCCTTGAGTTGCACTGAGGTCAGACAGATCAGACCACCTGAGAAAGTAGTTACTATGTCTGACTTCAAAGAAATTGATGGCAAAATTTTGGAAGAAACCGTACAACACCTTAAAACATCAACATGCGCCCTTGACACACTTCCCACATCTTTCTTCAAAATTGTGCTAAACAGTTTAGAAGCAGATCTTCTAGAAGTGGTAAATGCCTCACTTCTCTCTGGGAGTTTTCCAAACTCCCTGAAAACTGCAGTTGTCAAGCCCCTCCTGAAAAAGAGCAATCTGGATAAGACCATATTAAGCAACTATAGACCGATCTCAAATCTTCCTTTCATAGGCAAGATCATTGAAAAAGTTGTCTTCAATCAGCTGAACAAATTCTTAAGCTCGAATGGATACTTTGATAATTTTCAATCTGGTTTCCGACCGCATCACAGCACAGAGACAGCGCTCATAAAGATAATAAACGATATTCGCTTAAATACTGATTCAGGCAAATTATCAGTGCTGGTACTACTCGACCTCAGTGCTGCATTTGACACTGTCGATCACAACATACTTCTTGACAGGCTGGAAAACTGGGTGGGGCTTTCTGGGATAGTCCTAAAATGGTTCAGGTCATACTTAGATGGGAGAGGTTATTATGTGAGTATAGGAGACCATAAGTCTGAGTGGACATCCATGACATGCGGAGTCCCTCAAGGCTCAATTCTTGCGCCACTCCTGTTCAACCTGTATATGCTCCCAATGAGCCAAATAATGAGAAATAACCAAATTGCTTACCACAGCTATGCAGACGACACACAGCTGTACTTAGCCCTATCGCCTAACGATTACAGCCCCATTGACTCCCTGTGCCGATGCATTGACGAAGTCAACAGTTGGATGTGTCAAAACTTTCTTCAATTAAACAAAGACAAAACTGAAGTTATTGCGTTTGGAAACAAAGATGAAGTTCTCAAAGTGAACGCATACCTTCACTCTAGGGGTAAAACAACTAAACATCAAGTCAGGAATCTTGGTGTGACACTAGAGTCAGACCTTAGTTTCAGTAGTCATGTCAAAGCAATAACTAAATCAGCATACTATCATCTGAAAAATATTGCAAGAATTAGATGCTCTGTTTCCAGACAAGACTTAGAGAAACTTGTGCATGCTTTCATCACCAGCAGGGTGGATTATTGTAATGGACTCCTCACTGGCCTTCCCAAAAAGACCATAAGACAGTTGCAGCTCATACAGAACGCTGCCGCCAGGATTCTGAGCAGAACCAGAAAATATGAACATATCACACCAGTCCTCAGGTCTTTACACTGGCTCCCAGTTAGATTTAGGATTGATTTCAAAGTATTATTACTGGTATATAAATCATTCAATGGCCTAGGACCTCAATACATTGCAGATATGCTCACTGAATATAAACCCAACAGATCACTCAGATCATTAGGATCATATCAGCTAGAAATACCAAGGGTTCACTCTAAGCATGGTGAGTCTGCTTTTAGCTATTATGCCAGCCACAGCTGGAACCAGCTTCCAGAAGAGATCAGATGTGCTCCTACAGTGGTCACATTCAAATCCAGACTCAAAACACTTCTGTTTAGCTGTGCATTTACTGAATGAGCACTGTGCCGCTGTTCGTCCGACTGTTTGTACTGTACTGTATTTTACTCTATTTTTCTAAACTGTTTTAATTATTCTTATTTCTTTTAATTATTTTAATTTCTCCTATGTCAGCAGGGCATTTAGCCCGAAACTGTAAATGCCCACTCAGAAGGTGATAATGTGAAAGTGATTAATGTGGGTTTGAAAGTAGAACAGTATTTAAATGACGATATTAAAGTTTTCGTCTGAGAAAGAATGTGAACGCAGTGCTAAAGTGCTAAAGAAAGTGAAAAGAACGTGTGAGTAAATGAGGGAGAAAAGAAAGTTAAAGGAAAGTTGATAGATGGAAGTCGTAAGAAGATTGAAGGTTAAAAGAAGGTTGAAAGATTTAAGTCTTAAGGGAATCCTTTGAAAGAAAGATCTATAATAAATATTCTTTTTTATTTTTTAAAAGTACTGTATTTTATTTTATTTTTGTAAACTGTTTTAATTATTCTTATTTCTTTTCATTATTTTAATTTCTTCTATGTAAAGCACTTTGAATTGCCATTGTGTATGAAATGTGCTATATAAATAAACTTGCCTTGCCTTGCCTTGCCTACTGCATCCCCAAAACTTCAGTCCATGACATCACTTCAGTCAAACTCCACGAATCACATTGCATCCCCCACCCCAAAAAACAAAAACACGAATAGCCTTTCATAAACAAGTTCTTCTTCCGGTAAACATCACAACATGGCAGTCCATGGAATTCCGTTGAACTCCATTCTATAAACATGTCCAATTTCATGAAATGTCACGACTTGACATTCCAAGAAAATTGCACGAAAATGCCATCGAATCCCATACATTGCACTAAAGTGTTACTTTAAAGTCCATGTAATGCAGGTCAGTGTTACCGTAATGTTTGGTTAACTCTAGCGTGAACTGAAACGCAGTGCTTGGTCAACACTAATGCATTTCTGGGTAAACTTGCCAGAGGGTTAAAGACTCTAGCTTGAGCCCGCAGCCAAAGGTTGGGGTTGTCAGAAGTGGGATTCGAACCCACGCCTCCAGGGGAGACTGCGACCTGAACGCAGCGCCTTAGACCGCTCGGCCATCCTGACGTGGCGGCTAAGGGTGAGCAGTGCTGTTGGACCTGCACCGAATGGCAGATGATCTAGAAGCTAGTGCTTCACCGCTCACAACTCGTCACAGCACATGACTCGTTGGCGCAGTTAGGCAGCGCGTCAGTCTCATAATCTGAAGGTCGTGAGTTCGAGCCTCACACGGGGCAGGCTGGTGCTTTTGGATACAGGGGAGCGTGTAAATAAAAGAGCTGCTTTCTGTATTCCCTTTTGTGCGTTTGTTCATTTCTTCATATGCAATGTAATTGAAATCCAGTGTTTCTGTGGGACTAATGTTGAACAAAGGCAGTAATAGTATTACTCTCCGATTCATGCAGTATGTGTCAGTGTTGTTACAATGTTTTGTTAAGGCGAATACAATTCTTTCATTCTAATGACATGTCTTGTCAATGCTAATGTAATGTTTTACATGACATTCCTTGAATCTTATGCCATGACACTCCACCCCATGCCCCAAAACCCATGACATTTCATTCCAAGAAATTTCCAAGAATCCTTGCCATGAAATTCTACTGCATCCCCAAAACTTCAGTCCATGACATCACTTCAGTCAAACTCCACGAATCACATTGCATCCCCCACCCCAAAAAACAAAAACACGAATAGCCTTTCATAAACAAGTTCTTCTTCCGGTAAACATCACAACATGGCAGTCCATGGAATTCCGTTGAACTCCATTCTATAAACATGTCCAATTTCATGAAATGTCACGACTTGACATTCCAAGAAAATTGCACGAAAATGCCATCGAATCCCATACATTGCACTAAAGTGTTACTTTAAAGTCCATGTAATGCAGGTCAGTGTTACCGTAATGTTTGGTTAACTCTAGCGTGAACTGAAACGCAGTGCTTGGTCAACACTAATGCATTTCTGGGTAAACTTGCCAGAGGGTTAAAGACTCTAGCTTGAGCCCGCAGCCAAAGGTTGGGGTTGTCAGAAGTGGGATTCGAACCCACGCCTCCAGGGGAGACTGGGACCTGAACGCAGCGCCTTAGACCGCTCGGCCATCCTGACGTGACGGCTAAGGGTGAGCAGTGCTGTTGGAGCTGCACCGAATGGCAGATGATCTAGAAGCTAGTGCTTCACCGCTCACAACTCGTCACAGCACATGCCTTGTTGACGCAGTTAGGCAGCGCATCAGTCTCATAATCTGAAGGTCGTGAGTTCGAGCCTCACACGGGGCAGGCTGGTGCTTTTGGATACAGGGGAGCGTGTAAATAAAAGAGCTGCTTTCTGTATTCCCTTTTGTGCGTTTGTTCATTTCTTCATATGCAATGTAATTGAAATCCAGTGTTTCTGTGGGACTAATGTTGAACAAAGGCAGTAATAGTATTACTCTCCGATTCATTGAATTATGTGTCAGTGTTGTTACAATGTTTTGTTAAGGCGAATACAATTCTTTCATTCTAATGACATGTCTTGTCAATGCTAATGTAATGTTTTACATGACATTCTTTGAATCTTATGCCATGACACTCCACCCCATGCCCCAAAACCCATGACATTTCATTCCAAGAAATTTCCAAGAATCCTTGCCATGAAATTCTACTGCATCCCCAAAACTTCAGTCCATGACATCACTTCAGTCAAACTCCACGAATCACATTGCATCCCCCACCCCAAAAAACAAAAACACGAATAGCCTTTCATAAACAAGTTCTTCTTCCGGTAAACATCACAACATGGCAGTCCATGGAATTCCGTTGAACTCCATTCTATAAACATGTCCAATTTCATGAAATGTCACGACTTGACATTCCAAGAAAATTGCACGAAAATGCCATCGAATCCCATACATTGCACTAAAGTGTTACTTTAAAGTCCATGTAATGCAGGTCAGTGTTACCGTAATGTTTGGTTAACTCTAGCGTGAACTGAAACGCAGTGCTTGGTCAACACTAATGCATTTCTGGGTAAACTTGCCAGAGGGTTAAAGACTCTAGCTTGAGCCCGCAGCCAAAGGTTGGGGTTGTCAGAAGTGGGATTCGAACCCACGCCTCCAGGGGAGACTGCGACCTGAACGCAGCGCCTTAGACCGCTCGGCCATCCTGACGTGACGGCTAAGGGTGAGCAGTGCTGTTGGAGCTGCACCGAATGGCAGATGATCTAGAAGCTAGTGCTTCACCGCTCACAACTCGTCACAGCACATGCCTCGTTGGCGCAGTTAGGCAGCGCGTCAGTCTCATAATCTGAAGGTCGTGAGTTCGAGCCTCACACGGGGCAGGCTGGTGCTTTTGGATACAGGGGAGCGTGTAAATAAAAGAGCTGCTTTCTGTATTCCCTTTTGTGCGTTTGTTCATTTCTTCATATGCAATGTAATTGAAATCCAGTGTTTCTGTGGGACTAATGTTGAACAAAGGCAGTAATAGTATTACTCTCCGATTCATGCAATATGTGTCAGTGTTGTTACAATGTTTTGTTAAGGCGAATACAATTCTTTCATTCTAATGACATGTCTTGTCAATGCTAATGTAATGTTTTACATGACATTCCTTGAATCTTATGCCATGACACTCCACCCCATGCCCCAAAACCCATGACATTTCATTCCAAGAAATTTCCAAGAATCCTTGCCATGAAATTCTACTGCATCCCCAAAACTTCAGTCCATGACATCACTTCAGTCAAACTCCACGAATCACATTGCATCCCCCACCCCAAAAAACAAAAACACGAATAGCCTTTCATAAACAAGTTCTTCTTCCGGTAAACATCACAACATGGCAGTCCATGGAATTCCGTTGAACTCCATTCTATAAACATGTCCAATTTCATGAAATGTCACGACTTGACATTCCAAGAAAATTGCACGAAAATGCCATCGAATCCCATACATTGCACTAAAGTGTTACTTTAAAGTCCATGTAATGCAGGTCAGTGTTACCGTAATGTTTGGTTAACTCTAGCGTGAACTGAAACGCAGTGCTTGGTCAACACTAATGCATTTCTGGGTAAACTTGCCAGAGGGTTAAAGACTCTAGCTTGAGCCCGCAGCCAAAGGTTGGGGTTGTCAGAAGTGGGATTCGAACCCACGCCTCCAGGGGAGACTGCGACCTGAACGCAGCGCCTTAGACCGCTCGGCCATCCTGACGTGACGGCTAAGGGTGAGCAGTGCTGTTGGACCTGCACCGAATGGCAGATGATCTAGAAGCTAGTGCTTCACCGCTCACAACTCGTCACAGCATATGCCTCGTTGGCGCAGTTAGGCAGCGCGTCAGTCTCATAATCTGAAGGTCGTGAGTTCGAGCCTCACACGGGGCAGGCTGGTGCTTTTGGATACAGGGGAGCATGTAAATAAAAGAGCTGCTTTCTGTATTCCCTTTTGTGCGTTTGTTCATTTCTTCATATGCAATGTAATTGAAATCCAGTGTTTCTGTGGGACTAATGTTGAACAAAGGCAGTAATAGTATTACTCTCCGATTCATTGAATTATGTGTCAGTGTTGTTACAATGTTTTGTTAAGGCGAATACAATTCTTTCATTCTAATGACATGTCTTGTCAATGCTAATGTAATGTTTTACATGACATTCCTTGAATCTTATGCCATGACACTCCACCCCATGCCCCAAAACCCATGACATTTCATTCCAAGAAATTTCCAAGAATCCTTGCCATGAAATTCTACTGCATCCCCAAAACTTCAGTCCATGACATCACTTCAGTCAAACTCCACGAATCACATTGCATCCCCCACCCCAAAAAACAAAAACACGAATAGCCTTTCATAAACAAGTTCTTCTTCCGGTAAACATCACAACATGGCAGTCCATGGAATTCCGTTGAACTCCATTCTATAAACATGTCCAATTTCATGAAATGTCACGACTTGACATTCCAAGAAAATTGCACGAAAATGCCATCGAATCCCATACATTGCACTAAAGTGTTACTTTAAAGTCCATGTAATGCAGGTCAGTGTTACCGTAATGTTTGGTTAACTCTAGCGTGAACTGAAACGCAGTGCTTGGTCAACACTAATGCATTTCTGGGTAAACTTGCCAGAGGGTTAAAGACTCTAGCTTGAGCCCGCAGCCAAAGGTTGGGGTTGTCAGAAGTGGGATTCGAACCCACGCCTCCAGGGGAGACTGCGACCTGAACGCAGCGCCTTAGACCGCTCGGCCATCCTGACGTGGCGGCTAAGGGTGAGCAGTGCTGTTGGAGCTGCACCGAATGGCAGATGATCTAGAAGCTAGTGCTTCACCGCTCACAACTCGTCACAGCACATGCCTCGTTGGCGCAGTTAGGCAGCGCGTCAGTCTCATAATCTGAAGGTCGTGAGTTCGAGCCTCACACGGGGCAGGCTGGTGCTTTTGGATACAGGGGAGCGTGTAAATAAAAGAGCTGCTTTCTGTATTCCCTTTTGTGCGTTTGTTCATTTCTTCATATGCAATGTAATTGAAATCCAGTGTTTCTGTGGGACTAATGTTGAACAAAGGCAGTAATAGTATTACTCTCCGATTCATGCAGTATGTGTCAGTGTTGTTACAATGTTTTGTTAAGGCGAATACAATTCTTTCATTCTAATGACATGTCTTGTCAATGCTAATGTAATGTTTTACATGACATTCCTTGAATCTTATGCCATGACACTCCACCCCATGCCCCAAAACCCATGACATTTCATTCCAAGAAATTTCCAAGAATCCTTGCCATGAAATTCTACTGCATCCCCAAAACTTCAGTCCATGACATCACTTCAGTCAAACTCCACGAATCACATTGCATCCCCCACCCCAAAAAACAAAAACACGAATAGCCTTTCATAAACAAGTTCTTCTTCCGGTAAACATCACAACATGGCAGTCCATGGAATTCCGTTGAACTCCATTCTATAAACATGTCCAATTTCATGAAATGTCACGACTTGACATTCCAAGAAAATTGCACGAAAATGCCATCGAATCCCATACATTGCACTAAAGTGTTACTTTAAAGTCCATGTAATGCAGGTCAGTGTTACCGTAATGTTTGGTTAACTCTAGCGTGAACTGAAACGCAGTGCTTGGTCAACACTAATGCATTTCTGGGTAAACTTGCCAGAGGGTTAAAGACTCTAGCTTGAGCCCGCAGCCAAAGGTTGGGGTTGTCAGAAGTGGGATTCGAACCCACGCCTCCAGGGGAGACTGGGACCTGAACGCAGCGCCTTAGACCGCTCGGCCATCCTGACGTGACGGCTAAGGGTGAGCAGTGCTGTTGGAGCTGCACCGAATGGCAGATGATCTAGAAGCTAGTGCTTCACCGCTCACAACTCGTCACAGCACATGCCTTGTTGACGCAGTTAGGCAGCGCATCAGTCTCATAATCTGAAGGTCGTGAGTTCGAGCCTCACACGGGGCAGGCTGGTGCTTTTGGATACAGGGGAGCGTGTAAATAAAAGAGCTGCTTTCTGTATTCCCTTTTGTGCGTTTGTTCATTTCTTCATATGCAATGTAATTGAAATCCAGTGTTTCTGTGGGACTAATGTTGAACAAAGGCAGTAATAGTATTACTCTCCGATTCATTGAATTATGTGTCAGTGTTGTTACAATGTTTTGTTAAGGCGAATACAATTCTTTCATTCTAATGACATGTCTTGTCAATGCTAATGTAATGTTTTACATGACATTCTTTGAATCTTATGCCATGACACTCCACCCCATGCCCCAAAACCCATGACATTTCATTCCAAGAAATTTCCAAGAATCCTTGCCATGAAATTCTACTGCATCCCCAAAACTTCAGTCCATGACATCACTTCAGTCAAACTCCACGAATCACATTGCATCCCCCACCCCAAAAAACAAAAACACGAATAGCCTTTCATAAACAAGTTCTTCTTCCGGTAAACATCACAACATGGCAGTCCATGGAATTCCGTTGAACTCCATTCTATAAACATGTCCAATTTCATGAAATGTCACGACTTGACATTCCAAGAAAATTGCACGAAAATGCCATCGAATCCCATACATTGCACTAAAGTGTTACTTTAAAGTCCATGTAATGCAGGTCAGTGTTACCGTAATGTTTGGTTAACTCTAGCGTGAACTGAAACGCAGTGCTTGGTCAACACTAATGCATTTCTGGGTAAACTTGCCAGAGGGTTAAAGACTCTTGCTTGAGCCCGCAGCCAAAGGTTGGGTTTGCCAGAAGTGGGATTCGAACCCACGCCTCCAGGGGAGACTGCGACCTGAACGCAGCGCCTTAGACCGCTCGGCCATCCTGACGTGACGGCAAAGGGTGAGCAGTGCTGTTGGAGCTGCACCGAATGGCAGATGATCTAGAAGCTAGTGCTTCACCGCTCACAACTCGTCACAGCACATGCCTCGTTGGCGCAGTTAGGCAGCGCGTCAGTCTCATAATCTGAAGGTCGTGAGTTCGAGCCTCACACGGGGCAGGCTGGTGCTTTTGGATACAGGGGAGCGTGTAAATAAAAGAGCTGCTTTCTGTATTCCCTTTTGTGCGTTTGTTCATTTCTTCATATGCAATGTAATTGAAATCCAGTGTTTCTGTGGGACTAATGTTGAACAAAGGCAGTAATAGTATTACTCTCCGATTCATTGAATTATGTGTCAGTGTTGTTACAATGTTTTGTTAAGGCGAATACAATTCTTTCATTCTAATGACATGTCTTGTCAATGCTAATGTAATGTTTTACATGACATTCCTTGAATCTTATGCCATGACACTCCACCCCATGCCCCAAAACCCATGACATTTCATTCCAAGAAATTTCCAAGAATCCTTGCCATGAAATTCTACTGCATCCCCAAAACTTCAGTCCATGACATCACTTCAGTCAAACTCCACGAATCACATTGCATCCCCCACCCCAAAAAACAAAAACACGAATAGCCTTTCATAAACAAGTTCTTCTTCCGGTAAACATCACAACATGGCAGTCCATGGAATTCCGTTGAACTCCATTCTATAAACATGTCCAATTTCATGAAATGTCACGACTTGACATTCCAAGAAAATTGCACGAAAATGCCATCGAATCCCATACATTGCACTAAAGTGTTACTTTAAAGTCCATGTAATGCAGGTCAGTGTTACCGTAATGTTTGGTTAACTCTAGCGTGAACTGAAACGCAGTGCTTGGTCAACACTAATGCATTTCTGGGTAAACTTGCCAGAGGGTTAAAGACTCTAGCTTGAGCCCGCAGCCAAAGGTTGGGGTTGTCAGAAGTGGGATTTGAACCCACGCCTCCAGGGGAGACTGCGACCTGAACGCAGCGCCTTAGACCGCTCGGCCATCCTGACGTGACGGCTAAGGGTGAGCAGTGCTGTTGGAGCTGCACCGAATGGCAGATGATCTAGAAGCTAGTGCTTCACCGCTCACAACTCGTCACAGCACATGCCTCGTTGGCGCAGTTAGGCAGCGCGTCAGTCTCATAATCTGAAGGTCGTGAGTTCGAGCCTCACACGGGGCAGGCTGGTGCTTTTGGATACAGGGGAGCGTGTAAATAAAAGAGCTGCTTTCTGTATTCCCTTTTGTGCGTTTGTTCATTTCTTCATATGCAATGTAATTGAAATCCAGTGTTTCTGTGGGACTAATGTTGAACAAAGGCAGTAATAGTATTACTCTCCGATTCATTGAATTATGTGTCAGTGTTGTTACAATGTTTTGTTAAGGCGAATACAATTCTTTCATTCTAATGACATGTCTTGTCAATGCTAATGTAATGTTTTACATGACATTCCTTGAATCTTATGCCATGACACTCCACCCCATGCCCCAAAACCCATGACATTTCATTCCAAGAAATTTCCAAGAATCCTTGCCATGAAATTCTACTGCATCCCCAAAACTTCAGTCCATGACATCACTTCAGTCAAACTCCACGAATCACATTGCATCCCCCACCCCAAAAAACAAAAGCACGAATAGCCTTTCATAAACAAGTTCTTCTTCCGGTAAACATCACAACATGGCAGTCCATGGAATTCCGTTGAACTCCATTCTATAAACATGTCCAATTTCATGAAATGTCACGACTTGACATTCCAAGAAAATTGCACGAAAATGCCATCGAATCCCATACATTGCACTAAAGTGTTACTTTAAAGTCCATGTAATGCAGGTCAGTGTTACCGTAATGTTTGGTTAACTCTAGCGTGAACTGAAACGCAGTGCTTGGTCAACACTAATGCATTTCTGGGTAAACTTGCCAGAGGGTTAAAGACTCTAGCTTGAGCCCGCAGCCAAAGGTTGGGGTTGTCAGAAGTGGGATTTGAACCCACGCCTCCAGGGGAGACTGCGACCTGAACGCAGCGCCTTAGACCGCTCGGCCATCCTGACGTGACGGCTAAGGGTGAGCAGTGCTGTTGGAGCTGCACCGAATGGCAGATGATCTAGAAGCTAGTGCTTCACCGCTCACAACTCGTCACAGCACATGCCTCGTTGGCGCAGTTAGGCAGCGCGTCAGTCTCATAATCTGAAGGTCGTGAGTTCGAGCCTCACACGGGGCAGGCTGGTGCTTTTGGATACAGGGGAGCGTGTAAATAAAAGAGCTGCTTTCTGTATTCCCTTTTGTGCGTTTGTTCATTTCTTCATATGCAATGTAATTGAAATCCAGTGTTTCTGTGGGACTAATGTTGAACAAAGGCAGTAATAGTATTACTCTCCGATTCATTGAATTATGTGTCAGTGTTGTTACAATGTTTTGTTAAGGCGAATACAATTCTTTCATTCTAATGACATGTCTTGTCAATGCTAATGTAATGTTTTACATGACATTCCTTGAATCTTATGCCATGACACTCCACCCCATGCCCCAAAACCCATGACATTTCATTCCAAGAAATTTCCAAGAATCCTTGCCATGAAATTCTACTGCATCCCCAAAACTTCAGTCCATGACATCACTTCAGTCAAACTCCACGAATCACATTGCATCCCCCACCCCAAAAAACAAAAGCACGAATAGCCTTTCATAAACAAGTTCTTCTTCCGGTAAACATCACAACATGGCAGTCCATGGAATTCCGTTGAACTCCATTCTATAAACATGTCCAATTTCATGAAATGTCACGACTTGACATTCCAAGAAAATTGCACGAAAATGCCATCGAATCCCATACATTGCACTAAAGTGTTACTTTAAAGTCCATGTAATGCAGGTCAGTGTTACCGTAATGTTTGGTTAACTCTAGCGTGAACTGAAACGCAGTGCTTGGTCAACACTAATGCATTTCTGGGTAAACTTGCCAGAGGGTTAAAGACTCTAGCTTGAGCCCGCAGCCAAAGGTTGGGGTTGTCAGAAGTGGGATTTGAACCCACGCCTCCAGAGGAGACTGCGACCTGAACGCAGCGCCTTAGACCGCTCGGCCATCCTGACGTGACGGCTAAGGGTGAGCAGTGCTGTTGGAGCTGCACCGAATGGCAGATGATCTAGAAGCTAGTGCTTCACCGCTCACAACTCGTCACAGCACATGCCTCGTTGGCGCAGTTAGGCAGCGCGTCAGTCTCATAATCTGAAGGTCGTGAGTTCGAGCCTCACACGGGGCAGGCTGGTGCTTTTGGATACAGGGGAGCGTGTAAATAAAAGAGCTGCTTTCTGTATTCCCTTTTGTGCGTTTGTTCATTTCTTCATATGCAATGTAATTGAAATCCAGTGTTTCTGTGGGACTAATGTTGAACAAAGGCAGTAATAGTATTACTCTCCGATTCATTGAATTATGTGTCAGTGTTGTTACAATGTTTTGTTAAGGCGAATACAATTCTTTCATTCTAATGACATGTCTTGTCAATGCTAATGTAATGTTTTACATGACATTCCTTGAATCTTATGCCATGACACTCCACCCCATGCCCCAAAACCCATGACATTTCATTCCAAGAAATTTCCAAGAATCCTTGCCATGAAATTCTACTGCATCCCCAAAACTTCAGTCCATGACATCACTTCAGTCAAACTCCACGAATCACATTGCATCCCCCACCCCAAAAAACAAAAACACGAATAGCCTTTCATAAACAAGTTCTTCTTCCGGTAAACATCACAACATGGCAGTCCATGGAATTCCGTTGAACTCCATTCTATAAACATGTCCAATTTCATGAAATGTCACGACTTGACATTCCAAGAAAATTGCACGAAAATGCCATCGAATCCCATACATTGCACTAAAGTGTTACTTTAAAGTCCATGTAATGCAGGTCAGTGTTACCGTAATGTTTGGTTAACTCTAGCGTGAACTGAAACGCAGTGCTTGGTCAACACTAATGCATTTCTGGGTAAACTTGCCAGAGGGTTAAAGACTCTAGCTTGAGCCCGCAGCCAAAGGTTGGGGTTGTCAGAAGTGGGATTCGAACCCACGCCTCCAGGGGAGACTGCGACCTGAACGCACCGCCTTAGACCGCTCGGCCATCCTGACGTGACGGCTAAGGGTGAGCAGTGCTGTTGGAGCTGCACCGAATGGCAGATGATCTAGAAGCTAGTGCTTCACCGCTCACAACTCGTCACAGCACATGCCTCGTTGGCGCAGTTAGGCAGCGCGTCAGTCTCATAATCTGAAGGTCGTGAGTTCGAGCCTCACACGGGGCAGGCTGGTGCTTTTGGATACAGGGGAGCGTGTAAATAAAAGAGCTGCTTTCTGTATTCCCTTTTGTGCGTTTGTTCTTTTCTTCATATGCAATGTAATTGAAATCCAGTGTTTCTATGGGACTAATGTTGAACAAAGGCAGTAATAGTATTACTCTCCGATTCATTGAATTATGTGTCAGTGTTGTTACAATGTTTTGTTAAGGCGAATACAATTCTTTCATTCTAATGACATGTCTTGTCAATGCTAATGTAATGTTTTACATGACATTCCTTGAATCTTATGCCATGACACTCCACCCCATGCCCCAAAACCCATGACATTTCATTCCAAGAAATTTCCAAGAATCCTTGCCATGAAATTCTACTGCATCCCCAAAACTTCAGTCCATGACATCACTTCAGTCAAACTCCACGAATCACATTGCATCCCCCACCCCAAAAAACAAAAACACGAATAGCCTTTCATAAACAAGTTCTTCTTCCGGTAAACATCACAACATGGCAGTCCATGGAATTCCGTTGAACTCCATTCTATAAACATGTCCAATTTCATGAAAAGTCACGACTTGACATTCCAAGAAAATTGCACGAAAATGCCATCGAATCCCATACATTGCACTAAAGTGTTACTTTAAAGTCCATGTAATGCAGGTCAGTGTTACCGTAATGTTTGGTTAACTCTAGCGTGAACTGAAACGCAGTGCTTGGTCAACACTAATGCATTTCTGGGTAAACTTGCCAGAGGGTTAAAGACTCTAGCTTGAGCCCGCAGCCAAAGGTTGGGGTTGTCAGAAGTGGGATTCGAACCCACGCCTCCAGGGGAGACTGCGACCTGAACGCAGCGCCTTAGACCGCTCGGCCATCCTGACGTGACGGCTAAGGGTGAGCAGTGCTGTTGGAGCTGCACCGAATGGCAGATGATCTAGAAGCTAGTGCTTCACCGCTCACAACTCGTCACAGCACATGCCTCGTTGGCGCAGTTAGGCAGCGCGTCAGTCTCATAATCTGAAGGTCGTGAGTTCGAGCCTCACACGGGGCAGGCTGGTGCTTTTGGATACAGGGGAGCGTGTAAATAAAAGAGCTGCTTTCTGTATTCCCTTTTGTGCGTTTGTTCATTTCTTCATATGCAATGTAATTGAAATCCAGTGTTTCTGTGGGACTAATGTTGAACAAAGGCAGTAATAGTATTACTCTCCGATTCATTGAATTATGTGTCAGTGTTGTTACAATGTTTTGTTAAGGCGAATACAATTCTTTCATTCTAATGACATGTCTTGTCAATGCTAATGTAATGTTTTACATGACATTCTTTGAATCTTATGCCATGACACTCCACCCCATGCCCCAAAACCCATGACATTTCATTCCAAGAAATTTCCAAGAATCCTTGCCATGAAATTCTACTGCATCCCCAAAACTTCAGTCCATGACATCACTTCAGTCAAACTCCACGAATCACATTGCATCCCCCACCCCAAAAAACAAAAACACGAATAGCCTTTCATAAACAAGTTCTTCTTCCGGTAAACATCACAACATGGCAGTCCATGGAATTCCGTTGAACTCCATTCTATAAACATGTCCAATTTCATGAAATGTCACGACTTGACATTCCAAGAAAATTGCACGAAAATGCCATCGAATCCCATACATTGCACTAAAGTGTTACTTTAAAGTCCATGTAGTGCAGGTCAGTGTTACCGTAATGTTTGGTTAACTCTAGCGTGAACTGAAACGCAGTGCTTGGTCAACACTAATGCATTTCTGGGTAAACTTGCCAGAGGGTTAAAGACTCTAGCTTGAGCCCGCAGCCAAAGGTTGGGGTTGTCAGAAGTGGGATTTGAACCCACGCCTCCAGGGGAGACTGCGACCTGAACGCAGCGCCTTAGACCACTCGGCCATCCTGACGTGACGGCTAAGGGTGAGCAGTGCTGTTGGAGCTGCACCGAATGGCAGATGATCTAGAAGCTAGTGCTTCACCGCTCACAACTCGTCACAGCACATGCCTCATTGGCGCAGTTAGGCAGCGCGTCAGTCTCATAATCTGAAGGTCGTGAGTTCGAGCCTCACACGGGGCAGGCTGGTGCTTTTGGATACAGGGGAGCGTGTAAATAAAAGAGCTGCTTTCTGTATTCCCTTTTGTGCGTTTGTTCATTTCTTCATATGCAATGTAATTGAAATCCAGTGTTTCTGTGGGACTAATGTTGAACAAAGGCAGTAATAGTATTACTCTCCGATTCATTGAATTATGTGTCAGTGTTGTTACAATGTTTTGTTAAGGCGAATACAATTCTTTCATTCTAATGACATGTCTTGTCAATGCTAATGTAATGTTTTACATGACATTCTTTGAATCTTATGCCATGACACTCCACCCCATGCCCCAAAACCCATGACATTTCATTCCAAGAAATTTCCAAGAATCCTTGCCATGAAATTCTACTGCATCCCCAAAACTTCAGTCCATGACATCACTTCAGTCAAACTCCACGAATCACATTGCATCCCCCACCCCAAAAAACAAAAACACGAATAGCCTTTCATAAACAAGTTCTTCTTCCGGTAAACATCACAACATGGCAGTCCATGGAATTCCGTTGAACTCCATTCTATAAACATGTCCAATTTCATGAAATGTCACGACTTGACATTCCAAGAAAATTGCACGAAAATGCCATCGAATCCCATACATTGCACTAAAGTGTTACTTTAAAGTCCATGTAGTGCAGGTCAGTGTTACCGTAATGTTTGGTTAACTCTAGCGTGAACTGAAACGCAGTGCTTGGTCAACACTAATGCATTTCTGGGTAAACTTGCCAGAGGGTTAAAGACTCTAGCTTGAGCCCGCAGCCAAAGGTTGGGGTTGTCAGAAGTGGGATTTGAACCCACGCCTCCAGGGGAGACTGCGACCTGAACGCAGCGCCTTAGACCGCTCGGCCATCCTGACGTGACGGCTAAGGGTGAGCAGTGCTGTTGGAGCTGCACCGAATGGCAGATGATCTAGAAGCTAGTGCTTCACCGCTCACAACTCGTCACAGCACATGCCTCGTTGGCGCAGTTAGGCAGCGCGTCAGTCTCATAATCTGAAGGTCGTGAGTTCGAGCCTCACACGGGGCAGGCTGGTGCTTTTGGATACAGGGGAGCGTGTAAATAAAAGAGCTGCTTTCTGTATTCCCTTTTGTGCGTTTGTTCATTTCTTCATATGCAATGTAATTGAAATCCAGTGTTTCTGTGGGACTAATGTTGAACAAAGGCAGTAATAGTATTACTCTCCGATTCATGCAGTATGTGTCAGTGTTGTTACAATGTTTTGTTAAGGCGAATACAATTCTTTCATTCTAATGACATGTCTTGTCAATGCTAATGTAATGTTTTACATGACATTCCTTGAATCTTATGCCATGACACTCCACCCCATGCCCCAAAACCCATGACATTTCATTCCAAGAAATTTCCAAGAATCCTTGCCATGAAATTCTACTGCATCCCCAAAACTTCAGTCCATGACATCACTTCAGTCAAACTCCACGAATCACATTGCATCCCCCACCCCAAAAAACAAAAACACGAATAGCCTTTCATAAACAAGTTCTTCTTCCGGTAAACATCACAACATGGCAGTCCATGGAATTCCGTTGAACTCCATTCTATAAACATGTCCAATTTCATGAAATGTCACGACTTGACATTCCAAGAAAATTGCACGAAAATGCCATCGAATCCCATACATTGCACTAAAGTGTTACTTTAAAGTCCATGTAATGCAGGTCAGTGTTACCGTAATGTTTGGTTAACTCTAGCGTGAACTGAAACGCAGTGCTTGGTCAACACTAATGCATTTCTGGGTAAACTTGCCAGAGGGTTAAAGACTCTAGCTTGAGCCCGCAGCCAAAGGTTGGGGTTGTCAGAAGTGGGATTTGAACCCACGCCTCCAGGGGAGACTGCGACCTGAACGCAGCGCCTTAGACCGCTCGGCCATCCTGACGTGACGGCTAAGGGTGAGCAGTGCTGTTGGAGCTGCACCGAATGGCAGATGATCTAGAAGCTAGTGCTTCACCGCTCACAACTCGTCACAGCACATGCCTCGTTGGCGCAGTTAGGCAGCGCGTCAGTCTCATAATCTGAAGGTCGTGAGTTCGAGCCTCACACGGGGCAGGCTGGTGCTTTTGGATACAGGGGAGCGTGTAAATAAAAGAGCTGCTTTCTGTATTCCCTTTTGTGCGTTTGTTCATTTCTTCATATGCAATGTAATTGAAATCCAGTGTTTCTGTGGGACTAATGTTGAACAAAGGCAGTAATAGTATTACTCTCCGATTCATGCAGTATGTGTCAGTGTTGTTACAATGTTTTGTTAAGGCGAATACAATTCTTTCATTCTAATGACATGTCTTGTCAATGCTAATGTAATGTTTTACATGACATTCCTTGAATCTTATGCCATGACACTCCACCCCATGCCCCAAAACCCATGACATTTCATTCCAAGAAATTTCCAAGAATCGTTGCCATGGAATTCTACTGCATCCCCAAAACTTCAGTCCATGACATCACTTCAGTCAAACTCCACGAATCACATTGCATCCCCCACCCCAAAAAACAAAAACACGAATAGCCTTTCATAAACAAGTTCTTCTTCCGGTAAACATCACAACATGGCAGTCCATGGAATTCCGTTGAACTCCATTCTATAAACATGTCCAATTTCATGAAATGTCACGACTTGACATTCCAAGAAAATTGCACGAAAATGCCATCGAATCCCATACATTGCACTAAAGTGTTACTTTAAAGTCCATGTAATGCAGGTCAGTGTTACCGTAATGTTTGGTTAATTCTAGCGTGAACTGAAACGCAGTGCTTGGTCAACACTAATGCATTTCTGGGTAAACTTGCCAGAGGGTTAAAGACTCTAGCTTGAGCCCGCAGCCAAAGGTTGGGGTTGTCAGAAGTGGGATTTGAACCCACGCCTCCAGGGGAGACTGCGACCTGAACGCAGCGCCTTAGACCGCTCGGCCATCCTGACGTGACGGCTAAGGGTGAGCAGTGCTGTTGGAGCTGCACCGAATGGCAGATGATCTAGAAGCTAGTGCTTCACCGCTCACAACTCGTCACAGCACATGCCTCGTTGGCGCAGTTAGGCAGCGCGTCAGTCTCATAATCTGAAGGTCGTGAGTTCGAGCCTCACACGGGGCAGGCTGGTGCTTTTGGATACAGGGGAGCGTGTAAATAAAAGAGCTGCTTTCTGTATTCCCTTTTGTGCGTTTGTTCATTTCTTCATATGCAATGTAATTGAAATCCAGTGTTTCTGTGGGACTAATGTTGAACAAAGGCAGTAATAGTATTACTCTCCGATTCATGCAGTATGTGTCAGTGTTGTTACAATGTTTTGTTAAGGCGAATACAATTCTTTCATTCTAATGACATGTCTTGTCAATGCTAATGTAATGTTTTACATGACATTCCTTGAATCTTATGCCATGACACTCCACCCCATGCCCCAAAACCCATGACATTTCATTCCAAGAAATTTCCAAGAATCCTTGCCATGGAATTCTACTGCATCCCCAAAACTTCAGTCCATGACATCACTTCAGTCAAACTCCACGAATCACATTGCATCCCCCACCCCAAAAAACAAAAACACGAATAGCCTTTCATAAACAAGTTCTTCTTCCGGTAAACATCACAACATGGCAGTCCATGGAATTCCGTTGAACTCCATTCTATAAACATGTCCAATTTCATGAAATGTCACGACTTGACATTCCAAGAAAATTGCACGAAAATGCCATCGAATCCCATACATTGCACTAAAGTTTTACTTTAAAGTCCATGCAGTGCAGGTCAGTGTTACCGTAATGTTTGGTTAACTCTAGCGTGAACTGAAACGCAGTGCTTGGTCAACACTAATGCATTTCTGGGTAAACTTGCCAGAGGGTTAAAGACTCTAGCTTGAGCCCGCAGCCAAAGGTTGGGTTTGTCAGAAGTGGGATTCGAACCCACGCCTCCAGGGGAGACTGCGACCTGAACGCAGCGCCTTAGACCGCTCGGCCATCCTGACTTGACGGCTAAGGGTGAGCAGTGCGGTTGGAGCTGCACCGAATGGCAGATGATCTAGAAGCTAGTGCTTCACCGCTCACAACTCGTCACAGCACATGCCTCGTTGGCGCAGTTAGGCAGCGCGTCAGTCTCATAATCTGAAGGTCGTGAGTTCGAGCCTCACACGGGGCAGGCTGGTGCTTTTGGATACAGGGGAGCGTGTAAATAAAAGAGCTGCTTTCTGTATTCCCTTTTGTGCGTTTGTTCATTTCTTCATATGCAATGTAATTGAAATCCAGTGTTTCTGTGGGACTAATGTTGAACAAAGGCAGTAATAGTATTACTCTCCGATTCATGCAGTATGTGTCAGTGTTGTTACAATGTTTTGTTAAGGCGAATACAATTCTTTCATTCTAATGACATGTCTTGTCAATGCTAATGTAATGTTTTACATGACATTCCTTGAATCTTATGCCATGACACTCCACCCCATGCCCCAAAACCCATGACATTTCATTCCAAGAAATTTCCAAGAATCCTTGCCATGGAATTCTACTGCATCCCCAAAACTTCAGTCCATGACATCACTTCAGTCAAACTCCACGAATCACATTGCATCCCCCACCCCAAAAAACAAAAACACGAATAGCCTTTCATAAACAAGTTCTTCTTCCGGTAAACATCACAACATGGCAGTCCATGGAATTCCGTTGAACTCCATTCTATAAACATGTCCAATTTCATGAAATGTCACGACTTGACATTCCAAGAAAATTGCACGAAAATGCCATCGAATCCCATACATTGCACTAAAGTGTTACTTTAAAGTCCATGTAATGCAGGTCAGTGTTACCGTAATGTTTGGTTAACTCTAGCGTGAACTGAAACGCAGTGCTTGGTCAACACTAATGCATTTCTGGGTAAACTTGCCAGAGGGTTAAAGACTCTAGCTTGAGCCCGCAGCCAAAGGTTGGGGTTGTCAGAAGTGGGATTTGAACCCACGCCTCCAGGGGAGACTGCGACCTGAACGCAGCGCCTTAGACCGCTCGGCCATCCTGACGTGACGGCTAAGGGTGAGCAGTGCTGTTGGAGCTGCACCGAATGGCAGATGATCTAGAAGCTAGTGCTTCACCGCTCACAACTCGTCACAGCACATGCCTCGTTGGCGCAGTTAGGCAGCGCGTCAGTCTCATAATCTGAAGGTCGTGAGTTCGAGCCTCACACGGGGCAGGCTGGTGCTTTTGGATACAGGGGAGCGTGTAAATAAAAGAGCTGCTTTCTGTATTCCCTTTTGTGCGTTTGTTCATTTCTTCATATGCAATGTAATTGAAATCCAGTGTTTCTGTGGGACTAATGTTGAACAAAGGCAGTAATAGTATTACTCTCCAATTCATGCAGTATGTGTCAGTGTTGTTACAATGTTTTGTTAAGGCGAATACAATTCTTTCATTCTAATGACATGTCTTGTCAATGCTAATGTAATGTTTTACATGACATTCCTTGAATCTTATGCCATGACACTCCACCCCATGCCCCAAAACCCATGACATTTCATTCCAAGAAATTTCCAAGAATCCTTGCCATGGAATTCTACTGCATCCCCAAAACTTCAGTCCATGACATCACTTCAGTCAAACTCCACGAATCACATTGCATCCCCCACCCCAAAAAACAAAAACACGAATAGCCTTTCATAAACAAGTTCTTCTTCCGGTAAACATCACAACATGGCAGTCCATGGAATTCCGTTGAACTCCATTCTATAAACATGTCCAATTTCATGAAATGTCACGACTTGACATTCCAAGAAAATTGCACGAAAATGCCATCGAATCCCATACATTGCACTAAAGTTTTACTTTAAAGTCCATGCAGTGCAGGTCAGTGTTACCGTAATGTTTGGTTAACTCTAGCGTGAACTGAAACGCAGTGCTTGGTCAACACTAATGCATTTCTGGGTAAACTTGCCAGAGGGTTAAAGACTCTAGCTTGAGCCCGCAGCCAAAGGTTGGGTTTGTCAGAAGTGGGATTCGAACCCACGCCTCCAGGGGAGACTGCGACCTGAACGCAGCGCCTTAGACCGCTCGGCCATCCTGACTTGACGGCTAAGGGTGAGCAGTGCGGTTGGAGCTGCACCGAATGGCAGATGATCTAGAAGCTAGTGCTTCACCGCTCACAACTCGTCACAGCACATGCCTCGTTGGCGCAGTTAGGCAGCGCGTCAGTCTCATAATCTGAAGGTCGTGAGTTCGAGCCTCACACGGGGCAGGCTGGTGCTTTTGGATACAGGGGAGCGTGTAAATAAAAGAGCTGCTTTCTGTATTCCCTTTTGTGCGTTTGTTCATTTCTTCATATGCAATGTAATTGAAATCCAGTGTTTCTGTGGGACTAATGTTGAACAAAGGCAGTAATAGTATTACTCTCCGATTCATGCAGTATGTGTCAGTGTTGTTACAATGTTTTGTTAAGGCGAATACAATTCTTTCATTCTAATGACATGTCTTGTCAATGCTAATGTAATGTTTTACATGACATTCCTTGAATCTTATGCCATGACACTCCACCCCATGCCCCAAAACCCATGACATTTCATTCCAAGAAATTTCCAAGAATCCTTGCCATGGAATTCTACTGCATCCCCAAAACTTCAGTCCATGACATCACTTCAGTCAAACTCCACGAATCACATTGCATCCCCCACCCCAAAAAACAAAAACACGAATAGCCTTTCATAAACAAGTTCTTCTTCCGGTAAACATCACAACATGGCAGTCCATGGAATTCCGTTGAACTCCATTCTATAAACATGTCCAATTTCATGAAATGTCACGACTTGACATTCCAAGAAAATTGCACGAAAATGCCATCGAATCCCATACATTGCACTAAAGTGTTACTTTAAAGTCCATGTAGTGCAGGTCAGTGTTACCGTAATGTTTGGTTAACTCTAGCGTGAACTGAAACGCAGTGCTTGGTCAACACTAATGCATTTCTGGGTAAACTTGCCAGAGGGTTAAAGACTCTAGCTTGAGCCCGCAGCCAAAGGTTGGGGTTGTCAGAAGTGGGATTTGAACCCACGCCTCCAGGGGAGACTGCGACCTGAACGCAGCGCCTTAGACCGCTCGGCCATCCTGACGTGACGGCTAAGGGTGAGCAGTGCTGTTGGAGCTGCACCGAATGGCAGATGATCTAGAAGCTAGTGCTTCACCGCTCACAACTCGTCACAGCACATGCCTCGTTGGCGCAGTTAGGCAGCGCGTCAGTCTCATAATCTGAAGGTCGTGAGTTCGAGCCTCACACGGGGCAGGCTGGTGCTTTTGGATACAGGGGAGCGTGTAAATAAAAGAGCTGCTTTCTGTATTCCCTTTTGTGCGTTTGTTCATTTCTTCATATGCAATGTAATTGAAATCCAGTGTTTCTGTGGGACTAATGTTGAACAAAGGCAGTAATAGTATTACTCTCCGATTCATTGAATTATGTGTCAGTGTTGTTACAATGTTTTGTTAAGGCGAATACAATTCTTTCATTCTAATGACATGTCTTGTCAATGCTAATGTAATGTTTTACATGACATTCCTTGAATCTTATGCCATGACACTCCACCCCATGCCCCAAAACCCATGACATTTCATTCCAAGAAATTTCCAAGAATCCTTGCCATGAAATTCTACTGCATCCCCAAAACTTCAGTCCATGACATCACTTCAGTCAAACTCCACGAATCACATTGCATCCCCCACCCCAAAAAACAAAAACACGAATAGCCTTTCATAAACAAGTTCTTCTTCCGGTAAACATCACAACATGGCAGTCCATGGAATTCCGTTGAACTCCATTCTATAAACATGTCCAATTTCATGAAATGTCACGACTTGACATTCCAAGAAAATTGCACGAAAATGCCATCGAATCCCATACATTGCACTAAAGTGTTACTTTAAAGTCCATGTAATGCAGGTCAGTGTTACCGTAATGTTTGGTTAACTCTAGCGTGAACTGAAACGCAGTGCTTGGTCAACACTAATGCATTTCTGGGTAAACTTGCCAGAGGGTTAAAGACTCTAGCTTGAGCCCGCAGCCAAAGGTTGGGGTTGTCAGAAGTGGGATTCGAACCCACGCCTCCAGGGGAGACTGCGACCTGAACGCAGCGCCTTAGACCGCTCGGCCATCCTGACGTGACGGCTAAGGGTGAGCAGTGCTGTTGGAGCTGCACCGAATGGCAGATGATCTAGAAGCTAGTGCTTCACCGCTCACAACTCGTCACAGCACATGCCTCGTTGGCGCAGTTAGGCAGCGCGTCAGTCTCATAATCTGAAGGTCGTGAGTTCGAGCCTCACACGGGGCAGGCTGGTGCTTTTGGATACAGGGGAGCGTGTAAATAAAAGAGCTGCTTTCTGTATTCCCTTTTGTGCGTTTGTTCATTTCTTCATATGCAATGTAATTGAAATCCAGTGTTTCTGTGGGACTAATGTTGAACAAAGGCAGTAATAGTATTACTCTCCGATTCATGCAGTATGTGTCAGTGTTGTTACAATGTTTTGTTAAGGCGAATACAATTCTTTCATTCTAATGACATGTCTTGTCAATGCTAATGTAATGTTTTACATGACATTCCTTGAATCTTATGCCATGACACTCCACCCCATGCCCCAAAACCCATGACATTTCATTCCAAGAAATTTCCAAGAATCCTTGCCATGAAATTCTACTGCATCCCCAAAACTTCAGTCCATGACATCACTTCAGTCAAACTCCACGAATCACATTGCATCCCCCACCCCAAAAAACAAAAACACGAATAGCCTTTCATAAACAAGTTCTTCTTCCGGTAAACATCACAACATGGCAGTCCATGGAATTCCGTTGAACTCCATTCTATAAACATGTCCAATTTCATGAAATGTCACGACTTGACATTCCAAGAAAATTGCACGAAAATGCCATCGAATCCCATACATTGCACTAAAGTGTTACTTTAAAGTCCATGTAATGCAGGTCAGTGTTACCGTAATGTTTGGTTAACTCTAGCGTGAACTGAAACGCAGTGCTTGGTCAACACTAATGCATTTCTGGGTAAACTTGCCAGAGGGTTAAAGACTCTAGCTTGAGCCCGCAGCCAAAGGTTGGGGTTGTCAGAAGTGGGATTCGAACCCACGCCTCCAGGGGAGACTGCGACCTGAACGCAGCGCCTTAGACCGCTCGGCCATCCTGACGTGACGGCTAAGGGTGAGCAGTGCTGTTGGAGCTGCACCGAATGGCAGATGATCTAGAAGCTAGTGCTTCACCGCTCACAACTCGTCACAGCACATGCCTCGTTGGCGCAGTTAGGCAGCGCGTCAGTCTCATAATCTGAAGGTCGTGAGTTCGAGCCTCACACGGGGCAGGCTGGTGCTTTTGGATACAGGGGAGCGTGTAAATAAAAGAGCTGCTTTCTGTATTCCCTTTTGTGCGTTTGTTCATTTCTTCATATGCAATGTAATTGAAATCCAGTGTTTCTGTGGGACTAATGTTGAACAAAGGCAGTAATAGTATTACTCTCCGATTCATGCAGTATGTGTCAGTGTTGTTACAATGTTTTGTTAAGGCGAATACAATTCTTTCATTCTAATGACATGTCTTGTCAATGCTAATGTAATGTTTTACATGACATTCCTTGAATCTTATGCCATGACACTCCACCCCATGCCCCAAAACCCATGACATTTCATTCCAAGAAATTTCCAAGAATCCTTGCCATGGAATTCTACTGCATCCCCAAAACTTCAGTCCATGACATCACTTCAGTCAAACTCCACGAATCACATTGCATCCCCCACCCCAAAAAACAAAAACACGAATAGCCTTTCATAAACAAGTTCTTCTTCCGGTAAACATCACAACATGGCAGTCCATGGAATTCCGTTGAACTCCATTCTATAAACATGTCCAATTTCATGAAATGTCACGACTTGACATTCCAAGAAAATTGCACGAAAATGCCATCGAATCCCATACATTGCACTAAAGTGTTACTTTAAAGTCCATGTAATGCAGGTCAGTGTTACCGTAATGTTTGGTTAACTCTAGCGTGAACTGAAACGCAGTGCTTGGTCAACACTAATGCATTTCTGGGTAAACTTGCCAGAGGGTTAAAGACTCTAGCTTGAGCCCGCAGCCAAAGGTTGGGGTTGTCAGAAGTGGGATTTGAACCCACGCCTCCAGGGGAGACTGCGACCTGAACGCAGCGCCTTAGACCGCTCGGCCATCCTGACGTGACGGCTAAGGGTGAGCAGTGCTGTTGGAGCTGCACCGAATGGCAGATGATCTAGAAGCTAGTGCTTCACCGCTCACAACTCGTCACAGCACATGCCTCGTTGGCGCAGTTAGGCAGCGCGTCAGTCTCATAATCTGAAGGTCGTGAGTTCGAGCCTCACACGGGGCAGGCTGGTGCTTTTGGATACAGGGGAGCGTGTAAATAAAAGAGCTGCTTTCTGTATTCCCTTTTGTGCGTTTGTTCATTTCTTCATATGCAATGTAATTGAAATCCAGTGTTTCTGTGGGACTAATGTTGAACAAAGGCAGTAATAGTATTACTCTCCGATTCATGCAGTATGTGTCAGTGTTGTTACAATGTTTTGTTAAGGCGAATACAATTCTTTCATTCTAATGACATGTCTTGTCAATGCTAATGTAATGTTTTACATGACATTCCTTGAATCTTATGCCATGACACTCCACCCCATGCCCCAAAACCCATGACATTTCATTCCAAGAAATTTCCAAGAATCCTTGCCATGGAATTCTACTGCATCCCCAAAACTTCAGTCCATGACATCACTTCAGTCAAACTCCACGAATCACATTGCATCCCCCACCCCAAAAAACAAAAACACGAATAGCCTTTCATAAACAAGTTCTTCTTCCGGTAAACATCACAACATGGCAGTCCATGGAATTCCGTTGAACTCCATTCTATAAACATGTCCAATTTCATGAAATGTCACGACTTGACATTCCAAGAAAATTGCACGAAAATGCCATCGAATCCCATACATTGCACTAAAGTGTTACTTTAAAGTCCATGTAATGCAGGTCAGTGTTACCGTAATGTTTGGTTAACTCTAGCGTGAACTGAAACGCAGTGCTTGGTCAACACTAATGCATTTCTGGGTAAACTTGCCAGAGGGTTAAAGACTCTAGCTTGAGCCCGCAGCCAAAGGTTGGGGTTGTCAGAAGTGGGATTTGAACCCACGCCTCCAGGGGAGACTGCGACCTGAACGCAGCGCCTTAGACCGCTCGGCCATCCTGACGTGACGGCTAAGGGTGAGCAGTGCTGTTGGAGCTGCACCGAATGGCAGATGATCTAGAAGCTAGTGCTTCACCGCTCACAACTCGTCACAGCACATGCCTCGTTGGCGCAGTTAGGCAGCGCGTCAGTCTCATAATCTGAAGGTCGTGAGTTCGAGCCTCACACGGGGCAGGCTGGTGCTTTTGGATACAGGGGAGCGTGTAAATAAAAGAGCTGCTTTCTGTATTCCCTTTTGTGCGTTTGTTCATTTCTTCATATGCAATGTAATTGAAATCCAGTGTTTCTGTGGGACTAATGTTGAACAAAGGCAGTAATAGTATTACTCTCCGATTCATGCAGTATGTGTCAGTGTTGTTACAATGTTTTGTTAAGGCGAATACAATTCTTTCATTCTAATGACATGTCTTGTCAATGCTAATGTAATGTTTTACATGACATTCCTTGAATCTTATGCCATGACACTCCACCCCATGCCCCAAAACCCATGACATTTCATTCCAAGAAATTTCCAAGAATCCTTGCCATGGAATTCTACTGCATCCCCAAAACTTCAGTCCATGACATCACTTCAGTCAAACTCCACGAATCACATTGCATCCCCCACCCCAAAAAACAAAAACACGAATAGCCTTTCATAAACAAGTTCTTCTTCCGGTAAACATCACAACATGGCAGTCCATGGAATTCCGTTGAACTCCATTCTATAAACATGTCCAATTTCATGAAATGTCACGACTTGACATTCCAAGAAAATTGCACGAAAATGCCATCGAATCCCATACATTGCACTAAAGTGTTACTTTAAAGTCCATGTAATGCAGGTCAGTGTTACCGTAATGTTTGGTTAACTCTAGCGTGAACTGAAACGCAGTGCTTGGTCAACACTAATGCATTTCTGGGTAAACTTGCCAGAGGGTTAAAGACTCTAGCTTGAGCCCGCAGCCAAAGGTTGGGGTTGTCAGAAGTGGGATTTGAACCCACGCCTCCAGGGGAGACTGCGACCTGAACGCAGCGCCTTAGACCGCTCGGCCATCCTGACGTGACGGCTAAGGGTGAGCAGTGCTGTTGGAGCTGCACCGAATGGCAGATGATCTAGAAGCTAGTGCTTCACCGCTCACAACTCGTCACAGCACATGCCTCGTTGGCGCAGTTAGGCAGCGCGTCAGTCTCATAATCTGAAGGTCGTGAGTTCGAGCCTCACACGGGGCAGGCTGGTGCTTTTGGATACAGGGGAGCGTGTAAATAAAAGAGCTGCTTTCTGTATTCCCTTTTGTGCGTTTGTTCATTTCTTCATATGCAATGTAATTGAAATCCAGTGTTTCTGTGGGACTAATGTTGAACAAAGGCAGTAATAGTATTACTCTCCGATTCATGCAGTATGTGTCAGTGTTGTTACAATGTTTTGTTAAGGCGAATACAATTCTTTCATTCTAATGACATGTCTTGTCAATGCTAATGTAATGTTTTACATGACATTCCTTGAATCTTATGCCATGACACTCCACCCCATGCCCCAAAACCCATGACATTTCATTCCAAGAAATTTCCAAGAATCCTTGCCATGGAATTCTACTGCATCCCCAAAACTTCAGTCCATGACATCACTTCAGTCAAACTCCACGAATCACATTGCATCCCCCACCCCAAAAAACAAAAACACGAATAGCCTTTCATAAACAAGTTCTTCTTCCGGTAAACATCACAACATGGCAGTCCATGGAATTCCGTTGAACTCCATTCTATAAACATGTCCAATTTCATGAAATGTCACGACTTGACATTCCAAGAAAATTGCACGAAAATGCCATCGAATCCCATACATTGCACTAAAGTGTTACTTTAAAGTCCATGTAATGCAGGTCAGTGTTACCGTAATGTTTGGTTAACTCTAGCGTGAACTGAAACGCAGTGCTTGGTCAACACTAATGCATTTCTGGGTAAACTTGCCAGAGGGTTAAAGACTCTAGCTTGAGCCCGCAGCCAAAGGTTGGGGTTGTCAGAAGTGGGATTTGAACCCACGCCTCCAGGGGAGACTGCGACCTGAACGCAGCGCCTTAGACCGCTCGGCCATCCTGACGTGACGGCTAAGGGTGAGCAGTGCTGTTGGAGGTGCACCGAATGGCAGATGATCTAGAAGCTAGTGCTTCACCGCTCACAACTCGTCACAGCACATGCCTCGTTGGCGCAGTTAGGCAGCGCGTCAGTCTCATAATCTGAAGGTCGTGAGTTCGAGCCTCACACGGGGCAGGCTGGTGCTTTTGGATACAGGGGAGCGTGTAAATAAAAGAGCTGCTTTCTGTATTCCCTTTTGTGCGTTTGTTCATTTCTTCATATGCAATGTAATTGAAATCCAGTGTTTCTGTGGGACTAATGTTGAACAAAGGCAGTAATAGTATTACTCTCCGATTCATGCAGTATGTGTCAGTGTTGTTACAATGTTTTGTTAAGGCGAATACAATTCTTTCATTCTAATGACATGTCTTGTCAATGCTAATGTAATGTTTTACATGACATTCCTTGAATCTTATGCCATGACACTCCACCCCATGCCCCAAAACCCATGACATTTCATTCCAAGAAATTTCCAAGAATCCTTGCCATGGAATTCTCCTGCATCCCCAAAACTTCAGTCCATGACATCACTTCAGTCAAACTCCACGAATCACATTGCATCCCCCACCCCAAAAAACAAAAACACGAATAGCCTTTCATAAACAAGTTCTTCTTCCGGTAAACATCACAACATGGCAGTCCATGGAATTCCGTTGAACTCCATTCTATAAACATGTCCAATTTCATGAAATGTCACGACTTGACATTCCAAGAAAATTGCACGAAAATGCCATCGAATCCCATACATTGCACTAAAGTTTTACTTTAAAGTCCATGCAGTGCAGGTCAGTGTTACCGTAATGTTTGGTTAACTCTAGCGTGAACTGAAACGCAGTGCTTGGTCAACACTAATGCATTTCTGGGTAAACTTGCCAGAGGGTTAAAGACTCTAGCTTGAGCCCGCAGCCAAAGGTTGGGTTTGTCAGAAGTGGGATTCGAACCCACGCCTCCAGGGGAGACTGCGACCTGAACGCAGCGCCTTAGACCGCTCGGCCATCCTGACTTGACGGCTAAGGGTGAGCAGTGCGGTTGGAGCTGCACCGAATGGCAGATGATCTAGAAGCTAGTGCTTCACCGCTCACAACTCGTCACAGCACATGCCTCGTTGGCGCAGTTAGGCAGCGCGTCAGTCTCATAATCTGAAGGTCGTGAGTTCGAGCCTCACACGGGGCAGGCTGGTGCTTTTGGATACAGGGGAGCGTGTAAATAAAAGAGCTGCTTTCTGTATTCCCTTTTGTGCGTTTGTTCATTTCTTCATATGCAATGTAATTGAAATCCAGTGTTTCTGTGGGACTAATGTTGAACAAAGGCAGTAATAGTATTACTCTCCGATTCATGCAGTATGTGTCAGTGTTGTTACAATGTTTTGTTAAGGCGAATACAATTCTTTCATTCTAATGACATGTCTTGTCAATGCTAATGTAATGTTTTACATGACATTCCTTGAATCTTATGCCATGACACTCCACCCCATGCCCCAAAACCCATGACATTTCATTCCAAGAAATTTCCAAGAATCCTTGCCATGGAATTCTACTGCATCCCCAAAACTTCAGTCCATGACATCACTTCAGTCAAACTCCACGAATCACATTGCATCCCCCACCCCAAAAAACAAAAACACGAATAGCCTTTCATAAACAAGTTCTTCCTCCGGTAAACATCACAACATGGCAGTCCATGGAATTCCGTTGAACTCCATTCTATAAACATGTCCAATTTCATGAAATGTCACGACTTGACATTCCAAGAAAATTGCACGAAAATGCCATCGAATCCCATACATTGCACTAAAGTGTTACTTTAAAGTCCATGTAATGCAGGTCAGTGTTACCGTAATGTTTGGTTAACTCTAGCGTGAACTGAAACGCAGTGCTTGGTCAACACTAATGCATTTCTGGGTAAACTTGCCAGAGGGTTAAAGACTCTAGCTTGAGCCCGCAGCCAAAGGTTGGGGGTGTCAGAAGTGGGATTCGAACCCACGCCTCCAGGGGAGACAGCGACCTGAACGCAGCGCCTTAGACCTTTCGGCCATCCTGACGTGACGGCTAAGGGTGAGCAGTGCTGTTGGAGCTGCACCGAATGGCAGATGATCTAGAAGCTAGTGCTTCACCGCTCACAACTCGTCACAGCACATGCCTTGTTGGCGCAGTTAGGCAGCGCATCAGTCTCATAATCTGAAGGTCGTGAGTTCGAGCCTCACACGGGGCAGGCTGGTGCTTTTGGATACAGGGGAGCGTGTAAATAAAAGAGCTGCTTTCTGTATTCCCTTTTGTGCGTTTGTTCATTTCTTCATATGCAATGTAATTGAAATCCAGTGTTTCTGTGGGACTAATGTTGAACAAAGGCAGTAATAGTATTACTCTCCGATTCATTGAATTATGTGTCAGTGTTGTTACAATGTTTTGTTAAGGCGAATACAATTCTTTCATTCTAATGACATGTCTTGTCAATGCTAATGTAATGTTTTACATGACATTCCTTGAATCTTATGCCATGACACTCCACCCCATGCCCCAAAACCCATGACATTTCATTCCAAGAAATTTCCAAGAATCCTTGCCATGAAATTCTACTGCATCCCCAAAACTTCAGTCCATGACATCACTTCAGTCAAACTCCACGAATCACATTGCATCCCCCACCCCAAAAAACAAAAACACGAATAGCCTTTCATAAACAAGTTCTTCTTCCGGTAAACATCACAACATGGCAGTCCATGGAATTCCGTTGAACTCCATTCTATAAACATGTCCAATTTCATGAAATGTCACGACTTGACATTCCAAGAAAATTGCACGAAAATGCCATCGAATCCCATACATTGCACTAAAGTGTTACTTTAAAGTCCATGTAATGCAGGTCAGTGTTACCGTAATGTTTGGTTAACTCTAGCGTGAACTGAAACGCAGTGCTTGGTCAACACTAATGCATTTCTGGGTAAACTTGCCAGAGGGTTAAAGACTCTAGCTTGAGCCCGCAGCCAAAGGTTGGGGTTGTCAGAAGTGGGATTCGAACCCACGCCTCCAGGGGAGACTGCGACCTGAACGCAGCGCCTTAGACCGCTCGGCCATCCTGACGTGACGGCTAAGGGTGAGCAGTGCTGTTGGAGCTGCACCGAATGGCAGATGATCTAGAAGCTAGTGCTTCACCGCTCACAACTCGTCACAGCACATGCCTCGTTGGCGCAGTTAGGCAGCGCGTCAGTCTCATAATCTGAAGGTCGTGAGTTCGAGCCTCACACGGGGCAGGCTGGTGCTTTTGGATACAGGGGAGCGTGTAAATAAAAGAGCTGCTTTCTGTATTCCCTTTTGTGCGTTTGTTCTTTTCTTCATATGCAATGTAATTGAAATCCAGTGTTTCTGTGGGACTAATGTTGAACAAAGGCAGTAATAGTATTACTCTCCGATTCATGCAATATGTGTCAGTGTTGTTACAATGTTTTGTTAAGGCGAATACAATTCTTTCATTCTAATGACATGTCTTGTCAATGCTAATGTAATGTTTTACATGACATTCCTTGAATCTTATGCCATGACACTCCACCCCATGCCCCAAAACCCATGACATTTCATTCCAAGAAATTTCCAAGAATCCTTGCCATGGAATTCTACTGCATCCCCAAAACTTCAGTCCATGACATCACTTCAGTCAAACTCCACGAATCACATTGCATCCCCCACCCCAAAAAACAAAAACACGAATAGCCTTTCATAAACAAGTTCTTCTTCCGGTAAACATCACAACATGGCAGTCCATGGAATTCCGTTGAACTCCATTCTATAAACATGTCCAATTTCATGAAATGTCACGACTTGACATTCCAAGAAAATTGCACGAAAATGCCATCGAATCCCATACATTGCACTAAAGTGTTACTTTAAAGTCCATGTAATGCAGGTCAGTGTTACCGTAATGTTTGGTTAACTCTAGCGTGAACTGAAACGCAGTGCTTGGTCAACACTAATGCATTTCTGGGTAAACTTGCCAGAGGGTTAAAGACTCTAGCTTGAGCCCGCAGCCAAAGGTTGGGGTTGTTCAGAAGTGGGATTTGAACCCACGCCTCCAGGGGAGACTGCGACCTGAACGCAGCGCCTTAGACCGCTCGGCCATCCTGACGTGACGGCTAAGGGTGAGCAGTGCTGTTGGAGCTGCACCGAATGGCAGATGATCTAGAAGCTAGTGCTTCACCGCTCACAAATCGTCACAGCACATGCCTCGTTGGCGCAGTTAGGCAGCGCGTCAGTCTCATAATCTGAAGGTCGTGAGTTCGAGCCTCACACGGGGCAGGCTGGTGCTTTTGGATACAGGGGAGCGTGTAAATAAAAGAGCTGCTTTCTGTATTCCCTTTTGTGCGTTTGTTCATTTCTTCATATGCAATGTAATTGAAATCCAGTGTTTCTGTGGGACTAATGTTGAACAAAGGCAGTAATAGTATTACTCTCCGATTCATGCAGTATGTGTCAGTGTTGTTACAATGTTTTGTTAAGGCGAATACAATTCTTTCATTCTAATGACATGTCTTGTCAATGCTAATGTAATGTTTTACATGACATTCCTTGAATCTTATGCCATGACACTCCACCCCATGCCCCAAAACCCATGACATTTCATTCCAAGAAATTTCCAAGAATCCTTGCCATGGAATTCTACTGCATCCCCAAAACTTCAGTCCATGACATCACTTCAGTCAAACTCCACGAATCACATTGCATCCCCCACCCCAAAAAACAAAAACACGAATAGCCTTTCATAAACAAGTTCTTCTTCCGGTAAACATCACAACATGGCAGTCCATGGAATTCCGTTGAACTCCATTCTATAAACATGTCCAATTTCATGAAATGTCACGACTTGACATTCCAAGAAAATTGCACGAAAATGCCATCGAATCCCATACATTGCACTAAAGTTTTACTTTAAAGTCCATGCAGTGCAGGTCAGTGTTACCGTAATGTTTGGTTAACTCTAGCGTGAACTGAAACGCAGTGCTTGGTCAACACTAATGCATTTCTGGGTAAACTTGCCAGAGGGTTAAAGACTCTAGCTTGAGCCCGCAGCCAAAGGTTGGGTTTGTCAGAAGTGGGATTCGAACCCACGCCTCCAGGGGAGACTGCGACCTGAACGCAGCGCCTTAGACCGCTCGGCCATCCTGACTTGACAGCTAAGGGTGAGCAGTGCGGTTGGAGCTGCACCGAATGGCAGATGATCTAGAAGCTAGTGCTTCACCGCTCACAACTCGTCACAGCACATGCCTCGTTGGCGCAGTTAGGCAGCGCGTCAGTCTCATAATCTGAAGGTCGTGAGTTCGAGCCTCACACGGGGCAGGCTGGTGCTTTTGGATACAAGGGAGCGTGTAAATAAAAGAGCTGCTTTCTGTATTCCCTTTTGTGCGTTTGTTCATTTCTTCATATGCAATGTAATTGAAATCCAGTGTTTCTGTGGGACTAATGTTGAACAAAGGCAGTAATAGTATTACTCTCCGATTCATGCAGTATGTGTCAGTGTTGTTACAATGTTTTGTTAAGGCGAATACAATTCTTTCATTCTAATGACATGTCTTGTCAATGCTAATGTAATGTTTTACATGACATTCCTTGAATCTTATGCCATGACACTCCACCCCATGCCCCAAAACCCATGACATTTCATTCCAAGAAATTTCCAAGAATCCTTGCCATGGAATTCTACTGCATCCCCAAAACTTCAGTCCATGACATCACTTCAGTCAAACTCCACGAATCACATTGCATCCCCCACCCCAAAAAACTAAAACACGAATAGCCTTTCATAAACAAGTTCTTCTTCCGGTAAACATCACAACATGGCAGTCCATGGAATTCCGTTGAACTCCATTCTATAAACATGTCCAATTTCATGAAATGTCACGACTTGACATTCCAAGAAAATTGCACGAAAATGCCATCGAATCCCATACATTGCACTAAAGTGTTACTTTAAAGTCCATGTAATGCAGGTCAGTGTTACCGTAATGTTTGGTTAACTCTAGCGTGAACTGAAACGCAGTGCTTGGTCAACACTAATGCATTTCTGGGTAAACTTGCCAGAGGGTTAAAGACTCTAGCTTGAGCCCGCAGCCAAAGGTTGGGGTTGTCAGAAGTGGGATTTGAACCCACGCCTCCAGGGGAGACTGCGACCTGAACGCAGCGCCTTAGACCGCTCGGCCATCCTGACGTGACGGCTAAGGGTGAGCAGTGCTGTTGGAGCTGCACCGAATGGCAGATGATCTAGAAGCTAGTGCTTCACCGCTCACAACTCGTCACAGCACATGCCTCGTTGGCGCAGTTAGGCAGCGCGTCAGTCTCATAATCTGAAGGTCGTGAGTTCGAGCCTCACACGGGGCAGGCTGGTGCTTTTGGATACAGGGGAGCGTGTAAATAAAAGAGCTGCTTTCTGTATTCCCTTTTGTGCGTTTGTTCATTTCTTCATATGCAATGTAATTGAAATCCAGTGTTTCTGTGGGACTAATGTTGAACAAAGGCAGTAATAGTATTACTCTCCGATTCATGCAGTATGTGTCAGTGTTGTTACAATGTTTTGTTAAGGCGAATACAATTCTTTCATTCTAATGACATGTCTTGTCAATGCTAATGTAATGTTTTACATGACATTCCTTGAATCTTATGCCATGACACTCCACCCCATGCCCCAAAACCCATGACATTTCATTCCAAGAAATTTCCAAGAATCCTTGCCATGGAATTCTACTGCATCCCCAAAACTTCAGTCCATGACATCACTTCAGTCAAACTCCACGAATCACATTGCATCCCCCACCCCAAAAAACAAAAACACGAATAGCCTTTCATAAACAAGTTCTTCTTCCGGTAAACATCACAACATGGCAGTCCATGGAATTCCGTTGAACTCCATTCTATAAACATGTCCAATTTCATGAAATGTCACGCCTTGACATTCCAAGAAAATTGCACGAAAATGCCATCGAATCCCATACATTGCACTAAAGTTTTACTTTAAAGTCCATGCAGTGCAGGTCAGTGTTACCGTAATGTTTGGTTAACTCTAGCGTGAACTGAAACGCAGTGCTTGGTCAACACTAATGCATTTCTGGGTAAACTTGCCAGAGGGTTAAAGACTCTAGCTTGAGCCCGCAGCCAAAGGTTGGGTTTGTCAGAAGTGGGATTCGAACCCACGCCTCCAGGGGAGACTGCGACCTGAACGCAGCGCCTTAGACCGCTCGGCCATCCTGACTTGACGGCTAAGGGTGAGCAGTGCGGTTGGAGCTGCACCGAATGGCAGATGATCTAGAAGCTAGTGCTTCACCGCTCACAACTCGTCACAGCACATGCCTCGTTGGCGCAGTTAGGCAGCGCGTCAGTCTCATAATCTGAAGGTCGTGAGTTCGAGCCTCACACGGGGCAGGCTGGTGCTTTTGGATACAGGGGAGCGTGTAAATAAAAGAGCTGCTTTCTGTATTCCCTTTTGTGCGTTTGTTCATTTCTTCATATGCAATGTAATTGAAATCCAGTGTTTCTGTGGGACTAATGTTGAACAAAGGCAGTAATAGTATTACTCTCCGATTCATGCAGTATGTGTCAGTGTTGTTACAATGTTTTGTTAAGGCGAATACAATTCTTTCATTCTAATGACATGTCTTGTCAATGCTAATGTAATGTTTTACATGACATTCCTTGAATCTTATGCCATGACACTCCACCCCATGCCCCAAAACCCATGACATTTCATTCCAAGAAATTTCCAAGAATCCTTGCCATGGAATTCTACTGCATCCCCAAAACTTCAGTCCATGACATCACTTCAGTCAAACTCCACGAATCACATTGCATCCCCCACCCCAAAAAACAAAAACACGAATAGCCTTTCATAAACAAGTTCTTCTTCCGGTAAACATCACAACATGGCAGTCCATGGAATTCCGTTGAACTCCATTCTATAAACATGTCCAATTTCATGAAATGTCACGACTTGACATTCCAAGAAAATTGCACGAAAATGCCATCGAATCCCATACATTGCACTAAAGTGTTACTTTAAAGTCCATGTAATGCAGGTCAGTGTTACCGTAATGTTTGGTTAACTCTAGCGTGAACTGAAACGCAGTGCTTGGTCAACACTAATGCATTTCTGGGTAA
The DNA here is from genome assembly GCF_965113295.1 of Leuciscus leuciscus. Classification (NCBI taxonomy): domain Eukaryota; kingdom Metazoa; phylum Chordata; class Actinopteri; order Cypriniformes; family Leuciscidae; genus Leuciscus; species Leuciscus leuciscus. The sequence continues at coordinate 26,865,052 of NC_138728.1, read as the reverse complement.
ACTTGCCAGAGGGTTAAAGACTCTAGCTTGAGCCCGCAGCCAAAGGTTGGGGGTGTCAGAAGTGGGATTCGAACCCACGCCTCCAGGGGAGACAGCGACCTGAACGCAGCGCCTTAGACCTTTCGGCCATCCTGACGTGACGGCTAAGGGTGAGCAGTGCTGTTGGAGCTGCACCGAATGGCAGATGATCTAGAAGCTAGTGCTTCACCGCTCACAACTCGTCACAGCACATGCCTTGTTGGCGCAGTTAGGCAGCGCATCAGTCTCATAATCTGAAGGTCGTGAGTTCGAGCCTCACACGGGGCAGGCTGGTGCTTTTGGATACAGGGGAGCGTGTAAATAAAAGAGCTGCTTTCTGTATTCCCTTTTGTGCGTTTGTTCATTTCTTCATATGCAATGTAATTGAAATCCAGTGTTTATGTGGGACTAATGTTGAACAAAGGCAGTAATAGTATTACTCTCCGATTCATTGAATTATGTGTCAGTGTTGTTACAATGTTTTGTTAAGGCGAATACAATTCTTTCATTCTAATGACATGTCTTGTCAATGCTAATGTAATGTTTTACATGACATTCTTTGAATCTTATGCCATGACACTCCACCCCATGCCCCAAAACCCATGACATTTCATTCCAAGAAATTTCCAAGAATCCTTGCCATGAAATTCTACTGCATCCCCAAAACTTCAGTCCATGACATCACTTCAGTCAAACTCCACGAATCACATTGCATCCCCCACCCCAAAAAACAAAAACACGAATAGCCTTTCATAAACAAGTTCTTCTTCCGGTAAACATCACAACATGGCAGTCCATGGAATTCCGTTGAACTCCATTCTATAAACATGTCCAATTTCATGAAATGTCACGACTTGACATTCCAAGAAAATTGCACGAAAATGCCATCGAATCCCATACATTGCACTAAAGTTTTACTTTAAAGTCCATGTAGTGCAGGTCAGTGTTACCGTAATGTTTGGTTAACTCTAGCGTGAACTGAAACGCAGTGCTTGGTCAACACTAATGCATTTCTGGGTAAACTTGCCAGAGGGTTAAAGACTCTAGCTTGAGCCCGCAGCCAAAGGTTGGGTTTGTCAGAAGTGGGATTCGAACCCACGCCTCCAGGGGAGACTGCGACCTGAACGCAGCGCCTTAGACCGCTCGGCCATCCTGACTTGACGGCTAAGGGTGAGCAGTGCGGTTGGAGCTGCACCGAATGGCAGATGATCTAGAAGCTAGTGCTTCACCGCTCACAACTCGTCACAGCACATGCCTCGTTGGCGCAGTTAGGCAGCGCGTCAGTCTCATAATCTGAAGGTCGTGAGTTCGAGCCTCACACGGGGCAGGCTGGTGCTTTTGGATACAGGGGAACGTGTAAATAAAAGAGCTGCTTTCTGTATTCCCTTTTGTGCGTTTGTTCTTTTCTTCATATGCAATGTAATTGAAATCCAGTGTTTCTATGGGACTAATGTTGAACAAAGGCAGTAATAGTATTACTCTCCGATTCATGCAATATGTGTCAGTGTTGTTACAATGTTTTGTTAAGGCGAATACAATTCTTTCATTCTAATGACATGTCTTGTCAATGCTAATGTAATGTTTTACATGACATTCCTTGAATCTTATGCCATGACACTCCACCCCATGCCCCAAAACCCATGACATTTCATTCCAAGAAATTTCCAAGAATCCTTGCCATGAAATTCTACTGCATCCCCAAAACTTCAGTCCATGACATCACTTCAGTCAAACTCCACGAATCACATTGCATCCCCCACCCCAAAAAACAAAAACACGAATAGCCTTTCATAAACAAGTTCTTCTTCCGGTAAACATCACAACATGGCAGTCCATGGAATTCCGTTGAACTCCATTCTATAAACATGTCCAATTTCATGAAATGTCACGACTTGACATTCCAAGAAAATTGCACGAAAATGCCATCGAATCCCATACATTGCACTAAAGTGTTACTTTAAAGTCCATGTAATGCAGGTCAGTGTTACCGTAATGTTTGGTTAACTCTAGCGTGAACTGAAACGCAGTGCTTGGTCAACACTAATGCATTTCTGGGTAAACTTGCCAGAGGGTTAAAGACTCTAGCTTGAGCCCGCAGCCAAAGGTTGGGGTTGTCAGAAGTGGGATTCGAACCCACGCCTCCAGGGGAGACTGCGACCTGAACGCAGCGCCTTAGACCGCTCGGCCATCCTGACGTGACGGCTAAGGGTGAGCAGTGCTGTTGGAGCTGCACCGAATGGCAGATGATCTAGAAGCTAGTGCTTCACCGCTCACAACTCGTCACAGCACATGCCTCGTTGGCGCAGTTAGGCAGCGCGTCAGTCTCATAATCTGAAGGTCGTGAGTTCGAGCCTCACACGGGGCAGGCTGGTGCTTTTGGATACAGGGGAGCGTGTAAATAAAAGAGCTGCTTTCTGTATTCCCTTTTGTGCGTTTGTTCATTTCTTCATATGCAATGTAATTGAAATCCAGTGTTTCTGTGGGACTAATGTTGAACAAAGGCAGTAATAGTATTACTCTCCGATTCATTGAATTATGTGTCAGTGTTGTTACAATGTTTTGTTAAGGCGAATACAATTCTTTCATTCTAATGACATGTCTTGTCAATGCTAATGTAATGTTTTACATGACATTCCTTGAATCTTATGCCATGACACTCCACCCCATGCCCCAAAACCCATGACATTTCATTCCAAGAAATTTCCAAGAATCCTTGCCATGAAATTCTACTGCATCCCCAAAACTTCAGTCCATGACATCACTTCAGTCAAACTCCACGAATCACATTGCATCCCCCACCCCAAAAAACAAAAACACGAATAGCCTTTCATAAACAAGTTCTTCTTCCGGTAAACATCACAACATGGCAGTCCATGGAATTCCGTTGAACTCCATTCTATAAACATGTCCAATTTCATGAAATGTCACGACTTGACATTCCAAGAAAATTGCACGAAAATGCCATCGAATCCCATACATTGCACTAAAGTGTTACTTTAAAGTCCATGTAATGCAGGTCAGTGTTACCGTAATGTTTGGTTAACTCTAGCGTGAACTGAAACGCAGTGCTTGGTCAACACTAATGCATTTCTGGGTAAACTTGCCAGAGGGTTAAAGACTCTAGCTTGAGCCCGCAGCCAAAGGTTGGGGTTGTCAGAAGTGGGATTCGAACCCACGCCTCCAGGGGAGACTGCGACCTGAACGCAGCGCCTTAGACCGCTCGGCCATCCTGACGTGACGGCTAAGGGTGAGCAGTGCTGTTGGAGCTGCACCGAATGGCAGATGATCTAGAAGCTAGTGCTTCACCGCTCACAACTCGTCACAGCACATGCCTCGTTGGCGCAGTTAGGCAGCGCGTCAGTCTCATAATCTGAAGGTCGTGAGTTCGAGCCTCACACGGGGCAGGCTGGTGCTTTTGGATACAGGGGAGCGTGTAAATAAAAGAGCTGCTTTCTGTATTCCCTTTTGTGCGTTTGTTCTTTTCTTCATATGCAATGTAATTGAAATCCAGTGTTTCTGTGGGACTAATGTTGAACAAAGGCAGTAATAGTATTACTCTCCGATTCATGCAATATGTGTCAGTGTTGTTACAATGTTTTGTTAAGGCGAATACAATTCTTTCATTCTAATGACATGTCTTGTCAATGCTAATGTAATGTTTTACATGACATTCCTTGAATCTTATGCCATGACACTCCACCCCATGCCCCAAAACCCATGACATTTCATTCCAAGAAATTTCCAAGAATCCTTGCCATGGAATTCTACTGCATCCCCAAAACTTCAGTCCATGACATCACTTCAGTCAAACTCCACGAATCACATTGCATCCCCCACCCCAAAAAACAAAAACACGAATAGCCTTTCATAAACAAGTTCTTCTTCCGGTAAACATCACAACATGGCAGTCCATGGAATTCCGTTGAACTCCATTCTATAAACATGTCCAATTTCATGAAATGTCACGACTTGACATTCCAAGAAAATTGCACGAAAATGCCATCGAATCCCATACATTGCACTAAAGTGTTACTTTAAAGTCCATGTAATGCAGGTCAGTGTTACCGTAATGTTTGGTTAACTCTAGCGTGAACTGAAACGCAGTGCTTGGTCAACACTAATGCATTTCTGGGTAAACTTGCCAGAGGGTTAAAGACTCTAGCTTGAGCCCGCAGCCAAAGGTTGGGGTTGTTCAGAAGTGGGATTTGAACCCACGCCTCCAGGGGAGACTGCGACCTGAACGCAGCGCCTTAGACCGCTCGGCTATCCTGACGTGACGGCTAAGGGTGAGCAGTGCTGTTGGAGCTGCACCGAATGGCAGATGATCTAGAAGCTAGTGCTTCACCGCTCACAAATCGTCACAGCACATGCCTCGTTGGCGCAGTTAGGCAGCGCGTCAGTCTCATAATCTGAAGGTCGTGAGTTCGAGCCTCACACGGGGCAGGCTGGTGCTTTTGGATACAGGGGAGCGTGTAAATAAAAGAGCTGCTTTCTGTATTCCCTTTTGTGCGTTTGTTCATTTCTTCATATGCAATGTAATTGAAATCCAGTGTTTCTGTGGGACTAATGTTGAACAAAGGCAGTAATAGTATTACTCTCCGATTCATGCAGTATGTGTCAGTGTTGTTACAATGTTTTGTTAAGGCGAATACAATTCTTTCATTCTAATGACATGTCTTGTCAATGCTAATGTAATGTTTTACATGACATTCCTTGAATCTTATGCCATGACACTCCACCCCATGCCCCAAAACCCATGACATTTCATTCCAAGAAATTTCCAAGAATCCTTGCCATGGAATTCTACTGCATCCCCAAAACTTCAGTCCATGACATCACTTCAGTCAAACTCCACGAATCACATTGCATCCCCCACCCCAAAAAACAAAAACACGAATAGCCTTTCATAAACAAGTTCTTCTTCCGGTAAACATCACAACATGGCAGTCCATGGAATTCCGTTGAACTCCATTCTATAAACATGTCCAATTTCATGAAATGTCACGACTTGACATTCCAAGAAAATTGCACGAAAATGCCATCGAATCCCATACATTGCACTAAAGTTTTACTTTAAAGTCCATGCAGTGCAGGTCAGTGTTACCGTAATGTTTGGTTAACTCTAGCGTGAACTGAAACGCAGTGCTTGGTCAACACTAATGCATTTCTGGGTAAACTTGCCAGAGGGTTAAAGACTCTAGCTTGAGCCCGCAGCCAAAGGTTGGGTTTGTCAGAAGTGGGATTCGAACCCACGCCTCCAGGGGAGACTGCGACCTGAACGCAGCGCCTTAGACCGCTCGGCCATCCTGACTTGACAGCTAAGGGTGAGCAGTGCGGTTGGAGCTGCACCGAATGGCAGATGATCTAGAAGCTAGTGCTTCACCGCTCACAACTCGTCACAGCACATGCCTCGTTGGCGCAGTTAGGCAGCGCGTCAGTCTCATAATCTGAAGGTCGTGAGTTCGAGCCTCACACGGGGCAGGCTGGTGCTTTTGGATACAGGGGAGCGTGTAAATAAAAGAGCTGCTTTCTGTATTCCCTTTTGTGCGTTTGTTCATTTCTTCATATGCAATGTAATTGAAATCCAGTGTTTCTGTGGGACTAATGTTGAACAAAGGCAGTAATAGTATTACTCTCCGATTCATGCAGTATGTGTCAGTGTTGTTACAATGTTTTGTTAAGGCGAATACAATTCTTTCATTCTAATGACATGTCTTGTCAATGCTAATGTAATGTTTTACATGACATTCCTTGAATCTTATGCCATGACACTCCACCCCATGCCCCAAAACCCATGACATTTCATTCCAAGAAATTTCCAAGAATCCTTGCCATGGAATTCTACTGCATCCCCAAAACTTCAGTCCATGACATCACTTCAGTCAAACTCCACGAATCACATTGCATCCCCCACCCCAAAAAACAAAAACACGAATAGCCTTTCATAAACAAGTTCTTCTTCCGGTAAACATCACAACATGGCAGTCCATGGAATTCCGTTGAACTCCATTCTATAAACATGTCCAATTTCATGAAATGTCACGACTTGACATTCCAAGAAAATTGCACGAAAATGCCATCGAATCCCATACATTGCACTAAAGTGTTACTTTAAAGTCCATGTAATGCAGGTCAGTGTTACCGTAATGTTTGGTTAACTCTAGCGTGAACTGAAACGCAGTGCTTGGTCAACACTAATGCATTTCTGGGTAAACTTGCCAGAGGGTTAAAGACTCTAGCTTGAGCCCGCAGCCAAAGGTTGGGGTTGTCAGAAGTGGGATTTGAACCCACGCCTCCAGGGGAGACTGCGACCTGAACGCAGCGCCTTAGACCGCTCGGCCATCCTGACGTGACGGCTAAGGGTGAGCAGTGCTGTTGGAGCTGCACCGAATGGCAGATGATCTAGAAGCTAGTGCTTCACCGCTCACAACTCGTCACAGCACATGCCTCGTTGGCGCAGTTAGGCAGCGCGTCAGTCTCATAATCTGAAGGTCGTGAGTTCGAGCCTCACACGGGGCAGGCTGGTGCTTTTGGATACAGGGGAGCGTGTAAATAAAAGAGCTGCTTTCTGTATTCCCTTTTGTGCGTTTGTTCATTTCTTCATATGCAATGTAATTGAAATCCAGTGTTTCTGTGGGACTAATGTTGAACAAAGGCAGTAATAGTATTACTCTCCGATTCATGCAGTATGTGTCAGTGTTGTTACAATGTTTTGTTAAGGCGAATACAATTCTTTCATTCTAATGACATGTCTTGTCAATGCTAATGTAATGTTTTACATGACATTCCTTGAATCTTATGCCATGACACTCCACCCCATGCCCCAAAACCCATGACATTTCATTCCAAGAAATTTCCAAGAATCCTTGCCATGGAATTCTACTGCATCCCCAAAACTTCAGTCCATGACATCACTTCAGTCAAACTCCACGAATCACATTGCATCCCCCACCCCAAAAAACAAAAACACGAATAGCCTTTCATAAACAAGTTCTTCTTCCGGTAAACATCACAACATGGCAGTCCATGGAATTCCGTTGAACTCCATTCTATAAACATGTCCAATTTCATGAAATGTCACGCCTTGACATTCCAAGAAAATTGCACGAAAATGCCATCGAATCCCATACATTGCACTAAAGTTTTACTTTAAAGTCCATGCAGTGCAGGTCAGTGTTACCGTAATGTTTGGTTAACTCTAGCGTGAACTGAAACGCAGTGCTTGGTCAACACTAATGCATTTCTGGGTAAACTTGCCAGAGGGTTAAAGACTCTAGCTTGAGCCCGCAGCCAAAGGTTGGGTTTGTCAGAAGTGGGATTCGAACCCACGCCTCCAGGGGAGACTGCGACCTGAACGCAGCGCCTTAGACCGCTCGGCCATCCTGACTTGACGGCTAAGGGTGAGCAGTGCGGTTGGAGCTGCACCGAATGGCAGATGATCTAGAAGCTAGTGCTTCACCGCTCACAACTCGTCACAGCACATGCCTCGTTGGCGCAGTTAGGCAGCGCGTCAGTCTCATAATCTGAAGGTCGTGAGTTCGAGCCTCACACGGGGCAGGCTGGTGCTTTTGGATACAGGGGAGCGTGTAAATAAAAGAGCTGCTTTCTGTATTCCCTTTTGTGCGTTTGTTCATTTCTTCATATGCAATGTAATTGAAATCCAGTGTTTCTGTGGGACTAATGTTGAACAAAGGCAGTAATAGTATTACTCTCCGATTCATGCAGTATGTGTCAGTGTTGTTACAATGTTTTGTTAAGGCGAATACAATTCTTTCATTCTAATGACATGTCTTGTCAATGCTAATGTAATGTTTTACATGACATTCCTTGAATCTTATGCCATGACACTCCACCCCATGCCCCAAAACCCATGACATTTCATTCCAAGAAATTTCCAAGAATCCTTGCCATGGAATTCTACTGCATCCCCAAAACTTCAGTCCATGACATCACTTCAGTCAAACTCCACGAATCACATTGCATCCCCCACCCCAAAAAACAAAAACACGAATAGCCTTTCATAAACAAGTTCTTCTTCCGGTAAACATCACAACATGGCAGTCCATGGAATTCCGTTGAACTCCATTCTATAAACATGTCCAATTTCATGAAATGTCACGACTTGACATTCCAAGAAAATTGCACGAAAATGCCATCGAATCCCATACATTGCACTAAAGTGTTACTTTAAAGTCCATGTAATGCAGGTCAGTGTTACCGTAATGTTTGGTTAACTCTAGCGTGAACTGAAACGCAGTGCTTGGTCAACACTAATGCATTTCTGGGTAAACTTGCCAGAGGGTTAAAGACTCTAGCTTGAGCCCGCAGCCAAAGGTTGGGGGTGTCAGAAGTGGGATTCGAACCCACGCCTCCAGGGGAGACAGCGACCTGAACGCAGCGCCTTAGACCTTTCGGCCATCCTGACGTGACGGCTAAGGGTGAGCAGTGCTGTTGGAGCTGCACCGAATGGCAGATGATCTAGAAGCTAGTGCTTCACCGCTCACAACTCGTCACAGCACATGCCTTGTTGGTGCAGTTAGGCAGCGCATCAGTCTCATAATCTGAAGGTCGTGAGTTCGAGCCTCACACGGGGCAGGCTGGTGCTTTTGGATACAGGGGAGCGTGTAAATAAAAGAGCTGCTTTCTGTATTCCCTTTTGTGCGTTTGTTCATTTCTTCATATGCAATGTAATTGAAATCCAGTGTTTATGTGGGACTAATGTTGAACAAAGGCAGTAATAGTATTACTCTCCGATTCATTGAATTATGTGTCAGTGTTGTTACAATGTTTTGTTAAGGCGAATACAATTCTTTCATTCTAATGACATGTCTTGTCAATGCTAATGTAATGTTTTACATGACATTCTTTGAATCTTATGCCATGACACTCCACCCCATGCCCCAAAACCCATGACATTTCATTCCAAGAAATTTCCAAGAATCCTTGCCATGAAATTCTACTGCATCCCCAAAACTTCAGTCCATGACATCACTTCAGTCAAACTCCACGAATCACATTGCATCCCCCACCCCAAAAAACAAAAACACGAATAGCCTTTCATAAACAAGTTCTTCTTCCGGTAAACATCACAACATGGCAGTCCATGGAATTCCGTTGAACTCCATTCTATAAACATGTCCAATTTCATGAAATGTCACGACTTGACATTCCAAGAAAATTGCACGAAAATGCCATCGAATCCCATACATTGCACTAAAGTTTTACTTTAAAGTCCATGTAGTGCAGGTCAGTGTTACCGTAATGTTTGGTTAACTCTAGCGTGAACTGAAACGCAGTGCTTGGTCAACACTAATGCATTTCTGGGTAAACTTGCCAGAGGGTTAAAGACTCTAGCTTGAGCCCGCAGCCAAAGGTTGGGTTTGTCAGAAGTGGGATTCGAACCCACGCCTCCAGGGGAGACTGCGACCTGAACGCAGCGCCTTAGACCGCTCGGCCATCCTGACTTGACGGCTAAGGGTGAGCAGTGCGGTTGGAGCTGCACCGAATGGCAGATGATCTAGAAGCTAGTGCTTCACCGCTCACAACTCGTCACAGCACATGCCTCGTTGGCGCAGTTAGGCAGCGCGTCAGTCTCATAATCTGAAGGTCGTGAGTTCGAGCCTCACACGGGGCAGGCTGGTGCTTTTGGATACAGGGGAACGTGTAAATAAAAGAGCTGCTTTCTGTATTCCCTTTTGTGCGTTTGTTCTTTTCTTCATATGCAATGTAATTGAAATCCAGTGTTTCTATGGGACTAATGTTGAACAAAGGCAGTAATAGTATTACTCTCCGATTCATGCAATATGTGTCAGTGTTGTTACAATGTTTTGTTAAGGCGAATACAATTCTTTCATTCTAATGACATGTCTTGTCAATGCTAATGTAATGTTTTACATGACATTCCTTGAATCTTATGCCATGACACTCCACCCCATGCCCCAAAACCCATGACATTTCATTCCAAGAAATTTCCAAGAATCCTTGCCATGAAATTCTACTGCATCCCCAAAACTTCAGTCCATGACATCACTTCAGTCAAACTCCACGAATCACATTGCATCCCCCACCCCAAAAAACAAAAACACGAATAGCCTTTCATAAACAAGTTCTTCTTCCGGTAAACATCACAACATGGCAGTCCATGGAATTCCGTTGAACTCCATTCTATAAACATGTCCAATTTCATGAAATGTCACGACTTGACATTCCAAGAAAATTGCACGAAAATGCCATCGAATCCCATACATTGCACTAAAGTGTTACTTTAAAGTCCATGTAATGCAGGTCAGTGTTACCGTAATGTTTGGTTAACTCTAGCGTGAACTGAAACGCAGTGCTTGGTCAACACTAATGCATTTCTGGGTAAACTTGCCAGAGGGTTAAAGACTCTAGCTTGAGCCCGCAGCCAAAGGTTGGGGTTGTCAGAAGTGGGATTCGAACCCACGCCTCCAGGGGAGACTGCGACCTGAACGCAGCGCCTTAGACCGCTCGGCCATCCTGACGTGACGGCTAAGGGTGAGCAGTGCTGTTGGAGCTGCACCGAATGGCAGATGATCTAGAAGCTAGTGCTTCACCGCTCACAACTCGTCACAGCACATGCCTCGTTGGCGCAGTTAGGCAGCGCGTCAGTCTCATAATCTGAAGGTCGTGAGTTCGAGCCTCACACGGGGCAGGCTGGTGCTTTTGGATACAGGGGAGCGTGTAAATAAAAGAGCTGCTTTCTGTATTCCCTTTTGTGCGTTTGTTCTTTTCTTCATATGCAATGTAATTGAAATCCAGTGTTTCTGTGGGACTAATGTTGAACAAAGGCAGTAATAGTATTACTCTCCGATTCATGCAATATGTGTCAGTGTTGTTACAATGTTTTGTTAAGGCGAATACAATTCTTTCATTCTAATGACATGTCTTGTCAATGCTAATGTAATGTTTTACATGACATTCCTTGAATCTTATGCCATGACACTCCACCCCATGCCCCAAAACCCATGACATTTCATTCCAAGAAATTTCCAAGAATCCTTGCCATGGAATTCTACTGCATCCCCAAAACTTCAGTCCATGACATCACTTCAGTCAAACTCCACGAATCACATTGCATCCCCCACCCCAAAAAACAAAAACACGAATAGCCTTTCATAAACAAGTTCTTCTTCCGGTAAACATCACAACATGGCAGTCCATGGAATTCCGTTGAACTCCATTCTATAAACATGTCCAATTTCATGAAATGTCACGACTTGACATTCCAAGAAAATTGCACGAAAATGCCATCGAATCCCATACATTGCACTAAAGTGTTACTTTAAAGTCCATGTAATGCAGGTCAGTGTTACCGTAATGTTTGGTTAACTCTAGCGTGAACTGAAACGCAGTGCTTGGTCAACACTAATGCATTTCTGGGTAAACTTGCCAGAGGGTTAAAGACTCTAGCTTGAGCCCGCAGCCAAAGGTTGGGGTTGTTCAGAAGTGGGATTTGAACCCACGCCTCCAGGGGAGACTGCGACCTGAACGCAGCGCCTTAGACCGCTCGGCTATCCTGACGTGACGGCTAAGGGTGAGCAGTGCTGTTGGAGCTGCACCGAATGGCAGATGATCTAGAAGCTAGTGCTTCACCGCTCACAAATCGTCACAGCACATGCCTCGTTGGCGCAGTTAGGCAGCGCGTCAGTCTCATAATCTGAAGGTCGTGAGTTCGAGCCTCACACGGGGCAGGCTGGTGCTTTTGGATACAGGGGAGCGTGTAAATAAAAGAGCTGCTTTCTGTATTCCCTTTTGTGCGTTTGTTCATTTCTTCATATGCAATGTAATTGAAATCCAGTGTTTCTGTGGGACTAATGTTGAACAAAGGCAGTAATAGTATTACTCTCCGATTCATGCAGTATGTGTCAGTGTTGTTACAATGTTTTGTTAAGGCGAATACAATTCTTTCATTCTAATGACATGTCTTGTCAATGCTAATGTAATGTTTTACATGACATTCCTTGAATCTTATGCCATGACACTCCACCCCATGCCCCAAAACCCATGACATTTCATTCCAAGAAATTTCCAAGAATCCTTGCCATGGAATTCTACTGCATCCCCAAAACTTCAGTCCATGACATCACTTCAGTCAAACTCCACGAATCACATTGCATCCCCCACCCCAAAAAACAAAAACACGAATAGCCTTTCATAAACAAGTTCTTCTTCCGGTAAACATCACAACATGGCAGTCCATGGAATTCCGTTGAACTCCATTCTATAAACATGTCCAATTTCATGAAATGTCACGACTTGACATTCCAAGAAAATTGCACGAAAATGCCATCGAATCCCATACATTGCACTAAAGTTTTACTTTAAAGTCCATGCAGTGCAGGTCAGTGTTACCGTAATGTTTGGTTAACTCTAGCGTGAACTGAAACGCAGTGCTTGGTCAACACTAATGCATTTCTGGGTAAACTTGCCAGAGGGTTAAAGACTCTAGCTTGAGCCCGCAGCCAAAGGTTGGGTTTGTCAGAAGTGGGATTCGAACCCACGCCTCCAGGGGAGACTGCGACCTGAACGCAGCGCCTTAGACCGCTCGGCCATCCTGACTTGACAGCTAAGGGTGAGCAGTGCGGTTGGAGCTGCACCGAATGGCAGATGATCTAGAAGCTAGTGCTTCACCGCTCACAACTCGTCACAGCACATGCCTCGTTGGCGCAGTTAGGCAGCGCGTCAGTCTCATAATCTGAAGGTCGTGAGTTCGAGCCTCACACGGGGCAGGCTGGTGCTTTTGGATACAGGGGAGCGTGTAAATAAAAGAGCTGCTTTCTGTATTCCCTTTTGTGCGTTTGTTCATTTCTTCATATGCAATGTAATTGAAATCCAGTGTTTCTGTGGGACTAATGTTGAACAAAGGCAGTAATAGTATTACTCTCCGATTCATGCAGTATGTGTCAGTGTTGTTACAATGTTTTGTTAAGGCGAATACAATTCTTTCATTCTAATGACATGTCTTGTCAATGCTAATGTAATGTTTTACATGACATTCCTTGAATCTTATGCCATGACACTCCACCCCATGCCCCAAAACCCATGACATTTCATTCCAAGAAATTTCCAAGAATCCTTGCCATGGAATTCTACTGCATCCCCAAAACTTCAGTCCATGACATCACTTCAGTCAAACTCCACGAATCACATTGCATCCCCCACCCCAAAAAACAAAAACACGAATAGCCTTTCATAAACAAGTTCTTCTTCCGGTAAACATCACAACATGGCAGTCCATGGAATTCCGTTGAACTCCATTCTATAAACATGTCCAATTTCATGAAATGTCACGACTTGACATTCCAAGAAAATTGCACGAAAATGCCATCGAATCCCATACATTGCACTAAAGTGTTACTTTAAAGTCCATGTAATGCAGGTCAGTGTTACCGTAATGTTTGGTTAACTCTAGCGTGAACTGAAACGCAGTGCTTGGTCAACACTAATGCATTTCTGGGTAAACTTGCCAGAGGGTTAAAGACTCTAGCTTGAGCCCGCAGCCAAAGGTTGGGGTTGTCAGAAGTGGGATTTGAACCCACGCCTCCAGGGGAGACTGCGACCTGAACGCAGCGCCTTAGACCGCTCGGCCATCCTGACGTGACGGCTAAGGGTGAGCAGTGCTGTTGGAGCTGCACCGAATGGCAGATGATCTAGAAGCTAGTGCTTCACCGCTCACAACTCGTCACAGCACATGCCTCGTTGGCGCAGTTAGGCAGCGCGTCAGTCTCATAATCTGAAGGTCGTGAGTTCGAGCCTCACACGGGGCAGGCTGGTGCTTTTGGATACAGGGGAGCGTGTAAATAAAAGAGCTGCTTTCTGTATTCCCTTTTGTGCGTTTGTTCATTTCTTCATATGCAATGTAATTGAAATCCAGTGTTTCTGTGGGACTAATGTTGAACAAAGGCAGTAATAGTATTACTCTCCGATTCATGCAGTATGTGTCAGTGTTGTTACAATGTTTTGTTAAGGCGAATACAATTCTTTCATTCTAATGACATGTCTTGTCAATGCTAATGTAATGTTTTACATGACATTCCTTGAATCTTATGCCATGACACTCCACCCCATGCCCCAAAACCCATGACATTTCATTCCAAGAAATTTCCAAGAATCCTTGCCATGGAATTCTACTGCATCCCCAAAACTTCAGTCCATGACATCACTTCAGTCAAACTCCACGAATCACATTGCATCCCCCACCCCAAAAAACAAAAACACGAATAGCCTTTCATAAACAAGTTCTTCTTCCGGTAAACATCACAACATGGCAGTCCATGGAATTCCGTTGAACTCCATTCTATAAACATGTCCAATTTCATGAAATGTCACGCCTTGACATTCCAAGAAAATTGCACGAAAATGCCATCGAATCCCATACATTGCACTAAAGTTTTACTTTAAAGTCCATGCAGTGCAGGTCAGTGTTACCGTAATGTTTGGTTAACTCTAGCGTGAACTGAAACGCAGTGCTTGGTCAACACTAATGCATTTCTGGGTAAACTTGCCAGAGGGTTAAAGACTCTAGCTTGAGCCCGCAGCCAAAGGTTGGGTTTGTCAGAAGTGGGATTCGAACCCACGCCTCCAGGGGAGACTGCGACCTGAACGCAGCGCCTTAGACCGCTCGGCCATCCTGACTTGACGGCTAAGGGTGAGCAGTGCGGTTGGAGCTGCACCGAATGGCAGATGATCTAGAAGCTAGTGCTTCACCGCTCACAACTCGTCACAGCACATGCCTCGTTGGCGCAGTTAGGCAGCGCGTCAGTCTCATAATCTGAAGGTCGTGAGTTCGAGCCTCACACGGGGCAGGCTGGTGCTTTTGGATACAGGGGAGCGTGTAAATAAAAGAGCTGCTTTCTGTATTCCCTTTTGTGCGTTTGTTCATTTCTTCATATGCAATGTAATTGAAATCCAGTGTTTCTGTGGGACTAATGTTGAACAAAGGCAGTAATAGTATTACTCTCCGATTCATGCAGTATGTGTCAGTGTTGTTACAATGTTTTGTTAAGGCGAATACAATTCTTTCATTCTAATGACATGTCTTGTCAATGCTAATGTAATGTTTTACATGACATTCCTTGAATCTTATGCCATGACACTCCACCCCATGCCCCAAAACCCATGACATTTCATTCCAAGAAATTTCCAAGAATCCTTGCCATGGAATTCTACTGCATCCCCAAAACTTCAGTCCATGACATCACTTCAGTCAAACTCCACGAATCACATTGCATCCCCCACCCCAAAAAACAAAAACACGAATAGCCTTTCATAAACAAGTTCTTCTTCCGGTAAACATCACAACATGGCAGTCCATGGAATTCCGTTGAACTCCATTCTATAAACATGTCCAATTTCATGAAATGTCACGACTTGACATTCCAAGAAAATTGCACGAAAATGCCATCGAATCCCATACATTGCACTAAAGTGTTACTTTAAAGTCCATGTAATGCAGGTCAGTGTTACCGTAATGTTTGGTTAACTCTAGCGTGAACTGAAACGCAGTGCTTGGTCAACACTAATGCATTTCTGGGTAAACTTGCCAGAGGGTTAAAGACTCTAGCTTGAGCCCGCAGCCAAAGGTTGGGGGTGTCAGAAGTGGGATTCGAACCCACGCCTCCAGGGGAGACAGCGACCTGAACGCAGCGCCTTAGACCTTTCGGCCATCCTGACGTGACGGCTAAGGGTGAGCAGTGCTGTTGGAGCTGCACCGAATGGCAGATGATCTAGAAGCTAGTGCTTCACCGCTCACAACTCGTCACAGCACATGCCTTGTTGGCGCAGTTAGGCAGCGCATCAGTCTCATAATCTGAAGGTCGTGAGTTCGAGCCTCACACGGGGCAGGCTGGTGCTTTTGGATACAGGGGAGCGTGTAAATAAAAGAGCTGCTTTCTGTATTCCCTTTTGTGCGTTTGTTCATTTCTTCATATGCAATGTAATTGAAATCCAGTGTTTATGTGGGACTAATGTTGAACAAAGGCAGTAATAGTATTACTCTCCGATTCATTGAATTATGTGTCAGTGTTGTTACAATGTTTTGTTAAGGCGAATACAATTCTTTCATTCTAATGACATGTCTTGTCAATGCTAATGTAATGTTTTACATGACATTCTTTGAATCTTATGCCATGACACTCCACCCCATGCCCCAAAACCCATGACATTTCATTCCAAGAAATTTCCAAGAATCCTTGCCATGAAATTCTACTGCATCCCCAAAACTTCAGTCCATGACATCACTTCAGTCAAACTCCACGAATCACATTGCATCCCCCACCCCAAAAAACAAAAACACGAATAGCCTTTCATAAACAAGTTCTTCTTCCGGTAAACATCACAACATGGCAGTCCATGGAATTCCGTTGAACTCCATTCTATAAACATGTCCAATTTCATGAAATGTCACGACTTGACATTCCAAGAAAATTGCACGAAAATGCCATCGAATCCCATACATTGCACTAAAGTTTTACTTTAAAGTCCATGTAGTGCAGGTCAGTGTTACCGTAATGTTTGGTTAACTCTAGCGTGAACTGAAACGCAGTGCTTGGTCAACACTAATGCATTTCTGGGTAAACTTGCCAGAGGGTTAAAGACTCTAGCTTGAGCCCGCAGCCAAAGGTTGGGTTTGTCAGAAGTGGGATTCGAACCCACGCCTCCAGGGGAGACTGCGACCTGAACGCAGCGCCTTAGACCGCTCGGCCATCCTGACTTGACGGCTAAGGGTGAGCAGTGCGGTTGGAGCTGCACCGAATGGCAGATGATCTAGAAGCTAGTGCTTCACCGCTCACAACTCGTCACAGCACATGCCTCGTTGGCGCAGTTAGGCAGCGCGTCAGTCTCATAATCTGAAGGTCGTGAGTTCGAGCCTCACACGGGGCAGGCTGGTGCTTTTGGATACAGGGGAACGTGTAAATAAAAGAGCTGCTTTCTGTATTCCCTTTTGTGCGTTTGTTCTTTTCTTCATATGCAATGTAATTGAAATCCAGTGTTTCTATGGGACTAATGTTGAACAAAGGCAGTAATAGTATTACTCTCCGATTCATGCAATATGTGTCAGTGTTGTTACAATGTTTTGTTAAGGCGAATACAATTCTTTCATTCTAATGACATGTCTTGTCAATGCTAATGTAATGTTTTACATGACATTCCTTGAATCTTATGCCATGACACTCCACCCCATGCCCCAAAACCCATGACATTTCATTCCAAGAAATTTCCAAGAATCCTTGCCATGAAATTCTACTGCATCCCCAAAACTTCAGTCCATGACATCACTTCAGTCAAACTCCACGAATCACATTGCATCCCCCACCCCAAAAAACAAAAACACGAATAGCCTTTCATAAACAAGTTCTTCTTCCGGTAAACATCACAACATGGCAGTCCATGGAATTCCGTTGAACTCCATTCTATAAACATGTCCAATTTCATGAAATGTCACGACTTGACATTCCAAGAAAATTGCACGAAAATGCCATCGAATCCCATACATTGCACTAAAGTGTTACTTTAAAGTCCATGTAATGCAGGTCAGTGTTACCGTAATGTTTGGTTAACTCTAGCGTGAACTGAAACGCAGTGCTTGGTCAACACTAATGCATTTCTGGGTAAACTTGCCAGAGGGTTAAAGACTCTAGCTTGAGCCCGCAGCCAAAGGTTGGGGTTGTCAGAAGTGGGATTCGAACCCACGCCTCCAGGGGAGACTGCGACCTGAACGCAGCGCCTTAGACCGCTCGGCCATCCTGACGTGACGGCTAAGGGTGAGCAGTGCTGTTGGAGCTGCACCGAATGGCAGATGATCTAGAAGCTAGTGCTTCACCGCTCACAACTCGTCACAGCACATGCCTCGTTGGCGCAGTTAGGCAGCGCGTCAGTCTCATAATCTGAAGGTCGTGAGTTCGAGCCTCACACGGGGCAGGCTGGTGCTTTTGGATACAGGGGAGCGTGTAAATAAAAGAGCTGCTTTCTGTATTCCCTTTTGTGCGTTTGTTCATTTCTTCATATGCAATGTAATTGAAATCCAGTGTTTCTGTGGGACTAATGTTGAACAAAGGCAGTAATAGTATTACTCTCCGATTCATTGAATTATGTGTCAGTGTTGTTACAATGTTTTGTTAAGGCGAATACAATTCTTTCATTCTAATGACATGTCTTGTCAATGCTAATGTAATGTTTTACATGACATTCCTTGAATCTTATGCCATGACACTCCACCCCATGCCCCAAAACCCATGACATTTCATTCCAAGAAATTTCCAAGAATCCTTGCCATGAAATTCTACTGCATCCCCAAAACTTCAGTCCATGACATCACTTCAGTCAAACTCCACGAATCACATTGCATCCCCCACCCCAAAAAACAAAAACACGAATAGCCTTTCATAAACAAGTTCTTCTTCCGGTAAACATCACAACATGGCAGTCCATGGAATTCCGTTGAACTCCATTCTATAAACATGTCCAATTTCATGAAATGTCACGACTTGACATTCCAAGAAAATTGCACGAAAATGCCATCGAATCCCATACATTGCACTAAAGTGTTACTTTAAAGTCCATGTAATGCAGGTCAGTGTTACCGTAATGTTTGGTTAACTCTAGCGTGAACTGAAACGCAGTGCTTGGTCAACACTAATGCATTTCTGGGTAAACTTGCCAGAGGGTTAAAGACTCTAGCTTGAGCCCGCAGCCAAAGGTTGGGGTTGTCAGAAGTGGGATTCGAACCCACGCCTCCAGGGGAGACTGCGACCTGAACGCAGCGCCTTAGACCGCTCGGCCATCCTGACGTGACGGCTAAGGGTGAGCAGTGCTGTTGGAGCTGCACCGAATGGCAGATGATCTAGAAGCTAGTGCTTCACCGCTCACAACTCGTCACAGCACATGCCTCGTTGGCGCAGTTAGGCAGCGCGTCAGTCTCATAATCTGAAGGTCGTGAGTTCGAGCCTCACACGGGGCAGGCTGGTGCTTTTGGATACAGGGGAGCGTGTAAATAAAAGAGCTGCTTTCTGTATTCCCTTTTGTGCGTTTGTTCTTTTCTTCATATGCAATGTAATTGAAATCCAGTGTTTCTGTGGGACTAATGTTGAACAAAGGCAGTAATAGTATTACTCTCCGATTCATGCAATATGTGTCAGTGTTGTTACAATGTTTTGTTAAGGCGAATACAATTCTTTCATTCTAATGACATGTCTTGTCAATGCTAATGTAATGTTTTACATGACATTCCTTGAATCTTATGCCATGACACTCCACCCCATGCCCCAAAACCCATGACATTTCATTCCAAGAAATTTCCAAGAATCCTTGCCATGGAATTCTACTGCATCCCCAAAACTTCAGTCCATGACATCACTTCAGTCAAACTCCACGAATCACATTGCATCCCCCACCCCAAAAAACAAAAACACGAATAGCCTTTCATAAACAAGTTCTTCTTCCGGTAAACATCACAACATGGCAGTCCATGGAATTCCGTTGAACTCCATTCTATAAACATGTCCAATTTCATGAAATGTCACGACTTGACATTCCAAGAAAATTGCACGAAAATGCCATCGAATCCCATACATTGCACTAAAGTGTTACTTTAAAGTCCATGTAATGCAGGTCAGTGTTACCGTAATGTTTGGTTAACTCTAGCGTGAACTGAAACGCAGTGCTTGGTCAACACTAATGCATTTCTGGGTAAACTTGCCAGAGGGTTAAAGACTCTAGCTTGAGCCCGCAGCCAAAGGTTGGGGTTGTTCAGAAGTGGGATTTGAACCCACGCCTCCAGGGGAGACTGCGACCTGAACGCAGCGCCTTAGACCGCTCGGCTATCCTGACGTGACGGCTAAGGGTGAGCAGTGCTGTTGGAGCTGCACCGAATGGCAGATGATCTAGAAGCTAGTGCTTCACCGCTCACAAATCGTCACAGCACATGCCTCGTTGGCGCAGTTAGGCAGCGCGTCAGTCTCATAATCTGAAGGTCGTGAGTTCGAGCCTCACACGGGGCAGGCTGGTGCTTTTGGATACAGGGGAGCGTGTAAATAAAAGAGCTGCTTTCTGTATTCCCTTTTGTGCGTTTGTTCATTTCTTCATATGCAATGTAATTGAAATCCAGTGTTTCTGTGGGACTAATGTTGAACAAAGGCAGTAATAGTATTACTCTCCGATTCATGCAGTATGTGTCAGTGTTGTTACAATGTTTTGTTAAGGCGAATACAATTCTTTCATTCTAATGACATGTCTTGTCAATGCTAATGTAATGTTTTACATGACATTCCTTGAATCTTATGCCATGACACTCCACCCCATGCCCCAAAACCCATGACATTTCATTCCAAGAAATTTCCAAGAATCCTTGCCATGGAATTCTACTGCATCCCCAAAACTTCAGTCCATGACATCACTTCAGTCAAACTCCACGAATCACATTGCATCCCCCACCCCAAAAAACAAAAACACGAATAGCCTTTCATAAACAAGTTCTTCTTCCGGTAAACATCACAACATGGCAGTCCATGGAATTCCGTTGAACTCCATTCTATAAACATGTCCAATTTCATGAAATGTCACGACTTGACATTCCAAGAAAATTGCACGAAAATGCCATCGAATCCCATACATTGCACTAAAGTTTTACTTTAAAGTCCATGCAGTGCAGGTCAGTGTTACCGTAATGTTTGGTTAACTCTAGCGTGAACTGAAACGCAGTGCTTGGTCAACACTAATGCATTTCTGGGTAAACTTGCCAGAGGGTTAAAGACTCTAGCTTGAGCCCGCAGCCAAAGGTTGGGTTTGTCAGAAGTGGGATTCGAACCCACGCCTCCAGGGGAGACTGCGACCTGAACGCAGCGCCTTAGACCGCTCGGCCATCCTGACTTGACAGCTAAGGGTGAGCAGTGCGGTTGGAGCTGCACCGAATGGCAGATGATCTAGAAGCTAGTGCTTCACCGCTCACAACTCGTCACAGCACATGCCTCGTTGGCGCAGTTAGGCAGCGCGTCAGTCTCATAATCTGAAGGTCGTGAGTTCGAGCCTCACACGGGGCAGGCTGGTGCTTTTGGATACAGGGGAGCGTGTAAATAAAAGAGCTGCTTTCTGTATTCCCTTTTGTGCGTTTGTTCATTTCTTCATATGCAATGTAATTGAAATCCAGTGTTTCTGTGGGACTAATGTTGAACAAAGGCAGTAATAGTATTACTCTCCGATTCATGCAGTATGTGTCAGTGTTGTTACAATGTTTTGTTAAGGCGAATACAATTCTTTCATTCTAATGACATGTCTTGTCAATGCTAATGTAATGTTTTACATGACATTCCTTGAATCTTATGCCATGACACTCCACCCCATGCCCCAAAACCCATGACATTTCATTCCAAGAAATTTCCAAGAATCCTTGCCATGGAATTCTACTGCATCCCCAAAACTTCAGTCCATGACATCACTTCAGTCAAACTCCACGAATCACATTGCATCCCCCACCCCAAAAAACAAAAACACGAATAGCCTTTCATAAACAAGTTCTTCTTCCGGTAAACATCACAACATGGCAGTCCATGGAATTCCGTTGAACTCCATTCTATAAACATGTCCAATTTCATGAAATGTCACGACTTGACATTCCAAGAAAATTGCACGAAAATGCCATCGAATCCCATACATTGCACTAAAGTGTTACTTTAAAGTCCATGTAATGCAGGTCAGTGTTACCGTAATGTTTGGTTAACTCTAGCGTGAACTGAAACGCAGTGCTTGGTCAACACTAATGCATTTCTGGGTAAACTTGCCAGAGGGTTAAAGACTCTAGCTTGAGCCCGCAGCCAAAGGTTGGGGTTGTCAGAAGTGGGATTTGAACCCACGCCTCCAGGGGAGACTGCGACCTGAACGCAGCGCCTTAGACCGCTCGGCCATCCTGACGTGACGGCTAAGGGTGAGCAGTGCTGTTGGAGCTGCACCGAATGGCAGATGATCTAGAAGCTAGTGCTTCACCGCTCACAACTCGTCACAGCACATGCCTCGTTGGCGCAGTTAGGCAGCGCGTCAGTCTCATAATCTGAAGGTCGTGAGTTCGAGCCTCACACGGGGCAGGCTGGTGCTTTTGGATACAGGGGAGCGTGTAAATAAAAGAGCTGCTTTCTGTATTCCCTTTTGTGCGTTTGTTCATTTCTTCATATGCAATGTAATTGAAATCCAGTGTTTCTGTGGGACTAATGTTGAACAAAGGCAGTAATAGTATTACTCTCCGATTCATGCAGTATGTGTCAGTGTTGTTACAATGTTTTGTTAAGGCGAATACAATTCTTTCATTCTAATGACATGTCTTGTCAATGCTAATGTAATGTTTTACATGACATTCCTTGAATCTTATGCCATGACACTCCACCCCATGCCCCAAAACCCATGACATTTCATTCCAAGAAATTTCCAAGAATCCTTGCCATGGAATTCTACTGCATCCCCAAAACTTCAGTCCATGACATCACTTCAGTCAAACTCCACGAATCACATTGCATCCCCCACCCCAAAAAACAAAAACACGAATAGCCTTTCATAAACAAGTTCTTCTTCCGGTAAACATCACAACATGGCAGTCCATGGAATTCCGTTGAACTCCATTCTATAAACATGTCCAATTTCATGAAATGTCACGCCTTGACATTCCAAGAAAATTGCACGAAAATGCCATCGAATCCCATACATTGCACTAAAGTTTTACTTTAAAGTCCATGCAGTGCAGGTCAGTGTTACCGTAATGTTTGGTTAACTCTAGCGTGAACTGAAACGCAGTGCTTGGTCAACACTAATGCATTTCTGGGTAAACTTGCCAGAGGGTTAAAGACTCTAGCTTGAGCCCGCAGCCAAAGGTTGGGTTTGTCAGAAGTGGGATTCGAACCCACGCCTCCAGGGGAGACTGCGACCTGAACGCAGCGCCTTAGACCGCTCGGCCATCCTGACTTGACGGCTAAGGGTGAGCAGTGCGGTTGGAGCTGCACCGAATGGCAGATGATCTAGAAGCTAGTGCTTCACCGCTCACAACTCGTCA
This sequence comes from Leuciscus leuciscus, assembly GCF_965113295.1. NCBI lineage: Eukaryota > Metazoa > Chordata > Actinopteri > Cypriniformes > Leuciscidae > Leuciscus > Leuciscus leuciscus. Next base: position 26,841,984 of record NC_138728.1, on the reverse strand, counting down.
CAGCACATGCCTCGTTGGCGCAGTTAGGCAGCGCGTCAGTCTCATAATCTGAAGGTCGTGAGTTCGAGCCTCACACGGGGCAGGCTGGTGCTTTTGGATACAGGGGAGCGTGTAAATAAAAGAGCTGCTTTCTGTATTCCCTTTTGTGCGTTTGTTCATTTCTTCATATGCAATGTAATTGAAATCCAGTGTTTCTGTGGGACTAATGTTGAACAAAGGCAGTAATAGTATTACTCTCCGATTCATGCAGTATGTGTCAGTGTTGTTACAATGTTTTGTTAAGGCGAATACAATTCTTTCATTCTAATGACATGTCTTGTCAATGCTAATGTAATGTTTTACATGACATTCCTTGAATCTTATGCCATGACACTCCACCCCATGCCCCAAAACCCATGACATTTCATTCCAAGAAATTTCCAAGAATCCTTGCCATGGAATTCTACTGCATCCCCAAAACTTCAGTCCATGACATCACTTCAGTCAAACTCCACGAATCACATTGCATCCCCCACCCCAAAAAACAAAAACACGAATAGCCTTTCATAAACAAGTTCTTCTTCCGGTAAACATCACAACATGGCAGTCCATGGAATTCCGTTGAACTCCATTCTATAAACATGTCCAATTTCATGAAATGTCACGACTTGACATTCCAAGAAAATTGCACGAAAATGCCATCGAATCCCATACATTGCACTAAAGTTTTACTTTAAAGTCCATGCAGTGCAGGTCAGTGTTACCGTAATGTTTGGTTAACTCTAGCGTGAACTGAAACGCAGTGCTTGGTCAACACTAATGCATTTCTGGGTAAACTTGCCAGAGGGTTAAAGACTCTAGCTTGAGCCCGCAGCCAAAGGTTGGGTTTGTCAGAAGTGGGATTCGAACCCACGCCTCCAGGGGAGACTGCGACCTGAACGCAGCGCCTTAGACCGCTCGGCCATCCTGACTTGACGGCTAAGGGTGAGCAGTGCGGTTGGAGCTGCACCGAATGGCAGATGATCTAGAAGCTAGTGCTTCACCGCTCACAACTCGTCACAGCACATGCCTCGTTGGCGCAGTTAGGCAGCGCGTCAGTCTCATAATCTGAAGGTCGTGAGTTCGAGCCTCACACGGGGCAGGCTGGTGCTTTTGGATACAGGGGAGCGTGTAAATAAAAGAGCTGCTTTCTGTATTCCCTTTTGTGCGTTTGTTCATTTCTTCATATGCAATGTAATTGAAATCCAGTGTTTCTGTGGGACTAATGTTGAACAAAGGCAGTAATAGTATTACTCTCCGATTCATGCAGTATGTGTCAGTGTTGTTACAATGTTTTGTTAAGGCGAATACAATTCTTTCATTCTAATGACATGTCTTGTCAATGCTAATGTAATGTTTTACATGACATTCCTTGAATCTTATGCCATGACACTCCACCCCATGCCCCAAAACCCATGACATTTCATTCCAAGAAATTTCCAAGAATCCTTGCCATGGAATTCTACTGCATCCCCAAAACTTCAGTCCATGACATCACTTCAGTCAAACTCCACGAATCACATTGCATCCCCCGCCCCAAAAAACAAAAACACGAATAGCCTTTCATAAACAAGTTCTTCTTCCGGTAAACATCACAACATGGCAGTCCATGGAATTCCGTTGAACTCCATTCTATAAACATGTCCAATTTCATGAAATGTCACGACTTGACATTCCAAGAAAATTGCACGAAAATGCCATCGAATCCCATACATTGCACTAAAGTGTTACTTTAAAGTCCATGTAATGCAGGTCAGTGTTACCGTAATGTTTGGTTAACTCTAGCGTGAACTGAAACGCAGTGCTTGGTCAACACTAATGCATTTCTGGGTAAACTTGCCAGAGGGTTAAAGACTCTAGCTTGAGCCCGCAGCCAAAGGTTGGGGTTGTCAGAAGTGGGATTTGAACCCACGCCTCCAGGGGAGACTGCGACCTGAACGCAGCGCCTTAGACCGCTCGGCCATCCTGACTTGACGGCTAAGGGTGAGCAGTGCTGTTGGAGCTGCACCGAATGGCAGATGATCTAGAAGCTAGTGCTTCACCGCTCACAACTCGTCACAGCACATGCCTCGTTGGCGCAGTTAGGCAGCGCGTCAGTCTCATAATCTGAAGGTCGTGAGTTCGAGCCTCACACGGGGCAGGCTGGTGCTTTTGGATACAGGGGAGCGTGTAAATAAAAGAGCTGCTTTCTGTATTCCCTTTTGTGCGTTTGTTCATTTCTTCATATGCAATGTAATTGAAATCCAGTGTTTCTGTGGGACTAATGTTGAACAAAGGCAGTAATAGTATTACTCTCCGATTCATGCAGTATGTGTCAGTGTTGTTACAATGTTTTGTTAAGGCGAATACAATTCTTTCATTCTAATGACATGTCTTGTCAATGCTAATGTAATGTTTTACATGACATTCCTTGAATCTTATGCCATGACACTCCACCCCATGCCCCAAAACCCATGACATTTCATTCCAAGAAATTTCCAAGAATCCTTGCCATGGAATTCTACTGCATCCCCAAAACTTCAGTCCATGACATCACTTCAGTCAAACTCCACGAATCACATTGCATCCCCCACCCCAAAAAACAAAAACACGAATAGCCTTTCATAAACAAGTTCTTCTTCCGGTAAACATCACAACATGGCAGTCCATGGAATTCCGTTGAACTCCATTCTATAAACATGTCCAATTTCATGAAATGTCACGACTTGACATTCCAAGAAAATTGCACGAAAATGCCATCGAATCCCATACATTGCACTAAAGTGTTACTTTAAAGTCCATGTAATGCAGGTCAGTGTTACCGTAATGTTTGGTTAACTCTAGCGTGAACTGAAACGCAGTGCTTGGTCAACACTAATGCATTTCTGGGTAAACTTGCCAGAGGGTTAAAGACTCTAGCTTGAGCCCGCAGCCAAAGGTTGGGGTTGTCAGAAGTGGGATTTGAACCCACGCCTCCAGGGGAGACTGCGACCTGAACGCAGCGCCTTAGACCGCTCCGCCATCCTGACGTGACGGCTAAGGGTGAGCAGTGCTGTTGGAGCTGCACCGAATGGCAGATGGTCTAGAAGCTAGTGCTTCACCGCTCACAACTCGTCACAGCACATGCCTCGTTGGCGCAGTTAGGCAGCGCGTCAGTCTCATAATCTGAAGGTCGTGAGTTCGAGCCTCACACGGGGCAGGCTGGTGCTTTTGGATACAGGGGAGCGTATAAATAAAAGAGCTGCTTTCTGTATTCCCTTTTGTGCGTTTGTTCATTTCTTCATATGCAATGTAATTGAAATCCAGTGTTTCTGTGGGACTAATGTTGAACAAAGGCAGTAATAGTATTACTCTCCGATTCATGCAGTATGTGTCAGTGTTGTTACAATGTTTTGTTAAGGCGAATACAATTCTTTCATTCTAATGACATGTCTTGTCAATGCTAATGTAATGTTTTACATGACATTCCTTGAATCTTATGCCATGACACTCCACCCCATGCCCCAAAACCCATGACATTTCATTCCAAGAAATTTCCAAGAATCCTTGCCATGGAATTCTCCTGCATCCCCAAAACTTCAGTCCATGACATCACTTCAGTCAAACTCCACGAATCACATTGCATCCCCCACCCCAAAAAACAAAAACACGAATAGCCTTTCATAAACAAGTTCTTCTTCCGGTAAACATCACAACATGGCAGTCCATGGAATTCCGTTGAACTCCATTCTATAAACATGTCCAATTTCATGAAATGTCACGACTTGACATTCCAAGAAAATTGCACGAAAATGCCATCGAATCCCATACATTGCACTAAAGTTTTACTTTAAAGTCCATGCAGTGCAGGTCAGTGTTACCGTAATGTTTGGTTAACTCTAGCGTGAACTGAAACGCAGTGCTTGGTCAACACTAATGCATTTCTGGGTAAACTTGCCAGAGGGTTAAAGACTCTAGCTTGAGCCCGCAGCCAAAGGTTGGGGTTGTCAGAAGTGGGATTCGAACCCACGCCTCCAGGGGAGACTGCGACCTGAACGCAGCGCCTTAGACCGCTCGGCCATCCTGACGTGACGGCTAAGGGTGAGCAGTGCTGTTGGAGCTGCACCGAATGGCAGATGATCTAGAAGCTAGTGCTTCACCGCTCACAACTCGTCACAGCACATGCCTCGTTGGCGCAGTTAGGCAGCGCGTCAGTCTCATAATTGAAGGTCGTGAGTTCGAGCCTCACACGGGGCAGGCTGGTGCTTTTGGATACAGGGGAGCGTGTAAATAAAAGAGCTGCTTTCTGTATTCCCTTTTGTGCGTTTGTTCTTTTCTTCATATGCAATGTAATTGAAATCCAGTGTTTCTGTGGGACTAATGTTGAACAAAGGCAGTAATAGTATTACTCTCCGATTCATGCAATATGTGTCAGTGTTGTTACAATGTTTTGTTAAGGCGAATACAATTCTTTCATTCTAATGACATGTCTTGTCAATGCTAATGTAATGTTTTACATGACATTCCTTGAATCTTATGCCATGACACTCCACCCCATGCCCCAAAACCCATGACATTTCATTCCAAGAAATTTCCAAGAATCCTTGCCATGGAATTCTACTGCATCCCCAAAACTTCAGTCCATGACATCACTTCAGTCAAACTCCACGAATCACATTGCATCCCCCACCCCAAAAAACAAAAACACGAATAGCCTTTCATAAACAAGTTCTTCTTCCGGTAAACATCACAACATGGCAGTCCATGGAATTCCGTTGAACTCCATTCTATAAACATGTCCAATTTCATGAAATGTCACGACTTGACATTCCAAGAAAATTGCACGAAAATGCCATCGAATCCCATACATTGCACTAAAGTGTTACTTTAAAGTCCATGTAATGCAGGTCAGTGTTACCGTAATGTTTGGTTAACTCTAGCGTGAACTGAAACGCAGTGCTTGGTCAACACTAATGCATTTCTGGGTAAACTTGCCAGAGGGTTAAAGACTCTAGCTTGAGCCCGCAGCCAAAGGTTGGGGTTGTTCAGAAGTGGGATTTGAACCCACGCCTCCAGGGGAGACTGCGACCTGAACGCAGCGCCTTAGACCGCTCGGCCATCCTGACGTGACGGCTAAGGGTGAGCAGTGCTGTTGGAGCTGCACCGAATGGCAGATGATCTAGAAGCTAGTGCTTCACCGCTCACAACTCGTCACAGCACATGCCTCGTTGGCGCAGTTAGGCAGCGCGTCAGTCTCATAATCTGAAGGTCGTGAGTTCGAGCCTCACACGGGGCAGGCTGGTGCTTTTGGATACAGGGGAGCGTGTAAATAAAAGAGCTGCTTTCTGTATTCCCTTTTGTGCGTTTGTTCATTTCTTCATATGCAATGTAATTGAAATCCAGTGTTTCTGTGGGACTAATGTTGAACAAAGGCAGTAATAGTATTACTCTCCGATTCATTGAATTATGTGTCAGTGTTGTTACAATGTTTTGTTAAGGCGAATACAATTCTTTCATTCTAATGACATGTCTTGTCAATGCTAATGTAATGTTTTACATGACATTCCTTGAATCTTATGCCATGACACTCCACCCCATGCCCCAAAACCCATGACATTTCATTCCAAGAAATTTCCAAGAATCCTTGCCATGAAATTCTACTGCATCCCCAAAACTTCAGTCCATGACATCACTTCAGTCAAACTCCACGAATCACATTGCATCCCCCACCCCAAAAAACAAAAACACGAATAGCCTTTCATAAACAAGTTCTTCTTCCGGTAAACATCACAACATGGCAGTCCATGGAATTCCGTTGAACTCCATTCTATAAACATGTCCAATTTCATGAAATGTCACGACTTGACATTCCAAGAAAATTGCACGAAAATGCCATCGAATCCCATACATTGCACTAAAGTTTTACTTTAAAGTCCATGTAGTGCAGGTCAGTGTTACCGTAATGTTTGGTTAACTCTAGCGTGAACTGAAACGCAGTGCTTGGTCAACACTAATGCATTTCTGGGTAAACTTGCCAGAGGGTTAAAGACTCTAGCTTGAGCCCGCAGCCAAAGGTTGGGGTTGTCAGAAGTGGGATTCGAACCCACGCCTCCAGGGGAGACTGCGACCTGAACGCAGCGCCTTAGACCGCTCGGCCATCCTGACGTGACGGCTAAGGGTGAGCAGTGCTGTTGGAGCTGCACCGAATGGCAGATGATCTAGAAGCTAGTGCTTCACCGCTCACAACTCGTCACAGCACATGCCTCGTTGGCGCAGTTAGGCAGCGCGTCAGTCTCATAATCTGAAGGTCGTGAGTTCGAGCCTCACACGGGGCAGGCTGGTGCTTTTGGATACAGGGGAGCGTGTAAATAAAAGAGCTGCTTTCTGTATTCCCTTTTGTGCGTTTGTTCATTTCTTCATATGCAATGTAATTGAAATCCAGTGTTTCTGTGGGACTAATGTTGAACAAAGGCAGTAATAGTATTACTCTCCGATTCATTGAATTATGTGTCAGTGTTGTTACAATGTTTTGTTAAGGCGAATACAATTCTTTCATTCTAATGACATGTCTTGTCAATGCTAATGTAATGTTTTACATGACATTCCTTGAATCTTATGCCATGACACTCCACCCCATGCCCCAAAACCCATGACATTTCATTCCAAGAAATTTCCAAGAATCCTTGCCATGAAATTCTACTGCATCCCCAAAACTTCAGTCCATGACATCACTTCAGTCAAACTCCACGAATCACATTGCATCCCCCACCCCAAAAAACAAAAACACGAATAGCCTTTCATAAACAAGTTCTTCTTCCGGTAAACATCACAACATGGCAGTCCATGGAATTCCGTTGAACTCCATTCTATAAACATGTCCAATTTCATGAAATGTCACGACTTGACATTCCAAGAAAATTGCACGAAAATGCCATCGAATCCCATACATTGCACTAAAGTGTTACTTTAAAGTCCATGTAATGCAGGTCAGTGTTACCGTAATGTTTGGTTAACTCTAGCGTGAACTGAAACGCAGTGCTTGGTCAACACTAATGCATTTCTGGGTAAACTTGCCAGAGGGTTAAAGACTCTAGCTTGAGCCCGCAGCCAAAGGTTGGGGTTGTCAGAAGTGGGATTCGAACCCACGCCTCCAGGGGAGACTGCGACCTGAACGCAGCGCCTTAGACCGCTCGGCCATCCTGACGTGACGGCTAAGGGTGAGCAGTGCTGTTGGAGCTGCACCGAATGGCAGATGATCTAGAAGCTAGTGCTTCACCGCTCACAACTCGTCACAGCACATGCCTCGTTGGCGCAGTTAGGCAGCGCGTCAGTCTCATAATTGAAGGTCGTGAGTTCGAGCCTCACACGGGGCAGGCTGGTGCTTTTGGATACAGGGGAGCGTGTAAATAAAAGAGCTGCTTTCTGTATTCCCTTTTGTGCGTTTGTTCTTTTCTTCATATGCAATGTAATTGAAATCCAGTGTTTCTGTGGGACTAATGTTGAACAAAGGCAGTAATAGTATTACTCTCCGATTCATGCAATATGTGTCAGTGTTGTTACAATGTTTTGTTAAGGCGAATACAATTCTTTCATTCTAATGACATGTCTTGTCAATGCTAATGTAATGTTTTACATGACATTCCTTGAATCTTATGCCATGACACTCCACCCCATGCCCCAAAACCCATGACATTTCATTCCAAGAAATTTCCAAGAATCCTTGCCATGGAATTCTACTGCATCCCCAAAACTTCAGTCCATGACATCACTTCAGTCAAACTCCACGAATCACATTGCATCCCCCACCCCAAAAAACAAAAACACGAATAGCCTTTCATAAACAAGTTCTTCTTCCGGTAAACATCACAACATGGCAGTCCATGGAATTCCGTTGAACTCCATTCTATAAACATGTCCAATTTCATGAAATGTCACGACTTGACATTCCAAGAAAATTGCACGAAAATGCCATCGAATCCCATACATTGCACTAAAGTGTTACTTTAAAGTCCATGTAATGCAGGTCAGTGTTACCGTAATGTTTGGTTAACTCTAGCGTGAACTGAAACGCAGTGCTTGGTCAACACTAATGCATTTCTGGGTAAACTTGCCAGAGGGTTAAAGACTCTAGCTTGAGCCCGCAGCCAAAGGTTGGGGTTGTTCAGAAGTGGGATTTGAACCCACGCCTCCAGGGGAGACTGCGACCTGAACGCAGCGCCTTAGACCGCTCGGCCATCCTGACGTGACGGCTAAGGGTGAGCAGTGCTGTTGGAGCTGCACCGAATGGCAGATGATCTAGAAGCTAGTGCTTCACCGCTCACAACTCGTCACAGCACATGCCTCGTTGGCGCAGTTAGGCAGCGCGTCAGTCTCATAAACTGAAGGTCGTGAGTTCGAGCCTCACACGGGGCAGGCTGGTGCTTTTGGATACAGGGGAGCGTGTAAATAAAAGAGCTGCTTTCTGTATTCCCTTTTGTGCGTTTGTTCATTTCTTCATATGCAATGTAATTGAAATCCAGTGTTTCTGTGGGACTAATGTTGAACAAAGGCAGTAATAGTATTACTCTCCGATTCATTGAATTATGTGTCAGTGTTGTTACAATGTTTTGTTAAGGCGAATACAATTCTTTCATTCTAATGACATGTCTTGTCAATGCTAATGTAATGTTTTACATGACATTCCTTGAATCTTATGCCATGACACTCCACCCCATGCCCCAAAACCCATGACATTTCATTCCAAGAAATTTCCAAGAATCCTTGCCATGGAATTCTACTGCATCCCCAAAACTTCAGTCCATGACATCACTTCAGTCAAACTCCACGAATCACATTGCATCCCCCACCCCAAAAAACAAAAACACGAATAGCCTTTCATAAACAAGTTCTTCTTCCGGTAAACATCACAACATGGCAGTCCATGGAATTCCGTTGAACTCCATTCTATAAACATGTCCAATTTCATGAAATGTCACGACTTGACATTCCAAGAAAATTGCACGAAAATGCCATCGAATCCCATACATTGCACTAAAGTGTTACTTTAAAGTCCATGTAATGCAGGTCAGTGTTACCGTAATGTTTGGTTAACTCTAGCGTGAACTGAAACGCAGTGCTTGGTCAACACTAATGCATTTCTGGGTAAACTTGCCAGAGGGTTAAAGACTCTAGCTTGAGCCCGCAGCCAAAGGTTGGGGTTGTCAGAAGTGGGATTTGAACCCACACCTCCAGGGGAGACTGCGACCTGAACGCAGCGCCTTAGACCGCTCGGCCATCCTGACGTGACGGCTAAGGGTGAGCAGTGCTGTTGGACCTGCACCGAATGGCAGATGATCTAGAAGCTAGTGCTTCACCGCTCACAACTCGTCACAGCACATGCCTCGTTGGCGCAGTTAGGCAGCGCGTCAGTCTCATAATCTGAAGGTCGTGAGTTCGAGCCTCACACGGGGCAGGCTGGTGCTTTTGGATACAGGGGAGCGTGTAAATAAAAGAGCTGCTTTCTGTATTCCCTTTTGTGCGTTTGTTCATTTCTTCATATGCAATGTAATTGAAATCCAGTGTTTCTGTGGGACTAATGTTGAACAAAGGCAGTAATAGTATTACTCTCCGATTCATTGAATTATGTGTCAGTGTTGTTACAATGTTTTGTTAAGGCGAATACAATTCTTTCATTCTAATGACATGTCTTGTCAATGCTAATGTAATGTTTTACATGACATTCCTTGAATCTTATGCCATGACACTCCACCCCATGCCCCAAAACCCATGACATTTCATTCCAAGAAATTTCCAAGAATCCTTGCCATGAAATTCTACTGCATCCCCAAAACTTCAGTCCATGACATCACTTCAGTCAAACTCCACGAATCACATTGCATCCCCCACCCCAAAAAACAAAAACACGAATAGCCTTTCATAAACAAGTTCTTCTTCCGGTAAACATCACAACATGGCAGTCCATGGAATTCCGTTGAACTCCATTCTATAAACATGTCCAATTTCATGAAATGTCACGACTTGACATTCCAAGAAAATTGCACGAAAATGCCATCGAATCCCATACATTGCACTAAAGTGTTACTTTAAAGTCCATGTAATGCAGGTCAGTGTTACCGTAATGTTTGGTTAACTCTAGCGTGAACTGAAACGCAGTGCTTGGTCAACACTAATGCATTTCTGGGTAAACTTGCCAGAGGGTTAAAGACTCTAGCTTGAGCCCGCAGCCAAAGGTTGGGGTTGTCAGAAGTGGGATTCGAACCCACACCTCCAGGGGAGACTGCGACCTGAACGCAGCGCCTTAGACCGCTCGGCCATCCTGACGTGACGGCAAAGGGTGAGCAGTGCTGTTGGAGCTGCACCGAATGGCAGATGATCTAGAAGCTAGTGCTTCACCGCTCACAACTCGTCACAGCACATGCCTCGTTGGCGCAGTTAGGCAGCACGTCAGTCTCATAATCTGAGGGTCGTGAGTTCGAGCCTCACACGGGGCAGGCTGGTGCTTTTGGATACAGGGGAGCGTGTAAATAAAAGAGCTGCTTTCTGTATTCCCTTTTGTGCGTTTGTTCATTTCTTCATATGCAATGTAATTGAAATCCAGTGTTTCTGTGGGACTAATGTTGAACAAAGGCAGTAATAGTATTACTCTCCGATTCATGCAATATGTGTCAGTGTTGTTACAATGTTTTGTTAAGGCGAATACAATTCTTTCATTCTAATGACATGTCTTGTCAATGCTAATGTAATGTTTTACATGACATTCCTTGAATCTTATGCCATGACACTCCACCCCATGCCCCAAAACCCATGACATTTCATTCCAAGAAATTTCCAAGAATCCTTGCCATGGAATTCTACTGCATCCCCAAAACTTCAGTCCATGACATCACTTCAGTCAAACTCCACGAATCACATTGCATCCCCCACCCCAAAAAACAAAAACACGAATAGCCTTTCATAAACAAGTTCTTCTTCCGGTAAACATCACAACATGGCAGTCCATGGAATTCCGTTGAACTCCATTCTATAAACATGTCCAATTTCATGAAATGTCACGACTTGACATTCCAAGAAAATTGCACGAAAATGCCATCGAATCCCATACATTGCACTAAAGTGTTACTTTAAAGTCCATGTAATGCAGGTCAGTGTTACCGTAATGTTTGGTTAACTCTAGCGTGAACTGAAACGCAGTGCTTGGTCAACACTAACGCATTTCTGGGTAAACTTGCCAGAGGGTTAAAGACTCTAGCTTGAGCCCGCAGCCAAAGGTTGGGGTTGTTCAGAAGTGGGATTTGAACCCACGCCTCCAGGGGAGACTGCGACCTGAACGCAGCGCCTTAGACCGCTCGGCCATCCTGACGTGACGGCTAAGGGTGAGCAGTGCTGTTGGAGCTGCACCGAATGGCAGATGATCTAGAAGCTAGTGCTTCACCGCTCACAACTCGTCACAGCACATGCCTCGTTGGCGCAGTTAGGCAGCGCGTCAGTCTCATAATCTGAAGGTCGTGAGTTCGAGCCTCACACGGGGCAGGCTGGTGCTTTTGGATACAGGGGAGCGTGTAAATAAAAGAGCTGCTTTCTGTATTCCCTTTTGTGCGTTTGTTCATTTCTTCATATGCAATGTAATTGAAATCCAGTGTTTCTGTGGGACTAATGTTGAACAAAGGCAGTAATAGTATTACTCTCCGATTCATTGAATTATGTGTCAGTGTTGTTACAATGTTTTGTTAAGGCGAATACAATTCTTTCATTCTAATGACATGTCTTGTCAATGCTAATGTAATGTTTTACATGACATTCCTTGAATCTTATGCCATGACACTCCACCCCATGCCCCAAAACCCATGACATTTCATTCCAAGAAATTTCCAAGAATCCTTGCCATGAAATTCTACTGCATCCCCAAAACTTCAGTCCATGACATCACTTCAGTCAAACTCCACGAATCACATTGCATCCCCCACCCCAAAAAACAAAAACACGAATAGCCTTTCATAAACAAGTTCTTCTTCCGGTAAACATCACAACATGGCAGTCCATGGAATTCCGTTGAACTCCATTCTATAAACATGTCCAATTTCATGAAATGTCACGACTTGACATTCCAAGAAAATTGCACGAAAATGCCATCGAATCCCATACATTGCACTAAAGTGTTACTTTAAAGTCCATGTAATGCAGGTCAGTGTTACCGTAATGTTTGGTTAACTCTAGCGTGAACTGAAACGCAGTGCTTGGTCAACACTAATGCATTTCTGGGTAAACTTGCCAGAGGGTTAAAGACTCTAGCTTGAGCCCGCAGCCAAAGGTTGGGGTTGTCAGAAGTGGGATTCGAACCCACGCCTCCAGGGGAGACTGCGACCTGAACGCAGCGCCTTAGACCGCTCGGCCATCCTGACGTGACGGCTAAGGGTGAGCAGTGCTGTTGGAGCTGCACCGAATGGCAGATGATCTAGAAGCTAGTGCTTCACCGCTCACAACTCGTCACAGCACATGCCTCGTTGGCGCAGTTAGGCAGCGCGTCAGTCTCATAATCTGAAGGTCGTGAGTTCGAGCCTCACACGGGGCAGGCTGGTGCTTTTGGATACAGGGGAGCGTGTAAATAAAAGAGCTGCTTTCTGTATTCCCTTTTGTGCGTTTGTTCATTTCTTCATATGCAATGTAATTGAAATCCAGTGTTTCTGTGGGACTAATGTTGAACAAAGGCAGTAATAGTATTACTCTCCGATTCATTGAATTATGTGTCAGTGTTGTTACAATGTTTTGTTAAGGCGAATACAATTCTTTCATTCTAATGACATGTCTTGTCAATGCTAATGTAATGTTTTACATGACATTCCTTGAATCTTATGCCATGACACTCCACCCCATGCCCCAAAACCCATGACATTTCATTCCAAGAAATTTCCAAGAATCCTTGCCATGAAATTCTACTGCATCCCCAAAACTTCAGTCCATGACATCACTTCAGTCAAACTCCACGAATCACATTGCATCCCCCACCCCAAAAAACAAAAACACGAATAGCCTTTCATAAACAAGTTCTTCTTCCGGTAAACATCACAACATGGCAGTCCATGGAATTCCGTTGAACTCCATTCTATAAACATGTCCAATTTCATGAAATGTCACGACTTGACATTCCAAGAAAATTGCACGAAAATGCCATCGAATCCCATACATTGCACTAAAGTGTTACTTTAAAGTCCATGTAATGCAGGTCAGTGTTACCGTAATGTTTGGTTAACTCTAGCGTGAACTGAAACGCAGTGCTTGGTCAACACTAATGCATTTCTGGGTAAACTTGCCAGAGGGTTAAAGACTCTAGCTTGAGCCCGCAGCCAAAGGTTGGGGTTGTCAGAAGTGGGATTCGAACCCACGCCTCCAGGGGAGACTGCGACCTGAACGCAGCGCCTTAGACCGCTCGGCCATCCTGACGTGACGGCTAAGGGTGAGCAGTGCTGTTGGAGCTGCACCGAATGGCAGATGATCTAGAAGCTAGTGCTTCACCGCTCACAACTCGTCACAGCACATGCCTCGTTGGCGCAGTTAGGCAGCGCGTCAGTCTCATAATCTGAAGGTCGTGAGTTCGAGCCTCACACGGGGCAGGCTGGTGCTTTTGGATACAGGGGAGCGTGTAAATAAAAGAGCTGCTTTCTGTATTCCCTTTTGTGCGTTTGTTCATTTCTTCATATGCAATGTAATTGAAATCCAGTGTTTCTGTGGGACTAATGTTGAACAAAGGCAGTAATAGTATTACTCTCCGATTCATTGAATTATGTGTCAGTGTTGTTACAATGTTTTGTTAAGGCGAATACAATTCTTTCATTCTAATGACATGTCTTGTCAATGCTAATGTAATGTTTTACATGACATTCCTTGAATCTTATGCCATGACACTCCACCCCATGCCCCAAAACCCATGACATTTCATTCCAAGAAATTTCCAAGAATCCTTGCCATGAAATTCTACTGCATCCCCAAAACTTCAGTCCATGACATCACTTCAGTCAAACTCCACGAATCACATTGCATCCCCCACCCCAAAAAACAAAAACACGAATAGCCTTTCATAAACAAGTTCTTCTTCCGGTAAACATCACAACATGGCAGTCCATGGAATTCCGTTGAACTCCATTCTATAAACATGTCCAATTTCATGAAATGTCACGACTTGACATTCCAAGAAAATTGCACGAAAATGCCATCGAATCCCATACATTGCACTAAAGTGTTACTTTAAAGTCCATGTAATGCAGGTCAGTGTTACCGTAATGTTTGGTTAACTCTAGCGTGAACTGAAACGCAGTGCTTGGTCAACACTAATGCATTTCTGGGTAAACTTGCCAGAGGGTTAAAGACTCTAGCTTGAGCCCGCAGCCAAAGGTTGGGTTTGTCAGAAGTGGGATTCGAACCCACGCCTCCAGGGGAGACTGCGACCTGAACGCAGCGCCTTAGACCGCTCGGCCATCCTGACGTGACGGCAAAGGGTGAGCAGTGCTGTTGGAGCTGCACCGAATGGCAGATGATCTAGAAGCTAGTGCTTCACCGCTCACAACTCGTCACAGCACATGCCTCGTTGGCGCAGTTAGGCAGCGCGTCAGTCTCATAATCTGAAGGTCGTGAGTTCGAGCCTCACACGGGGCAGGCTGGTGCTTTTGGATACAGGGGAGCGTGTAAATAAAAGAGCTGCTTTCTGTATTCCCTTTTGTGCGTTTGTTCATTTCTTCATATGCAATGTAATTGAAATCCAGTGTTTCTGTGGGACTAATGTTGAACAAAGGCAGTAATAGTATTACTCTCCGATTCATGCAATATGTGTCAGTGTTGTTACAATGTTTTGTTAAGGCGAATACAATTCTTTCATTCTAATGACATGTCTTGTCAATGCTAATGTAATGTTTTACATGACATTCCTTGAATCTTATGCCATGACACTCCACCCCATGCCCCAAAACCCATGACATTTCATTCCAAGAAATTTCCAAGAATCCTTGCCATGGAATTCTACTGCATCCCCAAAACTTCAGTCCATGACATCACTTCAGTCAAACTCCACGAATCACATTGCATCCCCCACCCCAAAAAACAAAAACACGAATAGCCTTTCATAAACAAGTTCTTCTTCCGGTAAACATCACAACATGGCAGTCCATGGAATTCCGTTGAACTCCATTCTATAAACATGTCCAATTTCATGAAATGTCACGACTTGACATTCCAAGAAAATTGCACGAAAATGCCATCGAATCCCATACATTGCACTAAAGTGTTACTTTAAAGTCCATGTAATGCAGGTCAGTGTTACCGTAATGTTTGGTTAACTCTAGCGTGAACTGAAACGCAGTGCTTGGTCAACACTAATGCATTTCTGGGTAAACTTGCCAGAGGGTTAAAGACTCTAGCTTGAGCCCGCAGCCAAAGGTTGGGGTTGTCAGAAGTGGGATTCGAACCCACGCCTCCAGGGGAGACTGCGACCTGAACGCAGCGCCTTAGACCGCTCGGCCATCCTGACGTGACGGCTAAGGGTGAGCAGTGCTGTTGGAGCTGCACCGAATGGCAGATGATCTAGAAGGTAGTGCTTCACCGCTCACAACTCGTCACAGCACATGCCTCGTTGGCGCAGTTAGGCAGCGCGTCAGTCTCATAATCTGAAGGTCGTGAGTTCGAGCCTCACACGGGGCAGGCTGGTGCTTTTGGATACAGGGGAGCGTGTAAATAAAAGAGCTGCTTTCTGTATTCCCTTTTGTGCGTTTGTTCATTTCTTCATATGCAATGTAATTGAAATCCAGTGTTTCTGTGGGACTAATGTTGAACAAAGGCGGTAATAGTATTACTCTCCGATTCATTGAATTATGTGTCAGTGTTGTTACAATGTTTTGTTAAGGCGAATACAATTCTTTCATTCTAATGACATGTCTTGTCAATGCTAATGTAATGTTTTACATGACATTCCTTGAATCTTATGCCATGACACTCCACCCCATGCCCCAAAACCCATGACATTTCATTCCAAGAAATTTCCAAGAATCCTTGCCATGAAATTCTACTGCATCCCCAAAACTTCAGTCCATGACATCACTTCAGTCAAACTCCACGAATCACATTGCATCCCCCACCCCAAAAAACAAAAACACGAATAGCCTTTCATAAACAAGTTCTTCTTCCGGTAAACATCACAACATGGCAGTCCATGGAATTCCGTTGAACTCCATTCTATAAACATGTCCAATTTCATGAAATGTCACGACTTGACATTCCAAGAAAATTGCACGAAAATGCCATCGAATCCCATACATTGCACTAAAGTGTTACTTTAAAGTCCATGTAATGCAGGTCAGTGTTACCGTAATGTTTGGTTAACTCTAGCGTGAACTGAAACGCAGTGCTTGGTCAACACTAATGCATTTCTGGGTAAACTTGCCAGAGGGTTAAAGACTCTAGCTTGAGCCCGCAGCCAAAGGTTGGGTTTGTCAGAAGTGGGATTCGAACCCACGCCTCCAGGGGAGACTGCGACCTGAACGCAGCGCCTTAGACCGCTCGGCCATCCTGACGTGACGGCAAAGGGTGAGCAGTGCTGTTGGAGCTGCACCGAATGGCAGATGATCTAGAAGCTAGTGCTTCACCGCTCACAACTCGTCACAGCACATGCCTCGTTGGCGCAGTTAGGCAGCGCGTCAGTCTCATAATCTGAAGGTCGTGAGTTCGAGCCTCACACGGGGCAGGCTGGTGCTTTTGGATACAGGGGAGCGTGTAAATAAAAGAGCTGCTTTCTGTATTCCCTTTTGTGCGTTTGTTCATTTCTTCATATGCAATGTAATTGAAATCCAGTGTTTCTGTGGGACTAATGTTGAACAAAGGCAGTAATAGTATTACTCTCCGATTCATGCAATATGTGTCAGTGTTGTTACAATGTTTTGTTAAGGCGAATACAATTCTTTCATTCTAATGACATGTCTTGTCAATGCTAATGTAATGTTTTACATGACATTCCTTGAATCTTATGCCATGACACTCCACCCCATGCCCCAAAACCCATGACATTTCATTCCAAGAAATTTCCAAGAATCCTTGCCATGGAATTCTACTGCATCCCCAAAACTTCAGTCCATGACATCACTTCAGTCAAACTCCACGAATCACATTGCATCCCCCACCCCAAAAAACAAAAACACGAATAGCCTTTCATAAACAAGTTCTTCTTCCGGTAAACATCACAACATGGCAGTCCATGGAATTCCGTTGAACTCCATTCTATAAACATGTCCAATTTCATGAAATGTCACGACTTGACATTCCAAGAAAATTGCACGAAAATGCCATCGAATCCCATACATTGCACTAAAGTGTTACTTTAAAGTCCATGTAATGCAGGTCAGTGTTACCGTAATGTTTGGTTAACTCTAGCGTGAACTGAAACGCAGTGCTTGGTCAACACTAACGCATTTCTGGGTAAACTTGCCAGAGGGTTAAAGACTCTAGCTTGAGCCCGCAGCCAAAGGTTGGGGTTGTTCAGAAGTGGGATTTGAACCCACGCCTCCAGGGGAGACTGCGACCTGAACGCAGCGCCTTAGACCGCTCGGCCATCCTGACGTGACGGCTAAGGGTGAGCAGTGCTGTTGGAGCTGCACCGAATGGCAGATGATCTAGAAGCTAGTGCTTCACCGCTCACAACTCGTCACAGCACATGCCTCGTTGGCGCAGTTAGGCAGCGCGTCAGTCTCATAATCTGAAGGTCGTGAGTTCGAGCCTCACACGGGGCAGGCTGGTGCTTTTGGATACAGGGGAGCGTGTAAATAAAAGAGCTGCTTTCTGTATTCCCTTTTGTGCGTTTGTTCATTTCTTCATATGCAATGTAATTGAAATCCAGTGTTTCTGTGGGACTAATGTTGAACAAAGGCAGTAATAGTATTACTCTCCGATTCATTGAATTATGTGTCAGTGTTGTTACAATGTTTTGTTAAGGCGAATACAATTCTTTCATTCTAATGACATGTCTTGTCAATGCTAATGTAATGTTTTACATGACATTCCTTGAATCTTATGCCATGACACTCCACCCCATGCCCCAAAACCCATGACATTTCATTCCAAGAAATTTCCAAGAATCCTTGCCATGAAATTCTACTGCATCCCCAAAACTTCAGTCCATGACATCACTTCAGTCAAACTCCACGAATCACATTGCATCCCCCACCCCAAAAAACAAAAACACGAATAGCCTTTCATAAACAAGTTCTTCTTCCGGTAAACATCACAACATGGCAGTCCATGGAATTCCGTTGAACTCCATTCTATAAACATGTCCAATTTCATGAAATGTCACGACTTGACATTCCAAGAAAATTGCACGAAAATGCCATCGAATCCCATACATTGCACTAAAGTGTTACTTTAAAGTCCATGTAATGCAGGTCAGTGTTACCGTAATGTTTGGTTAACTCTAGCGTGAACTGAAACGCAGTGCTTGGTCAACACTAATGCATTTCTGGGTAAACTTGCCAGAGGGTTAAAGACTCTAGCTTGAGCCCGCAGCCAAAGGTTGGGGTTGTCAGAAGTGGGATTCGAACCCACGCCTCCAGGGGAGACTGCGACCTGAACGCAGCGCCTTAGACCGCTCGGCCATCCTGACGTGACGGCTAAGGGTGAGCAGTGCTGTTGGAGCTGCACCGAATGGCAGATGATCTAGAAGCTAGTGCTTCACCGCTCACAACTCGTCACAGCACATGCCTCGTTGGCGCAGTTAGGCAGCGCGTCAGTCTCATAATCTGAAGGTCGTGAGTTCGAGCCTCACACGGGGCAGGCTGGTGCTTTTGGATACAGGGGAGCGTGTAAATAAAAGAGCTGCTTTCTGTATTCCCTTTTGTGCGTTTGTTCATTTCTTCATATGCAATGTAATTGAAATCCAGTGTTTCTGTGGGACTAATGTTGAACAAAGGCAGTAATAGTATTACTCTCCGATTCATTGAATTATGTGTCAGTGTTGTTACAATGTTTTGTTAAGGCGAATACAATTCTTTCATTCTAATGACATGTCTTGTCAATGCTAATGTAATGTTTTACATGACATTCCTTGAATCTTATGCCATGACACTCCACCCCATGCCCCAAAACCCATGACATTTCATTCCAAGAAATTTCCAAGAATCCTTGCCATGAAATTCTACTGCATCCCCAAAACTTCAGTCCATGACATCACTTCAGTCAAACTCCACGAATCACATTGCATCCCCCACCCCAAAAAACAAAAACACGAATAGCCTTTCATAAACAAGTTCTTCTTCCGGTAAACATCACAACATGGCAGTCCATGGAATTCCGTTGAACTCCATTCTATAAACATGTCCAATTTCATGAAATGTCACGACTTGACATTCCAAGAAAATTGCACGAAAATGCCATCGAATCCCATACATTGCACTAAAGTGTTACTTTAAAGTCCATGTAATGCAGGTCAGTGTTACCGTAATGTTTGGTTAACTCTAGCGTGAACTGAAACGCAGTGCTTGGTCAACACTAATGCATTTCTGGGTAAACTTGCCAGAGGGTTAAAGACTCTAGCTTGAGCCCGCAGCCAAAGGTTGGGGTTGTCAGAAGTGGGATTCGAACCCACGCCTCCAGGGGAGACTGCGACCTGAACGCAGCGCCTTAGACCGCTCGGCCATCCTGACGTGACGGCTAAGGGTGAGCAGTGCTGTTGGAGCTGCACCGAATGGCAGATGATCTAGAAGCTAGTGCTTCACCGCTCACAACTCGTCACAGCACATGCCTCGTTGGCGCAGTTAGGCAGCGCGTCAGTCTCATAATCTGAAGGTCGTGAGTTCGAGCCTCACACGGGGCAGGCTGGTGCTTTTGGATACAGGGGAGCGTGTAAATAAAAGAGCTGCTTTCTGTATTCCCTTTTGTGCGTTTGTTCATTTCTTCATATGCAATGTAATTGAAATCCAGTGTTTCTGTGGGACTAATGTTGAACAAAGGCAGTAATAGTATCACTCTCCGATTCATTGAATTATGTGTCAGTGTTGTTACAATGTTTTGTTAAGGCGAATACAATTCTTTCATTCTAATGACATGTCTTGTCAATGCTAATGTAATGTTTTACATGACATTCCTTGAATCTTATGCCATGACACTCCACCCCATGCCCCAAAACCCATGACATTTCATTCCAAGAAATTTCCAAGAATCCTTGCCATGGAATTCTACTGCATCCCCAAAACTTCAGTCCATGACATCACTTCAGTCAAACTCCACGAATCACATTGCATCCCCCACCCCAAAAAACAAAAACACGAATAGCCTTTCATAAACAAGTTCTTCTTCCGGTAAACATCACAACATGGCAGTCCATGGAATTCCGTTGAACTCCATTCTATAAACATGTCCAATTTCATGAAATGTCACGACTTGACATTCCAAGAAAATTGCACGAAAATGCCATCGAATCCCATACATTGCACTAAAGTGTTACTTTAAAGTCCATGTAATGCAGGTCAGTGTTACCGTAATGTTTGGTTACCTCTAGCGTGAACTGAAACGCAGTGCTTGGTCAACACTAATGCATTTCTGGGTAAACTTGCCAGAGGGTTAAAGACTCTAGCTTGAGCCCGCAGCCAAAGGTTGGGGTTGTCAGAAGTGGGATTTGAACCCACGCCTCCAGGGGAGACTGCGACCTGAACGCAGCGCCTTAGACCGCTTGGCCATCCTGACGTGACGGCTAAGGGTGAGCAGTGCGGTTGGAGCTGCACCGAATGGCAGATGATCTAGAAGCTAGTGCTTCACCGCTCACAACTCGTCACAGCACATGCCTCGTTGGCGCAGTTAGGCAGCGCGTCAGTCTCATAATCTGAAGGTCGTGAGTTCGAGCCTCACACGGGGCAGGCTGGTGCTTTTGGATACAGGGGAGCGTGTAAATAAAAGAGCTGCTTTCTGTATTCCCTTTTGTGCGTTTGTTCATTTCTTCATATGCAATGTAATTGAAATCCAGTGTTTCTGTGGGACTAATGTTGAACAAAGGCAGTAATAGTATTACTCTCCGATTCATTGAATTATGTGTCAGTGTTGTTACAATGTTTTGTTAAGGCGAATACAATTCTTTCATTCTAATGACATGTCTTGTCAATGCTAATGTAATGTTTTACATGACATTCCTTGAATCTTATGCCATGACACTCCACCCCATGCCCCAAAACCCATGACATTTCATTCCAAGAAATTTCCAAGAATCCTTGCCATGAAATTCTACTGCATCCCCAAAACTTCAGTCCATGACATCACTTCAGTCAAACTCCACGAATCACATTGCATCCCCCACCCCAAAAAACAAAAACACGAATAGCCTTTCATAAACAAGTTCTTCTTCCGGTAAACATCACAACATGGCAGTCCATGGAATTCCGTTGAACTCCATTCTATAAACATGTCCAATTTCATGAAATGTCACGACTTGACATTCCAAGAAAATTGCACGAAAATGCCATCGAATCCCATACATTGCACTAAAGTGTTACTTTAAAGTCCATGTAATGCAGGTCAGTGTTACCGTAATGTTTGGTTAACTCTAGCGTGAACTGAAACGCAGTGCTTGGTCAACACTAATGCATTTCTGGGTAAACTTGCCAGAGGGTTAAAGACTCTAGCTTGAGCCCGCAGCCAAAGGTTGGGTTTGTCAGAAGTGGGATTCGAACCCACGCCTCCAGGGGAGACTGCGACCTGAACGCAGCGCCTTAGACCGCTCGGCCATCCTGACGTGACGGCAAAGGGTGAGCAGTGCTGTTGGAGCTGCACCGAATGGCAGATGATCTAGAAGCTAGTGCTTCACCGCTCACAACTCGTCACAGCACATGCCTCGTTGGCGCAGTTAGGCAGCGCGTCAGTCTCATAATCTGAAGGTCGTGAGTTCGAGCCTCACACGGGGCAGGCTGGTGCTTTTGGATACAGGGGAGCGTGTAAATAAAAGAGCTGCTTTCTGTATTCCCTTTTGTGCGTTTGTTCATTTCTTCATATGCAATGTAATTGAAATCCAGTGTTTCTGTGGGACTAATGTTGAACAAAGGCAGTAATAGTATTACTCTCCGATTCATGCAATATGTGTCAGTGTTGTTACAATGTTTTGTTAAGGCGAATACAATTCTTTCATTCTAATGACATGTCTTGTCAATGCTAATGTAATGTTTTACATGACATTCCTTGAATCTTATGCCATGACACTCCACCCCATGCCCCAAAACCCATGACATTTCATTCCAAGAAATTTCCAAGAATCCTTGCCATGAAATTCTACTGCATCCCCAAAACTTCAGTCCATGACATCACTTCAGTCAAACTCCACGAATCACATTGCATCCCCCACCCCAAAAAACAAAAACACGAATAGCCTTTCATAAACAAGTTCTTCTTCCGGTAAACATCACAACATGGCAGTCCATGGAATTCCGTTGAACTCCATTCTATAAACATGTCCAATTTCATGAAATGTCACGACTTGACATTCCAAGAAAATTGCACGAAAATGCCATCGAATCCCATACATTGCACTAAAGTGTTACTTTAAAGTCCATGTAATGCAGGTCAGTGTTACCGTAATGTTTGGTTAACTCTAGCGTGAACTGAAACGCAGTGCTTGGTCAACACTAATGCATTTCTGGGTAAACTTGCCAGAGGGTTAAAGACTCTAGCTTGAGCCCGCAGCCAAAGGTTGGGGTTGTCAGAAGTGGGATTCGAACCCACGCCTCCAGGGGAGACTGCGACCTGAACGCAGCGCCTTAGACCGCTCGGCCATCCTGACGTGACGGCTAAGGGTGAGCAGTGCTGTTGGAGCTGCACCGAATGGCAGATGATCTAGAAGCTAGTGCTTCACCGCTCACAACTCGTCACAGCACATGCCTCGTTGGCGCAGTTAGGCAGCGCGTCAGTCTCATAATCTGAAGGTCGTGAGTTCGAGCCTCACACGGGGCAGGCTGGTGCTTTTGGATACAGGGGAGCGTGTAAATAAAAGAGCTGCTTTCTGTATTCCCTTTTGTGCGTTTGTTCATTTCTTCATATGCAATGTAATTGAAATCCAGTGTTTCTGTGGGACTAATGTTGAACAAAGGCGGTAATAGTATTACTCTCCGATTCATTGAATTATGTGTCAGTGTTGTTACAATGTTTTGTTAAGGCGAATACAATTCTTTCATTCTAATGACATGTCTTGTCAATGCTAATGTAATGTTTTAC
The DNA here is from genome assembly GCF_965113295.1 of Leuciscus leuciscus. Taxonomy (NCBI): domain Eukaryota; kingdom Metazoa; phylum Chordata; class Actinopteri; order Cypriniformes; family Leuciscidae; genus Leuciscus; species Leuciscus leuciscus. The sequence goes on along the minus strand of NC_138728.1, from coordinate 26,818,791 downwards.
ATGACATTCCTTGAATCTTATGCCATGACACTCCACCCCATGCCCCAAAACCCATGACATTTCATTCCAAGAAATTTCCAAGAATCCTTGCCATGAAATTCTACTGCATCCCCAAAACTTCAGTCCATGACATCACTTCAGTCAAACTCCACGAATCACATTGCATCCCCCACCCCAAAAAACAAAAACACGAATAGCCTTTCATAAACAAGTTCTTCTTCCGGTAAACATCACAACATGGCAGTCCATGGAATTCCGTTGAACTCCATTCTATAAACATGTCCAATTTCATGAAATGTCACGACTTGACATTCCAAGAAAATTGCACGAAAATGCCATCGAATCCCATACATTGCACTTAAGTGTTACTTTAAAGTCCATGTAATGCAGGTCAGTGTTACCGTAATGTTTGGTTAACTCTAGCGTGAACTGAAACGCAGTGCTTGGTCAACACTAATGCATTTCTGGGTAAACTTGCCAGAGGGTTAAAGACTCTAGCTTGAGCCCGCAGCCAAAGGTTGGGTTTGTCAGAAGTGGGATTCGAACCCACGCCTCCAGGGGAGACTGCGACCTGAACGCAGCGCCTTAGACCGCTCGGCCATCCTGACGTGACGGCAAAGGGTGAGCAGTGCTGTTGGAGCTGCACCGAATGGCAGATGATCTAGAAGCTAGTGCTTCACCGCTCACAACTCGTCACAGCACATGCCTCGTTGGCGCAGTTAGGCAGCGCGTCAGTCTCATAATCTGAAGGTCGTGAGTTCGAGCCTCACACGGGGCAGGCTGGTGCTTTTGGATACAGGGGAGCGTGTAAATAAAAGAGCTGCTTTCTGTATTCCCTTTTGTGCGTTTGTTCATTTCTTCATATGCAATGTAATTGAAATCCAGTGTTTCTGTGGGACTAATGTTGAACAAAGGCAGTAATAGTATTACTCTCCGATTCATGCAGTATGTGTCAGTGTTGTTACAATGTTTTGTTAAGGCGAATACAATTCTTTCATTCTAATGACATGTCTTGTCAATGCTAATGTAATGTTTTACATGACATTCCTTGAATCTTATGCCATGACACTCCACCCCATGCCCCAAAACCCATGACATTTCATTCCAAGAAATTTCCAAGAATCCTTGCCATGGAATTCTACTGCATCCCCAAAACTTCAGTCCATGACATCACTTCAGTCAAACTCCACGAATCACATTGCATCCCCCACCCCAAAAAACAAAAACACGAATAGCCTTTCATAAACAAGTTCTTCTTCCGGTAAACATCACAACATGGCAGTCCATGGAATTCCGTTGAACTCCATTCTATAAACATGTCCAATTTCATGAAATGTCACGACTTGACATTCCAAGAAAATTGCACGAAAATGCCATCGAATCCCATACATTGCACTAAAGTGTTACTTTAAAGTCCATGTAATGCAGGTCAGTGTTACCGTAATGTTTGGTTAACTCTAGCGTGAACTGAAACGCAGTGCTTGGTCAACACTAACGCATTTCTGGGTAAACTTGCCAGAGGGTTAAAGACTCTAGCTTGAGCCCGCAGCCAAAGGTTGGGGTTGTTCAGAAGTGGGATTTGAACCCACGCCTCCAGGGGAGACTGCGACCTGAACGCAGCGCCTTAGACCGCTCGGCCATCCTGACGTGACGGCTAAGGGTGAGCAGTGCTGTTGGAGCTGCACCGAATGGCAGATGATCTAGAAGCTAGTGCTTCACCGCTCACAACTCGTCACAGCACATGCCTCGTTGGCGCAGTTAGGCAGCGCGTCAGTCTCATAATCTGAAGGTCGTGAGTTCGAGCCTCACACGGGGCAGGCTGGTGCTTTTGGATACAGGGGAGCGTGTAAATAAAAGAGCTGCTTTCTGTATTCCCTTTTGTGCGTTTGTTCATTTCTTCATATGCAATGTAATTGAAATCCAGTGTTTCTGTGGGACTAATGTTGAACAAAGGCAGTAATAGTATTACTCTCCGATTCATTGAATTATGTGTCAGTGTTGTTACAATGTTTTGTTAAGGCGAATACAATTCTTTCATTCTAATGACATGTCTTGTCAATGCTAATGTAATGTTTTACATGCCATTCTTTGAATCTTATGCCATGACACTCCACCCCATGCCCCAAAACCCATGACATTTCATTCCAAGAAATTTCCAAGAATCCTTGCCATGAAATTCTACTGCATCCCCAAAACTTCAGTCCATGACATCACTTCAGTCAAACTCCACGAATCACATTGCATCCCCCACCCCAAAAAACAAAAACACGAATAGCCTTTCATAAACAAGTTCTTCTTCCGGTAAACATCACAACATGGCAGTCCATGGAATTCCGTTGAACTCCATTCTATAAACATGTCCAATTTCATGAAATGTCACGACTTGACATTCCAAGAAAATTGCACGAAAATGCCATCGAATCCCATACATTGCACTAAAGTGTTACTTTAAAGTCCATGTAATGCAGGTCAGTGTTACCGTAATGTTTGGTTAACTCTAGCGTGAACTGAAACGCAGTGCTTGGTCAACACTAATGCATTTCTGGGTAAACTTGCCAGAGGGTTAAAGACTCTAGCTTGAGCCCGCAGCCAAAGGTTGGGGTTGTCAGAAGTGGGATTCGAACCCACGCCTCCAGGGGAGACTGCGACCTGAACGCAGCGCCTTAGACCGCTCGGCCATCCTGACGTGACGGCTAAGGGTGAGCAGTGCTGTTGGAGCTGCACCGAATGGCAGATGATCTAGAAGCTAGTGCTTCACCGCTCACAACTCGTCACAGCACATGCCTCGTTGGCGCAGTTAGGCAGCGCGTCAGTCTCATAATCTGAAGGTCGTGAGTTCGAGCCTCACACGGGGCAGGCTGGTGCTTTTGGATACAGGGGAGCGTGTAAATAAAAGAGCTGCTTTCTGTATTCCCTTTTGTGCGTTTGTTCATTTCTTCATATGCAATGTAATTGAAATCCAGTGTTTCTGTGGGACTAATGTTGAACAAAGGCAGTAATAGTATTACTCTCCGATTCATTGAATTATGTGTCAGTGTTGTTACAATGTTTTGTTAAGGCGAATACAATTCTTTCATTCTAATGACATGTCTTGTCAATGCTAATGTAATGTTTTACATGACATTCCTTGAATCTTATGCCATGACACTCCACCCCATGCCCCAAAACCCATGACATTTCATTCCAAGAAATTTCCAAGAATCCTTGCCATGAAATTCTACTGCATCCCCAAAACTTCAGTCCATGACATCACTTCAGTCAAACTCCACGAATCACATTGCATCCCCCACCCCAAAAAACAAAAACACGAATAGCCTTTCATAAACAAGTTCTTCTTCCGGTAAACATCACAACATGGCAGTCCATGGAATTCCGTTGAACTCCATTCTATAAACATGTCCAATTTCATGAAATGTCACGACTTGACATTCCAAGAAAATTGCACGAAAATGCCATCGAATCCCATACATTGCACTAAAGTGTTACTTTAAAGTCCATGTAATGCAGGTCAGTGTTACCGTAATGTTTGGTTAACTCTAGCGTGAACTGAAACGCAGTGCTTGGTCAACACTAATGCATTTCTGGGTAAACTTGCCAGAGGGTTAAAGACTCTAGCTTGAGCCCGCAGCCAAAGGTTGGGTTTGTCAGAAGTGGGATTCGAACCCACGCCTCCAGGGGAGACTGCGACCTGAACGCAGCGCCTTAGACCGCTCGGCCATCCTGACGTGACGGCAAAGGGTGAGCAGTGCTGTTGGAGCTGCACCGAATGGCAGATGATCTAGAAGCTAGTGCTTCACCGCTCACAACTCGTCACAGCACATGCCTCGTTGGCGCAGTTAGGCAGCGCGTCAGTCTCATAATCTGAAGGTCGTGAGTTCGAGCCTCACACGGGGCAGGCTGGTGCTTTTGGATACAGGGGAGCGTGTAAATAAAAGAGCTGCTTTCTGTATTCCCTTTTGTGCGTTTGTTCATTTCTTCATATGCAATGTAATTGAAATCCAGTGTTTCTGTGGGACTAATGTTGAACAAAGGCAGTAATAGTATTACTCTCCGATTCATGCAATATGTGTCAGTGTTGTTACAATGTTTTGTTAAGGCGAATACAATTCTTTCATTCTAATGACATGTCTTGTCAATGCTAATGTAATGTTTTACATGACATTCCTTGAATCTTATGCCATGACACTCCACCCCATGCCCCAAAACCCATGACATTTCATTCCAAGAAATTTCCAAGAATCCTTGCCATGAAATTCTACTGCATCCCCAAAACTTCAGTCCATGACATCACTTCAGTCAAACTCCACGAATCACATTGCATCCCCCACCCCAAAAAACAAAAACACGAATAGCCTTTCATAAACAAGTTCTTCTTCCGGTAAACATCACAACATGGCAGTCCATGGAATTCCGTTGAACTCCATTCTATAAACATGTCCAATTTCATGAAATGTCACGACTTGACATTCCAAGAAAATTGCACGAAAATGCCATCGAATCCCATACATTGCACTAAAGTGTTACTTTAAAGTCCATGTAATGCAGGTCAGTGTTACCGTAATGTTTGGTTAACTCTAGCGTGAACTGAAACGCAGTGCTTGGTCAACACTAATGCATTTCTGGGTAAACTTGCCAGAGGGTTAAAGACTCTAGCTTGAGCCCGCAGCCAAAGGTTGGGGTTGTCAGAAGTGGGATTCGAACCCACGCCTCCAGGGGAGACTGCGACCTGAACGCAGCGCCTTAGACCGCTCGGCCATCCTGACGTGACGGCTAAGGGTGAGCAGTGCTGTTGGAGCTGCACCGAATGGCAGATGATCTAGAAGCTAGTGCTTCACCGCTCACAACTCGTCACAGCACATGCCTCGTTGGCGCAGTTAGGCAGCGCGTCAGTCTCATAATCTGAAGGTCGTGAGTTCGAGCCTCACACGGGGCAGGCTGGTGCTTTTGGATACAGGGGAGCGTGTAAATAAAAGAGCTGCTTTCTGTATTCCCTTTTGTGCGTTTGTTCATTTCTTCATATGCAATGTAATTGAAATCCAGTGTTTCTGTGGGACTAATGTTGAACAAAGGCAGTAATAGTATTACTCTCCGATTCATTGAATTATGTGTCAGTGTTGTTACAATGTTTTGTTAAGGCGAATACAATTCTTTCATTCTAATGACATGTCTTGTCAATGCTAATGTAATGTTTTACATGACATTCCTTGAATCTTATGCCATGACACTCCACCCCATGCCCCAAAACCCATGACATTTCATTCCAAGAAATTTCCAAGAATCCTTGCCATGGAATTCTACTGCATCCCCAAAACTTCAGTCCATGACATCACTTCAGTCAAACTCCACGAATCACATTGCATCCCCCACCCCAAAAAACAAAAACACGAATAGCCTTTCATAAACAAGTTCTTCTTCCGGTAAACATCACAACATGGCAGTCCATGGAATTCCGTTGAACTCCATTCTATAAACATGTCCAATTTCATGAAATGTCACGACTTGACATTCCAAGAAAATTGCACGAAAATGCCATCGAATCCCATACATTGCACTAAAGTGTTACTTTAAAGTCCATGTAATGCAGGTCAGTGTTACCGTAATGTTTGGTTAACTCTAGCGTGAACTGAAACGCAGTGCTTGGTCAACACTAATGCATTTCTGGGTAAACTTGCCAGAGGGTTAAAGACTCTAGCTTGAGCCCGCAGCCAAAGGTTGGGGTTGTCAGAAGTGGGATTTGAACCCACGCCTCCAGGGGAGACTGCGACCTGAACGCAGCGCCTTAGACCGCTCGGCCATCCTGACGTGACGGCTAAGGGTGAGCAGTGCTGTTGGAGCTGCACCGAATGGCAGATGATCTAGAAGCTAGTGCTTCACCGCTCACAACTCGTCACAGCACATGCCTCGTTGGCGCAGTTAGGCAGCGCGTCAGTCTCATAATCTGAAGGTCGTGAGTTCGAGCCTCACACGGGGCAGGCTGGTGCTTTTGGATACAGGGGAGCGTGTAAATAAAAGAGCTGCTTTCTGTATTCCCTTTTGTGCGTTTGTTCATTTCTTCATATGCAATGTAATTGAAATCCAGTGTTTCTGTGGGACTAATGTTGAACAAAGGCAGTAATAGTATTACTCTCCGATTCATGCAGTATGTGTCAGTGTTGTTACAATGTTTTGTTAAGGCGAATACAATTCTTTCATTCTAATGACATGTCTTGTCAATGCTAATGTAATGTTTTACATGACATTCCTTGAATCTTATGCCATGACACTCCACCCCATGCCCCAAAACCCATGACATTTCATTCCAAGAAATTTCCAAGAATCCTTGCCATGGAATTCTACTGCATCCCCAAAACTTCAGTCCATGACATCACTTCAGTCAAACTCCACGAATCACATTGCATCCCCCACCCCAAAAAACAAAAACACGAATAGCCTTTCATAAACAAGTTCTTCTTCCGGTAAACATCACAACATGGCAGTCCATGGAATTCCGTTGAACTCCATTCTATAAACATGTCCAATTTCATGAAATGTCACGACTTGACATTCCAAGAAAATTGCACGAAAATGCCATCGAATCCCATACATTGCACTAAAGTGTTACTTTAAAGTCCATGTAATGCAGGTCAGTGTTACCGTAATGTTTGGTTAACTCTAGCGTGAACTGAAACGCAGTGCTTGGTCAACACTAACGCATTTCTGGGTAAACTTGCCAGAGGGTTAAAGACTCTAGCTTGAGCCCGCAGCCAAAGGTTGGGGTTGTTCAGAAGTGGGATTTGAACCCACGCCTCCAGGGGAGACTGCGACCTGAACGCAGCGCCTTAGACCGCTCGGCCATCCTGACGTGACGGCTAAGGGTGAGCAGTGCTGTTGGAGCTGCACCGAATGGCAGATGATCTAGAAGCTAGTGCTTCACCGCTCACAACTCGTCACAGCACATGCCTCGTTGGCGCAGTTAGGCAGCGTGTCAGTCTCATAATCTGAAGGTTGTGAGTTCGAGCCTCACACGGGGCAGGCTGGTGCTTTTGGATACAGGGGAGCGTGTAAATAAAAGAGCTGCTTTCTGTATTCCCTTTTGTGCGTTTGTTCATTTCTTCATATGCAATGTAATTGAAATCCAGTGTTTCTGTGGGACTAATGTTGAACAAAGGCAGTAATAGTATTACTCTCCGATTCATTGAATTATGTGTCAGTGTTGTTACAATGTTTTGTTAAGGCGAATACAATTCTTTCATTCTAATGACATGTCTTGTCAATGCTAATGTAATGTTTTACATGACATTCCTTGAATCTTATGCCATGACACTCCACCCCATGCCCCAAAACCCATGACATTTCATTCCAAGAAATTTCCAAGAATCCTTGCCATGAAATTCTACTGCATCCCCAAAACTTCAGTCCATGACATCACTTCAGTCAAACTCCACGAATCACATTGCATCCCCCACCCCAAAAAACAAAAACACGAATAGCCTTTCATAAACAAGTTCTTCTTCCGGTAAACATCACAACATGGCAGTCCATGGAATTCCGTTGAACTCCATTCTATAAACATGTCCAATTTCATGAAATGTCACGACTTGACATTCCAAGAAAATTGCACGAAAATGCCATCGAATCCCATACATTGCACTAAAGTGTTACTTTAAAGTCCATGTAATGCAGGTCAGTGTTACCGTAATGTTTGGTTAACTCTAGCGTGAACTGAAACGCAGTGCTTGGTCAACACTAATGCATTTCTGGGTAAACTTGCCAGAGGGTTAAAGACTCTAGCTTGAGCCCGCAGCCAAAGGTTGGGGTTGTCAGAAGTGGGATTCGAACCCACGCCTCCAGGGGAGACTGCGACCTGAACGCAGCGCCTTAGACCGCTCGGCCATCCTGACGTGACGGCTAAGGGTGAGCAGTGCTGTTGGAGCTGCACCGAATGGCAGATGATCTAGAAGCTAGTGCTTCACCGCTCACAACTCGTCACAGCACATGCCTCGTTGGCGCAGTTAGGCAGCGCGTCAGTCTCATAATCTGAAGGTCGTGAGTTCGAGCCTCACACGGGGCAGGCTGGTGCTTTTGGATACAGGGGAGCGTGTAAATAAAAGAGCTGCTTTCTGTATTCCCTTTTGTGCGTTTGTTCATTTCTTCATATGCAATGTAATTGAAATCCAGTGTTTCTGTGGGACTAATGTTGAACAAAGGCAGTAATAGTATCACTCTCCGATTCATTGAATTATGTGTCAGTGTTGTTACAATGTTTTGTTAAGGCGAATACAATTCTTTCATTCTAATGACATGTCTTGTCAATGCTAATGTAATGTTTTACATGACATTCCTTGAATCTTATGCCATGACACTCCACCCCATGCCCCAAAACCCATGACATTTCATTCCAAGAAATTTCCAAGAATCCTTGCCATGGAATTCTACTGCATCCCCAAAACTTCAGTCCATGACATCACTTCAGTCAAACTCCACGAATCACATTGCATCCCCCACCCCAAAAAACAAAAACACGAATAGCCTTTCATAAACAAGTTCTTCTTCCGGTAAACATCACAACATGGCAGTCCATGGAATTCCGTTGAACTCCATTCTATAAACATGTCCAATTTCATGAAATGTCACGACTTGACATTCCAAGAAAATTGCACGAAAATGCCATTGAATCCCATACATTGCACTAAAGTGTTACTTTAAAGTCCATGTAATGCAGGTCAGTGTTACCGTAATGTTTGGTTACCTCTAGCGTGAACTGAAACGCAGTGCTTGGTCAACACTAATGCATTTCTGGGTAAACTTGCCAGAGGGTTAAAGACTCTAGCTTGAGCCCGCAGCCAAAGGTTGGGGTTGTCAGAAGTGGGATTTGAACCCACGCCTCCAGGGGAGACTGCGACCTGAACGCAGCGCCTTAGACCGCTCGGCCATCCTGACGTGACGGCTAAGGGTGAGCAGTGCTGTTGGAGCTGCACCGAATGGCAGATGATCTAGAAGCTAGTGCTTCACCGCTCACAACTCGTCACAGCACATGCCTCGTTGGCGCAGTTAGGCAGCGCGTCAGTCTCATAATCTGAAGGTCGTGAGTTCGAGCCTCACACGGGGCAGGCTGGTGCTTTTGGATACAGGGGAGCGTGTAAATAAAAGAGCTGCTTTCTGTATTCCCTTTTGTGCGTTTGTTCATTTCTTCATATGCAATGTAATTGAAATCCAGTGTTTCTGTGGGACTAATGTTGAACAAAGGCAGTAATAGTATTACTCTCCGATTCATTGAATTATGTGTCAGTGTTGTTACAATGTTTTGTTAAGGCGAATACAATTCTTTCATTCTAATGACATGTCTTGTCAATGCTAATGTAATGTTTTACATGACTTTCCTTGAATCTTATGCCATGACACTCCACCCCATGCCCCAAAACCCATGACATTTCATTCCAAGAAATTTCCAAGAATCCTTGCCATGAAATTCTACTGCATCCCCAAAACTTCAGTCCATGACATCACTTCAGTCAAACTCCACGAATCACATTGCATCCCCCACCCCAAAAAACAAAAACACGAATAGCCTTTCATAAACAAGTTCTTCTTCCGGTAAACATCACAACATGGCAGTCCATGGAATTCCGTTGAACTCCATTCTATAAACATGTCCAATTTCATGAAATGTCACGACTTGACATTCCAAGAAAATTGCACGAAAATGCCATCGAATCCCATACATTGCACTAAAGTGTTACTTTAAAGTCCATGTAATGCAGGTCAGTGTTACCGTAATGTTTGGTTAACTCTAGCGTGAACTGAAACGCAGTGCTTGGTCAACACTAATGCATTTCTGGGTAAACTTGCCAGAGGGTTAAAGACTCTAGCTTGAGCCCGCAGCCAAAGGTTGGGTTTGTCAGAAGTGGGATTCGAACCCACGCCTCCAGGGGAGACTGCGACCTGAACGCAGCGCCTTAGACAGCTCGGCCATCCTGACGTGACGGCAAAGGGTGAGCAGTGCTGTTGGAGCTGCACCGAATGGCAGATGATCTAGAAGCTAGTGCTTCACCGCTCACAACTCGTCACAGCACATGCCTCGTTGGCGCAGTTAGGCAGCGCGTCAGTCTCATAATCTGAAGGTCGTGAGTTCGAGCCTCACACGGGGCAGGCTGGTGCTTTTGGATACAGGGGAGCGTGTAAATAAAAGAGCTGCTTTCTGTATTCCCTTTTGTGCGTTTGTTCATTTCTTCATATGCAATGTAATTGAAATCCAGTGTTTCTGTGGGACTAATGTTGAACAAAGGCAGTAATAGTATTACTCTCCGATTCATGCAATATGTGTCAGTGTTGTTACAATGTTTTGTTAAGGCGAATACAATTCTTTCATTCTAATGACATGTCTTGTCAATGCTAATGTAATGTTTTACATGACATTCCTTGAATCTTATGCCATGACACTCCACCCCATGCCCCAAAACCCATGACATTTCATTCCAAGAAATTTCCAAGAATCCTTGCCATGAAATTCTACTGCATCCCCAAAACTTCAGTCCATGACATCACTTCAGTCAAACTCCACGAATCACATTGCATCCCCCACCCCAAAAAACAAAAACACGAATAGCCTTTCATAAACAAGTTCTTCTTCCGGTAAACATCACAACATGGCAGTCCATGGAATTCCGTTGAACTCCATTCTATAAACATGTCCAATTTCATGAAATGTCACGACTTGACATTCCAAGAAAATTGCACGAAAATGCCATCGAATCCCATACATTGCACTAAAGTGTTACTTTAAAGTCCATGTAATGCAGGTCAGTGTTACCGTAATGTTTGGTTAACTCTAGCGTGAACTGAAACGCAGTGCTTGGTCAACACTAATGCATTTCTGGGTAAACTTGCCAGAGGGTTAAAGACTCTAGCTTGAGCCCGCAGCCAAAGGTTGGGTTTGTCAGAAGTGGGATTCGAACCCACGCCTCCAGGGGAGACTGCGACCTGAACGCAGCGCCTTAGACCGCTCGGCCATCCTGACGTGACGGCAAAGGGTGAGCAGTGCTGTTGGAGCTGCACCGAATGGCAGATGATCTAGAAGCTAGTGCTTCACCGCTCACAACTCGTCACAGCACATGCCTCGTTGGCGCAGTTAGGCAGCGCGTCAGTCTCATAATCTGAAGGTCGTGAGTTCGAGCCTCACACGGGGCAGGCTGGTGCTTTTGGATACAGGGGAGCGTGTAAATAAAAGAGCTGCTTTCTGTATTCCCTTTTGTGCGTTTGTTCATTTCTTCATATGCAATGTAATTGAAATCCAGTGTTTCTGTGGGACTAATGTTGAACAAAGGCAGTAATAGTATTACTCTCCGATTCATGCAATATGTGTCAGTGTTGTTACAATGTTTTGTTAAGGCGAATACAATTCTTTCATTCTAATGACATGTCTTGTCAATGCTAATGTAATGTTTTACATGACATTCCTTGAATCTTATGCCATGACACTCCACCCCATGCCCCAAAACCCATGACATTTCATTCCAAGAAATTTCCAAGAATCCTTGCCATGAAATTCTACTGCATCCCCAAAACTTCAGTCCATGACATCACTTCAGTCAAACTCCACGAATCACATTGCATCCCCCACCCCAAAAAACAAAAACACGAATAGCCTTTCATAAACAAGTTCTTCTTCCGGTAAACATCACAACATGGCAGTCCATGGAATTCCGTTGAACTCCATTCTATAAACATGTCCAATTTCATGAAATGTCACGACTTGACATTCCAAGAAAATTGCACGAAAATGCCATCGAATCCCATACATTGCACTAAAGTGTTACTTTAAAGTCCATGTAATGCAGGTCAGTGTTACCGTAATGTTTGGTTAACTCTAGCGTGAACTGAAACGCAGTGCTTGGTCAACACTAATGCATTTCTGGGTAAACTTGCCAGAGGGTTAAAGACTCTAGCTTGAGCCCGCAGCCAAAGGTTGGGGTTGTCAGAAGTGGGATTCGAACCCACGCCTCCAGGGGAGACTGCGACCTGAACGCAGCGCCTTAGACCGCTCGGCCATCCTGACGTGACGGCTAAGGGTGAGCAGTGCTGTTGGAGCTGCACCGAATGGCAGATGATCTAGAAGCTAGTGCTTCACCGCTCACAACTCGTCACAGCACATGCCTCGTTGGCGCAGTTAGGCAGCGCGTCAGTCTCATAATCTGAAGGTCGTGAGTTCGAGCCTCACACGGGGCAGGCTGGTGCTTTTGGATACAGGGGAGCGTGTAAATAAAAGAGCTGCTTTCTGTATTCCCTTTTGTGCGTTTGTTCATTTCTTCATATGCAATGTAATTGAAATCCAGTGTTTCTGTGGGACTAATGTTGAACAAAGGCAGTAATAGTATTACTCTCCGATTCATTGAATTATGTGTCAGTGTTGTTACAATGTTTTGTTAAGGCGAATACAATTCTTTCATTCTAATGACATGTCTTGTCAATGCTAATGTAATGTTTTACATGACATTCCTTGAATCTTATGCCATGACACTCCACCCCATGCCCCAAAACCCATGACATTTCATTCCAAGAAATTTCCAAGAATCCTTGCCATGGAATTCTACTGCATCCCCAAAACTTCAGTCCATGACATCACTTCAGTCAAACTCCACGAATCACATTGCATCCCCCACCCCAAAAAACTAAAACACGAATAGCCTTTCATAAACAAGTTCTTCTTCCGGTAAACATCACAACATGGCAGTCCATGGAATTCCGTTGAACTCCATTCTATAAACATGTCCAATTTCATGAAATGTCACGACTTGACATTCCAAGAAAATTGCACGAAAATGCCATCGAATCCCATACATTGCACTAAAGTGTTACTTTAAAGTCCATGTAATGCAGGTCAGTGTTACCGTAATGTTTGGTTAACTCTAGCGTGAACTGAAACGCAGTGCTTGGTCAACACTAATGCATTTCTGGGTAAACTTGCCAGAGGGTTAAAGATTCTAGCTTGAGCCCGCAGCCAAAGGTTGGGGTTGTCAGAAGTGGGATTTGAACCCACGCCTCCAGGGGAGACTGCGACCTGAACGCAGCGCCTTAGACCGCTCGGCCATCCTGACGTGACGGCTAAGGGTGAGCAGTGCTGTTGGAGCTGCACCGAATGGCAGATGATCTAGAAGCTAGTGCTTCACCGCTCACAACTCGTCACAGCACATGCCTCGTTGGCGCAGTTAGGCAGCGCGTCAGTCTCATAATCTGAAGGTCGTGAGTTCGAGCCTCACACGGGGCAGGCTGGTGCTTTTGGATACAGGGGAGCGTGTAAATAAAAGAGCTGCTTTCTGTATTCCCTTTTGTGCGTTTGTTCATTTCTTCATATGCAATGTAATTGAAATCCAGTGTTTCTGTGGGACTAATGTTGAACAAAGGCAGTAATAGTATTACTCTCCGATTCATGCAGTATGTGTCAGTGTTGTTACAATGTTTTGTTAAGGCGAATACAATTCTTTCATTCTAATGACATGTCTTGTCAATGCTAATGTAATGTTTTACATGACATTCCTTGAATCTTATGCCATGACACTCCACCCCATGCCCCAAAACCCATGACATTTCATTCCAAGAAATTTCCAAGAATCCTTGCCATGGAATTCTACTGCATCCCCAAAACTTCAGTCCATGACATCACTTCAGTCAAACTCCACGAATCACATTGCATCCCCCACCCCAAAAAACAAAAACACGAATAGCCTTTCATAAACAAGTTCTTCTTCCGGTAAACATCACAACATGGCAGTCCATGGAATTCCGTTGAACTCCATTCTATAAACATGTCCAATTTCATGAAATGTCACGACTTGACATTCCAAGAAAATTGCACGAAAATGCCATCGAATCCCATACATTGCACTAAAGTGTTACTTTAAAGTCCATGTAATGCAGGTCAGTGTTACCGTAATGTTTGGTTAACTCTAGCGTGAACTGAAACGCAGTGCTTGGTCAACACTAACGCATTTCTGGGTAAACTTGCCAGAGGGTTAAAGACTCTAGCTTGAGCCCGCAGCCAAAGGTTGGGGTTGTTCAGAAGTGGGATTTGAACCCACGCCTCCAGGGGAGACTGCGACCTGAACGCAGCGCCTTAGACCGCTCGGCCATCCTGACGTGACGGCTAAGGGTGAGCAGTGCTGTTGGAGCTGCACCGAATGGCAGATGATCTAGAAGCTAGTGCTTCACCGCTCACAACTCGTCACAGCACATGCTTCGTTGGCGCAGTTAGGCAGCGTGTCAGTCTCATAATCTGAAGGTCGTGAGTTCGAGCCTCACACGGGGCAGGCTGGTGCTTTTGGATACAGGGGAGCGTGTAAATAAAAGAGCTGCTTTCTGTATTCCCTTTTGTGCGTTTGTTCATTTCTTCATATGCAATGTAATTGAAATCCAGTGTTTCTGTGGGACTAATGTTGAACAAAGGCAGTAATAGTATTACTCTCCGATTCATTGAATTATGTGTCAGTGTTGTTACAATGTTTTGTTAAGGCGAATACAATTCTTTCATTCTAATGACATGTCTTGTCAATGCTAATGTAATGTTTTACATGACATTCCTTGAATCTTATGCCATGACACTCCACCCCATGCCCCAAAACCCATGACATTTCATTCCAAGAAATTTCCAAGAATCCTTGCCATGAAATTCTACTGCATCCCCAAAACTTCAGTCCATGACATCACTTCAGTCAAACTCCACGAATCACATTGCATCCCCCACCCCAAAAAACAAAAACACGAATAGCCTTTCATAAACAAGTTCTTCTTCCGGTAAACATCACAACATGGCAGTCCATGGAATTCCGTTGAACTCCATTCTATAAACATGTCCAATTTCATGAAATGTCACGACTTGACATTCCAAGAAAATTGCACGAAAATGCCATCGAATCCCATACATTGCACTAAAGTGTTACTTTAAAGTCCATGTAATGCAGGTCAGTGTTACCGTAATGTTTGGTTAACTCTAGCGTGAACTGAAACGCAGTGCTTGGTCAACACTAATGCATTTCTGGGTAAACTTGCCAGAGGGTTAAAGACTCTAGCTTGAGCCCGCAGCCAAAGGTTGGGGTTGTCAGAAGTGGGATTTGAACCCACGCCTCCAGGGGAGACTGCGACCTGAACGCAGCGCCTTAGACCGCTCGGCCATCCTGACGTGACGGCTAAGGGTGAGCAGTGCTGTTGGAGCTGCACCGAATGGCAGATGATCTAGAAGCTAGTGCTTCACCGCTCACAACTCGTCACAGCACATGCCTCGTTGGCGCAGTTAGGCAGCGCGTCAGTCTCATAATCTGAAGGTCGTGAGTTCGAGCCTCACACGGGGCAGGCTGGTGCTTTTGGATACAGGGGAGCGTGTAAATAAAAGAGCTGCTTTCTGTATTCCCTTTTGTGCGTTTGTTCATTTCTTCATATGCAATGTAATTGAAATCCAGTGTTTCTGTGGGACTAATGTTGAACAAAGGCAGTAATAGTATTACTCTCCGATTCATGCAGTATGTGTCAGTGTTGTTACAATGTTTTGTTAAGGCGAATACAATTCTTTCATTCTAATGACATGTCTTGTCAATGCTAATGTAATGTTTTACATGACATTCCTGGAATCTTATGCCATGACACTCCACCCCATGCCCCAAAACCCATGACATTTCATTCCAAGAAATTTCCAAGAATCCTTGCCATGGAATTCTACTGCATCCCCAAAACTTCAGTCCATGACATCACTTCAGTCAAACTCCACGAATCACATTGCATCCCCCACCCCAAAAAACAAAAACACGAATAGCCTTTCATAAACAAGTTCTTCTTCCGGTAAACATCACAACATGGCAGTCCATGGAATTCCGTTGAACTCCATTCTATAAACATGTCCAATTTCATGAAATGTCACGACTTGACATTCCAAGAAAATTGCACGAAAATGCCATCGAATCCCATACATTGCACTAAAGTGTTACTTTAAAGTCCATGTAATGCAGGTCAGTGTTACCGTAATGTTTGGTTAACTCTAGCGTGAACTGAAACGCAGTGCTTGGTCAACACTAACGCATTTCTGGGTAAACTTGCCAGAGGGTTAAAGACTCTAGCTTGAGCCCGCAGCCAAAGGTTGGGGTTGTTCAGAAGTGGGATTTGAACCCACGCCTCCAGGGGAGACTGCGACCTGAACGCAGCGCCTTAGACCGCTCGGCCATCCTGACGTGACGGCTAAGGGTGAGCAGTGCTGTTGGAGCTGCACCGAATGGCAGATGATCTAGAAGCTAGTGCTTCACCGCTCACAACTCGTCACAGCACATGCCTCGTTGGCGCAGTTAGGCAGCGTGTCAGTCTCATAATCTGAAGGTCGTGAGTTCGAGCCTCACACGGGGCAGGCTGGTGCTTTTGGATACAGGGGAGCGTGTAAATAAAAGAGCTGCTTTCTGTATTCCCTTTTGTGCGTTTGTTCATTTCTTCATATGCAATGTAATTGAAATCCAGTGTTTCTGTGGGACTAATGTTGAACAAAGGCAGTAATAGTATTACTCTCCGATTCATTGAATTATGTGTCAGTGTTGTTACAATGTTTTGTTAAGGCGAATACAATTCTTTCATTCTAATGACATGTCTTGTCAATGCTAATGTAATGTTTTACATGACATTCCTTGAATCTTATGCCATGACACTCCACCCCATGCCCCAAAACCCATGACATTTCATTCCAAGAAATTTCCAAGAATCCTTGCCATGAAATTCTACTGCATCCCCAAAACTTCAGTCCATGACATCACTTCAGTCAAACTCCACGAATCACATTGCATCCCCCACCCCAAAAAACAAAAACACGAATAGCCTTTCATAAACAAGTTCTTCTTCCGGTAAACATCACAACATGGCAGTCCATGGAATTCCGTTGAACTCCATTCTATAAACATGTCCAATTTCATGAAATGTCACGACTTGACATTCCAAGAAAATTGCACGAAAATGCCATCGAATCCCATACATTGCACTAAAGTGTTACTTTAAAGTCCATGTAATGCAGGTCAGTGTTACCGTAATGTTTGGTTAACTCTAGCGTGAACTGAAACGCAGTGCTTGGTCAACACTAATGCATTTCTGGGTAAACTTGCCAGAGGGTTAAAGACTCTAGCTTGAGCCCGCAGCCAAAGGTTGGGGTTGTCAGAAGTGGGATTTGAACCCACGCCTCCAGGGGAGACTGCGACCTGAACGCAGCGCCTTAGACCGCTCGGCCATCCTGACGTGACGGCTAAGGGTGAGCAGTGCTGTTGGAGCTGCACCGAATGGCAGATGATCTAGAAGCTAGTGCTTCACCGCTCACAACTCGTCACAGCACATGCCTCGTTGGCGCAGTTAGGCAGCGCGTCAGTCTCATAATCTGAAGGTCGTGAGTTCGAGCCTCACACGGGGCAGGCTGGTGCTTTTGGATACAGGGGAGCGTGTAAATAAAAGAGCTGCTTTCTGTATTCCCTTTTGTGCGTTTGTTCATTTCTTCATATGCAATGTAATTGAAATCCAGTGTTTCTGTGGGACTAATGTTGAACAAAGGCAGTAATAGTATTACTCTCCGATTCATGCAGTATGTGTCAGTGTTGTTACAATGTTTTGTTAAGGCGAATACAATTCTTTCATTCTAATGACATGTCTTGTCAATGCTAATGTAATGTTTTACATGACATTCCTTGAATCTTATGCCATGACACTCCACCCCATGCCCCAAAACCCATGACATTTCATTCCAAGAAATTTCCAAGAATCCTTGCCATGGAATTCTACTGCATCCCCAAAACTTCAGTCCATGACATCACTTCAGTCAAACTCCACGAATCACATTGCATCCCCCACCCCAAAAAACAAAAACACGAATAGCCTTTCATAAACAAGTTCTTCTTCCGGTAAACATCACAACATGGCAGTCCATGGAATTCCGTTGAACTCCATTCTATAAACATGTCCAATTTCATGAAATGTCACGACTTGACATTCCAAGAAAATTGCACGAAAATGCCATCGAATCCCATACATTGCACTAAAGTGTTACTTTAAAGTCCATGTAATGCAGGTCAGTGTTACCGTAATGTTTGGTTAACTCTAGCGTGAACTGAAACGCAGTGCTTGGTCAACACTAATGCATTTCTGGGTAAACTTGCCAGAGGGTTAAAGACTCTAGCTTGAGCCCGCAGCCAAAGGTTGGGGTTGTCAGAAGTGGGATTCGAACCCACGCCTCCAGGGGAGACTGCGACCTGAACGCAGCGCCTTAGACCGCTCGGCCATCCTGACGTGACGGCTAAGGGTGAGCAGTGCTGTTGGAGCTGCACCGAATGGCAGATGATCTAGAAGCTAGTGCTTCACCGCTCACAACTCGTCACAGCACATGCCTCGTTGGCGCAGTTAGGCAGCGCGTCAGTCTCATAATCTGAAGGTCGTGAGTTCGAGCCTCACACGGGGCAGGCTGGTGCTTTTGGATACAGGGGAGCGTGTAAATAAAAGAGCTGCTTTCTGTATTCCCTTTTGTGCGTTTGTTCTTTTCTTCATATGCAATGTAATTGAAATCCAGTGTTTCTGTGGGACTAATGTTGAACAAAGGCAGTAATAGTATTACTCTCCGATTCATGCAATATGTGTCAGTGTTGTTACAATGTTTTGTTAAGGCGAATACAATTCTTTCATTCTAATGACATGTCTTGTCAATGCTAATGTAATGTTTTACATGACATTCCTTGAATCTTATGCCATGACACTCCACCCCATGCCCCAAAACCCTTGACATTTCATTCCAAGAAATTTCCAAGAATCCTTGCCATGAAATTCTACTGCATCCCCAAAACTTCAGTCCATGACATCACTTCAGTCAAACTCCACGAATCACATTGCATCCCCCACCCCAAAAAACAAAAACACGAATAGCCTTTCATAAACAAGTTCTTCTTCCGGTAAACATCACAACATGGCAGTCCATGGAATTCCGTTGAACTCCATTCTATAAAAATGTCCAATTTCATGAAATGTCACGACTTGACATTCCAAGAAAATTGCACGAAAATGCCATCGAATCCCATACATTGCACTAAAGTGTTACTTTAAAGTCCATGTAATGCAGGTCAGTGTTACCGTAATGTTTGGTTAACTCTAGCGTGAACTGAAACGCAGTGCTTGGTCAACACTAATGCATTTCTGGGTAAACTTGCCAGAGGGTTAAAGACTCTAGCTTGAGCCCGCAGCCAAAGGTTGGGGTTGTCAGAAGTGGGATTCGAACCCACGCCTCCAGGGGAGACTGCGACCTGAACGCAGCGCCTTAGACCGCTCGGCCATCCTGACGTGACGGCTAAGGGTGAGCAGTGCGGTTGGAGCTGCACCGAATGGCAGATGATCTAGAAGCTAGTGCTTCACCGCTCACAACTCGTCACAGCACATGCCTCGTTGGCGCAGTTAGGCAGCGCGTCAGTCTCATAATCTGAAGGTCGTGAGTTCGAGCCTCACACGGGGCAGGCTGGTGCTTTTGGATACAGGGGAGCGTGTAAATAAAAGAGCTGCTTTCTGTATTCCCTTTTGTGCGTTTGTTCATTTCTTCATATGCAATGTTATTGAAATCCAGTGTTTCTGTGGGACTAATGTTGAACAAAGGCAGTAATAGTATTACTCTCCGATTCATGCAGTATGTGTCAGTGTTGTTACAATGTTTTGTTAAGGCGAATACAATTCTTTCATTCTAATGACATGTCTTGTCAATGCTAATGTAATGTTTTACATGACATTCCTTGAATCTTATGCCATGACACTCCACCCCATGCCCCAAAACCCATGACATTTCATTCCAAGAAATTTCCAAGAATCCTTGCCATGGAATTCTACTGCATCCCCAAAACTTCAGTCCATGACATCACTTCAGTCAAACTCCACGAATCACATTGCATCCCCCACCCCAAAAAACAAAAACACGAATAGCCTTTCATAAACAAGTTCTTCTTCCGGTAAACATCACAACATGGCAGTCCATGGAATTCCGTTGAACTCCATTCTATAAACATGTCCAATTTCATGAAATGTCACGACTTGACATTCCAAGAAAATTGCACGAAAATGCCATCGAATCCCATACATTGCACTAAAGTGTTACTTTAAAGTCCATGTAATGCAGGTCAGTGTTACCGTAATGTTTGGTTAACTCTAGCGTGAACTGAAACGCAGTGCTTGGTCAACACTAATGCATTTCTGGGTAAACTTGCCAGAGGGTTAAAGACTCTAGCTTGAGCCCGCAGCCAAAGGTTGGGTTTGTCAGAAGTGGGATTCGAACCCACGCCTCCAGGGGAGACTGCGACCTGAACGCAGCGCCTTAGACCGCTCGGCCATCCTGACTTGACGGCTAAGGGTGAGCAGTGCGGTTGGAGCTGCACCGAATGGCAGATGATCTAGAAGGTAGTGCTTCACCGCTCACAACTCGTCACAGCACATGCCTCGTTGGTGCAGTTAGGCAGCGCGTCAGTCTCATAATCTGAAGGTCGTGAGTTCGAGCCTCACACGGGGCAGGCTGGTGCTTTTGGATACAGGGGAGCGTGTAAATAAAAGAGCTGCTTTCTGTATTCCCTTTTGTGCGTTTGTTCTTTTCTTCATATGCAATGTAATTGAAATCCAGTGTTTCTATGGGACTAATGTTGAACAAAGGCAGTAATAGTATTACTCTCCGATTCATGCAATATGTGTCAGTGTTGTTACAATGTTTTGTTAAGGCGAATACAATTCTTTCATTCTAATGACATGTCTTGTCAATGCTAATGTAATGTTTTACATGACATTCCTTGAATCTTATGCCATGACACTCCACCCCATGCCCCAAAACCCATGACATTTCATTCCAAGAAATTTCCAAGAATCCTTGCCATGAAATTCTACTGCATCCCCAAAACTTCAGTCCATGACATCACTTCAGTCAAACTCCACGAATCACATTGCATCCCCCACCCCAAAAAACAAAAACACGAATAGCCTTTCATAAACAAGTTCTTCTTCCGGTAAACATCACAACATGGCAGTCCATGGAATTCCGTTGAACTCCATTCTATAAACATGTCCAATTTCATGAAATGTCACGACTTGACATTCCAAGAAAATTGCACGAAAATGCCATCGAATCCCATACATTGCACTAAAGTGTTACTTTAAAGTCCATGTAATGCAGGTCAGTGTTACCGTAATGTTTGGTTAACTCTAGCGTGAACTGAAACGCAGTGCTTGGTCAACACTAATGCATTTCTGGGTAAACTTGCCAGAGGGTTAAAGACTCTAGCTTGAGCCCGCAGCCAAAGGTTGGGGTTGTCAGAAGTGGGATTTGAACCCACGCCTCCAGGGGAGACTGCGACCTGAACGCAGCGCCTTAGACCGCTCGGCCATCCTGACGTGACGGCTAAGGGTGAGCAGTGCTGTTGGAGCTGCACCGAATGGCAGATGATCTAGAAGCTAGTGCTTCACCGCTCACAACTCGTCACAGCACATGCCTCGTTGGCGCAGTTAGGCAGCGCGTCAGTCTCATAATCTGAAGGTCGTGAGTTCGAGCCTCACACGGGGCAGGCTGGTGCTTTTGGATACAGGGGAGCGTGTAAATAAAAGAGCTGCTTTCTGTATTCCCTTTTGTGCGTTTGTTCATTTCTTCATATGCAATGTAATTGAAATCCAGTGTTTCTGTGGGACTAATGTTGAACAAAGGCAGTAATAGTATTACTCTCCGATTCATTGAATTATGTGTCAGTGTTGTTACAATGTTTTGTTAAGGCGAATACAATTCTTTCATTCTAATGACATGTCTTGTCAATGCTAATGTAATGTTTTACATGACATTCCTTGAATCTTATGCCATGACACTCCACCCCATGCCCCAAAACCCATGACATTTCATTCCAAGAAATTTCCAAGAATCCTTGCCATGAAATTCTACTGCATCCCCAAAACTTCAGTCCATGACATCACTTCAGTCAAACTCCACGAATCACATTGCATCCCCCACCCCAAAAAACAAAAACACGAATAGCCTTTCATAAACAAGTTCTTCTTCCGGTAAACATCACAACATGGCAGTCCATGGAATTCCGTTGAACTCCATTCTATAAACATGTCCAATTTCATGAAATGTCACGACTTGACATTCCAAGAAAATTGCACGAAAATGCCATCGAATCCCATACATTGCACTAAAGTGTTACTTTAAAGTCCATGTAATGCAGGTCAGTGTTACCGTAATGTTTGGTTAACTCTAGCGTGAACTGAAACGCAGTGCTTGGTCAACACTAATGCATTTCTGGGTAAACTTGCCAGAGGGTTAAAGACTCTAGCTTGAGCCCGCAGCCAAAGGTTGGGGTTGTCAGAAGTGGGATTCGAACCCACGCCTCCAGGGGAGACTGCGACCTGAACGCAGCGCCTTAGACCGCTCGGCCATCCTGACGTGACGGCTAAGGGTGAGCAGTGCTGTTGGAGCTGCACCGAATGGCAGATGATCTAGAAGCTAGTGCTTCACCGCTCACAACTCGTCACAGCACATGCCTCGTTGGCGCAGTTAGGCAGCGCGTCAGTCTCATAATCTGAAGGTCGTGAGTTCGAGCCTCACACGGGGCAGGCTGGTGCTTTTGGATACAGGGGAGCGTGTAAATAAAAGAGCTGCTTTCTGTATTCCCTTTTGTGCGTTTGTTCATTTCTTCATATGCAATGTAATTGAAATCCAGTGTTTCTGTGGGACTAATGTTGAACAAAGGCAGTAATAGTATTACTCTCCGATTCATTGAATTATGTGTCAGTGTTGTTACAATGTTTTGTTAAGGCGAATACAATTCTTTCATTCTAATGACATGTCTTGTCAATGCTAATGTAATGTTTTACATGCCATTCTTTGAATCTTATGCCATGACACTCCACCCCATGCCCCAAAACCCATGACATTTCATTCCAAGAAATTTCCAAGAATCCTTGCCATGAAATTCTACTGCATCCCCAAAACTTCAGTCCATGACATCACTTCAGTCAAACTCCACGAATCACATTGCATCCCCCACCCCAAAAAACAAAAACACGAATAGCCTTTCATAAACAAGTTCTTCTTCCGGTAAACATCACAACATGGCAGTCCATGGAATTCCGTTGAACTCCATTCTATAAACATGTCCAATTTCATGAAATGTCACGACTTGACATTCCAAGAAAATTGCACGAAAATGCCATCGAATCCCATACATTGCACTAAAGTGTTACTTTAAAGTCCATGTAATGCAGGTCAGTGTTACCGTAATGTTTGGTTAACTCTAGCGTGAACTGAAACGCAGTGCTTGGTCAACACTAATGCATTTCTGGGTAAACTTGCCAGAGGGTTAAAGACTCTAGCTTGAGCCCGCAGCCAAAGGTTGGGTTTGTCAGAAGTGGGATTTGAACCCACGCCTCCAGGGGAGACTGCGACCTGAACGCAGCGCCTTAGACCGCTCGGCCATCCTGACGTGACGGCAAAGGGTGAGCAGTGCTGTTGGAGCTGCACCGAATGGCAGATGATCTAGAAGCTAGTGCTTCACCGCTCACAACTCGTCACAGCACATGCCTCGTTGGCGAAGTTAGGCAGCGCGTCAGTCTCATAATCTGAAGGTCGTGAGTTCGAGCCTCACACGGGGCAGGCTGGTGCTTTTGGATACAGGGGAGCGTGTAAATAAAAGAGCTGCTTTCTGTATTCCCTTTTGTGCGTTTGTTCATTTCTTCATATGCAATGTAATTGAAATCCAGTGTTTCTGTGGGACTAATGTTGAACAAAGGCAGTAATAGTATTACTCTCCGATTCATTGAATTATGTGTCAGTGTTGTTACAATGTTTTGTTAAGGCGAATACAATTCTTTCATTCTAATGACATGTCTTGTCAATGCTAATGTAATGTTTTACATGACATTCTTTGAATCTTATGCCATGACACTCCACCCCATGCCCCAAAACCCATGACATTTCATTCCAAGAAATTTCCAAGAATCCTTGCCATGAAATTCTACTGCATCCCCAAAACTTCAGTCCATGACATCACTTCAGTCAAACTCCACGAATCACATTGCATCCCCCACCCCAAAAAACAAAAACACGAATAGCCTTTCATAAACAAGTTCTTCTTCCGGTAAACATCACAACATGGCAGTCCATGGAATTCCGTTGAACTCCATTCTATAAACATGTCCAATTTCATGAAATGTCACGACTTGACATTCCAAGAAAATTGCACGAAAATGCCATCGAATCCCATACATTGCACTAAAGTGTTACTTTAAAGTCCATGTAATGCAGGTCAGTGTTACCGTAATGTTTGGTTAACTCTAGCGTGAACTGAAACGCAGTGCTTGGTCAACACTAATGCATTTCTGGGTAAACTTGCCAGAGGGTTAAAGACTCTAGCTTGAGCCCGCAGCCAAAGGTTGGGGTTGTCAGAAGTGGGATTCGAACCCACGCCTCCAGGGGAGACTGCGACCTGAACGCAGCGCCTTAGACCGCTCGGCCATCCTGACGTGACGGCAAAGGGTGAGCAGTGCTGTTGGAGCTGCACCGAATGGCAGATGATCTAGAAGCTAGTGCTTCACCGCTCACAACTCGGCACAGCACATGCCTCGTTGGCGCAGTTAGGCAGCGCGTCAGTCTCATAATCTGAAGGTCGTGAGTTCGAGCCTCACACGGGGCAGGCTGGTGCTTTTGGATACAGGGGAGCGTGTAAATAAAAGAGCTGCTTTCTGTATTCCCTTTTGTGCGTTTGTTCATTTCTTCATATGCAATGTAATTGAAATCCAGTGTTTCTGTGGGACTAATGTTGAACAAAGGCAGTAATAGTATTACTCTCCGATTCATGCAATATGTGTCAGTGTTGTTACAATGTTTTGTTAAGGCGAATACAATTCTTTCATTCTAATGACATGTCTTGTCAATGCTAATGTAATGTTTTACATGACATTCCTTGAATCTTATGCCATGACACTCCACCCCATGCCCCAAAACCCATGACATTTCATTCCAAGAAATTTCCAAGAATCCTTGCCATGAAATTCTACTGCATCCCCAAAACTTCAGTCCATGACATCACTTCAGTCAAACTCCACGAATCACATTGCATCCCCCACCCCAAAAAACAAAAACACGAATAGCCTTTCATAAACAAGTTCTTCTTCCGGTAAACATCACAACATGGCAGTCCATGGAATTCCGTTGAACTCCATTCTATAAACATGTCCAATTTCATGAAATGTCACGACTTGACATTCCAAGAAAATTGCACGAAAATGCCATCGAATCCCATACATTGCACTAAAGTGTTACTTTAAAGTCCATGTAATGCAGGTCAGTGTTACCGTAATGTTTGGTTAACTCTAGCGTGAACTGAAACGCAGTGCTTGGTCAACACTAATGCATTTCTGGGTAAACTTGCCAGAGGGTTAAAGACTCTAGCTTGAGCCCGCAGCCAAAGGTTGGGGTTGTCAGAAGTGGGATTCGAACCCACGCCTCCAGGGGAGACTGCGACCTGAACGCAGCGCCTTAGACCGCTCGGCCATCCTGACGTGACGGCAAAGGGTGAGCAGTGCTGTTGGAGCTGCACCGAATGGCAGATGATCTAGAAGCTAGTGCTTCACCGCTCACAACTCGGCACAGCACATGCCTCGTTGGCGCAGTTAGGCAGCGCGTCAGTCTCATAATCTGAAGGTCGTGAGTTCGAGCCTCACACGGGGCAGGCTGGTGCTTTTGGATACAGGGGAGCGTGTAAATAAAAGAGCTGCTTTCTGTATTCCCTTTTGTGCGTTTGTTCATTTCTTCATATGCAATGTAATTGAAATCCAGTGTTTCTGTGGGACTAATGTTGAACAAAGGCAGTAATAGTATTACTCTCCGATTCATGCAATATGTGTCAGTGTTGTTACAATGTTTTGTTAAGGCGAATACAATTCTTTCATTCTAATGACATGTCTTGTCAATGCTAATGTAATGTTTTACATGACATTCCTTGAATCTTATGCCATGACACTCCACCCCATGCCCCAAAACCCATGACATTTCATTCCAAGAAATTTCCAAGAATCCTTGCCATGAAATTCTACTGCATCCCCAAAACTTCAGTCCATGACATCACTTCAGTCAAACTCCACGAATCACATTGCATCCCCCACCCCAAAAAACAAAAACACGAATAGCCTTTCATAAACAAGTTCTTCTTCCGGTAAACATCACAACATGGCAGTCCATGGAATTCCGTTGAACTCCATTCTATAAACATGTCCAATTTCATGAAATGTCACGACTTGACATTCCAAGAAAATTGCACGAAAATGCCATCGAATCCCATACATTGCACTAAAGTGTTACTTTAAAGTCCATGTAATGCAAGTCAGTGTTACCGTAATGTTTGGTTAACTCTAGCGTGAACTGAAACGCAGTGCTTGGTCAAAACTAATGCATTTCTGGGTAAACTTGCCAGAGGGTTAAAGACTCTAGCTTGAGCCCGCAGCCAAAGGTTGGGTTTGTCAGAAGTGGGATTCGAACCCACGCCTCCAGGGGAGACTGCGACCTGAACGCAGCGCCTTAGACCGCTCGGCCATCCTGACGTGACGGCTAAGGGTGAGCAGTGCTGTTGGAGCTGCACCGAATGGCAGATGATCTAGAAGCTAGTGCTTCACCGCTCACAACTCGTCACAGCACATGCCTCGTTGGCGCAGTTAGGCAGCGCGTCAGTCTCATAATCTGAAGGTCGTGAGTTCGAGCCTCACACGGGGCAGGCTGGTGCTTTTGGATACAGGGGAGCGTGTAAATAAAAGAGCTGCTTTCTGTATTCCCTTTTGTGCGTTTGTTCATTTCTTCATATGCAATGTAATTGAAATCCAGTGTTTCTGTGGGACTAATGTTGAACAAAGGCAGTAATAGTATTACTCTCCGATTCATTGAATTATGTGTCAGTGTTGTTACAATGTTTTGTTAAGGCGAATACAATTCTTTCATTCTAATGACATGTCTTGTCAATGCTAATGTAATGTTTTACATGCCATTCTTTGAATCTTATGCCATGACACTCCACCCCATGCCCCAAAACCCATGACATTTCATTCCAAGAAATTTCCAAGAATCCTTGCCATGAAATTCTACTGCATCCCCAAAACTTCAGTCCATGACATCACTTCAGTCAAACTCCACGAATCACATTGCATCCCCCACCCCAAAAAACAAAAACACGAATAGCCTTTCATAAACAAGTTCTTCTTCCGGTAAACATCACAACATGGCAGTCCATGGAATTCCGTTGAACTCCATTCTATAAACATGTCCAATTTCATGAAATGTCACGACTTGACATTCCAAGAAAATTGCACGAAAATGCCATCGAATCCCATACATTGCACTAAAGTGTTACTTTAAAGTCCATGTAATGCAGGTCAGTGTTACCGTAATGTTTGGTTAACTCTAGCGTGAACTGAAACGCAGTGCTTGGTCAACACTAATGCATTTCTGGGTAAACTTGCCAGAGGGTTAAAGACTCTAGCTTGAGCCCGCAGCCAAAGGTTGGGTTTGTCAGAAGTGGGATTTGAACCCACGCCTCCAGGGGAGACTGCGACCTGAACGCAGCGCCTTAGACCGCTCGGCCATCCTGACGTGACGGCAAAGGGTGAGCAGTGCTGTTGGAGCTGCACCGAATGGCAGATGATCTAGAAGCTAGTGCTTCACCGCTCACAACTCGTCACAGCACATGCCTCGTTGGCGCAGTTAGGCAGCGCGTCAGTCTCATAATCTGAAGGTCGTGAGTTCGAGCCTCACACGGGGCAGGCTGGTGCTTTTGGATACAGGGGAGCGTGTAAATAAAAGAGCTGCTTTCTGTATTCCCTTTTGTGCGTTTGTTCATTTCTTCATATGCAATGTAATTGAAATCCAGTGTTTCTGTGGGACTAATGTTGAACAAAGGCAGTAATAGTATTACTCTCCGATTCATTGAATTATGTGTCAGTGTTGTTACAATGTTTTGTTAAGGCGAATACAATTCTTTCATTCTAATGACATGTCTTGTCAATGCTAATGTAATGTTTTACATGACATTCTTTGAATCTTATGCCATGACACTCCACCCCATGCCCCAAAACCCATGACATTTCATTCCAAGAAATTTCCAAGAATCCTTGCCATGAAATTCTACTGCATCCCCAAAACTTCAGTCCATGACATCACTTCAGTCAAACTCCACGAATCACATTGCATCCCCCACCCCAAAAAACAAAAACACGAATAGCCTTTCATAAACAAGTTCTTCTTCCGGTAAACATCACAACATGGCAGTCCATGGAATTCCGTTGAACTCCATTCTATAAACATGTCCAATTTCATGAAATGTCACGACTTGACATTCCAAGAAAATTGCACGAAAATGCCATCGAATCCCATACATTGCACTAAAGTGTTACTTTAAAGTCCATGTAATGCAGGTCAGTGTTACCGTAATGTTTGGTTAACTCTAGCGTGAACTGAAACGCAGTGCTTGGTCAACACTAATGCATTTCTGGGTAAACTTGCCAGAGGGTTAAAGACTCTAGCTTGAGCCCGCAGCCAAAGGTTGGGTTTGTCAGAAGTGGGATTCGAACCCACGCCTCCAGGGGAAACAGCGACCTGAACGCAGCACCTTAGACCGCTCGGCCATCCTGACTTGGCGGCTAAGGGTGAGCAGTGCGGTTGGAGCTGCACCGAATGGCAGATGATCTAGAAGCTAGTGCTTCACCGCTCACAACTCGTCACAGCACATGCCTCGTTGGCGCAGTTAGGCAGCGCGTCAGTCTCATAATCTGAAGGTCGTGAGTTCGAGCTTCACACGGGGCAGGCTGGTGCTTTTGGATACAGGGGAGCGTGTAAATAAAAGAGCTGCTTTCTGTATTCCCTTTTGTGCGTTTGTTCATTTCTTCATATGCAATGTAATTGAAATCCAGTGTTTCTGTGGGACTAATGTTGAACAAAGGCAGTAATAGTATTACTCTCCGATTCATTGAATTATGTGTCAGTGTTGTTACAATGTTTTGTTAAGGCGAATACAATTCTTTCATTCTAATGACATGTCTTGTCAATGCTAATGTAATGTTTTACATGACATTCTTTGAATCTTATGCCATGACACTCCACCCCATGCCCCAAAACCCATGACATTTCATTCCAAGAAATTTCCAAGAATCCTTGCCATGAAATTCTACTGCATCCCCAAAACTTCAGTCCATGACATCACTTCAGTCAAACTCCACGAATCACATTGCATCCCCCACCCCAAAAAACAAAAACACGAATAGCCTTTCATAAACAAGTTCTTCTTCCGGTAAACATCACAACATGGCAGTCCATGGAATTCCGTTGAACTCCATTCTATAAACATGTCCAATTTCATGAAATGTCACGACTTGACATTCCAAGAAAATTGCACGAAAATGCCATCGAATCCCATACATTGCACTAAAGTGTTACTTTAAAGTCCATGTAATGCAGGTCAGTGTTACCGTAATGTTTGGTTAACTCTAGCGTGAACTGAAACGCAGTGCTTGGTCAAAACTAATGCATTTCTGGGTAAACTTGCCAGAGGGTTAAAGACTCTAGCTTGAGCCCGCAGCCAAAGGTTGGGGTTGTCAGAAGTGGGATTCGAACCCACGCCTCCAGGGGAGACTGCGACCTGAACGCAGCGCCTTAGACCGCTCGGCCATCCTGACGTGACGGCTAAGGGTGAGCAGTGCTGTTGGAGCTGCACCGAATGGCAGATGATCTAGAAGCTAGTGCTTCACCGCTCACAACTCGTCACAGCACATGCCTCGTTGGCGCAGTTAGGCAGCGCGTCAGTCTCATAATCTGAAGGTCGTGAGTTCGAGCCTCACACGGGGCAGGCTGGTGCTTTTGGATAGAGGGGAGCGTGTAAATAAAAGAGCTGCTTTCTGTATTCCCTTTTGTGCGTTTGTTCATTTCTTCATATGCAATGTAATTGAAATCCAGTGTTTCTGTGGGACTAATGTTGAACAAAGGCAGTAATAGTATTACTCTCCGATTCATGCAATATGTGTCAGTGTTGTTACAATGTTTTGTTAAGGCGAATACAATTCTTTCATTCTAATGACATGTCTTGTCAATGCTAATGTAATGTTTTACATGACATTCCTTGAATCTTATGCCATGACACTCCACCCCATGCCCCAAAACCCATGACATTTCATTCCAAGAAATTTCCAAGAATCCTTGCCATGAAATTGTACTGCATCCCCAAAACTTCAGTCCATAACATCACTTCAGTCAAACTCCACGAATCACATTGCATCCCCCACCCCAAAAAACAAAAACACGAATAGTCTTTCATAAACAAGTTCTTCTTCCGGTAAACATCACAACATGGCAGTCCATGGAATTCCGTTGAACTCCATTCTATAAACATGTCCAATTTCATGAAATGTCACGACTTGACATTCCAAGAAAATTGCACGAAAATGCCATCGAATCCCATACATTGCACTAAAGTGTTACTTTAAAGTCCATGTAATGCAGGTCAGTGTTACCGTAATGTTTGGTTAACTCTAGCGTGAACTGAAACGCAGTGCTTGGTCAACACTAATGCATTTCTGGGTAAACTTGCCAGAGGGTTAAAGACTCTAGCTTGAGCCCGCAGCCAAAGGTTGGGGTTGTCAGAAGTGGGATTCGAACCCACGCCTCCAGGGGAGACTGCGACCTGAACGCAGCGCCTTAGACCGCTCGGCCATCCTGACGTGACGGCTAAGGGTGAGCAGTGCGGTTGGAGCTGCACCGAATGGCAGATGATCTAGAAGCTAGTGCTTCACCGCTCACAACTCGTCACAGCACATGCCTCGTTGGCGCAGTTAGGCAGCGCGTCAGTCTCATAATCTGAAGGTCGTGAGTTCGAGCCTCACACGGGGCAGGCTGGTGCTTTTGGATACAGGGGAGCGTGTAAATAAAAGAGCTGCTTTCTGTATTCCCTTTTGTGCGTTTGTTCATTTCTTCATATGCAATGTAATTGAAATCCAGTGTTTCTGTGGGACTAATGTTGAACAAAGGCAGTAATAGTATTACTCTCCGATTCATGCAATATGTGTCAGTGTTGTTACAATGTTTTGTTAAGGCGAATACAATTCTTTCATTCTAATGACATGTCTTGTCAATGCTAATGTAATGTTTTACATGACATTCCTTGAATCTTATGCCATGACACTCCACCCCATGCCCCAAAACCCATGACATTTCATTCCAAGAAATTCCCAAGAATCCTTGCCATGAAATTCTACTGCATCCCCAAAACTTCAGTCCATGACATCACTTCAGTCAAACTCCACGAATCACATTGCATCCCCCACCCCAAAAAACAAAAACACGAATAGCCTTTCATAAACAAGTTCTTCTTCCGGTAAACATCACAACATGGCAGTCCATGGAATTCCGTTGAACTCCATTCTATAAACATGTCCAATTTCATGAAATGTCACGACTTGACATTCCAAGAAAATTGCACGAAAATGCCATCGAATCCCATACATTGCACTAAAGTGTTACTTTAAAGTCCATGTAATGCAGGTCAGTGTTAACGTAATGTTTGGTTAACTCTAGCGTGAACTGAAACGCAGTGCTTGGTCAACACTAATGCATTTCTGGGTAAACTTGCCAGAGGGTTAAAGACTCTAGCTTGAGCCCGCAACCAAAGGTTGGGGTTGTCAGAAGTGGGATTCGAACCTACGCCTCCAGGGGAGACTGCGACCTGAACGCAGCGCCTTAGACCGCTCGGCCATCCTGACGTGACGGCTAAGGGTGAGCAGTGCTGTTGGAGCTGCACCGAATGGCATATGATCTAGAAGCTAGTGCTTCACCGCTCACAACTCGTCACAGCACATGCCTCGTTGGCGCAGTTAGGCAGCGCGTCAGTCTCATAATCTGAAGGTCGTGAGTTCGAGCCTCACACGGGGCAGGCTGGTGCTTTTGGATACAGGGGAGCGTGTAAATAAAAGAGCTGCTTTCTGTATTCCCTTTTGTGCGTTTGTTCATTTCTTCATATGCAATGTAATTGAAATCCAGTGTTTCTGTGGGACTAATGTTGAACAAAGGCAGTAATAGTATTACTCTCCGATTCATTGAATTATGTGTCAGTGTTGTTACAATGTTTTGTTAAGGCGAATACAATTCTTTCATTCTAATGACATGTCTTGTCAATGCTAATGTAATGTTTTACATGACATTCCTTGAATCTTATGCCATGACACTCCACCCCATGCCCCAAAACCCATGACATTTCATTCCAAGAAATTTCCAAGAATCCTTGCCATGAAATTCTACTGCATCCCCAAAACTTCAGTCCATGACATCACTTCAGTCAAACTCCACGAATCACATTGCATCCCCCACCCCAAAAAACAAAAACACGAATAGCCTTTCATAAACAAGTTCTTCTTCCGGTAAACATCACAACATGGCAGTCCATGGAATTCCGTTGAACTCCATTCTATAAACATGTCCAATTTCATGAAATGTCACGACTTGACATTCCAAGAAAATTGCACGAAAATGCCATCGAATCCCATACATTGCACTAAAGTGTTACTTTAAAGTCCATGTAATGCAGGTCAGTGTTACCGTAATGTTTGGTTAACTCTAGCGTGAACTGAAACGCAGTGCTTGGTCAACACTAATGCATTTCTGGGTAAACTTGCCAGAGGGTTAAAGACTCTAGCTTGAGCCCGCAGCCAAAGGTTGGGGTTGTCAGAAGTGGGATTCGAACCCACGCCTCCAGGGGAGACTGCGACCTGAACGCAGTGCCTTAGACCGCTCGGCCATCCTGACGTGACGGCTAAGGGTGAGCAGTGCTGTTGGAGCTGCACCGAATGGCAGATGATCTAGAAGCTAGTGCTTCACCGCTCACAACTCGTCACAGCACATGCCTCGTTGGCGCAGTTAGGCAGCGCGTCAGTCTCATAATCTGAAGGTCGTGAGTTCGAGCCTCACACAGGGCAGGCTGGTGCTTTTGGATACAGGGGAGCGTGTAAATAAAAGAGCTGCTTTCTGTATTCCCTTTTGTGCGTTTGTTCATTTCTTCATATGCAATGTAATTGAAATCCAGTGTTTCTGTGGGACTAATGTTGAACAAAGGCAGTAATAGTATTACTCTCCGATTCATGCAATATGTGTCAGTGTTGTTACAATGTTTTGTTAAGGCAAATACAATTCTTTCATTCTAATGACATGTCTTGTCAATGCTAATGTAATGTTTTACATGACATTCCTTGAATCTTATGCCATGACACTCCACCCCATGCCCCAAAACCCATGACATTTCATTCCAAGAAATTTCCAAGAATCCTTGCCATGAAATTCTACTGCATCCCCAAAACTTCAGTCCATGACATCACTTCAGTCAAACTCCACGAATCACATTGCATCCCCCACCCCAAAAAACAAAAACACGAATAGCCTTTCATAAACAAGTTCTTCTTCCGGTAAACATCACAACATGGCAGTCCATGGAATTCCGTTGAACTCCATTCTATAAACATGTCCAATTTCATGAAATGTCACGACTTGACATTCCAAGAAAATTGCACGAAAATGCCATCGAATCCCATACATTGCACTAAAGTGTTACTTTAAAGTCCATGTAATGCAGGTCAGTGTTACCGTAATGTTTGGTTAACTCTAGCGTGAACTGAAACGCAGTGCTTGGTCAACACTAATGCATTTCTGGGTAAACTTGCCAGAGGGTTAAAGACTCTAGCTTGAGCCCGCAGCCAAAGCTTGGGGTTGTCAGAAGTGGGATTTGAACCCACGCCTCCAGGGGAGACTGCGACCTGAACGCAGCGCCTTAGACCGCTCGGCCATCCTGACGTGACGGCTAAGGGTGAGCAGTGCTGTTGGAGCTGCACCGAATGGCAGATGATCTAGAAGCTAGTGCTTCACCGCTCACAACTCGTCACAGCACATGCCTCGTTGGCGCAGTTAGGCAGCGCGTCAGTCTCATAATCTGAAGGTCGTGAGTTCGAGCCTCACACGGGGCAGGCAGGTGCTTTTGGATACAGGGGAGCGTGTAAATAAAAGAGCTGCTTTCTGTATTCCCTTTTGTGCGTTTGTTCATTTCTTCATATGCAATGTAATTGAAATCCAGTGTTTCTGTGGGACTAATGTTGAACAAAGGCAGTAATAGTATTACTCTCCGATTCATCGAATTATGTGTCAGTGTTGTTACAATGTTTTGTTAAGGCGAATACAATTCTTTCATTCTAATGACATGTCTTGTCAATGCTAATGTAATGTTTTACATGACATTCTTTGAATCTTATGTGATGACACTCCACCCCATGCCCCAAAACCAATGACATTTCATTCCAAGAAATTTCCAAGAATCCTTGCCATGAAATTCTACTGCATCCCCAAAACTTCAGTCCATGACATCACTTCAGTCAAATTCCACGAATCACATTGCATCCCCCACCCCAAAAAACAAAAACACGAATAGCCTTTCATAAACAAGTTCTTCTTCCGGTAAACATCACAACATGGCAGTCCATGGAATTCCGTTGAACTCCATTCTATAAACATGTCCAATTCCAAGAAAATTGCACGAAAATGCCATCGAATCCCATACATTGCACTAAAGTGTTACTTTAAAGTCCATGTAATGCAGGTCAGTGTTACCGTAATGTTTGGTTAACTCTAGCGTGAACTGAAACGCAGTGCTTGGTCAACACTAATGCATTTCTGGGTAAACTTGCCAGAGGGTTAAAGACTCTAGCTTGAGCCCGCAGCCAAAGGTTGGGGTTGTCAGAAGTGGGATTCGAACCCACGCCTCCAGGGGAGACTGCGACCTGAACGCAGCGCCTTAGACCACTCGGCCATCCTGACGTGAGGGCTAAGGGTGAGCAGTGCGGTTGGAGCTGCACCGAATGGCAGATGATCTAGAAGCTAGTGCTTCACCGCTCACAACTCGTCACAGCACATGCCTCGTTGGCGCAGTTAGGCAGCGCGTCAGTCTCATAGCCTGAAGGTCGTGAGTTCGAGCCTCAAACGGGGCAGGCTGGTGCTTTTGGATACAGGGGAGCGTGTAAATAAAAGAGCTGCTTTCTGTATTCCCTTTTGTGCGTTTGTTCATTTCTTCATATGCAATGTAATTGAAATCCAGTGTTTCTGTGGGACTAATGTTGAACAAAGGCAGTAATAGTATTACTCTCCGATTCATGCAATATGTGTCAGTGTTGTTACAATGTTTTGTTAAGGCGAATACAATTCTTTCATTCTAATGACATGTCTTGTCAATGCTAATGTAATGTTTTACATGACATTCCTTGAATCTTATGCCATGACACTCCACCCCATGCCCCAAAACCCATGACATTTCATTCCAAGAAATTTCCAAGAATCCTTGCCATGAAATTCTACTGCATCCCCAAAACTTCAGTCCATGACATCACTTCAGTCAAACTCCACGAATCACATTGCATCCCCCACCCCAAAAAACAAAAACACGAATAGCCTTTCATAAACAAGTTCTTCTTCCGGTAAACATCACAACATGGCAGTCCATGGAATTCCGTTGAACTCCATTCTATAAACATGTCCAATTTCATGAAATGTCACGACTTGACATTCCAAGAAAATTGCACGAAAATGCCATCGAATCCCATACATTGCACTAAAGTGTTACTTTAAAGTCCATGTAATGCAGGTCAGTGTTACCGTAATGTTTGGTTAACTCTAGCGTGAACTGAAACGCAGTGCTTGGTCAACACTAATGCATTTCTGGGTAAACTTGCCAGAGGGTTAAAGACTCTAGCTTGAGCCCGCAGCCAAAGGTTGGGGTTGTCAGAAGTGGGATTCGAACCCACGCCTCCAGGGGAGACTGCGACCTGAACGCAGCGCCTTAGACCGCTCGGCCATCCTGACGTGACGGCTAAGGGTGAGCAGTGCTGTTGGAGGTGCACCGAATGGCAGATGATCTAGAAGCTAGTGCTTCACCGCTCACAACTCGTCACAGCACATGCCTCGTTGGCGCAGTTAGGCAGCGCGTCAGTCTCATAATCTGAAGGTCGTGAGTTCGAGCCTCACACGGGGCAGGCTGGTGCTTTTGGATACAGGGGAGCGTGTAAATAAAAGAGCTGCTTTCTGTATTCCCTTTTGTGCGTTTGTTCATTTCTTCATATGCAATGTAATTGAAATCCAGTGTTTCTGTGGGACTAATGTTGAACAAAGGCAGTAATAGTATTACTCTCCGATTCATGCAATATGTGTCAGTGTTGTTACAATGTTTTGTTAAGGCGAATACAATTCTTTCATTCTAATGACATGTCTTGTCAATGCTAATGTAATGTTTTACATGACATTCCTTGAATCTTATGCCATGACACTCCACCCCATGCCCCAAAACCCATGACATTTCATTCCAAGAAATTTCCAAGAATCCTTGCCATGAAATTCTACTGCATCCCCAAAACTTCAGTCCATGACATCACTTCAGTCAAACTCCACGAATCACATTGCATCCCCCACCCCAAAAAACAAAAACACGAATAGCCTTTCATAAACAAGTTCTTCTTCCGGTAAACATCACAACATGGCAGTCCATGGAATTCCGTTGAACTCCATTCTATAAACATGTCCAATTTCATGAAATGTCACGACTTGACATTCCAAGAAAATTGCACGAAAATGCCATCGAATCCCATACATTGCACTAAAGTGTTACTTTAAAGTCCATGTAATGCAGGTCAGTGTTACCGTAATGTTTGGTTAACTCTAGCGTGAACTGAAACGCAGTGCTTGGTCAACACTAATGCATTTCTGGGTAAACTTGCCAGAGGGTTAAAGACTCTAGCTTGAGCCCGCAGCCAAAGGTTGGGGTTGTCAGAAGTGGGATTCGAACCCACGCCTCCAGGGGAGACTGCGACCTGAACGCAGCGCCTTAGACCACTCGGCCATCCTGACGTGACGGCTAAGGGTGAGCAGTGCTGTTGGAGGTGCACCGAATGGCAGATGATCTAGAAGCTAGTGCTTCACCGCTCACAACTCGTCACAGCACATGCCTCGTTGGCGCAGTTAGGCAGCGCGTCAGTCTCATAATCTGAAGGTCGTGAGTTCGAGCCTCACACGGGGCAGGCTGGTGCTTTTGGATACAGGGGAGCGTGTAAATAAAAGAGCTGCTTTCTGTATTCCCTTTTGTGCGTTTGTTCATTTCTTCATATGCAATGTAATTGAAATCCAGTGTTTCTGTGGGACTAATGTTGAACAAAGGCAGTAATAGTATTACTCTCCGATTCATGCAATATGTGTCAGTGTTGTTACAATGTTTTGTTAAGGCGAATACAATTCTTTCATTCTAATGACATGTCTTGTCAATGCTAATGTAATGTTTTACATGACATTCCTTGAATCTTATGCCATGACACTCCACCCCATGCCCCAAAACCCATGACATTTCATTCCAAGAAATTTCCAAGAATCCTTGCCATGAAATTCTACTGCATCCCCAAAACTTCAGTCCATGACATCACTTCAGTCAAACTCCACGAATCACATTGCATCCCCCACCCCAAAAAACAAAAACACGAATAGCCTTTCATAAACAAGTTCTTCTTCCGGTAAACATCACAACATGGCAGTCCATGGAATTCCGTTGAACTCCATTCTATAAACATGTCCAATTTCATGAAATGTCACGACTTGACATTCCAAGAAAATTGCACGAAAATGCCATCGAATCCCATACATTGCACTAAAGTGTTACTTTAAAGTCCATGTAATGCAGGTCAGTGTTACCGTAATGTTTGGTTAACTCTAGCGTGAACTGAAACGCAGTGCTTGGTCAACACTAATGCATTTCTGGGTAAACTTGCCAGAGGGTTAAAGACTCTAGCTTGAGCCCGCAGCCAAAGGTTGGGGTTGTCAGAAGTGGGATTCGAACCCACGCCTCCAGGGGAGACTGCGACCTGAACGCAGTGCCTTAGACCGCTCGGCCATCCTGACGTGACGGCTAAGGGTGAGCAGTGCTGTTGGAGGTGCACCGAATGGCAGATGATCTAGAAGCTAGTGCTTCACCGCTAACAACTCGTCACAGCACATGCCTCGTTGGCGCAGTTAGGCA
This sequence comes from Leuciscus leuciscus, assembly GCF_965113295.1. Lineage (NCBI taxonomy): Eukaryota > Metazoa > Chordata > Actinopteri > Cypriniformes > Leuciscidae > Leuciscus > Leuciscus leuciscus. The sequence goes on along the minus strand of NC_138728.1, from coordinate 26,780,701 downwards.
GCGCGTCAGTCTCATAATCTGAAGGTCGTGAGTTCGAGCCTCACACAGGGCAGGCTGGTGCTTTTGGATACAGGGGAGCGTGTAAATAAAAGAGCTGCTTTCTGTATTCCCTTTTGTGCGTTTGTTCATTTCTTCATATGCAATGTAATTGAAATCCAGTGTTTCTGTGGGACTAATGTTGAACAAAGGCAGTAATAGTATTACTCTCCGATTCATGCAATATGTGTCAGTGTTGTTACAATGTTTTGTTAAGGCGAATACAATTCTTTCATTCTAATGACATGTCTTGTCAATGCTAATGTAATGTTTTACATGACATTCCTTGAATCTTATGCCATGACACTCCACCCCATGCCCCAAAACCCATGACATTTCATTCCAAGAAATTCCCAAGAATCCTTGCCATGAAATTCTACTGCATCCCCAAAACTTCAGTCCATGACATCACTTCAGTCAAACTCCACGAATCACATTGCATCCCCCACCCCAAAAAACAAAAACACGAATAGCCTTTCATAAACAAGTTCTTCTTCCGGTAAACATCACAACATGGCAGTCCATGGAATTCCGTTGAACTCCATTCTATAAACATGTCCAATTTCATGAAATGTCACGACTTGACATTCCAAGAAAATTGCACGAAAATGCCATCGAATCCCATACATTGCACTAAAGTGTTACTTTAAAGTCCATGTAATGCAGGTCAGTGTTAACGTAATGTTTGGTTAACTCTAGCGTGAACTGAAACGCAGTGCTTGGTCAACACTAATGCATTTCTGGGTAAACTTGCCAGAGGGTTAAAGACTCTAGCTTGAGCCCGCAACCAAAGGTTGGGGTTGTCAGAAGTGGGATTCGAACCCACGCCTCCAGGGGAGACTGCGACCTGAACGCAGCGCCTTAGACCGCTCGGCCATCCTGACGTGACGGCTAAGGGTGAGCAGTGCTGTTGGAGCTGCACCGAATGGCATATGATCTAGAAGCTAGTGCTTCACCGCTCACAACTCGTCACAGCACATGCCTCGTTGGCGCAGTTAGGCAGCGCGTCAGTCTCATAATCTGAAGGTCGTGAGTTCGAGCCTCACACGGGGCAGGCTGGTGCTTTTGGATACAGGGGAGCGTGTAAATAAAAGAGCTGCTTTCTGTATTCCCTTTTGTGCGTTTGTTCATTTCTTCATATGCAATGTAATTGAAATCCAGTGTTTCTGTGGGACTAATGTTGAACAAAGGCAGTAATAGTATTACTCTCCGATTCATTGAATTATGTGTCAGTGTTGTTACAATGTTTTGTTAAGGCGAATACAATTCTTTCATTCTAATGACATGTCTTGTCAATGCTAATGTAATGTTTTACATGACATTCCTTGAATCTTATGCCATGACACTCCACCCCATGCCCCAAAACCCATGACATTTCATTCCAAGAAATTTCCAAGAATCCTTGCCATGAAATTCTACTGCATCCCCAAAACTTCAGTCCATGACATCACTTCAGTCAAACTCCACGAATCACATTGCATCCCCCACCCCAAAAAACAAAAACACGAATAGCCTTTCATAAACAAGTTCTTCTTCCGGTAAACATCACAACATGGCAGTCCATGGAATTCCGTTGAACTCCATTCTATAAACATGTCCAATTTCATGAAATGTCACGACTTGACATTCCAAGAAAATTGCACGAAAATGCCATCGAATCCCATACATTGCACTAAAGTGTTACTTTAAAGTCCATGTAATGCAGGTCAGTGTTACCGTAATGTTTGGTTAACTCTAGCGTGAACTGAAACGCAGTGCTTGGTCAACACTAATGCATTTCTGGGTAAACTTGCCAGAGGGTTAAAGACTCTAGCTTGAGCCCGCAGCCAAAGGTTGGGGTTGTCAGAAGTGGGATTCGAACCCACGCCTCCAGGGGAGACTGCGACCTGAACGCAGTGCCTTAGACCGCTCGGCCATCCTGACGTGACGGCTAAGGGTGAGCAGTGCTGTTGGAGCTGCACCGAATGGCAGATGATCTAGAAGCTAGTGCTTCACCGCTCACAACTCGTCACAGCACATGCCTCGTTGGCGCAGTTAGGCAGCGCGTCAGTCTCATAATCTGAAGGTCGTGAGTTCGAGCCTCACACAGGGCAGGCTGGTGCTTTTGGATACAGGGGAGCGTGTAAATAAAAGAGCTGCTTTCTGTATTCCCTTTTGTGCGTTTGTTCATTTCTTCATATGCAATGTAATTGAAATCCAGTGTTTCTGTGGGACTAATGTTGAACAAAGGCAGTAATAGTATTACTCTCCGATTCATGCAATATGTGTCAGTGTTGTTACAATGTTTTGTTAAGGCAAATACAATTCTTTCATTCTAATGACATGTCTTGTCAATGCTAATGTAATGTTTTACATGACATTCCTTGAATCTTATGCCATGACACTCCACCCCATGCCCCAAAACCCATGACATTTCATTCCAAGAAATTTCCAAGAATCCTTGCCATGAAATTCTACTGCATCCCCAAAACTTCAGTCCATGACATCACTTCAGTCAAACTCCACGAATCACATTGCATCCCCCACCCCAAAAAACAAAAACACGAATAGCCTTTCATAAACAAGTTCTTCTTCCGGTAAACATCACAACATGGCAGTCCATGGAATTCCGTTGAACTCCATTCTATAAACATGTCCAATTTCATGAAATGTCACGACTTGACATTCCAAGAAAATTGCACGAAAATGCCATCGAATCCCATACATTGCACTAAAGTGTTACTTTAAAGTCCATGTAATGCAGGTCAGTGTTACCGTAATGTTTGGTTAACTCTAGCGTGAACTGAAACGCAGGGTTGGGGTTGTCAGAAGTGGGATTTGAACCCACGCCTCCAGGGGAGACTGCGACCTGAACGCAGCGCCTTAGACCGCTCGGCCATCCTGACGTGACGGCTAAGGGTGAGCAGTGCTGTTGGAGCTGCACCGAATGGCAGATGATCTAGAAGCTAGTGCTTCACCGCTCACAACTCGTCACAGCACATGCCTCGTTGGCGCAGTTAGGCAGCGCGTCAGTCTCATAATCTGAAGGTCGTGAGTTCGAGCCTCACACGGGGCAGGCTGGTGCTTTTGGATACAGGGGAGCGTGTAAATAAAAGAGCTGCTTTCTGTATTCCCTTTTGTGCGTTTGTTCATTTCTTCATATGCAATGTAATTGAAATCCAGTGTTTCTGTGGGACTAATGTTGAACAAAGGCAGTAATAGTATTACTCTCCGATTCATTGAATTATGTGTCAGTGTTGTTACAATGTTTTGTTAAGGCGAATACAATTCTTTCATTCTAATGACATGTCTTGTCAATGCTAATGTAATGTTTTACATGACATTCTTTGAATCTTATGTGATGACACTCCACCCCATGCCCCAAAACCAATGACATTTCATTCCAAGAAATTTCCAAGAATCCTTGCCATGAAATTCTACTGCATCCCCAAAACTTCAGTCCATGACATCACTTCAGTCAAACTCCACGAATCACATTGCATCCCCCACCCCAAAAAACAAAAACACGAATAGCCTTTCATAAACAAGTTCTTCTTCCGGTAAACATCACAACATGGCAGTCCATGGAATTCCGTTGAACTCCATTCTATAAACATGTCCAATTTCATGAAATGTCACGACTTGACATTCCAAGAAAATTGCACGAAAATGCCATCGAATCCCATACATTGCACTAAAGTGTTACTTTAAAGTCCATGTAATGCAGGTCAGTGTTACCGTAATGTTTGGTTAACTCTAGCGTGAACTGAAACGCAGTGCTTGGTCAACACTAATGCATTTCTGGGTAAACTTGCCAGAGGGTTAAAGACTCTAGCTTGAGCCCGCAGCCAAAGGTTGGGTTTGTCAGAAGTGGGATTCGAACCCACGCCTCCAGGGGAAACAGCGACCTGAACGCAGCACCTTAGACCGCTCGGCCATCCTGACTTGGCGGCTAAGGGTGAGCAGTGCGGTTGGAGCTGCACCGAATGGCAGATGATCTAGAAGCTAGTGCTTCACCGCTCACAACTCGTCACAGCACATGCCTCGTTGGCGCAGTTAGGCAGCGCGTCAGTCTCATAATCTGAAGGTCGTGAGTTCGAGCCTCACACGGGGCAGGCTGGTGCTTTTGGATACAGGGGAGCGTGTAAATAAAAGAGCTGCTTTCTGTATTCCCTTTTGTGCGTTTGTTCATTTCTTCATATGCAATGTAATTGAAATCCAGTGTTTCTGTGGGACTAATGTTGAACAAAGGCAGTAATAGTATTACTCTCCGATTCATTGAATTATGTGTCAGTGTTGTTACAATGTTTTGTTAAGGCGAATACAATTCTTTCATTCTAATGACATGTCTTGTCAATGCTAATGTAATGTTTTACATGACATTCTTTGAATCTTATGCCATGACACTCCACCCCATGCCCCAAAACCCATGACATTTCATTCCAAGAAATTTCCAAGAATCCTTGCCATGAAATTCTACTGCATCCCCAAAACTTCAGTCCATGACATCACTTCAGTCAAACTCCACGAATCACATTGCATCCCCCACCCCAAAAAACAAAAACACGAATAGCCTTTCATAAACAAGTTCTTCTTCCGGTAAACATCACAACATGGCAGTCCATGGAATTCCGTTGAACTCCATTCTATAAACATGTCCAATTTCATGAAATGTCACGACTTGACATTCCAAGAAAATTGCACGAAAATGCCATCGAATCCCATACATTGCACTAAAGTGTTACTTTAAAGTCCATGTAATGCAGGTCAGTGTTACCGTAATGTTTGGTTAACTCTAGCGTGAACTGAAACGCAGTGCTTGGTCAAAACTAATGCATTTCTGGGTAAACTTGCCAGAGGGTTAAAGACTCTAGCTTGAGCCCGCAGCCAAAGGTTGGGGTTGTCAGAAGTGGGATTCGAACCCACGCCTCCAGGGGAGACTGCGACCTGAACGCAGCGCCTTAGACCGCTCGGCCATCCTGACGTGACGGCTAAGGGTGAGCAGTGCTGTTGGAGCTGCACCGAATGGCAGATGATCTAGAAGCTAGTGCTTCACCGCTCACAACTCGTCACAGCACATGCCTCGTTGGCGCAGTTAGGCAGCGCGTCAGTCTCATAATCTGAAGGTCGTGAGTTCGAGCCTCACACGGGGCAGGCTGGTGCTTTTGGATAGAGGGGAGCGTGTAAATAAAAGAGCTGCTTTCTGTATTCCCTTTTGTGCGTTTGTTCATTTCTTCATATGCAATGTAATTGAAATCCAGTGTTTCTGTGGGACTAATGTTGAACAAAGGCAGTAATAGTATTACTCTCCGATTCATGCAATATGTGTCAGTGTTGTTACAATGTTTTGTTAAGGCGAATACAATTCTTTCATTCTAATGACATGTCTTGTCAATGCTAATGTAATGTTTTACATGACATTCCTTGAATCTTATGCCATGACACTCCACCCCATGCCCCAAAACCCATGACATTTCATTCCAAGAAATTTCCAAGAATCCTTGCCATGAAATTGTACTGCATCCCCAAAACTTCAGTCCATAACATCACTTCAGTCAAACTCCACGAATCACATTGCATCCCCCACCCCAAAAAACAAAAACACGAATAGTCTTTCATAAACAAGTTCTTCTTCCGGTAAACATCACAACATGGCAGTCCATGGAATTCCGTTGAACTCCATTCTATAAACATGTCCAATTTCATGAAATGTCACGACTTGACATTCCAAGAAAATTGCACGAAAATGCCATCGAATCCCATACATTGCACTAAAGTGTTACTTTAAAGTCCATGTAATGCAGGTCAGTGTTACCGTAATGTTTGGTTAACTCTAGCGTGAACTGAAACGCAGTGCTTGGTCAACACTAATGCATTTCTGGGTAAACTTGCCAGAGGGTTAAAGACTCTAGCTTGAGCCCGCAGCCAAAGGTTGGGGTTGTCAGAAGTGGGATTCGAACCCACGCCTCCAGGGGAGACTGCGACCTGAACGCAGCGCCTTAGACCGCTCGGCCATCCTGACGTGACGGCTAAGGGTGAGCAGTGCGGTTGGAGCTGCACCGAATGGCAGATGATCTAGAAGCTAGTGCTTCACCGCTCACAACTCGTCACAGCACATGCCTCGTTGGCGCAGTTAGGCAGCGCGTCAGTCTCATAATCTGAAGGTCGTGAGTTCGAGCCTCACACGGGGCAGGCTGGTGCTTTTGGATACAGGGGAGCGTGTAAATAAAAGAGCTGCTTTCTGTATTCCCTTTTGTGCGTTTGTTCATTTCTTCATATGCAATGTAATTGAAATCCAGTGTTTCTGTGGGACTAATGTTGAACAAAGGCAGTAATAGTATTACTCTCCGATTCATGCAATATGTGTCAGTGTTGTTACAATGTTTTGTTAAGGCGAATACAATTCTTTCATTCTAATGACATGTCTTGTCAATGCTAATGTAATGTTTTACATGACATTCCTTGAATCTTATGCCATGACACTCCACCCCATGCCCCAAAACCCATGACATTTCATTCCAAGAAATTCCCAAGAATCCTTGCCATGAAATTCTACTGCATCCCCAAAACTTCAGTCCATGACATCACTTCAGTCAAACTCCACGAATCACATTGCATCCCCCACCCCAAAAAACAAAAACACGAATAGCCTTTCATAAACAAGTTCTTCTTCCGGTAAACATCACAACATGGCAGTCCATGGAATTCCGTTGAACTCCATTCTATAAACATGTCCAATTTCATGAAATGTCACGACTTGACATTCCAAGAAAATTGCACGAAAATGCCATCGAATCCCATACATTGCACTAAAGTGTTACTTTAAAGTCCATGTAATGCAGGTCAGTGTTAACGTAATGTTTGGTTAACTCTAGCGTGAACTGAAACGCAGTGCTTGGTCAACACTAATGCATTTCTGGGTAAACTTGCCAGAGGGTTAAAGACTCTAGCTTGAGCCCGCAACCAAAGGTTGGGGTTGTCAGAAGTGGGATTCGAACCCACGCCTCCAGGGGAGACTGCGACCTGAACGCAGCGCCTTAGACCGCTCGGCCATCCTGACGTGACGGCTAAGGGTGAGCAGTGCTGTTGGAGCTGCACCGAATGGCATATGATCTAGAAGCTAGTGCTTCACCGCTCACAACTCGTCACAGCACATGCCTCGTTGGCGCAGTTAGGCAGCGCGTCAGTCTCATAATCTGAAGGTCGTGAGTTCGAGCCTCACACGGGGCAGGCTGGTGCTTTTGGATACAGGGGAGCGTGTAAATAAAAGAGCTGCTTTCTGTATTCCCTTTTGTGCGTTTGTTCATTTCTTCATATGCAATGTAATTGAAATCCAGTGTTTCTGTGGGACTAATGTTGAACAAAGGCAGTAATAGTATTACTCTCCGATTCATTGAATTATGTGTCAGTGTTGTTACAATGTTTTGTTAAGGCGAATACAATTCTTTCATTCTAATGACATGTCTTGTCAATGCTAATGTAATGTTTTACATGACATTCCTTGAATCTTATGCCATGACACTCCACCCCATGCCCCAAAACCCATGACATTTCATTCCAAGAAATTTCCAAGAATCCTTGCCATGAAATTCTACTGCATCCCCAAAACTTCAGTCCATGACATCACTTCAGTCAAACTCCACGAATCACATTGCATCCCCCACCCCAAAAAACAAAAACACGAATAGCCTTTCATAAACAAGTTCTTCTTCCGGTAAACATCACAACATGGCAGTCCATGGAATTCCGTTGAACTCCATTCTATAAACATGTCCAATTTCATGAAATGTCACGACTTGACATTCCAAGAAAATTGCACGAAAATGCCATCGAATCCCATACATTGCACTAAAGTGTTACTTTAAAGTCCATGTAATGCAGGTCAGTGTTACCGTAATGTTTGGTTAACTCTAGCGTGAACTGAAACGCAGTGCTTGGTCAACACTAATGCATTTCTGGGTAAACTTGCCAGAGGGTTAAAGACTCTAGCTTGAGCCCGCAGCCAAAGGTTGGGGTTGTCAGAAGTGGGATTCGAACCCACGCCTCCAGGGGAGACTGCGACCTGAACGCAGTGCCTTAGACCGCTCGGCCATCCTGACGTGACGGCTAAGGGTGAGCAGTGCTGTTGGAGCTGCACCGAATGGCAGATGATCTAGAAGCTAGTGCTTCACCGCTCACAACTCGTCACAGCACATGCCTCGTTGGCGCAGTTAGGCAGCGCGTCAGTCTCATAATCTGAAGGTCGTGAGTTCGAGCCTCACACAGGGCAGGCTGGTGCTTTTGGATACAGGGGAGCGTGTAAATAAAAGAGCTGCTTTCTGTATTCCCTTTTGTGCGTTTGTTCATTTCTTCATATGCAATGTAATTGAAATCCAGTGTTTCTGTGGGACTAATGTTGAACAAAGGCAGTAATAGTATTACTCTCCGATTCATGCAATATGTGTCAGTGTTGTTACAATGTTTTGTTAAGGCAAATACAATTCTTTCATTCTAATGACATGTCTTGTCAATGCTAATGTAATGTTTTACATGACATTCCTTGAATCTTATGCCATGACACTCCACCCCATGCCCCAAAACCCATGACATTTCATTCCAAGAAATTTCCAAGAATCCTTGCCATGAAATTCTACTGCATCCCCAAAACTTCAGTCCATGACATCACTTCAGTCAAACTCCACGAATCACATTGCATCCCCCACCCCAAAAAACAAAAACACGAATAGCCTTTCATAAACAAGTTCTTCTTCCGGTAAACATCACAACATGGCAGTCCATGGAATTCCGTTGAACTCCATTCTATAAACATGTCCAATTTCATGAAATGTCACGACTTGACATTCCAAGAAAATTGCACGAAAATGCCATCGAATCCCATACATTGCACTAAAGTGTTACTTTAAAGTCCATGTAATGCAGGTCAGTGTTACCGTAATGTTTGGTTAACTCTAGCGTGAACTGAAACGCAGTGCTTGGTCAACACTAATGCATTTCTGGGTAAACTTGCCAGAGGGTTAAAGACTCTAGCTTGAGCCCGCAGCCAAAGCTTGGGGTTGTCAGAAGTGGGATTTGAACCCACGCCTCCAGGGGAGACTGCGACCTGAACGCAGCGCCTTAGACCGCTCGGCCATCCTGACGTGACGGCTAAGGGTGAGCAGTGCTGTTGGAGCTGCACCGAATGGCAGATGATCTAGAAGCTAGTGCTTCACCGCTCACAACTCGTCACAGCACATGCCTCGTTGGCGCAGTTAGGCAGCGCGTCAGTCTCATAATCTGAAGGTCGTGAGTTCGAGCCTCACACGGGGCAGGCAGGTGCTTTTGGATACAGGGGAGCGTGTAAATAAAAGAGCTGCTTTCTGTATTCCCTTTTGTGCGTTTGTTCATTTCTTCATATGCAATGTAATTGAAATCCAGTGTTTCTGTGGGACTAATGTTGAACAAAGGCAGTAATAGTATTACTCTCCGATTCATCGAATTATGTGTCAGTGTTGTTACAATGTTTTGTTAAGGCGAATACAATTCTTTCATTCTAATGACATGTCTTGTCAATGCTAATGTAATGTTTTACATGACATTCTTTGAATCTTATGTGATGACACTCCACCCCATGCCCCAAAACCAATGACATTTCATTCCAAGAAATTTCCAAGAATCCTTGCCATGAAATTCTACTGCATCCCCAAAACTTCAGTCCATGACATCACTTCAGTCAAATTCCACGAATCACATTGCATCCCCCACCCCAAAAAACAAAAACACGAATAGCCTTTCATAAACAAGTTCTTCTTCCGGTAAACATCACAACATGGCAGTCCATGGAATTCCGTTGAACTCCATTCTATAAACATGTCCAATTCCAAGAAAATTGCACGAAAATGCCATCGAATCCCATACATTGCACTAAAGTGTTACTTTAAAGTCCATGTAATGCAGGTCAGTGTTACCGTAATGTTTGGTTAACTCTAGCGTGAACTGAAACGCAGTGCTTGGTCAACACTAATGCATTTCTGGGTAAACTTGCCAGAGGGTTAAAGACTCTAGCTTGAGCCCGCAGCCAAAGGTTGGGGTTGTCAGAAGTGGGATTCGAACCCACGCCTCCAGGGGAGACTGCGACCTGAACGCAGCGCCTTAGACCACTCGGCCATCCTGACGTGAGGGCTAAGGGTGAGCAGTGCGGTTGGAGCTGCACCGAATGGCAGATGATCTAGAAGCTAGTGCTTCACCGCTCACAACTCGTCACAGCACATGCCTCGTTGGCGCAGTTAGGCAGCGCGTCAGTCTCATAGCCTGAAGGTCGTGAGTTCGAGCCTCAAACGGGGCAGGCTGGTGCTTTTGGATACAGGGGAGCGTGTAAATAAAAGAGCTGCTTTCTGTATTCCCTTTTGTGCGTTTGTTCATTTCTTCATATGCAATGTAATTGAAATCCAGTGTTTCTGTGGGACTAATGTTGAACAAAGGCAGTAATAGTATTACTCTCCGATTCATGCAATATGTGTCAGTGTTGTTACAATGTTTTGTTAAGGCGAATACAATTCTTTCATTCTAATGACATGTCTTGTCAATGCTAATGTAATGTTTTACATGACATTCCTTGAATCTTATGCCATGACACTCCACCCCATGCCCCAAAACCCATGACATTTCATTCCAAGAAATTTCCAAGAATCCTTGCCATGAAATTCTACTGCATCCCCAAAACTTCAGTCCATGACATCACTTCAGTCAAACTCCACGAATCACATTGCATCCCCCACCCCAAAAAACAAAAACACGAATAGCCTTTCATAAACAAGTTCTTCTTCCGGTAAACATCACAACATGGCAGTCCATGGAATTCCGTTGAACTCCATTCTATAAACATGTCCAATTTCATGAAATGTCACGACTTGACATTCCAAGAAAATTGCACGAAAATGCCATCGAATCCCATACATTGCACTAAAGTGTTACTTTAAAGTCCATGTAATGCAGGTCAGTGTTACCGTAATGTTTGGTTAACTCTAGCGTGAACTGAAACGCAGTGCTTGGTCAACACTAATGCATTTCTGGGTAAACTTGCCAGAGGGTTAAAGACTCTAGCTTGAGCCCGCAGCCAAAGGTTGGGGTTGTCAGAAGTGGGATTCGAACCCACGCCTCCAGGGGAGACTGCGACCTGAACGCAGCGCCTTAGACCGCTCGGCCATCCTGACGTGACGGCTAAGGGTGAGCAGTGCTGTTGGAGGTGCACCGAATGGCAGATGATCTAGAAGCTAGTGCTTCACCGCTCACAACTCGTCACAGCACATGCCTCGTTGGCGCAGTTAGGCAGCGCGTCAGTCTCATAATCTGAAGGTCGTGAGTTCGAGCCTCACACGGGGCAGGCTGGTGCTTTTGGATACAGGGGAGCGTGTAAATAAAAGAGCTGCTTTCTGTATTCCCTTTTGTGCGTTTGTTCATTTCTTCATATGCAATGTAATTGAAATCCAGTGTTTCTGTGGGACTAATGTTGAACAAAGGCAGTAATAGTATTACTCTCCGATTCATGCAATATGTGTCAGTGTTGTTACAATGTTTTGTTAAGGCGAATACAATTCTTTCATTCTAATGACATGTCTTGTCAATGCTAATGTAATGTTTTACATGACATTCCTTGAATCTTATGCCATGACACTCCACCCCATGCCCCAAAACCCATGACATTTCATTCCAAGAAATTTCCAAGAATCCTTGCCATGAAATTCTACTGCATCCCCAAAACTTCAGTCCATGACATCACTTCAGTCAAACTCCACGAATCACATTGCATCCCCCACCCCAAAAAACAAAAACACGAATAGCCTTTCATAAACAAGTTCTTCTTCCGGTAAACATCACAACATGGCAGTCCATGGAATTCCGTTGAACTCCATTCTATAAACATGTCCAATTTCATGAAATGTCACGACTTGACATTCCAAGAAAATTGCACGAAAATGCCATCGAATCCCATACATTGCACTAAAGTGTTACTTTAAAGTCCATGTAATGCAGGTCAGTGTTACCGTAATGTTTGGTTAACTCTAGCGTGAACTGAAACGCAGTGCTTGGTCAACACTAATGCATTTCTGGGTAAACTTGCCAGAGGGTTAAAGACTCTAGCTTGAGCCCGCAGCCAAAGGTTGGGGTTGTCAGAAGTGGGATTCGAACCCACGCCTCCAGGGGAGACTGCGACCTGAACGCAGCGCCTTAGACCACTCGGCCATCCTGACGTGACGGCTAAGGGTGAGCAGTGCTGTTGGAGGTGCACCGAATGGCAGATGATCTAGAAGCTAGTGCTTCACCGCTCACAACTCGTCACAGCACATGCCTCGTTGGCGCAGTTAGGCAGCGCGTCAGTCTCATAATCTGAAGGTCGTGAGTTCGAGCCTCACACGGGGCAGGCTGGTGCTTTTGGATACAGGGGAGCGTGTAAATAAAAGAGCTGCTTTCTGTATTCCCTTTTGTGCGTTTGTTCATTTCTTCATATGCAATGTAATTGAAATCCAGTGTTTCTGTGGGACTAATGTTGAACAAAGGCAGTAATAGTATTACTCTCCGATTCATGCAATATGTGTCAGTGTTGTTACAATGTTTTGTTAAGGCGAATACAATTCTTTCATTCTAATGACATGTCTTGTCAATGCTAATGTAATGTTTTACATGACATTCCTTGAATCTTATGCCATGACACTCCACCCCATGCCCCAAAACCCATGACATTTCATTCCAAGAAATTTCCAAGAATCCTTGCCATGAAATTCTACTGCATCCCCAAAACTTCAGTCCATGACATCACTTCAGTCAAACTCCACGAATCACATTGCATCCCCCACCCCAAAAAACAAAAACACGAATAGCCTTTCATAAACAAGTTCTTCTTCCGGTAAACATCACAACATGGCAGTCCATGGAATTCCGTTGAACTCCATTCTATAAACATGTCCAATTTCATGAAATGTCACGACTTGACATTCCAAGAAAATTGCACGAAAATGCCATCGAATCCCATACATTGCACTAAAGTGTTACTTTAAAGTCCATGTAATGCAGGTCAGTGTTACCGTAATGTTTGGTTAACTCTAGCGTGAACTGAAACGCAGTGCTTGGTCAACACTAATGCATTTCTGGGTAAACTTGCCAGAGGGTTAAAGACTCTAGCTTGAGCCCGCAGCCAAAGGTTGGGGTTGTCAGAAGTGGGATTCGAACCCACGCCTCCAGGGGAGACTGCGACCTGAACGCAGTGCCTTAGACCGCTCGGCCATCCTGACGTGACGGCTAAGGGTGAGCAGTGCTGTTGGAGGTGCACCGAATGGCAGATGATCTAGAAGCTAGTGCTTCACCGCTAACAACTCGTCACAGCACATGCCTCGTTGGCGCAGTTAGGCAGCGCGTCAGTCTCATAATCTGAAGGTCGTGAGTTCGAGCCTCACACAGGGCAGGCTGGTGCTTTTGGATACAGGGGAGCGTGTAAATAAAAGAGCTGCTTTCTGTATTCCCTTTTGTGCGTTTGTTCATTTCTTCATATGCAATGTAATTGAAATCCAGTGTTTCTGTGGGACTAATGTTGAACAAAGGCAGTAATAGTATTACTCTCCGATTCATGCAATATGTGTCAGTGTTGTTACAATGTTTTGTTAAGGCGAATACAATTCTTTCATTCTAATGACATGTCTTGTCAATGCTAATGTAATGTTTTACATGACATTCCTTGAATCTTATGCCATGACACTCCACCCCATGCCCCAAAACCCATGACATTTCATTCCAAGAAATTTCCAAGAATCCTTGCCATGAAATTCTACTGCATCCCCAAAACTTCAGTCCATGACATCACTTCAGTCAAACTCCACGAATCACATTGCATCCCCCACCCCAAAAAACAAAAACACGAATAGCCTTTCATAAACAAGTTCTTCTTCCGGTAAACATCACAACATGGCAGTCCATGGAATTCCGTTGAACTCCATTCTATAAACATGTCCAATTTCATGAAATGTCACGACTTGACATTCCAAGAAAATTGCACGAAAATGCCATCGAATCCCATACATTGCACTAAAGTGTTACTTTAAAGTCCATGTAATGCAGGTCAGTGTTACCGTAATGTTTGGTTAACTCTAGCGTGAACTGAAACGCAGTGCTTGGTCAACACTAATGCATTTCTGGGTAAACTTGCCAGAGGGTTAAAGACTCTAGCTTGAGCCCGCAGCCAAAGGTTGGGGTTGTCAGAAGTGGGATTCGAACCCACGCCTCCAGGGGAGACTGCGACCTGAACGCAGTGCCTTAGACCGCTCGGCCATCCTGACGTGACGGCTAAGGGTGAGCAGTGCTGTTGGAGCTGCACCGAATGGCAGATGATCTAGAAGCTAGTGCTTCACCGCTCACAACTCGTCACAGCACATGCCTCGTTGGCGCAGTTAGGCAGCGCGTCAGTCTCATAATCTGAAGGTCGTGAGTTCGAGCCTCACACAGGGCAGGCTGGTGCTTTTGGATACAGGGGAGCGTGTAAATAAAAGAGCTGCTTTCTGTATTCCCTTTTGTGCGTTTGTTCATTTCTTCATATGCAATGTAATTGAAATCCAGTGTTTCTGTGGGACTAATGTTGAACAAAGGCAGTAATAGTATTACTCTCCGATTCATGCAATATGTGTCAGTGTTGTTACAATGTTTTGTTAAGGCAAATACAATTCTTTCATTCTAATGACATGTCTTGTCAATGCTAATGTAATGTTTTACATGACATTCCTTGAATCTTATGCCATGACACTCCACCCCATGCCCCAAAACCCATGACATTTCATTCCAAGAAATTTCCAAGAATCCTTGCCATGAAATTCTACTGCATCCCCAAAACTTCAGTCCATGACATCACTTCAGTCAAACTCCACGAATCACATTGCATCCCCCACCCCAAAAAACAAAAACACGAATAGCCTTTCATAAACAAGTTCTTCTTCCGGTAAACATCACAACATGGCAGTCCATGGAATTCCGTTGAACTCCATTCTATAAACATGTCCAATTTCATGAAATGTCACGACTTGACATTCCAAGAAAATTGCACGAAAATGCCATCGAATCCCATACATTGCACTAAAGTGTTACTTTAAAGTCCATGTAATGCAGGTCAGTGTTACCGTAATGTTTGGTTAACTCTAGCGTGAACTGAAACGCAGGGTTGGGGTTGTCAGAAGTGGGATTTGAACCCACGCCTCCAGGGGAGACTGCGACCTGAACGCAGCGCCTTAGACCGCTCGGCCATCCTGACGTGACGGCTAAGGGTGAGCAGTGCTGTTGGAGCTGCACCGAATGGCAGATGATCTAGAAGCTAGTGCTTCACCGCTCACAACTCGTCACAGCACATGCCTCGTTGGCGCAGTTAGGCAGCGCGTCAGTCTCATAATCTGAAGGTCGTGAGTTCGAGCCTCACACGGGGCAGGCTGGTGCTTTTGGATACAGGGGAGCGTGTAAATAAAAGAGCTGCTTTCTGTATTCCCTTTTGTGCGTTTGTTCATTTCTTCATATGCAATGTAATTGAAATCCAGTGTTTCTGTGGGACTAATGTTGAACAAAGGCAGTAATAGTATTACTCTCCGATTCATTGAATTATGTGTCAGTGTTGTTACAATGTTTTGTTAAGGCGAATACAATTCTTTCATTCTAATGACATGTCTTGTCAATGCTAATGTAATGTTTTACATGACATTCTTTGAATCTTATGTGATGACACTCCACCCCATGCCCCAAAACCAATGACATTTCATTCCAAGAAATTTCCAAGAATCCTTGCCATGAAATTCTACTGCATCCCCAAAACTTCAGTCCATGACATCACTTCAGTCAAACTCCACGAATCACATTGCATCCCCCACCCCAAAA
The DNA here is from genome assembly GCF_965113295.1 of Leuciscus leuciscus. NCBI lineage: Eukaryota > Metazoa > Chordata > Actinopteri > Cypriniformes > Leuciscidae > Leuciscus > Leuciscus leuciscus. The sequence goes on along the minus strand of NC_138728.1, from coordinate 26,764,810 downwards.
AACAAAAACACGAATAGCCTTTCATAAACAAGTTCTTCTTCCGGTAAACATCACAACATGGCAGTCCATGGAATTCCGTTGAACTCCATTCTATAAACATGTCCAATTCCAAGAAAATTGCACGAAAATGCCATCGAATCCCATACATTGCACTAAAGTGTTACTTTAAAGTCCATGTAATGCAGGTCAGTGTTACCGTAATGTTTGGTTAACTCTAGCGTGAACTGAAACGCAGTGCTTGGTCAACACTAATGCATTTCTGGGTAAACTTGCCAGAGGGTTAAAGACTCTAGCTTGAGCCCGCAGCCAAAGGTTGGGGTTGTCAGAAGTGGGATTCGAACCCACGCCTCCAGGGGAGACTGCGACCTGAACGCAGCGCCTTAGACCACTCGGCCATCCTGACGTGAGGGCTAAGGGTGAGCAGTGCGGTTGGAGCTGCACCGAATGGCAGATGATCTAGAAGCTAGTGCTTCACCGCTCACAACTCGTCACAGCACATGCCTCGTTGGCGCAGTTAGGCAGCGCGTCAGTCTCATAGCCTGAAGGTCGTGAGTTCGAGCCTCAAACGGGGCAGGCTGGTGCTTTTGGATACAGGGGAGCGTGTAAATAAAAGAGCTGCTTTCTGTATTCCCTTTTGTGCGTTTGTTCATTTCTTCATATGCAATGTAATTGAAATCCAGTGTTTCTGTGGGACTAATGTTGAACAAAGGCAGTAATAGTATTACTCTCCGATTCATGCAATATGTGTCAGTGTTGTTACAATGTTTTGTTAAGGCGAATACAATTCTTTCATTCTAATGACATGTCTTGTCAATGCTAATGTAATGTTTTACATGACATTCCTTGAATCTTATGCCATGACACTCCACCCCATGCCCCAAAACCCATGACATTTCATTCCAAGAAATTTCCAAGAATCCTTGCCATGAAATTCTACTGCATCCCCAAAACTTCAGTCCATGACATCACTTCAGTCAAACTCCACGAATCACATTGCATCCCCCACCCCAAAAAACAAAAACACGAATAGCCTTTCATAAACAAGTTCTTCTTCCGGTAAACATCACAACATGGCAGTCCATGGAATTCCGTTGAACTCCATTCTATAAACATGTCCAATTTCATGAAATGTCACGACTTGACATTCCAAGAAAATTGCACGAAAATGCCATCGAATCCCATACATTGCACTAAAGTGTTACTTTAAAGTCCATGTAATGCAGGTCAGTGTTACCGTAATGTTTGGTTAACTCTAGCGTGAACTGAAACGCAGTGCTTGGTCAACACTAATGCATTTCTGGGTAAACTTGCCAGAGGGTTAAAGACTCTAGCTTGAGCCCGCAGCCAAAGGTTGGGGTTGTCAGAAGTGGGATTCGAACCCACGCCTCCAGGGGAGACTGCGACCTGAACGCAGCGCCTTAGACCACTCGGCCATCCTGACGTGACGGCTAAGGGTGAGCAGTGCTGTTGGAGGTGCACCGAATGGCAGATGATCTAGAAGCTAGTGCTTCACCGCTCACAACTCGTCACAGCACATGCCTCGTTGGCGCAGTTAGGCAGCGCGTCAGTCTCATAATCTGAAGGTCGTGAGTTCGAGCCTCACATGGGGCAGGCTGGTGCTTTTGGATACAGGGGAGCGTGTAAATAAAAGAGCTGCTTTCTGTATTCCCTTTTGTGCGTTTGTTCATTTCTTCATATGCAATGTAATTGAAATCCAGTGTTTCTGTGGGACTAATGTTGAACAAAGGCAGTAATAGTATTACTCTCCGATTCATGCAATATGTGTCAGTGTTGTTACAATGTTTTGTTAAGGCGAATACAATTCTTTCATTCTAATGACATGTCTTGTCAATGCTAATGTAATGTTTTACATGACATTCCTTGAATCTTATGCCATGACACTCCACCCCATGCCCCAAAACCCATGACATTTCATTCCAAGAAATTTCCAAGAATCCTTGCCATGAAATTGTACTGCATCCCCAAAACTTCAGTCCATGACATCACTTCAGTCAAACTCCACGAATCACATTGCATCCCCCACCCCAAAAAACAAAAACACGAATAGCCTTTCATAAACAAGTTCTTCTTCCGGTAAACATCACAACATGGCAGTCCATGGAATTCCGTTGAACTCCATTCTATAAACATGTCCAATTTCATGAAATGTCACGACTTGACATTCCAAGAAAATTGCACGAAAATGCCATCGAATCCCATACATTGCACTAAAGTGTTACTTTAAAGTCCATGTAATGCAGGTCAGTGTTACCGTAATGTTTGGTTAACTCTAGCGTGAACTGAAACGCAGTGCTTGGTCAACACTAATGCATTTCTGGGTAAACTTGCCAGAGGGTTAAAGACTCTAGTTTGAGCCCGCAGCCAAAGGTTGGGGTTGTCAGAAGTGGGATTCGAACCCACGCCTCCAGGGGAGACTGCGACCTGAACGCAGCGCCTTAGACCGCTCGGCCATCCTGACGTGACGGCTAAGGGTGAGCAGTGCTGTTGGAGCTGCACCGAATGGCAGATGATCTAGAAGCTAGTGCTTCACCGCTCACAACTCGTCACAGCACATGCCTCGTTGGCGCAGTTAGGCAGCGCGTCAGTCTCATAATCTGAAGGTCGTGAGTTCGAGCCTCACACGGGGCAGGCTGGTGCTTTTGGATACAGGGGAGCGTGTAAATAAAAGAGCTGCTTTCTGTATTCCCTTTTGTGCGTTTGTTCATTTCTTCATATGCAATGTAATTGAAATCCAGTGTTTCTGTGGGACTAATGTTGAACAAAGGCAGTAATAGTATTACTCTCCGATTCATGCAATATGTGTCAGTGTTGTTACAATGTTTTGTTAAGGCGAATACAATTCTTTCATTCTAATGACATGTCTTGTCAATGCTAATGTAATGTTTTACATGACATTCCTTGAATCTTATGCCATGACACTCCACCCCATGCCCCAAAACCCATGACATTTCATTCCAAGAAATTTCCAAGAATCCTTGCCATGAAATTCTACTGCATCCCCAAAACTTCAGTCCATGACATCACTTCAGTCAAACTCCACGAATCACATTGCATCCCCCACCCCAAAAAACAAAAACACGAATAGCCTTTCATAAACAAGTTCTTCTTCCGGTAAACATCACAACATGGCAGTCCATGGAATTCCGTTGAACTCCATTCTATAAACATGTCCAATTTCATGAAATGTCACGACTTGACATTCCAAGAAAATTGCACGAAAATGCCATCGAATCCCATACATTGCACTAAAGTGTTACTTTAAAGTCCATGTAATGCAGGTCAGTGTTACCGTAATGTTTGGTTAACTCTAGCGTGAACTGAAACGCAGTGCTTGGTCAACACTAATGCATTTCTGGGTAAACTTGCCAGAGGGTTAAAGACTCTAGCTTGAGCCCGCAGCCAAAGGTTGGGGTTGTCAGAAGTGGGATTCGAACCCACGCCTCCAGGGGAGACTGCGACCTGAACGCAGCGCCTTAGACCACTCGGCCATCCTGACGTGACGGCTAAGGGTGAGCAGTGCTGTTGGAGGTGCACCGAATGGCAGATGATCTAGAAGCTAGTGCTTCACCGCTCACAACTCGTCACAGCACATGCCTCGTTGGCGCAGTTAGGCAGCGCGTCAGTCTCATAATCTGAAGGTCGTGAGTTCGAGCCTCACACGGGGCAGGCTGGTGCTTTTGGATACAGGGGAGCGTGTAAATAAAAGAGCTGCTTTCTGTATTCCCTTTTGTGCGTTTGTTCATTTCTTCATATGCAATGTAATTGAAATCCAGTGTTTCTGTGGGACTAATGTTGAACAAAGGCAGTAATAGTATTACTCTCCGATTCATGCAATATGTGTCAGTGTTGTTACAATGTTTTGTTAAGGCGAATACAATTCTTTCATTCTAATGACATGTCTTGTCAATGCTAATGTAATGTTTTACATGACATTCCTTGAATCTTATGCCATGACACTCCACCCCATGCCCCAAAACCCATGACATTTCATTCCAAGAAATTTCCAAGAATCCTTGCCATGAAATTCTACTGCATCCCCAAAACTTCAGTCCATGACATCACTTCAGTCAAACTCCACGAATCACATTGCTTCCCCCACCCCAAAAAACAAAAACACGAATAGCCTTTCATAAACAAGTTCTTCTTCCGGTAAACATCACAACATGGCAGTCCATGGAATTCCGTTGAACTCCATTCTATAAACATGTCCAATTTCATGAAATGTCACGACTTGACATTCCAAGAAAATTGCACGAAAATGCCATTGAATCCCATACATTGCACTAAAGTGTTACTTTAAAGTCCATGTAATGCAGGTCAGTGTTACCGTAATGTTTGGTTAACTCTAGCGTGAACTGAAACGCAGTGCTTGGTCAACACTAATGCATTTCTGGGTAAACTTGCCAGAGGGTTAAAGACTCTAGCTTGAGCCCGCAGCCAAAGGTTGGGGTTGTCAGAAGTGGGATTCGAACCCACGCCTCCAGGGGAGACTGCGACCTGAACGCAGTGCCTTAGACCGCTCGGCCATCCTGACGTGACGGCTAAGGGTGAGCAGTGCTGTTGGAGCTGCACCGAATGGCAGATGATCTAGAAGCTAGTGCTTCACCGCTCACAACTCGTCACAGCACATGCCTCGTTGGCGCAGTTAGGCAGCGCGTCAGTCTCATAATCTGAAGGTCGTGAGTTCGAGCCTCACACAGGGCAGGCTGGTGCTTTTGGATACAGGGGAGCGTGTAAATAAAAGAGCTGCTTTCTGTATTCCCTTTTGTGCGTTTGTTCATTTCTTCATATGCAATGTAATTGAAATCCAGTGTTTCTGTGGGACTAATGTTGAACAAAGGCAGTAATAGTATTACTCTCCGATTCATGCAATATGTGTCAGTGTTGTTACAATGTTTTGTTAAGGCGAATACAATTCTTTCATTCTAATGACATGTCTTGTCAATGCTAATGTAATGTTTTACATGACATTCTTTGAATCTTATGCCATGACACTCCACCCCATGCCCCAAAACCCATGACATTTCATTCCAAGAAATTTCCAAGAATCCTTGCCATGAAATTCTACTGCATCCCCAAAACTTCAGTCCATGACATCACTTCAGTCAAACTCCACGAATCACATTGCATCCCCCACCCCAAAAAACAAAAACACGAATAGCCTTTCATAAACAAGTTCTTCTTCCGGTAAACATCACAACATGGCAGTCCATGGAATTCCGTTGAACTCCATTCTATAAACATGTCCAATTTCATGAAATGTCACGACTTGACATTCCAAGAAAATTGCACGAAAATGCCATCGAATCCCATACATTGCACTAAAGTGTTACTTTAAAGTCCATGTAATGCAGGTCAGTGTTACCGTAATGTTTGGTTAATTCTAGCGTGAACTGAAACGCAGTGCTTGGTCAAAACTAATGCATTTCTGGGTAAACTTGCCAGAGGGTTAAAGACTCTAGCTTGAGCCCGCAGCCAAAGGTTGGGTTTGTCAGAAGTGGGATTCGAACCCACGCCTCCAGGGGAGACTGTGACCTGAACGCAGCGCCTTAGACCGCTCGGCCATCCTGACGTGACGGCTAAGGGTGAGCAGTGCTGTTGGAGCTGCACCGAATGGCAGATGATCTAGAAGCTAGTGCTTCACCGCTCACAACTCGTCACAGCACATGCCTCGTTTAAGCCCTCATTATGCTTCTGCGTCAACTCCACGGCGTAGCTACGCCGTCACTCCAACGGCGTCGTGACCGTTTTATGGTTCTGCGTCGGGTTGCGTTGCATCGCGGTGCATTTCACCGCCAGAACGCTAGGGGGGTGGTGTGGTTCGCGAATCTCTTTCCTAGTTTGTTTTGGTTCCATGCGCCGGTTCCGCTTTTTCATTTCCGACAATGGCGAGCGAAAGAGAGAGAGTGTTGTTGCAGCTGGAGCTAATCAACGTTGAACAACAAATGATTTTATTGCAAATGTTTAATCGTAGAAGAAAAAGAAGACGTCAGCGAAGGTGGTCTGTACGACCAGTGCACGAAGACAGGGGAAGGATTGGCGAATTTGTTACGGTTGTTCGACTTGGACGAAGAAATGCACTTTAAGTATTTTCGGATGTCGAAAGGTCGATTTGACGATCTTGTTCATCGTTTAAAGCCGTTAATACAGCATCAGACTACACACAGTATGCCTATTGACCTCGCTCAGAGACTGGCAGTGACTTTAAAGATGGTATCTTCGGGTGCAAACCAACAGATCACCGGGTTGGGCTACAAAATGGGTGCGACCACGGTGCCATGGCAGGATAATGTAGTGTCCCGTGGCAGACTTGGTTAATTACTTGATATCCATGATGTACCCGTGAACATTGTATTGTAAATAAACAACAAACTTTTTTTCAAAACAAACATTGATTTGATTGATTGAAGTTTATTTCTAGCAACAACAAAAAAAAGAAAAGAATATATATAAATATATACATATACACTACCGGTCAAAAGTTTTAGATCGGTAAGATTTTTAATGTTTTTAAAAGAAGTCTCTTCTGCTCACCAAGGCTGTGTTTAGTATATAAAAAACAATAAACATATTTTATGACAATTTAAAATGACTGTTTTCTATTTTAATATATTTTACTCCGGAAATGATGTATAATCTGACCAATCACAGCCCCTGCGGTCTGCGTCACCGCGACGCGTAGTTACAATTTTTTGGAGGTGCACGTCAAGCTACGGCGGAGGGGTCGCGTCGAGGTTCGCGTCGACGCAGAGGGGTCCGCGGGGGTACGCCGTCGATTCGACGCAGAAGCATAAAACAGGCTTTAGGCAGCGCATCAGTCTCATAATCTGAAGGTCGTGAGTTCGAGCCTCACACGGGGCAGGCTGGTGCTTTTGGATACAGGGGAGCGTGTAAATAAAAGAGCTGCTTTCTGTATTCCTTTTTGTGCGTTTGTTCATTTCTTCATATGCAATGTAATTGAAATCCAGTGTTTCTGTGGGACTAATGTTGAACAAAGGCAGTAATAGTATTACTCTCCGATTCATGCAATATGTGTCAGTGTTGTTACAATGTTTTGTTAAGGCGAATACAATTCTTTCATTCTAATGACATGTCTTGTCAATGCTAATGTAATGTTTTACATGACATTCCTTGAATCTTATGCCATGACACTCCACCCCATGCCCCAAAACCCATGACATTTCATTCCAAGAAATTTCCAAGAATCCTTGCCATGAAATTGTACTGCATCCCCAAAACTTCAGTCCATGACATCACTTCAGTCAAACTCCACGAATCACATTGCATCCCCCACCCCAAAAAACAAAAACACGAATAGCCTTTCATAAACAAGTTCTTCTTCCGGTAAACATCACAACATGGCAGTCCATGGAATTCCGTTGAACTCCATTCTATAAACATGTCCAATTTCATGAAATGTCACGACTTGACATTCCAAGAAAATTGCACGAAAATGCCATCGAATCCCATACATTGCACTAAAGTGTTACTTTAAAGTCCATGTAATGCAGGTCAGTGTTACCGTAATGTTTGGTTAACTCTAGCGTGAACTGAAACGCAGTGCTTGGTCAACACTAATGCATTTCTGGGTAAACTTGCCAGAGGGTTAAAGACTCTAGTTTGAGCCCGCAGCCAAAGGTTGGGGTTGTCAGAAGTGGGATTCGAACCCACGCCTCCAGGGGAGACTGCGACCTGAACGCAGCGCCTTAGACCGCTCGGCCATCCTGACGTGGCGGCTAAGGGTGAGCAGTGCTGTTGGAGCTGCACCGAATGGCAGATGATCTAGAAGCTAGTGCTTCACCGCTCACAACTCGTCACAGCACATGCCTCGTTGGCGCAGTTAGGCAGCGCGTCAGTCTCATAATCTGAAGGTCGTGAGTTCGAGCCTCACACGGGGCAGGCTGGTGCTTTTGGATACAGGGGAGCGTGTAAATAAAAGAGCTGCTTTCTGTATTCCCTTTTGTGCGTTTGTTCATTTCTTCATATGCAATGTAATTGAAATCCAGTGTTTCTGTGGGACTAATGTTGAACAAAGGCAGTAATAGTATTACTCTCCGATTCATGCAATATGTGTCAGTGTTGTTACAATGTTTTGTTAAGGCGAATACAATTTTTTCATTCTAATGACATGTCTTGTCAATGCTAATGTAATGTTTTACATGACATTCCTTGAAATCTTATGCCATGACACTCCACCCCATGCCCCAAAACCCATGACATTTCATTCCAAGAAATTTCCAAGAATCCTTGCCATGAAATTCTACTGCATCCCCAAAACTTCAGTCCATGACATCACTTCAGTCAAACTCCACGAATCACATTGCATCCCCCACCCCAAAAAACAAAAACACGAATAGCCTTTCATAAACAAGTTCTTCTTCCGGTAAACATCACAACATGGCAGTCCATGGAATTCCGTTGAACTCCATTCTACAAACATGTCCAATTTCATGAAATGTCACGACTTGACATTCCAAGAAAATTGCACGAAAATGCCATCGAATCCCATACATTGCACTAAAGTGTTACTTTAAAGTCCATGTAATGCAGGTCAGTGTTACCGTAATGTTTGGTTAATTCTAGCGTGAACTGAAACGCAGTGCTTGGTCAAAACTAATGCATTTCTGGGTAAACTTGCCAGAGGGTTAAAGACTCTAGCTTGAGCCCGCAGCCATAGGTTGGGTTTGTCAGAAGTGGGATTCGAACCCACGCCTCCAGGGGAGACTGCGACCTGAACGCAGCGCCTTAGACCGCTCGGCCATCCTGACGTGACGGCTAAGGGTGAGCAGTGCTGTTGGAGCTGCACCGAATGGCAGATGATCTAGAAGCTAGTGCTTCACCGCTCACAACTCGTCACAGCACATGCCTCGTTTAAGCCCTCATTATGCTTCTGCGTCAACTCCACGGCGTAGCTACGCCGTCACTCCAACGGCGTCGTGACCGTTTTATGGTTCTGCGTCGGGTTGCGTTGCATCGCGGTGCATTTCACCGCCAGAACGCTAGGGGGGTGGTGTGGTTCGCGAATCTCTTTCCTAGTTTGTTTTGGTTCCATGCGCCGGTTCCGCTTTTTCATTTCCGACAATGGCGAGCGAAAGAGAGAGAGTGTTGTTGCAGCTGGAGCTAATCAACGTTGAACAACAAATGATTTTATTGCAAATGTTTAATCGTAGAAGAAAAAGAAGACGTCAGCGAAGGTGGTCTGTACGACCAGTGCACGAAGACAGGGGAAGGATTGGCGAATTTGTTACGGTTGTTCGACTTGGACGAAGAAATGCACTTTAAGTATTTTCGGATGTCGAAAGGTCGATTTGACGATCTTGTTCATCGTTTAAAGCCGTTAATACAGCATCAGACTACACACAGTATGCCTATTGACCTCGCTCAGAGACTGGCAGTGACTTTAAAGATGGTATCTTCGGGTGCAAACCAACAGATCACCGGGTTGGGCTACAAAATGGGTGCGACCACGGTGCCATGGCAGGATAATGTAGTGTCCCGTGGCAGACTTGGTTAATTACTTGATATCCATGATGTACCCGTGAACATTGTATTGTAAATAAACAACAAACTTTTTTTCAAAACAAACATTGATTTGATTGATTGAAGTTTATTTCTAGCAACAACAAAAAAAAGAAAAGAATATATATAAATATATACATATACACTACCGGTCAAAAGTTTTAGATCGGTAAGATTTTTAATGTTTTTAAAAGAAGTCTCTTCTGCTCACCAAGGCTGTGTTTAGTATATAAAAAACAATAAACATATTTTATGACAATTTAAAATGACTGTTTTCTATTTTAATATATTTTACTCCGGAAATGATGTATAATCTGACCAATCACAGCCCCTGCGGTCTGCGTCACCGCGACGCGTAGTTACAATTTTTTGGAGGTGCACGTCAAGCTACGGCGGAGGGGTCGCGTCGAGGTTCGCGTCGACGCAGAGGGGTCCGCGGGGGTACGCCGTCGATTCGACGCAGAAGCATAAAACAGGCTTTAGGCAGCGCATCAGTCTCATAATCTGAAGGTCGTGAGTTCGAGCCTCACACGGGGCAGGCTGGTGCTTTTGGATACAGGGGAGCGTGTAAATAAAAGAGCTGCTTTCTGTATTCCTTTTTGTGCGTTTGTTCATTTCTTCATATGCAATGTAATTGAAATCCAGTGTTTCTGTGGGACTAATGTTGAACAAAGGCAGTAATAGTATTACTCTCCGATTCATGCAATATGTGTCAGTGTTGTTACAATGTTTTGTTAAGGCGAATACAATTCTTTCATTCTAATGACATGTCTTGTCAATGCTAATGTAATGTTTTACATGACATTCCTTGAATCTTATGCCATGACACTCCACCCCATGCCCCAAAACCCATGACATTTCATTCCAAGAAATTTCCAAGAATCCTTGCCATGAAATTCTACTGCATCCCCAAAACTTCAGTCCATGACATCACTTCAGTCAAACTCCACGAATCACATTGCATCCCCCACCCCAAAAAACAAAAACACGAATAGCCTTTCATAAACAAGTTCTTCTTCCGGTAAACATCACAACATGGCAGTCCATGGAATTCCGTTGAACTCCATTCTATAAACATGTCCAATTTCATGAAATGTCACGACTTGACATTCCAAGAAAATTGCACGAAAATGCCATCGAATCCCATACATTGCACTAAAGTGTTACTTTAAAGTCCATGTAATGCAGGTCAGTGTTACCGTAATGTTTGGTTAACTCTAGCGTGAACTGAAACGCAGTGCTTGGTCAACACTAATGCATTTCTGGGTAAACTTGCCAGAGGGTTAAAGACTCTAGTTTGAGCCCGCAGCCAAAGGTTGGGGTTGTCAGAAGTGGGATTCGAACCCACGCCTCCAGGGGAGACTGCGACCTGAACGCAGCGCCTTAGACCGCTCGGCCATCCTGACGTGGCGGCTAAGGGTGAGCAGTGCTGTTGGAGCTGCACCGAATGGCAGATGATCTAGAAGCTAGTGCTTCACCGCTCACAACTCGTCACAGCACATGCCTCGTTGGCGCAGTTAGGCAGCGCGTCAGTCTCATAATCTGAAGGTCGTGAGTTCGAGCCTCACACGGGGCAGGCTGGTGCTTTTGGATACAGGGGAGCGTGTAAATAAAAGAGCTGCTTTCTGTATTCCCTTTTGTGCGTTTGTTCATTTCTTCATATGCAATGTAATTGAAATCCAGTGTTTCTGTGGGACTAATGTTGAACAAAGGCAGTAATAGTATTACTCTCCGATTCATGCAATATGTGTCAGTGTTGTTACAATGTTTTGTTAAGGCGAATACAATTTTTTCATTCTAATGACATGTCTTGTCAATGCTAATGTAATGTTTTACATGACATTCCTTGAAATCTTATGCCATGACACTCCACCCCATGCCCCAAAACCCATGACATTTCATTCCAAGAAATTTCCAAGAATCCTTGCCATGAAATTCTACTGCATCCCCAAAACTTCAGTCCATGACATCACTTCAGTCAAACTCCACGAATCACATTGCATCCCCCACCCCAAAAAACAAAAACACGAATAGCCTTTCATAAACAAGTTCTTCTTCCGGTAAACATCACAACATGGCAGTCCATGGAATTCCGTTGAACTCCATTCTACAAACATGTCCAATTTCATGAAATGTCACGACTTGACATTCCAAGAAAATTGCACGAAAATGCCATCGAATCCCATACATTGCACTAAAGTGTTACTTTAAAGTCCATGTAATGCAGGTCAGTGTTACCGTAATGTTTGGTTAATTCTAGCGTGAACTGAAACGCAGTGCTTGGTCAAAACTAATGCATTTCTGGGTAAACTTGCCAGAGGGTTAAAGACTCTAGCTTGAGCCCGCAGCCATAGGTTGGGTTTGTCAGAAGTGGGATTCGAACCCACGCCTCCAGGGGAGACTGCGACCTGAACGCAGCGCCTTAGACCGCTCGGCCATCCTGACGTGACGGCTAAGGGTGAGCAGTGCTGTTGGAGCTGCACCGAATGGCAGATGATCTAGAAGCTAGTGCTTCACCGCTCACAACTCGTCACAGCACATGCCTCGTTTAAGCCCTCATTATGCTTCTGCGTCAACTCCACGGCGTAGCTACGCCGTCACTCCAACGGCGTCGTGACCGTTTTATGGTTCTGCGTCGGGTTGCGTTGCATCGCGGTGCATTTCACCGCCAGAACGCTAGGGGGGTGGTGTGGTTCGCGAATCTCTTTCCTAGTTTGTTTTGGTTCCATGCGCCGGTTCCGCTTTTTCATTTCCGACAATGGCGAGCGAAAGAGAGAGAGTGTTGTTGCAGCTGGAGCTAATCAACGTTGAACAACAAATGATTTTATTGCAAATGTTTAATCGTAGAAGAAAAAGAAGACGTCAGCGAAGGTGGTCTGTACGACCAGTGCACGAAGACAGGGGAAGGATTGGCGAATTTGTTACGGTTGTTCGACTTGGACGAAGAAATGCACTTTAAGTATTTTCGGATGTCGAAAGGTCGATTTGACGATCTTGTTCATCGTTTAAAGCCGTTAATACAGCATCAGACTACACACAGTATGCCTATTGACCTCGCTCAGAGACTGGCAGTGACTTTAAAGATGGTATCTTCGGGTGCAAACCAACAGATCACCGGGTTGGGCTACAAAATGGGTGCGACCACGGTGCCATGGCAGGATAATGTAGTGTCCCGTGGCAGACTTGGTTAATTACTTGATATCCATGATGTACCCGTGAACATTGTATTGTAAATAAACAACAAACTTTTTTTCAAAACAAACATTGATTTGATTGATTGAAGTTTATTTCTAGCAACAACAAAAAAAAGAAAAGAATATATATAAATATATACATATACACTACCGGTCAAAAGTTTTAGATCGGTAAGATTTTTAATGTTTTTAAAAGAAGTCTCTTCTGCTCACCAAGGCTGTGTTTAGTATATAAAAAACAATAAACATATTTTATGACAATTTAAAATGACTGTTTTCTATTTTAATATATTTTACTCCGGAAATGATGTATAATCTGACCAATCACAGCCCCTGCGGTCTGCGTCACCGCGACGCGTAGTTACAATTTTTTGGAGGTGCACGTCAAGCTACGGCGGAGGGGTCGCGTCGAGGTTCGCGTCGACGCAGAGGGGTCCGCGGGGGTACGCCGTCGATTCGACGCAGAAGCATAAAACAGGCTTTAGGCAGCGCGTCAGTCTCATAATCTGAAGGTCGTGAGTTCGAGCCTCACACGGGGCAGGCTGGTGCTTTTGGATACAGGGGAGCGTGTAAATAAAAGAGCTGCTTTCTGTATTCCCTTTTGTGCGTTTGTTCATTTCTTCATATGCAATGTAATTGAAATCCAGTGTTTCTGTGGGACTAATGTTGAACAAAGGCAGTAATAGTATTACTCTCCGATTCATTGAATTATGTGTCAGTGTTGTTACAATGTTTTGTTAAGGCGAATACAATTTTTTCATTCTAATGACATGTCTTGTCAATGCTAATGTAATGTTTTAAATGACATTCCTTGAAATCTTATGCCATGACACTCCACCCCATGCCCCAAAACCCATGACATTTCATTCCAAGAAATTTCCAAGAATCCTTGCCATGAAATTCTACTGCATCCCCAAAACTTCAGTCCATGACATCACTTCAGTCAAACTCCACGAATCACATTGCATCCCCCACCCCAAAAAACAAAAACACGAATAGCCTTTCATAAACAAGTTCTTCTTCCGGTAAACATCACAACATGGCAGTCCATGGAATTCCGTTGAACTCCATTCTATAAACATGTCCAATTTCATGAAATGTCACGACTTGACATTCCAAGAAAATTGCACGAAAATGCCATCGAATCCCATACATTGCACTAAAGTGTTACTTTAAAGTCCTTGTAATGCAGGTCAGTGTTACCGTAATGTTTGGTTAATTCTAGCGTGAACTGAAACGCAGTGCTTGGTCAACACTAATGCATTTCTGGGTAAACTTGCCAGAGGGTTAAAGACTCTAGCTTGAGCCCGCAGACAAAGGTTGGGTTTGTCAGAAGTGGGATTCGAACCCACGCCTCCAGGGGAGACTGCGACCTGAACGCAGCGCCTTAGACCGCTCGGCCATCCTGACGTGACGGCTAAGGGTGAGCAGTGCTGTTGGAGCTGCACCGAATGGCAGATGATCTAGAAGCTAGTGCTTCACCGCTCACAACTCGTCACAGCACATGCCTCGTTGGCGCAGTTAGGCAGCGCGTCAGTCTCATAATCTGAAGGTCGTGAGTTCGAGCCTCACACGGGGCAGGCTGGTGCTTTTGGATACAGGGGAGCGTGTAAATAAAAGAGCTGCTTTCTGTATTCCCTTTTGTGCGTTTGTTCTTTTCTTCATATGCAATGTAATTGAAATCCAGTGTTTCTGTGGGACTAATGTTGAACAAAGGCAGTAATAGTATTACTCTCCGATTCATTGAATTATGTGTCAGTGTTGTTACAATGTTTTGTTAAGGCGAATACAATTTTTTCATTCTAATGACATGTCTTGTCAATGCTAATGTAATGTTTTACATGACATTCCTTGAATCTTATGCCATGACACTCCACCCCATGCCCCAAAACCCATGACATTTCATTCCAAGAAATTTCCAAGAATCCTTGCCATGAAATTCTACTGCATCCCCAAAACTTCAGTCCATGACATCACTTCAGTCAAACTCCACGAATCACATTGCATCCCCCACCCCAAAAAACAAAAACACGAATAGCCTTTCATAAACAAGTTCTTCTTCCGGTAAACATCACAACATGGCAGTCCATGGAATTCCGTTGAACTCCATTCTATAAACATGTCCAATTTCATGAAATGTCACGACTTGACATTCCAAGAAAATTGCACGAAAATGCCATCGAATCCCATACATTGCACTAAAGTGTTACTTTAAAGTCCATGTAATGCAGGTCAGTGTTACCGTAATGTTTGGTTAATTCTAGCGTGAACTGAAACGCAGTGCTTGGTCAACACTAATGCATTTCTGGGTAAACTTGCCAGAGGGTTAAAGACTCTAGCTTGAGCCCGCAGCCAAAGGTTGGGTTTGTCAGAAGTGGGATTCGAACCCACGCCTCCAGGGGAGACTGCGACCTGAACGCAGCGCCTTAGACCGCTCGGCCATCCTGACGTGACGGCTAAGGGTGAGCAGTGCTGTTGGAGCTGCACCGAATGGCAGATGATCTAGAAGCTAGTGCTTCACCGCTCACAACTCGTCACAGCACATGCCTCGTTGGCGCAGTTAGGCAGCGCGTCAGTCTCATAATCTGAAGGTCGTGAGTTCGAGCCTCACACGGGGCAGGCTGGTGCTTTTGGATACAGGGGAGCGTGTAAATAAAAGAGCTGCTTTCTGTATTCCCTTTTGTGCGTTTGTTCTTTTCTTCATATGCAATGTAATTGAAATCCAGTGTTTCTGTGGGACTAATGTTGAACAAAGGCAGTAATAGTATTACTCTCCGATTCATTGAATTATGTGTCAGTGTTGTTACAATGTTTTGTTAAGGCGAATACAATTTTTTCATTCTAATGACATGTCTTGTCAATGCTAATGTAATGTTTTACATGACATTCCTTGAATCTTATGCCATGACACTCCACCCCATGCCCCAAAACCCATGACATTTCATTCCAAGAAATTTCCAAGAATCCTTGCCATGAAATTCTACTGCATCCCCAAAACTTCAGTCCATGACATCACTTCAGTCAAACTCCACGAATCACATTGCATCCCCCACCCCAAAAAACAAAAACACGAATAGCCTTTCATAAACAAGTTCTTCTTCCGGTAAACATCACAACATGGCAGTCCATGGAATTCCGTTGAACTCCATTCTATAAACATGTCCAATTTCATGAAATGTCACGACTTGACATTCCAAGAAAATTGCACGAAAATGCCATCGAATCCCATACATTGCACTAAAGTGTTACTTTAAAGTCCATGTAATGCAGGTCAGTGTTACCGTAATGTTTGGTTAATTCTAGCGTGAACTGAAACGCAGTGCTTGGTCAACACTAATGCATTTCTGGGTAAACTTGCCAGAGGGTTAAAGACTCTAGCTTGAGCCCGCAGCCAAAGGTTGGGTTTGTCAGAAGTGGGATTCGAACCCACGCCTCCAGGGGAGACTGCGACCTGAACGCAGCGCCTTAGACCGCTCGGCCATCCTGACGTGACGGCTAAGGGTGAGCAGTGCTGTTGGAGCTGCACCGAATGGCAGATGATCTAGAAGCTAGTGCTTCACCGCTCACAACTCGTCACAGCACATGCCTCGTTTAAGCCCTCATTATGCTTCTGCGTCAACTCCACGGCGTAGCTACGCCGTCACTCCAACGGCGTCGTGACCGTTTTATGGTTCTGCGTCGGGTTGCGTTGCATCGCGGTGCATTTCACCGCCAGAACGCTAGGGGGGTGGTGTGGTTCGCGAATCTCTTTCCTAGTTTGTTTTGGTTCCATGCGCCGGTTCCGCTTTTTCATTTCCGACAATGGCGAGCGAAAGAGAGAGAGTGTTGTTGCAGCTGGAGCTAATCAACGTTGAACAACAAATGATTTTATTGCAAATGTTTAATCGTAGAAGAAAAAGAAGACGTCAGCGAAGGTGGTCTGTACGACCAGTGCACGAAGACAGGGGAAGGATTGGCGAATTTGTTACGGTTGTTCGACTTGGACGAAGAAATGCACTTTAAGTATTTTCGGATGTCGAAAGGTCGATTTGACGATCTTGTTCATCGTTTAAAGCCGTTAATACAGCATCAGACTACACACAGTATGCCTATTGACCTCGCTCAGAGACTGGCAGTGACTTTAAAGATGGTATCTTCGGGTGCAAACCAACAGATCACCGGGTTGGGCTACAAAATGGGTGCGACCACGGTGCCATGGCAGGATAATGTAGTGTCCCGTGGCAGACTTGGTTAATTACTTGATATCCATGATGTACCCGTGAACATTGTATTGTAAATAAACAACAAACTTTTTTTCAAAACAAACATTGATTTGATTGATTGAAGTTTATTTCTAGCAACAACAAAAAAAAGAAAAGAATATATATAAATATATACATATACACTACCGGTCAAAAGTTTTAGATCGGTAAGATTTTTAATGTTTTTAAAAGAAGTCTCTTCTGCTCACCAAGGCTGTGTTTAGTATATAAAAAACAATAAACATATTTTATGACAATTTAAAATGACTGTTTTCTATTTTAATATATTTTACTCCGGAAATGATGTATAATCTGACCAATCACAGCCCCTGCGGTCTGCGTCACCGCGACGCGTAGTTACAATTTTTTGGAGGTGCACGTCAAGCTACGGCGGAGGGGTCGCGTCGAGGTTCGCGTCGACGCAGAGGGGTCCGCGGGGGTACGCCGTCGATTCGACGCAGAAGCATAAAACAGGCTTTAGGCAGCGCGTCAGTCTCATAATCTGAAGGTCGTGAGTTCGAGCCTCACACGGGGCAGGCTGGTGCTTTTGGATACAGGGGAGCGTGTAAATAAAAGAGCTGCTTTCTGTATTCCCTTTTGTGCGTTTGTTCATTTCTTCATATGCAATGTAATTGAAATCCAGTGTTTCTGTGGGACTAATGTTGAACAAAGGCAGTAATAGTATTACTCTCCGATTCATTGAATTATGTGTCAGTGTTGTTACAATGTTTTGTTAAGGCGAATACAATTTTTTCATTCTAATGACATGTCTTGTCAATGCTAATGTAATGTTTTAAATGACATTCCTTGAAATCTTATGCCATGACACTCCACCCCATGCCCCAAAACCCATGACATTTCATTCCAAGAAATTTCCAAGAATCCTTGCCATGAAATTCTACTGCATCCCCAAAACTTCAGTCCATGACATCACTTCAGTCAAACTCCACGAATCACATTGCATCCCCCACCCCAAAAAACAAAAACACGAATAGCCTTTCATAAACAAGTTCTTCTTCCGGTAAACATCACAACATGGCAGTCCATGGAATTCCGTTGAACTCCATTCTATAAACATGTCCAATTTCATGAAATGTCACGACTTGACATTCCAAGAAAATTGCACGAAAATGCCATCGAATCCCATACATTGCACTAAAGTGTTACTTTAAAGTCCTTGTAATGCAGGTCAGTGTTACCGTAATGTTTGGTTAATTCTAGCGTGAACTGAAACGCAGTGCTTGGTCAACACTAATGCATTTCTGGGTAAACTTGCCAGAGGGTTAAAGACTCTAGCTTGAGCCCGCAGACAAAGGTTGGGTTTGTCAGAAGTGGGATTCGAACCCACGCCTCCAGGGGAGACTGCGACCTGAACGCAGCGCCTTAGACCGCTCGGCCATCCTGACGTGACGGCTAAGGGTGAGCAGTGCTGTTGGAGCTGCACCGAATGGCAGATGATCTAGAAGCTAGTGCTTCACCGCTCACAACTCGTCACAGCACATGCCTCGTTGGCGCAGTTAGGCAGCGCGTCAGTCTCATAATCTGAAGGTCGTGAGTTCGAGCCTCACACGGGGCAGGCTGGTGCTTTTGGATACAGGGGAGCGTGTAAATAAAAGAGCTGCTTTCTGTATTCCCTTTTGTGCGTTTGTTCTTTTCTTCATATGCAATGTAATTGAAATCCAGTGTTTCTGTGGGACTAATGTTGAACAAAGGCAGTAATAGTATTACTCTCCGATTCATTGAATTATGTGTCAGTGTTGTTACAATGTTTTGTTAAGGCGAATACAATTTTTTCATTCTAATGACATGTCTTGTCAATGCTAATGTAATGTTTTACATGACATTCCTTGAATCTTATGCCATGACACTCCACCCCATGCCCCAAAACCCATGACATTTCATTCCAAGAAATTTCCAAGAATCCTTGCCATGAAATTCTACTGCATCCCCAAAACTTCAGTCCATGACATCACTTCAGTCAAACTCCACGAATCACATTGCATCCCCCACCCCAAAAAACAAAAACACGAATAGCCTTTCATAAACAAGTTCTTCTTCCGGTAAACATCACAACATGGCAGTCCATGGAATTCCGTTGAACTCCATTCTATAAACATGTCCAATTTCATGAAATGTCACGACTTGACATTCCAAGAAAATTGCACGAAAATGCCATCGAATCCCATACATTGCACTAAAGTGTTACTTTAAAGTCCATGTAATGCAGGTCAGTGTTACCGTAATGTTTGGTTAATTCTAGCGTGAACTGAAACGCAGTGCTTGGTCAACACTAATGCATTTCTGGGTAAACTTGCCAGAGGGTTAAAGACTCTAGCTTGAGCCCGCAGCCAAAGGTTGGGTTTGTCAGAAGTGGGATTCGAACCCACGCCTCCAGGGGAGACTGCGACCTGAACGCAGCGCCTTAGACCGCTCGGCCATCCTGACGTGACGGCTAAGGGTGAGCAGTGCTGTTGGAGCTGCACCGAATGGCTGATGATCTAGAAGCTAGTGCTTCACCGCTCACAACTCGTCACAGCACATGCCTCGTTGGCGCAGTTAGGCAGCGCGTCAGTCTCATAATCTGAAGGTCGTGAGTTCGAGCCTCACACGGGGCAGGCTGGTGCTTTTGGATACAGGGGAGCGTGTAAATAAAAGAGCTGCTTTCTGTATTCCCTTTTGTGCGTTTGTTCTTTTCTTCATATGCAATGTAATTGAAATCCAGTGTTTCTGTGGGACTAATGTTGAACAAAGGCAGTAATAGTATTACTCTCCGATTCATTGAATTATGTGTCAGTGTTGTTACAATGTTTTGTTAAGGCGAATACAATTTTTTCATTCTAATGACATGTCTTGTCAATGCTAATGTAATGTTTTACATGACATTCCTTGAATCTTATGCCATGACACTCCACCCCATGCCCCAAAACCCATGACATTTCATTCCAAGAAATTTCCAAGAATCCTTGCCATGAAATTCTACTGCATCCCCAAAACTTCAGTCCATGACATCACTTCAGTCAAACTCCACGAATCACATTGCATCCCCCACCCCAAAAAACAAAAACACGAATAGCCTTTCATAAACAAGTTCTTCTTCCGGTAAACATCACAACATGGCAGTCCATGGAATTCCGTTGAACTCCATTCTATAAACATGTCCAATTTCATGAAATGTCACGACTTGACATTCCAAGAAAATTGCACGAAAATGCCATCGAATCCCATACATTGCACTAAAGTGTTACTTTAAAGTCCATGTAATGCAGGTCAGTGTTACCGTAATGTTTGGTTAATTCTAGCGTGAACTGAAACGCAGTGCTTGGTCAACACTAATGCATTTCTGGGTAAACTTGCCAGAGGGTTAAAGACTCTAGCTTGAGCCCGCAGCCAAAGGTTGGGTTTGTCAGAAGTGGGATTCGAACCCACGCCTCCAGGGGAGACTGCGACCTGAACGCAGCGCCTTAGACCGCTCGGCCATCCTGACGTGACGGCTAAGGGTGAGCAGTGCTGTTGGAGCTGCACCGAATGGCAGATGATCTAGAAGCTAGTGCTTCACCGCTCACAACTCGTCACAGCACATGCCTCGTTTAAGCCCTCATTATGCTTCTGCGTCAACTCCACGGCGTAGCTACGCCGTCACTCCAACGGCGTCGTGACCGTTTTATGGTTCTGCGTCGGGTTGCGTTGCATCGCGGTGCATTTCACCGCCAGAACGCTAGGGGGGTGGTGTGGTTCGCGAATCTCTTTCCTAGTTTGTTTTGGTTCCATGCGCCGGTTCCGCTTTTTCATTTCCGACAATGGCGAGCGAAAGAGAGAGAGTGTTGTTGCAGCTGGAGCTAATCAACGTTGAACAACAAATGATTTTATTGCAAATGTTTAATCGTAGAAGAAAAAGAAGACGTCAGCGAAGGTGGTCTGTACGACCAGTGCACGAAGACAGGGGAAGGATTGGCGAATTTGTTACGGTTGTTCGACTTGGACGAAGAAATGCACTTTAAGTATTTTCGGATGTCGAAAGGTCGATTTGACGATCTTGTTCATCGTTTAAAGCCGTTAATACAGCATCAGACTACACACAGTATGCCTATTGACCTCGCTCAGAGACTGGCAGTGACTTTAAAGATGGTATCTTCGGGTGCAAACCAACAGATCACCGGGTTGGGCTACAAAATGGGTGCGACCACGGTGCCATGGCAGGATAATGTAGTGTCCCGTGGCAGACTTGGTTAATTACTTGATATCCATGATGTACCCGTGAACATTGTATTGTAAATAAACAACAAACTTTTTTTCAAAACAAACATTGATTTGATTGATTGAAGTTTATTTCTAGCAACAACAAAAAAAAGAAAAGAATATATATAAATATATACATATACACTACCGGTCAAAAGTTTTAGATCGGTAAGATTTTTAATGTTTTTAAAAGAAGTCTCTTCTGCTCACCAAGGCTGTGTTTAGTATATAAAAAACAATAAACATATTTTATGACAATTTAAAATGACTGTTTTCTATTTTAATATATTTTACTCCGGAAATGATGTATAATCTGACCAATCACAGCCCCTGCGGTCTGCGTCACCGCGACGCGTAGTTACAATTTTTTGGAGGTGCACGTCAAGCTACGGCGGAGGGGTCGCGTCGAGGTTCGCGTCGACGCAGAGGGGTCCGCGGGGGTACGCCGTCGATTCGACGCAGAAGCATAAAACAGGCTTTAGGCAGCGCATCAGTCTCATAATCTGAAGGTCGTGAGTTCGAGCCTCACACGGGGCAGGCTGGTGCTTTTGGATACAGGGGAGCGTGTAAATAAAAGAGCTGCTTTCTGTATTCCCTTTTGTGCGTTTGTTCATTTCTTCATATGCAATGTAATTGAAATCCAGTGTTTCTGTGGGACTAATGTTGAACAAAGGCAGTAATAGTATTACTC
Source organism: Leuciscus leuciscus (assembly GCF_965113295.1). Lineage (NCBI taxonomy): Eukaryota > Metazoa > Chordata > Actinopteri > Cypriniformes > Leuciscidae > Leuciscus > Leuciscus leuciscus. The sequence goes on along the minus strand of NC_138728.1, from coordinate 26,742,908 downwards.
TCCGATTCATTGAATTATGTGTCAGTGTTGTTACAATGTTTTGTTAAGGCGAATACAATTTTTTCATTCTAATGACATGTCTTGTCAATGCTAATGTAATGTTTTAAATGACATTCCTTGAAATCTTATGCCATGACACTCCACCCCATGCCCCAAAACCCATGACATTTCATTCCAAGAAATTTCCAAGAATCCTTGCCATGAAATTCTACTGCATCCCCAAAACTTCAGTCCATGACATCACTTCAGTCAAACTCCACGAATCACATTGCATCCCCCACCCCAAAAAACAAAAACACGAATAGCCTTTCATAAACAAGTTCTTCTTCCGGTAAACATCACAACATGGCAGTCCATGGAATTCCGTTGAACTCCATTCTATAAACATGTCCAATTTCATGAAATGTCACGACTTGACATTCCAAGAAAATTGCACGAAAATGCCATCGAATCCCATACATTGCACTAAAGTGTTACTTTAAAGTCCTTGTAATGCAGGTCAGTGTTACCGTAATGTTTGGTTAATTCTAGCGTGAACTGAAACGCAGTGCTTGGTCAACACTAATGCATTTCTGGGTAAACTTGCCAGAGGGTTAAAGACTCTAGCTTGAGCCCGCAGACAAAGGTTGGGTTTGTCAGAAGTGGGATTCGAACCCACGCCTCCAGGGGAGACTGCGACCTGAACGCAGCGCCTTAGACCGCTCGGCCATCCTGACGTGACGGCTAAGGGTGAGCAGTGCTGTTGGAGCTGCACCGAATGGCAGATGATCTAGAAGCTAGTGCTTCACCGCTCACAACTCGTCACAGCACATGCCTCGTTGGCGCAGTTAGGCAGCGCGTCAGTCTCATAATCTGAAGGTCGTGAGTTCGAGCCTCACACGGGGCAGGCTGGTGCTTTTGGATACAGGGGAGCGTGTAAATAAAAGAGCTGCTTTCTGTATTCCCTTTTGTGCGTTTGTTCTTTTCTTCATATGCAATGTAATTGAAATCCAGTGTTTCTGTGGGACTAATGTTGAACAAAGGCAGTAATAGTATTACTCTCCGATTCATTGAATTATGTGTCAGTGTTGTTACAATGTTTTGTTAAGGCGAATACAATTTTTTCATTCTAATGACATGTCTTGTCAATGCTAATGTAATGTTTTACATGACATTCCTTGAATCTTATGCCATGACACTCCACCCCATGCCCCAAAACCCATGACATTTCATTCCAAGAAATTTCCAAGAATCCTTGCCATGAAATTCTACTGCATCCCCAAAACTTCAGTCCATGACATCACTTCAGTCAAACTCCATGAATCACATTGCATCCCCCACCCCAAAAAACAAAAACACGAATAGCCTTTCATAAACAAGTTCTTCTTCCGGTAAACATCACAACATGGCAGTCCATGGAATTCCGTTGAACTCCATTCTATAAACATGTCCAATTTCATGAAATGTCACGACTTGACATTCCAAGAAAATTGCACGAAAATGCCATCGAATCCCATACATTGCACTAAAGTGTTACTTTAAAGTCCATGTAATGCAGGTCAGTGTTACCGTAATGTTTGGTTAATTCTAGCGTGAACTGAAACGCAGTGCTTGGTCAACACTAATGCATTTCTGGGTAAACTTGCCAGAGGGTTAAAGACTCTAGCTTGAGCCCGCAGCCAAAGGTTGGGTTTGTCAGAAGTGGGATTCGAACCCACGCCTCCAGGGGAGACTGCGACCTGAACGCAGCGCCTTAGACCGCTCGGCCATCCTGACGTGACGGCTAAGGGTGAGCAGTGCTGTTGGAGCTGCACCGAATGGCAGATGATCTAGAAGCTAGTGCTTCACCGCTCACAACTCGTCACAGCACATGCCTCGTTGGCGCAGTTAGGCAGCGCGTCAGTCTCATAATCTGAAGGTCGTGAGTTCGAGCCTCACACGGGGCAGGCTGGTGCTTTTGGATACAGGGGAGCGTGTAAATAAAAGAGCTGCTTTCTGTATTCCCTTTTGTGCGTTTGTTCTTTTCTTCATATGCAATGTAATTGAAATCCAGTGTTTCTGTGGGACTAATGTTGAACAAAGGCAGTAATAGTATTACTCTCCGATTCATTGAATTATGTGTCAGTGTTGTTACAATGTTTTGTTAAGGCGAATACAATTTTTTCATTCTAATGACATGTCTTGTCAATGCTAATGTAATGTTTTACATGACATTCCTTGAATCTTATGCCATGACACTCCACCCCATGCCCCAAAACCCATGACATTTCATTCCAAGAAATTTCCAAGAATCCTTGCCATGAAATTCTACTGCATCCCCAAAACTTCAGTCCATGACATCACTTCAGTCAAACTCCACGAATCACATTGCATCCCCCACCCCAAAAAACAAAAACACGAATAGCCTTTCATAAACAAGTTCTTCTTCCGGTAAACATCACAACATGGCAGTCCATGGAATTCCGTTGAACTCCATTCTATAAACATGTCCAATTTCATGAAATGTCACGACTTGACATTCCAAGAAAATTGCACGAAAATGCCATCGAATCCCATACATTGCACTAAAGTGTTACTTTAAAGTCCATGTAATGCAGGTCAGTGTTACCGTAATGTTTGGTTAATTCTAGCGTGAACTGAAACGCAGTGCTTGGTCAACACTAATGCATTTCTGGGTAAACTTGCCAGAGGGTTAAAGACTCTAGCTTGAGCCCGCAGCCAAAGGTTGGGTTTGTCAGAAGTGGGATTCGAACCCACGCCTCCAGGGGAGACTGCGACCTGAACGCAGCGCCTTAGACCGCTCGGCCATCCTGACGTGACAGCTAAGGGTGAGCAGTGCTGTTGGAGCTGCACCGAATGGCAGATGATCTAGAAGCTAGTGCTTCACCGCTCACAACTCGTCACAGCACATGCCTCGTTGGCGCAGTTAGGCAGCGCGTCAGTCTCATAATCTGAAGGTCGTGAGTTCGAGCCTCACACGGGGCAGGCTGGTGCTTTTGGATACAGGGGAGCGTGTAAATAAAAGAGCTGCTTTCTGTATTCCCTTTTGTGCGTTTGTTCTTTTCTTCATATGCAATGTAATTGAAATCCAGTGTTTCTGTGGGACTAATGTTGAACAAAGGCAGTAATAGTATTACTCTCCGATTCATTGAATTATGTGTCAGTGTTGTTACAATGTTTTGTTAAGGCGAATACAATTTTTTCATTCTAATGACATGTCTTGTCAATGCTAATGTAATGTTTTACATGACATTCCTTGAATCTTATGCCATGACACTCCACCCCATGCCCCAAAACCCATGACATTTCATTCCAAGAAATTTACAAGAATCCTTGCCATGAAATTCTACTGCATCCCCAAAACTTCAGTCCATGACATCACTTCAGTCAAACTCCACGAATCACATTGCATCCCCCACCCCAAAAAACAAAAACACGAATAGCCTTTCATAAACAAGTTCTTCTTCCGGTAAACATCACAACATGGCAGTCCATGGAATTCCGTTGAACTCCATTCTATAAACATGTCCAATTTCATGAAATGTCACGACTTGACATTCCAAGAAAATTGCACGAAAATGCCATCGAATCCCATACATTGCACTAAAGTGTTACTTTAAAGTCCATGTAATGCAGGTCAGTGTTACCGTAATGTTTGGTTAATTCTAGCGTGAACTGAAACGCAGTGCTTGGTCAACACTAATGCATTTCTGGGTAAACTTGCCAGAGGGTTAAAGACTCTAGCTTGAGCCCGCAGCCAAAGGTTGGGTTTGTCAGAAGTGGGATTCGAACCCACGCCTCCAGGGGAGACTGCGACCTGAACACAGCGCCTTAGACCGCTCGGCCATCCTGACGTGACGGCTAAGGGTGAGCAGTGCTGTTGGAGCTGCACCGAATGGCAGATGATCTAGAAGCTAGTGCTTCACCGCTCACAACTCATCACAGCACATGCCTCGTTGGCGCAGTTAGGCAGCGTGTCAGTCTCATAATCTGAAGGTCGTGAGTTCGAGCCTCACACGGGGCAGGCTGGTGCTTTTGGATACAGGGGAGCGTGTAAATAAAAGAGCTGCTTTCTGTATTCCCTTTTGTGCGTTTGTTCATTTCTTCATATGCAATGTAATTGAAATCCAGTGTTTCTGTGGGACTAATGTTGAACAAAGGCAGTAATAGTATTACTCTCCGATTCATTGAATTATGTGTCAGTGTTGTTACAATGTTTTGTTAAGGCGAATACAATTTTTTCATTCTAATGACATGTCTTGTCAATGCTAATGTAATGTTTTAAATGACATTCCTTGAAATCTTATGCCATGACACTCCACCCCATGCCCCAAAACCCATGACATTTCATTCCAAGAAATTTCCAAGAATCCTTGCCATGAAATTCTACTGCATCCCCAAAACTTCAGTCCATGACATCACTTCAGTCAAACTCCACGAATCACATTGCATCCCCCACCCCAAAAAACAAAAACACGAATAGCCTTTCATAAACAAGTTCTTCTTCCGGTAAACATCACAACATGGCAGTCCATGGAATTCCGTTGAACTCCATTCTATAAACATGTCCAATTTCATGAAATGTCACGACTTGACATTCCAAGAAAATTGCACGAAAATGCCATCGAATCCCATACATTGCACTAAAGTGTTACTTTAAAGTCCATGTAATGCAGGTCAGTGTTACCGTAATGTTTGGTTAATTCTAGCGTGAACTGAAACGCAGTGCTTGGTCAAAACTAATGCATTTCTGGGTAAACTTGCCAGAGGGTTAAAGACTCTAGCTTGAGCCCGCAGCCAAAGGTTGGGTTTGTCAGAAGTGGGATTCGAACCCACGCCTCCAGGGGAGACTGCGACCTGAACGCAGCGCCTTAGACCGCTCGGCCATCCTGACGTGACGGCTAAGGGTGAGCAGTGCTGTTGGAGCTGCACCGAATGGCAGATGATCTAGAAGCTAGTGCTTCACCGCTCACAACTCGTCACAGCACATGCCTCGTTGGCGCAGTTAGGCAGCGCGTCAGTCTCATAATCTGAAGGTCGTGAGTTCGAGCCTCACACGGGGCAGGCTGGTGCTTTTGGATACAGGGGAGCGTGTAAATAAAAGAGCTGCTTTCTGTATTCCCTTTTGTGCGTTTGTTCATTTCTTCATATGCAATGTAATTGAAATCCAGTGTTTCTGTGGGACTAATGTTGAACAAAGGCAGTAATAGTATTACTCTCCGATTCATGCAATATGTGTCAGTGTTGTTACAATGTTTTGTTAAGGCGAATACAATTCTTTCATTCTAATGACATGTCTTGTCAATGCTAATGTAATGTTTTACATGACATTCTTTGAATCTTATGCCATGACACTCCACCCCATGCCCCAAAACCCATGACATTTCATTCCAAGAAATTTCCAAGAATCCTTGCCATGAAATTCTACTGCATCCCCAAAACTTCAGTCCATGACATCACTTCAGTCAAACTCCACGAATCACATTGCATCCCCCACCCCAAAAAACAAAAACACGAATAGCCTTTCATAAACAAGTTCTTCTTCCGGTAAACATCACAACATGGCAGTCCATGGAATTCCGTTGAACTCCATTCTATAAACATGTCCAATTTCATGAAATGTCACGACTTGACATTCCAAGAAAATTGCACGAAAATGCCATCGAATCCCATACATTGCACTAAAGTGTTACTTTAAAGTCCATGTAATGCAGGTCAGTGTTACCGTAATGTTTGGTTAATTCTAGCGTGAACTGAAACGCAGTGCTTGGTCAAAACTAATGCATTTCTGGGTAAACTTGCCAGAGGGTTAAAGACTCTAGCTTGAGCCCGCAGCCAAAGGTTGGGTTTGTCAGAAGTGGGATTCGAACCCACACCTCCAAGGGAGACTGCGACCTGAACGCAGCGCCTTAGACCGCTCAGCCATCCTGACGTGACGGCTAAGGGTGAGCAGTGCTGTTGGAGCTGCACCGAATGGCAGATGATCTAGAAGCTAGTGCTTCACCGCTCACAACTCGTCACAGCACATGCCTCGTTGGAGCAGTTAGGCAGCGCGTCAGTCTCATAATCTGAAGGTCGTGAGTTCGAGCCTCACACGGGGCAGGCTGGTGCTTTTGGATACAGGGGAGCGTGTAAATAAAAGAGCTGCTTTCTGTATTCCCTTTTGTGCGTTTGTTCTTTTCTTCATATGCAATGTAATTGAAATCCAGTGTTTCTGTGGGACTAATGTTGAACAAAGGCAGTAATAGTATTACTCTCCGATTCATTGAATTATGTGTCAGTGTTGTTACAATGTTTTGTTAAGGCGAATACAATTTTTTCATTCTAATGACATGTCTTGTCAATGCTAATGTAATGTTTTACATGACATTCCTTGAATCTTATGCCATGACAATCCACCCCATGCCCCAAAACCCATGACATTTCATTCCAAGAAATTTCCAAGAATCCTTGCCATGAAATTCTACTGCATCCCCAAAACTTCAGTCCATGACATCACTTCAGTCAAACTCCACGAATCACATTGCATCCCCCACCCCAAAAAACAAAAACACGAATAGCCTTTCATAAACAAGTTCTTCTTCCGGTAAACATCACAACATGGCAGTCCATGGAATTCCGTTGAACTCCATTCTATAAACATGTCCAATTTCATGAAATGTCACGACTTGACATTCCAAGAAAATTGCACGAAAATGCCATCGAATCCCATACATTGCACTAAAGTGTTACTTTAAAGTCCATGTAATGCAGGTCAGTGTTACCGTAATGTTTGGTTAATTCTAGCGTGAACTGAAACGCAGTGCTTGGTCAACACTAATGCATTTCTGGGTAAACTTGCCAGAGGATTAAAGACTCTAGCTTGAGCCCGCAGCCAAAGGTTGGGTTTGTCAGAAGTGGGATTCGAACCCACGCCTCCAGGGGAGACTGCGACCTGAACGCAGCGCCTTAGACCGCTCGGCCATCCTGACGTGACGGCAAAGGGTGAGCAGTGCTGTTGGAGCTGCACCGAATGGCAGATGATCTAGAAGCTAGTGCTTCACCGCTCACAACTCGTCACAGCACATGCCTCGTTGGCGCAGTTAGGCAGCGTGTCAGTCTCATAATCTGAAGGTCGTGAGTTCGAGCCTCACACGGGGCAGGCTGGTGCTTTTGGATACAGGGGAGCGTGTAAATAAAAGAGCTGCTTTCTGTATTCCCTTTTGTGCGTTTGTTCATTTCTTCATATGCAATGTAATTGAAATCCAGTGTTTCTGTGAGACTAATGTTGAACAAAGGCAGTAATAGTATTACTCTCCGATTCATTGAATTATGTGTCAGTGTTGTTACAATGTTTTGTTAAGGCGAATACAATTTTTTCATTCTAATGACATGTCTTGTCAATGCTAATGTAATGTTTTACATGACATTCCTTGAAATCTTATGCCATGACACTCCACCCCATGCCCCAAAACCCATGACATTTCATTCCAAGAAATTTCCAAGAATCCTTGCCATGAAATTCTACTGCATCCCCAAAACTTCAGTCCATGACATCACTTCAGTCAAACTCCACGAATCACATTGCATCCCCCACCCCAAAAAACAAAAACACGAATAGCCTTTCATAAACAAGTTCTTCTTCCGGTAAACATCACAACATGGCAGTCCATGGAATTCCGTTGAACTCCATTCTATAAACATGTCCAATTTCATGAAATGTCACGACTTGACATTCCAAGAAAATTGCACGAAAATGCCATCGAATCCCATACATTGCACTAAAGTGTTACTTTAAAGTCCATGTAATGCAGGTCAGTGTTACCGTAATGTTTGGTTAATTCTAGCGTGAACTGAAACGCAGTGCTTGGTCAACACTAATGCATTTCTGGGTAAACTTGCCAGAGGGTTAAAGACTCTAGCTTGAGCCCGCAGCCAAAGGTTGGGTTTGTCAGAAGTGGGATTCGAACCCACGCCTCCAGGGGAGACTGCGACCTGAACGCAGCGCCTTAGACCGCTCGGCCATCCTGACGTGACGGCTAAGGGTGAGCAGTGCTGTTGGAGCTGCACTGAATGGCAGATGATCTAGAAGCTAGTGCTTCACCGCTCACAACTCATCACAGCACATGCCTCGTTGGCGCAGTTAGGCAGCGCGTCAGTCTCATAATCTGAAGGTCGTGAGTTCGAGCCTCACACGGGGCAGGCTGGTGCTTTTGGATACAGGGGAGCGTGTAAATAAAAGAGCTGCTTTCTGTATTCCCTTTTGTGCGTTTGTTCTTTTCTTCATATGCAATGTAATTGAAATCCAGTGTTTCTGTGGGACTAATGTTGAACAAAGGCAGTAATAGTATTACTCTCCGATTCATTGAATTATGTGTCAGTGTTGTTACAATGTTTTGTTAAGGCGAATACAATTTTTTCATTCTAATGACATGTCTTGTCAATGCTAATGTAATGTTTTACATGACATTCCTTGAATCTTATGCCATGACACTCCACCCCATGCCCCAAAACCCATGACATTTCATTCCAAGAAATTTCCAAGAATCCTTGCCATGAAATTCTACTGCATCCCCAAATCTTCAGTCCATGACATCACTTCAGTCAAACTCCACGAATCACATTGCATCCCCCACCCCAAAAAACAAAAACACGAATAGCCTTTCATAAACAAGTTCTTCTTCCGGTAAACATCACAACATGGCAGTCCATGGAATTCCGTTGAACTCCATTCTATAAACATGTCCAATTTCATGAAATGTCACGACTTGACATTCCAAGAAAATTGCACGAAAATGCCATCGAATCCCATACATTGCACTAAAGTGTTACTTTAAAGTCCATGTAATGCAGGTCAGTGTTACCGTAATGTTTGGTTAATTCTAGCGTGAACTGAAACGCAGTGCTTGGTCAAAACTAATGCATTTCTGGGTAAACTTGCCAGAGGGTTAAAGACTCTAGCTTGAGCCCGCAGCCAAAGGTTGGGTTTGTCAGAAGTGGGATTCGAACCCACGCCTCCAGGGGAGACTGCGACCTGAACGCAGCGCCTTAGACCGCTCGGCCATCCTGACGTGACGGCTAAGGGTGAGCAGTGCTGTTGGAGCTGCACCGAATGGCAGATGATCTAGAAGCTAGTGCTTCACCGCTCACAACTCGTCACAGCACATGCCTCGTTGGAGCAGTTAGGCAGCGCGTCAGTCTCATAATCTGAAGGTCGTGAGTTCGAGCCTCACACGGGGCAGGCTGGTGCTTTTGGATACAGGGGAGCGTGTAAATAAAAGAGCTGCTTTCTGTATTCCCTTTTGTGCGTTTGTTCATTTCTTCATATGCAATGTAATTGAAATCCAGTGTTTCTGTGGGACTAATGTTGAACAAAGGCAGTAATAGTATTACTCTCCGATTCATGCAATATGTGTCAGTGTTGTTACAATGTTTTGTTAAGGCGAATACAATTCTTTCATTCTAATGACATGTCTTGTCAATGCTAATGTAATGTTTTACATGACATTCTTTGAATCTTATGCCATGACACTCCACCCCATGCCCCAAAACCCATGACATTTCATTCCAAGAAATTTCCAAGAATCCTTGCCATGAAATTCTACTGCATCCCCAAAACTTCAGTCCATGACATCACTTCAGTCAAACTCCACGAATCACATTGCATCCCCCACCCCAAAAAACAAAAACACGAATAGCCTTTCATAAACAAGTTCTTCTTCCGGTAAACATCACAACATGGCAGTCCATGGAATTCCGTTGAACTCCATTCTATAAACATGTCCAATTTCATGAAATGTCACGACTTGACATTCCAAGAAAATTGCACGAAAATGCCATCGAATCCCATACATTGCACTAAAGTGTTACTTTAAAGTCCATGTAATGCAGGTCAGTGTTACCGTAATGTTTGGTTAATTCTAGCGTGAACTGAAACGCAGTGCTTGGTCAAAACTAATGCATTTCTGGGTAAACTTGCCAGAGGGTTAAAGACTCTAGCTTGAGCCCGCAGCCAAAGGTTGGGTTTGTCAGAAGTGGGATTCGAACCCACGCCTCCAGGGGAGACTGCGACCTGAACGCAGCGCCTTAGACCGCTCGGCCATCCTGACGTGACGGCTAAGGGTGAGCAGTGCTGTTGGAGCTGCACCGAATGGCAGATGATCTAGAAGCTAGTGCTTCACCGCTCACAACTCGTCACAGCACATGCCTCGTTGGCGCAGTTAGGCAGCGCGTCAGTCTCATAATCTGAAGGTCGTGAGTTCGAGCCTCACACGGGGCAGGCTGGTGCTTTTGGATACAGGGGAGCGTGTAAATAAAAGAGCTGCTTTCTGTATTCCCTTTTGTGCGTTTGTTCATTTCTTCATATGCAATGTAATTGAAATCCAGTGTTTCTGTGGGACTAATGTTGAACAAAGGCAGTAATAGTATTACTCTCCGATTCATGCAATATGTGTCAGTGTTGTTACAATGTTTTGTTAAGGCGAATACAATTCTTTCATTCTAATGACATGTCTTGTCAATGCTAATGTAATGTTTTACATGACATTCTTTGAATCTTATGCCATGACACTCCACCCCATGCCCCAAAACCCATGACATTTCATTCCAAGAAATTTCCAAGAATCCTTGCCATGAAATTCTACTGCATCCCCAAAACTTCAGTCCATGACATCACTTCAGTCAAACTCCACGAATCACATTGCATCCCCCACCCCAAAAAACAAAAACACGAATAGCCTTTCATAAACAAGTTCTTCTTCCGGTAAACATCACAACATGGCAGTCCATGGAATTCCGTTGAACTCCATTCTATAAACATGTCCAATTTCATGAAATGTCACGACTTGACATTCCAAGAAAATTGCACGAAAATGCCATCGAATCCCATACATTGCACTAAAGTGTTACTTTAAAGTCCATGTAATGCAGGTCAGTGTTACCGTAATGTTTGGTTAATTCTAGCGTGAACTGAAACGCAGTGCTTGGTCAAAACTAATGCATTTCTGGGTAAACTTGCCAGAGGGTTAAAGACTCTAGCTTGAGCCCGCAGCCAAAGGTTGGGTTTGTCAGAAGTGGGATTCGAACCCACACCTCCAAGGGAGACTGCGACCTGAACGCAGCGCCTTAGACCGCTCAGCCATCCTGACGTGACGGCTAAGGGTGAGCAGTGCTGTTGGAGCTGCACCGAATGGCAGATGATCTAGAAGCTAGTGCTTCACCGCTCACAACTCGTCACAGCACATGCCTCGTTGGAGCAGTTAGGCAGCGCGTCAGTCTCATAATCTGAAGGTCGTGAGTTCGAGCCTCACACGGGGCAGGCTGGTGCTTTTGGATACAGGGGAGCGTGTAAATAAAAGAGCTGCTTTCTGTATTCCCTTTTGTGCGTTTGTTCTTTTCTTCATATGCAATGTAATTGAAATCCAGTGTTTCTGTGGGACTAATGTTGAACAAAGGCAGTAATAGTATTACTCTCCGATTCATTGAATTATGTGTCAGTGTTGTTACAATGTTTTGTTAAGGCGAATACAATTTTTTCATTCTAATGACATGTCTTGTCAATGCTAATGTAATGTTTTACATGACATTCCTTGAATCTTATGCCATGACAATCCACCCCATGCCCCAAAACCCATGACATTTCATTCCAAGAAATTTCCAAGAATCCTTGCCATGAAATTCTACTGCATCCCCAAAACTTCAGTCCATGACATCACTTCAGTCAAACTCCACGAATCACATTGCATCCCCCACCCCAAAAAACAAAAACACGAATAGCCTTTCATAAACAAGTTCTTCTTCCGGTAAACATCACAACATGGCAGTCCATGGAATTCCGTTGAACTCCATTCTATAAACATGTCCAATTTCATGAAATGTCACGACTTGACATTCCAAGAAAATTGCACGAAAATGCCATCGAATCCCATACATTGCACTAAAGTGTTACTTTAAAGTCCATGTAATGCAGGTCAGTGTTACCGTAATGTTTGGTTAATTCTAGCGTGAACTGAAACGCAGTGCTTGGTCAACACTAATGCATTTCTGGGTAAACTTGCCAGAGGATTAAAGACTCTAGCTTGAGCCCGCAGCCAAAGGTTGGGTTTGTCAGAAGTGGGATTCGAACCCACGCCTCCAGGGGAGACTGCGACCTGAACGCAGCGCCTTAGACCGCTCGGCCATCCTGACGTGACGGCAAAGGGTGAGCAGTGCTGTTGGAGCTGCACCGAATGGCAGATGATCTAGAAGCTAGTGCTTCACCGCTCACAACTCGTCACAGCACATGCCTCGTTGGCGCAGTTAGGCAGCGTGTCAGTCTCATAATCTGAAGGTCGTGAGTTCGAGCCTCACACGGGGCAGGCTGGTGCTTTTGGATACAGGGGAGCGTGTAAATAAAAGAGCTGCTTTCTGTATTCCCTTTTGTGCGTTTGTTCATTTCTTCATATGCAATGTAATTGAAATCCAGTGTTTCTGTGAGACTAATGTTGAACAAAGGCAGTAATAGTATTACTCTCCGATTCATTGAATTATGTGTCAGTGTTGTTACAATGTTTTGTTAAGGCGAATACAATTTTTTCATTCTAATGACATGTCTTGTCAATGCTAATGTAATGTTTTACATGACATTCCTTGAAATCTTATGCCATGACACTCCACCCCATGCCCCAAAACCCATGACATTTCATTCCAAGAAATTTCCAAGAATCCTTGCCATGAAATTCTACTGCATCCCCAAAACTTCAGTCCATGACATCACTTCAGTCAAACTCCACGAATCACATTGCATCCCCCACCCCAAAAAACAAAAACACGAATAGCCTTTCATAAACAAGTTCTTCTTCCGGTAAACATCACAACATGGCAGTCCATGGAATTCCGTTGAACTCCATTCTATAAACATGTCCAATTTCATGAAATGTCACGACTTGACATTCCAAGAAAATTGCACGAAAATGCCATCGAATCCCATACATTGCACTAAAGTGTTACTTTAAAGTCCATGTAATGCAGGTCAGTGTTACCGTAATGTTTGGTTAATTCTAGCGTGAACTGAAACGCAGTGCTTGGTCAACACTAATGCATTTCTGGGTAAACTTGCCAGAGGGTTAAAGACTCTAGCTTGAGCCCGCAGCCAAAGGTTGGGTTTGTCAGAAGTGGGATTCGAACCCACGCCTCCAGGGGAGACTGCGACCTGAACGCAGCGCCTTAGACCGCTCGGCCATCCTGACGTGACGGCTAAGGGTGAGCAGTGCTGTTGGAGCTGCACTGAATGGCAGATGATCTAGAAGCTAGTGCTTCACCGCTCACAACTCATCACAGCACATGCCTCGTTGGCGCAGTTAGGCAGCGCGTCAGTCTCATAATCTGAAGGTCGTGAGTTCGAGCCTCACACGGGGCAGGCTGGTGCTTTTGGATACAGGGGAGCGTGTAAATAAAAGAGCTGCTTTCTGTATTCCCTTTTGTGCGTTTGTTCTTTTCTTCATATGCAATGTAATTGAAATCCAGTGTTTCTGTGGGACTAATGTTGAACAAAGGCAGTAATAGTATTACTCTCCGATTCATTGAATTATGTGTCAGTGTTGTTACAATGTTTTGTTAAGGCGAATACAATTTTTTCATTCTAATGACATGTCTTGTCAATGCTAATGTAATGTTTTACATGACATTCCTTGAATCTTATGCCATGACACTCCACCCCATGCCCCAAAACCCATGACATTTCATTCCAAGAAATTTCCAAGAATCCTTGCCATGAAATTCTACTGCATCCCCAAATCTTCAGTCCATGACATCACTTCAGTCAAACTCCACGAATCACATTGCATCCCCCACCCCAAAAAACAAAAACACGAATAGCCTTTCATAAACAAGTTCTTCTTCCGGTAAACATCACAACATGGCAGTCCATGGAATTCCGTTGAACTCCATTCTATAAACATGTCCAATTTCATGAAATGTCACGACTTGACATTCCAAGAAAATTGCACGAAAATGCCATCGAATCCCATACATTGCACTAAAGTGTTACTTTAAAGTCCATGTAATGCAGGTCAGTGTTACCGTAATGTTTGGTTAATTCTAGCGTGAACTGAAACGCAGTGCTTGGTCAAAACTAATGCATTTCTGGGTAAACTTGCCAGAGGGTTAAAGACTCTAGCTTGAGCCCGCAGCCAAAGGTTGGGTTTGTCAGAAGTGGGATTCGAACCCACGCCTCCAGGGGAGACTGCGACCTGAACGCAGCGCCTTAGACCGCTCGGCCATCCTGACGTGACGGCTAAGGGTGAGCAGTGCTGTTGGAGCTGCACCGAATGGCAGATGATCTAGAAGCTAGTGCTTCACCGCTCACAACTCGTCACAGCACATGCCTCGTTGGAGCAGTTAGGCAGCGCGTCAGTCTCATAATCTGAAGGTCGTGAGTTCGAGCCTCACACGGGGCAGGCTGGTGCTTTTGGATACAGGGGAGCGTGTAAATAAAAGAGCTGCTTTCTGTATTCCCTTTTGTGCGTTTGTTCATTTCTTCATATGCAATGTAATTGAAATCCAGTGTTTCTGTGGGACTAATGTTGAACAAAGGCAGTAATAGTATTACTCTCCGATTCATGCAATATGTGTCAGTGTTGTTACAATGTTTTGTTAAGGCGAATACAATTCTTTCATTCTAATGACATGTCTTGTCAATGCTAATGTAATGTTTTACATGACATTCTTTGAATCTTATGCCATGACACTCCACCCCATGCCCCAAAACCCATGACATTTCATTCCAAGAAATTTCCAAGAATCCTTGCCATGAAATTCTACTGCATCCCCAAAACTTCAGTCCATGACATCACTTCAGTCAAACTCCACGAATCACATTGCATCCCCCACCCCAAAAAACAAAAACACGAATAGCCTTTCATAAACAAGTTCTTCTTCCGGTAAACATCACAACATGGCAGTCCATGGAATTCCGTTGAACTCCATTCTATAAACATGTCCAATTTCATGAAATGTCACGACTTGACATTCCAAGAAAATTGCACGAAAATGCCATCGAATCCCATACATTGCACTAAAGTGTTACTTTAAAGTCCATGTAATGCAGGTCAGTGTTACCGTAATGTTTGGTTAATTCTAGCGTGAACTGAAACGCAGTGCTTGGTCAAAACTAATGCATTTCTGGGTAAACTTGCCAGAGGGTTAAAGACTCTAGCTTGAGCCCGCAGCCAAAGGTTGGGTTTGTCAGAAGTGGGATTCGAACCCACGCCTCCAGGGGAGACTGCGACCTGAACGCAGCGCCTTAGACCGCTCGGCCATCCTGACGTGACGGCTAAGGGTGAGCAGTGCTGTTGGAGCTGCACCGAATGGCAGATGATCTAGAAGCTAGTGCTTCACCGCTCACAACTCGTCACAGCACATGCCTCGTTGGAGCAGTTAGGCAGCGCGTCAGTCTCATAATCTGAAGGTCGTGAGTTCGAGCCTCACACGGGGCAGGCTGGTGCTTTTGGATACAGGGGAGCGTGTAAATAAAAGAGCTGCTTTCTGTATTCCCTTTTGTGCGTTTGTTCATTTCTTCATATGCAATGTAATTGAAATCCAGTGTTTCTGTGGGACTAATGTTGAACAAAGGCAGTAATAGTATTACTCTCCGATTCATGCAATATGTGTCAGTGTTGTTACAATGTTTTGTTAAGGCGAATACAATTCTTTCATTCTAATGACATGTCTTGTCAATGCTAATGTAATGTTTTACATGACATTCCTTGAATCTTATGCCATGACACTCCACCCCATGCCCCAAAACCCATGACATTTCATTCCAAGAAATTTCCAAGAATCCTTGCCATGAAATTGTACTGCATCCCCAAAACTTCAGTCCATGACATCACTTCAGTCAAACTCCACGAATCACATTGCATCCCCCACCCCAAAAAACAAAAACACGAATAGCCTTTCATAAACAAGTTCTTCTTCCGGTAAACATCACAACATGGCAGTCCATGGAATTCCGTTGAACTCCATTCTATAAACATGTCCAATTTCATGAAATGTCACGACTTGACATTCCAAGAAAATTGCACGAAAATGCCATCGAATCCCATACATTGCACTAAAGTGTTACTTTAAAGTCCATGTAATGCAGGTCAGTGTTACCGTAATGTTTGGTTAATTCTAGCGTGAACTGAAACGCAGTGCTTGGTCAACACTAATGCATTTCTGGGTAAACTTGCCAGAGGGTTAAAGACTCTAGCTTGAGCCCGCAGCCAAAGGTTGGGTTTGTCAGAAGTGGGATTCGAACCCACGCCTCCAGGGGAGACTGCGACCTGAACGCAGCGCCTTAGACCGCTCGGCCATCCTGACGTGACGGCTAAGGGTGAGCAGTGCTGTTGGAGCTGCACCGAATGGCAGATGATCTTGAAGCTAGTGCTTCACCGCTCACAACTCGTCACAGCACATGCCTCGTTGGCGCAGTTAGGCAGCGCGTCAGTCTCATAATCTGAAGGTCGTGAGTTCGAGCCTCACACGGGGCAGGCTGGTGCTTTTGGATACAGGGGAGCGTGTAAATAAAAGAGCTGCTTTCTGTATTCCCTTTTGTGCGTTTGTTCATTTCTTCATATGCAATGTAATTGAAATCCAGTGTTTCTGTGGGACTAATGTTGAACAAAGGCAGTAATAGTATTACTCTCCGATTCATTGAATTATGTGTCAGTGTTGTTACAATGTTTTGTTAAGGCGAATACAATTTTTTCATTCTAATGACATGTCTTGTCAATGCTAATGTAATGTTTTACATGACATTCCTTGAATCTTATGCCATGACACTCCACCCCATGCCCCAAAACCCATGACATTTCATTCCAAGAAATTTCCAAGAATCCTTGCCATGAAATTCTACTGCATCCCCAAATCTTCAGTCCATGACATCACTTCAGTCAAACTCCACGAATCACATTGCATCCCCCACCCCAAAAAACAAAAACACGAATAGCCTTTCATAAACAAGTTCTTCTTCCGGTAAACATCACAACATGGCAGTCCATGGAATTCCGTTGAACTCCATTCTATAAACATGTCCAATTTCATGAAATGTCACGACTTGACATTCCAAGAAAATTGCACGAAAATGCCATCGAATCCCATACATTGCACTAAAGTGTTACTTTAAAGTCCATGTAATGCAGGTCAGTGTTACCGTAATGTTTGGTTAATTCTAGCGTGAACTGAAACGCAGTGCTTGGTCAAAACTAATGCATTTCTGGGTAAACTTGCCAGAGGGTTAAAGACTCTAGCTTGAGCCCGCAGCCAAAGGTTGGGTTTGTCAGAAGTGGGATTCGAACCCACGCCTCCAGGGGAGACTGCGACCTGAACGCAGCGCCTTAGACCGCTCGGCCATCCTGACGTGACGGCTAAGGGTGAGCAGTGCTGTTGGAGCTGCACCGAATGGCAGATGATCTAGAAGCTAGTGCTTCACCGCTCACAACTCGTCACAGCACATGCCTCGTTGGCGCAGTTAGGCAGCGCGTCAGTCTCATAATCAGAAGGTCGTGAGTTCGAGCCTCACACGGGCCAGGCTGGTGCTTTTGGATACAGGGGAGCGTGTAAATAAAAGAGCTGCTTTCTGTATTCCCTTTTGTGCGTTTGTTCATTTCTTCATATGCAATGTAATTGAAATCCAGTGTTTCTGTGGGACTAATGTTGAACAAAGGCAGTAATAGTATTACTCTCCGATTCATTGAATTATGTGTCAGTGTTGTTACAATGTTTTGTTAAGGCGAATAAAATTTTTTCATTCTAATGACATGTCTTGTCAATGCTAATGTAATGTTTTACATGACATTCCTTGAATCTTATGCCATGACACTCCACCCCATGCCCCAAAACCCATGACATTTCATTCCAAGAAATTTCCAAGAATCCTTGCCATGAAATTTTACTGCATCCCCAAAACTTCAGTCCATGACATCACTTCAGTCAAACTCCACGAATCACATTGCATCCCCCACCCCAAAAAACAAAAACACGAATAGCCTTTCATAAACAAGTTCTTCTTCCGGTAAACATCACAACATGGTAGTCCATGGAATTCCGTTGAACTCCATTCTATAAACATGTCCAATTTCATGAAATGTCACGACTTGACATTCCAAGAAAATTGCACGAAAATGCCATCGAATCCCATACATTGCACTAAAGTGTTACTTTAAAGTCCATGTAATGCAGGTCAGTGTTACCGTAATGTTTGGTTAATTCTAGCGTGAACTGAAACGCAGTGCTTGGTCAACACTAATGCATTTCTGGGTAAACTTGCCAGAGGGTTAAAGACTCTAGCTTGAGCCCACAGCAAAAGGTTGGGTTTGTCAGAAGTGGGATTCGAACCCAGGCCTCCAGGGGAGACTGCGACCTGAACGCAGCGCCTTAGACCGCTCGGCCATCCTGACGTGACGGCTAAGGGTGAGCAGTGCTGTTGGAGCTGCACCGAATGGCAGATGATCTAGAAGCTAGTGCTTCACCGCTCACAACTCGTCACAGCACATGCCTCGTTGGCGCAGTTAGGCAGCGCGTCAGTCTCATAATCAGAAGGTCGTGAGTTCGAGCCTCACACGGGCCAGGCTGGTGCTTTTGGATACAGGGGAGCGTGTAAATAAAAGAGCTGCTTTCTGTATTCCCTTTTGTGCGTTTGTTCATTTCTTCATATGCAATGTAATTGAAATCCAGTGTTTCTGTGGGACTAATGTTGAACAAAGGCAGTAATAGTATTACTCTCCGATTCATGCAATATGTGTCAATGTTGTTACAATGTTTTGTTAAGGCGAATACAATTCTTTCATTCTAATGACATGTCTTGTCAATGCTAATGTAATGTTTTACATGACATTCCTTGAATCTTATGCCATGACACTCCACCCCATGCCCCAAAACCCATGACATTTCATTCCAAGAAATTTCCAAGAATCCTTGCCATGAAATTCTACTGCATCCCCAAAACTTCAGTCCATGACATCACTTCAGTCAAACTCCACGAATCACATTGCATCCCCCACCCCAAAAAACAAAAACACGAATAGCCTTTCATAAACAAGTTCTTCTTCCGGTAAACATCACAACATGGCAGTCCATGGAATTCCGTTGAACTCCATTCTATAAACATGTCTAATTTCATGAAATGTCACGACTTGACATTCCAAGAAAATTGCACGAAAATGCCATCGAATCCCATACATTGCACTAAAATGTTACTTTAAAGTCCATGTAATGCAGGTCAGTGTTTCCGTAATGTTTGGTTAATTCTAGCGTGAACTGAAACGCAGTGCTTAGTCAACACTAATGCATTTCTGGGTAAACTTGCCAGAGGGTTAAAGACTCTAGCTTGAGCCCACAGCAAAAGGTTGGGTTTGTCAGAAGTGGGATTCCAACCCACGCCTCCAGGGGAGACTGCGACCTGAACGCAGCGCCTTAGACCGCTCGGCCATCCTGACGTGACGGCCAAGGGTGAGCAGTGCTGTTGGAGCTGCACCGAATGGCAGATGATCTAGAAGCTAGTGCTTCACCGCTCACAACTCGTCACAGCACATGCCTCGTTGGCGCAGTTAGGCAGCGCGTCAGTCTCATAATCTGAAGGTCGTGAGTTCGAGCCTCACACGGGGCAGGCTGGTGCTTTTGGATACAGGGGAGCGTGTAAATAAAAGAGCTGCTTTCTGTATTCCCTTTTGTGCGTTTGTTCATTTCTTCATATGCAATGTAATTGAAATCCAGTGTTTCTGTGGGACTAATGTTGAACAAAGGCAGTAATAGTATTACTCTCCGATTCATTGAATTATGTGTCAGTGTTGTTAAAATGTTTTGTTAAGGCGAATACAATTTTTTCATTCTAATGACATGTCTTGTCAATGCTAATGTAATGTTTTACATGACATTCCTTGAATCTTATGCCATGACACTCCACCCCATGCCCCAAAACCCATGACATTTCATTCCAAGAAATTTCCAAGAATCCTTGCCATGAAATTCTACTGCATCCCCAAAACTTCAGTCCATGACATCACTTCAGTCAAACTCCACGAATCACATTGCATCCCCCACCCCAAAAAACAAAAACACGAATAGCCTTTCATAAACAAGTTCTTCTTCCGGTAAACATCACAACATGGCAGTCCATGGAATTCCGTTGAACTCCATTCTATAAACATGTCCAATTTCATGAAATGTCACGACTTGACATTCCAAGAAAATTGCACGAAAATGCCATCGAATCCCATACATTGCACTAAAGTGTTACTTTAAAGTCCATGTAATGCAGGTCAGTGTTACCGTAATGTTTGGTTAATTCTAGCGTGAACTGAAACGCAGTGCTTGGTCAACACTAATGCATTTCTGGGTAAACTTGCCAGAGGGTTAAAGACTCTAGCTTGAGCCCACAGCCAAAGGCTGGGTTTGTCAGAAGTGGGATTCGAACCCACGCCTCCAGGGGAGACTGCGACCTGAACGCAGCGCCTTAGACCGCTCGGCCATCCTGACGTGACAGCTAAGGGTGAGCAGTGCTGTTGGAGCTGCACCGAATGGCAGATGATCTAGAAGCTAGTGCTTCACCGCTCACAACTCGTCACAGCACATGCCTCGTTGGCGCAGTTAGGCAGCGCGTCAGTCTCATAATCAGAAGGTCGTGAGTTCGAGCCTCACACGGGCCAGGCTGGTGCTTTTGGATACAGGGGAGCGTGTAAATAAAAGAGCTGCTTTCTGTATTCCCTTTTGTGCGTTTGTTCATTTCTTCATATGCAATGTAATTGAAATCCAGTGTTTCTGTGGGACTAATGTTGAACAAAGGCAGTAATAGTATTACTCTCCGATTCATGCAATATGTGTCAATGTTGTTACAATGTTTTGTTAAGGCGAATACAATTCTTTCATTCTAATGACATGTCTTGTCAATGCTAATGTAATGTTTTACATGACATTCCTTGAATCTTATGCCATGACACTCCACCCCATGCCCCAAAACCCATGACATTTCATTCCAAGAAATTTCCAAGAATCCTTGCCATGAAATTCTACTGCATCCCCAAAACTTCAGTCCATGACATCACTTCAGTCAAACTCCACGAATCACATTGCATCCCCCACCCCAAAAAACAAAAACACGAATAGCCTTTCATAAACAAGTTCTTCTTCCGGTAAACATCACAACATGGCAGTCCATGGAATTCCGTTGAACTCCATTCTATAAACATGTCCAATTTCATGAAATGTCACGACTTGACATTCCAAGAAAATTGCACGAAAATGCCATCGAATCCCATACATTGCACTAAAATGTTACTTTAAAGTCCATGTAATGCAGGTCAGTGTTTCCGTAATGTTTGGTTAATTCTAGCGTGAACTGAAACGCAGTGCTTAGTCAACACTAATGCATTTCTGGGTAAACTTGCCAGAGGGTTAAAGACTCTAGCTTGAGCCCACAGCAAAAGGTTGGGTTTGTCAGAAGTGGGATTCCAACCCACGCCTCCAGGGGAGACTGCGACCTGAACGCAGCGCCTTAGACCGCTCGGCCATCCTGACGTGACGGCCAAGGGTGAGCAGTGCTGTTGGAGCTGCACCGAATGGCAGATGATCTAGAAGCTAGTGCTTCACCGCTCACAACTCGTCACAGCACATGCCTCGTTGGCGCAGTTAGGCAGCGCGTCAGTCTCATAATCTGAAGGTCGTGAGTTCGAGCCTCACACGGGGCAGGCTGGTGCTTTTGGATACAGGGGAGCGTGTAAATAAAAGAGCTGCTTTCTGTATTCCCTTTTGTGCGTTTGTTCATTTCTTCATATGCAATGTAATTGAAATCCAGTGTTTCTGTGGGACTAATGTTGAACAAAGGCAGTAATAGTATTACTCTCCGATTCATTGAATTATGTGTCAGTGTTGTTAAAATGTTTTGTTAAGGCGAATACAATTTTTTCATTCTAATGACATGTCTTGTCAATGCTAATGTAATGTTTTACATGACATTCCTTGAATCTTATGCCATGACACTCCACCCCATGCCCCAAAACCCATGACATTTCATTCCAAGAAATTTCCAAGAATCCTTGCCATGAAATTCTACTGCATCCCCAAAACTTCAGTCCATGACATCACTTCAGTCAAACTCCACGAATCACATTGCATCCCCCACCCCAAAAAACAAAAACACGAATAGCCTTTCATAAACAAGTTCTTCTTCCGGTAAACATCACAACATGGCAGTCCATGGAATTCCGTTGAACTCCATTCTATAAACATGTCCAATTTCATGAAATGTCACGACTTGACATTCCAAGAAAATTGCACGAAAATGCCATCGAATCCCATACATTGCACTAAAGTGTTACTTTAAAGTCCATGTAATGCAGGTCAGTGTTACCGTAATGTTTGGTTAATTCTAGCGTGAACTGAAACGCAGTGCTTGGTCAACACTAATGCATTTCTGGGTAAACTTGCCAGAGGGTTAAAGACTCTAGCTTGAGCCCACAGCCAAAGGCTGGGTTTGTCAGAAGTGGGATTCGAACCCACGCCTCCAGGGGAGACTGCGACCTGAACGCAGCGCCTTAGACCGCTCGGCCATCCTGACGTGACAGCTAAGGGTGAGCAGTGCTGTTGGAGCTGCACCGAATGGCAGATGATCTAGAAGCTAGTGCTTCACCGCTCACAACTCGTCACAGCACATGCCT
This sequence comes from Leuciscus leuciscus, assembly GCF_965113295.1. Taxonomy (NCBI): domain Eukaryota; kingdom Metazoa; phylum Chordata; class Actinopteri; order Cypriniformes; family Leuciscidae; genus Leuciscus; species Leuciscus leuciscus. The sequence goes on along the minus strand of NC_138728.1, from coordinate 26,720,277 downwards.
CGTTGGCGCAGTTAGGCAGCGCGTCAGTCTCATAATCAGAAGGTCGTGAGTTCGAGCCTCACACGGGCCAGGCTGGTGCTTTTGGATACAGGGGAGCGTGTAAATAAAAGAGCTGCTTTCTGTATTCCCTTTTGTGCGTTTGTTCATTTCTTCATATGCAATGTAATTGAAATCCAGTGTTTCTGTGGGACTAATGTTGAACAAAGGCAGTAATAGTATTACTCTCCGATTCATGCAATATGTGTCAATGTTGTCACAATGTTTTGTTAAGGCGAATACAATTCTTTCATTCTAATGACATGTCTTGTCAATGCTAATGTAATGTTTTACATGACATTCCTTGAATCTTATGCCATGACACTCCACCCCATGCCCCAAAACCCATGACATTTCATTCCAAGAAATTTCCAAGAATCCTTGCCATGAAATTCTACTGCATCCCCAAAACTTCAGTCCATGACATCACTTCAGTCAAACTCCACGAATCACATTGCATCCCCCACCCCAAAAAACAAAAACACGAATAGCCTTTCATAAACAAGTTCTTCTTCCGGTAAACATCACAACATGGCAGTCCATGGAATTCCGTTGAACTCCATTCTATAAACATGTCCAATTTCATGAAATGTCACGACTTGACATTCCAAGAAAATTGCACGAAAATGCCATCGAATCCCATACATTGCACTAAAATGTTACTTTAAAGTCCATGTAATGCAGGTCAGTGTTTCCGTAATGTTTGGTTAATTCTAGCGTGAACTGAAACGCAGTGCTTAGTCAACACTAATGCATTTCTGGGTAAACTTGCCAGAGGGTTAAAGACTCTAGCTTGAGCCCACAGCAAAAGGTTGGGTTTGTCAGAAGTGGGATTCCAACCCACGCCTCCAGGGGAGACTGCGACCTGAACGCAGCGCCTTAGACCGCTCGGCCATCCTGACGTGACGGCCAAGGGTGAGCAGTGCTGTTGGAGCTGCACCGAATGGCAGATGATCTAGAAGCTAGTGCTTCACCGCTCACAACTCGTCACAGCACATGCCTCGTTGGCGCAGTTAGGCAGCGCGTCAGTCTCATAATCTGAAGGTCGTGAGTTCGAGCCTCACACGGGGCAGGCTGGTGCTTTTGGATACAGGGGAGCGTGTAAATAAAAGAGCTGCTTTCTGTATTCCCTTTTGTGCGTTTGTTCATTTCTTCATATGCAATGTAATTGAAATCCAGTGTTTCTGTGGGACTAATGTTGAACAAAGGCAGTAATAGTATTACTCTCCGATTCATTGAATTATGTGTCAGTGTTGTTAAAATGTTTTGTTAAGGCGAATACAATTTTTTCATTCTAATGACATGTCTTGTCAATGCTAATGTAATGTTTTACATGACATTCCTTGAATCTTATGCCATGACACTCCACCCCATGCCCCAAAACCCATGACATTTCATTCCAAGAAATTTCCAAGAATCCTTGCCATGAAATTCTACTGCATCCCCAAAACTTCAGTCCATGACATCACTTCAGTCAAACTCCACGAATCACATTGCATCCCCCACCCCAAAAAACAAAAACACGAATAGCCTTTCATAAACAAGTTCTTCTTCCGGTAAACATCACAACATGGCAGTCCATGGAATTCCGTTGAACTCCATTCTATAAACATGTCCAATTTCATGAAATGTCACGACTTGACATTCCAAGAAAATTGCACGAAAATGCCATCGAATCCCATACATTGCACTAAAGTGTTACTTTAAAGTCCATGTAATGCAGGTCAGTGTTACCGTAATGTTTGGTTAATTCTAGCGTGAACTGAAACGCAGTGCTTGGTCAACACTAATGCATTTCTGGGTAAACTTGCCAGAGGGTTAAAGACTCTAGCTTGAGCCCACAGCCAAAGGCTGGGTTTGTCAGAAGTGGGATTCGAACCCACGCCTCCAGGGGAGACTGCGACCTGAACGCAGCGCCTTAGACCGCTCGGCCATCCTGACGTGACAGCTAAGGGTGAGCAGTGCTGTTGGAGCTGCACCGAATGGCAGATGATCTAGAAGCTAGTGCTTCACCGCTCACAACTCGTCACAGCACATGCCTCGTTGGCGCAGTTAGGCAGAGCGTCAGTCTCATAATCTGAAGGTCGTGAGTTCGAGCCTCACACGGGGCAGGCTGGTGCTTTTGGATACAGGGGAGCGTGTAAATAAAAGAGCTGCTTTCTGTATTCCCTTTTGTGCGTTTGTTCTTTTCTTCATATGCAATTTAATTGAAATCCAGTGTTTCTGTGGGACTAATGTTGAACAAATGCAGTAATAGTATTACTCTCCGATTCATTGAATTATGTGTCAGTGTTGTTACAATGTTTTGTTAAGGCGAATACAATTTTTTTCATTCTAATGACATGTCTTGTCAATGCTAATGTAATGTTTTACATGACATTCCTTGAATCTTATGCCATGACACTCCACCCCATGCCCCAAAACCCATGACATTTCATTCCAAGAAATTTCCAAGAATCCTTGCAATGAAATTCTACTGCATCCCCAAAACTTCAGTCCATGACATCACTTCAGTCAAACTCCACGAATCACATTGCATCCCCCACTCCAAAAAACAAAAACACGAATAGCCTTTCATAAACAAGTTCTTCTTCCGGTAAACATCACAACATGGCAGTCCATGGAATTCCGTTGAACTCCATTCTATAAACATGTCCAATTTCATGAAATGTCACGACTTGACATTCCAAGAAAATTGCACGAAAATGCCATCGAATCCCATACATTGCACTAAAGTGTTACTTTAAAGTCCATGTAATGCAGGTCAGTGTTACCGTAATGTTTGGTTAATTCTAGCGTGAACTGAAACGCAGTGCTTGGTCAACACTAATGCATTTCTGGGTAAACTTGCCAGAGGGTTAAAGACTCTAGCTTGAGCCCGCAGCCAAAGGTTGGGTTTGTCAGAAGTGGGATTCGAACCCACGCCTCCAGGGGAGACTGCGACCTGAACGCAGCGCCTTAGACCGCTCGGCCATCCTGACGTGACGGCTAAGGGTGAGCAGTGCTGTTGGAGCTGCACCGAATGGCAGATGATCTAGAAGCTAGTGCTTCACCGCTCACAACTCGTCACAGCACATGCCTCGTTGGCGCAGTTAGGCAGCGCGTCAGTCTCATAATCTGAAGGTCGTGAGTTCGAGCCTCACACGGGGCAGGCTGGTGCTTTTGGATACAGGGGAGCGTGTAAATAAAAGAGCTGCTTTCTGTATTCCCTTTTGTGCGTTTGTTCATTTCTTCATATGCAATGTAATTGAAATCCAGTGTTTCTGTGGGACTAATGTTGAACAAAGGCAGTAATAGTATTACTCTCCGATTCATTGAATTATGTGTCAGTGTTGTTACAATGTTTTGTTAAGGCGAATACAATTTTTTCATTCTAATGACATGTCTTGTCAATGCTAATGTAATGTTTTACATGACATTCCTTGAATCTTATGCCATGACACTCCACCCCATGCCCCAAAACCCATGACATTTCATTCCAAGAAATTTCCAAGAATCCTTGCCATGAAATTTTACTGCATCCCCAAAACTTCAGTCCATGACATCACTTCAGTCAAACTCCACGAATCACATTGCATCCCCCACCCCAAAAAACAAAAACACGAATAGCCTTTCATAAACAAGTTCTTCTTCCGGTAAACATCACAACATGGTAGTCCATGGAATTCCGTTGAACTCCATTCTATAAACATGTCCAATTTCATGAAATGTCACGACTTGACATTCCAAGAAAATTGCACGAAAATGCCATCGAATCCCATACATTGCACTAAAGTGTTACTTTAAAGTCCATGTAATGCAGGTCAGTGTTACCGTAATGTTTGGTTAATTCTAGCGTGAACTGAAACGCAGTGCTTGGTCAACACTAATGCATTTCTGGGTAAACTTGCCAGAGGGTTAAAGACTCTAGCTTGAGCCCACAGCAAAAGGTTGGGTTTGTCAGAAGTGGGATTCGAACCCAGGCCTCCAGGGGAGACTGCGACCTGAACGCAGCGCCTTAGACCGCTCGGCCATCCTGACGTGACGGCTAAGGGTGAGCAGTGCTGTTGGAGCTGCACCGAATGGCAGATGATCTAGAAGCTAGTGCTTCACCGCTCACAACTCGTCACAGCACATGCCTCGTTGGCGCAGTTAGGCAGCGCGTCAGTCTCATAATCAGAAGGTCGTGAGTTCGAGCCTCACACGGGCCAGGCTGGTGCTTTTGGATACAGGGGAGCGTGTAAATAAAAGAGCTGCTTTCTGTATTCCCTTTTGTGCGTTTGTTCATTTCTTCATATGCAATGTAATTGAAATCCAGTGTTTCTGTGGGACTAATGTTGAACAAAGGCAGTAATAGTATTACTCTCCGATTCATTGAATTATGTGTCAGTGTTGTTAAAATGTTTTGTTAAGGCGAATACAATTTTTTCATTCTAATGACATGTCTTGTCAATGCTAATGTAATGTTTTACATGACATTCCTTGAATCTTATGCCATGACACTCCACCCCATGCCCCAAAACCCATGACATTTCATTCCAAGAAATTTCCAAGAATCCTTGCCATGAAATTCTACTGCATCCCCAAAACTTCAGTCCATGACATCACTTCAGTCAAACTCCACGAATCACATTGCATCCCCCACCCCAAAAAACAAAAACACGAATAGCCTTTCATAAACAAGTTCTTCTTCCGGTAAACATCACAACATGGCAGTCCATGGAATTCCGTTGAACTCCATTCTATAAACATGTCCAATTTCGTGAAATGTCACGACTTGACATTCCAAGAAAATTGCACGAAAATGCCATCGAATCCCATGCATTGCACTAAAGTGTTTCTTTAAAGTCCATGTAATGCAGGTCAGTGTTACCGTAATGTTTGGTTAATTCTAGCGTGAACTGAAAACGCAGTGCTTGGTCAACACTAATGCATTTCTGGGTAAACTTGCCAGAGGGTTAAAGACTCTAGCTTGAGCCCGCAGCCAAAGGTTGGGTTTGTCAGAAGTGGGATTCGAACCCACGCCTCCAGGGGAGACTGCGACCTGAACGCCAGCTGCCGAAGGATAGTCCGACAATATGGGGATAATGTTGAACGATGTTGAACGCCACAGCCAATCACGTCGAAGCGCTATAACATTTGCAGCCAATCAGAGAGCGCCATTCTTAACATTTTCTTATCATTTTCAACATTTGACCAATCAAAGTACAAGGAAATGTCGACGGCACATTTACGCTTGTCACCGCTAGGTGAAGTCAGGAAGCTAGCCAAGTGTCAGTCAAGTTGCCGAACTGAGCCGAAGGTGTACGAAGTAATGACATAATGCTCGGTGGCGTGTCAGAGGTCAAAAAAGTTCAGTAGACGTCGAGCATCATTTTAACGGCGGACCGCGAAACATTTTTTTCAGTAACTTTTACTGTATTTTCGGACAACAGGTAAGAACGCATAATGTAATATGTCGAGTGTGCTTTCTTTTTAAGAAATCATTTTTATTACAGTAATACAAGTTTTGTCCAACCTAGCCCCCCCCCCCCCCCCCCCCCACCAAAAAAAAAAAAAAAAATGTCTGGCAAAAAATCCCATAAAGTCATGCCGGATGCTGACTGGATTTCAAGGCTAAAAAATTTTGCCAGCACAGGAGTTTGGCCATCAAATGAGGGAAACAGGCCAGCTCCTCGACAGAAAAAGTGGCAGGACGTGTATCAAAAGGTGAGTGTGCTTTTGTCACCTTTGCAAGACAGAATAAGTAAGGAATAGCCTAATTGACGACGGGCCTTTGAATTATTAGAAAAATAATGCGCACCCCAACCCGAGGTTATTTAATTAATTTTATTCATTTATTTATTCCTTCATTTTAAATAATTCAATGATTCATGTCAAAATTCTAATTCTAATCATTCAAGTCACTGTGATTATTATTTATAGATATTTATGTAGATAATGTTTCAGGCATTTGAGATTTATGTCAGTCTATAAAAAAATAAAAAACCTACATTAAAGACATTTTTTTGCACTGGGAGATTCAGAGATTTGAGACAGTGGGGGTGAGGATGCTGAGTGAATGGATTGTTTGAAGGTGTGAGATGTTCCTCTCTTGTTATTTTAAAGGAGGATACAAACTTTACTCTCTCTTTCTCTCTGATTTCACAGTTTGTATCTCCCCTTCAAAGAACATGAATAAAAATAAATATGACACACGTCCTGGAAAATGACAATAAATTAATTTGCCATTCATTCTGAAAAGTTAGAAATGCATGTATTCTATATTAAAGAGTCATAATGTTTACAGATTGAAAGATGTCCGATGCAGTCTCGTGGCCAGACGACCTTGCTCGGAGCGGTCCCAAAGTGCATGTGTGGTTTTCACACTCAAAAGGTAATAATGTGAAGATGTAACTTGTATTATTATTTTTTATAATTTACTGAACAAATTCTTCTCATTCAAAAATGATTGTAGCCTATGTATTTTTGTGGTTGTAATAAGCAGGCCACAGCATCTACTGGACAAGCACCAAGGGTTGTGGAACAACAGTCTGCCACTCAAAAGGTAATAATGTGAAGATGTAACTTGTATTTTTAAATTTTTGTATAATTTACTGAACAAATTCTTCTCATTCAAAAATGTTTGTAGCCTATGTATTTTTGTGGTTGTCTTAAGCAGGCCACAGCCTCTAGTGGACAAGCACCAAGGGTTGTGGAACAACAGTCTGCCACTACTGGACCAGCACAGGAGTTCATGGAGCAGAGTCAGCGTCAGCTCCCACCCCAGCCCACTTCATCTGCATCTAAAATTATACCAAGTTTGTCAAAGGTAATAACATTTTATTTTTTTAAGAATTGTAATTTCAATATACGTTTTAAAATATAAAGGTTTAAGTTCAGTGGAAATGGCTGGTATGTTTTTACACCTACCTGCCAGCTGTCACAGGTGGGTTTAGTCACATGATCAAGTAAAATGGGGAAAGAACAATGTAACCTATGTGATCTCTCTTTCTTCTCTGGGCTCTGCTCTCGTATTCTCCTCTTCCTCTCTAATTGGGCTCTGCCATTATTGGTTAAAGGACACTCACGTCCGTCATGGCATATCTCTTGATCTTTTTCAACTGGCTATTGAAGCTACGTCTTTCATTCTGTATCTCTCAGGTAATATTCCACTTATGCACATTTAATTATACACGTATTATTAATTAAGTCATCATGCATCTGCTTTGAAGCCATTTCAAGTGTAACCTTCATTACTGTTAATAAACGCTTTCTCTTACAAACTATGTGCAAACTAGTTTTGATTTTAAGTCATTTTAAAAGGTTCCTGTTGAATTACAATATACTCACATTCTAGCAATACCTTCCCACACATTTTTCTATTCTAACTGTGCTCATTTCAATCTGTATAAATAGAGGGTGGTAACAAGACTTTTTAAGTCTTGACAAGAAAAATTAAGACAAAGAAAGAAAGCAGTTCCTTTAGTTATACAATGAAATATAGGAAAAATAGATATTTTCTCATTTACTAATTTTACATTTTTATATATTTTTTGCCAATGTGCTGTTACATTAAATTTGTCTTTTCGTTGAATTTGTTTTGCCCTTTTTTAGTTTACCAAGCCAAGATTTGGTGGGTCCCACATTGCTGCTGCAAAGCCAAATCTGAGTGTGGCCAGGAAACCATCTCAGGTTGTTGACCAGCCCAGCACAGCAGTGTCCAGTGCCCCTACACCAAGCACCACTGTCTCTGTAAGTACTGTTAGTACTGGCATAATCCACGCTGTATTCTATGAAGACACATTCCACATCTGTGCACGTTTGAGAAACATATTTTGTATTCCAGGAAATCTTATAATGAAGTAAGAGCAATACTATACAGTACTATATAATGTTTGAATGAAATAGATTTTATATACACTACTGTCAAACGTTGGTGGGGTCAGTATTTGTATATAAAGAAATTGATACTTTAATGAAGCAATGATGCATTAAATTCATTTGAAAACAGATTCAAATAAGCAGCGATCTTAAATTGCAATTATTTCCCACTATTACTGTTTTTGACTGTATTTTAATTATATTTCAAAAACAACGTTACTGAACCTAGACCTTTGAACAGTATTGTATAATTACATCTAGGATTAGTTCAAATGTATCTTGTTATATATGACCTGCTAGACTAAATGTTTTGTCTTTTTCCTTCACAGACTGCTCCTTCGGGGGCAATATTGCAAGCTGCAGCTGCAGTTCGACTGCATCGTTTGTGGTCGGAGACCTTGCCACTAGAGGATCACAGGTACTGCCAGCAGGTTTTTTAAAACGGGCCCAAGGGAAAACCAGAGCTTCGAGATAACCTACAGCTCTGGTATTACCCACCACAGCCAGCACTTATCTACAATCAGGCTCCAGCTCCAGACAGATTTTTTTGCCATGCTCTGTTGCTGTGGATGCCGTACAAGCTGTGGAAGGTCAAGGTTCTCTGTCACAATTCTGCCTGCTGATTCATCAGCTGACAGGAGGCGGTCTGCACAAAAGGGCACGGCAGGTTTTGGACATCGATAGGATGTACAACATGGTCACAGAAACCCTCATCTGTACCAAGTGTAAAGCCTCGCATGTGTCCTGGAGTCAGACTGTCCTGCAACAGCTGGATCTGGGCCATCGCTCTGAGTTTCGGGTCATCCTCACACGGAAGTAAGTACACTTTCATTCCACATCCAGTTGATAGCCCAACATCACATATGTTTGAAAATACTTTACAAATCAAATATGTAAAATATATGAATGTGTGAATTTTGCTTTTCCTAAGGTATGCCTGTGATATGAGAGTCATATCACGGGAGCGTGGTCGTGCGTGAGCGTGGTCTAGGCAACAGTCCCACGCGGGTCATTAAACAGCTTCGTGAGAACCACAGCGAGGAGTGGCTCCAGCGTCTGGCCCGGTACACCACCCAATGTGTGGACTTCATCAAACGACCCGGGGTTTCGCAAATAAAATTACAGGAACACCCAGAGCCTACAGTGGTGCCAATCTGCAAGTGGCAGCTCACCATATACAGCCAAGACATCCTGACAAGGCTGGATGAAATCCATGCAAGGATAACATCCACGTATGGTTCAGTCTTGAAGATGGATTCCACTAAAAAGGTTAGCAGGGAATTTTTGTTAATTTATGCTGTTTACTGTTATATCATTATCAGAGCATGAGTATCACATTCTACATGGTGGGATGTTTCATCTTTGGCTAACCTCTGTTGGCAATGAGTTTGGTCAGGTGCTCATAAGTGTGCTGACAGCACAGGAAGGAGCAGGACTGGACATGATGGTTGATGGTCTGGTGAAAAGGTACCAGCAGGCTAGTGTGGATCCACCTGCTGTTTTGTACGTGGACTGTGGCTGGTGCACTGATGTGGGTGAGACCAAGCTGAAAACCAGGTTCAGAGGTTGGCCTGATCTCATGATTCGCTTGGACATCTGGCTTTTTATGCGAAGGATTGCCATGGGGTGTACAACTGATGCCCATCAGCTGTATCCCATCTTCATGTCACGGCTGTCAGCGTGCATTTTTGAGTGGGATGCGGCTGATGTTTCTATTCTTCGCAAAGCAAAGAGAGAGCTGTTGATATCCCAGGGTTGGCCTGTGCTGACAGATGAAGATGTCATCAAGCATCTTACCAGGGATGAGCTGGCACTCCATTGCCGGAGGAGGACCTGTGGAGAGGAGACTACAATCCTTCTCCTTGAGTGGCTGCTTACAGAGCTCCTGAGCAGCAAGGGCAAAGACTCCCTGGGTGTTCCTCTCCTGGACCGAGAAAGGATGGAGCACATCTGGAATGTCCAGAAGAAGCATGTGAAATGCATTCAAGACCCCCCTGGTGTTGTGCTCTATACAGAGACAGGGAGCTTAACCAAGGGAGGCATGCTTCTGAAGACATACAGATGTGCCAGAGGCTCCACTTCTCGAGTCCTTTCATTTACACTCGAACCGTTTCATCCCATGTATGTCTTTGTCACACACTGTGCATGTCAAGTCATCTTAATTTATATAGCGCTTTTAACAATGTAGATTGTTCCAAAGCGGCTTTACATTGATAATATGAAATTAAAGTAACAGAGATTGTTTTGGATTTATAACAGCTCTAGAATAAAGTTATTGTCCAGCTAAAGTTAATTTGATTGATTCACTTCCGTCGCAACGATCATTAGTTATTAACTTAGGGGCCGCTAACACAACACCGTTTTAACAGAAAAGTTCTTTCTGCGCAAACTTCAAAAACGCGAACCAGTGAGAACGCCGATGGCGTGCACATGCACATTACGAGTTCAGTCTATAGGTATGCACGTTTGAATATATGTGTGCAGGCGTGTGGTCCTTCCCTACAAACCAACCCTCAACATACTACTTCTCTGGCCTTAAAATTTATAATACAGAATTGTTATCGCTTCCGCATAGCCACACGAACCAGAATTATCCCGACAACGCTTTATCTGTAGAGAGGTAAAGGGGAGATACTTCACAGGGGAGATACTAATTGACATTTCAGGACTGCGCTGTTGTCGCGTCCAGGCGCAGGTCCTTCATCAGATCTGGTTACAGCCTGGATCCGGCGGACTGCAGTAAACCTCGGGATAAACAGATAGACTAATATTAGTGTAGACGCCACGGGCGGACTGGCCATCTGGCATACCGGGCACTTTCCCGGTGGGCCGACGTGCTTTTTGGGCCAACCGCCTAAACTTTTTTTTTTTTTTTGGCCCATGAACCGCTGTAAAGGTGGAGCATAAAGGTGGTAGGCCTAAAATCAGCGGCCCAATGTTTTTTTCAATTGACACTGCTGGCCCAAAACACTTTAGTCAAAAGTATCACATAGTTTTTTTTCCTTCTGACAGATGCGGCCCATGAAACATGTAGCCCATTGGTTCTTTTCTTGATTGACACTGGGCTGGGCCAATCACATCTTTAAACACCTCCCCCTCTGGGCTCTGAGCGAGCGTGCAGTTGTAAGTGTGTATCTGTCAAAAAAGTCTGAGAGATGGAGAAGAAAGAAACGCAAGGAATGTACAGAGAAATAGCGTGAAAAATAGATACAGGCCCTTCAAGCAGACGCTGTAAAATGTGTCAAAATATAGTTCTTTGCATAATAATGCAAATAACATTATTTTTCATGAAAGAATATCAATAAAACTGGATTTAGCTGGATTCAAACCCGGTGAACTTGGTGAGCATCTGCAATAGAAAACAGCGTAATATAAATGCGTGATTTTCCCACACGAAGAAACCGGAAAATGTATCATAAGACCTATGCTAAGGAAGACATATCTCTGACCGTCACATTTCACCCTTTCTTTTCTTAATTTTTTTTCTTTATCTTATTCCTCTTCTCTTTTTCTTCCTTCCCCCTTTTCTTCCCTTCTTCCCCACCTTTGTTGGAATATTGTTACCCAGCTTAATGGCTGAAAGGCTTGTGATATGGCCATGAAAAAATGGAATTTGGCCAGCAGAAGGGGATCCATTTGGGCTTCACAAATGCTGTCAAATGATGATGTCCCTGGGTTCTTCACCTTCTTTGACTTCACAAGGTCTACATACTTCACAATGGAGGGCCAGACTTCTAACGCTCTTTCAACAGCAGGCAAATTTTCTAACCACCTATGCCCACAGAAAGGCAAGGGGAATGTTGAGGTTGCTGTTGCAGAAGTGAAATCTTCTCTGTCTCCGCGCAGTGGAAGAGAAAATGAAGTGCTTTAAGCACTTTTTCCACCATCCACAATTCAAAACCACCCTTAAACGCATTATGAAGGGTGTGTAAACCACAGCTTCCGACAATTTGAATTTGTGTCCCAGCAAATTGCTCAGCATGCTCTTTTTGCAGGAGATCACACATTTTCAATTAACCATCCATTGACAAGGAGAGCATATTCCTGAGATTTAGTTTCTTTGTACGTTCCTAAAAATATGAAAAACACAAACATTATAAAAACTGCCAACTTATTCCTAAAGCAATGATACCAAGAGAATTTGATTTTATTAAGATAGCCTATGTCTGTCAAATATTTAAATAAAGTAAGTTTAGTTTATCATAAGATAAGGTGTGCAAACATAAACATACAGAAAAATTGCCTTATGCCACACGCACACACACACACACACACACACACACACACACACACACACACACACACACACACACACACACACACACACACACACACACACACACACACACACACACACACACACACACGCCCAGCACCAGGCCCCCACCCTGCCTTCCACCAGACAGCCCCCTCACAGCACACACAATATTTCTATGTAGGTGACAATAAAAACTCCTTGAATCCGTGAGTTTGCTTATTAATTAGAACAGGGGAACATTCAAAATAACTTTAAGAATATACTATTCAATTAAAAACCAGCTGACTTAGTTCCAACATCAGGGTAGGAAAGCTGGTTTTGCACACATTTATCCACGAGAGGACCTAAACCAAAACCAACTGTTGCAAATGAGCTTGCCAATAATTATTATTATCCCATTTACAAACATTAAATACTGACATTTTAAATCGCGTGCTTGTCTTAATTTGTTAGATTGTTGAATGGCTTACCTTGAACTTTTCCAGTAAGTCTTCAGCAGTGGAGTGAACCATATACTGTGATCCCAGATACCGGGACTGCACACGAGAACCATTCTCGTCATTTGCCCAATACCTGACATGCAAATCCAGTTGTTTGCTTTTGGTGGTCCTATTCATGCTTTCGTCAAACATGACAACGAAGCTGCCTTGATTCACACTTGACAGAAGTTCCCTTTTTATGTACGGAACAAGTCCAAATCGAGCAAGATGAGAGGTTTTGTCCCTGCCACAACTAAATGTTTTTGCACATTCCGAGTCAGGGAACATTGCCCTGAAGACGGTGCTCACGTCTTCGTTGGACGTATAGGAGTGATGTCGGCTAACCGTGTGCAAAACCCACAGCATTTCGGCCTTCAGTGTAGTGGTTGGGGAGAATGTACCGAAGGCATTACTTGTACTGGGCCCCGAAGACACCAACGCGGGTGTTAGCCTTTGAAGTAGATACCGATGCTGCAAACATCTGAATGGGGACAGTTGTTGCCTGATTGTCGTCATAGCGCTTGTGCTTCTCCACTTTCATATGTGCTTCAAGGGCTTTGCAGCCTGTTGTTCCCAATTGTATGGTCTTTTTGCAAAGTCTGCACCGCACATCGTATTCCGTCGTTTTTTGTAACCAGCCGCTATATTTCTCATCATCGAGCCAGTTATCATTAAACCTGCATTTCCCCATCTTGGCTCGCGTCTGCCACTCTGAAACACTTCTTCGTCTGTTTCTATGACAGGCCTACGGGGAAAACACTGCCCCCTAAATGGTGTGTGATGCCTTTGCTATAGGCACACGCTACTTTTTACTGTCTTTAGAGAAGGACGTGCGCTGGTGAAATAACGTTAGCATGGAAAATAGTTTCTCCAGACATATCTTTCTTTCATTCCGCCCAGATGAAATTGAATGCCGCCCAGATGAAATTTAATGCCACTCTTTGAAAATTAGCGAAATTTAATAAATTTTAAGACCGTAAAAAACGTATATTTTATTTAAGATGTTTTAATACTTTTTAAGGATCCGCGGAGACCCTGCCTTTTTCCTGATCCGCGTTGCTTCGTCAACTTATTTTTCTGTCTTTCACTCTATTTCCTTCCAGCGAAGACAACTCGCTCTGTTCCGACTGTCGTGGCTGTTTTTGGATTCGGCGTGCATCCACACTCACTCTCCCTCATGGAGAATGGCGCGGTCGGGGTGTGGAATCCGCGTCGCGAACATCTTTAGCCTTGAAACTTCGACAAACGTTCAAAATAACAAAACTTAACGTGGTATAAGGGTGCTCGTCACCAACTACGTTATATATTCTTATATTTTCTAGATAAATACACGAGAGGCAGGAGTAAGTGTAAACCATGCTTGCCGTTTTATTTCAACACTCAAAATCTACAGTGTTGACGTAGAAACAATCACGTAACATAGGAGGGTATAAGGAAACACAGAAAGGTCAATTATTATTATTATTATTATTATTAATTTTACATTTTAGGCTACATATTTAGAAGATGCTTTTTGTCCAAAACGTACAAAAAAGGAACAAAGCAATTATCAGATATCAAATATCAGTCATGATACAGGTTAGACAATAATAATAAAGTGCTAAGATTATCACAAATAAACAAAAGATTTTGATGCACGTCATTCATATTAAATCGTATATTCCACCCCATACCCGCTACAAGAATCACTTTAAGCTTGCAGATGCAGTTAAGACAATTTGATGTATTCCACTTAATACACAATAAAACAATAAGATTCGTTAACAAAGTACCTCCTGGTGTTCTTCTAAAATGAGGGGGAGCCACAAATCCGTGAGTACAGTTTACAAACCCGTGGGAACGGATTGCGAAAGCGTGGGCACGGTTTATGAATTAGTGGGTACAGATTGCAAAAACTGAAAGCATGGTTTACAAATCTGAGAGCGCGGATTAGAAACTCGTGGGTACGGTTTATTAATCCGTGGGCACGATTTGTTAAACCGAGGGAACAGTTTGAGAATTTGTGAGTACGGTTTATAAACTGAGCGGACGGATTGCAAAACCGTCGCCACGGATTGTTAATTTTCTCCCACAGGTGACTTCCCGGGCGCCGTATTACGGCTCAGTCCCATCGCGGATTTTGCAAGTGTAGCCGAAAGACAAACTGCAGCAACCTATTTCTTGGTATTTGCTTGTCGAAATTGCTTGCCAATTTTCCTTATACATTTCACACAATTATACATTTATATCTTTATTGAATTATTAATTATTATATTTTTTATATTATTAGTAGTTATAATTAAAAAATATTTATAAAAAAAAAATATATATATTATTAGTAGTAGTATTATTATACTTTATTATATTATTATTTATACCTTTATTATATTTATACAATTATACCTAACTGCTGGCCATTGAGAGGACACTATATATATATATATATATATATATAGTAAAGGTTCGATACAGGGTTACATTTCATAAAATCTATGACTTAAAGGTGAATTCATGGGGTTATTTAAATAAGACCAAGATGACTTGTCTAAAAATATGTTTAATTTTTTATTTGTCTTATAAAAGTCTTAAAAGTATTCAGACACTCTGTCCATTTAAATATAATCTATTTATTTTATGTGTTTTATTTATTTATTTTTATTTATTTTTTTCAGACACTTTGATCTCAGAGGTGGAGAACAGATTTGGGTGTCATGCATGTGGATCCACCCAGTGACTCGCCACCAATCAATTTCCCACGCCTTCCTTCCCGCTACAAGGCTCACAAGAAGCGCAGCTCAGCACACGATTCATGCATTTCAACACAGATTAACAAATACTTTGATGCCATCCAAGACTCTGACCCTGACATTGCACTCCAAATAAAAAGACAAATTCCCACATCTCCACAATTTGCAGGCAATGGTACTGTTAGTCCCTGCCTCCTCAGCACCAGTGGAGAGGATCTTTTGTAGAGGGGGCATTTTAATGGGAATGTTTTAAACAGAATGTTGCAGTCTCTAATGTTTAAAATGCACCAAAACTTTACTTTAAGCTCATTTCCCATTTGATGTAAGGTCATTTGCTGTAATTTTTGAGGCCATGATTTTATAGTGTTTAGCAACTACCCTCTTCATGAATTTTATCCTTGGTATGCTTGGACTTAGGAGTATTTTGTCATTGCAGTTTGTTCGTCTTGTTTTAAAGCAGCTCCAAATCAAAAAAGACAATCAAAAGGCCAAAACTATTATCTTATGTTGCTTTGAAAACATATAAGCTGAGCTGTTAATACTTCTATTATTATCCTGTTATTGTTTTATTGGAAGTTCAGAGACTTCAATATATCTTGGGTATTTACGGATTTTCTATTATTATCATTTTCTATGTTGAATGTTTGGCATTTTTGCGTGCACAAAAATTGCAATGTCTTAGGTGGATGATAAAACATGGAAAATAAGCTTTGAATAAAGATGTTAATTTCAGCTCCTTAGTGTTTGTATTTCTTTGCTCATAGAAAATTCCTACACATACAATTCACCTCTGCAACGACTTTTTATTTTACTATCACTTTAGGGTTAGGGTGGATCTTTCATATGAATTTAAAGAGTGCTGATCTGGTATGGTCTTGACTCTGTCTCACCCTGCCTTGGTCTTGGTTGGGTCTTGATCTTGACTTGGTCTTGGTTTAGGTGGTCTAGACTACAACACTACCTTGACCCTCATTTATATTAGGATTATATTGTTAACTATATTGTAAATTTAATAAAAAAAAAATAAAAAAAAATATATATATACTGTATATATATATATTTAAAAATTAATTTTAATTTGTTTAATTATCCTGATGGAATAATGTTTACAAGCCTATTATTAGATGAGTTTTCTCTTCAACACATCCTTCTGCAGGAGCAATGAGGACACAGGAAGGAAGTGGGGCTGGGCTGTATTGAGTGTTCATGGAGCCCACAGTCATTGACATCTATTGTTCCAGCAAAAGTTCCAATTCACTGGCATTTATGATCTAAAAAGCTTTTAGTGGAGGGTGTATGTTGAAGAAATGCATTTCTGTCATGAATGTTATGTTATGAACTAGTCTAGTAAAGTTAGGGTATTTTAGGCAAGAAAATTGCCAACGGACAAGACTGTACAACGCGTTTCCACTGGACTACCAAAAACAAAGCTTCTGTAGACTTTTGATTGAGGATATCCTTTGGAGACAGAATTGTTTTCCTTTACACATTCCTGATTGTTGTGGGCTAATGAGTGAAAGTGAGCAGTTCCCACAGAGGTTCTCCAGACTGGATTTAGCAGAAAAGTACTTTAAAAGAACTCCTGGATTATACACCAAGGAATTATGTGACTTTTCCAACTGGATTTCTGTGTATTAAACAAAAACATCTAAAAATGCTGGGAAGCAAAGCCATTCATGTAGCCATTTGGGTAGCATGTGGAATATTGGTAAGTCTAACTAAACTACACTTGATTTCTTACAAAAAAAAAAAAAAAACTTTTTCTGTATGTGTGACTTCTGTATGCTATATGTATCAGCCCAGTAAAAAAAAAAAAATCCAACTTTTGTTTTCAGAGTACCATGGTGGCAGACACATGGGAATGTAGCATCAAAGTTGTGAAAGCCATTTCTACCACAGACTCCATACGCATCATGCTGGATAACGAAGATGTGAAATGTAAATACACGGTTTCTGTCAGGGAGAGGCACAATGACTCGAAAGATTGTCATCAAGACCAGGAACATTTCTCACATATTGAATGCAAAACTGAGAATTTAGATCCTGGAACATGGCATCACCTGGAAATAAAGGCAAAGTTGGGTGAAAACCAACAGACTCAACACAATGTCTCTCTGCCAACTAGTAAGAATCCTGCTTCTTTGCATAATTTTCAGTCTGATAGTCAAGAATCACTATTATTGATTTTTACTGAACAAACCTCTAAACAGTAAATATTAAACTTGCATGTGTAACTCCAGACATGAATGATTTTTCAAATCATGTTCTTTATTGAGAAGATAGGTGATATTTTTGTTTTGTTTTTTCCGTGACAATACTTAGTGATTAACTAAAGAGATGCGATAAAACAAAATCAAAGCACTGGTGACTTTAAAGGAAAGGCCATTAAATCTGAAAACTAAATAATCCTTTTAAACATCCTAATCCATACTCAAAAACAGCCACGGACCATACTTTCTTCTACTTTTCTTGATTGTAACTATATAAATTAAAATACAGCTGTAATTACATACAGGTATTTTTAAATATAAGTACAATGTAAAAATATATGTACACAATAAGTGCTACTATCAAATGAATATTAGTACACTTATAAAGTGGGACCCAATCAAGTTTTTTATTACTGTTATAACTCATATTGTTTGTTTGATCCTTCAATATAAATTAAAAAAGGAAGATTAATTCAACAAAAATATGTATACATAAAGTTTATTTGTTTATGTTTAGCCACTTTGCTTCCACGTTTGTTGTAAAATGAGATGTATCACGTGTATTTTTATTACAGAGATGCATTATATAGAAAACAAAATATTTGAATACAGATCCACAATGTTTTAGTTTTTCCATTGGCTTTTGGATTACCGTAGAAAATAAGGTCTGTGGCAAACGTGGCAAAGGTTTATTAGATTCTTATATGTTTTGTTTAAGATGATAATCTTTTATTAACTTTGAAGCCTAAATACAATTGGCAGAAGTAAAATGTTAAAGGTGGGTTATAAATAATAATATAATTAAACGTATAAACACATTTATAAATAATAAAATAAATAAGTGTAAGGCTATAAAAATGAAATGAAAGACATTCCCTTGATCCCCCCACCCATCATAAGACATTTTTCCCACCCCATTGGCAGATCATGTTTTGCTTGTTTTAAGCAAAAACTCCATTTTTATTTAATTCCCCAGAAAACAAGACTTAATATCTTATGTCATTTTACTACTTTAGTAAAATAATGTTATGCATCTTTAAGAAATGTTTGATATTTGGACTGGAAACAAGACAAAAATACTAAGTAAGAAAAGCATTTTTTTTGCAGTGTAATAACTGAACTTGTAACAGTTTTGTTGCAAAGCACAATATTATGGTGAAATTAGATCTCGTGTTTGAGTTAAAACCGAATTATTGTTAAGCATAGCAAGAATCATAGCAAAAAGGTTAACAAATAAGAGTTATACCCACCAATTAATATTGCCCCTTCATTCATGACATGGATACCGTAATCATACAGAGTTGCATACCTTTATCTTTCGCTCATTTCTAAATTGGGCACCTGATGGCTTTGACCTTTCTTGTCCATCTCTTATTTGGCACTCGACATCTACAATCAAAAGATTTCCCCTGACAAAAATGTGCAGGAAATATAGAGGCCTGTATTTATAATATTATAAATGAAATGTGCGTTATTTGGAAGAAAGTCGAGGTGTGACTGACTTAGATAACTATATGGCAAATTTGCCAATTCCCCACACAGTGAAATGATAGATAATAGAAAACCGCTTCGCGGCGCAGATTATTATAAATTTTTTTTTTTTTTTTTTTTATCGTGCCGGCGGCGCCGCCCCCCCCAAAAATGCCGCCCCGGGCGATTGCCCGGTTCGCCCCTTGCCAAAAACCGCTACTGCTGCCAAATACATTTGATCAGACAGTAATGTCGTAACACACAAGTGTGAGTAACAGTGTCTTTACACTTTATGGGGTTAATGCGTTGGATTATCGGATACGGAAGAAAGCACACAGAGAACACTTATTTTGTTATTGTTTTGATCTATGCCATTTGTTGTAATCCTGAACAAAAGTTTCAGCGAGCAATATCTTCTGTTTTGTCACCAATAAGACATTACAACATGTTTAATTTTATTTAAAACACAACACTGCAAATGACAATGTATACATTTTACACTTGATCAAATAGGATGAATAGGATGGTTTGGCTTGTAAGTCTGCAGCGATCTCCGTTGACTTTGAACTATCTAATTTGTATTTACTCACCTGCATTTCTCCTTTTACCATCTGTGTCAATATAAATACCTGCATTTGGATTCGATAACATCTGTTTCTGAGTCTGATACTGAAGGCCAGACCAAAACCATGAACCTTGCAGGACCTGACCCATGTACTCAACACACAAGGGGTGCTTGTCAATATCCCTCCTCGTTTCCTCCATCCTATGACCTGGAAACCAATCGAGCTCAGCCATCTTGAAAGACATCTCAATTCTCTAATTGCACCGCGAGGAGGCGTGGATCGAGGAGTGAGGAGGCTTCCAGAGGAGTTATGAGCGAGGATACACGGATGTATCCTTTGCGGAAGAGTTTTATCTACCAAATGTGACGCACGTATTAATTCTCCTCCCCCTTCACGTCGGTCACAATAATTTTAATTTATACTTTACCTTTGCAGTTTATATAAACCACACATCTTACATATTTCAACAGGGTATCTTGCTTTATTATTATTTATTATGAATTTCATAACCAAACTTTGACAACATAAGGGCAGATCCTTTGAGCGCAGCTGATGATGCAAGGAAGTGACACTCGAGTGATCAAGTATTCCAATGTATAAATAAGCCTTACTTCGATTCCTCCGTCCTCCTTTTCTTTCCTTGCAGCCTTCCCTCGCATCCTACAGGGGGTGGAGCTGAGACACGAGGAAAGGAAACGAGGATGCACAAATAAGAAATGAGAAGCACCAAGGATCCACTTCTGCACCAGACACCTCCGTCACACACCTGAGTACTTCTTCACCACCTGTTTACACCGCCAGTCCAATGGTCGATCCAGCGCCCTTGTCTGGCTCGGCAGAGGACTGCAGCAGGTTTTTAGTCTAGTGTTCGCTCACCTTAGAGATAAAGTCTCATCGTTTCCCCACTGAACAGGCTAAGATTTCGTTCATCCACTACTCACGGGAAGAGTGCTGCAATGGGCAGGAACAGTCTGCCAGCAAGCTGGACCTGTCATGAAATCACTCGATAGGCTAAATGAGACTAGACGGCTTTATCCAATTATCCATCTGAGTGGTGATTGTATGAAAAACTGCCTGGAAGACTCTCCCTGCAGTCCTCCCTATCACACAGCCAGCCAGTTCATCCCGGCACTCAAGACAGCTGACCTTGTCTCTATTGTAGCTCAGGGGGACACATCATTGTGATGTGTCCCAATCGACCACTACACTCCTAGTTATGTCCTAATGTCAGTACATCTCCAATTCCCACTTACCACTATTAATACGCTTACTCCCTTTGATATCTTATCAGCCCTCCTTGACTCTGGGTCAGCCACCAACTTCATTTCCGGGGAACTCTGCCGCCATCTCAACCTCAAAAAGAGGCCCATTGAAACCTCCAACAAGGTTCAATCCAAAATTGGAAAATCGTTGTCCGTGGCACTGTCTCTTATTGTGTGGGACCCATCCAAATGCAAGTGGTCTGTCTTCACATGGAGAACATCATCCTCCTGGTTCTGAAGAAGTCAATGTCGATGCCGATGTTAAACATCTAATTCCCCTGTAAGAACTCCTGACTGTCTCCATTAACTCCACCTCCATTGAATTCCATCGATTGCCCGGTCCCACAATCTTCCCAAAGCTGGACTTCCGAAGCTTATGCAACCTCATTGAGATACGCAGTGTTGGGGAGTAAACTAGTTACATGTAACGGAATTACATACTTAAATTACACAATAAATTTAACTGTAATCTGTTACAGTTTCTGAGAAAAAAAGTTGTGATTAAATTAGTTACTTATGAAAATTAACAGTTACAA
The DNA here is from genome assembly GCF_965113295.1 of Leuciscus leuciscus. Classification (NCBI taxonomy): domain Eukaryota; kingdom Metazoa; phylum Chordata; class Actinopteri; order Cypriniformes; family Leuciscidae; genus Leuciscus; species Leuciscus leuciscus. The sequence goes on along the minus strand of NC_138728.1, from coordinate 26,698,892 downwards.
AGGTGGTTGCATCTGAATATTTTCTGTAAAAAGCTCAGATATGTTGAATAATATTATTTTGTTGCTTTGCCTGTTTTTTATGTGCATGATGCCTAATAAAATGCCTTTAAAATTAAATTATTATAATCATAATTCAAGTGATGAATGATTTTGAAAGTCTGACAGTAATTAGTGTTGAGGACTATAAGGTACTGCCTGATAGTTGAAAACATTCATTAGAAATTAGAAAAGTGATCAAAAAATGATCAAATGTAATCAGTTCCATTACTTTAATTAAGTGATTGGAATAGTTACACTACTTATTACATTTTAATGTAACGGTACGGTTAATGGTATGGTAACTGTAAGGGTAATCTGTAACCATTACATTTCCAAAGTAACCTTCCCAACACTGGAGATACGGAAGAGGGACGAGTGGAAGATTGCCTTTGTGACAACTACAGAGACTTAGGGTAAGTCTCTGTACTGGACCCAAGAAGCCACCCACACTTTTCGGCACCTGAAACAAGCATTCAACTACTACTACTCTCTTAGTTAATCCTGATAAATATTTTGTGGTTCATGTGGATGTTTCTACAACCTGCATGGGGGCCGTCTTGTCTCAGCAGCAGGGTAAACCTTCCCAACTCCATCCATGCACCTTCTATTTCCAAATCTTCATAGCGGAGCAAAATTATGCCATTGGCCACCACCGATCACTGAAATGGAGAGTATCTCTGAGAAGCCATTGACCCCAGACAGGCAAGATGGGCCCTCTTCTTCTCACAGTTTGAGTTCTCCATCCCCTATCGTCCAGGGATGACAAATGTGAAAGCTGTCTCTACTCTCCAGAAGAAATTCCAGAGAATCCTGAAACCATCCTGCTACTTAATGTTGCTGTCAGTCCCATTCATTGGTCCCTGGATGCTAGACTCGCTGCAGCCTCCACCACCAAGCCTGCTCCGTCAAGGTCCCCCTGCCAACCGTACTTAGGTTCCTACATCCCAACGTATTCCTCTCTATACGTTTTCCAACCTTTCCCGGATACATACAGTACACTCACATTAAGCTGAATGTAAAATTGAGCAAATCTCAACTGATTGTTACATCATCGAAAAATATAAACTGAATTATCGCCCAGTGATAAATTAAAAGTTGCATATATAGTACTGTATATCCTACTTTACCTGAGTATATACAGTATACTCACACTATATACACACACATTAATATATATATATATATATATACACACACTATATAGCAAATCTATACACTATATATATATATATATATATATATATATATATATATATATATACTATATAGCAAATCTTGGCTGGAGATATATGTTGCATATATATTTGTATACAACCTTATCCACATACATACTGTATACTCACATAGAGTGATATATAGTATGTAAAATATAGTATCTCAACTGCTTGATTGATTGTATTGTCACAAAATGTAAACTCCTGTGCATTATTGGCCACCTCTAATCTGCTAAATGCGACTATAAAGCATGAATATATTAAGATGTTATAAACAGTAACATCTTGATTTTCAAGATGCCTTTTGTGAATTGTGAAACACCCTCAAAAAATAGATTGTTTACAAGGACAGATTATAAACACAAAGTAGACTAGTGAGTAGATGAGTTTACCTGTCCCCGACAACCTCTGTAGTCCCATTTAGCAACTTATTAACAACCTCCTTTTTCAAGACAAGAAAAAGCTATTTTAAAAAAAACTCAAGGGTGTATTACTGATATATTTTGTTGTAGAATAAAATGTGTTAGCCACAGACCTTATTTCAGACATTTAAGTAAAAACCCATTGACTTCAGGAAGATGGAACAAGAAGTGCTAAATGTTAACTCGTTTATGGGTTTTGGCATTGCAAAATACTTCATCCCTGCAGCACTCTAAACCTCTGAAGTAAAGTAACCCTGCTCTAGAGCAAGTAATGTTTGGAGAATGAATCGCTATTGCGACTTTTGTATCCAGGTATGTTGCATAATCTGCTTTCTGAAATATCTCCCAGGTTAAAACACCACACCCTTAAATCTAGCCAAGAAAGGCTCTCTAAAATGACTTGGGACATTCGTCTGCATTGACCCAATGGAGAAATTCAGAAGTCCATTACTGACGTTTCCATTACCCTTCAAATTGCGCAAATTGAAATTCCGAATTGAAAATACGCCCAATGGAAACACATCAATTTCGAAAAAACTCCCATTTATCGCAAAAAAGTTTTTACGCTCACATGAGGTGGTTTTTCAGGCAATTTGAAAAAGAAATATTTAGCAAAACTGCAATGGAAACAGTTTTTGCACATTTACAGGTCATCCGACGTAGATGACGCGGTATGTTTTGGACAGAATACGAGACAGAGTTCTTTATTAAATTCATATAAGACAAAAGAATTACAGGATTAATGGATTCCAAACCTCAAATAAATGCCACAATCAAGACCTCGAAGCAGATATGAGGGAGAAACACCCAGAAACCCCTCATATGTGCCGCTCACAAGTATAATACGGGTCGTTCCTTACCATCAATGCTTGGAAAACACACATACATCTCCTTCGATTAATAGTAATGGCTAGTGCAGTGGCTGGGATATAGTACATAAACCTACAAACGTCTGTTGGCATGGTTTTTGGCATGATTTTACATATCGCAAGAGGAAAAAAAGAAATTTTAGTCTCATTACATCGGTTAATGGAAACGCCGTCATTTCGCATTAGTTTTTTGTCGACATTTAGAAAAAAATCGCAAAAGTTTTGCGCAAATCTGTAATGGAAACGCGCCTACTGTTGCAGTAAAAAAAAAAAAAAAAAAGGATTTTGTTACACAGTTAGACTGCATCAACGGTAGTTATTAATACACCTTTGCTCTTTAAATCTGCTTTATAGGATTCATTGCTGTTCATTGCGTCATAAGGTGGAATAGATGCCATTAAGTAGCATTAAGTAGGCAATATTTTGTTTAAAATGTAAGGTATTCAATGTTAACTTATTTATTGAACTAGTTTATTTTCTATAAAGTAATATCTCACTCATCACAATCATACTCTGAATATCAGTGCTGTTATGATTATCTGTGGTCGATTGTATCTGTATTACCGAATCACAGCTGATAGTCAGAACAACAATGCTCTTGATTGTGTGATATTGCTTGATTATCCAATTTTATCAAAGTAAACAACAATGAACAATAATATATTGGATATTTCACTGATGCTATGTAAAAGAACTTTAAACTGTGTGTACACAGATTATGTAAATCTGGAGCTATATGTGCAGGGTAAATCCAAATGGCTAAGTGTCAAAAGCTTCTCTAAATATGAGGAAAGGTTGGATTGCGCTGATTATGTGCCGTTGTATACGTGTCTGGGCTAAATTCCAAAACAGGAGTTTGACTGTAGGTCAATTCTTTCAGACTTTTCTCCCCCTCCCATCCGGCTTATTGTTCTTTTGTTCTAATATATACAAAGACTCATTAGCTCTCAGAGGTCAGTCTGATTACAGTGACACTTATATAATGTACAGTGGCCCTCAAATTTATTTGGACTCTTAGGCTATACTTATTATTGCTATTGAGAACAAAATATCAAAGTTAGTGAGTAAAAATGATGTACAAAATAAAGTGTTACTGTCACACTAAGAAATTGGCAAAGGACCAGATTTACTAACAGATTGCTCCAGCACAAGCCCTCTTTGGTGTTAAAATATTACTGTCAGGATTTACTAAAGACACACAGTGAAAAATTTGCGCTGAAAATGTGTGGACAGGGTTATTTTTGGGGCTGGCCTTATTGCATATGCATTTGTAGGAGTTTGCATTTCAGAAGTAAAATTTATGGGAGAAGAGTATTTAAATGAATCATGCATGGTGAATTACTAAGGTTTCCACTAGTCAATTTGCTGGTATTTGTGCCATTATTTACTGCCCAAAAAAAGTCTTAAACCAGAAGCTAATTTGTGATGCTCTTGGTAGATTGCATTGGTCATTATGGAAATGAACCGGCTGTGTTTGTGTTCTTTTAATTTTCACATCGTCAATAGATCACCCGCAGAACTTTCCATTCCCATCTGCACTTTTTGCCCTGTTAAGGAAATCTGGCTGGCTTAGAAACTTGAAGTTAGTTCTGGGGAAAACAGATTTTAGGTGGGCCAAATATAATACTAGACAGAAACTCCTTTTGTGCAGATTTCCATGATTAAAACAAAAACACAAAAGTTGGGGTGTTATTTTCATTTTCTATTTTAGCTATTTAATAGCTATTCTATTTAGCTATTTAGTCTTGAACAGTGACTTTTAAAATGGGTAAATGGGTATGGGTATGTGATCATGTAAAAATCGATGATACACCCACGGTTCTCAAGGAGAAAGAGAGTGAAAAAAGTCATTAGAAGAGGTTGACTGAATGTGACCTTCAACCTTAATGGTTTCTTATCCTGTTCTCTCACAATACACTTTCAACAAAACCTCATCAGGAAGAGCTTTCTTTAAAAAAGCAAAGAGCAGTGCTATCGTGTTTTCACATATAGGTTGTTAGACATTCCGCTGCTTTCACTGAGAATAATTCACAGCAGGACCCACTGAGTCCACACCTTTCCTTTCTGCGTAACAGAGTTCTCACAGAGAGCTCTACCTTATTAGAAGGACTGTTATGATAATGTCTGTCTGAGGCTACAAAGCTGACCAAAGAGACCACAAAATAATCTTGTGTTTATTTGGTATGAGGACCCTATTTAGCTATGTGAATGCAAGATTTAAAGTATACATTTACATTACATTTAATCATTTAGCGGACGCTTTTATCCAAATTGACTTACAAATGAGGAGAGCAATGGAAGCAATCAAACCAACAATAGAGCAGCAAATATGCAAGTGCCATGACCAGTCCCAGTTAGTCCAGCACAGTAGACGTAACAATCTTTTTATACGTATACATATAATAAAAGAAATGTTAAAAAATAAATAAATATTGCTTCACTTCATTGCGATAAGTTTAAATGTGTCTTATTTCTCTCTCTCTCTCTCTCTCTCTCTCTCTCTCTCTCTCTCTCTCTCTCTCTTTATATATACATACACATACACACACACACACACACACACACACATTGCATGAACAGCCCCTGTCTACCACAGACAGATTGAGAAATTTGAATGCAATTAATTATAATTATACATCTACACGGTTGACAGTATTATATGTCTTTTGGTTAGGACCTTCGGCAGTGGAAAATCTCGAGGTTTCTGGGGATGTGAACAGCCTGAAAGTTTCATGGCAACCTGGTCCCGGCAAAACAGAGGGATATCGAATCATGCTCATAGACAGCAATGGCATGGGTTCAGTCTGGAATGCAACAGTTGCAAGCACGACCACATCTTATACAATAAAAGGGCTTATTTCTGGACGACTCTACAACATCACTATCATTACAGAGGTTGGAGAGCTACAGAATTCAGCATCTAGACAAGCACAAACAGGTATTTTGTATTGGGTCATCAAATAATAAATTAAATAACATATGAACAAATTTGTTTGAAAATGCAGATGATGTGCACATATATCTGTGCCTGTATGAATTCCTCTACTGTATTTTAAGCAGATATGTTAACACCCTTTCCTGTTTTGAGCACTGAAAGGTCACCTTTGTCCACTTGTGTTATGCCACATTATGTCATGCAGTCTCAATCATAAGACATGTTGCATTAATTATAAAATTCCTAAATTTAGTGAATCTGTGTGCCGTGTTATTTGACTGACTAAGGCTATGTTCCCACTGTCAGTCCAATTCTGAATATTTTTGTATTTGATTGAAATCTGATCTAAAATTATCGACTGTCCACATTATGTATTGCAACTCTTCAGATCCGATTTGCGTGTCCACGCCGCTCTTTTGTTTTCCGAAATATCTGCTTTGTTTTCTATGGCAATGACGTTGCATTGGTAGGTATATTTATTTATTTATCTCTTTATTTGACATGGACATACAATTACATTGGACGAACCATATGCATTGGTTTTAGTGTTATAGCATGCATGCTAATTTTCAACACCTGTCCACGGGAGGCTTTTAGAAAGAAAATACAATAACAAGACTAATAACAAAAGTGATAACAACAATACCAAAAAAAAGAAAGAATAACTCAAATATACCATATGATTAAAGAGAAAAAACAAACAAAAAAAAAACAGCAAAGCAACGGAATCAGAGAGTATCTTAGTTGTAGGTTATACATGCGAGCACTGTTGTGTAGTTTTTAGCCATTGTTTAGCCGATGCTTGTGCCCATGATGTAACGCAATATGATAGATGTGAGAATATCATCGCGTGCATGTATAGTTTTGCAGTGTGACGAGACAAATCCCTTCTTATAAAACGAAAACAATTTATATTTGGTTTGTCCTTTTTGCAGATGTACTTAACATGATTTTCAAATTTTGAATTATTATCCAGAATAATCCCAAGGTACTTGACTTCATTTACTACTTCTATTACTTCATTTTTTATCTGAACCACAAATATATCGCTTATAGGCCTATTTTGTATGGAGAAACACATGGAGACTGTTTTCTTAACATTAAGAGATAAATGGGATAACTCGAGCCATTTAGAGATATTATTGAATGCTTTTGTCAGGTGTTCACCTGCCAGACTGGATGTTTTAGCGGAAACATGGAATACAGTGTCGTCCGCATACATCTGACAGTTTATGCCCGGACAGCATTTTGGTAGGTAATTTATGTACATTGTAAACAACAACGGGGCAAGTACGGACCCTTGCGGTACTCCCATGTTGTTGGCTTGCAGAGATGACTTCACCCCATTGACCCTAACACATTGCTGTCTTCTGCCCAAATATGACCTAAACCACTGCAAAGATTCAGAGGACATTTTAAATTGAATTAATTTTTGTAATAAAATACTGTGATTAACAGTGTCAAAGGCCTTTTCTAGGTCCAAGAACACTGCCCCGACAACATTTCCTTCATCCAGTGATTCCTTAATTTTGTAGAGTAAATAACAGTTTGCTGTTTCGGTGGAATGTTTGTCTCTAAATCCAAACTGCAGTGGATAAAGCAGCTGGTTGGACTCTAAATGTTCCGCTAATTGCTCGGCAACAATCTTTTCCAGAACTTTTGAAACTACAGGAGGGATAGCAATAGGCCTATAATTGCTTGCTATATTCTTTTCACCCGATTTATAGATCGGTGTAATTGTTGCTGTTTTCCAGCTCTCTGGGAACATTTTTGTGTGTATTGACAAATTTACTAAATAAGTAATTGGCTCTAACAGACAGCTTTCATATCTCTTAATTAGTGCAGCATGTATGTTGTGTATGTCCTTAGACATGGAGTTACTCATGTTTGCAATCACCTTTTTAACTTTATCACAATATGCCAAAACAACAACAACAACCGCAAAATGGAGGGACTTGTACAGATCTGTTGTCTTATTTACAACATGACAATGTGTAGCCACCACAACAGTACAACTGTAGGCGGCTGGTATCCATGTTTTTTTTCCATGCTCTCGTCTCCTCCGGTTTCAAAACATGTCTCCAATATATTGTCATTTTCTGCTCGCCCGGCACTCTGCAACAACACAACCTTTGTGTCTGCAGCGACTTTCAGCATGTTTCCTATAACATCTCATCTGATAAACCATGACAAATCCAATCAGAGCAGTAAGACTAAAGATTTCCAGAAATGCCATTTAAATAGGATTTCAAACCACATATGAATGTAGCTTGAAACAGATTTGTAAAAATCACATTTCTGTCAGGACCACTATCGTCAAATGCGATTGGCAATTGCGTACAGTTTGGATTGGCGGTATGGTTCTGTTCTGGGCAAGACCTCCCTGCGCATCCATGCAGCCTAGCATAGATAAGAGCAGGGAGAGCAGCAATAAAACCCCCCTTAGGATAAACAGAACAAAACCAACATGAATGTTTTGCAGATATCATTAATTCAAGATTTTAAAGTACAACATAATTCGAGAATTTATTCTGATTCAAGGGGAATTAGAATGCCAAATCCTGACTGACGAGAGGAGGAGCTGGGGATGGAGGAGGGTAATTAGCTCCTGAGAAACGTGACAGCTGCTGATAATGCTGAAGGAGCTTATATATGTATGTGATAGGCATGGTATTCCTATAGGTAGACGTGGATCAACTGAGTGTCAGCTGATGCGAGCTTGACTAACGTGACCTGCCAGAGCTGACGCTATGCTTAATTTCATGTTTTGCCGTTCACACTCGCTAAATCTCGGATTTCAATATGATATGCATGATATGCACAAAAATCAGATTAGGACTCAGTCTGAACAAGGCTGTTCCAATATTCCAAACCTGTTCCAAAACATACATCATTGCCACTCATTAAGATCCTGGCAGCAAATCTTAAAACATACTTTAAAAAAAACAACTAAGCTTTTGTTTTGTTTTTTATTGAGTATTACACTAGCACATCTTAGTTGGGGTACTGTCTGTTCCTGGTCTCTTTCTACAAAATGACTTTTGTTTGTGTGTCTAATGCCGTCAGATTGTTGTACTACATATTTTTTATTTGAATAATACCAGTTAATTTGAAGAATATATAAAAGACAGTAAAAAACATGAAATACAGTGTTACAAAAGATATCAAATATTAGGAAACGATCGCATCAGTTCTTCAATAAATGTTGAGTAAATTCTCCTATGTTTGTAAAACGTGAGACATTTTTTGTGTTCCTCAAAAGAAAGTCATGCAGGTTTAAAATGGCATAAGGGTGTGTAAAGGATGACAGTATTGTCTTTTATGGGTGAACTATCCCTTTAAAGGGTTAAATGTAAAAAAAAAAATATACTATCATATCAAAGTTTAAAAGTCCACAATTTAATATTCAAATATTCAATATCAGCTGTAGGTTGCATGCCAATAGGAATACACTATACCAAATCTGTGTGTAATCTGGACTGTCTCCTGCCAAATAACTGTTAACTGAAATAGAAATACAAATAAAGACTAAACATACTGATAGACTAAAATAAAAATTTAAACTATAATTAATTGAAAAACTGAAACTAAACTGACAAACAGACTTGGTAAAATAACTGAAAAGAAATTAAATAATTTGAAATTGAAACAAAATAAAAACCTAAAACTAAAATAACCTTGATGAAGACAAACGTTTTTGTACTTTAAACATAAGGCATTTTAACATCTTTAGAGATTAATGTTACTGATCTCTCTCTCCCTCTACCTCTTTCTGTACAGTACCAGCTGCTGTCTCTAACCTCCAAGTGGGGAACATTGGCAACCAGACCACCCTCAGGGTTCTGTGGGATAAAGCCTTTGGTGATGTGGACCGTTACCTTGTCAGTCTGACATTACCTGGTTCAAACTCTATTGAGAAAGCCCTGTCCCCTGATAGTACAGATGTGATGTTTGACAATCTGAGTCCTGGAAAGACCTACCAGGTGTCAGTCAGCACCAGGAGTGGAACACTTTCTAATGAGACATGGATCATGGGAACAACTGGTTAGTATAAGTTGATGGATAAATCAGTTCAGTTTATGCTGTACATTCTCTAAGACACACTTCTTCAATAAAGTGATTTATTAATTCATAAATATCATTACATTTTTGGGGAGGCACACTGCATAGGGGAAGTTGTGGTATATCTTGTGCTGGCTTTAATTCATGTAATATTTTTTTTCAGTATTAGTAAGTTAGTGTAGTGAATGTATACATTTTTGCTGATCCAATCTCAAGTGGGCAATGCTACATACGGGTGTAAACAAGGTCTAAAACGTTTTGAGCTTGTCCACTTGACAACTTCCAGAGGTAAATCGAAAAAGCAATTCAATCAGATTGCTTTCGTAGTGTAGACACCCATGTGGTTAATGCGGTCAAACAGCCACAGAAGACTACTCTCTGCCCACTTACATAATATTGTTGAGACGTGTTGTTAGGAACCGCGCTAAAATGTTCAGCATGGTCAAGCAGCTATAAGAGCAGACTCCTTTTCTTTTTTAGATTGAAAGAACTGAAAAAGCCCTTTCATATACATGCATACAATTTATGAAGGCTCTGCCTTCTTTGACGTGGATATCTTCGTTTTGTTTCTTCAGTTCAGTCTGTCAATGTCGAACACCCTGGAGAGCTGCTTTTACATATTAATCACTTTTACATTCATCATCCCAGCAGCGATGACAGCACTTTATTTTTGAATTTATTTACACCTAAGCAAAGAACAAAAAAGAACTTTGCTGTGAGTATATTGGGCTTGTGTTGTGACAAAATCAGAGTGACCTGCCCATAAGCCCTCTCACTGAATCAGGACAGAAGTGGTCGAAAGGGGACAAAACACACAGATTGAAACACAAGGGGCCAATCATACATTCGGTGCGACGCAAGTGTTTTTTGCTAGTTTCAGCGCGACAGACTTATTTTCATCTGAAACTGAAAACGAGGTGTGTTTAGGCGCATTGTTGACGCGTTGCTATTTTGTGGCAACTGAAATAGACTGCGCCACTGACCAACAAAAACCTGGTCTAAAGTCAATGGCGCAATATATTTTTTTTGTTATTTAAAGAGCACGTTAGTAATGTGCGCCTATAGGCCGTTCTACAACGTGCATACAGTTTGTCCCATAGATGGTCTGGGACATCTGTTTTCTGCTTGCAAATTCAGGCATGTTAATAGCGAATCCGCCATGGCGCGAGCGCAACTGGCTTTTAAAGGGAATGGGAGATGAGACTGATTGTTTTTTTGTTGCACGTTACGCCCAAAACACACCCATTACTCATTAAGAGAATAGGGACAACCCTTTTAGACCATGCGCCAGGTGGGCTGACCATTGTTCCCGTCTTTAAACTAGCAAAAGTGGATTCGGACACGCCCTAAGTGGACTTTCGCGTGCGCTTTAGACCATGCACTTAGATCGTTAAAATAGGGCCCAAGGTGTAAATCAAAATGTGTTTCTTATCTACTTATGATCTGGTCGACCAAAACACATCTTAATACAGGGCGTAAACAGGGTCTGTGTGGTGAGCGAACAAAGTCAAATGCAGGAATCTACCACATTTAGAAGACCCCTAAACACTGGTCTCAGAGAAAGCAAAAACCCCGATATTAAAATGTCACCTAAAGAGAAACTCAGCTCTTCAAGCACTCTCAAATGAGAATAAAAAAATCACAACTCCAAACAAACAAAGGGGAAGTGTGTTTCATTCTTTCTGCCCGACTCTCCAGCCTTCCATTTTAAACAAACAATTTAAACTCATTCCCCTTTCTTTCTTTCTTTCTTTCTTTCTTTCTTTCTTTCTTTCTTTCTTTCTTTCTTTCTTTCTTTCTTTCACACTGGAGAGTAACAAACTAAGGGTGCGTTTACACGACAACAATGTACTAAAAACTGAACCTTTTTTTCTTTTTTCACGTACAGACGACAACATTGTCAAAATGGTCGTCATTCACACAGATCAACAAAAATGACTAAAAAAGCTGTATTAGTCAGCCAGGCCAATAGTTGCCCATGTCACTTTGTAAAGAAACACTAGGCGCCTATTCTGAACACATAATAAGCATGCGCATGACGTCACCATTTTCACAAATTTGCATTTTTGTAGTTTACAGAGAGACGATAATGGTATCGTTTTCAAAAAGTTGCATTTTTTAAACCCATTTTCAAAAGTTTGCATTTTCAGGCCCCCAAAACACTATTGTCATGTAAATTAATGCATAAAGGGCATAAATGCATAAAACAGTGTTGAAAACAGTGTTGCCCCTAAGGATTCTTTCCTCTAAGGCCTCTTGTTAATATAATTAGTACAATTATTTAATTATAGGCCTACAGATTGTATTTTATTATGTTTATTATTATTATTATATAATTATACTAATGTATTATATAGTTTGTTGTTAGATTTTATCATTTGTATTGAACATTGTTTTTCCCTATTAGAACCAGGGAAGGTGTCAGATCTGGTGATGGAGAATCTGTCGGATCGTGGCTTTCTAAAGATCACCTGGAAACTTCCTCCCGGAGAATGGGAGCACATCCGTGTGGTGCTGTCAAATGGAAGTGAAATCCTGGTTAACCAAACTGTGGAAAGAATGGCAAAGGAAATACTCTTGTCAGGGTTACATCTGCAGCCTGGCAGAGTGTACAGCATGGCAGTCAGTGTAGAGAATGGCGGCCTGGCTAATACTGTCTATTACCAGGGGGAAATAGGTAACCATTTGTCAATACTCTCAATAACTATAAATTATCTAAAATACAAGCAGGAGAAGACACATTAAACCTGTTTTAAAATTGCTTACTATTAATTATAATTAATTTAAATATTATATGCATGCCCCTCAAAACACCTGGGGCCTCATTTATAACCGTTGCGTACGCACGAAACATGCCCTGAAAGAGGCGTACGCCACTTCTGACGCATAAGTTGTGATTTATAAAAACAAACTTGACGGGAAAATTGCCGCACCTGCACGCAAACGCTGACCCATGCGTACGAAAGTTTTGGAGGTGGAGCAGTTTGGCGACACCGATGGTGAGCTGGAGTTAAATGTCTTTTTGGTCACTTTTAGACAGAAAATCTAAAGAAAATTAAACATATACAGAAAGATAATACAAATATAATTTCACTCACCAAGCCTGTCACCTGAAGCAAATATCCATCCCTTCTTAAATGTCCGCGCCAGCGAGCACGTTGGGCCGTTTAGTGAAACTGACGCAAATAACAGTTTAAATAAATAAAATAATGATTTAAACTATGTTACTATGTTTTACTTCTGATATAAACATTTAGATTAAATATGCCATTCAAATGAATGGAGTTAAACACTTAAACATAAAATCCTTACTGAGAAGTTACAACATTTTTTATATTAAATCAATAGAAATATTTGTTGCGGATGCCATGTTTTTGAACACTTTTCCTGTGGCGTGCTGTGTTTTAATGTTTTAATAATTGCATATCATGATAACACTGTCTGAGAAAATAGTTTCGTGCACATAATGCCCAATCAATTAAAAATACAATTCGGCCAGTGGAAAAGATTGAGAAAAACTTTCTCTGAAATGTATTTTACACTATTTGGTTTATGTAGGCTATTCAAAAACAAGGCAAGGATAGGCAACTACTTGATTTTTATTTATGTAATGTGTCTTGTACCGTTAAACGGTATCACGTGGATGAATAATCATATGCAAATGATATGCAGATGAGGAACGGTTTTATAAGTCTGAATATTTTTTTGCATACGCCATTTTTGGCTTTCGGGCGCACGTACACTTTTAGTAAGGTTCCTACGCACAGTTTTATAAATGAGACCCCTGAACTCTAGGACTAAAGGCCATTGCACACTGAGTCCGAAATTCGCATCCGAAATTTTCGGACGTTAAAAAAAAAAATTCGACCTCACTTTATGTCAATCACGCTTCCACACTGTCTACGAAACTTTCGTCCGTAATAAAAAAATTCGGATCGGGTTCGATTTTCTGCGTTTTTCGCATCCACAGCCAGTATTTTGTGAGGTTTTTTGAAAATTCAGAGCCACCGTACAAGCGAACGACAAAATCCAGAATGGCGTCTGACAAGTTGGTGGTTGATACACTTCGTCTCGCAGCACAAAGTACTGTATGAAAAACAAAAACGTGTGTGTGTCCATACCTTAGACAAACTGCCAGTCTCTGTTCAGGATCGATTGGTTCACGGAAATTGGTGGTGGTCTTTTTAATATGTGGCTCCAGTATCGCCAGCAAAGCATCAAACTGTTCCACTGACATTCTGAGGTAAATTTTGAATCGCTCGGGATAATTTCGCAACTCCTTGATAAGGAGGTGAAACTCTCCTTCCTCTCGGCGCAATCTCAGGATTGGATGGACCCAATATTTCCTCTTTCTTTTTCTCTTTTTAAGAAGAAAGAGGGCAACAAAATCATCCTCACTGCTTGACAAATCCATTTAGTATTTTTTGCGTTTTTTTCCGCAAAGGTTTAATAATACGCATCGGACTCAGTGTGCAAGGTTTCTGTGCATGACGAATTTTAAGGCTGAAGGCCAATTTATACTTCTGCGTCGGGTGCGCGTAGAAGGTACGGCGTAGCATACGCATTGACGTGTACCATACGTCGTACCCTTCGCCGTACCCTGACGCGCACCTCCTCAAAAATGTAACTACGCGTCGCGGCGACGCGGACCGCAAGATCTGTGATTGGTCGGCTGGATAGCATCGCGTTTCCTCCTACACTCTCCACCGCCCGCCCGCCATTTTTAAATTCCGAAGATCAGTGAAGAGCCATGGAAAAAGACCAAGTGACTGAGAGATTGCTTGAAGAAGTGCGGAAATACAGCCATCTGTATGACTCCTTCAATCGCCATTGCTCGTAGAAACCTAAACTCAAAATAGCCGCGAGGAATGTAAACACAGTGGAACTGGAACATTAAAACCCACCCGCGCCATCTAGCGTTTCGGCGGTGTAACTGCACATCAACACAGACATTCGCAGAAGTATAAATGCTCACGACGGCGTCGCCTACGTGCGTAGCCTACGACGTACACTACGGCGTACCCTCGACACAGAAGTATAAATTGGCCTTGACGAACACGAAAACGCATACGAAAATTTCGGACTCAGTGTGCAATGGCCTTTAGTCTTAAATCCTGTTCACACCAAGACGGTGCAATATTCACATATAATTTGTCTGTTCTGATCAATGCAAAAGAAATAGCTAATAAATGAAAATGCTAATTTAACAAACGTACTCTTATTAATTGCGCAAAGCGTCATGGGGTGTAGGAAAAAGGTGGATAGATTGGCTTTGCCATTAAAAAAAAACAGAATCAGTGTCACACTGAAATTTTATGATGGGGAAAATTATTATCACACTGAAAAATATGATGAATTTTATTTATGTCTTGGTTGAACAGGCTTTTAGGCTGTGTTTGAAACAGTACACTAGCATACTGTATACTGCGCAGACTTATTTTTTGAAAAAGGTTTATTATTTCAAAACAACAATAAATATGTATGTTATGCTTTTGTTCTGTCACGTGAACTCATCACATAAAATCTTTTTTTTGTGCATTTTTAGTCAAGTTTTGGGTAAAAATGTATAAACCTTTGGCAGTCTGAAAAGTTTTTTAAAGAGATGTTAAAAGAATATTCTGGGTTCAGTAGTTAAGTGCAGTCAACAGAATTTGTGGCATTATAAAAAAATCAAAAAAAGGAAATCTGGGTTACTGCAAAGTACTCAAAAAAAAAAAAAGAAGAAAAAAGTACAATTTAATGGGGGCCAAGTGTAAACAAGTATGATTTTTGTGTGAAAACATCACTCACTAACCTTTTCTGGGTAAATCGATATCCTAAATTGTATAGTGGTGAACTATAGCAAATATAATTTCCCATTTGCTCCAATGGCAAAAGAAAAAATCCATGATGTTTCCACGACTTTCCAAAAGAGGGAAAAAATATAGAGAGATTGATTGCAGCAGTCAGAAGACAGAGGGATGTCAAGTTTTCCATCACTCCCTCAGCCGTTGTATTAGAAACACCCTTGCAGCAGCTTTAGTTTGTAATTTACTGCCAAGGTAATATAACACAAAGTATAGCATTATAAATCTTTTTTATTATTATTATTATTAAAATATGAAAAACGTAACTATATTTCCGATGTTGATTACTGTGGAAACGCATCATCACAGTCCTTGAAAAAGGTCCATGATAACGTGACAAGGTAAACCCTAAAACAACTGGAATCGATTTAATGGAAGAATACATTTAAGTGGTTATAACATTATAATCTTAACCGCTTTATTGTAAATTCTTAAAAACTGCCCCATACACCTCCTGCAACCTACATTTTTTTTATTTTGAAAATAATACTGCCTGAAAGAAATTTAGTGTGTTTGTGTGCTATTCCTAACATAACTTTATTTCCAATTGAATGTTGGGTTATGTAACATCTTTCTTTTGTTGTTGGTCTTTTTCTTTTCAGGTCTTCCACCAGTATCTGAACTGCACATCCGTCACTCAGATGAGACCTCCCTAAGCGCTCTGTGGACTCATGCCTCTGGCTCATCATCCCGTAATGGCTACGTCATTCAGCTTTTCCAAAGCAACACGTCTACAGTTATTCAGACACGCACCTTGAGCCGTGACATGAGAGAGTGCACCTTTAATATCCTCACGCCTGGTCGCCTGTACGACATTACTGTAACCACCATCGCACAGAACATTAATAGTTCTGCTACACTAAAGGGAAGAACATGTAAGGTTCTCTTGCCATTTTCGAAGAAAGATTACTCGTTTAATACTAGAAGTGATAACCGTGTTTACTTTCTGAAGGTCTAGGTTATGTCTGATGAAACTGACGATTTTACATTTTTTCTTCTTTGGACAAATTGTGACAAATGTTAAGACATTTTCCAGGTTTTCTTGCCTGTACAAAAAAAAAATATATATCTAAAAAGCTAGTTCATTATGAACAAACATCAATTGAAAAACTTGAAAATTGAAAACAAAAATATTCAATTTCAACGCATTAACAAATGTTAACAAACAGAACAGTGTTTTTATATTATTAAAGGATATGTTATATTTACAGAATCTAATTGTAATCAAATTGTGTGTTCTCAGTGCCTTTAAAGGTGAATCACCTGAACCTAAGTAACAAGGGAAATACAGACAGTCTGAATGCAAACTGGGAGAAACCACTTGGGGATCTGGATTTCTACCACTTGCTGCTGTTACGGGTCGAACAGACGGTGCACAACGTTTCTGTTTCAGCAAACACAACCTCCACCCTGCTCCCATTCCTCAGACCCGGTGCTTTACACAAGTTAATGGTTACCACTGTCAGCGGATCACAGACCTCCAAACTAGCCGAGGCTGAATGCCGTACAGGTACAATTCCGTGTGAAAGTATGTAAAAACCCGTTAAAAACCTGGTTGAAATAAACATTACTCAAAATAATGCAAGTGTTTAAAAGTGTACAAAAACAAGGTTCACACTTTCCATTGTTAAAATGCACTCCATAAGTTATAATGCATTCTCTTGTTGAGCTGGACTGTTGATGCGTTTTTTAATGCCTATTCTACATTATATTGAGATTCAAATGCATTCATAACATTTTTTTCATTAGTTGTTTATTTATTTATTTTTTAATATTACTATTATATATTGTAATCCTTTTTTTTTTTTATGTATTAACCCATATAACAAAAACATATATTTTCATATATTTGTTTATATGAGTTATTTCAGAATATGCAAAATATGTATTATGTAAAATAAATTGCTAATGTAGATTTTAAAATGGATTTATGTATACATATATTTTTGATACATTTTATTTACTTAAATTTCCTCATTTATTTTTTGACCATCTTTTTTCCACTAACTATTTTCCCACATTGTAATCACAACACCATCTCCGCCAAAACTATTCACAGTTAAATACAAAGGAGATTTGTGGAATTTCAGGAAGCTCTGCATAAAAGCAGCAGGTCATTTTAAACACATCCTGCTGGGCTCAAATGCTCTTACTATTTTCAGCCAGTGTTTAATGAACTCTTGTGAAGTGACCCAAACAATGGAAGACAGTTGCACAATCTACTGCAGCTAGACACAATACATATCACATAAAAAAAAATCTGTAAAAACATTTCAGTTTATTCAGCATGTAATTGTCACATGCACACTCGGAATGTTCTGAGTTGGAATGTTCTGGGTTGGATTTTGAAAGTTTCCTGTGCATATGGATTTTGAGTTTACCTGGAGATACCTACCTGCATTTCTGTTTATGGAAGTTTCAAGTTTGAAATATGGACTGAAGTTCATGTTGACTGTTTATTGAAAAGATTGTTCTGAGAAACCTATCACTGGCTTTGATTAGATCGATCCAAGCCTATGTTATTTACGTTTGCTAAAGACTGTTTTAATACTTACCTGTTTACTCACCTCTAACTACTTGGGCCCTATCATACACCCGGCGCAATGTAGCGCCAGGTGTGACGCAAGTTTTTTTTGCTAGTTTCATTCTGACACTGTTATCCTTTTCATGTCCTGCACCACGTTGTAATAGCAAATGCTTTGTGCGCCCTTTGTGCGCCCATGGGCGTGATGGTCTGAAAACCAGGTGTGTTCAGGCGCATTGTTGGCGCGTTGCTAATTTGAGGCAACTGAAATAGACTGCGCAATTGACCAAGTGAAACCTGGTCTAAAGTCAATGGTGCAGTATATATTTTTTTTGTTATTTAAAGGGCACATTAGTAATGTACAGTATTTGGCGGGTGCACTACGCGCTTACACTCTTATTACACACACAGGGGCCAAATATTAAAAATAAAAGGATTACAATGTAAAATATTATTATTGTGTACATAAAGATATGGTGGAATCCGGCTTGTCCCGTAGATGGTCTAACTCGCACGCAAGCAGATTAGTTTCCTCTCTGGAGAAGTGTTCAGTCTTTCCCCTTGCAAATTCCGCCACGTAAAAAGCGAATCTGCCATGGCCCGAACACAACTGGCTTTTACAGGGAATGGGAGATGAGACTCTGATTGGTTTATTGCACGTTACGCCCAAAAGACACCCATTACTCATTAAGAGAATAGGGAAACCCTGCCGGGCGCGCCAAACATTTTTCCTGTCATGAAACTTGCAAAAGTGGATTCGGACACTTGCGCCGTGCGCTTAGATTGTTAAAATAGGGCCCCTTGCCTGTTTCTTCAGTTTTTTGTTAAATGAACTCACGCAGCTTTGGTCATCGCATTTCCCGTGTGTTATGTTATTATATACGGCATATACAGACGAGGCGATACAAGCTGTGCTCCGTTTCTGTTCTTTTTATTAAGAATTGCACAACAGCTAACACAACATGGATACACTCTGTGTATCGACTCACTCTGTTTACATTATTTACCTTACTAGCTATACATGTCACAAAGGTATAAGTCGTTTTATATATAGTACTATAAATATCCGAAGCTTTCATTACCCCATGTTTGTGTGTCGTAATGTGTCATTTCCAAGTTTGATCAACAATGCCAGCTATTAGTAAGCTGACTATAAGTTTATTTCTCTAAAAGTGTAACACTCTGACTATAGGATGCACAAACAAAACATTGATTTGCTTGTTTGAAAAATAAATAAAATAAGTTATGAGAAGCATTTCAAAACTACAGTGAACACCATTATTCGGCTAACCTATTGATCCTGTATATTTATTATCTCTCTGTGGTTTTCAGTGCCTGCTGCGGTTTCTGACATCACCGTCACTAACAGTGGTCCAGACTTTCTGAATGTGTCGTGGAAGGCAGCAGAAGGAGATGTGGACAATTACATGGTGGTGTTGAAGGACCAGGAGAAGACCGTACACACACACACTGCATCTAAAGCAACCACAGAGTGTGTATTCAGAAGCCTGGTTTCCGGCCGACTGTACACCATCTCCATCACCACACACAGCGGCAGTTACAGCAACCAAACGTTTATACAGGAGAGAACACGTAAGATATAATTTTAGCTCTGTTTTATCATATCATAGTTATCAGTTCTTAAATCATTTGCATTTCACTGCAAAATGAAATAAATCTAAAGAAATTATATGTGAATTTTGATTTATTTTATTTTTTTATCACAATCAATTATGTTTCCCCTAAATCTGCATGACAGTAAATCATCAATCATAAATCAATAATCATAAAAAGTTGAAAATATATCATTATTTTCCCCACGTTGCAATATTAACTTTACGCTAATGAGAACTAAAAGGACATTAATTGTCTTTCCAAGTAGTTTATTTGATAAGTTTAGGCCCGGTTTCACAGACAGGGCTTAGATTAAGCCTTAATTCAATTAGGACATTTAATTTTTTTTTACATTTTTTTTTTTATAAATCTGCCTTAGAAAAAAAAAAATCACTGGTGTGCATCTTGAGACAAAACAATGACACTGACACATTTTAAGATGTGTGACCCTGAACCACAAAGCCAATCATAAGGGTATTTTTTTATTTTTTTTTATTGAGATTTTATATGTCATATAAATCATATATGAATAAATAAGCTTTCCATTGATGTATGGTTTGTTATGATATAACAATATATTTGACCGAGATACAAACTATTTGAAAATCTGGAATCTGAGGGTGCAAATAAATCTAAATATTGAGAAAATCGCCATTAAATTTCTCTAAAGTCCTCGATGTTGCTGCATCCGCTCACAAAAAATAAATTCTATATATTTACATTAGGAAATTTACAAAATATCTTAATGGAACATGATCTTTACTTAATATCCTAATGATTTTTGGTATAAAATAAAAATAAAATTTATTTTTTGGCTATTGCCACACATATACCTGTGCGACTTATGACTGGTTATGTCAGTGGAAGTTGCTGGAAACATGCTTTAGTCTGGGACTAGCTTAAGCCTTGTCTGTGAAATCAGGGATCAATATTAAACTTTATTAAGAACACACACGGTCCAAAAACACAAACAATAAAACAGATGAATACCAAAAAAAACTAAATCAAACAGTGTCCACAATATCACATATTTACATAGGCTAAAACACCAATGGTTCCACATACTGGAGAAGAACCTGACTGAACAGTGCCGGATTCATCAGTGTTTAAATTATTTTGCAGAGTCTGATAATCTACACATACATCTGTACAAGATATATCGCAGCACAGCAGAACTGATGAGCACGCCAACACTTACAAACATTTGGCTTGCACTGCTCCATCGTGGCACCTTCAGCAACAGCCTCATTCCAGCATTATGCTACACTGAGTTTCCGCATGCTGCTCTTTCTGTAATGCGGCCACAAATGGGCAGATTACATGGGGGAACAATATGAGTGTAGTGTAGAAGTGTAGTCTTCACAGATCCTGAGCACATACTAAATTTTCGGATCAGCATATTAGCTTGTGCATACATCATACGACACAGTCTGTAAATGTCCCTATCATCACACAGGTCATCAGTTGTTGTCACGCGTAGCTGCAGTTAATTAGCTCATGAAGACAAATGGCTCAAAAGGAAAAAATCATTAATATAATCCACAGATGAACACAAGAGAAGCTCAGGGGGAACCACAACCACGTTACATAGACGACACGGAACACAGAAC
Organism: Leuciscus leuciscus; assembly: GCF_965113295.1. Classification (NCBI taxonomy): domain Eukaryota; kingdom Metazoa; phylum Chordata; class Actinopteri; order Cypriniformes; family Leuciscidae; genus Leuciscus; species Leuciscus leuciscus. The sequence goes on along the minus strand of NC_138728.1, from coordinate 26,677,757 downwards.
TGAGAAAACTCAGGGATTAATAACACACAACACCTGAGTAACTAAATCAACAACTATGGCAACTGATAAGGCAAGGAAAGACTGTCACACAGAAAACAATGAGGACTGAACCAAAACTCAAAAGTAAACAAAACAGTTATATAATGTCCTAAGTATTTGGCCTCATCACATACTTTGAGAACAATACCAGACAGAGAGAAGTCAGGAAATGATGGTTCCTGCCTTCCCTACTCCTAACAATCATAATATTACTCTTCTTTGCATTGTATTTACGTTTTACTTCTTTTTTATTTTATTTTTTTACTGTTTTAATGAACAACTTTAATGTTAATCAGAGAATGCTGTTGCAGATTTATCCACAAAATGAGCGTACTCAAATAAGAAGTGAGGGTAACACTTTATTTTACAGTGTCCTTTTTACATGTACTTACCATAGTAGTAACAGTAAATTATGCATAATTACATGCAACTAACCCTCAACCAAATCCTAATCCTACACTAACCCTATAGTAAGTACATGTAGTTAATATTACTCAGTACTTAAATATATAATTACACTGTAACAATGACACCTTAAAATAAAGTGTAACCGAACTGAGTAATATTAATTAACTACATGTACTTGCTATATAGTTACGGTCAGGGTTTCGTTTAGGGTTACTTACTAGTAATTATGCATAATTTACTGTTATTACTATTGTGTAACTACGTCCCCTTAAAATAAAGTGTTGCCCATTTAATTACCAGAAATGAACATTAAACATTAAAGCTGCCGTCGGCAAGTCTGGCAGATTGGGTCGATTAGCCAAAATTTTGAATGTTTACAACTCTCATGCCCCTCCCCACTACCAGCGAGCACCCTCCCATCGAGGTCGTGCTCGTCAGTGCGTCACTGTGCGTGTGTACCTGATTTTCTGTGAACGCGTCCGTCTCTTCAGCATCTATCAACACCATGGACTCGGAGGTAGGCTGACCTGGCTAATCTATCCATAGATAGCAATAACCGATGAATTGGAAGCTTGTTAGTAGATTTTCTCTCCGCCATCACGCTTCATGCAATCTCCAGGCGAACTTCAGGCGTGGCGTGTGCATGTGATATTAACGTGCGCGAGTGAGGGGGGATCTGTGGCGTGTGCACGACCTGTGATTGACAGTCAGATCTCACACCCCCTGCGCTGATTGGACCTGATGAAGCGGGAGCGCTGGATTTTTGCAAAACAAATAACACGCTCCAGGTGGAGTTAGAAGCTCGGGTTTTTTTCTAAAACCACCTTATTTATGCTGTTCTGTCGGATTATAGTGTCGATTACACTGAATATGATCAAAAAAATGTTGCCGACGGCAGCTTTAAAGATGTCATGTGTAGTTTTTTTTATGGTATTAATATTTTTGAAAATATGAAAATAATGAAATTGCATTATTCCTCTTTCAGAGCCATCAACGGTCCAGAACCCCACTGCCATCCACTCAGCCAGAGATGACTTTCTGAAGGTTTACTGGAATCATGCCTCTGGGGATTATGACTATTATGAAGTGGCGATCGACTATAACAGCATACGTCTTCAAAATCAGAAGCTCAATAAGACACAAAGTGAGTGTCTGTTCAGTGATTTGGTTCCAGGACGTCTCTACACCGTGACCATCAGCACTTGGAGTGGGCAGTACAACTCAACAATCTCTATACATGGCCGAACATGTGAGTGACTGTTTGTTTTAGAATCTCTTTTCCCTATTATAAGGGAACAAGCATTGATGTTTTTGCAAACTCTCATTAAAAATCAATTATATCACTGATCACAAATCAGTCATGTCAACACCACTTAACTTTTGAATCAGTATAAAATTAAAGTTTTTTGATATACCAAAAAACATATTTGCATGTATCACATCAATAAATTTGACCTCTAATGTACCACATCTTCACAATGCTTTTATATATTGATGGGTCTAAGCGTTAATGTTTCTACTGGTGAATGATACAAAAAAAAAAAAAAATATATATATATATATATATATATATATAGCCTATATAAAAAAAAAAAACTAAATAAGTATGATTTTTTTGTGTGTGCAAAATACCAAATAGCAATGATTCAACAATGAGTCAAGGTCATCATATGCAATGCTACAACAAATCAACATATCTGTTCAGTTTACGAACTGAACATTGGTGGTTTTTCCTATAATTGTTACTTGAATATTTTATTTAGTCTAATTCTTGATTTTTTGGATCTTAACTTTGTATTGTATGTCTCATCAAGTATTTTATTTTAGGGCACTTAATAAATGTAGGTGGTTTCCATAAATCTTGTTTATCAAGCTTTATTTTGATTATACATCATTTAATTAACAACCAGGGTATGCTTTTGCAGAATTATCTGTGAGAAGCACATGTACAAAGCGCTGCCAACCTGTTTAAAATGACTTATAACGACAGAGTTACAAAATGTAATTATTGGAAATTAATTATACAAATAGGAAATCATTTTTGGCTATTTTAACTTAATGGACAAAATAATGTTTATGAAAATGAAACATTTAAAGGGGTCCTGCATTTTCAGATCTTTATATTATGTTTCTGAAGATTAGCTTATGAAGTTAGCCAAGTTTTTGCATCAAAAAGTTGAAATATTTTTTTCTTTTCCATTCTTATTTTCATTCTCACAAACACTTCAATTCAATGTGTCACCTCTTTCTAAAATGCAAGTAAATGGCCATTGTTTGGCTATGTGATTGAAAAACTTCATTGCACCCTTATCCACACCCCTCCCCTCATCAAGTGTCATGTGTGATTTGATTCAACCAATACAGTGATTGCCTCTGTGGATAAAATACTTGGCAGTGCCATAGCTTTCAGTACAAGATATTTAGAAAAACTGGCAGTGTGTTGAGAATTAAAGGAGTATTTCACTTTAAAATGAAAATTACCCCTTGATTTACTCACCCTAAAGCCATCCTAGGTGTATATGACTTTCTTCTTTCAGACGAATACAATCAGAGTTATTTTAATAAACACCCTGATGCTTCTGAGCTTTATAATGGCAGTAGATTGCAACCATCAGTTTGAAGCTCAAAAAAGTGCATTCATCCATCATAAACGAACTCCACATGGCTCCGGGGGGTTAATAAAGGCCTTCTAAAGCAAAGCCATGAGTTCTAGCTTCCGGCCAAACGAACATAGCTACGCAGTCTACTTGCGCCTAAATCGCAACTTACGCAACTTATGACGTCAGAAGTAGCGTAGTGCATCATCATGGCATAGCGTAAATTACAGCTGTACGTCGCATTACTCACATAAGTTGCTCTTTAGACTTAAGTTGTATCCGAATGTTTGTTTGGCTGGAAGCTAGTAATTTTACTTTACCCGAGAACTAATGGTTCCCTTAGGAACATTTTCCTGGTTGCATTCGCACCGCCGGTAGGAACTCTGAAGTGACGTACTGTAAGCCGCGTTTGTTGTTGTGACTTTTATTTTGAAGGCGCTGAGAACACCAGAGCACACAGTGCTCACTTTCTCTGTGTTCATTAGTTTACGATCTGTCTAACAGTCCTGTCTAATATGTTATTAGATAGAACTGTTAAACATAATTACACAGTATATGACAAGTTATAAGCGTATGCTGTGCGGTTGATGTCCAGTGTTGCTAGCTGTGCAGAAATACATAATCATGTTTCTCTTGGTTCCCTCAAAGTTGTGTTGGATTTTCTCTTTAGCGTAAAGGTTAAGAGGCCAATCTGTCACTGTTTTCCAGGTTCATAGAGTTAGTTTCTGGAGTAAATATGTAGACTATAATGGTTGTGTTTACATAGGCTTTTTTTTTAAAAAGGCGGGTGCTGGTGTTTCGCGTGCGTTCGGCCAATCAGCGTTCACTAACGTCACGGATAGTTCCTATAGTACTAGTTTAGACCCTACTCTGAAGTAGGAGCTAAATTAGTTCCTCCAAAAGGAGTTCCTAGAACTAAAATCGTTCCTAGTTCCTGCGGTGGGAACACGCAAAAATCCGGGTACTTCTACCAAAAGTTTTAGGAACTATGAAAAGGTTCCTCTGGTGCGAAAGCCCATAAAGAGTCAATGTGAAATTTGAAAGGCGAGCTAAAAAAAACTACATTCTTATTACATCGTTCAGGCATGTTGTTAAAAATAAACTTCAGTCATGCATTTCTAATAGTTTTGGAAGGATATGCACAGTTTTCAGAAGTGCAGTTTGTCTACATCGAGGGACAGGATAACGTTAGATGTTCTTACTCAACAACAGTTCTCAACAATCACTCTTGTGATTGATTGGACAGACATGAGTTAAGAAGAACACACCTCCTGAATTAACATACACATGTCAGGGGTGTGTAGAGCAAAATCGTTACATCACGAATGGGGTGATTTAAAATCCTTGCATTTCAGAAGGGTGGAAAACAAAAACTCCTATTTTAAACTGGGGAGTTACCTTTGAAGTTGAGAAAATCAAACTTGCAGTATGATTTTATCGTGACACAATTTGATTTGCCATTTTATGACCCTTTGTTTTTCACTTTCTAATAGGCTATGACAAAAGATGTAATCAGTGGACCACAATAAAATTAATCTTATTTCACTCTTGTGTTCTTCAGTCCCGGGTGCTGTGGGTAATTTGTCCCTGACGGAGTGTGGTAGCAGTTTTTTGAGGGTGAAATGGACGCCTGCTCCAGGAGATGTTGATAATTATGAGGTTCAGATTCTCTTCAATGACACGCAGGTGTCACCAGCTGTGAATCTAAACAGCACAGTTAGGGAACACTTGTTCTCTACGCTCACACCAGGCCGGCTGTACAAGATGGTGCTGTCTACTCACAGCGGGTCATACCAGCGTCCCGAGATCCTTGAGGGCCGCACAGGTACTGCAAGATTTTTATTGATCATGTACAACTGCTTGAACGTAATCTCAAAATGTAAAAAATGTTTTGCTCCAAAATCAAAAGAATAAAGAAAATGAAGAATATTTGTTTTGAATTTGCATTGTGATATAATTGTCATGGATTCAAGTATACTCATGGTAGTATTTGTTGCACTGCCTTAAATATATGCTTATTTAAATCATTGTAATACAGTATTTTGTTTCTATAATACAGTAATAATGTGGGTGTAACAGTGAAGGCACATGTTTTCGTTGTTGTTGTTTTTTTTGAATAAGAATAAGAATTGTCCATTTTTATTTCATTGTAACTTTAAATGTCCTATTCCCTTTGAAGTGTGAAACAATACTTTTGATTCTTTTTTTAGTTAAACTTTCTTTATAAAAAATATTATTTTGATGAAATAATTTTGTTTGACTTAAAAGTGGAGCAAAAAAAGAATCTGGACATATTTTTGTGATATTTTATAATACGTTTTATTATGATGATAAATATTATAGCATTGCATTAAGCATTGGTTTAATATGTAATTTTTAACATAATTTGTGATCAATTTGACCAGAAGAATCACAGATTTTACACATTATATACTCTCAGCTAGGTGTTGAGCCTGATAGGATTTGAGGCAAGATGCATCATTATCATCATCACCACAGTTGTATATCCTTTGTGTAACAGCTGCATTGTTTTTTTTGTTTGTTTTTTTTGTTGTTGTTTTTTTTGCCATCGTACCACCCAGTGCCCAGTCAGGTTCAGAGTGTCCGTCTGAGCGCTGGCACCGTAGACAGCAGTCTCAGAGTCTCTTGGTCTTCTGGTGATGGAGACATGGACTTCTACTCAGTGTCTCTGTTTCAGGAGACACATGTCAAGGACACCAAACAAGTACCTAAACACATCACACAGACAGAATTTCACAACCTAGAACCTGGTCAACTTTATTCGGTTACTGTGCAGTCGGTCAGTGGAACTCAGACGAACAACAGCACAACTAGTGGCAGAACCGGTGAGAAACACACATATTAATGGTGGTTTACATGTCAGGACAAGAACTTCTAGTGGAAAGACAACACTTCATGAATTTGATTCATTAAATGATATTGTCAAGTGCTTGAAACCAGAAACTACAGTCTAATGTGTGTGTGCGTGTGTTTCAGACCCCTCCGCAGTCACCGGCCTGCGGGCAGATAATGAACTCAGCACACACAGTCTGTTGGTGAGCTGGATGGCAGCTGTGGGTATTTGTGATGGATACAGTCTCCAGTTACTAAATGACAGTGACAGAGTGATTGCCAATGCCTCTGTGCCCAACACTACCAAAAGCTACCTGTTTAAGAATTTAACGCCAGGAAGGTGGTACATTGCACACGTTCAGACAATCAGTGGCGCTGCCAAAAGCAAGGACGTCACCACTAAAGGACAAACACGTAAGGCACCTTTTGTGTGTTTAAAGTAACATAATATCAAAATTTACTTATACTATTTTTATTCGCTTTAGTAGTATTTTCACAAGTGGTAGTAATAATTTCACTCTTAGTAAGTTATGCAAATGAAAAGTTAAATAGTATTATGAAAGGTAGCTACTGCAAATTAAAATGTTGAATAGATGAAACACTTATTATCTGTAGTAAAAAAGGATAATTGAAAACATGCTGAAATATTTGAAAAAAGTCTTTTTTATTTAATTTTTTATGTTGCGATATTAGTACTAAGTTTAGAAAATGTACCACTTGCTTGTGAAAACAGTACAGAAGCAATTTGAAAATTTATATATATTCCTGGTCCTATTGTGCATATTTTATCACTGCACATGGTTTTTATCCATAATAATTTTGTGTTGCATTGTAAGATGCTATGTCTTTGCAATGTGAAAATGTAATAACTTGAACCAAGTTAATTCTACAGATAAAACCAAACCCTAGCATTTTAAGCACCGATATTACAATTGTTAGGGCCAGATTTACTAACAGCTTGAGCCAGATCTTTTGGCATAAAAAAAAATTATAATGTCAGGATTTACTAAAGACACACAGTGGAAAAATAGCACTAAAAAGGCGTGGACAGAGTTATTTTTGCGGCTGGCCTTATTGCAAATGTATCTGTTGAAGTTTCCCTTTCAGATGCAAAATTTGTGGGAGGAGAGTATTTAAATGAGCCACGCAAGGTGATTTACTAAGGTTTGCGCTAGTCAATTTACTTGTATTTGCACCAGTATTTAACGCCCTAAAAGAGCATGTCTTAAAGTTTGTGTTGGTTATTATGGAAATGAATGGCCGATATAATGTTTTTTTTTTTGTTTTTGTTTTTACTGTAACAAATTGCTGTAAAATTTACAGCAACTTACTGGCAATTTTGGTTGCCAGTAAGCCTGTAAAATGTAAAAATGTTAAAAAAAAAAATTTAAATCATAAACTACAATTATACTGTACAATTATACAGCACACCTGTAAAAACCGCAAAACAAGAGCAGCTGTGAATCTCATTTATAGATATAGAAATAACTAATTTCATTTGTGGAAATTGATTGGTCAATTGCCATTCAATATTTATACTGTGAGCTATTTCATTTGAGTCCACTAAGAAAAATACTTAAAGGTTAGTTCACCCAAAAATGAAAATTCTGTCAGTAATTACTCACCCTCATGTTGTTCCAACCACGTAAGACCTTCGTTCATCTTCGGGACACAAATTAAGATATTTTTGATGAAATCTGACAGCTGGCTCACTCCTCCATAGGCTTCTATAGACGTTATAACTTGCTGGCCCAGAAAATGCATTAAAGACATCGTTAATATAGTCCAAGTGACTACAGTGGCTCAATCTTAAGTTTATAAAGCGACGAGAATACTTTTTGTGCGCAAAAACAAACGAAAATAACGACTTTATTCCACTATTCATTTCCTTTTCTCTGGGCCTCGAGTTTTTTCACGTAGTGTTTAAGCACAGCGCGTCTGTGTTGCACGTCACCACGTAGGCTCACTATTGGCCGACGCTGGTCATGAGGTGATGCGTGGTGACGTGCAACACAGACGCGCTACGCTATTACACTACGTGAAAAAACTCGAGGCCCAGAGAAAAGGAAATGGAAAAATATCTTAATTTGTGTTCCGAAGATGAACGAAGGTCTTACGGGGTTGGAACAACATGAGGGTGAGTAATTACTGACAGAATTTTCATTTTTGGGTGAACTAACCCTTTAAATTAATTAACTAGAAACATCAATTTAACTAAATCCTACTAGTTAACAACAGCACACATGAATGAGTTGAAGAACTTAACAAAAAGATCATCAATGCATCAGCAACTACACAGTCACTGCCTTTAAATAAAGCAACCGGCAGCATAACATCAGTGTTTCTCTGCTCATCCTGGACTGAAGCACAGGCTCTACTCTCCAGCACAATGGTGACCCACAAAACTCAACAGAAACCCTTTAAATCCCAACAGAACATTAAACACTAACAGATCTTCACTATATCATTATGTGCAAAACCACATGCATGAGACGAAAAACTAAAGTATACAAACACAGTATAAATATGAAATGGCAGTTGACCAATTTAAGATAATCGGTTTGCTCAAATGAAATGAGTTTACACAGGTTTTAATTCATACTGTAAAGATTATAGTAAAGAACTGTAAATTCACAGCTGCTCTTGTTTTGGTGCTTTTACAGGTGTGCTGTATTTTTACAGTTTAATTGTAGTTAGGGACCGTTCGGTATTTATGGAAGGGGCCACCGGAGGAAAATAGGGGAGGGTCATGTCTTTTTATTCTTTGTTGAGGGGAGGGTCATTCAACTTTTTTTAGTCTAGGGGGAGGGTCACCCAACTTTTATATACATGAAAACAGCAACATTTCAAAGTGGCTTGTTTGGTGATATTTTTTTCCATTTAGCTCCATGTTGATCTCGCGTTATCAGCCCCCCTTCGATATCAGATGGGTCTGACCCAACAAAAATCCAGTTTGGCGCTGTTTGACAGTGCGCGCGCACTTCAGTTCGCGCTTAGAAAAAATGCATCATGTCAGAACAGAATGCCAAAGAAATGTTTACCCAGCAAAGCTTTAAAGCACGAGCAAATAATGAACTTTTGTGATTGCGAATAAGTGCACAGTGTCCTGTGAGTGTAACTCTACCACTGCATTAACATGTGATGTGAACGTCGAGTTTTACAGTATTGCGCCAGAACTGCTGCTGATAGAATGTGCGCTGTAGCACGATACTACCATATTTTAGTTCCATTCTTATTTTGTTTCCACGATGTGTAAGATGTAGGGCTACCACATCTTTAAATTACTATTAGTATTATTTAAGTTAACATAATAAAATACGTAGACCTACACCACAAAAACTAGTTGAGGATAAATTCGTTAAAATTGGGCGATTCCAGTGTTATAGACGTAACATTTGCAGTCAAAACTTGAAATATAAATTCTCAGAAAATGCATTTAATACCACTATTTTGGAGTCAAGACATTAGAAAAATAAAGGAGTCAAGACATTCGAAAAATATCGTGACGTGACGTGACGTGACACAAAAAAATCTTTAACTTTTAGGTGGCAAAATATGTTTTAGTAATTCTTCTATAAATTACACTGTGCAAACCAAAAGATAAATACCCACCGGATGAATAAAGATCGGCCTCCACAGAACATAAAATATTATTTTTATTTTATTTTTCGTGTTTGCATTTATGTAAAAAAAACAAAAACAAAAACAATGTTACGGGCGTGACAGTTCTCCATTACGGACATGACTGCTCTGAAAGCGACTTTAAAAATTTCACAGAGACCTCAAACAGAAGGCACAAAGCCTTTCTTTAAAGTGAATTTTGTTTTTGTATTAATTGTATCTTAATTTTAATCAATGTTTCATCTGGATTTAATAAATAAGAAGTAAATATAGTAGAAAATAGATAATCACGGAGGCGCGGGCGAGTGAACTGGACTCTTGTCTCATAAATGAATCGAAACTCAGCGTAAGGTATGCTACTTGCCTCACAGACCTGAGAAATATATAGAAAGCTTGAAATGTCTACTTTTAAACAGAACAATTCAAAACGAAGGAAAACAGACTGCTTTCTGCTTATGAAATGTGCATTTCTCTCTGGCGCGTTCTGAGAAGATCGCGACGCATCGTCAACTTCATCTTTGCAGTCGACACAGAAAACACTTGTTTATTAATAAACAATTAAAATGTTTCCTTGCTATATTTGACATATTAATAATCATTACTTTTGCTGGTTCTTTGTGACAGCTTTTAGATGCTTTATTGGCAGCCCCACCCACGTTGAACGAGTCACAAACATCAGCACCGAAAACATGATTTTTTTCAAATCTAAAATCAAAAATCGTGATATGAACCGAATTGTAGGTTTGGTCTATCGTTACAGCCCTAGTAAGATGAGAAAGCAAGAGTTTATGGTTTAAAAAAAAACAAAAAAAAAACAATGGCTATCTGAACATCTTTGCCAAGCGCAAACCAGTACAGAAGTAGGCTAATCAATAAATTATCGGGGAGGGTCATGCCTTTTTTCACAAACATTTTGGAGGGTCATAGAAAAAATTATTGCTGGCGAAGGGAGGGTCATGTCTTTTTTGACAACAGATCTCAAAACTCCTCCGGTGGCCCCTTAAATAAAAAACGAACAGTCCCTTAATGATTTACGGTAATCTTGTAAATTTTACAGGCTTACTGACAACCAAAATTGCCAGTAAGTTGCTGTAAATTTCACAGTATTTTTTTTTAAAGTGTACATAAAAACAAACAAACAAACAGTAAAATAATTTTTAAATCCTAGAAACAATTATATTTAAACTGAAGTGTATTGAATGCATTATGTGTTTTTAAAGATTACTTTTAATTGAGTGTTACATGACAGCAAAGGTAATCTAAATGTAACAAAATGAAAAACGAGCATGCACAATTGATAATAATATACACATACACACACGTATATAAATACAAACTAACACAGAAAAAAAGAGATTTCAAGTCTTTACCGATCAATGATGACAAGACAGTTTAAAAAACCTGTTCTCCAAATCTCCTCAGTTCCAGCAGCAGTGACCGGACTACACATATGTTCCAACACAAGCAGCGAGCTTTCATTCTGCTGGGCTGCAGCAGAGGGCCGAGTGGACGGGTATGATCTTGATCTGTATGATCAGGAGAGGACCCTACAGTCTCACAGGAAACTGGGAAAAGATGCTCTGAACTGGTCCTTCACACACCTGTTGCCAGGAATGCTGTATAAGATGATAATCCTCAGCAGGAGTGGGATGCTGAGCAGTCAGTCATCTATATGGGCACGTACAGGTGAATACTGAAGCTCTTCTCAATATTAATGAATTATGAATGTTTCCTAGTTAAAATGCTTCACAACATTTTCCTGCTCTCCCCAAAAAACACTCTGTCACTCTTCATAGGTGTCAGAAACTTTATTAAGAATCAATACTTGCCCAATGAATTAGATTTTTTAGGGACTTTTTTTACCTTCATTATAGCACAAGTTTAGCACTTCAGTCAGTAGTTATAACCCCATAAGTGGATCAAATATATTATTAGACTATTACAAGAACTAAAATTAGAACTAAAATATATGTCTTTAACAAAAGTAAAACTTAATTCCCCTCTGCATCTCGCGCTATGCCTCCATGCAGGTGACGCTAATTACTACATCAGTGTATTCTGCAACACTTTCAGTGGCGCCGTACTTCCCACACGGTTTCACCTGAGAAGTCACCTTGTCGTTGCCGTATACACTGTTCGTGAGTTCAATTGTTCAGCCAATTTCAGCGATCTACTTCTATTGAAGCATCCACGCGGGCTCCAAACATCAGTTCAAATTAGTGCAAAGAATCCCCACCGAACTTAATCCACCAGATAGGCTTTTGCATTAACATCTGACTCACATACTGAATGGTAAGCAATACCTTGATGAATTTGAAGTAGTAAGTTTGCCTGTGTCTTCACTAGGCCATGCTTTTCCAAATACAGCTCCCGCAGGAGCAACTCCTATCCAACACTGCTGCTGCAGTTCCCATTTACAACTCCACATGGTTTAACTCTGCTCTGCTTGCGACCCGGGCACGCTGTCTACTGCGATCGTCGTTTTGTTTGTTGTTTGCGTTGGTTTGTATGATTGTGAATGTGTTGCTGCACTGTGGGAACGTGAAGCCAACATGGCAAGATTTATCCATTACACATATCTTGTGTTGATCATTGTCGGACTATGTGTACCATGCCAAACTCATTCAGCGGGCATTCAGGCCCAGCGTCTTACTACCTACACCCGAGATGCGCTGCTGGCACTCCGATCGTCCAATCTTCCATCTGTGGATTTACCAGCCTGCGTGAGTGCTCGGCCAGCGCGGTCGAGGAAAAGGGGTCGGCGCGGTGGAGCGCGCCAGCGTCTACGACGGAGAGGCAGCAGGCCTCCTCTACCTTCAATGATACTATGCAACGCAAGATCACTTCGAGCTAAAATAGACGAACTTCGGATTAATACCAGGACATGCTCTGAGTATCGCACCTCAAGTTTAATGGTGATCACAGAAACGTGGTTACACCGGGATATCCAAAACTCCCTGGTTGACATCGATAGATTTTCACTTGTCAGGGCAGACAGGACTGAACAATCCGGAAAAACAAGAGGTGGTGGCATGGCTGTGTATGTAAGTAACAACTGGTGCAAACAGTACACTGTTAGGGAAACACTTTGCTGTCCGGATGTCGAGATTTTGCATTTGACTATGAGACCGTTTTACCTCCCAAGGGAGTTCGGAAGTGTGGCCATGTGCGTTGTGTACAGGTACATTCCCCCCAGAGGGAATGCAGCTAGAGCTGCAGCTCGCATTGTTGACTGTGTACACCAAGAACTGCAGCGCGCTCCGGGCGCCCCCGTGTTTGTAATGGGCGACTTCAACCACTGTAAACTTGAATTAGCACTCCCTGGGTTCAAACAATATATTAAGTGCAGCACACGTGAAAACAAGACTCTTGACAAATGTTATGGCAACGTCAAAAATGCCTATGTAGCCAAACCAAAAGCCCCATTGGCCAATTCAGACCACAACGCGATTCACTTAATTCCCACCTACAAAACCATGCTGAAACGCAGTAAGCCACAAGTGAAAACAGTCACCGTGTGGTCTGATGAGGGGATAGAAACACTAAAAGGATGCTTCTTGTGTACAGACTGGAGTGTGTTTGACGACACAGATATTGATGTTACAACAGACACAATTACAGACTATATCAATTATTGCATAGATAGCGTCCTTACAAAGAAAGAGGTTGTGGTTTATCCAAACAATAAGCCTTACGTAACCAAGGACATAAAAGACTGCATAAATCGAAAAAAGGCAGCTTTTAGAAATAAAAATAGAACTGAGCTAAAAGTGGTACAAAAGGAACTGAACCAACTGCTTAATAAAGCCAGAAAACAGCAAAAGGCAGTAATTGAGAGCCACTTCACAACCATGAATTCGAAAAAACTCTGGGACTAAATGAAAGCCATCACTAACATGGCACCAAGCAAGGTACATATAACCACTACAGATGACCGGATGAAAGCTAATGAACTTAATGACTTTTATCTTAGATTTCAAACTCAGGATTTTAGCAATGAATGCATTAGTATCCTAAACTCCATCAGCACGGATTTGAACATAGGGCATGAGATAGACTGGTTACAGATACAGTCACTGTTCCAGCATCAGTGTACTAGGAAGGCTAAGGGTCCAGATGGAATCTCTGCCCGCTTACTGAAAACATGTGCGGAGGAGCTTGTTCCAGCCTGGTGCCCTATCTTTCAGCGATCACTTGACTCCCACATCATCCCAGCCCTATGGAAAAAGACTGTTATCATTCCAGTCCCAAAGAAACCTTGTCCCAAGGAGAACAATGATTTTAGACCAGTAGCATTGACATCCATTGTAATGAAATGTTTTGAGAAATATATGGTGTCTCTTCTAAAAACTGAGGTCAACAAAAAGTTAGATCCCTGGCAGTTTGCCTATAAACGGGGTAGGAGTACAGATGATGCTATAAGTAGCATCACCCACTTAGTCATAAAGCACTTGGAGGACCCGAAGGCCTACGCACGCTTACTTTTTATAGATTTTAGTTCAGCCTTTAACACGATTCAGCCAGTTATTTTACTTATGACACTTAAAAATATGGGTGTAAGCTCTTTTACTGTTGAATGGTATTACTCCTTTTTAACTAATAGGACACAACATGTTAAAGTACACAAGGCAGTCTCAGACCCCAAATCCATCAGCACAGGGGCACCACAGGGTTGTGTGAGCTCCCCTGTCCTTTTTACTATCTATACCAATGAATGTGTGAGTAAACATCCACACAATTACATTGTTAAATTCTCTGATGACACTGCTATCCTTAGCTTATTGTATCGAAACCAAGATACAGTCTCCTACCATTCAGAAATAAAACAGTTTGTGGACTGGTGTGATGCTCACTATCTGATGGTTAACGTCACTAATACAGAGGAGATGATATTTGACCCAAGATCAATCTGTGAACTTAATCCTGTACTTATTCACAACACACCAATACGTCAGGTTACGTCATATAAGTATTTGGGTGTTTTTATTGATTGTTCCCTTACCTGGCACATTCATGTTGAAAATCTTTGCACCAGTTTGCAACAAAGGATGTATTTTTTAAAAAGGCTAAGACTGTATGGTGTCAATAGCAAACTCCTGTTTCTGTTTTTTAAAATGATTTTAGAGAGTGTGATACGTTATAGCATGCAGATCTGGTATGGTAATCTTTCAGTTCAGTTTAAATCCAAGTTGGGGCGTCTGATCAGTACAGCTTTTAGAATTGTAGGCTATCAGGAACAGTGCTACCTACAGTCATTGAACGAAAAATCTGTGCTCAGGGAGGCACACAAGATTCTGGATGACCTAACCCACATTCTCAATAAGGAACTAGAGTTGTTACCCTCAGGTAAACGATTTAGAATGCCGAATTGCAGGTTAAAGAGGTATAAAAACTCATTCATTCCAGCTGCCATTAAGATGCTAAACAGTAACAAATGACTGTTACCTACTTGTACACTTTTTTTTACCCCCACTGTGTTGTGCATTTTTTTGTATTGTCTATACTCGGTATATATTTTATGTGGTTCGTTGTAAGTGTGTGTTGCAGTGACTGCAGCCCAAGACAAATTTCCCCCCTGGGGGACATTAAAGTATATTTTATCTTTATCTGATCTATTCTCCGCTATTTATTGTGAACACATCACTAGGTAATGCTTTCTAAAAGTAGCTCCCGCAGTAGCAATTTCGGAGCAGTGCCCGCTCTCGACTTCACATTTGGACATAACTGGGATATGTGGTCCACCTTCAGCTCAGGCAGGAGAAACTCCCGAGTGTCACTGTAGTGTCTCTCGCTCATTACTCCAAGTTGATAAATGCAACAGCAAGAAATGTCCAAGAGTAAAGGACCTGAAATTCTCCAACAGCTCCCCAGGAGCATCCCCCCAAGCCACAGCGACAACAGTGCCCAGTCCAGCTACTGTTGTCCCTTCCCACATATCTTTGTCGCTTATTCTCCTTACTCCTTTTGAGGGAGTTCTATCGTACTAAAACTGAATTTTCAATTGGAACTACTGCCACCAGTTTTGACCGTGTCTTTTCCAGCTTGCTGTCCTAAATCTAATTTGCACTTTTATATCTAAGCTCGAGTTGAAGCTGCATCCTCGAGCCCCTCCACTGCAGACAGCAAGCTAAATACGCTTAACCTTATTAGTTTAAAGATTATATGGGCAAAGGAACTCGTGAAGGGAAGTTCACAACATAATTTCGAGAGGAGTGAACCCATCTAATCTTTCAATTAACTGCCAGAGCATGTAAGCAGCCGCTCAACTTGCTCTGGCATCAGCTGTTTTGGCATCCCTCCACCTCCACCTGAAATTCAAAAATGGAGGGGGTGCTCTCATGGACCGGGGCCCAAAGGAGTCATGACTGCTCTAGTGGAGAAGAATTACCTCAGGTCAGTCCTCCCCTAGTCTGTACTGGTCTCCCAGCCCCCTTCTTTACGTGAAGGAGCTCAAAAAGCCGCTCTCTCCTTTTGCTCCTATCTTTTATCTTTCCTGAAGCTAGGCCCCGCTCTAACACAGCTGGAGGAGACTGCCAGCTCATGGACCCGGTGAGGGATTATCTTCCTGAATGCCACAAATTTACATTTTGCCTCCTGATACCTAGCAACGGCCATATTTAAAGTGTCGACAAACAGGCCTCTTTCTGGTCCAAAGAATTTGCAGAGCGAACTTCAAGATCAAGAATGGGGTACTCTGAGTCAGCAGAAAGAGCCAGAGATAGGGAAATATCCATCTCAAAATCTCCTTCTACATTCCTCGAGAAGAGAGCCAAGCGGGATCAGACCTTGCAAACATTGAATCTCTCGCAATGCTGACAGAGGGCTGACCTAGCATGCTCCTCTCGCATTTACATCACACACATTGGGGGTGAGAGTTTTCATGTGTAATATAATGAGGACATGGAGTCACACACATCCTAAATCTCGACCCTGACATGATAGTAGCATTTCTGGCATCTATTTATGGACTTGGTGACGCACTACGCTGTGTCGTGATGTCTATTCGTTTGACCAGTCAGATTGGCGCGTATAGACAGGCATTCCTATAGTTTCAACATCACAGCTTCAAGTTCCACTCGAAAGGGAACTTATTTTTCAGTTACAAACAAACTAAAATCTAAATCCACACTAAACTAAACTAACTAAAACTAAACTGAAATTCAAAATATACAACAAAATATTTTTTTTTAATCTACCAATTTACAAAACTGGAACAGGCCTTTGTTTAAATTTTTGTTTAAGCTTATTTGTTTGTTTGTTTCCCCAGCTCCTGCCTCAGTCATAGGCCTGCATGTTGAGAATCAGGGTCAAATGGACACTCTTCTTCTGAACTGGACACGTGGCCCTGGAGCACTTACCGGATATTCAGTCTCTGTAGATGGTTTTACGCAGCATTTGGGTCCAGAGAGCACTCAGGCGGTCTTCCACAGACTAGTGGCTGGTCGGCTTTATCCTGCTACGATTCAGACCTGGAGTGAAAATCTGACCAACACTACGACTGCAGTAGGGCGCACAGGTCAGTGCTGCTGCAAGTCAGAAAGCCCCAAATTAACGTTTCACATTATCACTTATCTAATGCAATAGTGATGGGTCAATTTCATTTAGAATTTTTAAATATTACTTGATTTAAATCTTATGTGCTGAAAATCCTCTTCTCTTCTCCACCGCACCTCTCCTTTTTTAGTGAAAAATTACTTAAACTTGGATCTGATCCTCGCTTAAAGACTTGAAATATAGTGACCAAGTCATTTTAATGAAACTTTAATGACACTTTTATCACATAATCATGCTTATACTGATTTGTGACCTTTTTGGAGCTCAGCAACACTTAGCTTTCATCAAATAAAGCAGCTTGGACATTTTGCTAAAACCAAAGCACAAGCAATGTACAACAGGTTTGAAAGCTAAATCACTCCTATTATATCAAAACAGTTCCTGCACCACCATCATCAATGTCCGTCAGCAGCTCTACCAGCTCAGTGGAGATAAAGTGGCATGTCCCATGTCCCACAGGAGACTATGATGATTTTGAAGTGAAGTGGTTTCCTCAGGACACACTTCAGGTTTCTGGTAATCATTCCACTCAGCGTATCCTGGAAGGACTTCATCCAGGCCGGCTCTATAATATCAGCCTCCGGACTGTCAGTGGGATGACAGACAGTCCTGTGACCTACAGCAGTCCTGTTTACCACACTGTGAGATCCCGTGAGTGTTTATCCAGTTTAATATCATACAGTATTTAAACAAAACAAAAAAACAAAAACTTTAAAGTTAAGTATGTGATTAACCTGATGAAAGAAAACTGTGGGATTTGTTTTGCATATGGCTCTTTGTTTTCAGAATTTTTTGGAATCAGCTCTGATTCTGATTACAGGTTTTCAGAATCAATTCCTTGAGTCAATTCTTTAAATTTATTGTCATGATTCTTAAGAAAAAAAGTAATAATAGGACACACTCATGATACTTAAAAAATACTGTATTGATGTACCCAACAAGAGTAACCAAATGAAGCCGAGAATAAATCTTAATGAGTGTTTTTGGTGAACAGAATCAAGTGTCGAGTCACTGGGATGAACCAATCCCATCCCAGCTGTTCTGAAATGTGTAGTAGTTTGGTAAATAAATGTAATGAACACAGTTGATTACTAAGCACTGAAAAATAATCTGTTCTTTGATCGACTTCCAGCCCTAGTATATGGGTCATAGAGCTCAGAAGGTTTGAGTGTTCATTAAATTTTTTTTTATAAAATTTGAACAGAAAAGTGTGGGTGAGTTCTGGATTGTGCATTGAGGTTTTAGATACACAAACATGACTTGCAAAGAAATTTACATTTAGCATGTAGTTACATTTACATTTAGCAGACACTTTTATCCAATGCGGCTTAGAAAAGAGGAACTAAATCATTTAGTGAAAAAGCCAACAATATTTGTGATTAAGTGCTTGCAGAAGAGGTGTGTTTTCAGATACTTCTTAAGTTCTTATGGTCTCAGCAGTTCGGCTGGAGGAGCTGAGAGGGAGAAGGTTTTGGAGAGTGAATCTGTGAATATTTGCTAACAAACTCAAATATTAAACTTTGTAAATTGCTTTAGATACGTCAAGAGATTAATAAGAGATTTCTTTTTCTCTACAGCTCCATATTCAACTCCGAGCTTCCACTGTTTCCCCTTAAGCTCCACTTCTGTCTCCTGTTCCTGGATACCTCCAGAGTCCGATTTTGACTCTTATGTTGTGGAATGCCGCAAACAGGGCTCCAGGACACCAGTGTACTCTTACACACTGGGACACAACGCTCTTTCACAGCATTTTGACAGGCTGGAACCCTTCAGAAACTACACCCTTAACATTACAGTGATTTCTGGAGATAAGCAGAGTTCAACCACAAAAACCAGCGTTATCACTATGATCGACAGTAAGTGACAGTAGAACGCAATCTTGCTCATTCTACTTGAAATCACCAACTCTCATGAATGATTTTTGTTCACTTTGGTGCATATTACTGTATAATGTGATCTCAACATGGCAGCCCACTTAGTGTAAAATAAAACAGCTTTTTCTAGAGCACAGATTTTAATGAAAGAATTGCAAGTTAAGGCTGGAATACACTATACTTTTGCACAGATTTCTACCCTGATTTGCAGTCTAGACGAGTCAA
The DNA here is from genome assembly GCF_965113295.1 of Leuciscus leuciscus. Lineage (NCBI taxonomy): Eukaryota > Metazoa > Chordata > Actinopteri > Cypriniformes > Leuciscidae > Leuciscus > Leuciscus leuciscus. The sequence goes on along the minus strand of NC_138728.1, from coordinate 26,658,586 downwards.
GTTGCCTATGGTCAGAGCCAGTTTGCAGGTTTTGGGCAGTCGGAGTTGACATTTCACAGAAAATCGCTGACTTTATTTTTTACTTTAAGACTATGATTCTGTCCAGTGGAAGGATATCAAATACATTTGACATTTTGAGTTGTTTTAGAACACATTCCCCTAGATTCACACACAAAATTCATGTTTGAGCAGTTTTAACTGAAAGCAACTTGCACTGACAGATTGTCACGGTCGGCGGCTGTAATGAAGCGGCCAACGAAGGAGATACTCAAAATAAATCTTTAATCCAAGAATCAAATTTATAACCAGGAGAGGAAACACAAACACACTAACATCAAATAACAACAACAATACAAGACAAGGAACAAACAGAATCTGAGGGCTTAAATACTTGAGTGCAAACAAAGGAGCTAATGAGTTAATTAATGAGACACACCTGAATAGAATAGTCAAATCAATCAGAAACCATAGACCCATAGACACAAACAGGCACGATGAGGATGACTGAACTACAGTAGACAACAAAGCTATACATGAATATTTAACAATACCCGTTCTTGTCTTAGGACAACTTTGAACAACTTTTTTGATCCACTTCAAATGTTGACTACTGCTATGGCTGGGCATACACTGTGCGGTTTTCGTGTGATTTTGAGCCAAATTCTGACTTGTGCTACTCATTTTTTTGAGTCGTGCAGTGTACAGGGTGAAACGAGTTAAACCTCTTTCGACTGGCAGAAATGTCAGAAATTTTGGTCACCCCTCTTGAGAGTATCGCACAGTGTAGAGAGCTACGAACCAATTGCCCTAAATTCAGTGTTTTTTTTCCCTCAATGCACCTGCGTGAAAACCGAAGTTAAACCATTTCATCTTTAATGCAGCAAGAAAGGATTCACCATATTGCCCACGTCTTCCAAGTCACCTGCGTGTTCATGGCTATACTCCTGCGCCTCTTTTATTAATTTACTTGATCATTAAGTTACTTTCACTTTTCACTTTCACTTTATTTACTCGTTTATTTAATATTTGCTTAATTTTTATTATAACGGGAACCGTTGTACATCATCTGGCAATTGGTGATAAAGAAATGTCACGTTGTAATATTGGACATTTTTCCATTTTAAACCATGAAGACGAGTCAGTGGATATCAAACAAGCAATGTGCAAACTTTGCGTGAGAGTTATGCTGGTGAAGAAGACAAACCCCAGTCAATTATTCACTAATTCATCCTAATTCCATCTATTAATTAATTTATTTCATTAGTATATTTACTTCAATCCAAAATAGCATGTTCTACTGTTTCACTTACTCCACATTCTTCATATAAATGTGTTGGATGCAGTGTACTATTTAAACCTGTGAGTCCTCTTTCGAGTCTTGATATTAAACACTCTTCTCTCCTATTACCTCCTGTCCTGAACTCCTCCTTTTCCCCACTTGTGATAGGATTGTGTAAAGATGTCTGCCTTTTTGGTCTTCTAGATTGATAATTGCAGAGTTAGAGTCAGAGAAAAATAAGCATTCTCTATCCTCGTTTCATGTACCAAGAAATCTTCCCATATCACTAAATTTATACACTGGCTAACCATTCACTACCCCATTCAATATAAGATACTTCTTACCATAATAATCTTGCCGCTCTGTATATCTCTGATCTCATTCATTCCTACACCGCAGTTTGCACATTAATGTTTTCTAATTCTGTCTTATTACCGGTCCCACGGCACAAAATAACATCTTTTGGTGGCAGGGCCATCTGTGTATCTGGTCCCACAATCTGGAATTAAATTCCCCAACACATTCGTGACCTCACATCTTTACGTGTTTTAAAACATATATTTTGCCCATATTTACCAGACTTTTGCCTTTGATCTTTTTCATATTATGTTTGCTAATCTGTATCTGTATATTTTCTTTATGGTTGCTGTCATGTTGTTTGTTATTTCATTGTAAAGCAACTTTTAGTTTGTTGAAAAGTGCTATATAAATCAAATTTATTGTTGTTTAGTTTTTTTTTGGCAAGGGTATGATGCCTAGTGTTTTAAAATCTGTTCCAATTTTAAAAGACATGTAGTGTATTCAAGCCTTTACAGTATATAAATAATACTTCTAAAGTATAACTCAGAAGTACCCAAGTTGCCAAAATGCTACAACAGAATCTCAGCAGGTTAATATATATTTTTCAGGGCCCCCCGTCCCACCGGTGACAGTACGGGTCAGCGAGCGGTCCGCGGTCATCACCCATTTCACCATCTTGTTTAATTTCAACTGCAGCTGGTTCAGTGATGCTAATGGGGCCATTCGGTTCTTCTCAGTAATCGTCACAGAGTCTAATGGTAGCAGTCATTTTAATGTCAATTTTCCCTGAATTTGAATTTATGCAATCTATTAATTATCCATGATTATGTCTAAATGAAAGAAACCAAATCCAGTCTCATTTAAATTTAATTTACAGGTGTTGATAATGTCCTGCCGGAGCAGAGACATCCTCTGCCATCTTATCTGGACCACAGACAAAACCAATCCATCAAAACATACCAGACAGGCTACTTTCACAGCCAGTGTGCAGAGGGATCTGACAGCAAGGTCCGTGTTTTTGAGATAAACCTCGGAGCAGGGATTAAACGTTTGGGGGGAGCTTGCAAATGGGATCCAGAATCTATCCAGCATGGAACGCATCTTTGTGACGGGCCGCTCAAGCCCAGAACATCATATCGGTACTGCTGAATTGTTTTATGTACTATTTGTTGTAGTTTATGTCTTACATTTAAGGTTGTAAACTGTAAAGTGTTTATTAATCTCATCTTAAATGTGTTTTAGTACAAAGAATTTGATCTTTGCTTTAAAACAATGTAGCGCAACAAGTTTGTTATTTAGCATTTAATTTGCTAATCCAATTTTTTTGTGTGAATATCACTCCTGAACTGTCATAATTTACTCACCATCATACTTTCCTTCTTCTGTGGAACACCAGAAAAGATGTTTAGCAAAATGTTCATGGTGCACTTTTTCGTAGAGTTAAAGTGAATGGTGATGGGTCCTGTAAAATTCATTCAGTGCATGTGTAACCCCTATAGTCCTACTCGCCCCGCTCCGAGCTGGACTTGGACTGGAGTCTCTAGCATGGGAGGCGGGTACGCTAACAAGATCACAGCCTCTAGCATAAGTCGCTAGTACATGATTTTTCAAAACACTGGGCTGTTAGTAAAACACATTTAATTGAGTTAATGCCTAAATAATTTATTTTAATAAAAATAAATAATATAAAACAATTTTACCTTATTAATATAATTTAATTTCATCTATTATTGTCTCTCTGTATTTTAATGTTATAATCAAGCAATGATTCATAAAAAAATAAACTAGAACCAGCCTGAAATAAACGTTAAAGCAGAAAGAAAGTTGCAAACTGCATCTGTCGTTCAAACTCACTCTCTCAGTCCTCTTCACATTGGATTTTGGGAAATAGTGCTTCAGCAGATGTACGCTCGAAATCAGAGTGCATTGTGCGTATAAACGAGTGAACAAATGTAGGGTATGAAGTTGTTTGCTTAATCAGACATCACTACAAAATGGCCGATACCTGATATAGTGCACTATATAGTGCACTTAGAGCAGTTTCGGACACAGGTCTTGTGTTTCCTGTGTTCACTGTCTGGTATTGTCCTTTGTTGGTTCTCAGTTCTGCTACCTGGTTTTCTCTTGTTAGGTTTATATTTGTTGTTATTGTTAATATTTAAATAAAGTTCACCATCACTAGGATCCTGCCTTCACTCATCTCTGAGAGCACTCAGCGTTACACCCGAAAGCCGTGGATTTCTATTCAAATTACTGCATTTCGCTAAGCAAGTTGCAACAGTAAATGTGACTGCACTTTAAGAGCAGCCTGAACATTCTGCTTAACATCTCCTTTAATGTTCCACAGAAGAAAGAAAGTCACAGGTCTTGAACAATATGAGGGTGGGTTAATGATGACAGAATTCTAAATGTATTCACACTTTACTGTCTCAGGTTAAGTGTTCGTGCCTTCACTCAACTGTTTGATGAAGAAAACAGAGAATTTGCACTTCCCCTTTACACCGACACTTACCTCTCCCTCCCACTATTAACTCTATCAGGTAAGACACTGTTATCTTTATTTATATATGTGCTTTTTAGTGTTTAGAATCGACAGCACAGTTGAGTTGAGGGTTGCTGAGAAAAGAACATGACACAGGCCAGACTCACACAGGTTCCCATGTGCACTACCATTGTGTCACAACTCCAAATTATTTTTTATTTTTATATTAAATAGTGAACTTTTTGTCATTTATGTTTTTGTCACTCAGCCCCACGAAATGGCCTCACAGGAGGAATCACTGCTGCTACATTTCTAGTCGCTATGGTGCTCGCTGTGACTGCCTTACTGATTTACAGAAAGAGGGCTCACAAAATGTGAGTACACACACACTCACTTGTTTTAACCCATCTTGTTTGTTACTGTGCTGATGAGTATTTGTGTCTGTGTGTTTTAAGAGCTGTGCAGGAAAGTCCAGTGATGAAAATGTGCATGTGGAAGGCCTTGCCTACCTCACAGATGTGCTCAGGCATAAGGAGGTACCAAAATACTTCTGTTTTATATTAATGATTTATTATTATAAGCATTAATGTTATTGACTATGAATTGTCTCTATTATGTACTAGCCCAGTCCAAGCAGCCCACTTTGAGTCCCATCTTGCTAAACTGCAAGCTGATTCCAGTTACCTTCTATCTGAAGAGTTTGAGGTAAAACACTGCATATAATCAAACACTAAATATTAAAGTCTATCAAAGCAGTAATGGTACAATAGCAGACTTGGCTTTTGGCTTGCTTAGTTGGGGACATTACAATTTAATTTAATGTTCAACAATAATATTGATCTGCCTGCACTGACACCATTATATGAGAACTGAACTGAGCTGGACGATGACATCACGCTTTTATCCAGAGCGCTATATAGTGAACTAAATTAATAACCACTTTTCAACAAAAATGAAACATCACTGAACTTACTTAAGCTGGACTGTGACACAATTTTCTTCTGGAAACTAAATTTGTTGCATTATTTTCCTGTTATCTCTGTAAAGCTGCTTTGAAACAATCTGTATTGTAAAAAGCGCTATATAATTAATGTGACTTGATTTGACTTGAAAGCCCAGTCAAGTCATCATTCCACTTTAATCTACATTTATTTATTAGCAAATAAGCTGAAATGTACAGCCAACTCCAGAATTATTGGCACCCTTGTTAAATATGAGCAAAGAAATCTGCATTGTTTTTATCTTTCATTCCAAAAATTCACAAAATTCTAACCTTTCATTGAAGTAAAACAATTGAAAGTGGGGGAGACTCACATTATAAAATAAATGTTTTTCTCCAATGCATGTTGGCCACAAATATTGGCACCCCTAGAAATTATTATGAGTAAGTTATCTCTGAAGTATATTCCCATTCATATTTAAATTTTTATTTTTTTATTGTCCAGCCATGATTTCCTGTTCCACAGGAGTATAAGTAGGAGGAAACACAAAGGCCAAATTACCTTAATCATTCATCACAATGAGTAAAACCAAAGAATATAGTTCTGATGTGCAGCAAAAGATTATTGAGCTTCGCTGTAAGAAAATAGCTAAAGCATTGAAAATCCCATTTCCCGTCAGGGCAATAATTAAGAAGCTCCAAATCCAATCAACTAAAGATGTTACAAATCTGCCTGGAAGAGGACTTGTGTCTATATTGTCCTAATGCATGTTGAGGAGGATAGTTTGAGTGGCCAAAGACTCTCCAAGGATCACAGCTGGAGAATTGGAGAGATTAGCTGAGTCTTGGGGTCAGAAAGCCTAAAAAAAAATGATCAAACAACGCTTACATCACCACGTTTTTCGGGAGTGTTCCAAAAAAAAAAATTATCCTCGTTCATCCAATAACAAACTCCAGCATATTCAGTTGTCAGACACAACTGGGCTGTGTTCCAGTCCACTTTTAGACACGCACTTGCGAACTTCCCTAAACACTTCCCCTCGAGGGAATCCTTGCCGCCATTTTGAAGTGGACAAGGGAAGTTTATATGGACAGACCCTCGCTCCCTCGATTTTGACCAAGGTAGCGAGTCTACTTCATATGTACACTTCAGGCACCTATATGTCCAGTACGATGCAGTACGATTGTGACGTCACCACAGATCTCGTCTAATAACCACCACAACAAACAACTCTATGATATATTAATTATATGTTTTTTTTATTTAAAACAACCCAAACACACCTATATACATTTGGATGCAGTATTAAGCAAATTCTTAAAGGGAAAAAAAATTTAAATAATAAATCAACTCCACAGCTGATTCCAAGTGATCAAGGGCTTAGGACGTTCCAATTTAGCCCATTGCAGTTTCCGCTAGTAGTGGGCACTCATGCAACGTAAGCAATGACGTACATCCGAGTGAACGAGACGGAGGGAAGTTAGCGAGTGAAGGGCATGACAATTTTGGACTGGAACGCAGCCCTGGAACTTCAAAAAGTTGACTATGGTCAGATGAAACTAAAAAAAGAGCTTTTTGTCAGCAATCCCACCAGATGGATTTGGTGCAAACAGGGATCAAAAGTACCCACGGTTAAATATACCACTGGATCTTTAATGTTGTGGGACAATTTTTTTCCTGGAGGTCCTGGACATCAGATACATGTCTGATAAGATCATATCATGGATTCTAGCAAATACCAACAGATAAAAAATCTAAACCTGACCACTTCTGCTAGAAATCTTATAATGGGCCGTTGTTGGATCTTCCATCAGGACAATGATCCACAACAAACATCAAAATCAACACAAAAATGTGTCACTGAGTACAAAAAGAAGCTTCAGCCATGACCATCCCAGTCCCTGACTTGAACCCTATAGAAAATGAGTGGGTTGAACTGAAGAGAAGAAGCACCAACATGGAGCTGGGAATCTTAAGGATCTGGAGAGATTTTCTATGAAGGAATGGTCTCTGATCTCTTGTCAGGTGTTCTCTAAACTCATCTGGCATTATAGAAGAAGACTCAGATCTTGGGGAAAGGACGTTGCTATAATTGGGTGCCAATAATTGTGGCCAACGTGAACTAGAGAAAAATATTTATTTCATAATGAGATTTCCCCCCACTTTGAATTGTTTTACTTCAATGATAGGTTCGAATTTTGTGAATTTTTTAAAAGAAAGATCAAAAGGATAAACAATGTAGATTTATTTTTAAAGCCCCCTTTGATCATATTTAACAAGGGAGCCAATAATTCTTGAGTTGACTGTATGTATAATTTGGATGTGTTTTGCATCAACCTTTACCCAATGTTAAAAAAGGGCCTAAAGGAGGTGGGACGGACCCAAACTCAGAGTGCTGCACGTCTACTTGGGAACCGAAGCAAAAATCGATACAACAATATACTTCCCTGTAAGTAGAGACATATGACATTGTCATAAAAATATATTCTGAGTATATTAGACTTACCATGATATCACAATTTTCACACTGATGTAGTATAGGCGTTCAAATCGATTATATCAGTATTTGCTCTGGTTGGGCGCGAGGTGGTCCTATGGGGGTAATTTTCGCTGTGCAGTTGCCTACACAAGCATCTTTATTCCAATTTTTTAATTAAAATTTTAATTTATTGTAGCTAAAACTTCAAAGGAAAATGTAAAAATTTATGAAAATAAATTATTAGATGTATTAAAATTATTAAATGTATTAATACATTATTAAATGTATTAAAATTATTAAATGTATAAATAAATTATTAAATGTATTAAAATTGTATGTATACACACGTCACTTCCCAACATTTTATTTAAGGCCATTAAATACATTATTATATTTATATATTAGGAACTATTGTTGTTAAGTAAGTTTAATTCAAAATACTATATTTGCACCTTTCAAAAATGTTCTATTATTTAATACCGGTATCATCCTTCATACGAGTACAACCGCTATAGCGTATACTGTGGCAAGCCTAGAATATATTTCGTAGTTCTTTACTATGTGTGCTCACATTAAACAAGAACTATCGGTAGTTTAGTCCCTCTTCTCATTAACCACTTTAATGATTAATTGGCAGACGACTCAACACGTGTAAGACTGTCTTGCTTGAAGGACGACCCCTGCTCAGACTACATCAATGCTAACTACATACCTGTGAGTTGACTTATGTTTTTCATTTGATAGTTCATTGGCTACAAACTGTGTGGAATCATGAGTTGTGTGGTTTAGGATTTAAAGGTGGAGGTTCATGGAAGTTGTGGATTTTATACTATTACCTAGCAGTGACTATTTTTTATGTTTTTGAAATAAATCTCTGATGCTCACCAATGCTGCATTCATTTGATAAAAAATATAGACAAAATATTATTTATATAATATTATATGTATATTTTCTATTTTAATATACTTTAAAATATTATTTATTAATGTGATGCAAAGCTGAATTTTCATCAGCTATTACTCCAGTCACATGATCCTTCAGAAATCATTCTAATATGCTGATTTATTATCGGGGTTGGAAACAGTTGTGCAGCTTAATTTTTTCTTTTATAACCTGTGATACGTTTTTTTCAGGATCCTTTGATAAATAAAAAGTAGTTTTTTAAAAGAACAGCATTTAGTTTTTTTTTTTTTGATAAACTGATAAAAAGTGACAGTAAAGACTTATATTGTTATTTTGAATAAATGCTGTTCTTTTTTCTTTTAATATTAAGCAACACAACTGTTTCCAACATTATCTAGGCTATAAATGAGACAGATGACATATCTCTCTCTTGTTTTTTTTTCTTGTTTTTTTTGTTTTTTTTACATTTGTATCATTAGATATTTGAACAAATTGAAACAATACTTTTTGTTTGTATTGTTAAAATGTCAGCTTCTGGACCTTCAGCAAGCACTCTATGTGAAATTGTCTCTACTGTATCTATTGTTTGTTTAATTTTTACTAACAATTTCTTAATTAAAAAAAACTAAATATTTGTCCCCCGTTCATGAACCTCAAAGCAGTCAACGGTCCTTTTTGTCCACAGGCTCAAAAGTATTTCTGTATCTGTTTAACAGGGAAACAATTTCAGATGGGAGTATATTGCCACTCAAGGGCCTCTCCCAGGTACCAAGGATGATTTCTGGCGTATGGTGTGGGAACAAAATGTTCACAGCCTTGTAATGGTAACCCAGTGTGTGGAGAGAGGCATGGTAAGTTTGTTTTTGTTTGTTTGTTTACTTTTATTGTACCCCTTAGCAGAAACTAGTTTTACAGCAGGGAGGTAACAGACATACAGATACTACATAATACACAACCCTAGTGAAAAAAAACCTATACCAAAATGTTTTTGAAATACATTTATTTCATACCAAGTGTACTACAAATCTATTTACTTATTTACTGACATATCGCTTGAGACTTACTAATCTAAGTATTATAATTAAACTTTATTTGGAGCACTTTATTGCACTATGCACATTTCTTAATATTAAGCCTAAAATGTGTTTTCATATCACTATTGGTAAGGATAGTATGATCACTTTGTAATATCAGTCTTTAAATGCAAGATATTTAAAGTGTACCTAAAGTATACTTGCAATAGTTCCACTTTAGCACAATCAAATATATTTAAGTATATCTTTAGTTGGACCTCAGCACTACTTCTGGATAACTAAAGTCCATTGAGTATTTTGCAGACTTTAAGTATATCAATTTAATATAACAAAAGTACAATTGCAGGGTATTTATATTAAGTACATTGTAACACGGTATGTTGATAAGGGAAGAAGGAGGCGGAAACCAGCGAACATTCAAACACTTTAATCATGTAAAATAAACAAAACACAAAACGAAAGTAAAAGCGGCACACACAACAAAACATAACATAAATGTCCAGACCTGGTCCTCTATCGTCCTTCACTGTCACCGCTCCTCCTTTAATGCTTTCGTAGCTCCCCTGTGAGATCCAAGGCTAATGCGGCGCGCAGGTGACACTCTTTATCAATTGCCACCGGCCTTGTGTCAATCTCTCACGGCTCTTTGCCTCACTCTGCTTGCCACATACATAAATATGTAAATGTATGTGTAGTACACCTAGCTTAAAATAAATGTATTTCAAATACATTTTGTTATATTTATTTTTACTTTCAAAAATAACAATGTTAGAGTAACTGTTCTAAAATCATTAAAATTCACAGGCACACTATTTTTGGCACTGGGACTATATTAGATTTCTTCCATTTTCTTGGAAGTTTTTATACCTTGAGAGAAAAATATGGTGAAAATTTCCACATGGCTGTTCTGCACTTTAACACCCTGCCTTCTTTTTTATCAGGAGCTGGACTTTTCTTTACATCTATATTTTGAAAAAGACATTTAACCATATGAAGCTCAAAATGTTCACAGTTACTATATCTTGTCCTCTGTTTAAATCAAACCTTAAATAATACTCATTCAATTCATCAGCAAAAGTCAAATCCGAGTTAAAACCATCCAATTTCATCTTATTGGTATCCTTCCTCTCAATCCCTGCCAATGTTTTAATTCTCATTCTCATTATATCTGATCTTCAACCCTATTTCAACCCTTTTTTCTTTTTTTGCAAAATCAATCCAGTCTTTGCAATCAAAACACCCCTGTAGGGTCAGTGAACTGTTGTCCATCCAATCTTGGACTCTTATTTTCTTAACTTTCTCTCTATTCAGCACTGACTTATAGTGAAGAGGCTTCTAGTACTATTTTTCTAGTGATGTGTGCTCATGTCATACTTTTGTGAATGTGTATGATTCAGGTGAAGTGTGATCGCTACTGGCCGATTGACAGTGAGCCTTTGTATTATGGTGACGTTGTGGTGCAACTGCTTTCTGAGAAGGTCCTCCCAGAGTGGACCATTCGGGACTTCAAGATATCATGTGTAAGTGTTAAATAATTGGATATATTATACAACAGAAATACAATTATTCATTACTTTTTCAAAAGCAAATTGTGAAAAAAATCTTCACTGTTTTTTGTACTGTTTGTCTATAGTAATTATGTGTGATGTAAAGTACAGTTGGATATATTGTACATCAACGTATACCAACTATATACATCATCATTGCAATTGTTTTTGCTGTGCTAAATTAAATTTATGCTGATTTAAATACAATATTTGCATGACTGTATGACAGTTATGACGATGAAAATATGAGGAAATGGAAATGTGCTGAAATGCAAATGATTGTTGTGGTCCTACAAATAGGTTTCATTTTCTTAATGCAAAATAGGATTTGGAAACCTCTTTGGAAAGGAATTTTGTAATTTGCTATTTAGATGCCGTGAGTGGCATAGAAACCCTTCTTATGAGGACACAAAGTGCATGACCGAATGACTATAAAATAGCAACAAGCAGTAGTTCTGAAATCTTTTTTTCAGGAGGGTCAGTTGAGATACCCCAGGATGGTGCGTCAGTTCCATTACACCATTTGGCCAGATCATGGAGTACCGGAGACAACCCAATCGCTCATTCAGTTTGTGCGCATAGTCAGAGATTACATTGACAGGACAACCAGTCCTGGAGTCACTGCAGTACACTGCAGGTATCTGTGTGTCACCTCCTAAAAAATTGTAAAAGACATTTCAGAGTGTTCACACTCAAAATCATATTAACAATAGATATATGTTTTCTTTCTCTCAGCGCTGGTGTGGGCCGAACTGGCACTTTCATTGTGCTGGATCGTGTTTTAAAGCAACTAGACAGGAAATGCACAGTGGACATTTACGGCTGTGTGTCTGATCTACGTCTGCATCGCTCATACATGGTACAAACTGAGGTATGAGTCTGTCGCGATATCAGCAACATTTACAAATGGCAACAATGGAACTGAGTTGATCCATTTTGAAGGGTTGAGCCAAACCTATCTGTCACTGGACAGATCACAGTCTACAGGCCCATTCATTCACACCAAAAACGATAACTAAAAAGATATTAGCATCCACACCAACAGACGATAATGTTATGTTGTTGTCTGCTGCAATAAATGCACAAACTTTTAAAACACTGATTGGTGGATTCTGATTGGCTATCAATGAATTTTTTGTTCATCAGCTAGAAAAAAATTGCACTGATAGTGATCGTTATTATTATACAGGGTCCCCCCAGGTCCTTAAAAAGTCCTAAATTCCGTTTTAGCAAATTTAAGGCCACAAGTCTTCAAATCTTAAATTGTATAAGAAAACAGTACGCCAAAAGAGAAGTATGCCCAATGCATAGTATTTGAAAAACAGTAGTCGAAAAGTACACGGATGACCTACTACTTCCGCCGTTATTCTGAAGTGCGTATTCGATGGGCACTTTACTATCCCATGAGGCAACGGGAGAGGATTTGTAAATGGTAATGAAGCAACGCAACTGATGCTGATGGGTCACATAAAAATTACAATGTGGTGGATGAAATACGTTGAATTTCATTCATACTACCCATGTTCATACTATATAGAACATACTTTTTTAAAGGTAAATTGAAATGTAGTAGCTACTCAGACAGTATGCAATTTCAGACGCACGAATAGTGTACATTCAGCTGATTGTTTTGAAAGAGAGCTCTCTTCAGGTTATTCAAGACCCCACTGTAAAATTATCCCGATTATTCTATGGCTACTTTCCACACAAGTAAAAAACTATTTAACACAAAATATTAATTTGACTTTTTATTACCTCAAAATGATACGCAGTACACACTTGAGTGGTCTGTTATCACTAGTAGCGGTTGTTATCGTGGAATACCAGACCGCTAGATGGCTCGAAGAATCAGAATTATTGCAAGGAGCAGTGTAAAAATATAAATGAATGATGCATGGTTGAAATAAGCATAGGCAAGTTTGTGAAAGGAATGCCAGTGCCATGTAAACGTAAAGTAGACGATGAATCTACTTCGATTCCTGATAGTAAACTGATGCCCCGTTCTAATTCTGACATACTCCAAGCATTTGCGCAACTTCTGATATAAAGGACAAATGGATTTGAAACGTCACTTTGTCACATCCAGTGTATATCGCCCTCGGGTTTGCCAGTACAGGTTCAGAGTAATTTCGACCTAGGGTTTTTTGCACCATGACCTCGAGCCAAACACCCCCCCAGAAGCTTTTTTTCCCTTGGTCGAACATTATTAAAGTTAGAGTTTATTTAGAGATATCAGCCAAATGGCTTAGTGCAGGCGCTAATTGATCCTAGGATGTATCTCGTAAATTACCCCACTGATAATGCCCGGAATGGTACCAAACTTCTACTCTTACAAACTCCTGATGTACTCAAGGTCATGGTGCAAAAAGGTTTGGCTCAAGGTCATGGTGCAAAAGACCCTAGGTTGAAATTACTCTGTCTGAACCATCCCTTTAAGAGAGACTACAGAGTGTTTTGTGCCTAAAATATTAACTTCTGACAGTATGAACCTGAACAAGTTAAGATGGGGTGGGGTGAGGGTGAAAATATTTTTTCTCTACAAAAGGGGGGACCAGCAGAAAAAGTTTGGGAACCACTGGTTTAATGCCTAATAAAGTAGTATTTACTGTATAAGCACAGCGCTGCTGTGTTTACAGATGTAACCAGAAACAAATATATTTCTGCCATTTCATAGGTGCCATTAATTTGCATTATCATTTAGTTGTTTTTGTTCAGGCCAATGTGAAAATTGGCCCATATTTTTGTGCAGCACACACATTCTTAAATGTTAATTGGTGGATCGACAAAAATGTGTCGATTTTGTATTGAGAAAGGGTCTGTTAGTGATTGTGTTTTCGACTTAAGTAAAAGTTACACTATTTACGCCGTTAGATGACGGCAAAGAATCAGCAAATACTTATATATTTAAAGGGACTGATGCAAGGTTGTAAACAAGTACATTATTTTTACTTTAAACAACACCTTATAAGATGCAACTGACAAATGCAATGACTAGCACTGTTATGGGAATCCTCTTAACCGCTAAAAAATACTAAGAAAAATATCAGTGGACATTCAAACAGATTTTTTTTTTATGAATATAAAATCTATACACACTTAATATTGACCTGAAGAATAAATGCTATATCAGTTGTAGGTAATACACTCTCTTTGTCATACGTCTCTCTTATAATAATCTACTCTTCATAATACAATAAGCTTTAATGAAGCAACTCATCGTTCTTACATTGCTAGCTCTAAAAGTGCCTAGAATTAGGCTTTGGCTCAACTGTTAAACTAAACTTGAAACCTTGGCAGAAGGAAGTAGTTCCACACAAAAGAGGGTTTGTAAAGACAGTCTGTTGTTGTTTCTTATTTATTTACACAATTGTGCCGTGGAACTGTTGTATAAAAGCAATTTCACACATGTAGATATTGCTATCACAGCTGTGCTGATATAGCAATATCGCACTCCTAACTCTTATGATATTTCACATTTACAGTTTAAAATCATAAACGTTAAAAATAATCATTTATAATTTTGACTCATTCCTTTTCTAAAAAATTGTTTGTGCAGGCCTTAAAAAAGGTATTAAAAATACTTCAATTTGATTTTAAAAACCCTGCAGATACCCTGGTTATAGTTGTAGTGTGGACTTCCCTATTCTCATTGAATTAGAATGATTATTACAATTTTATACTTATTGTTATAGTCATTGTCTTTGGTGTGAACGGGCCTTAAGACACTTGATTTCAGTCAGAAATCAATTTACTAATCGTGTATTTTCTTACTGTAGTTACTGTATTGCCTCTGTAGTTTAAATTAAATGTGTGAAATGGTTTATAAGCACCCTAATATGCTGGGTTTGTCTTCTGCAGTGTCAGTATGCTTATATCCATCAGTGTGTTCGGGATGTTTTGAGGGCCCGTAAACTTTGCTGTGAACGAGATTACCCTCTTTTCCCCATCTACAACAACTTATTATAAACGTAAGTATTGTATGTGCCTGTGTTTCACTTAGACGTTGTATGGATGCAGTTTTAAAGCACAAAACCATAACATCTAAATAGCTAGGCGAGTTTCAATCCCTCTCCTCCAGTCACTCAAATAAAACACCCTTCCATTTAGTTGCAACACCCACTTCCAATCAATTCTCAAAGGACAAAATGTAGACACTTTTTTCTTGTGTCTATTGCCATTAGTAATAAAGGGGAGGGAAGACAATTTTTATTTAAAAATTTGAGCATAGATGTCCTGGTCTTGTGTATGTGTATATCTGAAAATAGCATGTAATTATTTTATTTTTATTTTTATTTTTTTTCACAGAGTTTGTGTATACAGGATCAGGAAGAATTTCCCCCTCATTGAACAAGAACAGAAGATAAGCTTTTGTATTTCAGCAATAGTTTTAATAGCTGTGCATAACAAAGATATATGCTTTATTTTTATACTACTTTTTCATGACATACTGTACTGCACACTGTTTGTAATTATTTATGTTTTATGCTCATTTTGTTTAATAGATCGTATTTAGACTACTGGCATTTTCTGAAATTTAGTATTGATTTTCTTAAATGGGTCAATGACGTGACATGTCAATTCTGGTGTCCAAAGCATATTCATAATATAAAAAATATATGCATTTTAAATACACTACATTAAATGACTTGACTTCCCCCTTTTAATTACTCATGCGAGTATTCATTATAAATAATTAATCTTTAAGGAACTATTGAGCTCAAAAGTCCCAAATGTCATTCCGGGTAACTGTCCCAGCTTAAAATATGAATACAAAAATATGACAGAAAAGAAAAAAAAAAAAAGGAAAAAAAAACATATATGAATAAAAGTATTTAAAATCTACTTGGGCAAAATTTGTGTTGATTTTTTCAATTATACCTACAAATACAGTGATAATACTATGCTTGTTTACATTTTTATGACAGAAAGTAATAAATAGTCATAAAGGTCCAAATTGTGATTTATCTAATGTCATTTCTGGATAACAGACATCAATGACCATTTTGGACCATAATGCATTTTGGTATGTCATGTTCAACACGATCTCATGAAAATGCGCATCTATAGCACAAATTTTATTTATCATGCAATTTTTTTATTTTTTTATGTGCATACGATACGCACTGTAAACCCCTTGGGTAGAATTAGTGGTGTGGAGTATGTGCGTATTACATACCATAAAGTGCGTATCATATGCACGTAAAAACTCTTTTTTGCATATAAATTGCACAATAAATACAATTTGTGCTATAGATACACACTTTCATGAGATCGGGCTGTCATGTTGTATCAAAAAGTAGACCCTGAAGGAGCCCCAAAACACGACATATTTTGACCATTTTGGTCACTGGTGCACTTTGTAGCAGTATCATGTGTATAATACTAATAAAACATTTCTAATGTTTTTATATTAGAAAACGATCTATTTGATATAAAAGATTAACTTAAAGTGATGATAGCTAAGTTGTAGTTTTCCACTGGTGGTTAAGTTAGTCATTCATGAGTTGTCATTCCTGGATAACAACCTGTCAGTCTTGGATAACAAAAAACCTCTGTTGGCCTGGACATGTCATCCGTTATCCAGAATGACATATTTCTAACAATCTAGTTGTTAATTAATATTTGTAAACTTTTAGGCATAGTTATTATAGCTATATTATTAACATTATTTACATATTTGTATGTTTTTTGCCATATTCTTGCTGTCTTGATTTCATATTTAATGAGTCACATGGGTCATTATCATTGAATTGAATTGAATTGTTTAATGTTATTGGTCAAATCATGAATAATTATTAATATAGCAACATTTGAATAAAGCTTTTGTATAGCTTATGGTGTTTTAAGGTCAATTCTGTCCTTCCAGATGTCTCTGTCTAATAAAGAGAGCAAGTTATTATAGTCTCTCACAAGTCATCTTCATTTAAATAGCGCTTTTAACAATGATTGTTCCAAAGCGGCTTTACATTGATAATAGGAAAATAAAGTAACAGAGATTGTTTTGGCTTTATAGCAGCTCTAGAATAAAGTTATTGTCCAGCTAAAGTTAGTTTGATTGATTCACTTCCGTCACAACGATCATTAGTTATTAACTTAGGGGCCGCTAACACGACACCGTTTTAACAGACCAGGCGCAGGTCCTTCATCAGATCTGGATACGGCCTGGATCCAGCAGACTGCGGTAAACCTCGGGATAAACAGAGAGACTAATATTAGCGTAGACGCCATTTTTCTTATGATGTAACGAGTACATCAGGATTTATGGGAAGTGTTCCCGGTTCCGGCTGACCTAATCTATGCAGCCTAACATTGAATTATAGAAGTCTATAATGTGTTATGTGTACGCTAGGTCAAAGAGATGTGTTTTTAGTCTAGCTTTGAACTAAACACTGACAAACTGTGTCTGCTTCCCGGACAATGTTAGGAAGACTATTCCAAAGTTTTGGTGCTAAATAGGAAAAGGATCTACCGCTACCGAAATTGATATTCTAGGTATTATCAACTGGCCGGAATTTTGAGATCGCAATAGACGTGAAGGACTATAATGCGTTAAGAGCTCGCTTAAGTACTGCGGAGCTAAACCATTTAGTGCTTTGTAAGTAATCAGCAATATTTTAAAATGTATACAATGTTTAATAGGGAGCCAGTGCAGTGTTGACAGAACTGGGCTAAGAACTCTCGCGGCTGTGTTTTGGACCAGCTGTAATTTGTTTATTAAGCGTGCAGGACAACCACCCATAAGAGCATTACAATAATCTAGCCTTGATGTCATGAACGCATGGACTAATTGTTCCGCATTTGTCAATGAGAGCATATGACGTAATTTAGATATATTTTTAAGATGGAAAAAATGTGGTTTTACAGATACTAGACGCGTGACTTTCAAATGAAAGATTGGTATCAAAGAGCACACCCAGGTTCCTAACCGACGACGAAGACTTAACAGAGCAGCCATCAAGTGTTAGACAGTATTCTAGGTTATTACGTGTGGAAGTTTTTTGCCCAATAATTAGAATCTCTGTTTTTTCAGAATTAAGTAGTAGGAAATTACTAGTCATCCAATTTTTTATATCAGCTATGCATTCCGTTAATTTTGTGAATTGGTAAGTTTTGTCAGGGCGTGAAGAAATATAGAGCTGAGTATCATCAGCATAACAGTGAAAACTAATTCCATGGTTCCTAATGATATCTCCTAAAGGCCCGTACACACCGGGACGAATTTCGCGCGCGATATTCGCCGACGTTTAACGCCTCGTGACTAAACAAAGGGCGCCAATGTGAGTGTGCACACCGACGCGAAAAACGGCACGCGTAAAAGCGTTTTTTTTTTTTAAACGCCTCGGGTTCGTTTTTTTGGTTTGACGTGCTGCGTCAAAAACTATCCGACCAATGAGATTGGCGCTTTTGCTCACGTGTCTGGAGCTTCTGAAGTTACAGTAAAACACAACTTGGGGGAACTCAAACACAAAACGGTCTTGCCGAGCACACATACGTAACAGCGAAGAAGATATACGCCAAGTTGCGTCTACACTGCCCATACACAGACACTGCCGGGAAGAAATAAGACGAGGAAGATGCAAGGCAAGATGAATGTAGAGCTGCTGGTCTCGTTGGTGTCGGAACATAAAGAACGCCTCGGTTACGACTGTAACCTCGGTTCCCTGAAGAGGGAACGAGCGTTGCGTCGAAAAGCTGACGCTATGGGAACGCTTTGCGTGATGACGTCTTGAAGCACATGTAAAATCAGTCCAATGGTGTGGCGGAACGTCAGAGGCGGGTGACGTCACGTACCAGGAAGCTATAAAAGCCGGCCCGAAACAGAAAACGAAAGCTTCGTAAAGTCTGAAGTCGCGCTGACAGGCATGAAGGAGATATGGCAAGGCGACGCAACGCTCGTTCCCTCTTCAGGGAACCGAGGTTACAGTCGTAACCGAGGCGTTCCCTTTCAAGGGAACTCCCGTTGCGTCGAAAAGCTGACGCTATGGGAACGTCTATACCAACGCCTCCATAGCTACAAATGTCTGTCCTGTGTGTAATCATGTGAGCAGCACTAAGAAGACAAAACATGAGACCCTAGAGTAGAGTCTAAATCCAGAGAGTAGAACCTGACGAAGGTGTGCGGTGAGGACCAGCCTGCCGCATCACAGACGTCCTGTAACGATACTCCTGATATAAGGGCCTTAGAGGCCGCCATACTCCTAGTAGAGAGCGACCGGACAGCCAAAGGAGAAGGCTGTCCAGCCGCCTCATAAGCCAGTGAGATAGTCTCAACCACCCACTTGCTCATCCTTTGCTTAGACACTGGACCTCCCTTGTTAGGGGAGCAAAAGTCACTTTTACGCCACAGGGCAGCTCTGTGGACATACGCGTCTAACGCCCGAACAGGGCAAAGCAAATTATTCGCCTCCTGGTCCGATTTCGAAAGGGAGGAGGACCTCCAAGTGCCACGAAGGAAACGAGATACCAAGGGGTCTTTCCCCACAGACATTCCACCCAAAGGACTGTGGTAAGCACCTATGGCCGCCACATAGACCTTTAAAGTGGACGGGGTCAGACCTGCAGTGAACCGTTCCTGCAGGAACTCCAGCACTGTACCAATTGGGCAGTGGACTGGGTCCAACCGACAGTCACTACACCAAGAAGTGAATACTCTCCACTTCAGGGCATAAAGTTTCCTCGTGGAGGGAGCTCTGGACTGTAGAATGGTCTCAACAACCTCGGTTGAGAGACCTGACTCTATGAGCTGGGCCCCCTCAGAGGCCAAGCCCACAGGTTCCACAGTTCTGGCCGAGGGTGAAATATCGAGCCCTCTGCCTGGGACAGAAGGTCCCTCCTGACGGGTAACTCCAGAGGATGCCCGTCGAGGAGGGACACAATATCGGGAAACCATACTCTGCCCGGCCAGCGCGGGGCTATAAAAAGCAGGCAAACCCGGTCCCTGCGAACTCTTTCCAGAACTCCCGGGAGCAGAGCAACTGGGGGAAAGGCGTACAGACGTAGCCTCGGCCACGTCTGTACCATAGCATCCAGTCCCAGAGGAGCTGGATGCGTGAAGGAGAACCAAAGTGGACAGTGAGACGTCTCTCGAGACGCAAACAGATCCACTTATAATTTCCATATCAGCTCCACCACCTCGGGGGTGGAGCCACCATTCCCCGGGCCTCGGCCCCTGTCTCGACAGAGTGTCTGCTCCTATATTCTGGACCCCGGGGATGTAGGCTGCCTTGAGTGACAGCAACTTCCCCTGGGACCACAAGAGGATATGGCATGCCAGCGCAAACCCCCTTGATATAGGCGACTACCGACGTGTTGTCCGTATGTACTACACATGGTGTCCCCTGAGACCTGTGATAAAGCTCCTCAGAGCCCGGAAGACAGCTAACATCTCTAGGCTATAGAATGCCAGGAACGATGATGGTCTTCCCACAGACCTTGAGATGAGCGACCCTCAGGATCGCTCCCCAACCCGTGAGGGAAGCATCCGTCGTTAGCAGTTTGCGACGACAAGGAGCTCCCAGCCCTGGGCCCTGGGACAGGAACCAAGGTTTCTTCCACATAACCAAGGCACGTAGGCATCACCGCGTGACCTTGATTGTGCGAAATGGGTTGCCCCTCGGGGAAAAACCCTCTGGTCCTGAGCCACCACTGCAGGGGCCTCATGTGCAGCAGTCCAAAAGGTATCCCGTTGGAAGCTGCTGCCATGAGACCCAACAGTCTCTGGAACTGTTTGACAGTGAGTAGCTGGCCTAGCTTTACACTTCTCACAGCTGCCAGGATGGAATCGAAGCGTGGCGATGACAGGCGCGCCTGCATCGACACTGAATCCCAAACCACGCCTAAAAAAGTGGTCCTCTAAAATGGAGAAAGCACACTCTTCTTGGCGTTCAGCCGTAACCCCAACTCTTTCATATGGGCGAGAACAACATCTCGATGTTGAACCGCCATCTAATGCGACTGAGCTAAAATCAACCAATCGTCGATGTAGTTCGTGATGCGAATACCCCGGAGGCGCAGAGGCGCCAGAGCTGCATCCACGCATTTGGTGAAAGTGCGGGGTGATAAAGCCAGGCCGAATGGAAGAACTCGATATTGGTATGCTTTGCCCCCGAAAGCAAACCTCAGGAACTTCCAATGACACGGACGGATGGAAATATGCGTCCTTGAGGTCTATCGTGACAAACCAGTCCTCGGACCTGATCTGTGCACGATTTGTCTCAAGGTTAACATTTTGAACTTGAGCTGCATGTACTCGTACAGAACTCGAAGATCTAAAATGGGACGCAATCCCCCGTCCTTTTTTGGAACTATGAAGTACCGGTTGTAAAACCCGGTTTCCCTGTTGGAGGGGGGTACATATTCTATGGCCCCTTTCTCTAACAGAGTGTTTACTTCCTGTTCCATAACCAGAACCTGCTCGGGGCCCACCACTGTGGGCAGGACCCCCATAAACCGCGGTGGGCGTTAATAGAATTGTATCTAATACCCTATTTCCACGGTCTGCAGGACCCAACGAGAAACATTTGACAGTAGCTTCCACACTGTCAAAGATTCTACTAGAGGTACCAGTCTCTCGAGACTGGTTTCTGGATTTTGTTGCTGTTGAGTAGTCGGTTCGTCGCCCTGTAACGGCGCACCGGCAGGGAACGACCAAACAGACTGCTCCAGCACCCTCCTCAGAGGGGGCGGGCATCCCGAGGCCACTACGTTTCCGGGTGGACCTTGAGATATGTGCTCGCCGGAGACCGCTGCGCCCTGTAACACCGGAGGCGGCAGGGTTGGCAGAACGGTCCCCTGAGGGCACCGAAGAGAGACGGCACCGTATTTTTCTCCTGCTGTTGAGTAGTCGGTTCGTCGCCCTGTAACGGCGCACCGGCAGGGAACGACCAAACAGACTGCTCTAGCACCCTCCTCAGAGGGGGCGGGCATCCCGAGGCCACTACGTTTCCGGGTGGACCTTGAGATATGTGCTCGCCGGAGACCGCTGCGCCCTGTAACACCAGAGGTGGCAGGGTTGGCAGAACGGTCCCCTGAGGGCACCGAAGAGAGACGGGCACCGTGAAAAGAGGTGTTAACCGCTCTGCTTCGGGGGGACTACCCTCATTTGTCCTGAGCCCTCAGACATCAGGACTTTTTCCCAGCAGCCTTCTTGGCGGTAATAACGGTCCGCAGATCCGTTTTACCCCTCGAAGACTGCTGGGTTTGAGAGCGCCCTCCGTGTCCCCGAGATTTTTGTGGGGGAGCACGAGAGGACACACTCTGTTTTTGAGTGGCACGATGTTCAGCGCTCTTTTTAGAGGAGTGAGGCTGCTCCCGCTCAGCAGCCTCAATGCAAGAACGGCGGGGGAGAAGTTTTTGTAATGCAGCTGCCTGTTTAGCAGCTTCCTGAGATTTAGCTACCGCACTGTTTACTGCATCACCAAATAAACCAACAGTGGAAACCGGAGCATCTAAGAGAACGTGCTTTTCTTTCTCTTTTATATCGCTCAAATTGAGCCACAGATGCCTCTCAGTGGCCACCAGGGCTGCCATAGACCGCCCGATTGATTTAGCGGTCTCCTTGGTGGCCCTGAGAGACAGATCTGTGGCTCTGCGTAGTTCAACCACTGTGTCAGGACCAATTCCCCCGCCCTCCTCTAAATCCCCCAATAATTCTGCCTGATAGGCTTGCATAATAGACATCGTATGCAGACACGCTGCAGCTTGACCAGCGGCTGCATACGATTTATGAACCAGAGATGATGTGAATTTTACTGGCTTAGAGGGAAGTGAAGGAGCTTTCAGGGAAGATGCCGTTGCTGGAGAGAGATAGCTCGCAAGCGTCTCCTCCACCTTCGGCATCTCCCCATAACCATATTCTTTATATTTGTGAATGGAAGAATAGTGGGATGTTTGTGGTGCATACACTCTGTATGAAACCGGTTTTCCCCACGATTTCGACACCTCGGTGTGGAGATCGGGGAAAAACGGAAGGCTTCTTCGCTGAGGCTGTGTACGAGATGGCAGGAAGCGTTCGTCGAGCTTACTTTTCGAACGAACGTCCTGCCTATCCTCTGGCCACTCAATAGATAGTCTGTCAACTGCTCTAGTAATAACATCGAGCAGTTCCTCAAACGCATGAGACTGAGGTGGCGAATCCTCAGACTCAGCTTCAATACTCACAACATCCAACTCCTCAGAGCTGGACAGTTGCAGTATTGGTGCCTCTATCGGGGGGGAAGAAACCGCAATGCGTGCTTCCACACCCTGATGAGAGGCACTGGATCTGTCAGATTGATGCTGAGATAAGGCAGAGCCCGTCTCAACATCCACTGACAGATCCATTTGCGAACCCCAGGTCTGAGATCGCCGCCGAGCCTCAGCCGCGGCGGGACCCGAGCCCTGGGGAACGCGATCGGGATTGAACCGAGCCAAGCGGGATCGGAGCGTGCGCAATGGAAGCGCGTCGCAATGCACACAGTCACCACCCTCGAGTGCTGACTGGGCATGCTCCTCACCCAAACAAACAACACAAAGAGTGTGAGTATCACCTCCCGTTAAATAACGCGGGCAGGGATGGACACACACTCTAAACTGCTGCTTGCTCGCCATACTGAATATATATATATAATATAGACAGACAACACCAAATAACAAGGACAGATTCAACACAGAGCGCAACTGAAGACTCAGAAAGCTTTCGTTTTCTGTTTCGGGACGGCTTTTATAGCTTCCTGGTACGTGACGTCACCCGCCTCTGACGTTCCGCCACACCATTGGACTGATTTTACATGTGCTTCAAGACGTCATCACGCAAAGCGTTCCCATAGCGTCAGCTTTTCGACGCAACGGGAGTTCCCTTGAAAGGGAACTATATGACAAACGCGACAGCGACTACAAAAATCTTGATAAAAGAGAACTGCTATGGAGTGGTATTGCAGAGTATATACTGTTATGGAGTGGTATTGTATTTCTGTTTTACATTAAGCGCCATCTAATGTCAGGGAATGAATTTGCATGTTCACTCGGCTCATCGTCAGCGAAAATCGCTTGGGTGTGAACACAAAAAAACGCGTTGAAAAACGCTGCCGAATAACGCGCGCCGATATTCGTCCCGGTGTGTACGGGCCTTAAGGGTAGCATGTACAGAGTGAAAAGCAACAGTCCTAGTACTGATCCTTGTGATACGCCATACTGAACTACTCACACTACAGGAGTTTTGAAATCCTAACCGATTGTAAAATCCGGTTGCAGATTTTCTTCCCTCAAATCTTAAACATGCTCACACTACAAGATTTGAAAATCGCGGTGCATCATACACTACAAAATGTAATTAAGATTATCGTGCCAGAGGAAGTGTGTCACGTGATCTACGCAACAGATCGGAAGCGGGAAAGCGGATGTAAACAAAATGGATACTGTAACATGAAAACTTGCTGTATGAAATTACCGTTTGTTGTGAGAAAAACCAAAAGCAGAAGAATAAACGAGTGTGGATGAGAAAATGGTTGGGGAGATGGGCTCAACATGGATTTTCAGTTCTTCAGCGAGAAATGGAGGTAATAATTTAATTGACCTTATTACTATCGTAGTGTGCTAGAATTTTTACCGTTATAATATTGGCTGCCTTGTTCAAATGGATATTGTCACCTGTTACAGTGTAGATCTGTGCTGTAAAATGAAAATACAATTGGTGCTATTATGAAGAAATGTGTCTAGTGGTATGTTAAACAATGGTTTGCAGCTTTCGCTCTCTCTCTCTCTCTCTCTCTCTCTCTCTCTCTCTCTCTCTCTCTCTCTGTCACACACACACACACACGCACACACGCATGCTGTAACGGTCATCAGCTGGAGTGCCCTTGAGAGCCACCTGAGGGCACTCCACATCAGACTATCATGTTTCACTCACAAACTACATCTCCCATAATTCTCTGCCTGGACTCATCAGCACTCATTATCACATTCACCTGTGTCTCATTATCTTGTTTAGCTCACCCCATATAAGCCTGGTTCACCCCATCACTCACTGCAAAGTTTTGCCTGTTGTTACACTGCATTTCTGAGCGTTTTCACTGTTGTCTATGTTCCTGGTTCTTTATATCTGCCTGTGTTCTGGTTTTTCCGTTCCTGTCTTACCCTCTGGATTTGTTTGTTTGTTTGTTTGTATGGACTGCCTGCCTGTGTATGACCCTTGCCTGGATTTTGGATTACTCTAATAAACTGCATTTAGATCCTCAACCTTCTTGTCTCGGAGCAGTTCGTAACACACGCACACAAACACACACGCACAAAACAACCCCCTCTCTCACACACAATCCTCTCTCTTTCACACTATATATCTATCTACATTATTATTATTGCTAGTGGGACTCAAAATGGCAATGAAATGACCAATTCAAGGGTTAAAAATTAGTTTTTAACATGTATAGGTATATATGGTTTGTTTCATGTATAGTTGGAGGATAGGTCAGGCTTCAGGGAGCTGCTACGCATGACCTCAGAAGAATTTGAAATTCTGCTAGGGAGAGTAGAGCCACTTATCACCTGACAGGACACCAAGATGAGGCGGGCAATTACAGCCAGGGAGAGGCTCTCCTTGACCCTCAGATTCTTGGCAACAGGTTTGTATATATAACATATGTACAGAGGCCTGTTTCAGAAAGGAGGTTAAGTGAAAACTCTGAGTATGTTAACCTTGAAATGAGGGGAAACTCTGGGTTTTCTGTTTCAGAATGGGAGGTATGTCAAACCCGAGAAAGCAGAGTAAGTCAAGCCCGTTTCTGAAAGAGAGGTAACTTATACTCAGAGTCAGTTACCATGGTAACTTACTCTGTGAACCTAACCTGGTCGGGAGCAGGTTTTCTTAGATAAACCTAGAGTTTTTCTTATGTAGTAAATGTATCTTGATTTAAGAATGTTTAGATATTTTGACTGGAAACAACAAGAGAAAAAGGCTAAGTAAGAAAAGCATTTTTTTGCAATGCAGTACATTCATTCATTGCGCATTTTTCTATATAACATCGGAGATGCAGAGCACATTAGTAAGGCCACTGTATCAGAGCAGGAAGGGAAGTGTGCCTCACTCTCACGCTCTTTCTTACCCCTTTTCCACCAAAAAATAACTGGTTTGGAACTGGTGATGGTTCAAAGTTGGTTCAACTTGCAAACCTTCTCAGAACCTGTTTGTTTTTCCACTGACTAGAGAGCCCTGTGAACGACGTCGTTACGTCACTGTGTACGTTGCCATACGTCTTAGCTTTCCCAGAAACGCTTGCGCCAACTTCAAGCATAACAATTACAATGGCGGACTACATCGTCTTTCTGCAAATGTTTCTCCTGGCTTTGCGATCCTATATTGGGGTCAGAAGAAGACGTTTAGAACACATTTGTGCTGCTCATCTGGATTACTATAGACGGAGGTTCGAGAAGAAGTTCGACAATTACCCTGCCCCCAGCCCTCCATAAGCATGACGTGGTAAAAGAACGGTTCTAGTCCAGCAAAGAGTTGGTGCCGCTTTGGAACCAATTTTCCCGGCCGAGAACCGGTTATTTGGCTGTCGAAACACAAAGAACTGGTTCGCGAGTAGGCACCGGCTCCGAACCCGCACCAGCACTGCGATGGTGGAAAAGGGGTATCTGAGAGTTTTTGTGTTGTTTCCTGGACACAAACCTGTGAGATCCATCAAAGAAGAGATTCACAGGATTGCAGGTCAGTGGTGGAGAAATCAGTTTAAATGAGGCTAATCTGATAAATGATGTTCACTTGATAACATCTTGCTGTGACCTCTGGAAGTATCCTAATAATTAGAATTTCTTTTATGATTTCAAGTGTGGTTGAATGTATTGAAGACACACATAATCCCATCATCACACCTTCCGAAAATGAACCAGATTACTGTATAGAATGGGAGGATGCCAGATGGAAGGGTAGAGATATATGCCGTAACCACCACAGCTGTTAAATGAACACAAATTATTCACAATTGATTTGGTCATTTTTATTAACTACAAATACAAAAGCAACAGTAATTATTTTCCTGTTGGATTTTAATATTCTTCCAGTATTGTGTATCTCCTCTTAATCTATCAGTGGTGGTGCAGGTCCAGCCTCTGTTGGTGGAGTAGAAGTCAAATGTTAATTTCATTAGCCTAATTAAAAAATGTAACAGGTTGGATTAGAGAACATTTAATTATGTGAAAAGAGCATTATACAACATGGAAACATGTGCGGCACATTAAAATAGACACTGAATTATATTTATTTAAGTCATGTAGCCTACAGCCATGAACCTTTTATGATTAAAGATTTAACTGATTGAATTATGGTTTTAATG
Organism: Leuciscus leuciscus; assembly: GCF_965113295.1. NCBI lineage: Eukaryota > Metazoa > Chordata > Actinopteri > Cypriniformes > Leuciscidae > Leuciscus > Leuciscus leuciscus. Next base: position 26,631,310 of record NC_138728.1, on the reverse strand, counting down.
TACTTTTTTTTTTTGGGGGGGGGGGATACCATGAAAATGAGTATTAGTTCAATAACTTAATTTCTATCAGTTTTCACCTGATAATATAACAGTGATTGAGAATTATACTTGTGTATTGACTCGGAAGTATGCAGACGTCTTTTTGTCGGGTGCTGTTGCCGTGGTTAATCGTAATTTCGGAGCTCCATTGATCATGGCTTTTCATAGTCATGGTGCACGCACTTAACTCAGAGTCAACCTACTCAGAGTAGATTAAACTAACTCAATTCAGATGTTCTGAAACCAAAAACTCAGAGTTTCCCATCTCAGGGTAAATCAACTCAGAGTTCAAGTTTTAACTCAGAGTTGGTTGAACCTCCTTATTGAAACAGGCCCCAGGTCTGTCTCTTATGTTTTCATTTTGCAGTAATGTTAACTTTCTGTTGAAGTCGAAACCTACAAATCACTGAGTTTTCAGTACAGAATTGTGGCCATATAGTGAAAGACACGTGTGCAGCCCTACATGTCCTGAAAGATGATTTTCTAAAGGTTAGACATCCTTAATACTGTTATCATAAGTATCACAACAGGAAACATTCTGACATGCAGTACTGTATGTACAAATATGATAAAATAAATAAATAGTTTTGTTTGTCTTTATGAACTATGCAAGATATTATGCTTGACTGGGGAGAATTGATTGAACAATTTAGTTACTGCTGAAATGGTAAAAATGTGTATACGTGTGTGTGTGTGTGGTGGTGGGGGGGAGGTGACTTGAATTAATATATTTAGAAATTCAGCACAATGCTTTTATATTTGCAGGCACCAAAATCAGAGGAGGAAAGGCGTGCAATTGCCAATAACTTTATGGAGAAATGGCAGTTTCCACATTGTCTAGGTGCCCTTGATGGCAAACACATTCATATCCAGCCCCCAGCCCACAGTGGGAGCATGTGGCATAACTATAAAGGCAGATTTTCTGTTCTCATGATGGCAGCTGTAGATGCCAATTTTAACTTAATTTATATTAGTGTTGGTACTCAGGGCAGGGTCTCGGATGCTGGGCTTTTTGCCCATTCTGACCTGAAGAAAGCACTGGACCAGGGTCTCCTGAATGTTCCTCCTCCAGAAAAGCTTCCCGGTTCTCATATTGTGCTACCCATACGTTTGTGGCGGATGAGGCGTATCCTCTGAGAACAGACCTGATGAAACCCTACCCCTTCTGGGACAGCTGGACATTCTGGGACATTCTCACCAATAGGTTTAGAGTGTCCGCTCCACAATCCTCCTACACCCAGAGAGTGTCACTAAGATCACCCAACTTTCTCTGTGATCGTCGTTCAGAGGCCTACATGACTCCAGCACTGGCAGACTGGGAGGATGCAGGCCACAGAGTCAACGAGGGGGCATGGAGGAGAGATGGTCTGGGGGCCATGCAATGTGTGCCAGCTGCAAGGTCACGGAACCCTAGCCTAGTTGCTAAGCAGCAGCGTGACCTCCTTAAAGATTACTTTGTGCCAGGTGCCATGGCAAGAAAAATACATTTAGGCAATGGACAAAAAGAAGTGTTTCCTAGTTGTAGTTTAGTGACTTATGTAATGTACACAGTTAACAAATTACATTATTTTTATTTTATTTTCCTGTTGATTGAATTGTTGGTTGTGATCTAAAACACTACTATTTGATTCTGCTGTCCTGTATTTTGATGAGATTTTATATTTTTATTTAAGGTCTTATAGCTTAATTTATTATAATTTTTTTTTTTAATAAAGACAGCATTCATGATCAGGTTTCAGTTGTTTATTCAAGTATTTTCAACATAAAAAAGGATTAAAGTGCCAAATGAACATTTGAAAACATCCATACAACTCAACTTTCATTTTGACTCTCACAACAGTTTTAACAGCAATGTATAATGACATATTATTATACATTACAAGAGTTAAGTAACCAATAAATAAATAAATAATGTGGATTATTCCAATCCAAACGAATGGCATGCATCTGGAGGGGCAAGAACAGAAGCTAACTGCTGTAACAGGTTGAGTTTTTGTTGCATGAATTGCTCCTGACCTGCTTTGCAAGTTAGTCTGCCATTTTTCTCAGCATGTTAATGTGTGATATGTGTGTGTGCATTGCACACTGATTCTGATGTTATCCGAAAATCATCTATTTAGTTTATGAAAAATGTCTAAACCCATCCTGAGGTGCGTTTCCCAAAAGCATCGTTAACCAAATATGTTCGCAATTTCCGTCGATATCAGCATAGTTCAACGAGTCAGTGTTTACTATGGAATTATTTTTGTGCCAATAATAATGAACGTAGCTTTTCAAGAAACTAATGAAAATATAAATTGAAACTGAATAAAATATCTTTGAAACTGAAAAAGAATAAATCGCAGGCAAATTTTTTTACTTCGTTTTTAATACACTGCATGTTTTGCTAACTATTTCTCATATTTCAATCGCTGATCTGAACTTACAAACGCGCTTCCAGAGTTTTCGTTTACGCTTCCAGAGTTTTCGTTTACGCTTCCAGAGTTTTCGTTCGCCATTCTGACACATTTCTCTCGTGGGGGCGGGGCAAGTGGCAGTGTGTTCTCATTGGCTACTGAGGTTTTGACTGACAGCTTCTTCACCTGGAAGTGAAGACAGTGTTGTGTTTACATGTATGGATGTGAGCGTCTGTAATCGCAGCTTTCTATTTCATTTTAGTGATATTAAGTTAGGTTTGTTTTTTTATTTGATCTGTATTTACCTGCTGCTACTACTTTGTCGACGGAAGCTTTTAGGAGCACAAGAGATCTATTCAGTCTATTCAGGTGTAATTGTACATTAAAGTACTGTATATAATACTTAAAGGGGTCATATAATGTCATTTTTGTACAAGCTAATATGATTCTTTAGGGTCTAAATTAAAAGTTTGTAATATACTTTAATTAAAAATTCTCATTAGTATTGTAAGAAAACACTAATTTTACCTGGTCAAAAACAGCTCTGTTTTCAGCACGCCAAAGTGCATGTGTCTTTAAATGATAATGAGCTTTGCTCACTCCGCCCCTCTGTTCTGTGCATACACTGTTTGTAACACAATAACCATAACGCGTTGTTCATTATAAACATGGGATTATGAATTATATTGAGAACGTCATACATAGAAAACATGCTGTAATGTACCCTGAGTGTAAAAATAGCCGCATTCATCGTGAAGCGTGCAAGCGATTTGCAAAGATTAATATAAAGGTCAATAAAATGTTACACTCACTTCAGTTCTTCTGGAGGTGCAGCAGGAACACGAATAGTTGGTACTGATCCTTTTTTCAGGAGCAGCTTCTTAGCAAATAACCAGCTTTACTGACCCTCATTTGTAAAGCAGTCTGGTGTGTGAAATGATTCGCGCAAACATGAAAGCATTGACGTTGATCGTGAGTAATATTCCCTTCGAAAACAAACTCAGCCACTGCGTCTTCAGCTGTACGGATTTAGGAACATCAACATGACTGCTGTGTTCTAGAACAGGGGCCTGTTTCAATAAGGAGGTTCAACCAACTCTGAGTTAAAACTTGAACTCTGAGTTGACTTACCCTGAGATGGGAAACTCTGAGTGTTTGGTTTCAGAACAGCTGAAATTAGTTAGTTCAATCAACTCTGAGTTGACTGACTCTGAGTTAAGCGCGTGCACCACAACTATAAAAAGCCATTATCAATGGAGCGCAGATATTATGAGTCACCATGGCAACAGCGCCAGACAAAAAGAGGTCTTCATATTTCTCACCAGCAGAACTGGATGTGCTTCTGCAAGCATATGGAGAGTACGAACATTATTTCGTTTATAAGTTATAAGTTTACATTTTAATTACTGTTATACAGTGATAGGTGTAATTAATTACCAAGTAATCTAAATACTGTAATTTAATTAAAGGGATTACTCTTAATTCTTCTGTAATTTAAAGTTAAATCTGATGTAATTGTATTAGACTATACAACAATTCTGTATAGGCTATTTAACATACATTTTTAAAAGTTATATTTTTTAATGTAACCTTCTCCCTCTACACACTTTGGTCAATTCAAGAATAATTCATGCAATTGTATTTTGTTTATTTGAAAGCATTAAAAGTGCAGTTTCGTGTCTCTCCTTGTATTGTTCAAGTGTTTAAGGTTGGCATGGGATTTAGTAATTAGTAATAAGTAGACCAATAATTTCTAAAGATAGTCATTATTACATTAATCTAATTACACTGTTGAAGATGTCATTTGTAGTTAGTAATACAAGTAACTTACCCAACTGTTATAATATCAGAGGTGAAACTGGAAGAACATTATGTTATTCAACCTAATTAAAAAAAAAAAAAATATGTAGGTGCAATCCTGCAGGCATTAAAAGAACATGGCAGCAGATGAAAATTAAATATAAAAACATAATTCAGTCAAGTAGGCTTGAGCATATCATAGGTGTAGGCTACCTGACTTTACAAACATTTGAGATATTAAATAACTAAAGCATCCAGTGTCTAGCAGTGCAGCAGCATTTTTGGCTGAGGGAATTCCTGGACGGACTTCAGAGCCAGTCCCAAAGATCCAAGGGCCTTCATAAAATGTAAGAGGTTTACATATGTGTTATTATTTTTTATATAGGCTATTTTTGATATTTCCATTTATTTTACTTTGGGTTAGGATTTTTGTTGGTCCCAATAGACTCTGATGGTAATATCTGTATTTTGGAGCCTCCTGTCCCAACAGAACCCCAGGCAGTTGTAAGTCGCCTACTCAATACACCAGAAATTATGACAAATAGTGTTATAAAGTTATACTCGACCAAATCCTCATCACATGGGGATAACTAGTTTCTGCTGCCACAGTGAGGCCTACAGAGGTAATGTTAACATTATGTGTCTACACATCAAACAATCTACACATTCAGATTTTTTCACATTTTTATGTGGAGTAGCCTATAGAATCTAAGTTTAAATTTAAGTATAAACGGGTATTCTTATCTCTCCCCCGCCCCCCAGAGTGTGGAAGAACAGCAGGAGGACGGTCCATCAACTTCTGGTGCACAGATGAACACAGTTCAGTGATTTTCAGTAAATGCCACAGTTTAATTCTGTAGAATTTGTTTAGAACTACATTATGTAACTCTAATCTACTACTGTATTATCAGTTGCCAGTTAAGGAGTTTTATAGACTTAATCTTATAAAAAAACAACAAAAAAACAGCAGTAAAAATAGCAATATTTTATTTATTAATAAAAGATTAATTTTATTAATAAAAATGTACTGAAAGAATGAATGAGGTGTTTAAACACCACTTCCTCTTTAAAAAGGGGAGGAGACCGAAAGAAACTCTGGGTTTACTGAAGAAAACCTGCTCCCGACCAGGTTAGGTTCACAGAGTAAGTTACCATGGTAACTGACTCTGAGTATAAGTTACCTCTCTTTCAGAAACGGGCTTGACTTACTCTGCTTTCTCAGGTTTAACATACCTCCCATTCTGAAACAGAAAACTCAGAGTTTCCCTCATTTCAGGGTTAACATACTCAGAGTTTTCACTTAACCTCCTTTCTGAAACAGGCCCCAGAACACCACAATCAATAACTTAGACGCCATTCTACTCAGTGCTCCAGCTATCAACACTGAACACGCTGGTCGGCGCGGGCTATGATGATTGACAGCTCGCTCACGAGGGCGCGAGGGCGGGTCTGTGTTGAAACGCTCCTGTCAATCAACCATCGTGGGAGGGGCGTCGATATTGTGACGTCACAAAATCGAACAGCTTGACTTGAGATGGGAGGAAACATATAAGAAGATTAAAAAAAAAACACTGGATGGATTTTTATCATTTTATGATGGTTGTGTACAGGCACTGCCAACACACATTTCAGTACAATCAACTTGTAAAAGTGCATGTACCATTATATGACCCCTCAAAAATATTGTAGTGTCCAATGTTTTCGGAGAATATTTGTTTATTCCTGATGATTCTTTTCCATGTTAGGCTCTGAATAGGTTGAGCTGTCACAATTTAAAGAGAATACTAGCAGGGTCATTCTATGAAAATGTCCATTTTCCTGTCCCTAGCCTTCACAGAAATATTACACTTAAAAAAACACTTTAGGGTTACAATTTCTTTACATTTTAAAATAAAACAATATGTTATTTGAACAATTACACCTTCTTGAGCCATCAATGTGGCAATATTAGATTTTTTATTAATTATACAGAATTCCAAGCACCACAGAAGTACTCGTCCCCACAGTCATGTGCAGAGGGAAAATGCTTTATTTTGAGGTCAATAACAGATTTTTACACCATTTAAAATACAATAATGTATACATAACTATCAAATATATTATGTAAATGATATATATATAAAAAAATGGCGAATAAATATTATAAAATTTATAATGAAAGTAGTGGTCCCCTGGAGTTGTGTCACTGGTGTTACCGTTAAACAAAAATCTCTTATTTTGAAATAAAAATCCCACTGATGACTTCACTTGACTTCCTTCTTCCAATTTCCTGAATATCTATGAAGAAAAACCCATGGTAGATCCACTGTCTCTTTTCAGTTATCAGAAATCTTCTCATTTATCTCATGATTTCATATGAAGCTTTTAGCTGAAGTCACTGGTATGACCTACTTTACTGTTAGGTAATTGTAAATGGGTTAAACTACTTAATGTAGTTAGTAATGATTGACAACATGTGGTTTGTTACCTTGCAGCAACCATTTTGTAAAATGAATTTTTCATGAAAATTGTCACTGGTGTTACTGTCACTGGTGTCACCTTCTTATGGGTAACACCAGTGACTCCCATTTATAGATAAACTTTATTCAAAGCTATTCATTTAGATTATATGCCAAATGTAACAATTTAGTTTCATCTGCTTAATTATAGTTGAAGAATAATGATCTTTGGTCTTATGTGTGTCATTGGTGATTCATTGTGTCACTGGTGTTACTGTCTTTAAATGCAATGTCACATGTGACATAGTAATATTGTTACATCCATTTAATTCTGCTACACTCAAAAGTTAAGATTTAAAGGATTGCATCATTACTTGATTTTAACTGGTTTTCAAATATTTGTATTGTTATAGCAAATAGATGGTAGCGCAGATGAACTAACCTCATTCAAGCACACTTTAAACAAACCTGATTAAAATAAATAAAACATAATCTCCTTATTTGTTGCATCATTATTATTTTTCGGAAACTCGGTCTACATGTGCTGAAGAACATTAGAAATAATATTTCATAACCTTTCATATTGCCAAAGAAGTAAGGTAACACCAGTGAAAAAAAAAAAAAAAGGTACATGCGGTCTTTAAATAAATGTACAAAAAATATAAAAAATCATTAAGCTGTCATTTATACGTATTCATAAAGTCAAAGGGTAGTCTAATAATGTGATGTAAGTTTAAATGTTAGAAAAATAAATACATTTTAAGACATCTTGCCATACCAAAAGTGGACGTTTCTGTAGAATGACCCAGCAAACGTGTGTGATATATTCAGCCGTCAAGAAAGTCTCACTTCAACCAGGTAATCAAGGTTGGCAGCCATGGCCATCACACTACTCATTGCTAGCATGATATACATTTACACCATCAAAATGAATGATCACTTAACCCTTTCACGCATAGTGGTCACTACAGTGGACAGCTATTAAAAAAGCATTTTCTTGAATTTGCACGGGTTTTTATGGCAAAGTTGCACATCAATCTCTTCATTGGACCCTGGTGCATCATCCTATAAATTGCAATCAAGTGGCAAGCCTTTGTGTTTCGATTTTTTCCCCCTCCAAACCAAGATGGCCAAGGGTCAGTCAGACATGCCAAGTTGCTCCAGAATATCCACCCATTCCTTCTATCCTAGGAGACTCTTGTAGGTAAAAAAAATATTGCAGCATAAAGCAATATCTAATGAGTCATATCACAGTAAAATTTTCCAAGTTTTGATTTTAGATTGAGAGAAAACTCTGATTAATCACATGTCCACTGTAGTGGACGTCATGCATGCAATGGCTATATTTCAGATACAATTCATAATTATAATGTGAATATTGTTTTTGAAATTTAAAACTTAAAAACTTAATATGCATTGACTTTTTCTACTGTAAATAAATGTATTTGTATTATTAGAATGTAATTTTCATTGACATCGAAAAAAGTCATGTGATTACATAATGTATGACACTTGTAATGCATTACTTTACTTGTTAGATCAAAAAGTAATCTGATTTTATAATGCATGTTATTGTAATGCATTTTTTACTCATAACATCAAAAAGTAATCTGATTACATAATGCATGTTACTTGTAATGCGTTTCCTTTCTCATAACATCAAAAAGTAATCTGATTATGTAATGTGCGTTATTGTAATGTGTTTTTTTACTCATAACATCAAAAAGTAATCTGATTACGTAATGCATGTTACTTGTAATGCGTTTCTTTACTCGTTACATCAAAAAGTAATCTGATTAGGTAATGCATATTACTTGTAGTTAATTACTTGTTAGATCAAAAAGTAATCTGATTAGGTAATGCATGTTACTTGTAACACATTACTTTACTTGTAACATCAAAAAAGTAATCTGAATGCGTTATGCATGTTACTTGTAATGCGTTACCCCCAACACTGATCATTTCAGATGAGATTGAAAAAACGTATCGCTAGGTTTTCTCAGAGGAGGGCTATGATAGAAATGTGCATGTCCATCTTGAACATAATCAGAATTATCAGCTAATAAGGGTAAATCTCCATACTCTGGTACACTGGAGGGAGCATCTGAGTGGTTTCCACAGTTGTACCTTGACAGGCTGTAGAAAATTCTGATGGAATCACGTCCTCATGTTCTGATATCAAAGATACGCAAAGTGCAACTTGTATGAAGTTGTATGAAGCCATTGCAATATTTTGCATTTATATTTTTTGTATATATTTTATAGTTTTCACATTATTTGATATAATTGCATTGATTAGTTTGTTAAATTCACATACTTTATCTGTTTGATTATTGTCTTATATTTAATACAGTATATCTTCAGTTTAAACCAACCGCATGCTGTCCACTCAAGTGGACATCTGAAGATCTCTTTGAAAAATTTGTAAAAAAATAAAATAAAAATCAATTCTTGTTTTTCATGCCCTAAGAGCAATAAAAACACATAGGAAAAAAATCCTGACTGAGGGTATCATAATTCATGCATGAAAGGGTTTTAAATAAGAGGAATTTAAACAATATGAAAATTACAATCGTGGCCTTCTGTCAGATACAGACCTCAAGGGGCATTTCATTACATATGTCACACAAAGAATGTTCTTGTTGCCATTTTTTATTGATAATTGTATTTAGTTATTTCATTTAATTAACACTATCTTCTAACATTTAAAATTGTAAATATATTTTAACAATCATCAACCGTTTCAATGGTGACTTATATAACCAGTTAAATGAATGTAATTGAAAATATGAAATCAAATAAATGTACATTCTTCATTGTCACTAAAGCATAAACACAAGTATCAGAGTGAAAGTATTGGATGCAGTTATGTTGTGACAGGAAAGACCAGAATCCACAAAACATTAACTGCATAATATACATGTAATGCACAGTATTCTCATGATATACATTACTATACAAAATGCACAATTACAAATACATATTTATAATTCATATACATTTTAAATGTTGCAATGATTCTTTGAGCAGTTCCTGTTGCAGTACAATTAACAAAGCAGTAAATGGATACAAGCAGTACAAGGATAGTCCACCCAAAAAATGAGAATTCTCTCATCATTTACTCACCTTCATGCCATCCCAGATGTATATGACTTTCGTCTTCACATAAACATAGACAAAGATTTTTAAGGAAATAATCCATCTCTGTGAGTCCATATAATACAAGTGGATTGTAACCCATGTACGTAAGACAGTTGGTCGGAAGTGATTTTTAATAGTTAAATGCCCAGGCAAAAAGATATGCCTTTAATTTAAGTTTAAACTCATGTACGGAAGATGGGGATCTCAGAGGTAGACTGTTCCATTGCCTAGGTACAGCAACTGCAAAAGCACGGTCACCTCTCGACTTTAACCTTGATCTTGGATAGGACAGAGTATTATTGTATGTGGACCACAAGTATCTGACCGGCATATTCAAGTTTAAAATTTCAGAAAAATAAGAAGGCGCCAAGCCATTTAGGGTTTTAAAAACAGCTAAAATCAACTATATAACGCACTGGCAACAAATTAAAAGTCATTAAAATTGGAGTAATATGTTCTCATTTACGAGCCCCAGTTAAAAATTCTGGTTAAAATTTTTAATCATAGAGGCCTGGGATATTCCAATCTATGAGGAATTACAATAATTCAAAACGAAGGTATATATAAGTCTTTGAAGATCTTTAAGAATAGGAAGGAATTTACTCTGGACAGAAGTTTAAATTGAAAAAAGCTCGACTTAACTACTGTACTAATGTGTTTGTCAAACTTAAGGGAGCTATACAAATTTTAATTGTAGGAATTCAAATCTCCACAGTTAAAAAAATTTCTTTACCCACAGAGGGCCCGATATAATGCATTATTTGAAAGATAAATCAGCTTGTGTGTAGATAAAACAGGCCTTCACATTTACTTCAGTTTATTTGCATGTGTTAAAGATACACCAATCAGGCAAAACATTATGGCCACCTTCCTAATATTGTGTTGGTCCCCCTTTTGCTGCCAAAACAGCCCTGACCTGGATTTTATCATCTCACTCTTAAAACTCATTCTTTCTGCAACTCGTATGAATGTGTGTGTGTGTGTGTGTGTGTGTGTGTGTGTGTGTGTGTGTGTGTGTGTGTGTGTGTGTGTGTGTGTGTGTGTGTGTGTGTGTGTGTGTGTGTGTGTGTGTGTGTGTGTGCGTGTGTTTGTGTTAGATATTAGTTTTGTGTTAGAATAATCAATAAAGTCTTGTTTGTAATTTAAAGATAAGTGTTCTTGTGTTATGTGCTTACGAATTTAATGTCTTAAACTGCTGATCTAAGTTACATTGCTATTAAATAGTGTTTTCACTAGTTTGGATATTTATATCCGCTGCAGAGCTGATAGTTACGGCCCGCTCAAATGAACGCTGGATGAGTCATTTGCTCGGCCGTATAAGTGGTTCTTTCAAAATTCCCTATAAATTCATTAATAATTCCCTTTGAGCTAAGCTTCCTGCTGCCATGTATTCCCCTGGTAAGCGACGCACACGTACCCGGCCATCCACGTGATGTAAAAGAAAACGTGATTCATCAGACCAGGCCACCTTCCTCCATTGCTCCGTGGTTCAGTTCTTATGCTCACTTGCCAACTGTTGTCACTTTCGGCGGTGGACAGAGTTTGACACTTGCTGCCTAATATATCCCTGTCAGTGGTCATAATGTAATGCCTGATCGGTATATATAAAGTGAGAGGGTATCTTTCAGTCAGGTGTGTGTGCATAGAGATACTGAGGAGTTCAAACGATAAACTCCAAAACCAGCATAAAGAGACTCCGTGAATATAGAGGTGAATGTGTGCAAGTGTGTGAGCGCGTGTGTGTCAGAGACGGTGTAGAAGGACAGAGTGCCGGCCGGCCAGTCCACATACACTCCAATTCTCTTAGAGGAGCATGAAGGGACACGAATGACAGTTTCCTTATTATCATGACAGGCAATGAAAGCGTCAGAACAGATCAGACTCCAAGAGTTTCTATTGTTTCTATTGTATCCAAACTCAGAGAATTCATTCCATCCTTTCCTGGTGATTCCTTTATATGTCACTGCTATAACAGCATATCCATTCCATTCAGCCTCCCAGTAACAGCGTCCATTCAGACTCTCTCTACACAGAACCTGAGGCCACCCATCAAATCTTTCTGGCAGATCAGGGTATAACTGGTTTTTTTCCACATTTGTCACCTTTCTGTTCTCATCAGACAGAATTAGACGAATGTTTGCCGTGTTTGGATCCAGAGTGAGATTACAGGCATCTGAACACAAGAAGAGAGAACATTTACAGAACAATACAACACAACAACAACCACTAAAGGTGTATGTGTGTTTGTGCGTAGACATACATTTCTGTAGTCCTGCTGTAATCCTGAAATCTCCTTTATGATCCACACTATAAAACATACACAGTCACAGTCTGCCCATTAGATTCAATCAGTAAACACATACATATGCACACAAAGTACTGTGACTATTCCTGCTCAACATACTTGAGTTTGTCCAGTGCGTATTTTTGATGGTCCCGTATATCGGATAGTAGCTTGACTCCTGATTCTCCTGGGTGATTATAGCTCAGATCCAGCTCTCTCAGGTGTGAGGGGTTTGAACTCAGAGCTGAAGACACATAACGGCAGCCTTCCTCTGTCACCATACAGCCAGACAATCTACATACACACACACAGCAACAGTTCACATGACATTAGTTTGGCAATCAGACATCACACAGCAACCTGTGCAGTTCACTCAGCTGCAGACATTGTGTTTTTCCTCAACCCATGTTTTTGCTCCTTGAGTTCCTTGTGAAAATATCACTTCATTCACTGTATACTTTGTCTGACTGATGCTGTGGGATAAAACCACTGATCTAGGATACTGGCAATGTTCCCTCTAAGCTTCGCACTTCTGATGCCGTTGCCGTGCAGAAAGAATAAAATACTGCGCAGAGGACAGATGTGAAATGTGAGGGGAAATCCATTTGATTGTATTGAGAAATAATTGCAGTGCTCTGGTCAGTCGCTATAAAGTTAGCGTCGCTATAGACCTTATGCGCCAGAGAAACAAGGCTGCCGCCATCTTAGAATATTGTCTTTTAACTTCCGTTTTGCGGTCGCTCTGTATATTTCTATGGCATTGCTGTCCAGGAGTAATTAGCTTTTGAAGTGTATTTACTTAATGTAAAGTTAACGAAAGTTATTATGAGGACTGTAATGTTTAAAGCAGATGACTAAACAAATGTCAGTCGACCGGGAAGATTTTAAAACGAGCCGTTCATTAATAAACACGCAAAATCGCTGTGAAAATACAGACCGGAAGTCAAAAGACAACGAGCGCAGCACTGAAAAGGGGCGGGGCTACATAAGGTCTATAGAGTAAGAATAAAATAGTCCAAGTGACTATAGTGGCTCAACCTTAAGTTTATCAAGCGACGAGAATACTTTTTGTGCGCTAAAAACAAACAAAAATAACGACTTTATTCAACTATTCATTTTCTTCTGTGTGGGCCTCTGAGTGAGTTCACATAGTGTAACAGCGCAGCGTTTCTGGGTTGTACGTCAGAACGTAGGTCATGTGTGTGACGCTGAAATGAAAATGAAAGTCGTTATTTTTGTGTGGTTTTTTTGCGCACAAATAGTATTCTCGTGGCTTGATAAACTTAAGGTTGAGCCACTGTAGTCTCTTGGACTATTTTAACGATGTCTTTACTAACTTTTCTGGGCTGGCAGATGCAATTACATAGAAGCCTATAAAGGAGTGAGCCAGCTCTCAGATTTCATGAAAAATATCTTAATTTGTGTTCCGAAGATGAACGAAAGTCTTACAGGGTTGGAACAACATGAGGGTGAGTAATTACTGAAAAATTTTCATTTTTGGGTGAACTAACCCTTTAAACAGATTTGTGTGTGTGGGGTGTGGGGGTGAGGGATGATTAGATGACCATAAAAGAGTTCACATTCACTTTTCTTGAAAATATTTAGCTATTGGATCTATTTAAATGCTTCAGTTTGTTTTCATATTATAAAATTATTTCATATTACATTATATTATATTATACCTATATTATGCCTATATTTTATTATATTATAAGCCTAATAAAGAATTGATCTCACAAGGGGATTGTTTAGGGCTCCTTGTCAAAACCCCTGATAAAGAAAATATTGTAAATTCATAAGCAATAAATCAATCAAACTATCGTTTAATGCTGCCTGTAGCCAGAGTAAGAACCGGTGTACAAGACTGTACAAAAACACTTTATGATTGCCCCAAACCATGTCAGTGTTACTGCTTAATTTTTGTCATGCTATATTATATTATTGTAAAGAATTTAACTTTCCTGTGCGAGATTTTTTAATGATTTTAAATAGAATTTCTTGGTAAAGACTGGTACAGTTAACACAGCACTGTAAAAAAAAAAAAAAAAAAAAACTCAGATATGTGAATGTGCTTCATTAAGTGAATTCTTCATTAAAAAAATATGATTTAAAACCACTACGTTACATCAAGGGTCAAGTAAAATAGAAATGGCAAATTGAAGTTAAAAGTTACAACTGCATGATGAAACCATGTGTGTGTGTGTGTGTGTGTGTGTGTGTGTGTGTGTGTGTGTGTGTGTGTGTGTGTGTGTGTGTGTGTGTGTGTGTGTGTGTGTGTGTGTGTGTGTGTGTGTATACGTATGCTGTATAGGCCTGCTATAAACAAAGTTTTTGCTCAGGTGGCAAAAAATGTCCACCCAATAGAGAAAATATTTGCTCATAAAGAAAAAAAAAATTAGAGGGAACATTGGATACTGGTATTGGTATAATATCAATATCAGTATCATTAACCAGTAAGAAAGTATGTTTAAATCATTAAAAATGATTAAAAAGCCCAAACAAATGTTTTAAGTAAAAGAGCAAACTCAGCAACCTGGCAATGACATTTCAAACACCAAACAGTGTTGGGGTAGTTACTCAAAAAAAGTAATTAGTTACTAGTTAATAGTTACTTCTGTAAATTGTAATGAGATTACTTTACTAGTTACTGCATTTGAAAAGTAACTTCACTACTTATTACTTTACTTTCCCATTTCTTAATTTACCCTGTAGATACGGACAAACATCATAGCCCTATCATCACTTAGCCTGTCCGCATAGTGTTTATAAATGTAGCCTATACAAAATGGCATGTAAAACCATATGAAAGAACAATATCCATGTCTGCACAAAGAAATATGCCTCACTGTAAAATCCACAAACAACTGGATAAAGGACAAATGTCCGCGGTGGTAGACACATAATCAGGGCTGGACTGGGACAAAAAAAATCGGCCCTGGCATTTTGGCCATAATAATAATAGCACACTAATAGACATATATTGTAAAACAAATGCACTGAAAAATAAAGGAAACTTTCACAATTAGTTTTGTACTAATTTCTATACTTGAAAGAGATATAAGCACATGATCTTTTATTTTGACGGAAACTGCATCAAGCTTTTATTTTGGCGGAAAACATGGTTTACAAACGCGTCTCATTAAATGTATAGTAAATTACGGTAATCGTCAACTATGCAGATGTGGAAATAATGCGTTACTGGGTAATGGGTTCCTACACTCATGACAAAGCCTATAAGTGTTTTGAAAGTAACTGTTAGTTCTGCTTACCACAGGCTCTACACTTTCTCATCTCTGTCCTGATCCTCCTCACTATCTTCATCATCAGCCACTGGAGCTGATGAAGGTCCTGCTGCTGCAGAAAACATTTTTACACATTTTACAGCGTCTGCTTGAAGGGTCTGTGTCTATTTTTCACGCTATTTCTCTGCACATTCCTTGCGACAAAAAAACAGAAAAAGAAAAAAAGTATGAGGCCCAAAAGGCACGTCAGCCCACTGGGAATCTCCCGGTAGTCCCGATGGCCAGTACTTGCTGCCTGGGCATAGAGTGCATTTCACGCGAATATTTTTGTCCTTTCGAGCAGTAAACTGAAAGTAATGTACTATCGCCACTGGCCGAAACCCCCCTGTCTCCGTCTCCATTTCCCGCTCCCCTTCGCACCAGCAGCTACGTCACTCAAATCGATCTCTATGACAACGGTGCAAGCACACACACACACACACACACACAGGCATGCACGCACCACTTAAACAGATCAGAGCTTTACACGCAGGCAAGCACGGCTTGAGTAACGCAGGAAAGCGCGTTCCTATAGTCTAGTAAAGTAGTGTAGTTACCGATATTTTTAGTGTAATGCGTTACTTTATTTCGTTACCCAAAAAAGTAATATCGTTACTGTAATCCGTTACTTTGTAACTCGTTACCCCCAACACTGACACCAAATATGTCAAGAGAAGGACTAAAGTGACATGTTTGATCAATCTGATACCTCAGTATGTTCAGTTGACAATGTGATCTTTTCAGTCCTTCAGAGAGCAGCTTCACTCCCAAATCCTGCAGATCATTGTTACTCAGGTCCAGCTCTTTTAGACAAGAATTTGATGACTGTATAGCTGAAGACAAACTTTCACAGCACTGGCTGGTGAGATTACAGATGACCAGTCTAAAACAAAAATAAATCAGGAAGTATTTAATTTCTGTCACAACACCCATTTAATGACTTAGGTAGCCAACCCTGCTTTTGAAGAGCTAACGTCCTCAGTTTAGCTCCATACTAATAAAACACACCTGAACTAGCTAATCAAGGTGTTGCGGGTTACTTCAAAATAACAGGCAGATGTATTGGAGCAGGGTTGGAACTGAAGTCTCAAGGAAAATAGCTCTCCAGGAGCAGGGATGGCAATCCCTGACTTAAGGCTAGCCCACACTAAAGTATTTTTACAACCAACAATGATGATAAAAAAAAAAAAAAAACATTACAATAAAAAAAAATCATATATTTAACAGTTTTGTTCCTATGGTGTGTGGAGTGCCGCAATGTGACCAAGGCAGCATATCACACACTAACATATTCCACAGGAAATCTAGCAAAATCTCTCGTGGCAAATGTGACTTTAGAGTAAACAAACAGGGCAGGCGACGGGCAAGAAGAAGTGGCAATAATAGTGATTGGACTGCTTTTTACAGATAACTAATGAGTAACATTATTAAAACAATGATTGAAAATGACAAAACACTTATTCATTCATATACTTGAACACAGTGAATAAGTGAATGTGAAAATCGAACCTTAGTAAATTCAGTTGAGAGTGTGATCTTTTTAATCCATCAGACAGCAGCTTGACTCCTGAATCCATCAGGTCATTGTTGCTTAGGTCCAGCTCTGTCAGATGGGAGTTTGATGATTGTAGAACTGAAGCCAAACTTTCACAACCCTGACCAGTCACTGTGCAGCCTGCCAATCTGAATAAAACAATAGAAGGATTGAGTAGTTAAAACATGTTAATACACCCATTAAATGACAAGACTCAATCTGATGAACTTTAACAGCTACAGGCCATAGATAACCAAAAAAAGATATGTACAGTCATATATATATATATATATATATATATATATATATATACACACACACATATATATATATATATATATATATATATATATATATATATATATATATATATACACATATATATATACACACACATCATGGGAGTAACGGTACACAAAAATCACAGTTCGGCACGTACTTCAGTTTTAGTACAGCAGGTACTGTACTTTTTTTTTTTAACAACTTTTTTTATTGTTGTTTACTGAATAAATTAACATGTTAAAATAATTTAACATAATTTGAAAAACTCAGTAAATACTCTTCAGCATTAGCAAAGTTAGCAACAGTCTCATGTAGGCACAGCATGCAGCATAAGTTTTGATTTTAGTTGAAACATGGAGGAAAGCAGTGAGAGGTTTTACAACCTCTACAACCGAGTGCTGAGTGGAATTATAAGAATTAATTATATGAATGTATCTCTCAAGGGAACCTTAATAGCTACAGAGCTAAATTTCATCTGCAGTTCCTAAGCAGGAGAAACTAAAACACATAAAAATATAGTAATAATAATATAGTACAAAAAAATACTTACAAAAACATTACCCTATGATGAATATTACATCTAAAATAAACAGGAAAATAAATAAATTGTGTGAAAGTAGAACACTGTCTGTTGTTGTTTGGTATAATGTTCTAGTTATTAACAGAGCTCTTACAGAAAAAAACTGAATAACCAAAATCAGTAGCTCTAAAATGTGCATAGAATGGAAAAACTATGCTTCTGTTGAAAGATGACTACGTATAAATTAGAAATTTCTAAGATGAGGTGTCACTGCACAAACAATTTTTTTAACATGCTTTTCGAATATCA